>NC_136070.1:850783998-852090665 GCF_964261635.1 Lissotriton helveticus
CTTGAGGGAGTCGAGCTGGATGGAGTCCCCCTCCGGGGAGAAAATATGGGAGCTGTAGGTTTTGTTGAACTTGTGGTACTAATTGACTGCGTTGGTGGTGCTACCAGTGGCACGTCGTCAGGGTCACGCTCAGCATGACGTCGGGATAGGGTATAAATGTCTGTCTGCTGCATGGCCGGTGTGGCTGGACTGACATGTGTGATGACTAGGTCATTGCTGTCATCCTGTTCAACAACATCAGAATGCACCACTTCATCAAGTCCGACGTTCGGATCCATAAGTATGAGCTTTCCGGGGCCCTTCCTTTTAACATGTGATACCTTTCGCAGCTCATGGTGTGCCTCCCTCTCAGATGTCAGAGATGGTTGCCAATCTAGATCCAGATCATCATCTGATGGAGCGGGGCTTGAAGAGGAACTTCTACACACCCTCCTTGATCTTTTCCTTGCTGGGGAGCTGGGAGAAAATGAATCATCAGGAGGAGTGGCTTCGTCTTCCTGACATGATACCCCGGCTCCAAAGTCAATTTCCTCCTGTGCCCCTACTTCTGGAAGAACAACCATTGTGGGCACTTGCACCGCTCCATGCGCCGCTACATCGGCAACTTCACTGACCTCTACTTGCAAGTCTCCATGGACCTCTCCTTCTCGGCCTTCTCCTTCTCGGCCTTCTCCTTCTCGGCCTTCTCCTTCTCGGCCTTCTCCTTCTCGGACAGCTCCTTCTCGGACAGTTCCTTCTCGGACAGTTCCTTCTCGGACAGCTCCTTCTCGGACAGCTCCTTCTCGGACAGCTCCTTCTCGGACAGCTCCTTCTCGGACAGCTCCTTGCGCATGTACTTCTGCTTGTACTAGTAGCCCATGCAGTTGTTGTTGCGGCTTTGGTTGTTGAATAGTACTTGTGAGATGAGTTAAAACCTGTGTTGATGGCGTGCTGCTACTTTCTTGCGATGATCCCACATCACTGGTCGTTGGTGATTCAACAACTAAACAGGCTACCTGTGCAGCACTCATGGTGGGCCTTTGTTTTTCTTGTTGTTTTTCCCCAAAAAATGTAGTGGTCGAGCCACCAGTCTCCTTGGTAAGTGGTGCTACTTGCTTCTTCTTCTCCTTAGTAGAGACATCTTTCTTGCAAGAGGACCTGCGGGCACCTCTTTTTGGAGCCATCTTCTTCAGATGTCGGAACAACAGGCCGCAGCAGCACTTCTTCCTGGCACTGATGCTCAACGATGATGCGGAGTTTTGTGCACCTAAAAGCAAACGAAGACAGAGGAACATCAGTAAATATATGTTGCGTATGTAGCGCTTGAATAAACAGTTTGCAAGTAGTCATTTATGAATACACACGTGCACACCACACAATATGGAAATTTCAAAATTAGGATTTGCTAAATTTTTGGGAAACAGGAATTTAACATTGATCCAAGAGAGCACACACAGAGAGGGTTGTACTTTCATGTACCCCTGACTCCGCCTGGGCACAATGGGTGAAAGCAAGGCACAATGGGTGCAGGCCTATGTCTCAAAGCTCACTGCCTGCCTTCAAAATGGCCGCTTGACCCCCCCATCCACATGGCCAGGACCATGCCTCAAAATGGCCACCACCAACATAGCCAGCCCCCAACCCCTACTCCAAAAAGTGAAAACACACAACACAAATCAAATCACCACAATCCAATGCCATCCATCAAGTTTCAGAAGGCTTATGCTGCCTGCTGGTGGCTTTCCGGTGCAAAATTGCAATTTTTACAATTTCGCGAGTGCGAGATTGTTGCTTCACGGCGCGAACGTGGCGAAAAACACGCAAAATACGCGAACAGACCGATTCTGGGCCCCCCTGGGCATAATGGATGACATCAGAGCACAGTGGGTGCAGGCCTATGGCACAAAGCTCACAAACTGGCTTACAAATGGCCCCTAGACCCCCACCCACACGGGACCAGACAATAAAATGGCCCCCACCCACATAGCAAGCCCCCAACACCACCCCAAAAAGTCCTAAAACACACAAAAATCACCACAATCCAATGCCATCCATGCCCTGGCCAGAATCATGTTAAAAAAAAAATTCAACAAAACAGTTGTATCATGCATGCACCCATAAATAAGCCTGGTGGTTTTCAATTCATGTGCAGAATTGTAATTTTTACAATTTCGCGAGTGCGAGATTGTTGCTGCGCGGGACACGAGCAGTGCGAACACAAGCAAAAACATCCTCAGCTCGCGAACTTGCAGATTTTCCCCCCAAAGTCGAAAAAAAGCAACACACACAAAAATCACCACAAACAAACAACATCAACTTACTTCTTTGTGAAATCAAATTTCGAATCCAAAAGTATTCCAAAAGGCCTCAAATCCAAATATCCAGCAGCAACCACAAAAAGTAATCCTTCCCAGTCAAGATCGAAATCAAAGTGGCCAGGAAATGGAGGAGCTTGCTGGACAGGAACAGGAAGTTGGAGACTGGGGCACTTCCTTCAATCAATCAGGACATTTATATAGCGCACTACTCACCCGTAGGGTCTCAAGGCGCTAGGAGGGGGGGTGCCGTTACTGCTCGAACAGCAAGGTCTTGAGCTTCTTCCTGAAGGCGAGGTGGTCTTGGGTCAGGCGCAGGTCGGCCAGGAGGGAGTTCCAGGTCTTGGCGGCTAGGTAGGAGAAGGACCTTCTTCCTGTTGTCGCTCTTCGGATGCGCGGGACATCGGCGAGGGCGTGGCTGGTTGATCTGAGGTGGCGCTTGGGAGCGTAGAAGTTGATTCGGTTGTTGAGGTAGCTCGGGCCTTGGTCGTGTAGGGCTTTGTGTGCGTGGGTGAGGAGACGGAAGGTGATTCTTTTCTTGATGGGGAGCCAGTGCAGGTCTCTCAGATGTCCGGAGATGTGGCTGTTTCGTGGGAGATCGAGGATGAGTCTGGCTGAGGCGTTCTGTATCCGCTGGAGTCTCTTCTGGAGCTTGGCGGTGGTTCCGGCGTAGAGGGCGTTGCCGTAGTCCAGTCGGCTGGTGACGAGGGCCTGGGTGACGGTCTTCCTGGTCTCGGTGGGGATCCACCAGAAGATCTTCCGTAGCATGCGTAGGATGTTGAAGCATGATGAGGAGACGGCGTTGACTTGTCTGGTCATGGAGAGGGAGGAGTCCAGGATGAAGCCCAGGTTGCGTGCGTGGTCCGTTGGTTTGGGTGCGGTGCCCAGGGCGGGGGGCCACCAGGAGCCGTCCCAGGCGGAGGGCGAGGAGCCCAGGATGAGGACCTCCGTTTTGTCTGAGTTCAGTTTCAGGCGGCTGGTCGTCATCCACTCGGCTACATTTCTCATCCCTTCGTGCAGGTTGGTTCTGGCGGCGGCGGGGTCGTTGGTCAGGGAGAGGATCAGCTGGGTGTCGTCGGCGTAGGAGATTATGTTGAGGTTGTGTTTGCGTGCGATGGCCGCGAGGGGGCTCATGTAGACGTTGAAGAGGGTGGGGCTCAGCGAGGATCCTTGGGGGACGCCGCAGATGACTTCGGTGGCCTTCACCCCACCCCTATGGGAGGAGCTTGCTGGACAGGAACAGGAAGTTGGAGACTGGGCCACTTCCTTTACTAATTTTTGTACTTTCGCTAGTGCGAGATTGTTCCTGCCCGCGCCGCGGACCGCGAGCAGTGCGAACACAAACATGAAATCCGCTTCGCGCGGATTTGCGTATTCTCGCCACATCCGCGAGAGTTCGCGGATTGCGGATTCTCCGAAAATACGAAAAATCCGCGAGCGTAACGGATTTTACGCCCATGCTTAATGTACCATTATACACCCTCTCTCTCACGTGCCAAACTCATCATGACGGTAATTAGTAAATTCGGTCACATTAACGTAAGGTTGCACGCAAACACATCACTTTCTCAAACTGCAACTGTACATTCTCGTGGTTAAGCCGATTCCGAGAAACGAGCCCCGTTGTAACCACCCCCGCTTCTGGTCAGACCAATTCCGAGAAATAAGCCCCCGTTTACCAAGAATGTAAATGTAAATGTAAATGTATTTCGATTTATATAGCGCACGTTTCACCCAGGGGTCTCAAGGCGCTTGCTTAGGGAACCCGTCCTGGTATTCCCCTGTGACAGATACCCCGGCAGGGTATTCACAAGGTGAAAGCCAGGCATCCCGCCGCGAGGGGCCGTAGTGGAGATTAAGCAAGCTATTGCCCAGAGTCGCAGAGTGTGACCCCGTGAGTCGAGTAGGCACCGGAGCGAGAATTGTCGAGTCTGTGGAATTTTTGAGCCCGAGACCGCCGAGGCGGGGAATCGAACCCTGGTCCACGGCTGATCTCAGCTTCCGGGTCTGCCGCCTCTAACCACTGAGCCACACTTCTCCACACGACCAATTCCGAGAAACCAGCTCCTGTTTGCTAAACACATGACACCAGACATCCTGTCACGACCATTTCTCTTTTTCTTATCTAAGGAACCAGCCTAGGGTTATTTCTCAACTCTCTGCTTCTGCCGTTACTTCCTCATGATTATGACACAGTTACGTCGCTACTGCCATGATCTCTGTATGATTGCTACTCTTTCTAACTGAATATTACTCAAGGGAAGCTTCTTCCTCTTTTCTGTATATAAATGCCCTGTGTTCTTTGATTAAAGTAGAGACCATTACCAAGCTTCCTTAGGTGACGGAGCTCTCCCTTAACTCGAGTTACTGAATAAAGACCCAGAATTCTAACCACCACGGACTCTGCTCTTCATGCTTGACCTTATTGATATTATAGAAAATTCCGATCAAGGTAAATTACAAAAATATTTACCACAGCAAATTGGCGCCCGAACAGGTACATCCATTTTTCCCCACACGCCGGTGATGCGGACCCGAACCTGTCTCTCCAGACATCGACGGACTTCCAAGTGCACACTGCAGGGTGTTCCTGCATGAACTCCTTCGTGTCGAATAGGGACCGTGCCGTGGCCTAGCCATCCACACGAGGCGGTGAGGACGACAGCGGAAGTCTCGACCCAGAGCCCGAACATTGTGAAGTTGCCGAGTCCGAGGTCTTCAGAACCCCCGACAAGTCCCTGATCAAGAGCGCAGCGCAACAAGTCGGGTGACCTGGTTTCCAAGGTCCTCAAGTTCTCTGCACCTCGGGGAGTACTGCTGGGGGTGTATCAAGATGGGTTCTGATCTTTTTCAGAAAACGGTCAAGACGGGTTCTGATTTTCATAGCACGGTCAAGACGGGTTCTAGGTTTCTAGAAAACGGTATGTTTGTACTCTGATACTCAGGGTATATCAAGTTATCAAGTGTAAATTTTTGTTTTATTTAATGACGAAAATGCCTTTGTTTTCTAAATTGTGTAAACTGGGTACCCGGAAAGGGTTACTGGAACAATCTGTACCAGTCCCCCCGAAGGATACTCCTGGTTACTTCATGTATACGAAATATAGAATTGGTACCATCTTGTATTTGGATCTTTGGGAAAGTTACACTAACGATTTAGAAATTACGATCAGATGGCCAAAGAGTGGTACGTGGGATTTGAACTGTATCATGGCAGTTGAAAAGAAATGTTGGGAAAAGAAAGCAAGACCCTCGATGTTAGAAAGTGTCGAAATATGGCGAAAGGAAGCACATCGAAGGGAACAGAAAGAGCAAGGGAAAGTAGAGAAAGCAAAGAGAATGTCGGAAGAAAGTAGGATGAGAAAGTTACAAGAACAGAATGATGATATTAATTTCGAACAAGTGAAAAGGGAGGTCTCGGCCTCCGTGACGGGTATATATCCCGTCCTCTCGCAAAAGACAGGGTCCGGGGATAGTTCAGACCCCAACATCCCCACTGCGCCCCCATGTCCTAAGGTTCCTTCCGTGTCCGAAGACTTCGTTACCACTTATTTAATGGAACCACCTCCTGCTTATACTAATCAAATAACAAACAGATGAGTAGTTACCCAGACGGAACCCATCCCTGACACTTCGGGTGGTGTACTACCAATGTTAGAATGTGAATATGACCCTATTCCAGGGGAAGGCCCACAAGCAGATGTCTCCTATCGCTTAAGGGAAGCCCTAAAAAGCATACAGGAAGTACCAAATATTACAAATTGTCTGAATAAAATTTACGAGGCTCTCCGAACAGGAGAAAATTTAGAAGTCCTACAAGAAGCTATCAAAAATAGACCTATCGCTCATAAAAGGTGTCTCTCACGATTCATGATTACCTGTTTCATCCGTGTGATCTCAAAGTGCTGGAAAAAGGGTTCCTGACGACCTACTTCAGCTAGATCAAGCAGTGGTAGCGGGAAATTATAATAAAATAAAAGAAATAGATCTCTTCATCCCTCTCTTTACCAGTAAGGTTTCCGACTCACACCAGAAAAGTGTCCCTACCCAGGCAACAGAGAGTGAGGGTACAGACGAAGACAGGGAAGAAGGGACTGCTTTTCACGGAGCGGTACGTTCCCGTATCCCTCATTCCCAAGGTAGCGGACAACTCAGGAGTAAGACTAAAAAAGTGTTAGCTTCTTCAGATAGATTGTTCCAACAAACACAAGAAGCCTTGGATGATTGGATGGACGACGAGTCTCCACTCACCACCACGCTCGATCAAGTGCTCATTGGGTGTCTCAATACTCATTATACGGTCCGGACATAGTTGCTCAAATGTTTTTATCGCTCCCTATGACATCTCAAAGACTAGCCAGTATATATATGGTTCAACACCTCATTACATTGTATGAAGACACTAGCTGCCCGCCCAAAATGTTATATCCCCTCTTACGAGATTGTCTAGAAGGGAGGTGGGTGGCAAGGGGACAAGAATTTATCAACATTTTCCTGGTTCAGCGACAATGCTATGTCCAGTACTTTTCCGATGTTTATACCCCTCAGTACGACCAAGGCCAGTTTCCCCTCCGAGAAGTACACCCTGTTGTAGATACTGCAGGAAAGTTACAACAAACATTTGTCTATACTCCCTTGACAAAACTAGAAATATTAGAGATGAAGAAAATGGTCCCTTCTCATGAAAAAGATCCTACGGGATTCCACAGGGAACTAAAAGATATTCTCCAAATGGGCTCCTTTACTTATAAGGACCTCAATATTCTCCTCAAAGTCCTGCTACCTCAAGGAAAATACGACAAGCTAAAAGGAAAAGATTGGGAGGTTGAAGGGAAAAAGGTAGCATGGGCAAATTTAGAGAAAGAAGACACTACCCGGGATCCTGGACAAGGCCTGGGACATCTAGTTCTGGAACTCCCTCGCCTTCTCCCAAAAATACTGTCTCAGTTGTTGGCCACTAAGATGGAAGATTGGGATGCTATCTCTGCATGCAAACAAAAACCAGATGAGGATATAGGGGACTATTATAATAGATTAGAGAAATGTTTTCTTATCAATAGCGGTCTCCCCTCAGGTGGAGACGCCTATAGTCGATTGTTTGTCTCACAATTTGTAGAAAATGGTTTACCTATGATCAAAAATAGAGTATTAAAAGTTGAGAGCACTTGGCAAGCTAGTTCCCCTTCACAAGCACTTCTGATGCTCCAGTACCATCAGAACAGAATTAGGGACGAACAAGAACAAGAGAAAAGAAGGACAAAAGACACGAAAATGTAGGTACTGGTAGCACAGACCAATACAATTCCTTAGACCCATAAGCAACATCCAGTACCACAAGAAAAGGTTACCCGTAATTATTGCAAAAAGCCTGGCCACTTTGTACGCGACTGTCCAGTTCTACAACACAATATTGCTACTGGAAAGACACAACCTCGCACCTATACCCCTCGTTCCTCTGCTCCAACATCAGCTACCCCAACTGATACTAAGTTAGCCACACAACTCTATCAGTATCCAGTATCATCCTATCCTGAATTCCCCACGATTTCATGAGACAGCTGGGAGGAACACGATAGTCGTCCACTGATCCAGGTCCCGGTCAACCAAAAGGGTCCCTATGTACATGCTAAGCTCCTAGGTAAAGAAACAAAATTTCGGATTGACACCGGGGCCAGTAGGACGACAATACAACACCACGAAGTTCCCAAGGTGCCCCTCTCTGGCTCAAAAAGTATTTCCTTGGATTTTTCAGGTACACCAGTCATCAACAAAGTTTCAGAACCAGTATCCCTTCAGGTTGGCCCTCTTACAACTTCCACCGATTTGGTACTTACTAAGTTCTGTCCTGAAAATGTACTTGGCATCCAGACACTAAAGGAACTGGGTGCTGAGATATGCTGTTCTCCGGAAGGGATCCGACTATTCCTCCGAGATTTCAAAGGTCATTTCACTACACGAGAGTTAGACATCAGATTAAGGTACATTCCTGTTACATTATGGGCTACTGATCCAACTGACGTAGGATTCATGAATATTACACCACACATAGTCACATTAAAGGAAGGTGTTGTCCTGCCTCGGGTCCGCCAATACAAGTTACCTCCAGATGCGGAACAAGCCCTTATTCAGATTATCGATGACTTGATACAAAAAGGAGTAGTCAGAGAGGTACCTTCCAACATATGTAATTCACCAGTTCTGCCAGTCCGAAAGAAAACAGATGACAGTGCACCACCAGTTAACAGACTTGTGGTTGACTTACGCAAACTCAATAAATGTGTGGTGCCACAATAACCTGTGGTCTCAGACATCAGTACTCTGCTAACGACTATAGATCCTGATGCCACACATTTTACCGTAATTGACCTTAAAAAGGCTTTCTTCAGTATACCCATTCATTCAGACAGTCAGTACCTATTCGGATTCTCACTACAAGGTCGTAGCTTCTGTTTCACAAGAGCTCCTCAAGGGTATACAGAGAGTCCCAGTATCTACAGTCAGGCACTTAAAAGACAGTTGGACGACATTGTTCTTCACTCCAATACGACGTTGTTACAATATGTCGATGACTTGCTGATCACCGCACGCTCCGAACTAGAATGTGAACAGGCCTCACGAATTGTCCTAATGTTCCTTGCACAACATGGCCACAAAGTGTCACCCTCTAAATTGCAATTGTGTTTACAGCAGGTGGCATATTTAGGACACCTGCTGTCAAAGGAGGTAGGGCACTCACACCTGAAAGAATCCAACTCATTTTTAACATTCCTATCCCTAAGACACAGAAAGAAGTCCGTGCCTTTATTGGCCTCACTTCCTATTGTAGGCAGTGGATTCCCCAGTTCGCCTATTTGGCCAAACCCCTGATACAATTAACGACCTCCGATTTTGCTACCTCTGCTCCATTGCCATGGACACCTGACCATACTTTTGCTTTTGACACCCTTAAACAAGCATTATGCTCTGCACCTGTCCTAGCTACACCAGATTATGCCAAACCTTGTGTCCTCTTTGTCACAGAACGAGAAGGTACAGCCCTGTCAGTGCTCACACAAACACAGGCCAATAAACATCATCTCTTTGCTTATTTCTCCAGTACTCTCGACCCTGTTGCACAAGGCTTGCCTGCCTGTTTAAAATCCGTCGCAGCTACGGCTCTGGCAATTTGACAAAGCGACTCCATTGTGCTAGGACATCCTTTTGAAGTGCAAGTCCCACATGCAGTTGAATTACTTTTGAATAGGACACAGACACAACACATGACCATAGCTCGCCTCACAGGTTATGAAGTTACATTATTCCAACCCCACATTATCATCAAACGATGCAATATCCTCAACCCAGCTACACTGCTGCCCACTGTTCCAGTAGACAACCAAACCCACGACTGCCTAGAGATAGTCGAACTAGTCACAAAGCCCCGGTCTGATCTTGTAGATGTACCTTTAAGTGCACCAGACCACACACTGTTTGTAGATGGTTCCTGTATGCGCCTCCAAACAGGCGAACTTTCAGCGGCGTGTGCTGTTACTACAGAAAATACAGTCCTTCTGGCAGCTAGAATACCCGTGCATTCAGTCCAAGCAGCAGAACTCATAGCTCTTACACAAGCATGTGAATGGTCAAAAGGAAAACGAGTCAATCTCTACACCGATTCCCAATACGCGTTCGGGGTAGTCCATAACTTCGGTACGTTGTGGAAGGAAAGAGGTTTCCTGACCTCTCATGGAACTAAGATACAACATGGAGATCTTATTCTTCAACTACTAGAATCAATACACAGACCCACAGAAGTAGCTATACTGAAATGCAAACCACACACAAAGATCATAGACTCTGTCACTAGAGGTAATGCTCTGGCGGATGCCACAGCTAAACATACTGCTCAGATAGAAACACTGAAACTTCCGTCAAGACTGCCTATCCAGTTATTGACCCCCCCGAGGATGAAGAAGACATCCAAAACCAAGCTACAGAGACCGAAAAGAGGAAATGGGAAGAAGAGGCAGGTTCTCACACAGATCAGGGTTGGGTAACAAAGGATAGGTCCAAATGGTTTCTCCCTGACATAATGGTTCCTGTAATCATAGAAACTGCTCACGGTCCTGCACATCTAGGAGAAGAAGGGATGTTAGACAGTCTAAATCTGATATGGCATAACAAACACCTACGTTCAGCGGCTAAACAAAAAGTACGAACTTGCATGATTTGCTGTCAGTTCAATCCAGGGAAAAGTGTCTCAGTTGAACAAGGAGGGTTCCATCCTCCAAATCACCCCTTCGAAGTCCTCCAAATGGACTACATACAAATGAAGAGATGTCGGGGACATAAGTATGTCCTCGTAGTAGTCTGTACTTTAACCCGATGGACTGAAGCATACCCCGTCCCAGACTATGGTGCCCAGATGACAGCTAAACAACTGGTGAGGGAATTTTTCCCTCGGTATGGGTTGCCAAGAGTCATATACTCTGACAATGGACATCCATTCTCCTCCAAACTGATGGAGGCTGTTTCCTCATTGCTAGGATACACCTGGAAATTCCACTATGTCCGACACCCCCAAGCTTCAGGTCTAGTCGAACGACATAATCAGACCCTCAAAACAAAGCTAGCAAAAATCTGTGCGGACAAGCAAATAGACTGGGATACAGCCCTTCAGTTGCTCTATTCTACATGCGAATGGCGGCGCATTCCCGGACGGGTCTGTCGCCCTACGAGATTACCTTTGGGAGACCTCCAAATATCTGGGGTGTCCCATCCCCTAAAAAGTTCACTGACATTGATTCTAATGTACTGACAGATTACCTAGCTTCCTTGATGTCTGCACTACGTTCTTGTTGTTCACAGGTGGCTCAGCCTTTCCAGACAAAATAACGCCCGAGGACCATGCCATCCGACCCGGCACCTGGGTGTTAATCCGGAACTTTAATCGCGCCAGCCCCCTGGAAAGAAGGTGGGAGTCTCCCAAGCTGGTGCTGCTCACAACGAGGACTGCCGTCAAGGTTGAAGGACGAAAAGGGTGGCTCCATGCAAGCCACTGCAAAAAATTCTTCGGACCCACTCCTACTGACTTTGTTGCTAACCCCAAAGACATTGACATAGAGACAACAGACTTTGTTTCACCCCTTCCTGAACTTTCTCCCCAAGAAGAGTACAGATCGCGGCTGCAATCCCATCAGAAACAAGCTAGAGACATTGCATCTGACCTCGACCTACCGGTGGCTATTTAAGTCCAGGACGTCGTTTTGGTGAAGCGGTTGCTGGGAAGTGTCGGGCCACGTATGCAAAATTGACTCAGACTAGCAGACAAGACTATGGAGAATTTATTTAAAAATGTAAAACTATTACGTAACAAAGTTTCTATCTTCCTACTCTTTATGATTTCTATCTTTTGTATCACGGCTTGCCTAGGTTGGTTCCTTCATCTAGCTTTTCCACCGTCTTCCCCCACACCTTTGAACAACACAGCCATGCATTCACATGTAGATCTTCCTCCACATCTCGAAAATAGAAGGAAAGAATTCTTCAATAACACATTCATCTCCACGCTCCACCAATATCAAATGGTTATTAACAAAACCAATTGTTGGGTCTGTGGTTTAATGCCACATTCCGTACACGGAGGAATGCCTTTTATCCCTCTCCCTTTTGGCTATGCTGGATCTACCTAGGCTCTTTCTATGATATTCTCCGCTTCTGTTAGAAATATTCCTGAGACCAAAGCCAAGAACACTAGCACCTGGAACGAGATAAAAACAAAAACAGTACGAGCTGTTTAAAAGATGGTAAATTTCATCACAACAGGGGGACGAGCAGATAAGAGTGAAAATGCCAGTTATTCCCTTTTTAATGACACTACCTCTTTTAGGGAAATGTTTTCAGTCCAGAAGAGACAGTCAGAACAGGGAGGAGGGGCTGTGCCCCATAAGGGACTATTCTTTCTTAAGAGGAAAGGGCAAGGGTCAGAAAATGGGAGACAGTGAGTGTAATAAGACATACACCCTACCTGACCTAAATTTTCCAACGATGACCACTGCCCCCAACACCTATTTTATCTGTAGACCTCACGCACGCACTTGGCTACCTCAAGGCTGGTCCGGGAAGTGCTACATTGCATTTCTCCTCCCCCCCTACCTACACCTCCCCAGCAGATTACCATCTCAGTGACCCTCCGACCGTAATTAATAGACGGCGAAGGGGAGCCATAGATGCTGAAGATACAGCGGACCAAGAGGCTGGCGATTTCTTTAAAGGAATCATCCCATTCTGGGGGCCTATGATCAACAGCCGCCACATAAGACAACTGACTCGTGTAGTCGAGGGAGCCATAAACGAAACGGCTGGTGCATTTAGTAACATCACCGCTAAGATGGCTGCCGACAGACTCATGACGTTACAGAACCGCATGGTTCTAGATATCATATTGGCTGACCGTGGTGGCGTATGTGAACTAATCGGGTCCAGCTGCTGTATATTTATTCCAGATAACGCACCCTCGGTGTATTCCGCTATTTCCCGCCTTCATATACTTTCCAGAAAACTAGATGCAAACACTGATGCCTGGTCCCTGACGGGTTGGCTCTGGGGCCTCCTGTCCTCATGGGGATGGAAGGCGCTTACAGTTATGGGTCTTGCTCTAGCCATTCTTTTCACCTGTTGCCTCTGTATTCAGTGTGGTCCAGCACTCTGTAGTTTCTGTTTCACTACCTGCATTCCCAGACCCCAAACTCGAAAGATAAAGAAGGAAAAGATTATGTTGCAGGAACAAGTGGACAACCTAATGAACATAGAGGTAGATCAAGAAAGACAATCTTAAAAGGGTATATTATGGGACAAGGAGGGAATGTGGAAAAATAGAATATTGTTGCTATGTATGTCCCATTATACACCCTCTCTTTCACGTCCCGAACTCATCATGACGGTAACTAGTAAATTCGGTCACATTAACGTAAGGTTGCATGCAAACACATCACTTCCTCAAACTGCAACTGTACATTCTCATGGTTAAGCCGATTCCGAGAAACAAGCCCCGTTGTAACCACCCCCGCTTCTGGTCAGACCAATTCCGAGAAATAAGCCCCCGTTTACCGAGAACACGACCAATTCCGAGAAACCAGCTCCTGTTTGCTAAACACATGACACCAGACATCCTGTCACGACCATTTCTCTTTTTCTTATCTAAGGAACCAACCTAGGGTTATTTCTCAACTCTCTGCTTCTGCCGTTACTTCCTCATGATTATGACACAGTTACGTCGCTACTGCCATGATCTCTGTATGATTGCCACTCTTTCTAACTGAATATTACTCAAGGGAAGCTCCTTCCTCTTTTCTGTATATAAACGCCCTGTGTTCTTTGATTAAAGTAGAGACCATTCCCGAGCCTCCTTAGGTGACGGAGCTCTCCCTTAACTCGAGTTACTGAATAAAGACCCAGAATTCTAACCACCACGGACTCTGCTCTTCATGCTTGACCTTATTGATATTATAGAAAATTCCGATCAAGGTAAATTACTAAAATATTTACCACACCCATTTGGCCATCGCTCGAGGCAATGACTTCCATAAGTAGCATTTGGGGCTCAGCATTGGGGTTTCTATAACCTAACGCCCTGTCTCTTCCATTATTATTATCCCGCTGTTACCTGTCCTGATTCAATGGATGAGGCTCTTCATTGGTGTTAGTACGAATCAGCTGTATAATTTGGTTAGACTGTAGGGGATCCCTTCTACTGCCTAATTCCGAGTCAGATGATTGGTTCCCCTGTGCGGCAGTGACTTGTGAGTTCAAATCAGGTTGGTTTCTTCTTGAGGAGGGGTCGTTGAGGACATGGTCTTTTAATGTTGCGAAAAATTCGTCAAAGCGTTCCAGATCTTTATTAGCAGCTTGGATGAGAAGCGTGCCGTGTTATATTTAATGTTGCTCTCAGCTTTCGGGAAGGTGAAATGAACAGCTTTGTTCCATAGTGAATGTTTTTTGACTCCTGTACTTTCAGATAGTTGTTTATAGTATTTCTCCTTTGGCCTTTTTAGTAGTAAAGAAGATAAGGTCATTGATAATCATACCTATTTTTAAATTGAAGGAAGGATCTAGTATTAGCGTTTCTGGATAGCTCTGAGAAGGTTTCGTTTAAAAGCTTTTGAGGCATTTTTAGTAAGCTTGGGAGGGTAAATTATTGAGAATGAATTTGTTCCTTCCGGTTTTAGCTGCTGCCCTGCCATGTTTAATATGGCCGAATATATGTTATTAGTGATACTCTGCCCCTACCAAGATGGCTGCTCAGAATAGCATCAGTTTGGTGTGTAGTTCTTTGTCTCTTTTAATGGATAGGATTCCAGAAAAGTGAGTTCTCTGTTTGTTTCCACTCATCCTTCAGTGACTGAAGTCCTCTGTTTACTTCTATGCAAAACTCCACTGTTGAAATTAATTACCAGATACTTATTGCCACAGTCCTATCCCTATTTTAGAACAACGCCATTTTGCACTGTGCCTGAAATAGTTACAAACCACTAACTAACAAGACACCCCAAAATAGTGGCAGCACTTCTAGTCTCCAGTGTAGCACAATAATAGTGGCAAGTCTGTATGCATTAATCCCTATGCAGCCATAAACCTCAGTGAGAATTGCCCCTCTCTTGCATCACTCACACAAGGACCAGTCAGAGTGTCTCACCTCTCAAGTAGGTAAAAAAGAATGGCTTCACTGTGTCCTCATCGAGCCTGTGCCTCCCCCGTGCTCTCCTGCTTTCCTCAGCGAGGCACCCTCAGGGAGGAGGGACGAGCCAGCCCCAGGACGAGCTCATGCAGAAGCCAGATACTCTCGGCGCTGTTCTCCACCTCACCTCCGATCGGCTAACCCTGTCTTCTACAGTGCGGGACGCGCAGGGCCAAAAGGCAGTCACTTCATACACCGTACTCCTTCTCTCATGGTGTATATTAATACAAATTAAAACCATTTCCAACATAAAAATTAGACATTGAGAAAACATATTTTCAAACACATTATCATATTCAATTATGAAATATAATTATTAAAAATGTCATACACATACTAATTATAACAAATAAACAAACCATGATTTCTAAATTTTAAAAATATATACATTGTGATGAATTATTTTCATAACTAAAAAACATACATATGAAAATGTAATCCAAACAAAGAATTATTGATGGAAATAGTTTTCTTTAAAAATGAATATTTTTACATTATCAAATTTGTAAGCTTTTGGAAAATGGACATACTTATAATACAAATTTTCATTTTTTATATTACATATGCACAAAGATATATTTGTTTCTAAAATATTAAAGTAAATTTGCATAAATCAAAACATTTTACTTTAAATTTAAGAATTTGTTTTTATCCTCTAAACACTTAACATCCCACTCCTATAACATTACTACATATACATTAATTATACAAATTAATACATTAACAATGAAAATTGGAAAATTTGTACAAATGACTAAAAAAACTGCACAGAGCATGGTAATACAAAAATAAACATAGAACTATAATAAAACACATTAAAAAAAGTATATAAGCCCGCTAAAATAATATTATGTACAGTGATACTTTGATAAACAATTCTTTGTATATCTTTATAAAAAATAACTCTTAAAACAATATCCTTTCTTTGATATTCCAGTTGATGATATTTTCCTCATCCCAATATCTTGTCACAATATTTATGTATTAGAATACTTTTGGTACGATATTTTGTCCAAACACCCTGTTGCCCAGCAACATGGATTGTAGTGTTTCCTGCTTTTAAAAGCTAATATCTTTGTTTCAGTGATATTGATTTTAAGGTGATGCTATTCTGTATGCTCAAAAAGTGCAATTATATTACTCTGTAATCCAGTTGGTGTCAAATCAGATAGTACCACGTCATCTGCGTACATCAAAAGAAGCAAGGGTTGTGTGCCAGTTCTGGGAGGAAAATTCCTAACCTTTGTGAAAGGCACCCGTATAGCAAGCAAAGAAAAACAATTAACACAACATTAGGGGGCAACAGGCAGCCCTGCTTCACTCCAGTCTCTGTTTTTTCTCCAGTTTTAACCATTTTGTTGCACCCAACACAACTATACACCAGGTTGTACTGTGGAGTGCATTATCACACTCAGCAAATTTGGACGGATACCTAAATTAATTAATTTTCCCCAAAGAACAGGTCTATTACTTCTATCAAAAACTCTAGAGAAATATATAGTATAAAAGTACTTTTGATGCAAAAACTAACTTTTTGTCAATTAATATTGTTCATAGCCGAACATTTAGTTCTATTGTGAGAATATTTAATTATCAAATGCCCCGTCCTGCAGATGTTTTAAAATACTTTGTGCAAAAATCTTGACAGTTGTCTTGAGGAGAGCAATTTGTTTAAATTTGCCAGGATATGATCTGTCACCCTTTTTAAATAGTGGAATAATAATATTACCTTAACAAGATCTTGAAATAACACTTGTTCAAAGAAATATTTATATAGTGGGGCTAAAAAAAGTCTCCATTCTTCAGGATAATCTTTGAATGCTAAAACGAGAATCTGATTTGTGCTTGTGGCTCCTGAAGGTCTAGCTCTTCTTATATATTTATCATGCTGGCTGCTCGATAGCTCCAGCTCCCAATTGGAAATTACAGCCTATTAAATATACTAAGGGATCCCCAATATTATTCTACGGGAAAGGTAAACCTCACAGTAGTGAAACACAAATATAGGAGTTTTTCATTACCAGGACATCTAAAACTTAAAACGACATGTCCACCCTTCTAATTACACAGCACCCTGCCAAATGGGATGCCTTGGGCCTGCATTAGGAGTGCATTCCCACGCAGCCATCCAATTATTCTGTCACATTCACAGATGTACCATTAGTGGCAGATATGGGAATGCGTGAAAATGTTATACCTCCCCAGCTGAGTTGTAGCAAGGAGAAATACCTTTATTTCTCAATGTTTTGTCTTCTTTCTACGCGTTCTGCCTTCTGCAGCACACATAGAAAGATGTAATGCATCTGAGGATTGTTTTTGTGCAAGTAGGTTGGAAGGTGTCCCTGGCTGCATATAAACAATTCTGCCTGGTGTCCTTGATGCCAGGTTTGGTTGACCCTGATCAGGCAGGATTTATCCCCAAAAGAGAATGCTCAGATAACACTAATAGTATGCTACACTTAATTGATAAGGGCGCTCGCTCTTAAAGTGAGACCATGCTCTTTTTTCATTGACATTGAAAAAGCGTTTGACTGAGTTCATTGGCCTTACCTTGCTAAGGTGCTGAGACATATTGGCATAGGGGAACGGTTCTGCTCCTGGCTACTTAGTGGCTATGGGACAGCCAGAGTCACTGTCCTTGTTAATGGCAAAAGCTCGGACAGCTTTCCCATCAGGAGGGGTACACAGCAGGGGTGCTTTCTTTCCCCTCTGCAGATCACGCTCTATATGGAGCCATTTTCACAGAGGGTTCAGTATGACCAGAGGATTACAGGTATTTGCTTTGGGGGAGAAGAACATCTAACTACACTACATGTGGAGGATGTCATAGTTTCCCTAGAAACCCCAAGAGAAGCTTTGCTGGGCTTTTTGGAGGAGGTGCAGCTTTTTGGGACAGTCTCGGTATTCCATCTCTATCTTGCCAAATCATAGGCCCTGAAACTTACAGTGGCCCCTGACACAAGAGAGTATTTAGCTCAAGCTTACTCGATTCAATGGTCTCCAGGACCTATCAATTTCAATTCAATTTTATTTATTATGTTTTGGCTCTCAACCGAGGGCCACATAAAATGTACAGAATTAAGAACAAAACAAATACATTGCAAAAACGAGATCTGCCATATAAGATACCTAAGTTAAATACAAAACTGACATACAAAACAGAACTACAGACGATTGGCAAGTCAAAGCATCTCCATGGAGTATTAATAAATAGCTAAAAAACCTTTAAAAAAATTAAAAATATGGAAGCAGAACATTTCATTAGGAGGGCAATAAAGTGCATGAAGAAAGTCATTCAAAGTGACAATTCCAAGGCGAAGACAAATAACTTTTAACCATCTAGAGCGCAATTTACGGAGCGCAGGGCAAATCAGTAGAACATGCATACAGTCCTGGATATTCAAGTTACATAAATTGCACAAAGAAGAGGAGCCATACCATTTAGATAACAGTAGATTTAGGGGTATTAAGTCGTAACGTAGAAGAAACCAAAATCTACGAATACCATGGGGTAGGGACCATAAAACATAGGGTTGTGGAAGTTTCATCACATTCCTTTTTTCACAAATTAACTTTTTATCCGATTGAAAGCATAGGTCCCACGAGGCTGCTTTTAAAACAAGTTTTAACTGTGAAGGAGAATACAAAAAGAGAATGGTTTCATCTAATTTTAAAAGAGTTACGGCTTTTCTAAAATTACGGACAAGTTGAGAAAACTCATTAAAATTACCCAATAATTCACTTTTGAGGAGAGCTCTCATTGTCCCTACTTCCGCTCTCGCAAGGCAGGCCACCCATCTTACTAGGGCACATAATCCCTGTACCCAGCTACTCCTAAGACCAAAGTCAAGCCTGCAAGCGGCCAGAGAGCAAGCAGTATTTAGGGACGAAAGAGATCTTAGAAGTTTCCCCTCAATCTTATGGCAAAAATCCCACTTTTTCACCTCTATAAGTTCGATACCATACAGTATTGTTGCGGGGATTTTAGATCTATACACTTCCAGTAAGCTCGGAAAGTGCCGTTTCCCCGTTGCATGGTATAGGGAGTTTAAACCTTTGCCATGGGCAAGAGCTTTGCGTGAACAATGCTCTATATGGAGCTTCTCACTCAGGTTAGCCGTGATGATTTTCCCCAAAAAAGTATAGGACTTTACAACCTCCAGTTTTTGACCCCCGATAAACCAACCAAAATCTGCAGATCGGCACCTCTTCTTGCCAGCTATACACATAACTTTACTTTTGGTAATATTAATCTTCATGCAATGAGCCACAGCGAAAATATGGAGAGCGTGTAGCCGATTTGAAAGTCCTTTAGGGGTTAGATCAAGAATAAGGACATCATCAGCATACATCAGGCAGGATGTAGGCGCCCCCCCCACCACCGGGGCAATGCCCTCTGTGGCAGACAAAGCGGCGGGTAGGTCAGCCGTGTATAAGGAGAACAAAAGGGGAGCCAATAAGCAGCCTTGTTTGAGGCCGTTAACAGATGGAATTGGGTCAGATAGCCCCCTTTCACCCCCCAACAGGACCCTACACCAGGTCTCTGTGTGGAGAGCCCGCACCAACTCCAACAAATAAGATGGGAGACCAAGCGCAGCCAATTTTCTCCACAGCGTTCCACGATCAACTTTGTCGAACGCCGTGGAGACATCAATAAAGGCAGCATACACTACCCCTCCTCTCACCTGGACATATTTATCTGTAACCACATGAAGAGCGGTGAGGTTATCTAACGTTCCGTGGTCCCTACGGAAGCCAGTCTGTTCAAACGGCAGGATATTGTTCTCCTCTACCCAAGCGGAGAGGGATTTTAAAAGACATTTCGCAAAAACATTTCCGATTGAATCGAGGAGAGCAATCAGACGATAATTACTGGGGCTATCCCTAGTTCCCTTCTTAAAAATGGGAACCAAGATACTTCCCCTCCAAGAGGCAGGTACCGTTTTAGACACAAAACAGGCTTTATACAAAGGATACAGAATTTTACTCCACCTTGCCGGATCCTGTTTCAGGACCGTCATGGGGAGTTCATCAGGGCCCATTGCCCCGGAGACACGCATGTTTTTTATGGCCATCTCAATTTCATTTTCTACGGGGTAATTAATGAGACCTTCAGGAGTGGGACCAATGACGGTATCATCACCTGGAATAGCACCTGAGGCAATATCATCACCAGAAGTGCAGTTCCCTGCATAAAGATCCCGAATATAAGTAATCCATACCTCTTCCGCTATAGGGATAGGGGAGGGGCTTAGTCTAGACCCGCACCCCTTACCGATTATTGCCCAAAATTCTCTGATCCTGCCATGAACAACAGATTCCCTTAAATTGATCCAAACATTGTCTTCCCTAACCTTTTTTATTTTTAGCTTGAGTCTACTTCTCTTTCTTTTTAGCCTGGAAATTTCTTTTCCACGTTCCATGCCTCTATCTAGATATTGTTCACGGACTAGATTATTTATTTCCTTGTTCAGGATACGCAGTATACTGGGAACCACTACCCCTCTTCTGGGTCGGGAAGATTTATTAGCATAAGAAATGATATTATGCAAGAATTCTTCAAAGTATACTATTTCATTCCCACGCCACTCATTTTAAACTAGAAGGGTATCGGATAGAAGATCCTGTACCCCATTAATGGCTGAGGGATTCCAAAAGCACCTTCCCGAGGAAGCGTGGAAGGCAGCATCACTGCCATTGAGAGACCAAGGTGCGGTGGACAGGGGATTTAAAGAAATAGTTACAAATAATATGCTATGGTCACTCAGAGGAGTAGATATGATCTTAAGGTCCTGAATAGATGGAAACAGGCCATAATCTGTGATTGCATAATCCAAGATAGCAGACCCAAAGGGAGACTTATGGGTAAATTTTGCAGGCACGTCCGACGGGAATCTCCCATTTAATATAAGTCCGTCGACGGCCGCTAATTCTTTTAGCAAAATCTTCCCTCTTTTATTTGTCACTAACTTATCAGGGAAAAGAGATTGAGGGACGAAATACGCCTCTTCTTTAGATTTATTCCTAAAGAGTTCCAGACTAACATTGGAAATTTTGCAATTCAAGTCTCCCACAAGCATAATTTCTGGAGGGGATGGGACATTTTTAATTTGATCTATATATCGGAATACCTGCTTCAATAACACGTTAAAACACTCTTCTGGAGGAATATACACATTTAGAATTACAATAGGGGACTTTATGCCGTTATTAAACAGGTTTTCAATGGTTATAGCATGGAAAAGTTTACTGGAATCAATGTAATGGGAGAATCTCCATTGCAATTTATTTGATAATAAACAAGCGATTCCTCCCCTAGCATGCCCTTTCTTGGAAGGGGCAGCAGGCACTTCCAAGACATAATAATCCTTAGAGACATTCAGCGTATTGACACACCAAGTTTCCTGTAAACAAATCACATTAGCTCCTAGAGAAAATAGAAAATCAAATTTCTCTGGGCTACTATGGATCCTGCTGCGTTCCAAGAAATAATTGTAAGTGAAGTGTTAAAGATGATGAAACAATCTGGGGTTATCTTTAGTTTTTGTAGATAAGGCACTATGCAGCCAGTTCCACCGATTATTATCCTCTGTAAGAGAGGAATTCTACGTTAGCGGAAGTGGCTTCACTTGCGAAACCGAGCGCTTTCCCTTAGAGACCCAAATCTTCAGATCTCTAAGGGGAGAGGCTGCCCCCTTATTCTCATCCCTTCCAAATACCTCCCCAAAGGAGGGGTTTATATTGCCGAGGTTGAAGATCGGGAGAATATCAATACCTGTGCGTTGGAAAATCTCAGCTTGCTGCAGTATCAAGTTTGCAATAATAGGAGAATAAAATTTAACCCTTATACTAGATACCTTGACTTCACCAAACAGGGTAACTAACTCAATGTCCCTAGTTTGAATATGGTGGAGACTTTCACTCTCACTAAAGCGCTTAAGTAGCCAAGCTCTGTTTAAGGGAAGGTCAACATCAAATAGAGGTAAAAAGTCTAACACAAGAGTGTCCACTGGAGCATTTAAAGTTGTTAGGGGGCGATCCAATAGGTGGCAATCTCCAGTCTCTAAAGCTGCGGAGAAGGGAGGAGCCAAGGGGTTAAGGGACCCAGATAGATAATGAATTGGGACTCCAGTCGCAGGTGGTAGAGAAAGACTTGGAAAATGACCCCTTATTTGTGACATGACTTCCAGAGACGTTGGGGGACACAGTTCACTTTCGACCTTTAAAGATGTAGAGATAAGTGAATTCAATTCAGCATCCGCCTTTGCGGATAAAGAGGAGGGATCCAAGTCAACTTCTTCATTCTCCAATACAGCCAAAGAATTTTGGAAAATTATCCGACGCTGCCTTTTCTTCCTGTATTTTCGAATTGATTTCCTTTTATTCCCTTTATTGTTTCTATATTTACCGTTTTTTACCTTTACCTCATGTTTAGAATCATTAGATTCTTTTTTATTTTCGGATATGAAGATGGGGAATAGGTCTTGAACCCCCTTAGGGCCGGGGATAGATTTATTTTCCTCCTCGATCTCTAGAACTGAGTTCTTAATACAGTTCGGCACTGCAGTTAAGGGAATAGCTACAGTGTGTGATTTCAAAACTGCTGTCGCAGCCTTCACATTAGAGACCACTGTAGGCACGTTTATTTCCCCCACTGGCAGGCTGTGTTCGGTCATGGGGGGGGAACACTTCTCAGATCAGGCGACTTTTGTAACAATGCCTTCAAAATTTGGGTAACTGAATCCAAGATACACTCCGAGCTGCCGACAAATTTCCCCAAAAGAGATAGAATAGTGGCTAATAATTGTTCCAAAGCGATCATGGATTCAGAAATTGGTTTTTCACACGCCTCCAGTGGACGGCATATACCAGATAAGTTAAGACCCAGAGTCCCAGAGGCATCTAACAATTCAGACATGTCCTGACCATTTAACGAAGGGGTACTACTATACAACATTAGCCCAGAAGGAGTCGCACCCCCCGAAGGTTTAATAGGGGCCTGAATCTCCACTTTAGCTGTATTTACATATCGACCGCAGAGTTCAAGGTCTATGGATAGTGATGACAGGTCACCACCCAACCTATCATTCTGCGGAGTTTGCGGCAGAAGTGGATGATTCGTGAGTTCCCCTTCAGGTACCGGTAGATCGACCTTACTATCTCCCTACCCTTCAGAGTGAACAAGGGAAGAGGACACCACTAGCACAGATTGTTGTACTGCGGGCTGCACAAAAGAAGGCGGAGGGTATGTAATAACTTGAGAATGGACCTCCTGGACCGTGGCACAGGAGGCTTTTTTCATAGACAAATTAGCTTTCTTAGGGGAGGGCAAATCCCAAAGATCAAAAAGTTGGCATTGACCCTTCAATGGGGGGTTGTTTACAGATTTATTTCTTGTGCGAATAAGATCTTTTTGTGCGCCCGGTGTGCCTCCCACTTCCCTTCCAGAGCGCAATTTTTTAGACATCTTTTAAAAAGTTTAATCCACAGAATTGTAATAAAGAAGTACTTTACTTCCAGAAGAGTGAGAACAAAAATTAAAACAATGCTCCTAAGTAATAAATATAGTCCTGGAGATGCAATGAAGACCGACCAGATGAAGAATTCGAGGAAGCTACAAAGCAGTTTCAATAGCTGATTCTTCCTCAGACAGTCAGGCGTATATCCAATAGGCAGAAGGATACACAATTAAGAAAACACAGTCAATAAAAGTAACCGGGCCCAGCCCGGCCTACCTCGGCCACTGAGGGCCCGCCCTTTGCTCGGGCTTAGCCGGCGTCCCGCTTAGCGTCCGGGGAGTGTCTTTATAGGCGGAGCAGGGGGCGGGAAGAGACTCCAGGTGCGCTCCAAAGATCCCGCGCTGCAACCTGGGTCTCGCAGTCCCGGCCCCTGTAGCAGCAGCCTTCCTCACGGTGCACACAGCGGTCTAACACCCTCGCTTGAGGAAGCAGCAGGCAAGGCTAACAATCAGCCAAGAGTCACGACCAGGCAAAGAAGCTACGAGCGGCTCCCGCGGAGCGGGGGCCGCGAGCAGTTGATGGAACAGGCAGCCAATCAGAGCAGGCAGCCAAACAGGGCGAAGCAGGGGCGGGAAGAGACTCCAGGTGCGCTCCAAAGATCCCGCGCTGCAACCTGGGTCTCGCAGTCCCGGCCCCTGTAGCAGCAGCCTTCCTCATGGTGCACACAGCGGTCTAACACCCTCGCTTGAGGAAGCAGCAGGCAAGGCTAACAATCAGCCAAGAGTCACGACCAGGCAAAGAAGCTACGAGCGGCACCCGCGGAGCGGGGGCCACGAGCAGTTGACGGAACAGGCAGCCAATCAGAGCAGGCAGCCAAACAGGGCGAAGCAGGGGCGGGAAGAGACTCCAGGTGCGCTCCAAAGATCCTGCGCTGCAACCTGGGTCTCGCAGTCCCGGCCCCTGTAGCCGCAGCCTTCCTCACGGTGCACACAGCGGTCTAACACCCTCGCTTGAGGAAGCAGCAGGCAAGGCTAACAATCAGCCAAGAGTCACGACCAGGCAAAGAAGCTACGAGCGGCTCCCGCGGAGCGGGGGCCGCGAGCAGTTGATGGAACAGGCAGCCAATCAGAGCAGGCAGCCAAACAGGGCGAAGCAGGGGCGGGAAGAGACTCCAGGTGCGCTCCAAAGATCCTGCGCTGCAACCTGGGTCTCGCAGTCCCGGCCCCTGTAGCAGCAGCCTTCCTCACGGTGCACACAGCGGTCTAACACCCTCGCTTGAGGAAGCAGCAGGCAAGGCTAACAATCAGCCAAGAGTCACGACCAGGCAAAGAAGCTACGAGCGGCACCCGCGGAACGGGGGCCGCGAGCAGTTGATGGAACAGGCAGCCAATCAGAGCAGGCAGCCAAACAGGGCGAAGCAGGGGCGGGAAGAGACTCCAGGTGCGCTCCAAAGATCCCGCGCTGCAACCTGGGTCTCGCAGTCCCGGCCCCTGTAGCAGCAGCCTTCCTCACGGTGCACACAGCGGTCTAACACCCTCGCTTGAGGAAGCAGCAGGCAAGGCTAACAATCAGCCAAGAGTCACGACCAGGCAAAGAAGCTACGAGCGGCTCCCGCGGAGCGGGGGCCGCGAGCAGTTGATGGAACAGGCAGCCAATCAGAGCAGGCAGCCAAACAGGGCGAAGCAGGGGCGGGAAGAGACTCCAGGTGCGCTCCAAAGATCCCGCGCTGCAACCTGGGTCTCGCAGTCCCGGCCCCTGTAGCAGCAGCCTTCCTCACGGTGCACACAGAGGTCTAACACCCTCGCTTGAGGAAGCAGCAGGCAAGGCTAACAATCAGCCAAGAGTCACGACCAGGCAAAGAAGCTACGAGCGGCTCCCGCGGAGCGGGGGCCGCGAGCAGTTGATGGAACAGGCAGCCAATCAGAGCAGGCAGCCAAACAGGGCGAAGCAGGGGCGGGAAGAGACTCCAGGTGCGCTCCAAAGATCCCGCGCTGCAACCTGGGTCTTGCAGTCCCGGCCCCTGTAGCAGCAGCCTTCCTCACGGTGCACACAGCGGTCTAACACCCTCGCTTGAGGAAGCAGCAGGCAAGGCTAACAATCAGCCAAGAGTCACGACCAGGCAAAGAAGCTACGAGCGGCTCCCGCGGAGCGGGGGCCGCGAGCAGTTGATGGAACAGGCAGCCAATCAGAGCAGGCAGCCAAACAGGGCGAAGCAGGGGCGGGAAGAGACTCCAGGTGCGCTCCAAAGATCCCGCGCTGCAACCTGGGTCTCGCAGTCCCGGCCCCTGTAGCAGCAGCCTTCCTCACGGTGCACACAGCGGTCTAACACCCTCGCTTGAGGAAGCAGCAGGCAAGGCTAACAATCAGCCAAGAGTCACGACCAGGCAAAGAAGCTACCTGGGTATCCAGCTGGCTCCGTCGACTCAGAAGCTGGTAGATCTCCAATATTGGTACCTGGTTGGAGGGTGAGGTCAGACCTAGCATGCTGCCAATACTCTCTCCCATGGATGGGGCAGATGGTGGCTCCAAAGATAACAGTCCTCTCTAAGATTTTGCGCATATTCCAGATGTTACCCTTATGGCCTCTGCCGGAGAGGCAAAGCAAACATAAGGAGATGATCGATGGAGCACTGCAACTTTTCAGACACTCGCACCCAATCACAGATCTGGGAGGAATCCATCATCATTCTTTAGCTCACTTCACCACCCCAGTTCAAACACATCTATGTGCAAAATCAGTCTTGGGCCTGTGCATCATGGGAACAGTCCAGCCAGAACTGCCAAGCCATGCCTTCCCTGGACCTGAAACAAGCATCCTGGCACCGGTTTCGGGGTATCACCCCTCATCAGCCAGGCTAGCATAAGTCCACTGGCAAAGTGAGCAAGGGAGCCACATCTGGACACATCCTTCAAATTTAGGGCAAACAAAGCAAACACAAGGAGATAATGGACGGAGCACTGAAACTTTTCAGACACTCACCCCCAGACCCTGCAGAATGCATTTCAAAATTTCATGTGGGTGGGTCAGCGATCTCAGATCAGATGTGAACATAGCTGTCAGCCACCAGAGGAAGGCGGTTTAGATATCCTATGCCTCTCACACTACTTTCAAGCAGTGCAGCTTAGTTACCTGGTCAAATGGTCCAGGCTTGAGTCCGAAAAGTCCCAATACATATTTATGAAGCATGTGTCACTTTATGTGCTCCAATGCAGACCTAAGTATGTTACTCTACTTTAAAGGGATATCTCCCTGTTTCGTGGACAGAAAGTACAATAGTCCCATTATTTAAAAAAGGTAACAGAGGGGATCCGAAATGCTACCGCCCAATATTTTTCCTGGACTCTAGGGCAAAATTAATGGGCAGAATTCTTTTGGGTAAGTTAGAACAATAGGTCAACGAAAACTGCATACTTACTGATACACAATACAGGTTCAAGACTAATATTGTAACAGTAGAACAATGTGCTAATCTAAACTTGTTAATTAATAAATCTACAGTAGCAAAGACAAGTCAGGTGCACTTATGCTTTACAGATCTGAGCAGTGCTTTCGATCTGGTAAACCATAATAAGCTCTGGGAAACACTTTGGGAGCCCCTCTGGGGATTATTCACTATCTGTCCAACGGTATCCCTACCTTACCGCGCATGTGCAATATGGACTAAATGGAGAATGTAGAGATAGTTTTAAGGTCACTCGAGGCATTATACAGGGTGTGTTCTCGCTCCCCTGCTCTTTTCACTCTATATAAATGGGGTGGAGAAATGCCTACGAAAAATCAAAGCTTACGTCCCCATGGTCGCTATTTGCTGTCTCCATCTTATTATATGCAGATGATGCAGTCCTCTTATCCAGAACAGCTAATGGGCTACAGCTCTTAATAGATTACTGTATTACATTTATAGATAATAATGATGCGAAGGTTAATTTGAAGAAAACTGTTATCATGGTAGCTGAAAAAGGAAGAGCAAAAAAGAGGATGCATCATATAAAGGGGAAAGGCTAGATGAGACAACATTTTTTACATACTTGGGTATTCACTTTACTGCATCAGGGACTTGGGAAACTCAATTAAACATGTCTAAAATGAAAGATAGAATTATTTTTTAGGTACTCTAGTAAAATAGACCAAAAACCAATTAGAGAAATGCTGACGGTGTACAAAAGTAAATGCTTACCAAGCGCTGGGTATTGTGCTGCCCTATGGGGTCACACAAACTGTGTTAAGCTACAGATACTAGAAAACCTGTTTCTGGCAAGGCTACTGGCTGTCATAAAATCGAGTTCAACATTGATAACACATAAGGACGTACCAGATCCTTTTTTAGAGGACAACTTACATATTAGGCACATTATCTTCTGGTACAACATATGTAGCAAAACAGGGACACAGTTTACAAAGGAAATACTTTTAGATTGCCTCAGGCTAGGTGCTTGGAAGAAAATTAAATGGCTATCCTAATTAGATGTCTGTTTAAGAAAAATAGACCCCGCTATAGGAGTAAATGACACAGTTAAAATTCTTACCCACTCTAAAACAGAAGTTAGGACTCTACTTAGGGGACAAAAAGAAAAAGAGAGAGATTTTATCTAGAGTAAAAAATCTACAGTAGCTAGTTACTTGCTACATTGTGTACAAGATGGTCAGTCACACTATCTGACAATTGTTAAAAATAGTCAGCAAAGATTTTACCTCACTAGTCTCCGATTAGGCATATTGCATTTACAGTTTGCTTCCCAAAAATTGGGGCATGGAATAACAGCCTACCAAAATGCCCGTGTGATGGTAAATCACAACAAAGCACAATACACTTGTATTTTATTTTGTGTTTTTTATAAGGATCTTAGGAAACGGTTTTTAGCTCCCCTTTTTAAAACTGGAAAATATATCTATTGTCAGGATGCTTTTAATTATTTAGGTGCCTTGGAAAATAGTGCTGAAGGTATGTGATCATTAATGACCCTTATACCCTTTATATATAATTCTTTGCTGGTCCCTAAGGGACGACCTTATGCTGTCAAAATACAAATGTTATGGGGAATCTGTACGAGGAAAACATATTCGTATGCAAATGTAAATTATTAATTGGTTTTTATCATAACAGTTTTTATTTTGTACTTTTATGGTTTTATGCTTATAAACCGAATATTTTTTTTTTAATTGAGTCCAAAAAGGGGTGGCTATTTATAGACAGGGCGATGGCGGGGACGGCCATTATGGAAGGTCCACTTCTCAGCTCAACCTCACCACCCTGAGAACCTCTATCTGTCCACAGTCACTGCCCCTACCGTGAGGGTGTGGGACACGATAGCGACATGTAGAGACCTTTCATCGTTCACGTCTCCCCTTACCCCAGTGGTAGAGAATAGGGATTTCACCCCGGGGCTGGATAGCGCCTCGTTTGGTGCATGGTGGAAGTCCAGGTACAGATCAATTGCCCATTTCTTCAATGAAGAGTGGCCTATCCCATTTGAGGTACTAAGGGCCGAGCAGGAAATATCAGAAAGAGAACGATTTTGATATATCCAGATACAACATTGGCTGATGCAGCCGCTGGTGAGGGAACCAGTGCAGTGTCATTTGACTAAAATTGAGTAAGTGCTCCTCAGGAAGGACACAACTAGGCGTCTTACCTAATAACTATGTGGGCTACTGGGGGGTGTCAGATTCGAAGTCCCCTGATTAACACCAGTGGGAACGGGAACTGGGACTGCAACTATCTTTGGAGGAATGGTAGGACATTCACTACGGGGGAACGTCATACAGTCTCTAGCTCATCCAGTATAGAAACAGAGATGAAAATCGCTACATACTGGTACAGAACCCCGCTTTGTCTGCAAGAATGGAACCCGGAACCTGGAGATGGATGATGGATTGGCTGTGACTCCCGGGGGAGACTGGTGCACATCCTGTGGAAATGTTACAAATTAGCTCAGTTTTGGAAAGAAGGCCTGTCTGATATAGACACATATTTTAACACCCAGCTCTCCAGGTTTTCCTCATATGTGGTGCTGGGCATCCCTAACCCACTAACATATCCACTTAAATCCAATTGGTGCAGATATATACCATTGGCACTGGGAGCAGCGCACCAATCGATTTTAGCTCTCAGGAGAACAGAGAAGGTGTAGTTGCAACGAAATTTGCTACACCGCATTTGACACCTCTTGGGAATATAGAGGCTCTTGATGACACTCAGACACCAAGGGGACATATTTAGAGACTCCTGGCAGCCATTCATCATCTTGCTCTCCGAGAAATTCACAGAATTGACTTGTCCTAGGTACTTGAAATTGGTGTGCTTAACCGAGTCGACGGAGTAACTATGCTAGGATCCCCTTTACGGAATGTGTGTAATGCTAGCTAGCTGGGCACCTAGGGTAGGGGGTTGTCGGGTCAGAGTGTACTTAAAGGTGCAGAGGTGCTGGCTGTGGCCGAATGTTGGCGCCATGCTGGCAGACTGCATATTATGTTTTGAATGCTTATTGATGCAACAATTAAAAAATTATTTTAAATAAAAAAAACAAAAAAACAATCCGGCCTATAAAGCTGGCACCCTTGCATCATGACACAAGGGTCTCTGCATTGGATCCACGCACCAACACTAGTAAAGGATAGTAATGCGCTGTATAATGTTGAGTAGGATGCATTCCTGCCCTTTATTCTTCACCCAGAGAAACATAGTAGCTTGCTGCATTGCTCTACGTGAAAAATGAGGTGGTGGACGACACAATAAAGAGGTGATGGGGAGGATGGAGGGGGCGAAAAACATTTTTGTTTAAAACACTTAGCTGAAGCTGCTAGCAGCATGGCTCCTTGTACCTTGCTGCTCTGCTGCATCCCGGACCCAGAGGTCACTGGGACAGCAGCAGAGACTCCCTATGCAATCCCAGTGCTGCTCTCATGCCATGAGAGCAGCGCCGGGATTGGCCTGAGCGGGCTGGTTTGAGGCCATGACCAGGACAGGTAATCTGTTCTGTTTCTCCTTCCAGGCAGCCATGTTGGAGAAACCTAAGTGCACATGTGTGTTTGACTGGACTGAGACTGCCGGCCAAACACATATGCGCACTTATAACCAGTCCTCTGCCCCCCTCTAATGGCCCTGGTCCGCCGCTCCCGGCACACGCTAGCTCAGAGCCGACAAATAAAAAATAAAATGATTATAGTATATTGTTTTATTTTTCCCCTACTGGGTCTTAGCCACTGGGGCGACGCTCCTCCGCCATTGCGGAGGAGCCACCCCTGGAAAAATGATGAATATGCGCATCAGTGTGATGTAATTAATTGTATAAAATTTGATCCGGAAGGATTTCAAGATCACATTCCTTCTAAAATGTATAGGATATCAGATTTGGTGGACACAAAGAAGGAAAGTTGTGGTTAATTTGTAAAATAAATAAGTGCAGAAGCCAAGCGTTTTTCTTAGGAGCCCACCGCTGGCCTTCATGGTTGATGGGATTACTGAATACCAAGCCTGCTTAATTTCTATTTTACCTGATGCCTCGTTCATCTTACAACCTTTTCTTCCTGTCGCGTTATCTCACTCTTACCCAATACTTTTAATTTGTTTCCCCCATTTGCCACTGTTCTTCCTATTTTTCACGTGCCTCACCTTTCTCCCTTGTCTGCCTTTCTCCCTTTTGCTTTGGAAAAGTCTGTTCATGGCAAAATAGTCCTGGTCCCTAACACTTGCAACCACCTGTACATGTTAAATACCATGCATTGGCTCTACTTGATGTTTTCTAAAAAGCCCCTATCAAATGACACATGGTGTTTCATTAGATACGTTTGTTAAGGGAATAATAAGTGCAAATAAAAGTTGAGATTGCTTTTAATGGCATTTTACACATCAGTTTTGCAGTTCTAGTCATAGCAGATACTTGTATTACCTGCTATCAGGATTTATTGACAATAAAAGTATGAAATGCAGCATTGGCTATGCCAGTATTCTAACTCATGACAAAGCCATCATACGCATCAGATGCACGAACTTATCTCACTGAGCGACCTCTTTTGCGGGCTGAAAAGCAAAAGTCTTCAGCGTGTCATATTGCATATTTCATATTATATTTAGAAAGTTAGTGTTCCCCTCCAAGGTGCTGTCTGTTGTTTTCACCTCCTGAAACTGCACTGGAATTCTTTAATCTGCTGCTGGTGGAGTGCACTTAAGGAAATAACACACACAATCTTGGCCGCCAACTGTTTTACACTTCCCTGTTTACTTCAGATGTGTAAGGGAGAGTTTGGGAGAGGAGGCAAATGGGTATTTCTCCTATTTAAATGCACCTGCTCTGTTTCATTAGCATAAGCTGTATGAGAATCCTACAGGGTTCATCACCCTGAAAACTAACAGAGGATAAATATGCAAATCAAAATGTTTTAATCCGTTTTGTAATTACAGTTTTATGGCCGTCTGTAAGTGTCATTCCTGTTACAACAACCTTTTCGATATTAGCAGTTGCTAATGGAACAGTAGCACATCTCGTGATTGCTGGGAGGTGTAAATATCTAAATGCATAGTATTCAGAAAAAATCAGCTTTCTTTGTTAGTGGCTACAGGTTGACACATCCCTCACAATTATGCAAATCAGAGCGAGGATAGAGATGCATTTACAATTATGAATATGTTATGTTAATGTACGTGATATTGCAGCAGGTATACAGAGCATATGCACGATACTCTGCATATCATCATCTCCAAAAGAACTTAGGGCCCCATTACGATCACGGTGAGTCCACCACTGACAGGCTGTCGTTGGAGGTCTCACCGCCATTGTAAGGCCATTTTGTGCCCGCCAAATTACAATGGTTATGGTTCAGTGGCAGTCATAAACTCTGACTGCCACACATCTGATGGGCTCCTTGAGCCCCCCAGTGCGTTGGTGGCCTTCCTATCGCTAAAATGGTGGCAGTGCATACCGGGCAGCCTTTCCATCGCAGTTCACGGACATGGAAAGGCTGGTGGCGATGGACATTGGGGGCCAGAAGCGGGCTCCGCTTTATCCAGGCCCTCAATTGTGGGTGTAAGGTAACCCATGGCCTCAACGTCAAGTTGGCCACCGCGAGCAAGCAAAATGACATCCCGGTGAGACTTTTTCCTCGTTCGCGATCAGCAACATCAAGTTGCCGATCGCGAGTGTGGAAAATAAACCTCCCGGAGAGATTCTCAAAGCGGGGAGGTCAGGTTTCTCATTGCGAGTGGTCGCGTATGCTCATGACCGCTCGCGATGAGAAACTGCCAGTCCGCGTTGAGAAAGCTGCAGCTCGAGTAAAAATCTACTCGAGCGGCAAAAATCTACAGCTCACACTGTGCAAGATACCGTTTTTAATGATTGAACAGTGCCGGATGCTTGTCCGCACTGTGCAATCATTGAAAATGGCATCTTGCACAGTGCGAACAGGGTACTACGCAGTTCGCGTAGTGCTACGCATAGCTCACGTAGTGCGAAGTGCACTTTACGTAGCTACGCGTAGTGCTACTTCGCGAACTACGCCTAGCCCTAGCAGTAAGGGTGCCACTATGGTGCCCACAAACAGTTCCCTGTACCAAGGGACAGGCACCGCATGGTGACTGTCACATAGTACAGGGACGTGTTACACATCCCTTTTTCCATTGTGGCAGGTGTTGCAGCCAGCAGCAGCTGCTGCAAAGGAAACCCTGGACAATGTGACTGCCACGGTGGTAGTTGCGTTGTAATTTGTCCTGTGGGACCCCCAAAACTATGTCGGCAGTCCCCATCTCCGTTAGGGTAGCAGGCAGACATAATTGAGAAGTGGTATAGATGAAATGGCAATGGCAAGCACCGCGAGTATTAAGTATTGGTCACCAGATGAGATATGTCCAGAGGGATGGCTGGCAAGTGAGGAGTATAGCGACAGAGAGCAGAGTGCCAGCTACATTGCAGGAACAATTCTGCATTGCCCTGCTGCCACTTGACTGATGTTGAAGAGGCAGAATCCAGAACAGGGGTGATTTAAAAGCTACTCTCCAGCCAGAGCTGTGATGGTGAGCCCCACTTCAGAGATAGCACTGCACTTGACCCAAAGAGCAGCAGTGAGAAAAGCCACAGTGCCAAAGAATACCAGCCGGGTACTCTCCTGATGATGCACCATAAACAAGGACGGAGGACCCATAAGGGGAAATGTAACACCTTGAAACATACAGTGGCCAGATTACAGCTGAAACTTGCTTGCATTACACACACAGCTCTATACGCAAACTCCCCTGCTTATCTTGCACAGAAACTAGTGGTTTCTAGAGGAAGCAGGAACTCCCGTTCCGCCAGAGACCTCTTGCTCCAACCTGCCTGTTTTCAAAGAAATAAAAACTACAAACGGGCTTTCTCTGGGGCCGCACCAAGAATTTGGAACTTTCTCCCACCCGCCATCAGAAGAATACTTTCGCCGGCACGCTTCAAAAAGGAGGCCAAAGCTTTCCTCATGGGAAAATTCCTCGCCTAATCTTTGCCCTCAACCACCACAGAGGGCCTGACTAATCTAAGACTGTCACCTGGTTCTCAGATCACCTACTCACTCCACCAAGAAACTGTGGGATTTTATACTGATTAACTGTAATTGTAGCCACACACACGTGTCCCTCTTTCCCCTATGTGTGCAGCACCCCTGCCCCTCTCCAATCATTTTGCATACTGCTGTATTTCTAAGCCTTTTTGTTCACTTATGTAAATTTACTTTTGTAAACCTTGTAAAGTGCTCTGATACCCTCACGGGTCAAGTTCGCGCTCTATAAAACATTAAAATAAATAAAAGCAATATTTGCCAAAAAGGCATGAACAATATGCTGGACAGACTCTTTCACATTGAACTGATCCAGTGCAAACTTGACTATACTGAATAGCATAACAAGCCTTGAAAAAAAGGGCATATACAACTCAGACAAATAGAATGAAAGTGTGCCAGAGATCAAAAAAGACCTCTTGGAAGGCAGCGTTATACCATCATTTGTGTGGGCTCCCATCTACAACCCAGAACCACTGTTAAGACCTCCTACCCTGTAACGCTGCAGGCAAAAATGTTTTTTTTTAAAGATGTGGGCTCTGAAAGCTTTTGACTGCTAGCTGTGTTGAAAATGGCACTTCTTGGAAAGGTGCTATACAGACCAAGCACAATGATAGCCAGTATGGACTCTATGGGGGGCCCCCTGAAAGCTGCTTCCCATTGTATTAAGAACAACGAAATAAATAGCCATTCCTAAATAAACATATTCCATTACCATATACCTGTTAAACACCATCCGAGCTTCTTGTCAGCCCTTAATGTTAAAACCAAAACCAGGGAGGAAATTGCTCTTTACTAAAGCTGTGTCTCGAAAGACTCACAAAGCCAGCATGGAAATATTTTGGTCACATCATCTGATTCGTCATATACTATTCTGAACTAACTATGATAAAAATGATAATAAACAAAGTAGAAGAAGCAACAACTGAAATGATCACTGAGATACTGTCATTGAGGTCAGATATTGCTGTCCTTAATACGGGCCTGGATGAAACTAAAACACACCTTAACATCCAAGAACCGAAAATGGCTTATTCTCTTGATTGGGAGCAAGATCACTGGAACTGTCAGACAAAAGGAATAGACTTTGAAGATGGAAGCAGAAGGGATGATTTACGTTTTTCAGGGGTACCAGACAAACTAGAGTGGGAAGACGATTTCCTCCCTCAGAACATGTTTGCAGACTATCACAAATCTGCAATCTGACCTTCTCCTGAAGTTTCAAGGAGCTGTAGAGTGCAAGCCAGACAGAAGGACACAAGATAGTGGTAAGAGGGCAGGGGAGAGCCACTTCAAAATAAACTGTTCACCTGGGTGTTGAATTGCTGATGCTTCTGAAATTGATTACAGTCGGCCAGGTTTATGAATATTAATGATCCTTATCACGCACTTCTTGGAAAAATGTTATATCTTATCATACAATAAACCAGAATGTTTGAGTTAGTGTTTACGAGATTATATGCTATAAGGTACACTGTGGGCCCTACATTAATCAAATAGAGCACCCTTTTGACTCTTCCAAGATGTAATTGGAAAACTTGCTTTAACATGTTTACTGATGGGAGTCTGGATGGGCATAGAAATTTTAAAAAGTGCAGCGCAAGCTGAGGACTGGATGCTTAAGAAGGCCATTTCTCCCTGTTTACCGGTGTTGGTTTGCCACGCCTTCTTTGGATGGGTCAGCACATTTCAAATCCCTGACTGCTGCTCAACTGCTGCAGAATCCTGGATCGCCTACGGACACATCGGTCCTGCGGTGGTCCGATCTCCACACTCGTAATACTACGGCCGGGCCCGCAGTGTGGCGGTGGTCGGACTGCCACCACAAGGTACTCGTAATAAGGCCTATAGTGTTGGTGCAGGAGACGCATCTAACACCAAAACTACTTCCTGGCTTTGTCGAGGCCTATTTCGGATCCAACCTGCTGCCTGACTCTGCTGAAGATTTTCTGAATCCAAAGGAAACCTTCCACCAGGACAAATGTAGCCCCTGTATCCAACTTGTATCCAACCAGCACTACATTGCGGTCGACCTGAACTTTTTGACTTTGATCTTCCTAGCACAACCAGATAGCAGTGGTTGATCCTTTTTGGTGCTATTTTTAACTCAGACTTTAGAAATGTATATATCTGGTTCAAGTTATTGTATTTTAATCGTTTTGATGTAATTTTATTTATTAAAATATTCCCTATTTTTCTACATTGATTTGGGATTTTACTCGCGCTGTGTTTTCACTTTATTACTGTTTGAGTTCTGCATAAATACTTTACACATTGCCTATAAGTTAAGCTGACTTCTCTGTGTCAAGCTACCGGCGGGTTGAGTACAGGTTTAATTTGTGCCTTTAGTGGTTCACTGCAACAAGAAATTGGGATTATTAATGGAGGTGTGTTCTTATCACCCCAAATAATACTCCTTTGTCTTACTACTTCTGAATAGAGGGTTTGAGACTTAGCTTCCCAGAACTTGATATTTGATATTTTTGATATTTATGGTTTTTTTGTAAAGCGCTACTATCGCTCCGGGAGGAGCATCTTGGCGCTGCGCCCACAGCAGATCTACTAGGGTAACATGGATCAGATGGCTGCGAGAACTGAGGAGTCAGATTGAGAGTAGATCCACGTCTTCAGGGCTTTCCTGAAAAGGCCTTCTGAGGGGGCATGCCTAAGATGAGGGGGAAGGCGATTCCATGCCCTAACAGCAAGGAATGAAAAGGTCTTTCCACCTTTTGTTTTTAATTTGAAACGAGGTTCAGAGATGAAATTAGCGCCTGATGACCTCAAGCAGCGCGTTGGAGTATAATGCTGAAAGCGCTTAATCAGGTAAGCTGGGCCCATGCACTTGTTAGCTTTAAAAACAGTAATTAAAAGCTTAAACAAGATTCTCTTATGGAGGGGCAGCCAATGGAGTGCGTTGAGGGCTGCAGTGGCCGAGGACCTACGGGGGAGTTTCAGGACGAGTCTGGCGGCTGCATGTTGGACGGTCTGTAGTTTTTTTAGTGAGGACTTCTTGATGCCTGCGAGGAGACCGTTGCAATAATCCAACCGGGATAGGATAAGTGCAACCGCGACTGATTTCCTGGCTGAGATGGGCAAGAAATTAAAGAATTTCTTTAATTGCCTGATTAAACTGAAACAGCGTCCTGCGGTAATGCGCACATGTTCATCGAAGCTGAGGGAAGCATCGAATTGAACTCCCAGGTTGCGGGCTGACACAACCGCACTAGGTGGTGCTTCAGAATTTTGGGGCCACCACTCTTTAGGGGAAAAGAGTGTGCCTTTACCGAGAGGTATTATTTCGGTTTTGGCGCTGTTGCATTTCAGGTGATTCAAGTTGAGCCAGGAAAAGACTTCTGAGAGGCAATTTTGGAGTCTGGTGGTAGCGTCAGGGATTCTTTTGTCAATAGTGACGACGAGTTGAGTGTCGTCGGCATAGGACGTCACTAAAATCCCATGTGACTCAATCAACGTAAGGAGGGGGGCCATGTATACATTAAAAAAGAGAGGGCTTAAGATGGAGCCCTGAGGGACACCTGAGATGATGGGGCGTTCACCAGAGAAGTAAGGGCCTAAGGAAACCGTTTGAGAGCGATTGGAAAGAAATGAAATTATCCAGTCAAGCGCGGAACCCGAGACACCAATCCCACGCATCCTGCTGATAAGGATCGCATGAGAAATGGTGTCGAAGGCCGCGGTAAGGTCGAGCAAGATGAGGACAGCCTGCCTGCCCTCATCTTGCAAGAACTTGATGGTGTCAGATAACTCAATCAGAGCGGTTTCTGTGGAGTGGCCGGGGCGGAAGCCAGATTGCTGTAGGTGCAAAATATGTCGATTTTCCACAAAGTGTTTTAGTTCCTCATGGACCAATTGCTCGGTGATTTTACCTAGTACTGGAAGAAGGGAAATTGGGCGCATATTAGTCAAGTCAATGGGGGATTTATTTTGCTTTTTCATAAGGGGCTTGACTATGGCCTTCTTCCAGTCAGAGGGTACAGTACCGGAGTGGAGAGATTGATTCACAATAGCGTTAATTAGAGGATTGACAACTTCGACGAGATGATGAAGGATGACTGGAGGGCACGAGTCCGTGGGGGCGCCTGATTTACACGCCAAGATGGCTTTATGCGTTTGCTGTGGGGAGACTGGTGTGAATTGGTTAAGTAGGGGCATGAATGAATCGAGTTCTAAGGTTGGAGTGGGTGGGGGGGGGAAGTCCTTATGGATATTCTGAATTTTCTCCTCGAAGAAATCTGCGATTTGATCGCAGAGAATTTGTGAGGAGGGAATTTCACGTGCCAAAGCCTTAGGGTGAGTGAAGGATTTTACGATGTTGAAGATCGTTTGCTGTTTCTGGTTGGCTGAATCTATTTCATGAGTAAAAAAGGCAGTTTTTGCCCTTTTTATATCAGTAAGGTATTGTTTTCTCTGCAGAATGTATAGGGTTCTGGCAGTAGGGTCATAGGTCTTTCTCCAATTTCTCTCCATACGTCTACATTTAAGATGACAGTCAGTGAGGGCTGGAGTATACCAGGGGGCACTAGGCTTCTTCGACCATGATTTAGCATGATTGCAACTAGCAGTAGGATTGTTCAGGATGCTAACTTGTGAATGGCCATTGAACATGCACAGTTCTAAGTTACGAAAGGACAAAAAACATCTAAGTTCCTTTCCAGAGACTTATCTACAAAACTACGAGGGATCGTCTCCTCAGCCCAAACTCTGTGACATCCTGGAAAGTATATGAACAGTGTGCCTCATCCCCTCATCAAAAGGAAAGCCAAGGAAGAACTGGCATGATTAGAAAAAGAGATGGAGCATCTTACATGGGCTTATGATAATGTATCAAAGGCGTAGACACGGAAAAGTCTGTAAGGAAAAATCAATAATTAAACACAAAGTGCATATCTAAATGCACTCTGATCGGCATAACGGAAAAAAACGGAAAACAAAGTGAGAAAGTGGACTGACTTTAAGCACTAAAATTAAACCAACTGGAAATATTGAACACAGTCTCAGTCATAAAAGCCATAGAGGAAGATTGAGTATTAATCCAATTGACATTGCAAATATATTTGAAACATTATATAGTACGCTTTATAAATGTGAATGCAGAGACACAAGCGTTTGCCAGGAAGCTTTCCGGAGAAGTGATACCATACTAAAATTAAATCATGATTAAAGGCACCTCTTGAAGAAGGAATCCCAAAGGAAGAAATTGAAAAATTACATAAATGGAATAACAAAAGGCAAGGTCCGAGTGATGATGCATTGAAATGTATAGGCTTATTAAACCTAAAATAGTCCCTCTGTTACATAACCGGTATGTAAAGATGCCTTAAATAATGGTATTATACTCCCCGAAGGTATTAAAGCTAAAATACCGCTGCTACCAAAACCTAATAAAGATCTTCTCTGATGTAGTAGTTACAGACTATTATCACCTATTAATGCAGATATTGAAATGCTGGCCCACATTCAAATCACACATCTGGAATTGGTCTACCTACACTTATTCATCCATTTCTGGTCAGATTGGTACCAAATCAGTCCTCCCCCAACCATCTACAAACTCTAGCATATTTTATTTGGCAAGTATGTAATGACAACGATGATTCAGTAGTCATGTCCATAGAGACTGAAATAGCATTTGACAGTGTAGAATGGAACTATTTGTTTGACCTCATGGAGAGAATTGGCCTAGTCACTTATTTAAAAGGAAAAGTATAATGGCTGTACATTAAGCTGATGGCAGTTGTACGTTACGAGGGTCCCTCTCCTGGCACTCTTGAATATCCAGAGGAATCAGATCTGGGTCCCTACTCTCTCCAATACTGCTTCAGGAGCACTGAAACCTGTGCCTAAAGAAATCAGACAGTCTAAAGACACGTAGAATAGGAACTGGAGTGGTAAGAAAAAAAGTTACTACTGTACGCAAACAATATAATGATGGCGGTGAAAGAACTCAGGTATTTATACTCTGCCGTTGATCTCAGTGATCTTCACTTTCTCCAAACTCTTGGGGTACAAGCTAAACTTGGGTAAATGTGAAGTCCTGCCACTGACTGCATGCACAACTCAAATCCCTTTAAGGGCAGCACCATTCCAGTGGAAGACATATACAATTAAAATACATGGGCATGCTACTAAATAGGGCTCTTGAAAATATGATGTCAGTAAGCCTAGACCCACTATTAGATGCAATTAAGAAAGACATGGCCAAAACTACAAAATTAGCTATGAGGCAGAATTCAAATACATACAATAAATATATATTTCAGAATAAACTGCATATTCACAATGATAATCTTAAAAATATCTGTCACAATACGGAAAACCATGATCAATTGTATAAAACCCTTTTTTGGGGTGAGGCTAGACCAAGGCTTAAAATGTCACAATTTTCTGCCTCAACAAAATCAGGAGGCCTGAGAATACCACTCCTAGAAGGATACCAGTTTGCATATGAACTACTGTAGTGTAGTTCCTATGATCCCAATAGGCTCTGCGCATTGGAATAATATCTTCAATAGTATAGACCTAGGGCAGAGGTTAACTAGGTCTTCTACCGACGATATTAGACTTAAAGTTTTGTGTTTGCCAGCTAGCTCAGAGTTCACTAGAAACTTTCTCGAATAGGCAAGGAGGATTTTAACCTCCCTGGATAGACAAGAAGGGATTTAGTTTCTGACAACCATAGAACATGACAACTTTGCTCTCCCCTAATCAAGAGTGTATCTCTAGAGTCGTGTGAAAACAAAAGACAACTTATTTTACTCAGTCAGTTCAGTGCATTCTTAGTTTCACCAGATTGTAGAGAAAAGGAAAAGACGGGCGTGTTCAATAAAAGATATTATTTATTGATCAGTCTCCTTTCTCATACAAGAGAAATGAATCGCTATTATTGTAATACTTATAGTTAAGTAAAGTGCATACAGTAAAGACAGAATTATAAAATAATACTGTAAAAGCATTGATATGGTTTCTGAGCCATATGATACTTTAAAATGGATAAAATAGATACATACATATATACATTTGACTAATCATACTCAACTGGTGCTTCTAACCTCGCCTACCCCAGTGTACCTGACCTAAGCCTAATACGTGGGCGGGAGTAGATAAGTAGCAGTTTAAGTTAAGTTTGTTTGCCAAGGGACTGACTCGAGAATTCTCTGCAAGGGGTTATTCAGTTCTGTACCTGAGATCTAGAATGATGGAGGGCTGGTATCTCTTATCCCAGGTCTTGATATTCCAGCTGCCTGCGAGGGCTGCTTGGAAGCGCCGGAGCTGGATTTCTCAGCAGGAGAAAGGCAGCGTCTCGTTCTCAGCGCGTCAGGAAGGCGGGGCAGCGCCTGTGGGCTTCGCTCTCTGCTGGGCTCCTCGGCACGTCTCGCTGCTCCGATCTCGTCACCACCGCATGTGTTTGCTTAAGGCAATGTCGGTAATATTTATACCTGAAAGGTGCCGAGATTGACGTAAGGATGGACATATATACGTCAATAAGGATGTCATATGAACGGGCTCGTTCGCACATTCTTTTGTTGAAGTTCTCTGTGAAATCAAAACAATGGCTATGGGAATTTCCCAGGTCGCTGTAGGTTTGATTTGTTTTGAGAACTCCGTATGCCTTATCAGGGGCTGGAGGAATATCGCTTGTCTAATTAGATGGCATGCGTTATGACCTAATCAGATAACGCGCTTCTGTGCCGTGGTGTGGCTTAATCAGATAACGGTTTTTGCACCGTTAGATGGCTGCTAGTTAATTATTAACCAGACCAGGGTCAGGAATAGGGGAATCGATACAGTACCTATAGGAATACATCACACCCACTCCATGTAGACTATGTCCATATTTACAAATCTAGGCATAGTGAAACCAGTAGCGTTTGTGTATATCGTACCACCCCAAAATACATTCATATGTATCCTGAAAATTTTGAAACGTAATCACATGTACTATATGCATAAGCAGTCTAATAATGCTAAACATATAACGCATATTTTTAAATTCAGCATGAATAAATGCGAAAACCACACATGAAATGGCTCTTAATACAGAAAAAAAAGTGCGAGACCATTTCATCACAATCATAAAGTTTTGTATGAGAGCGCTAGAGGATAGCTAATGTCTCGTGACTACCTAAAATAGAAATTCAGTTCTCTAAGAATAATGTCTACTTTAAGCAGAAGATAAGTGTCCCAAAAAATCGTAAATATTTTGGAATTGGGGAAAAAGGTTCTTGCAGTCTGAACAAACTGATGAAAAAATTGTTCATATCGCTTTTTGAGAAGTTGAAGGCCAAATTCAGCATGTAGGGAACTCTGAGTGCTATTTTGATCAAAGTTATTCCTGCTGCTCTGGTGAAAACATCATATCATTTAGACTGTTGAAAAAACTGTCAACAGCTTCTTGCGTAAGTTCCACTAATTCGGAAAAGGTTGTTACCATGCATTCATGAGCCTGAGCATGATTGCCCCCATTGATGTTTTGATCAGCATAGCTGACTGAAGGTCGTACCTGATCGATGCTGCTTTCATCTTGTGCTTCACTACCCCTCAATCGTAGTGGTGAAGTCTCCACGAATGCCGTCATCAGGATTGGTAGCCGCTGGGGACAGCACAATGCATGAGCCGTTACCGGACCCAACAAGGTATCTGCGTCCATTGGCACATCCGATAGTAGTGCCAGACAGGTGTCCAACACGCATTCTTCGCCGCATAGCAAGCACCTTAATACAGGCATAACACCACTTTGCCACATTGGTCTAAATGAAAGAGACCAAGTCATGTTCAGGTCTCTAAGCCGGGATAGTCCAAGGATTTTAGTTACCCGGTCCCGGTAGCCAATGGCTAGGATCATTTCTTCCCTTGTCGCAGGTGTTTTGTCTGTGACATGGTTTGCCATAGCGAAATAACAGGATCAAAAATAGAATACCCGCTACTAGTCCCAAAAGGAGTGGAAGTCCGCCAAAAATGGAATGGACAAAGTCTGGAAAAATACCCAGGATGGCTTTGAATGGAGTTAAAGCACCCGAAAACACTGCTTTAAATACACTGGAGACACCAGTGGTATCTGAAATATTTAAGATTTCGTTCAGTATTTCTGCGAAATGTATGGGGGAATTAGTTGATAATAATGAATGAATCTCTTCTGTTGTCCTTGCAACTTGGAGATCATACGTTTCTTTTGATGACGTGAGCCTGGTCGGCGTCTGTAGGAGCACAGTCTCCATTCTGCTTAAAGTATCTATTCGAATAGAAGCAATTTTCAAATCGGGCCATAACCTTGCCTCCCTGTCTGGAGAATCGTTCGGGAACAATACTCGTTCACAGCACATGACCTTCCTAGTCACGGTTATGAGATAAGGTTTTCCGGGCAGCAAACTACAACATCTGCGATCTACTATTAGAATGTAACTCCCGTTCGAGAGTCTCCTAAAGAATGGTTCTATTTGTGTTGCAGGTGTGCCTAGCTGGTAACATGAAAGGTTATTTGAAGTCCCTTCACAGGCTCCATGCAAGCTAATACCCTGACACAGAAGTGTACCGCTTAGTGATCTTGCACAATTATTGCCACTGAGAAACACTTTCTGGCCTTTATTACTGACACATTCGTGTGTATAGGGCAAGTTCCATATTGACTTAATGTACCCTTTACCCAACCTTTCATACTGGCCTGCCTGTATATAGTTTTGGCAGAATTGAAACTGGAAAGTAGTTATTGGAATATTTATTATTCCATGTATTATCCATTCAATGACAGGTCGTTCTGACATTGTCAATGGTAATCTCTCAAGTCTTTCAATGCTCAGAATTGTATAGTCAGCACTCTTCTGCGCCAGACTGATTTGTTTATCAGTAAGGTTAAAGATATTAAATAATGACGTTGTGTTGATTAAACGCCAAGGCACATAGCCAGAACGCAGGTTTTGTAACGTCCAGCCAAGCTGTACAATAGAACGCAATTGGGACTGACCGTGTTGTAACATCAGTAAGTCTTGCGATATTATATCGATTGCTGAAGACACAATGCTGTCCAGAGAATATATTCTGGAGGACAGAGTCATTAACCCATTGTCCACCACAGAAAGTGATTTTTCCAAATTAATACGGTCAATTTCCCCTATTTTTTCTGCTGTCTCAATTTGAGTTACTTTCCAAACTTCGTTATAAGCTGCATATATAGAGGCCGCTATGAAACGTTTTTGACGCTGTTTGCGTGGTCCCAATATGAAATCACGCAAGTCAGCACCTTCTGTAAGTAAAGTTAGGTGTTGCTTAATTTCAGCCAGTGTGGACGTTTGTAGCCATTGAAGGCAGAGCTTGCCCACGCTGTAGGTGGTTACTATCCCTGGATGTTGTCTTTGGGAATATCTAGGGTCTGGCCTAGTCAATGTGAACCCCTGTTTTTTGTTCAGGAATCTGTCTTGACAGTTATTTGTATCTGTGGGCATATCAACCATTTTTTCCATTCAGGATGTGTTCTGTTTTGGTTTAATATATGGTTTACGTCTATCTCATCATCTATAGAGCTATTACTGTTCACTGTTGGCTTTGGAATAGACGGTTTGTTCAAATCTTTGATTTTGGCTAAGCCAAGACAGGTAGTTTGTTGAATAGTGTCATTCAAAAATATAATTTGTTCTGGGATCATGCAGGCTCTAAACAATGATTCTATACCTTGTACTTGCCAATCTCTTGTACCCCAAACAGTTTTTGCTTCAATATTATTGTTCCAGAAATCAAACCCAAATGTATTCATTTGTTCAAAGAATGAATCGGAATATATCAATTTTGTGTTTGTAAGCATGGTCTTCATACATGTCTTATTTGACAATTTGAAATAAAATGTTTCTGCCTTACTTGTGTTAAACCCTGAAAAGTTTGAATATTTATCATAAAATGTTTTTGAGCTGTCTTTTGGAGGAGTAGCACAATGTTCCCATTGGTTATAATTTAAAACATTTCTAGGTTGTGCAGATTTATGTAGATAATGGTTACCATAGTGGTTGTAGCAGAACATCTGATCATAATTAGACGAACCCTGCAAATAATCATGTTCTGTAAATTTAGCAGACATCACAAGATCAGACATCATATCATTAATACTTTCAAAGTCCCAATCATCAGCAAATGAGCTTGGTTTTACAAAGTCACTCAATGAGATCTTGAATTGGTGTGGATACTTCAGGATTTCAACCGGACCATAGATTTCATAATCAGTTTTGTCCCATGCTACACCGCCTGGTATAGGATTGGCTGTGAAGTTCACTGAAGAAAGTTCTCTTTTCTCGATGTGTGAAGATGTGTGTGGTTTAAGGACCAAGTTGATTTTCTGGCTTGCTGTGTCCATTTTAGCATATTTTCCTTCAATGAAATGTCCCAAGCATAGTACCATGATGAGCCAAAGAATGAGGATAAATGCACCGAAGGCCACCCAAAATTCAATCCATGGAGAAATCAGATAGGTTTCTTTCAGCTGTTGAAAAAGTTCCTTAGCTTTGTCTTTAAAAGTTTTTGTTGATGGCTGTTTCTTTGCTTCACTTCAGGTCTTCAGATGAATCTTCGAAGTTGATGAAGTACCCGGATGCTGTTCTGTCAATTGTTCCAATTGTTTTTGGATTTTGCTTTGTTTCATTAGCAAAGTCTGCAGTTACATCATCATAGGTTGTTGTTTCTTGATGAAAAGTTTTAATTTGGGTTTTAAGAGGTTCAAGTTCCATTGCTTTGTTGCATAGTCCTTGTTGATTCACTGTAGATTTTCCAAATGTGATCAGTCTTCCAGTTTGAGCCTCTGTATTCGTAGCAAACATTGGTGTTCTGCTACTTCTTGGGAGTCCACTTGGCCTACTGTTTGTTATCGGCCACATGATTGTGGTTTAACCAGGTCGATGGATACAACTCGGTTCTCCTTTTTACCAGCAAGGGGCGGTAGTACTACTGATCTTGTCCCGTTGACAGACAAGACAGGAACTGCTTTTCTGTAAGAAGGCCCAAATTCCTTCTTTACCGCGATCTTCTCTCTGACTAGATCCCCGACTTTTGGAATCCAGACAGGCCTTGCTGGGACAGGTGGTTTCTCTTCAGTGGTTGTTGGCTGTTGTTTCAACTTTATGTTGCTCAGGTCTTTTCTTGTTTCATTTAAGTCCTGTAAAATAGCCAAACGATCTTTGATATCAAAGCTTTTGTCTTTAACCACTGAAGTCTGACTATCAAGATCTTGGATCATCATTCTAGTCCCGAACAATAGTTCGTACGGACTGAACCCTTTCAGAGAATTCCTTGGCAGGTTATTTAGACTACGTTGGACACTTATTAAATGTTTGACCCACCCAGCTCCCGAACCTAATACCTTTTCCGTTATAGATTGCTTTCTGTCTTGTTTTTTTCCTTACACCATCCCGTATCCCTCAGGAAGGAAGTGAGAAGAGTCCCGCTATGCTATGCTCATTTGGTCATGCTTCCCTTTAAGCCTGAGGGCTAAAGGGAACACATTATTCAAAACGTAGCATGCTCCTAGCGTATATGCCATTATAGACTTGCAAATCCTTGTATAACAGTCCAGACGTCAGCCGAGCGCTGGGGTCTACATCATAAGTGAAAATTAGTCTTTTTATGTTAATATAACGCTTTTTCGTGATGGGTACATTCTTATTGTTGTTGTTTTTCTGGAGCGAAGTGCCATGGCAATAGTCCTCCTCGCTCGCCACTGCGATCTCTATTGCAGTCTGGGCAGTTTTTTACAAAAATGTGATGATGCAGGCTCATGCCTGGCCACCAGTACACTGATTGTAATTCTTCCAGAGAATTTTTTAGCTTAAGGTGTCTGAGACCCTCACCCATATGTGCGTCTGCTATTAACAAGCCTCTCCTGTCCGTGTTTGGAATTACTCTATCCCCCACTCCAGGGATTCGAGCAAAAGGGACTGAGTTTGCATCGATTATGTATGTATAATTGAGTGGATAACTGATCGGTAGTGCTGAACAGTCGCCTTTTGATGACGTTTTCACCGCCAGCACAGTTTCACCGTCAATGTATTTTACTGCACGCTTTTTTGTAGCTACGGAAGCCGATTTTGTTGCTACCGCTGTGGCTGTCTCAGCCAATGAATTCCCTGGAACGTGAACGCCATCACGCTGATGACTCAGTGAATGTATCACGTGAGTTTTTGGTAGTTCTTTCCTTAAAAGAACTAATTGTTCCCAAAGCGCTTTCTGCTTTATTGTGGCACCTGTGTCATCTTTGTAACCGTTTTGAATCCATTTCTGAAAATCGTTATTGTATGATTTGATGCAGTAATACGAATCGCACACTATAAGTGTCGGGAATTCGCGATCGGCATTATCCAGCGCCATTTTTAATGCTATTATTTCAGTTTGCTGTTCTGAATTATTTTCCACTGAGTGTGTTTTTGTAAGTAGAGGCCTTAATTTACCTCCGCGCCACACGTCTTTTACAATTTCGCATGTGGCGTTGTAAGCCAGCTCTCCCCAAACTGAGGGTTGAGCATGACCGTCTGTATATATTACACAGGCGTACTGTCGTAAAGGCAGAATGTCGATTGGCAGAGGGTATTCTCTCTCATATTCTAGATATTTTAATTCTTTCATTTCCGGGTCAAAATAGTATTTTACTTTGTCTGTAGCAACAGAATTTACCCATTGTATCCATTCTGGATTTAGTGCAGTTGTCGGTAAATTACATGGTGTTGTTAATGCCTCAAAAGCTGATTCTGCTGTTCTGACTGTAACCTGTCTACCGTCTGCTTGGTATTTTTCTTTTGCTACAGCTGTTTGAACCGCATGAACAATGCTTTCCTTAATGCTGAACCTTTTTTCAGCTTCTGTGTACAAATGTGATTTGTATGCTATTGTATGCTATTGGTACCTTCTCCGCATCTTCCTGGGATGACTCGAATCACAAGGTTGCGTGTGTTGTCACGTGTTTGTAATTTTGTTTTAACTAACATATCTGTTTGTAAAGATCTCAAAATTTCTCTGTTTTTGAGTCCAATTGATTTTTTTAAAATCTGGTTTTATTAGATCATAGAGAGGTTTAATTCTCTCTGCATAATTTATAATGTAAGTTCTTCCGAAATTTAGGAAGCCTAGAATTGATTGTAAGTTTTTCAGTGTTCTAGGTGCTTGGATTACAGCACATTTCTCTAGGAAATTGTCAGCCAGGCTTTTGCCTTCACTTGATAGTTCATATCCTAAAAACAGGACTGTTAGATGGGCAATTCTTGACTTTTTAAAGTTGAATTTGTAACCCTCTGCTGCGAACCCAAGTATTATGGTGTTCACTCTCTTCAAGTGAGTATCCAAGTCATCATCTGTTAGATAGATGTCGTCAACATAAGATAATGCCTCGTCATCATATGTTTGTAGTAATTCAGTTACTCTTGCTGAGAATAATCCTGGACTGTTCTTGAACCCCTGGGGCAAACGACAGAATTTTTTTTGCGTGCCATTTATTGAGAACGCCGTCAAATATCTGCTCTCTGGTGCTATATTTTGACAAAAGAATCCATTAGAAATGTCTAAGGTGGTTTTGTATTTTTTGCGCACTATGTTATTCATTAGTGCAGCACTAAGCGAGTTTTGTACCGCAAATGTTTTGCAACATGAGTTAAGGTGTCTAGTCCAAAACAAGACGATATGAATTGTCTGGCTTGGAGACAGGAAACAAAGGGTTGTTCATTTGTGAGGTGCAAGTTTCAATCACCCCCTGGTATTCAAGTTGATCTAGGATCTCTTTTACCTGTTTTTTAGCTTCTTGCTTAATCGGGTACTGCCTCTGTGCAGTAGGTTGTGATTTTAACTGGATTTTGTGAGGAGGAGAGTCCTCATCCCATCCCACATGATTTTTATATAAGGCAGGGGCTTGAGCTACTGCCCACTTTCTTGCAAGTGTATATTTTTATGAATTGTAATATGGTTTAAGAAGGCATGCATAATTATTTCTTCGCCATGTGGGCACTCCCTGACAAACTCTGGAGGCCAGTCTCGTTCAGCTAGAAGGATGTCATAGCCCTTGGAGATATTATCCCAAAATAGACCCCTTATTTTTCTAGTCTTATCCCCCTCTATACGCAATGTTATTTCATATATTTTATGAGGTTTGCTAACTCTGGTATCTGCAGTTTCCACCTGAATGTATTCATTCGTGTCCACTGTCTCCAGATGATTCATAAGGACTTTGCGAGCTATGCTCACTTCTGCTGCGCTGTCTAGCATTGTCTGAGCCCATTCTCCGTTTTTCAGCTGTGTCCTCAGTATTCTCGGCATTGTTAATTACTTTAATACTGGCTACCTTCTTTTTTGGAAATTGTAATTTTTTATTCAGATGAGCAGGTTCTTTGTCTTTGGACTTGACGTGCTCTTCCCTGTGTTCTGATCGTCCTCTTCTTTCCGATTTCTGCGAGGAAGTCTGAAAAGATTGAGAGGGACGTGTATCAATATCTTGATATCTATCAGGTTTTTTTTATATTATCCCTATTTCTAAGGTTGTATTTTTTCACAGAGGGCTCCTTTTGGGGAGACTTGCATCCTTGATCAGGAGATCTTTCTCTCCGCCGAGGAGACCTTCCTCTGGACTGGAATCTTTTTTCTTTAGGATTGGATTGTTTATTTCCATCCCAGCTCTTTTTTTGAGTGTTTAAGTTATTTTTTATAAATACTTTTTCAGGACTTTCAACTAGTTGAGGTTTCACTGGTATTCCACTCAAACTATCTCTTCCTAGTTCTTCATAGGATTTTTCTATGATTCTGGCAATTTCAGATGGTTGGTCTGCTATATTTGTCTCTTTTAACCTCTGGCGAATCGCCACATTTGCTGCTTCTCCCTTTATGTTGGCTAATAATATTGCCGAGACCTGCTTGAAATCTTTCAGTAGTTTCATACCGAGAGTTAAAGCGGGTTCTGGACCGTATTCATCTTGAATCTGTTTTAGCACATCTGGTATTACTGACATGGATGGTACACCATGTGTTTTTGTGTAAATGGAAGCAAAGACTGTTCCCCAAGTGTCACAGTCCTCCACATGTGGTGCGATTCCCATTGGAAGACAGATAGTCAGAATCCTATGTCTCTCAACAGGGGTGGTATCTGGAAACACCGCCTCTATTTGAGTGATTTTTTTGTGCTAGCCAGAAAGGAATTTGTTCCCGTTTTGCGGGTACTTTACCTAGACAGGACTGTATGTTTTGAGGTGTAATTTTATTTGTGTTCCAATGATGAGTGGTCAGCTGTGGAATTTTAATTGCTGGTTGGATTGTTGAAGTCCGCATTACATATTGGACTAATTGTCTATGTATTTTTATTAATTGTTTTAGCTGTGCTAAAAGCTCTGGTGCAGGCATTTCTTCAATGTCTGGATGTGGTGTATATCCGGCTAGGACCGGCCACGTTGCTCCTGGTCTACCTAGTGGACCGAGCCTGGTGATGTGATTATTATGTTTTAGGGCGCCATGAAACAAGAGCAGGTGCTCTTGGAATTTGAGTGGTATTTCCACTTCCTCGAAAGGAGTGTACTCACTAGGAGGTTCCTCTATTTTGTAATAGTGGAAGTCCTTTGTTACAGCGTTTGCTGCTGGAAAGTTTATCCATGAATAGAATACCTCTGTCTGCCGATATTCGTGTGCCTCAATTACGAATATGACTGTACCACCTCTTGGTGTCAGTCCATTTTCTATAAGTTTTAGGGTTATAGATTTCCTTATGTTGACCGGGATGAGTATTGCATCTGGGTCATTTTCCAGCAGAGTATTGTCTGCTACTAGGAGTTCAGCTGCTAGTCTAACTGTCTCCCTTTCGTCTTCACTTTCTGTCATTTTACTGACAGGAAGGTTATTCTGATGGTTTGCAGATCAGGTTTCTATGGAAACAAAGATTAGATGCACAATATTTTGGAACAGTGTATCCTTCAACGTTGAATTAACCAAGAACCATACATAGGAGTCTCCTCCTGCGAGGTTTGGCGGATATGACCTTTCACCCACTCCAGACGTCTTTGTAGTATTATGGGAAAAAGGGGTTCTGTGTGAAAAAGCACGACTGAGTTACTCTAATGTCTTGCGTTAGTTTTATCGCCTATCCAAACGGTTGGGCGCCATGTAGTGTAGTTCCTATCATCCCAATAGGCTTTGCGCATTGGAATAATATCTTCAATAGTATAGACCTAGGGCAGAGGTTAACTAGGTCTTCTACCGACGATATTAGACTTAAAGTTTTGTGTTTGCCAGCTAGCTCAGAGTTCACTAGAAACTTTCTCGAATAGGCAAGGAGGATTTTAACCTCCCTGGATAGACAAGAAGGGATTTAGTTTCTGACAACCATAGAACATGACAACTTTGCTCTCCCCTAATCAAGAGTGTATCTCTAGAGTCGTGTGAAAACAAAAGACAACTTATTTTACTCAGTCAGTTCAGTGCATTCTTAGTTTCACCAGATTGTAGAGAAAAGGAAAAGACGGGCGTGTTCAATAAAAGATATTATTTATTGATCAGTCTCCTTTCTCATACAAGAGAAATGAATCGCTATTATTGTAATACTTATAGTTAAGTAAAGTGCATACAGTAAAGACAGAATTATAAAATAATACTGTAAAAGCATTGATATGGTTTCTGAGCCATATGATACTTTAAAATGGATAAAATAGATACATACATATATACATTTGACTAATCATACTCAACTGGTGCTTCTAACCTCGCCTACCCCAGTGTACCTGACCTAAGCCTAATACGTGGGCGGGAGTAGATAAGTAGCAGTTTAAGTTAAGTTTGTTTGCCAAGGGACTGACTCGAGAATTCTCTGCAAGGGGTTATTCAGCTCTGTACCTGAGATCTAGAATGATGGAGGGCTGGTATCTCTTATCCCAGGTCTTGATATTCCAGCTGCCTGCGAGGGCTGCTTGGAAGCGCCGGAGCTGGATTTCTCAGCAGGAGAAAGGCAGCGTCTCGTTCTCAGCGCGTCAGGAAGGCGGGGCAGCGCCTGTGGGCTTCGCTCTCTGCTGGGCTCCTCGGCACGTCTCGCTGCTCCGATCTCGTCACCACCGCATGTGTTTGCTTAAGGCAATGTCGGTAATATTTATACCTGAAAGGTGCCGAGATTGACGTAAGGATGGACATATATACGTCAATAAAGATGTCATATGAACGGGCTCGTTCGCACATTCTTTTGTTGAAGTTCTCTGTGAAATCAAAACAATGGCTATGGGAATTTCCCAGGTCGCTGTAGGTTTGGTTTGTTTTGAGAACTCCGTATGCCTTATCAGGGGCTGGAGGAATATCGCTTGTCTAATTAGATGGCATGCGTTATGACCTAATCAGATAACGCGCTTCTGTGCCGTGGTGTGGCTTAGTCAGATAACGGTTTTTGCACCGTTAGATGGCTGCTAGTTAATTATTAACCAGACCAGGGTCAGGAATAGGGGAATCGATAGTCAAGTCAAGTCAAGTCAAATAATTTATATAGCGCGCTACATACCCAGAGGGTCCCAAGGCGCTTGAGGAAGGGTGGGGAATTATTTGTCGAATATCCATGTTTTAAGTTGCTTTCTGAATGCTGGGTGGTTCTGAGTGAGGCGAAGGTGAGTGGGAAGTGAGTTCCATGTTTTGGCTGCCAGGTAGGAGAAGGACCGTCCTCCCATGGTGGATTTGTTGATGCGGGGTACCGCAGCCAGGGCTTGGTTGGAGGAGCGTAGCTGGCGGGAGGGGGTGTAGAAGGAAAGTCGGGTGTTGAGGCATTAGGGTCCAAGTTCGTAAAGTGCTTTGTGTGCGTGGGTTAGGAGGCGGAATGTTATCCTCTTATTGACGGGAAGCCAATGGAGGTTTTTCAGGTGACTAGAGATGTGGTCTTTACGCGGGATGTCTAGTATGAGTCTGGCTGATGCGTTCTGGATGCGTTGTAGTTTTTTCTGAAGTTTTGCGGTGGTACCGGCGTATAGGGTGTTACCGTAGTCCAGGCGGCTCGTGATCAGTGCGAGGGTGACCGTTTTTCTAGTTTCGGTGGGGATCCAGCGAAATGTTTTTTGGAGCATGCGAAGAATGTTGAAGCAAGATGATGAAACGGCATTTACTTGTCTGGTCATCGAGAGTGAGGAGTCCAGGATGACGCCCAGGTTCCGTGCGTGGTCCGTCGGGATGGGAGCTTTTCCTAAGGCCTCTGGCCACCAGGAGTCATCCCAGGCGGAGGGGGAGGTACCTAAGATAAGGACTTCGGTTTTGTCTGAGTTCAGTTTCAGACGGCTGATCTTCATCCACTCGGCTACTTCTTTCATTCCCTCATGTCGGTTGGTTTTGGCGGTGTTCGGGTCTTTGGTGAGTGAGAGGATCAGTTGAGTGTCATCAGCGTAGGAGATGATGTTGAGGTTGTGTTGTCGTGCGATGGTCGCGAGGGGGCTCATGTATACGTTGAAAAGGGTGGGGCTGAGTGAAGATCCTTGTGGCACGCCGCAAATGACTTCAGTGGCCTCTGACTTAAATGGTGGAAGGCGGACTCTCTGAGTTCTTCCGGTGAGGAACGAAGTGATCCATTCCAGTGCTTTTCCTTGGATTCCGATGTTTCTGAGGCGTTGTAACAGGGTGCTATGACAGACTGTGTCGAAGGCTGCGGAGAGGTCGAGGAGGATGAGGGCGACTGTGTCTCCATTGCCCAGAAGAGTTCGAATGTCGTCTGTTGCTGCGATGAGTGCTGTCTCAGTGCTGTGTTTGGCTCGGAAGCCGGACTGTGAGGAGTCGAGGGATTTGTTGGTTTCGAGGAAGGCGGCGAGTTGGTTGTTGACAGCCTTCTCGATGACTTTGGCCGGGAATGGAAGGAGCGAGATGGGGCGGTAATTTTTGAGTTCGGTGGGGTCAGCTGTGGGTTTTTTCAGAAGGGCGCTGAGTTCGGCGTGTTTCCAGCTTTCCGGGAAGGTGGCGGAGTTGAGGGAGCAGTTAATGACGTCTCGGAGGTGTGGTGCTATGATGGAGTCTGCTTTGTTGAAGATGTGGTGAGGGCATGGGTCTGTTGGGGACCCTGAGTGGATGGAGTTCATCAGGCGGATGATGTCCTCGGTGGAGATTGGGTTCCAGTCGTTAATGATGTTCGAGGGGGATGAAGGTACGGTAGGAGGTTGGGTGGGTAGGTCTTCGGGTTGGTTGTCGAAACTGTTGTGGATGTCTGCGATTTTGTCGTGGAAGAACGAAGCTAGGGAGTCGCAGAGGGTTTGGGAGGGAGTGATGTCGTTGGAGTTGGCAGTAGGGTTGGTAAACTCTTTGACGATGTTGAATAATTCCTTGCTGTTGTGGGCGTTTTTGTCTAGTCGGTCTTTGAATGCGGCTTTCTTGGCAGTCCGGATTAGTTGGTGGTGTATGCGGGTGGCGTTTTTGAAGGCGTCTCTGGTGTTGATGTTTGGGTCTTTTTTCCAGGCCTTCTCCAGGGAGCGACAGAGTTTCTTGGATTTCTTGAGATCATCGTTGAACCAGGGTGCGTTTTTGGTGCCTAGTTTGATTTGACGTTTTTTCAGAGGTGCTAGGTTGTCGGCGCTGTTGGTTAACCATTGAGTGAGGTTAATGGCTGCTCTGTTGGGGTTCGAAGAGTGGGTAGGGGGGTTTTGAAGCAGTGATGAGGAGATCTGGTTGATGGAGATTTTGTTCCAGTTTCTTCGCAGAGTAGGTTGAGGATGGTTGTGGGTTGTGGTCTTTTTGTAGACGAAGTGAACGCAGCTGTGGTCCGTCCAATGGAGAGCTGTGGTGTGACTGAAGGAGATATGTTTGCTGGAGGTGAATATGGGGTCGAGTGTGTGACCTGCGTAGTGAGTGGGGGTATTAACAAGTTGTTTGAGTCCAAGGTTGGCAAGATTGTCCAGAAGGGTGGTGGCGTTTCTGTCTTTGCTATTTTCCAGGTGGAAGTTGAGGTCTCCCAGTAGGATGTAGTCCTCGGAGGGGAGGGCGTGTGGGGTGATGAAGTCAGTGATGTCTTCACTGAATTGTGCGTGGGGTCCTGGAGGTCGGTAGAGGAGGGTGCCTCTAAGTGTGGTCTTGGGGTCGGTGTGGATCTGGAAGTGAAGGTGTTCGTCGCTAGCAAGGTTGACGTCTGAGCTGGTAGAGATGCGGATGGAATTCTTATGGACGATGGCTATGCCTCCTCCTGTTTGCTTGGTGCGGTCCTTACGGATGATCTTGTAGCCTTCCGGGATGGCAATGGTGATTTCTGGGGCTGAGGAGGCGTTCATCCAGGTTTCTGTTAGGAAGGCGACGTCCGGAGAGATGGTGTCTAGTAGATTCCAAAGGTCGATGGCCTGTCTGTGGATTGAGCGGGTGTTGAGCAGGATGCATTTAAGGTGGTTAGTGTCAGGTCTGTATTTGGTGTTAGTGGATGTGGAGTTGGTCTTGGTGCTGTCAAATTTGCAGGAGTTGCATGTGAAGGGTCCATGGGTGTGTCCAGGAGCGGCTTGGGCGCACTTGGGGAGACGGCCGGGGTTTAGGGCTAGGAGGGTGGAGGCGTCGTATGTGATGCGGGTGGGGTGGGTGGTACGGGGGGCAGGGGGTCTGGTGCTGGGCGCGGTCCAGGCGCGGACGGGCGTAGACGGGCTTACCTTTGGCTCACCTTCGGCGCAACTGGGGCGCGACCGCTGCGCGTGAACGCTGCGCGCGGGAGCATCTGTCATATATGGATGGTGGAGGGGGAGGGGCGAGGGAGGGGCAGCTGGGAGGCGGTAGCGGGGGGGAGGGACGTGCTGGAGGCAACACAAAATGGCAGGATTCAAAACAACGCTACGAGATTGGGGGCACAAAGTAAAAAATGCTATGGGCACAATAATAATACCAGGGGGCACAGGCGCAGATAGAATGCAGAGCGATGCGAGCAGAGGCAAAGAGGTGAGGTGAGCAGGCACACGTCACAATGGAGCGCTACAATATCGGGCCAAGCGCTAGGTAAATGTAGCACAAAGCAAATGCCCAACGAAGTGCTACAAAAACGGATCAAGGCGCTAGTGGAATGAAACAGGTACAAAGCACACAGAATTAGCAGCAGTGGGGAGTACGATACCAGGAGCCAAGGGGGGAGTGACCGCTTCAGCTGGAGCAAGGCTGGTCACCTTACAGTACCTATAGGAATACATCACACTACCAAAACTGAAATATCAGTACCAATTTGTACTGATACGCAACAGTGGGCGTATATCGATCAGGCATTGACCTGATCTACAGGGAGTTTTACCAGGTATACAAGCATTAAAAAATGGTAAAAATGATGGGAACACCAATATATAACCATAAGATCATTTATAGTGATAGAGCATTTTAGAACAGAGTTTGTACTGTGCAACAACTTGGTGCAAAGTCAAAATCACAACTATACTTGGGTGGATGGAGCTTTGTCTAGAATAGAGGATATACATCATGAGTTTAACATCTTAATCACAGTAAAGCACCCCCCCCCCCCCAAGAATGGCAGGGACTAGTAGATTTGAAAATCAAGAAGGCTTATTAGCATTATTAGCAGTTAAGCAAAGTTACAAACTCAAATGAGTCTAATTAGCCTTAAATCAATGACCATCTGGTTACAGCATAGGTAAGTATAATTTGAGCAGGGCAGAAATACAAAGCCATGTTATTTCAGTATTATTGTAGGCAAATTATGAAAGATTCAGTTCCCGTAATCGGAAACTTCAGGATGCTAAGCAAAGGTTTCAGAAGAGGAGTCAGGGAAATGTTTAAGCAGCAGGTGCCAGCAAATATAGACTCTAAGGCTGAATCAAATGAAGGTTTCAATCAGTCAGAGAAGAAATTTCCTTTCTGTAGAGATTAACTCTATGAGGAGAAATAAAATAAGAATGCAGAGGAGTATCCACTTTCGAAAGTGGACAGGACCAAGTCTAACTGTCTAAAACAGTGACACACAATTAAAAATGAAATTCGAAAAGATAGATAACTCCCACAGAAAAAGACTCTCAGTGTTGACACTCTTCTCAAGAGTCATATAGTGGAAGATTATTATTGCTGTGGTCTTCAAGGATATCTCACAAGGGAGGATACATCTCCACCACTTGTCTGGTAGGAATATGCATGGATCTAGGGGCATATGTATGTAATTTACATTTTGCGATTTTCAAATAGCGATTTTTAAGGAATAGCTATTTGAGAATTGCAAAATGGAATGTATGTAATAAATCGCAATTTTTTTGCGCATTTCTAAAATTCCTTAATTGCGATTAGCAAATTGCAAATCGCAATTAAGGAATGAATGTCCTATTCATTCCTATGGGCAAAGAGGCCCATAGGAATGAATGGGGATACATTCTCAAATTGCGATTTTCTATGAGAAAATCACAATTTGAGAATCGCAATTCCAAGGGTGCCAGGGTGTCCAAAGGACACCTGTTGCACCCCTGGAATGTGCATGTACATGTGGCGCACATACATGCCCTAATGACATGTCTGTGCGCCACATGGCACTTTGAATTTTTAAAAAAAATGCATTTTAACAGGAAATCGCAAAATACCATCTACTTGGAGTAGGCGATATTTTGCGATTCCTTAAGCCAAAATCGCAATTTGCAAGGTACCCCTACATAGCATTTAAGAAATCGCAAAATTGCGATTCCTTAAATGCTTGAGCAAAATAAGGAATCGCAATTTTTGCGATTTCTTATTTTGCTATGTGGCCCATACATACCAAAATGCCGTTTGCATCTAAGGAATGATTACATATGATACTCATTCACGTCATTAGATGAACATGAGCAAATAGTGAAAAAGTGTCACCAATGACACATGGCTCATAACCTTGTGAGAGTAAACAGCATATCACAGATTGATTCCCTTATTTGACAAAACGAAAGCATACTTGTCAAGAGAACAAAAGTAATTATGGGAACTATGTATGAGTTAAGGAATTCATAGCCTTCTTGATTTAACCATAGTGGGTGAATACAAAACCACTGCAGATCCATGTCATAAAATCCATTTACCACAAACACAGTGGTGGAAATGTCACCAACTTATATATAGAATAACATATTCATTCGGAAACACACCATCAGACTTACCAATAGGGTCCATCCTAAAATACATATAATTGTGGAGGTCTTATTCGGGAATGGCTTTAGACTTATACAACACATTCATAGATCTGATACTTTTAATCCTCATGTCTTGGGACAATAAGAATTGTGGGAAAAAGACTATCAGTTGGATATACAGAAGAAGACTGAATGACTTGATGCATATCCACAATCGGGTTTGAGGAAGGACAACACAAATTGAACTACTTTAAGGTCTTGCATAGTTGCCACTGGTCTCTGCGCAAACAATACATATAAAAAATTACCAACTTATCATGCTGTTGGAGACTGTTGCAAGTAAAGTCCACACTTGCAGCATTCAAGAACAGGTAATTTATCTCATAATTTGCCTGAAATCACCATTCAACAGCTCCACACCCACTTCTGCCCTCCCTGCTCCACCCACTCACTTCTCCTCCCACTTACATCATCTCAAACCCTCATGACCATTAGGTACCACACCTGGAACGTAATGCTCATTCCAAAAAGCCCACAACAGAGATGACTGGCAATAGACTGCAATATAACACATATACAGAGAGATGGCTATACATTTAACAAGTATTGGCCAGAATTCTGAGTCACGCTAAAGGCAGAAGCAGAGATTTAAGAACCCTTAGTAGTGCAGATTGCACTATTTTATAATACTTCTTTCCTATGCATAGTCAGTTTTGACAACAGAAATGGTTTGCCACACCATCCACCCCAACTAAACTTAGAATTCTAAGGCAATGACAAGCTTTACAGTTACTGTCTTGTAATATCTTTGTAGTATCCTGTGTGTCCCCATTACCTGTTTCTGGAATGGTCAGTGTGACTAATGTGGTAAAATGTTGGTGTGTGTTGTGGAGTAGAAGCTAGGAGATATGGACAGATTAAGACAGAGGATGTACCCCTGACAGGAACTACCAGCTTTTGATGTAGCCCAAGGGAATAACATGTAATGAAGATTTTACCCCCTCCTTGACTCTTATATAAAGGCCCTGCCTTCTGTCTACAACATTTTGGTAACATGTTATTAGGGACCTTCATGAAAATCCAGCAAGTCTCTGGTGGCAGTTGGGAGCAATTTCAGGAAAAGGAGGAGGCCTCTTGTGAGAACGAAGATGTTCCTTACGACTGGGCACTGTCTCTAAATAACGTGGCACACAGGTGTGCTACTTTGAAACAGCGGACGTGCTGGGTCAATGAGGAGGTGGTGAAACAGGTGCTGCATTGAATTTCCATCTGCGAGTAGGTGGTGTGCCGATTTCTTCAGCAGCACAGCAGGGCCTGCATTGGAGTCGGAGAAGGTAACTCGGAAGTCAGAGACACAGTGCTAGGGAGTCAGACTGTGGTAATCTTTTAGCTGCACAGCTGGCACTGCATAGATTTTTTGGCTGCACTGTGATGATGCGTTGGTTTTTTCAACTGCATGGCAGTGATGTGTCAGGAAAAATGTGCGCTGGTGCTCGGTGTTTGGATTTTCTTCAGTCCTTTTGAGCAAAGCCATGCCCAAGGGCCCAGAACTGGAATTGACACCACTTGGCAGGTCTGAACTCTCAGCAGAGGAGTTCAGGGGCTGTAGGTGAAGTATGTGATGGTCCCGAAACTTCTTAACAGGAGGCATGCCCACACAAGCCCTTGGAGAACCTTGGCAAGCAGGATGCAGGAAGCAAACGTCCAGTCCTTTCACTGCCCAAGACTGTAGCCTCAAGCAGTAGCCCAGCACAACACAGCAACAAGCAGAGTGACAATTCCCTTCCTATAGCTTCTCCAGCCCTTCTTCTTGGCAGAGTCTCCTCTTAGTCCAGAAGTGCTCTGAAGTTATGGTGTCACAGCTCCAGCATTTATACCAGTTTCTGCCTTTGAGGTAGGCAACGTTCAATAGAAAGTCTTTGAGGTGCTCAGGGCCCTGTCTTTCCCTGACCTGGCTCCAACACACTACAGGGGGGCAGAGACAGCTTTGTGTGAGGACAGGCACAGCCCTATTCAGGTGTCAGTGACAACTTCTCCCACCAACCTAGCACGGGAAAAATGGGCCATCAGGATATGCAGTGCAGACCTCAGCTCCCTTTTTGCGATTGTCTAGAGTGAATGCACAAACAACCCAGCTGTCATTTTAAACCAGACTTGGACTCCACAGGCTCGCAGAGGCACAGAATGGTAAAGCAAGAAAATGCCCACTTTCTAAAAGTAGCATTTTCAAACACACAATTTAAATATTTTACTACTACACCAGTATATGTTCTACCATTCACATACACTGCACCCTGCCCAAGGGGTTGCCTTGGCCTACATTAGGGGTGCCTTACATGTAGAAAAAGGAAGGTTGGGCCTGGCAAGCGGGTGTACCTGCCATGTTGACATGGCAGTTTTAAATTGCACTCACCGACACTGCAGTGGCAGGTCTGAGACAAAGTGACAGGGCTTCTTATGTGGGTGGCACAATCAGTGCTACAGGCTAACTAGAAGCATTTGAATTGCATGCTCTGGGCACACACAGTGCATTTTACAAGGGTCTTGCCAGTAAATGAACCATGCCAATTATGGATAACCAATCACAATTTACGCAGGGAACACTTGCACTTTAGCTCTGATCAGAAATTGGTAAAGTCCCCGGAGGACTAAAACTAGCAAAAAGTAAACGCAACACACAGTCACAAACAGTAAGGGTTGCAGTTTGTAAGAAAGATAAGGTTGTGCTTTGTGGTGATTTCAATATAAATTTGCCTTATGATTGGTCATCTAAAGATCTCTGGGTTTATTAGGGTCGCAAACCAAAGGTATTAAAGATCTATGTTGTATGCATGGACTGGTTGATGGATGGCAATCCACCTCACAACATCCTCATGACACTGGCTATACATTCTATTCATATCCACATCACACATATGCCAGAATAGATTTTTTCTTTCAATCCAACTCCTTAAAAACCATAAATAAAATTAATAAACTCCCAAAAATTCTCTCCGATCACAACCCATTATTTGTGTATAGAGAACATAGGCCCAATCGAAAAGGGAGCAAGAACATGGACTTTTGAAAAAACTCTGTTACATGACCCATCTTATTGCTCACACATGCGAGATTGGATCCCCAACTTTATACAGGATAATATGGGAAGCACAGGAATAGATGTGGTCTGGGATGCTCTAAAGGCAGGGATACGAGGGGAAACATTACAATACTCCGTAAGATCAAACCGTATAACTCAAATTAAGTCTGAGACTCAACTAGAAGAACTCAGACAGGCGGAAGAGGGTTTAATTTAGGCTATCAAAGTGCATGCCGGGATAGAAATAATTGAAAGAAATCAAATTCAAGTAGCATTAGCCAGGGCAGCTATTATTGATGTTATTACAGCTAAAGCTGTAAAGAGAGCTACAGCTAATCGGGAGATGGTGTATGAGGTAAACAAACTAGTTGGGCATCAACTTGCAGTTCGTATGCGTCAACTAGAGACTACCAATTCAATTCAGGAGATATCAGATCCAATAAAAGGTGTAGTTACTAACCCCGAAGATATGAAGGAAACCTTCTTTCAATTTTATAGCTCATTATATACGGAGGGCGGTGAAGATAATATAGAAAAAACGTCAAAGGAGTATCTAGATTTTCTAAATCCTACTATTTTTTGTGAATCGGACCAAACGGTATTAATGGAAGATCCTAATTTGGAAGAAATTCAACAAGTAATTAAGAATTTACCTAAGGGTAAGGCGACAGGCTTAGACAGTCTACCGTCGCAATTTTTTCTAACTTTCTTGACCGAACTTCAACACATAATAGTGACATTATTTGGTTATATTTTCAGTGGGGGAACTCCACCTAAATCCTGGTCTAGTGCAAAAATCATAATATTCCCTAAGAAACACAAACCCCCGAAACAATTAGGCTCATATAGACCAATTACCTTGATTAATGCGGACTCCAAAATTTACTCCAAATTATTAGCAAATCGTTTGGCCCCAAATATTCATAAAGTTATAGCTAATTACCAACATGGTTTTGTCCCAGGAAGATCTACTACTGATCACGTACATAGAGTGATTACGCTGTTTGATCAAACAAGAATTTCAGGAGACCCTATGGCCCTTGTACTTTTAGATGCTGAGAAGGCATTTGATAGGGTCTCCTGGAAGTTCCTTTGGGCAGCTTTGAAGAGGGTTGGGATTCCCCTAAGTTTCAATAAGGCCATACAACAATTATATGTGAACCTGGCCGCCATGGTTTTGGTTAATGGCAGTCTTACTAAGCCGTTTAAGATATCTAGGGGAACAGGACAAGGTTGTCCTTGTTCTCCTCTGTTATTTGCCTTGTATCTATATCCCTTTATACAAAGACTGGAAAAGAATAGGGAGATAGAACCAATTCTATCACGAGATATCTCTACTAAAATTTTAGCCTATGCAGATGACATCGCAATCGTCACCAGGAACCCAGCATCAACTATGCTTGCTATCGTTGATGAGGCCACCAAATTTGGAGCTATTGCCGGATACGCCCTTAATCAAGGTAAAACCCAAATTGTGATTAATGAAAATGTGGTTTTTGCTGACTCTAGAGTTACACCGAACGCTACTTACTTGGGGATATCTATTACCGCAAAACTAGAAGATCCGGTCGATATCAATGTAAAACCTGTTCTAAGGACTATGCAAAAAGATCTCCACAGACTTGATAACCTACATCTTTCCTTGATTGGTAGAGTGAATGCCATAAAGATGGTTTTCTTCCCTAAATTGCTGTATTTATTTAGAGCAATTTGCCTAGAATTCCCGAATTCCTGTTTAAAATCTATGGAACCTACTTTTTCAAGTTTTATATGGTCATATTCCCAACCAAGACGCGCATTAAAATTCCTCTGTCGTCCATAAAAGCAAACACTATTAGTGAAATATATACTCTATTAATTAATTCCGCACCTGATGATATAGGAAAGATAGCCTCGAAATGGGAAAACAAAATTGGGATATCTCCCGAAGAATTTGATAGAACAATGGTTATGTCACACACTTATCTTTTATCCACCAAATTACAGACGCAATTTTATGAAACTTGCTTCATGCTGTATTATACTCCGGATAAAATTGCAAAATGGGGCCCCGGTAAAGGAACATATTGTCCCCATTGCCATACTCCAAATGCAGACTGTGTACATATATTCGCCACATGGTATGGCCTATCCCAACTGAAACTTGATATTGAGAGGTTTATCTCTGCGGTGGTGAAAAATCCCATCAACCTAACCATTGAAATGATGCTTCTAGGTGCAACTGACCCTAACTGGAAAGGACAAGGGGTGGAATTTATATTTTTCTCAATGGCTGTTTTTAGGATGTGTATCGCATCGGCCTGGTTAGACAAATTTGCTCCTTCATTCCAGCAATGGTTCGCTAGTTTACTTGCCGCATTTAAACTGGAAATTGCAATTTATAAAGGGAAAGGTAGAAGGAAACGCACTGTTGGCTTGAAAATTTGGGCTCCGCTACAGGAATGGTGTGACATACAAAGTAATAATAATTTGTGACTCCTGTAAACCCAACTTCGTTTCATTTGTGTCACTGTTATTGAAGAATATTTGGGGTATAACTCTTAAACAAGGCAGAAATTTGACTGACGATTTCGCGAGTGCCTTTGTATTTGCATTCGAATTTCTCTTTTTTTTTGTGAGTTTACTATTATTAATGTGTTTCTTTAGATTTAGCGTGGAATAATATGACATAGGGCTGTTATGTGATTGATTAACCCGACGTGGTACTAAGTAATCCTATATGGTAAACATTTGTATAATTTGGTTTCTATGCTTTCCTTCTCTTTTTTCCTTGTTTTTTTTCTCTTGTTGTTTTTTCACAAATGTGCCTGACTATGGGGTGGGGGGGGTAGGGGGTTAGGGGGTTAAATTGAATAGTATCAATGTAAGTTTATGTATCCTATGATTATAAAAAAAAGAAATAAAAAAAAAGAAAGAAAGGTAAGGTAAGAAAGGTAAGGCAAGGTAAGGTAAGGGAGGTGTGTAGGATTCTGTGCACCCCATGCTTGTATGCCTGAGCTGGTGTAGGGAAAGCTGGGAGTAAATGATGTATGCTTTTGGAGGACCATTTAATTATTGAGAATTATTTTTGCCTCACCGTGCCAGTATACTCTGCTGGGATTGAGTTGACACATTACAAGACGGTATAACATCACGTAACTTGTTACTAACGGCTGGTGTGTCAATTGTGGATTGGAAGCGAGGAGATATGGATTGTTGAAGGGAGGATGGACTCCTAACAGGATCTACTGGCTTTTGCTGTAGCATAAGGACCTAGCATGTTATAAAGAATGCACCTCCTACCTGAGAGGCTCCAACTTCTAGCTTGAAGATGCTACCATCTGATGTCAACAGTGTGGCTAAAAGACATGCATGATATGGCAAGCTATGAAAAGAAATTTACACCCCAAATGATCAGATGGTCAAAGTCAAAGAAATATGGGTACATGTATTAATTTATGACCAGGGATAACAGATTGCAAGACTGGACAGAAAAAAAGATATGGGTAGCAGAAGTGAGAAATGGGAAGAGACAGGGACGAGAAATTATGGAAGGGTTAGTGGAGAATTATTTGTTAAGAAGGGAATAATTTAATATAAACCTGTTAGACCAATTGACTGGCTGTATCATGTGTAATGAGTTGTTTTACAAATGCAAGGATTGTGGATTTATTGCTCTTCAATAAATAATTGTGTTACAAAAAAGCAACTACCAGAACAACTAATGATAATGGGGATGGAACAACTTTCTAGTCTTCGCCATAATCACGTGTCATGCAGCTTAATCAATTCCAGATCCTTAAGGAAGAAGCAAACCCACATTAGTGATGTACTAATTAGCTCCAGGCCAGACCTTGCTATCACACAAAGGTGGATAGGAGACAACACATCAGGCATATTACATGAAACTATTCCCACTTACTATATACAAATTTACCAAGTTAATCCTTAAAAAGGCAGAGGTCTGATTATAGTTTACTGAAAGCACACTACATGACCATGCAACACCAGGCTGTAAATCCTTAGTCCCCTAACATTCAACACTGCCAACTTGTGCTGCCTCATTCCATTTAATCTATGAGCTGCCTTCAAACAATACAAATTTTACAGATGCCTTTCTAGAGTCTTTATCAGATATAACTATTGACCATGATCATCTTTGTTTGCAAGAGACCTCATTTTCTACATTGGCAAAACAGATATTAACCAGCTTGCAAGCCCATTGAACATTTTCAAAGAACTCAACTACCGTCAGCTTGTACTAGGGCATCACAATTCAGGTGAGTATGCTAGATGTCAATTTCCCCTTCAAGTATTAAATATGCGGTAAAAACAAATCTAACCCATCACATGGAACAACCACCACATTATATAGCTTTATTTAAAACTATCAAAGGCACCACCACTGCCAACAAAACCAAAACGCATCCTTATTAACAGATAATGGAAGAATTTCAACACCAACACTGATCTGGAAGAATTCTTGGCAACAAACCCACCGAGTACCTTTGGATGGTTATCAGCGAACTCCTCCAAAGACTGATCGAAATCTTCGATGTGGTAGCTCCAATAAAAGCTTCTAGACATAGGCAACCAAGTAAGAAGCTGGTTGGCTCAACTCAAACCTAACCTTACAAAATAAGAAAATCAGAATGATAGAAAGGCAGCAAAGGAAAACACAGGATAAAAAAAAGCAGAAACATTAAGATACAGGGACAATGCAAAATGTATGACTCTACCACCAAAAAGCTTAGGAATCATACTATGCCCAATACATATCAGATGCAACCAACTCAATTAAATTTAATTCAACTCAATGGTCTTTATTTGGTTAAAAACCATAAAAGTTGCAAGTTTATACAATCGATGCATACATAATAATTTAAAACAACAAACCCTACCCAGAATCTTCCAATGACAATCAGTATTCTCATAGTATGTTTTAAGAAAAATAGATAAATAAATAACGGATACCACAATTGTAAATATTAAGAGTGGATTATAGCACTGATGCTGTTATATAATTCCTTCTTATTAGGATAATGTTAGGACAGGCAGAAATTAGGAAAGTGCATGTGCAAAAAAGTGCTTATTCATACTCAAGCAGTATACAGTATTAAAATCGTCTAAAATATAGGCTGCAACAGCTGATTACAATTTCATGCCTTTTCCCTTACATATTAGATTAACAGCAAATAAGTATCTACTTACACTAAAAACTATTTTCTGGTATGTATCCGTTTTAGGAATCCTTATAGCTCCAGATTGTGACCTTATTCCCAGATTCAGACAAATAGGTTTAATCCATTTTTTCTAGGGATGGCATATGCTGGGCAAAAGAATAACATGTGAAAGTATTTTGCACTGCATTGGGTTCGTATAAGGGACAATAGACCTCTCTATTGTCACTGTTATTGCGTAACCATTTGGCTGTGTTGCAATTGACCTGTAAGACGTCGAAGCGAAACTTCATGTATAGAGAATTGGCTTATTATGGTTCAACTTCAACTAAATATTGTTCAAAGAAAGGGAGCCTTTTTGTTAATAAGAACCGAGATGTTAGCCTACCTAATTTTGTACAGTGATGAATACTGTTTTGCAAATATCCCCAATTTGTGTTTTTCAAGACCTTTTATGAAAGATGCATTAATGAGCTGGGTGCATCCCAGAAATAGTTTAGACCTAGTTTACAGAACCATAACTGCCCGTTTCTAACCCACTGCAGTGTTGTTTGCTTGTCTAATCTTAAAATCTCAATTAGCCCCTCTTTGTAATTTGTACATTCTTCTGTGGTCCACAAACGGACCCAGAGTAACAGAGGTCTCAGTATGGCCTGTTGGTCTATGCATTTTATATTAATATTCTGAATTAAAGAGCTCTTCAAAATCATCTCTGAATTTTAACAACCGGACTGCATCACAGGACCCATGAATCACCCTCAGGAACTTTGCAACTAGTTTGCAGAACATTTCACTGAAAAATCTTTAAAAAAAAGTTGAGAATAGACTTCCTTACAAAAAGTACTTCTAACCACCGTGTAGCATAATTCACATAAATAGCAATCCAGAGTTAACACTATATCCGTTCATTCAATCCATAAAACAAGCAAAGGAGTGAATTATATCTATGAATATGTCTGCCTTCCTTCTCACCAATGTCCTCAATACACATTTAGGAAGAGCCACAAAACTATATAGCCATGCTGGCCAGAGTGATCAGAAATGAATCGCTATCAGAAATTTCCCAGTGAACTAAAAACCTCCTCTATTGACCAATCTAGAATAAAAGCTAGGACTCGACCCGTAGAACCCAACAAACTACAGACCTATAGTGCATGGAATATTAATGTGTTAACGATTTGAAAAGGTTGCATTTATCTAAGTGTCAGACTTTGCCAACAAATAACCTCCTCTTTGACCATCAGAAAGGAATCTGACTTGAAAGAGGTACTGAATCAGCACTAATAGCTTTTTAGGATTACCTCACAAATGCAATACGTTCTGATGGTGTTGTTGTGCTACTTAAATGACTACAAAACACATGGATATGAGGCACTGCACTAGAATAGATTCATAATTCACTGTATAAGCACACATTTTGCCTGTTGGATTTGGTCCTCTCCACAGGGTCACCCCACACATATACATTCACCCTTCTGTTTTCTGAATTCATTTTTTCGGCATTAAAGTTCTGTGCCTTTTATAACTTCCATTCAGTTGAAAAGTGTATGTGCTCTCTCTCTAAAACATGGTAAACTTGGCTTACACCTGATTGGTGAATTTAATTTACATATAAGTCCATAGTATATGGTACTACATGTATCCAAGACATGTCAATGAATTGCTACTAGTGAACCTTCAGCATTCACTGTGCCAGCCACTAAAGTAGCCCCTATGGAGAGGTACATTTTATTTAAAAAGTAGGACATATGTTTTTATGTTTTACATGTGCTGGCAGTGAAAACCTCCTATATTTGTTTTTTACTTTTGCAAGTCCTCTCTCTCCTAAAGGATAACTGTTGGTTACAGAAGAAAGTAACCCATTTAGGGTCACCCAGGTCACTAATGACCACCTCTCAGCCTTCTGTACCAAATGAAGAGTCGGTCAGACAGTAGAGAATACAAACCAATAACTGTTTATTCGTATACACTCAGACTAGAGCCCCATCTGCCCAGTTGCTAGGAGTGCTGCAGAGGGGAACTAAAATCAACAAGCATAGAGATACATTATGTTTTTTTCGTAACTGGGGGAAAACACGCCCACAATGGAATTTTCCAAGCAGGTGCAGCTAAACAGCGAAATACAGAAAACATGGTTTCAGCGCTCATATCTTTACACAAAATAACAGAATCCAAGACTGTTCCATCCGGAGCCTGCCACCAGACAAGGGAGAGAGGGCCTCTATCTAGTAAGAAAGGAATGTGCTAATATGAACAATGCACTCGTTACTAAAAGAGAACATGAATGAAGAAATGAAACTCTTAGGGAAGCATTTCTCGGATTGGTAGCATATCAATTTCGAACAGCCTAAAATGGCGCCCAATTAGAAAATGGAGCAGCAAATGCTAACTTAATTAAAACAACGTAAGCATAAAGGATTTCTAATTTAACAGTTACATTAGTACATTTAATAAGTGGTAAGTTATGATAGGGAGCAGGTAAAAATGTCATGTTTGGAATCAAATTAATTGTAATTTAAAATCCTCTTTGATGGTAAATTTGGATTTCAGATTACAATTTCTAAAAGTCACTTTAAGAAAGTTGGGATTTTCCTGCCCACAACTTTCTGAGGCCTACTAGGAGTTTCTAGCTGTCAGGGCCTGTTAATGGCTCCTCATTAAGAATGTGAGAATGTGTATGAGACCCAGACAGTGAACAATAGGGAACTAGGCGTTGGCCATCCTGGCAGCATGGATGGTGCAGTGCTGTTGCCTGCCCCGCTTGCACCTTAAAGGGTCTTCTCTACAGCATACAATAAGAAACCTAACACTAGTCTTTTGTGACGCTAGACTTCTTGGAGCTTTGGCAGGGGAAGGAAGCTACATTTCAGAACCAGATGAGGGGGCAGCCTGGAAGATTCCCTAACTTCAAAGGCTGGTACCAGGTATAAATATTGAACCTTTAGAATTATTTTTTCAGTACACTCCTGGAACTGCAGACATTACAGAAGAAGGACTATCTTGTTCCCCAGAGGACTACGCTTTTGCTGGAGGCTTGTCTTGTTCGTCAGAGGATTGCCCTGCTGCATGAGGCCTGCCTTGCCTTGTGAGAAAGAAGACCGGACCTGCTCCCTTTGTCCCAAGCTAGAGCTAGCCTGAGTAGATCCATGGTCGGTTGGCTGACCTCCTGTCTTGAGTGACAGGGAACACAACAAGCTCGAGAGGGATCCCTTCAACTGCCCTGCTAGAACTTGTTCTCTCTGGACCTACAAATGGACATGCTTTGATCTCCAACTGGACCTGTCTGAGCCCAACTGGCCTCTGCTATAGTATATTCCTGATCCCCAAGAGGAGCCTCCCCAGGTGCTGGACCTTTGGCAGGCATCAGTTGAGCCCTCCTGTGAACTCCGGAAGTCTTGAACTCTTTGCGCCAGTCTTGGGGGTTGTTAGAAGGGAGACAGTTCCTTTCCACTCACTACTACACAGACCTGTCATCTGAGAGAGAGAGAGAGGTGCCAGAAGAGAGGCTAGTCTCTGTGAACAGACCCTAATATGCACACACCACATCTGAGAGATGGGTCTTATAGGACAGGCCTGTCAATCTCCACACCATACTATGCACAACCGTCATTCAAGAGAGAGGCCTCAGAGGAGGGGCCAGTCTTTATTCACACACCCTGTCACAAACTTGTCATCTGAAAGAGAGCCCCGAAAGGAGAGGCCAGTCCCTCACCACACCCTACTAAGCAGATCCATCATCTGAGAGAGAAGTCTGACAGGAGAGACCTGTCAGTGTCCACACAGTACTATGCATACCTGTCATCTAAAGCAGAGCTCTGAAAGGAAAGGTCAGTCCATCTACACACACTACTACGAACACCTATCATGTGAGAGAGAGGTCTCTGCGGAGAGGCCAGTTTCTCTGTACACACTAGGGTGTGCACACCCCTCATCTGAGAGGTCTAAAAGGAGAGGGCTATCCTGAAAAATAGCAGCGGCAGACTTTTCTTATATAAACTGTTGATAATTTGAAAGTGTAGGGACTCCAAGCAAATTTGGCTCAGTTTCCTATTTAAAGTGGTTGAGACCAGGGTTAGAAGCCCTCCTTGATTGTGTTCTCCTAAGGATACTGTTGCTGGTGTGTGAATGGAATAAAACCCATTTAAATATGTAATGTCACGCATCCAAGTCTCCTGAAAACAAACTATGTTATATTTTTCAATAAAGCTAACCCATTCCTCTATCTCTAAATTATTCCACAGCCCTGCAATATTCCAAAAAAGGCTTCCATGGGTTGTCAGAGTGTTCTGAATAATTTGCAACCTCTCAACGTCGCTTAGCGCTGAGACTGGGTCCTCCCAGGCCACCCGATCAGTCAGTGTGTGTCCATCCAACTCAACAGGTGAAACTAACTTTGTCTCTAAAATTGCCAAATAAGTGGTTTTGGCAAATCTGGGCATTAGGGACAGAGGTTTATTATCTATTCCCTGTTCAAAATGTATAGATGGCCCTTCTTGTGTTATATATTTAACAGACAATAGAAATTCATTAACGAGTGGCAAGGACTGTCTAAATCAAACTGTGTGTCGCTGGACTCACCCGGAGACTGTAAGGCCAGTCAATCTACATGATCCAGCGAGGAAAAAGGGTTAGAGACTGGGATAGCAAACAGTGACTGCATATTGGAGGATGTGGTTGAAAGGCTAGATCTTATGTTGGGCAGTGGCTTGTAAAAATACCCAAGTGGAACTTCTTTGATGGAACTCCCTGCATTAGAGCTCCAAACAAGAATATCCATTAGCTGATGTACTAAGAACCTGTACTCAAAATTTGCCGCGATACAATCCCCCAATTCAACTTTTCTCTGCGAGCCCACCCAGGAGACACGCTCAACATTAATTATGTTATCATGCAGGTCTCTACTTCTTGTCCAGTCAACAGCTTTTGTCATCCAGTGTATCGTTTTTTTTTAAGCTGATTCCTGTCTTATTCCACATTAGGTAGAGAGGGAGGGACATGTTATAGGTATAATGACATAAGGGGTGGTGTCTGGTGGTACATGGAGCACTCTCTCATTATTCTTACAATTTTTAGGCTGATTGCTACGGTATCTACCTAATTAAATAGGCGTGCCATTTTCACAACTAATATCCCTTTGGCCAGTTGATAAACAAGTTCCGCCTGTCGTAACCAAGTGACCATTCTCTAACCAATTTACTGGTAGCATTGTTGCCTGCATAGGGTTTGTAACATTTGTAATACTGCCCGGTGTAAGTGGGGGCTCAGGAGGAGAGCCTGCCGAGTTTACGGCCAGGTTGTCATTGGGAATTATGACACACTCTATCCCGGAAGTTATCTTTGTAACACTTGAACCAATTAGCATTTTTAACAATACATCAGTGGTATTTAAAACACCCACAAGTGGATCAATGAGCGATTTAATGGCGGCCTCTATAATGCTAACCATATGTGTGCACAACATAGCATCCCCCGCTGACCCGGCTGACCCAGTGTTCTTACAGTCTGTGTATATGTTGGAAAGATGGTGTCCCAGGATTACATTTGGGGGATGTTCCACAGTTTTTTTTCTTGTTGACGATATTTGAGCATCTTTCTTGGGGGCAGATTTATGTTAACTGGCGCATCCCCAGGGATGCGCCAGTTAATGTGCGCCACAGTGCGCCACAGCTCCGCCACCCATGGTGCGCCGCATTTACAATGCGGCGCACCATGGGGCAAAAATGGCACAGATGCGTGACGCATCTGTGCCGTAAAGGTGGCGCATTGCTGGAGTTGCGTCGCAAGCGTGACGCAGCTCCAGCAAGGCTCGGGGGTGCCCCATCTTCACAATGCTGCGTCAAGACCTACGCCTGCTTCAAGCAGGCGTAGGGTTTTGACGCAGCATTGGCCTGAAAGTGACTGAGTGAAATCTTATAGATTTCACTCAGCCACTTTTAGGAGGCGTTCCTGCGCAGGAACGCCCCCCCCCTGCGCAGGAACACCTCCCTATGGCGCAGGGCTGTACAACGTGACGCATCTCCTAGATGCGTCACGTTGTAAATAGGGCGCATTGTTTGCGCCGCCGTTGCGACAAATAAAGTGACGCAATTGCGGCGCAAAGAGGCGCAAGGGCCTCATAAATATGCCCCATTGTTTTTACAGATGCTTTAGGTTTCTTTAATGGAGGAGGGCAAAGGGTATCTGAGTGGCCCCCTTGTTGAATGGCACTGGTGTTGGCTAAGCTCCCACACTTATATGTACCAAAATCAGGAAACATTTTAGGAGTTGTATTTTGGTCACGCTCAGAATCTACTGGAGTATTATTTTCGAGGGCCCTTTGTGTTGCCCCCAGTCTCTCCTCCACGGACTCTATTTCACTTGTGATTGCACCCATTGCTGTTGTTAGAAAGTTTGTAATCGAAGAAGTCAAGGGGCGATCTTTCGCGGACTGCATGGGGGTTTTATGTTTCACCATCTCCTTACCTTACTTATTGGAGTCTCTATTGGAGTCTCTATCCTTAGTAAGGTCTCGATCACAGAAGACCCAAAGTCCAGTAACACAATCAAGAGCCCTGGTCCAGCCCATCCTTGTCCGGCCACGGACGGGCACAGTCAAGCCCTCCTTTGGAGCCCATTCCTGAATTTCAACTCACGCCTCCTGGTGCTGGTGATGACGCTGGGTGCTCGAGACAGCAAGGTGCAGGCTAGGGGGGTGACTCCTTGCCCCCTGGTCTCGCTGGCAGGAAGAAGAAATGCGGCAGTAGGTATGGGCGTCCTGCGCTGCGGGCACCAGTTCCTGAATTAAAACTTGTGCCTCCTGGCACTGGTGATGACGTTGGGAGATCGGGAGAGTGAGGTGCAGGCTAGGGTGGCGAGTCCTTGCCCCATGGTCTGGCTGGCGGGAAGAAGAAATGCGGCAGTAGGTACGGGCATTTAGGTATTTAATAGTACACTTTCTGAAGTTTTTGATAAGTATCACTAAGTGCACTAATGTTGGTAACCTAATTGTACACCATGTTTTCAGAGTGAAACGCTGTTTGGGGAAGTTTAGAAGTATTAATATAAATTTTGAGAGGTACATAATATAATGTAGAGAGATTTGAGCAAGGTTGGCAGATTGTTTTGAAAAGTTAAGTGTTCCAGCTGTATGTACTTGAAAGAAAAGGAGGCAGCATTTCTCAAATTATAACAAAAGATTGTGGAATGTGTTAATACAAGCCCTAGTGTTTTTATAAACCTCACTGTATGTTTTACTTTAGCCCTATGAGATGTTTGAGTGGTGAAATTGCTATTTCTTTTGTAAATCACCATGCTTAGTGCTAGCAAAGGTGTCTCGAGAGGAATGCGCAACTTTATTACCTTTTATAAAATTAGGTTTGATGGCATGTATAATTTATTTCTGAAAACATGCAATAGGGTGAGGGTGTGGAATTTTTCTTGAGAAAGGAATAACAAGTTAGTGGTACACTACTTACAAATATTTGATTGTTTGTGAAAGATGTAGAAACCTTTACAGAACACAGGGAAGAATGACTGTCATGATTTCCTGACTAGTATGCAACTTTTACATTTTATGTTTGTTTGTTTTTTGTTGGAGGAACATGGAAAACTGAAGTTGTGAACAAGAAAATTACCATGTGAAAAAAATATGAAGGTGCGAAAGAAGTCTTGTTGACTTTTGAAATAACAGGAAATAATTAACCTGTGAAAGTGAGGAAAAATGATTAAATGGAGAAGTGATAATGTTTATATTGCAAAGGGGGACATAGCATGTTTTGTGTAGGTCTACCTGTCTCTGAGGAAATAATTATCTGCTTACATCAGCAGCAAAAATGAGCTTTGTAAATACAAGCAGAATTATTGTCTTGATCAGCAGTGAGTACCTGAACAGGCAGTGTAGCCAGGTTGAAAAGATGTGGAAACACATGAAGAACTCTGTAGTCTGGCAGTACAAGCTAACTCTGCCCAAGCTAACTTAATTTTTTTGTAGCCGTATGCTTGAAAACATTTGCTAAAACCTTTTTGCTAGCTGGCCTCAAATCAAAAAACTGCCATACCAAATACTTTTTGCCAGGCTGAAGTGGCTGAGGGTGCAGCTACAGCAGGCTGCTCATCATAATGTGATGAATACATTATAAATGTTAAAATAAAATGTAAAAATTATAAATTAGTAAAGTTGGTTGTTTTGTTTGTTTTATAATTGTTGATGTAGTTTGCTAATGTAGTTGTTGTAGTTTTTGTATTAAAAAGTTAAAAGTTACTTCTGATTTGCTTGCTTAATAGTTGTTATAGATTTGAATGTTACTACAGTATAGTAATGTTGACTACAACTGGCAGTTCCATCTTCAGGGAGTGTAGAAGTGCTGCTGCATGTGTATGTCTAAATGGCACTATGCATATCTTTCATGCTACAGAAAATTGTTAAAGGAGAAGGCAATTATTTCAATACCCAAGCATGGTGACTTCTCATGCAACAGTGAGGTCTCAATAGGGAGATCAGTCCTTTTTCTCAATATAGTTTACAAACCTCTAATTCAAGAGAGTGGTTTTGGCACAGAGGCCAATGCATCCCCATATTCGATTACGCACTGCTATGAGCTGGTGGAGATGTGACAATGAAGAGGGCAGTTCTTTTGCACATGTTACGATATGCTTGTGACTCTGAAGAGAAATTTCAGCAGAGAAGTCTGTGGCTGTGCACACCCCAATACACCTCATTGGCTCCAGGGGAGAGATCTGAGAGAGGCAAGTGTGTCCCCACATTTAACTATCCACACCAAACAACCAAGATACAGTTCTGAGCAGAGATGATACTCCATTTCCATACCCTACTACCCACAGCCTACTTTGCACATATATTACTCTGGGGAGATGCCTTAGCTGACAAGGCAGTGTGTTTGTACACCTTAGTCTCTATAATTGCTATGCAAGAGTCCTCAGCATACACGTAATTTCATTTCCACACTTGACTTGTAGATCTGTCATCCTGGGAAGAGCTCAGACCAGAGAGGGTAGCTCATTATCACAGCCTAATTTACACACCTATCATCAAAGACACAAGTCACAGGAGAGGGGTCAGTCTCTCCCTACACTGTACTAGGAAGACTTATCATGCAAGTGGCAGTGTGTTAAAAACATGGCCTTCCTCCCCACAGCCTACTATGCACACCTGTCACCATGGGAAGAGGTATGAGCAGAGAAATTTATTTTTTGAACCCTACTACAGACACCTCTCACCCTGGTAAGATTTGTTAGTGGACAGGTCGCTCCCTTCTAAAACACCACTGTGTATCTCTGTTGGTCTAGGGAGTGGTGTCAGCACAGAGGTCACTCCTTACTAACATCGTACTACACATCCATGTTGTTCTTGATATAGGTGTTACTGGAGAGGAGAATGTATCCCTACACACTACAGTATATGTTTGTTATCCATTGAAGAGCTGTGACTGGACAGTCAAATCCATTCTAACAACCTAATATATATATATATGTGTATATTCCCTTCAAGAGGTCTCAGGAGAGAGTCCAGTACTCTTTTTCCTTACTATGTAATTCTAAGGTTTTACATGTGAGGTGTGTACCTTCCCCACCCTACATTGCATACTGCTGAGCCTGGGGAAAGGTATCAGTGGAGGGGAAGTGTCTCTTCACACCCTACTCTACATGCAGATTACTTTCATGCAAGGTCCCACTGGAGGCCCATGCTCTCCCCATAGTCTACTACACACAGTTCTTAAGCTGTGGAGAGGTGTCAGTGAGATCTTAGTGTCCCCTTGCATGTCACTGTGCACTGTTGTTAAAATGTTGAAAGTTCTCATATGAGAGTCTACATTCTCCCACATCATACTAATGGAGACTATAAGGCATAAATACTGTAATAAAGGAATGTGTAAATTCTTCCTTTGAAAAAAGTGTATGATCTTGCAAGACTCCTGTGGGATGATAATAAAAGTAGTGATTGCACTTTTTCTAATAATAATAAATGAACTTAAGTAAATAAATGAGTATCAATTTGTGGAATGTATCAATATTTGTCTCATGTAGACAAAACAAGTCATTTTTTTCAAGTGATTTATTTTTCTCCACAATTATATAATCGGTTGCATTTCAGTAAACTAAACACGTTGTTACTATTCTGGTCTATATAAATTATACATACTACATCAGGATACATTCAAAGTAAACGCAAAGTCCATTGTACAAATAATGATCTCGCGAGAGGCTTGCAATAGCAAACCAGAAAGACTACACATGAGGGATTGTCTCCCTGGGTCTTGTGCGAGTCTCTTGAGAGCTTTGGAAAAGCGAAAAAAAGGGAGTCATAGTAGAAACCTTGGATCATGAAACTATAAGGTAGCGCTGAAAAGAGCTATTTTTGTTATCAGTTTTGAACATCTATAAAACAATTTGTATTTTCAAAAATTCTCAAAAACAATTTCAGGTATTTATATTTTGAAAGGGTACAACAAAAAAATCCAGTCTTAAACAAACACCAACAGTATCTCCTTACAAAAAAGTACAGCAATCTGTTAAAAAGAAAACAACTACCTACGGGGAACTAGTGCCTTGGACAAGTTTCGCCTGGCAGACCTGCTTGTCTCTGATGAGAAAATGATCTGCTTACACAAGCACCAAAATAAAGCTTTATTTTAAAAAGTTGGGTTATTGCCCACTTGTGCATTTTAACCCTGCACAGGCATAGTATCTACTTTAGCAAATGATGTTGAAGTCCTATTAGAATTGCCTAGCTCCATAGCACAAGCCATCTCTGCCCTTGCAAGTCTTTGCTGATGTATTGAACTCAGGTGCCTTCTCATCCCTGTCATGCTCATGATGCCATTTGAGATGTCATCAGTGATATCGATGTCATAGAACATGTGTTGAGAGATGTCATATGTGAAGACATAAGCAGTGCATGGGGTGGGGTGCAAGGTATAGTTAGCTCTGCTAACTGTAACTGCTGAATGTCTGTGTTTTTGTTAGCTCAAAACGTTAATGTTGTCACTGAAAAATGTACCTAACTATAACATTACTTTACCCTTTGGTTTTTCATTTGTTGCACAAGTCACTTTATTAGCACTAATGAGATTATCACACGACAGGTCAAGTAATGTGCTAGAATGGTCTTAAAAAGAAGCGTTGTTGGCTGGCTATTTGAATTTTACATATTTAGCCGATTTCGGATTTGATGTTATGTAAATGCATTTGAGCAGACATTATATTTATTGAACGGCACAAAAGGAAAAGGAAAATATATCTTACAAATTGAAGCTTGCCATGACATAAAGATTCAAGATAAGGCAGACGGCACGAAAGATATATGAATTGCCTGTGTATTTGCACATATATATCTGTTCTTCCACACATAGCGAGCATTTTTTAAGTTTATATTCCAGGGGCAGTACCTCTCAAAAGTGTGAATTGTTTTCGCTACCTTTGTGCAATGCATGTAGTATTACTTGAAGCCAGTCTAAAGTACATTGGGGCAGATTTATGTTTATCTGGCGCATCCCCAGGGATGCGCCAGTTAATGTGCGCCACAGTGCGCCACAGCTCCGCCACCCATGGTGCGCCGCATTTACAAAGCGGCGCACCATGGGGAAAAAACGGCACAGATGCGTGACGCATCTCCAGCAAGGCTCGGGGGTGCCCCATCTTCACAATGCTGCGTCAAGACCTACGTCTGCTTCAAGCAGGCGCAGGGTTTTGACGCAGCATTGGCCTGAAAGTGACTGAGTGAAATCTTATAGATTTCACTCAGCCACATTTAGGAGGCGTTCCTGCGCAGGAATGCCCCCTCCTGCGCAGGAACGCCTCCTTATGGCGCAGAGCTTTACAACGTGACGCATCTCCTAGATGCGTCACGTTGTAAATAGGGCGCATTGTTTGCGCCGCCGTTGCGACAAATAAAGTGACGCAATTGCGGCGCAAAGAGGCGCAAGGGCCTCATAAATCTGCCCCATTATACTTTTGGCTTAGAGTCAGACTGTCTATCTCATCGTTTAAACACAGCATCGGCTAAACGGAATTCTGTAGTTTTTACCTGTTAGTGTGTTTTCACTTTCAATCACAATTGTAGTTTGCACAAATCACGTGACTGTATCACAGGTGTATTTAAACATTTCTCTTCAGCAATGCGGGTATGTGAGCAAGACCACTCCCCTGGCCGAAACGCGTCATCTTGACCGATTTTGCGCTGATGGTTGAATAAAGAGTCACTGTAGTCAACAGTGAGGTAATTGAATTACAAAGTGTCCGTTTTTCTCTGTATGGTGGGTTGCAGCACCAGGAGCGGTAATTGGATATATATATATATATATTACCTACTGGCGGTCGCCAGTAGGTATATATAGTTAGGATTGATTTTCATAGGGAAATCGCAACATTCTATTTGGAATAACTTTGGCGCCAGTTGAGGAATCAGCCTGAATATTTCAGCAACTTTGCCTCACGGCTCTCCGCTCCTTCCCTGTAAGTTTGGGGGGGATTTGTCAAGCGGGGGCCGAGATAAAAGGGGAGTCCCAAAACGTGTTTTCCCCATGTTAATTTCCATAGGGCGGTCGGTCGCACTTTTAGCTCGAACGGCTGAATGGATTTTCACCAAACTTGACAAAATTGTAGGGACTGGTAGCCCGATGTGCCTTTGCTATGTCTCAAGATATGTGCTCCAGTGGATTTTGAGTAATTTAGGTTTAAAAAAATGTATATATCTGTAAGCGCGCCCCAGTACGCGCACCGGGGAGCGCTCCGGGCGCGCCACGCGACTTGCGCACGGCAAGCTGATTGGTTCTCGGGTGTCTGTAAAGATTCGAAACAGTCCGCAGCGGCCGCCATCTTGTGTCTCGGTAGGATCGAGACACAAAAGGTGGTAAAAACAAAAGGGAGGGTAGACCCCCCCCTGGCCCCCTAGGTTTGATGTGGGGGCCATAAAAGGGTCCCTCGATTTTCGCGTGGGGAGCGCCCGGTACGCGCACCGGGGAGCGTACCAGGGAGCGTACTTTGGTGAAAAATAGTGAAAATATTAGTGTAAAATAATAATTTTGAGTGATTGCAGGTAGGGTAGCTCTGAAAAGAGCTTTTGGGTTCTGTGGCTGTTTTATGTACCTACAAGTACGTCCCACACAACCCCACACCCCCACACCCACACACTCCCCACACATACCTCACACACGCACACCTCCACCTACATCCAAACACCCCACAGCCCTACACCGACACCTTACACATCCACATCCACAACCACACACCCCACACACCCAGACACACACACACACCTCACCCCCCCAACACACACACACACATGCACACACAGATACGTCACAGACACACCCCACACATCCCACACACACACCTCCCCTTCACACACACACACACACACACACACCTCACAGACACACCCACACATCCCACATATACACACATATCTTACACACATACCCCCCACATCCACACACCCCCACACACACCTCACACACCCACACCTCCACCTACACTCAAACACCCCACACACTCACACCCACACACACACCTTACACCCCCACACCCCCACCAACACCCACATACCCCACACACCTACACACACCTAACACCCACATACCATATTCTGTCAGGAAAACATAAAGAACATGGAGGCAGGAGATGAAAAAGAGATGTCAAATACACTTTGGAGATAATATAGTGGGAGAAAGGAAGTATCTATGAGCAAAATTACTCTGTAAAACAAAAAAGTTGCCCAGTATACTATAAGTCTCACATTATATTATATTCATTTTGGTACTATTTCATTGATTACATATAAAAAAGAATAATGTCTGGAACAATTTTTAATTATTAAATATACATTTATTGCTCTGATTTTTCAAAATTTAATAAGACTTCCAACATTATCTCGTCGGGAATGTCCTCATTTGGATTACATGATTCCATTTCTTCCACATATTTCAGAAACTCTTCATCAAGAGACTGATCGAAAACATCTGAATTGTTAATCTCTTCCTCTGGGTTGTCCTGAAGATCAAGTTCGAATGAAATATTACATTTATTTTGATCTCCTTCCATTATGTTGCTGTAAATTGCATAAAAAATAAATATATCAGTAGAGATAGGGCACTGTTGGGTTTAAGTTCAGACAGGTAGTTTTGATTTTTTAACAGTGAAGTTATCTTTGGGCAGTGTATGGTATCAGGCTGGAAGTAGAAATATAAAAAAGTGTATGTGATGAAACCTAAGTAAATTCATAATTATACAAGACAAGCCTAACTCCATCCATAACTATAACAGAGAAGCCTATCTCAATCTATAACTATTACAGAGGGATAGTATATAACTATCAGAAAATGTTTTCCAAATTAACTTAAAGTGCACAATATACTTCAGTTTTCCAAAAAACATCTTACCTTTGAAAATCAATTGAAGTTATTAGTGAAAATCCTTTTTAATTGTACACCAGGAAGTAGTAGTCAAAATGGCTGTGTTTCCCTCTCTTTCTTTATATATATTCAGGTACATAACCAATCAAATGTTAGGTAAAAAAAGTAGAAAATGAAAGTAACATTTTAATTGGCTGTCAATTCTAACACTTCAGATGTGTTTTTGTGAAGTAATTTACCTCAGGATATTTAGACAGTGCTACAGCTCAAATGGCTCAATGGAATTCCATCGAATTTGGGAAAATAGTAGGGATTGCTATGTAGTATGAGCTATTCTATATTTGGTGAAAGTGTCTCCAGTGGTTTTTATGTAAATTCATTTTTAACATTTTTTGGGAGCGCTTACCGGTGAGCGCCCCGGTACGCATACCGGTAAGCGCAACGGGAGTCCTCCATTTTGTGTTTCGGTAGATTTGAGTCAGAAAATGGCGGACAAACAACGTTGGGAATGGGTATAAGGGGGCACGGTAGGTACTCCCTGACACTCTAGGTTTTCTGAAGGGGTCTTAGGAGGCCCATATAGGCCAAAAAAAATATATATTTTTAAAGGTTCGCGGGGGTAGCGCCCGGTACGCGCACCGGGAAGCGTACCGGGGAGCGTACTTTGGTGAAAAATAGTGAAAAAAGTTAGAAAAAGATAATCATTTGGAGTGATCAGAGATAGGGTAGCCCTGAAAAGGGCTTTTGGGTTCTGTGGCTGATTTAGGTACCTACAAGTAGGTACCAATGCACAGTCTTAAATTCAGGAGGAATATTCTATTCCCCTCATCAGAAAAGTGCACACCATCTCCCCTGTAGATATCTTGCATGTTGTAACGCAAGTTATTATTGTATATTGAACCCATTCCATAGTCTCTCATGTAAGCAGAAACAGATTTATTCACATGTTTCTGTGCTTTCTCAAATTGTGGACAAAATTGATTGGACCACTTCCATTTCTGCCTTTGGCATATATTGGAATATACCAAGGCAGTTTGAGGAAAAAGTGCCATCAATTGATCAAAGGTGTCCTTTATAAGCATTTGCAGACCTACCCCAGTCAAAGTGCCCAAGTCATTTCCTCCACAGTGCACAATTAACAGGTCAGGGTGTGGCAAATGCAAAAAGGTTTTCACCAATGGTATCAATTGGTGACATTTCAATCCTCTGTGGCCAATCCATTTAATCTTCACATTTGGTAAGTCAAGGTTGTGGAAATTTCTGGTAGCTGCATACCTTTGAGCCCAGTGGATATAGCTATGTCCAATAATCCAGACAGAATACATGGTGAGAGGAGATTCTGATGCAGTCAGATGAAGTGTGGAAAAGAAATGGCAGTTGGAACAATAGGAGTTTGCAAAAAAAAAACCTGTGGAGTTTCAGTGCTATTGAATCACAAGCAATGATTGGTAGAATGAGATAGTTGAAAACTGAAAGTTAGGGTGCATGGTTGTGTTCTGTGTAAGAAGTAATTTGAATGGTTAAAAAAAAGTAATTTAAAGAAACATTGCACCAGATAAGCTGGTGTATTCGCAGGTCAAACATCCTTGCTGAGGTGATTTGCAACATTGTAAAATAAACTTTTAACCCTGGGAGCTCAGTGAGGAGGGAGTTGCTATGGTAACAGGTAGAAAGGGCTGAGGGGGGAAGGGTGTTGGTTTGAAAATAGAGAGGGAAGAGATTTGATTGGTTAACAAAAAGGGATATCTGTGTAGAATTAGAGGTTTTCTGTGCCTTTATGGTTTGCAGTGTCTGGAGAACATATCTTTTGCTCTGCTAAATAAATATTGGTGTGTGTATCTGACACTGTTCTGAATCTCCTAAAATATTTGTAAAGGTGAGTTATGATTCATTTAATATACATAGAGACTTGTATACTCTATGGAGAAGATTTGGAAGGAAATTGTGGTCTTTAGATGTTGCTTTGTGTCATGCTTTTTGATAATGCTTGGTAAAAGTTTTCACTGCATAGAGTAATTGTATGTTGTAAAATTGTGAATTTTTAGTAGTGACATGGAATGCTTCTACGTAGGACCTGTGCTGTGTTTTGTAAATGTGAAGTAAAAAACGATTTTGGGGGGAAAAAATAGTTTTTACATTTTTTAAAAGGAATAAAGAATGTGTGCATGTTTAATAGAAAATAAATGGATTTTACATTTTTGAGTATGATGTGGCGCAAAGGTTTAAAAAAATGATGCATACATGCGTCACTTTTTAAATATGGGGGAAAAAGGTACATGTTTGGGCTTTCCTGGGGAGCCTAGGTGGTGAGGATTGTATCTAAGTGTGCAGTAGACTTGGCTTCATGAAGCATATCCCTTTCTGTATTCTTAGACATAGGTGTCAATTTGACTCTTTACAATGATGTTAGCTGTGTTTTAAAACAGTGTAGGAAGCATATTGAGTTTGTTTGCATAGAGGAATTGTGTTTTGTAAAATTGTGAAGCTCCAGGCAGGGATATGCTTCATGAAGCCTAGTCCACTGCACACTTAGATACAATCCTCACCATCTAGGCTCCCCAGGAAAGCCCAAACATGTACCTTTTTTCCCCATATTTAAAAAGTGACGCATGTATGCGTCATTTTTTAAACCTTTGCGCCACATTATACTCAAAAATGTAAAATCCATTTATTTTCCCCAAAATCGTTTTTGACATCAAATTTAGGAAACATAGCACAGATCATATTTACAATCATCTGCCTCACAACAGGGATAAGACTGAGGCAAAATCTTGCACCTGCCTCACAACAGGAATAAGACTGAGGCAAACGCTTTCACATGGAGCTTCACAATTTTATAAAATACAATTCCTCTATGCAAACAAACTCAATATGCTTCCTACACTGATTTAAAACACAGCTAACATCACTGTAAAGAGTCAAATTGACACCTGCGTCTAAGAATGCAGACAGGTATATGCTTCATGAAGCCTAGTCCACTGCACTCTTAGACACAAGCTTCACCAACTACGCTCCCCAGGAAAACCCAAACAAGTACCTTTTTGCTCCATATTTAAAAATTGATGCATGTAGGTAGATGCGTCACTTTTTAAACCTCTGCGCCACATTATAATCAAAAATGTAAAAACCAATCATTTTCTCCAAAATCGTTTTTGACATCACATTTAGGAAACACAGCACAGATCCTATTTACAATCATCTGCCTCACAGCAGGGATAAGACTGAGGCACAATCTTGCACCTGCCTCACAACAGGAATAAGACTGAGGCAAACGCTTTCTCATGGAGCTTCACAATTTTATAAAATACAATTCTATATAACTATATAACTCAATATTTTCTTGGGAAGCATAGGTGGTGAAGCCAGTGTATAAGAGTGCAGTGGAGTTAGACATAGGTCTGATCTTCTTTGTAGTTGTGGACAGAGCTGTCTTCGACTATATTTTTCAATACAGGCCTCACCTTTTGTGCACCACTGGAGAATCCTCACCTGATCTGAAACCCTGTATTGATCGTTTGCTTTTTGTCATTGCTTTGTTGTTTGGTAATAGTGGTCTATAATGTGCTACTGTTTTTCTTTAACACAGATTGAAATCGTTATTTGAAGAAAAAGCAAAGATGCCCACAAAGGAAAGGACAAAGAAACAACGTATCCGGGAAAAATCAAAAACAGCAATGGAATTACAGCATTCTTCCACAACAGATACTTCACAAAACAAGAACAAAGCTCCTGGTAAGACAACTAAGTCTTTTTTACGCAACATATGTACATCCAGAAAAAATGATGGACACCATGTAGAAAAAGAAAATGAGAGAGTAAAATTGAAAAGGAAGGAGAGAACTTCAAAGAATCCTAAAATTGGAGCAGGAGAGAATAATATGTATAGGAATAGAAGGCAGAATCAGTTTAGAGACATTCGTAGACGAATGTTTCGCAATAGAGTGGTTTTAAATTTGTTAAAAAATATTTAAAAAGGTAAACAGAGAGCTGCTTTTTATAAGAAAAAGAAAAGTGTAGAGAAGATTGTTGATCAGGCTTTTGAAGTTAAGAAAAAATTATTTATTTTAATAATCAATAGAATTAGGACACTTAACAAGACAATTGATGTTTTCAAATCAAACAGTAGATGGAAAAGAGTAATTAATCGGACTAATTTGTGTAAAGTTTTTTCTGGAGAATGGATGCACAGTTCAAGTTGTGAGCCATTTTTTAATGAGGAGAGTTACTTCCAGGAGAATGATTTAGTGCATGCAGTTGACACCAGTGGTCGAGCGTATGAAGTGAAAGACGGTTGTCCGATTGAAAAAGAGAAACTTGTGCCTAGAGAACCAGAAGAAGTGTTATCTGATGGAGTTTTAGGGAGACGTACTAAGGGTCCAGTGTATACTTGGAAGTGTAGTAGTATTTGTAGTGTGCGACAGGAATCAATTGATTTGTTTTGTAATTTCTTACGTACATATAGTAAAAAAAGTATAAAGCAGAAAGTGAAGTTGTTGCAAGACTTAGATCCTTGCAGAGTGAGAGGAATCACAGGTTTGCAAGGCCATTCACTGGCTTGTCTTTCTAGAAAAGTCTGTCAGAGTGTTTTTCATCATTTTAGGATGTTAGCAGTGCATCATACCAAAATGAGGAAATTAGTGAGAATGTTGTATTATGCAAAAAGTCCAGCACTTAAGCTTAAACAATTAAACAGTGCTCTTTTGCATGGAACAGAATTAGATGTGAAGAAGATTTGTGAAGAAATTGAGATTTGTTATTTTCTTGAGCAAGAGGACAGTGTAGAAATTGAGACAGCAATTCAAGGTAATGTGGAAGACAATGTACAGATCTTAAATACAGAAAAGTTTGAGAAGGAAATTACCAGGTTTAAGGTGAAATCAAGTGAAAGGCCGAATTTTACTTGTGTGTGATGTCGACGGACTCATTATAAGATTCAGACTAGGTTAGTTGATTTATATGCAAAAAGTGAAAAAATTGATAATTATGAGTGGAAAGATTTAGCAACTTATTTGTGGGTGGAGAATTCTTTTGATTTGAGTTCTGATCAGCGTATTTGTAAATATTGTTATGACAAATTAAATCAAAACAGAATGCCTGCTAGAGCTGTTCATAATAATCTGGAATTGATAGACATTCCCCGTGAATTGATGGATTTAAATACATATGAGTCTATTTTGATTCAATGTGTCCATCCTTTTCAGGCAATTGTTCGCATGGAGCCTAAGATAGGGAAATTGCCTCCTACAGATTTGCAGAGAGGATTAAAGGGAAGAGTTGTTTATTTGCCCCTAGATTTGAAAAAAAATATTGATACAATTGGTATAGAAAAAGTAGAAGAGGAACCTTTAGTTATTCTAGTTAATGGGGTTCCAACAAAGAGTAAAAAAATCTGGCAAGATTTAGTGGATGTTAGGAAGGTCAAAAAGGCAACGTTGTATTTAGTCAAAAACAATGAGTACTACAAAGATGTATGTGTTGCAGCAGAGGAATCAGCTACAGATGAAGACAGTGATTGTTCAGGCGGCCAAATTGAAAAAGTTGATGTGTCTAGAAGTGAAGAAATATATGAACATTATACTGTTCATCCTTTGCATTCCAAAGAAGTAATGGGGAATGCAATTGAATTGTTTCAAATGAAAACAGCAAAAGGAAGTCCCGTTAGTGTATGGGAAGAAAGTTTGGAAGCTCGTTGTTTTCCACAGCTAGTTCCAACAGGTCGAGGTGGACGATATGATGATCGACCACTTCAAATTCCTGCATCTGAATATCGAACTGTAAGATTATATGCTGAAGATGCAAGGTTTCGTCAATGCATTCCCTATTTGTTTCATCTACTGTATGAAAGTGACTTGTCTGGGCTTTCTTATGCAGTAAACCATATTCTGAAAAGTGGAGCACATCTAAAAAATGTTTCGGCGAGGGAATTTATGGAGAAAGTGAATCTGCAAGATAATATTTTAGAATCTCATCTAATCAATCTCATGGCATGTCAGCGTGGTACAAATGAGTATTGGTACCGTCGCCACGGGGAATTGAAATGTATGCTAAGAAACTTAGGAACTCCTACATGGTTCCTCACTCTTAGCTGTGCCGAGTATGCATGGGAGGACTTACTTCAATTTCTACGAGAGGCCAATGCTAATATACAAAATATAGAATTCAGAACACCTGGAGAACTGTGTTCTTTGGATCCAGTGAATGTATGCAGATATTTTAATCATAGATTTGAAGCTATGATGTCTTTTATTACCAACAAAAAAAATCCTCCCCTTGGAGAGGTTTTGGATTTCTTTTGGAGAAAGGAGTATCAAGCGAGAGGTGCTCCTCACATACATATGTTGTTGTGGATTAAAGATGCACCCAAATTGGGAACAGATTCGGATGAGACAGTGATGAGTTTCATTGAAGAGTATTCAACATGTGCTGTTCCGAAAACTATGGAAGAAAACAGTTTAAGGCAACAAGTTTTACGCTTTCAATCCCATCGTTGTGGAAAGTACTGTCGTCGAAAATTCAGAAACAAGGACAAGTTCTACACAAAATGTTGTTTCAGCTTTCCACGACCAGTGATTTCTAAAGGAAGAGTAAATAATTTGATGTCTTCTCTGCGACATACTGTGACAAGGAAATCACCATAAAATACATACAATTTAAAAAGAGACGAAGAGTCCAAGTACATCAACGACTACAACCCAGTGATTTTGTCCATGTGGAATGCTAACATGGATATTCAATTAGTTGCTGACAACTCTTTTGCTGTGGCTCGATATGTGACGTCTTACATCACAAAAAAAGAAAAGACAGAACTAAAGGAAATGTGGGAGGACATTTCACATGAAAAGAGTCTAAGCAAGAAATTATACAGTTACAGTCTGAAGATGTTGTCGCATCGAGAAATTGGAGCGTATGAATGTTCTGATCGATTGTCGTCAGCAAGTCTCTATGCCAAATCGAGAACCATCATTTGGGTGAGTCTAGATCTTGCTGCAACACGAAATCGAGTTTTGAAATATGTACAAGAGATAGAGTATTTGGCGGAGAAAGAACCAGAAAGTACAGATATTTTGAAGACAAACATGTTGGATACATACTATCCAAATAGAAGTCATCACCTTGAGAACGCTTGTCTCTATGAAGTTCTGCCGAGATATATTTATAAGAGGAACATCAGAGAAGATATCAATAATGGAATATATGGAGTCATTGGATGTGAAGGATGTCTAGTGAAACAGAAAAAAGGTCATTTGATTAATCATCGCAAATTGAGTTGTGATAATCCAGATAAAAGAGAATTTTATTATTTGACTCTTTTGCAACTGTTTAAACCATGGCGTGAAGAAGAGGAACTTCTTGGAGATTTTCTCTGTTATGAAGACTCCTTTAATGCAACGAAGGATACCATAGAATGTCCTCTTTTTCCAAATTATCTGCAAATGTTGAATGAAGAAATAGAGCAAGAAGCCACAATTGCTGCAGAGATTGCGAGAGACAGTTCTCAAGGCAGTCAGAGTTCTGCTTCATTGAGTCAGGATCCACTAGGAGGACCAATTATCCAAAATGAAGCTGCTACTGCCATGGATGAGGTGGAAAGAGCTATGGAACAAGGTCAAGATGATGAAGTTAACTTAGAAGATTTGGTGAAACAACTAAACCTTGAACAGAAACAGATATATGACGAAGTCACAGAACAGATTGAACATGGATTCAGTCATGAGAAAAATGAGTGCTCATGTACATCATTTAAGCCTGTCCAACTGTACGTGAGTGGAGAAGCGGGAACTGGAAAAAGTTTTCTGATTAAAGCCATTGCAACTTATCTGCAGAAAAGGACTGAATCACCGCTGTCTTGTGCTGTTACTGCTCCAACTGGGCTGGCAGCACATAACATTAAAGGGATTACTTTACATCGTTTACTGATGCTGCCAGTGGAGCATGATAACAAATTGGAGTATCACAAGCTATCAGGAGATGCGTGTTCCGAAGTTTCGAGAGTCCTGAAGAAAATGAAACTTCTTATCATTGATGAAGTAAGCATGGTGTCAAATATCATGCTTGCTTTTGTGCATTTGAGAATGCAAGAAATTCTTAGAACAGACTATGATGTCTTATTTGGTGGAAAACATATTATTGTTTTTGGAGATCTTCTGCAGTTGACTCCAGTGAAAGGACAACCTGTGTTCAAAATGCTCACACATGAAGATACCAGGAAGTGCTTAGGGAGCATTGGAAACGTTAATATATGGTTAACCTTTAAATATGCAGAACTGCTTCAAAATATGCGGCAGGCAAATGATGAAGATTATAAAAATATTCTACAAGATGTAAGGATCGGAAAAGTAAGTCAGCAAGGGAAAGAAGCTTTACATGCACGATTAATTTCAAATTTGTACCCAAATGAAAACATTCTTCCAGAGAACATATTTAAGAAAATTAACGAGAAGAAATCTGGCATATGTTTGTTGCCAACTCTGAAAGAATGTTCCATGTTCAACAACAAAATGTTACAGTTAGAAAATGAAGAGATAGTGAAACTGGAAGCTATTGATAAAATAGAGCATATGGGAGCAACAATTATTTTGTCTGAAAATTTGAAATCAAAATTGGATTCATTAGAGAAGACTATATCTAAAACTGCTGGTTTTGAAAAGACTCTGAATGTGTGTTTGAATTGTCGTGTCATTTTAAGAAGGAATTTAAATGTTGAAAGAGGTCTAGTAAATGGAGCAATGGGTTATGTTATTGGTTTTGTGAATTACAAAAATAGAGATGGAATTGAAATTTTAAAAATTTAATTTGATGACATTGATGAAATAGAACAAATTTGTCGTTGTTCAGCTAGATTTTTGCTCGTGAAAGACTTATATGTTCGCCGAAAACAGTTTCCTATTTGTTTGGCATATGCGGTGACAATTCATGAGTCTCAAGGTTTAAGTGTAGATAGCGTTTTGGTGAACATTGGAAGTTCTGTGTTTAAAGAGGGTATGGCATATGTGGCATTATCACGAGTCAGAACTTTATCAGGATTGTACTTGATTGAGTGTGATGAAACAAAGATTTGTGCAGATTTAGATTGTGTAAAAGAATACAATAGGTTAAGAAGAGAGTATGCTCCACATTTGCCTCAATATCCTCTGATTGAAAAACGTGTGGTAGGCCGAAAAAGAAGAAATGAGAGTAATTGCAGTGAGGTATCAGCAAAAAGGCATAAAGTAGATAAAAGTGTAATTGTAAAGAGAAACAAAAAGGATTCTGTTGAAGATGTTGTTGGATTTCAGTTTGAAAACAGTTCTGGTGTCAACTGCTATGCTAATGTAGTAGTTAATGTTGGTTTTTTTCTTCAAAATTTACAAAGACAGATTGTTGAAAATCGGGAACAAACATTGTGCTGTTTATTGAATTCTGTGTTAGACAAATGTAGTAGTGATAGAGCAAAAATAGAAAGTGTTTCAGAAATTAGAAATCTTCTAGATATATGTTCAGGTCAAAATCAATTTTCACAGAATATTCAGCAGGATTGTCAGGAATTTTTAATATATATGTTTGATGTATTACAAGATGAAGGAGTAGATATAAAAAATCTATTTGACCTTTCTTATCAATGGCAATATGACTGTGATAACTGTGCTTCATCAAGTACTACTAGAATAGACTCTGAAAGATTTATATATTTAACTTTACCAGACTGCAAATCAGTGTCTTTCAATAATCTAGTTAAAGCAGTGAATCACAATATGGTGTGTACCCAATGTAAGTCTGCAATTCTGTCCACATTATTTCTACAAAATTATGGTCACTATGTTATTTTAATGTTCCAACGATGTAGACCTGATGGAACTAAATTGACAACTTCTATTAAACATTTTGTGGCTTCTCAGTTGTCGATATCAGGAAGAACCTTTGCAACTGTAGCATTACACATGCTATTTAAAAACTTCTAAAGGTTGGAACCAATGTAACGACAATCATTTGACTTTCAAACAACGTTTGCCTTTTGGCTTTATAAATTCATATCTAGTGTTTTTACAGCCAAAATTTAGGTAAAGGTAATTGGCCTATGAAGACGGGAGGAGTACTCATATATACTCATACATCTGACACTATTTGGCCAAATGGAAAGGTGCAAGAATGAGTAACGAGTCAAGACTGAAAAAAAGGAGTATATTAAAATTTTGAAAATATTTCAGATGTTCTTGGAGCTTTTCTTGTAGAAAGTCGATGAAATGGATTTCTAAGTGAACAGCAAAATACTATGCAACGAGAAAAGGATCTCCATGATATACTATTTGGCCTCAAGGAAAAGTAAGTCAATCAAAGATTAGCATACATTTGTCATTTGTCAGTATGTAAGGTTTTTTTTAAAACACAATCTTTTAGATTGTGTTTTTTTTCCGGCTGTCATATGATGAGTAATTTGAACTCACTACTTTAAGTGAAATTCAATATATTCTGAGAACAGCAAAAATAAACTATGTAACATGTTGTAGAAGTTATTCTATACTTTGGATTGTGTAAATTAAATTGTATTCCCATTCTCTGACACTTACTTTCCTTTTTTCATCTTCTTTCAGCTCTTTTTACTCACTTATAATGTCTTTTTCTCACTCTCTGTAACCCCCGTTTCCTTACTCCACTTCTTTGACAACCCCTCATTTTCATTTCAACTGTGTGTATCCCGTCTCTCCCTTGCATAACTTTTCAGCTTTCAGTCTTTCTGCTTTTCTTCTCTTTTCCGTATTTTCATCCTTTGCTCTTTTAGTAATTCCTGTTTACTCACTCAGCAGTATTATTGCACTCTATCATTATAAATCACCCACTCTCCTTAGCTTATCATTGTTTGCTCTTTACTTTTGACCTCTTCTCTCTGTTTTTCGTTCACTACTTCTATGTCCTCAGTGCCTCACTCTACTTGTGTTATTTTCACTTGTGTTTATCTACCTTCTATCACTTCTTTTACAACAACTTCACTGCTCCTCTCTCATCGTTCTTCATCCCATTTCTTTTACTGTGGTTCCGTTACTATCCATCATTTCCTTTCTTTCAATGTCCTTCTCTTTACTTTCATCACCAAATTATTTTTCTCAGTACCACTGTTTTAGTCGTCTTCTCCTCTCTTTCCTTTTTTTTGCAGACTTACTTTTTTTCTTTTCTCACTCATTGTACTCCACCTCACTCAGTTTTTCTCTTAGTGTATCTACGTTATAACTTCCTCAGTCCATTTCCTTCAATTGTTGTATATTATTCTGTCTCCCTCCATCCTTTCACTGTATGACTGTTCTTCTCTTACTCTCAGTTATCTTCTATTCCTCATTCTTCTAAATGCATCCTTAATTAGACTGTTTTCTGTCTCAGTCATTATCTTTTTACTTACTTCTGTTTCCTGATTTAGTTTTGCTAACTCACATTGTTTTAGTATCTTTCTTACCTTCAGTTCATTTCTCTGTACTTCTCTCTCTTTTTCTTAGTGAATCTATATGCCTTACTCTTTGTAATTTGCTCTCCTTCTATTTCTTTTTCCCTCTTTTTGTCCTTCTACCTTAGTTTATTTCCCTTTCTGTGTTCTTCACTCTCACTTTATTTCTAAATAGAGTGTTATGATGTTTTTAGCTCTTCATTTGTATCTTTTAATTTAAAATACATATTTTACTAATTATAACTTATTTTTTCTTCTCTCTTTCACAGATATCAACTGTAGTAAAAAAAATTAAAGTTACATTTATTATATGGTAAGTATGACTAAAAAAATGTAGTTTGTTATCACCCTTTGCTTTAAGGTCACTAACATTTTCTCAATCTACCTCACTCCTGTGTTTTTACTCTGCTTCTTTCACTTATTCTTATTCTCCATGTTTACTCCCCTTTCCCTATTTACCCTCTCATATTCAACTTCTTTTGATCCCTATTCTTTACTTCACTTACCCTCTGTTCCCTTCCTTTGCTTCTTCACTCATTCTCTTTTTCTTCATTATTTATCTTACTCCTACACATATAGCTCATCCCCCTCCCAACACATGCACACACCTGTAACATACACCCACACACACACCACACACACACCTCATACACACAAAAAACCTCCCACACACACTCTTCAAAAACACACACACATTCCATACATACACATACATCGAACACATATATACCCCACACTCATACACTTTTCATACATATGTCACACACCCTCATTTCTACCCACACCAAAACAGTGCACACAACCACACCCACAGACACACCTTACACACCCAAACTCCTACCTACACCCACTGACTCCCTGTAAGTCACACACATTGCAATACTTTACTTTTTTTGCTGTTTTACTCAAGCCCATTCAGGTACTGTTTCCTTTACTCTCAATGTCCACTCTCTATGTCACTCACCATGTGTTATCCTAATTCAATATTTCTCCCTCTTTCACCCCTCTTTACTTATACTATGGGTAGCGCACCGGGGAGCGTAACAAGGGGAAAACCAAGAGAAACAGTAAAATAATATTTTAGAGTGCTTTGAGGTAGGGTAGCTGTTGTGTTGTGTGGGTGATTTACTTACTGCACTCCTTCCACTCCTTTTCTCAGTCCTTCTGTTCTCACAGTTCCTCACTCCCGTTCACTCAGTCCGTCTCTCTTACTCTAATTGTCTCTGTCTCTTCACTCTTTCACTACTTGTTCATTACGTTTTCTCCCTGAAGTTCAAGCACACTACGCTATTTACATTTCTTTGCTGCTTCAATTATTCCCTTTCTGTTACTTCTTCTTTTCTTCTTTCAGTTTTTTCTCTCTGTCAATCCACATGTTTTAACTTTAGTCGATTTGATCCATCTTATTTCATCCCTCTTTAGTTATGGACACTACTTTTTTCTCTCTCTCCCTCACCAGTGTTATTTAAATCTGGTTCCGTTATTACCTTTTATTTGTACATCATTTTTTCACTTTCCTTTTACTCTTTACAGCCACTCACATTCTTCATGTGCCTCTGCTTTAGTATTATTCTTCTCTCTTTCTTTGTTTCACAGCCTTATATTTTTTTCATTTTCTCTCTTATACTTTCTTATATCTTTTACACTGTTTTACTATGTATTATACAGTACCTCTGTGTTGCTCTCTCTTGCTGTCTGTCTCTTAACATTACTCTCTCTTTCTCTTATGCTCTCCTTCTCTTGTTTTTTTTTTCTTGTTTTTTTTATTGCGCTAACGGGGCGCTCTCCGGTGCGCGCACCGGGAAGCGCACCTATGAGAAAAATGAAGTCAAGAGTGCTAAAAATGTTAGTAATTTTTTAGAAATGGGAGGTAGTTCTGAAAAGAACTTTTTTTTAATGTTTTTGTTGTTTTATTTTATTTTATTTTTTTCTGAACATTTTTTATTTTTTTTGTATTTTTTGAACAATTTTATGTTTTTTTTGGTTTTTTGGGGGGGAACAACGAAAAACAGGCATTAGAAAGGGCTCAACAGGAGCAAAAAAAAAATGTACTTCTTGGGGCGTTTTGAGCACTTGTGGTTTTCAAACGCTCTATTAATTAAAATGATACTCATATTCCCATATGAAATTAGTTCACCACAATAAATGCACACTAGCTTCATGTGCACAAAATTCTGTTGAATGTTTGGGACCGTCTCCCTCGCCTCTGGTCCCGATAGAGTTACCTGTGACGATGTACTGGCCAGAGGAGTTGGTAGGTTATCTTGGAGGTGACGCAGCTCAGCAGCGCTGTAATTGTTTGGATGCCACCTTTGCATGTGGCGGTGCATAGTATAGTTACCAAAACTATACTTTTTGTTTGTACCTCTAGACAAAACATCTTTACAAATGAGGCATGTCACATATCGGGCATTGACCTTTTTTTGGTCTCGAGGAAAAGAAAAAAATTGCCATATAAAATGGTCTTTGTGGTGTGATTTGCGGGGCTGTTCAGGCAAGAACTGCCTCCGCTCTACGTCCTCTTCCTCTTCTTCTTCCTCTTCCTCTGGGTTTGGAAGGAACTGCGCAGGTGGTCCTTCCTTCCTAGGTGGTTGTGGTGGGGGTGGGGGTCCACCAGCTGCAGCTACTACAGATGCCATTATTTCAACAAGGAGAAACAGGTCTTCCTCTCACAAAGATGAAAGTCAGAGTGAGGAAAAAAAAAGGGGTTTTCATCATTTGGGAGAAAAAAATTGTTCTAAACCAATGAAAAGTGTTATTTACAGGTCACATGACCTATTACGCTTACGTTACGCGTCCCGCTCCGCGCCCGGAGCGCTTCCGGGGTGCTGCGCTTCGTGCCTCGTTCGCACTCCGGAGCAGTTCCGAGTGCGCGAACGCAGCGCGTCATAAGACGCATTACGCGGCAACGCAATACGTCGCGCTTACGCGAGGCATCGCGATGTTGTTCTCGAACGCGGCAGTTGTGCAAACGGGACGTTTCCCGGTGCGCGGACCGGGTCGCGGCATAAAATTGAGCTAACGGGAAGCTACCCGGTGCGCGAACCGGTAGCGTAACAAAAAAAAAAAAAATATATATATATATATATATATATATATATATATATATACATAAAAAAATTATATTAAATACATATAAAATATATTTTTCCTTTAAAAAAAGAATACATTTAACAGCTTTTAATATTTGCTATTAAAAACCCATTGAAATTCACTGAAAAAAACATAGGTTATAGACCATATATAGTTAGGAATTAGCATTTACAAAACCTTGAAAATTCACTGAAAAAACCATAAGTTATAGACCATATATAGTTAGGAATTAGCATTTTTAAAACCTTATTTATTCACACAAAACCATTGAAATTCGCATATATAGTTAGTTGCACTAACTATATATTTCGCGCACCCGCAATCCACTACTGATGATGTCACATATTACATCATTCATGACATGGTCAGTGACATCACTGATGACATCACTGATGACATCTCAAATGACATCACTGATGACATCACTGATAACATAATCCAGTGTCTGTATGTTTCTGTAAACTTTAAATATGTCTTACATATTGAAGAATGAGTGGATGTACAAGTGTCTGGATGAAGGATTTAGTAGGTGCATGACTGACTGTATGAGTGAGTGATTAAATGTGTCTCACTGAGTGCATGGGTTAGTGACTAAACTGTCTTAATTTGTGCATCATTATGTCTGTTGTTCTGTAAACTGCTGCATGTATTGATCAGTAGCTATATGAGTAACTATATGGGTTATTGATTGGTTGCCCAATTATTTGTATGGGAGACTGAGTGTGTGTGTGGGTGGTTGGGAGGTGTATGACTCTGTGCATAGATGTGTGAGCAGTTGATTCACTAGATGCATGGGTTCAAAAGTGCATGTGGGAACAGCTGTATGGGCGGTTGACTGTGTGCATGAGTGTATTGGTGAGTGAATGGATATCTCAGTGCTACATGTCAAAGTAAGAACATATGTAAAACACAGTATATGTGAGAGTTGACATATATAAATAACTGTGCATAAGAGCCAGTGAATGTGTGAGTGGCTGTATGGATCATTCTGAAATTGTATCAGGGATTGTATAAGAGAGTAAATATGTGTTAGTATCTGTTTGAATAAGTAAGGTGTGTATAACTGTATAGTTGAGGTAATGGAGGTGTGATTGATTATTTGCATGACTGACTAGGTGTGTGAGTAACTCCATGGATGAGTGACACTCTGTGAGTGTCTGTTTACACTGAGTGTATAGAAGGTTATATTAGAGTCTGAAGAAGTTCATCGTATTATCACATGAATGATGTAATCAGTGATGTGATCAGTCATATCAAATGAGATGTCATCAGTGATGTCATCAGTGATGTCATTTGAGATGTCATCAGTGATGTCATCAGTGATGTCACTGACCATGTCATGAATGATGTAATATGTGACATCATCAGCAGTGGATTGCAGGTGCGCGAAATATATAGTTAGTGCAACTAACTATATATGCGAATTTCAATGGTTTTGTGTGAGTAAAATAAGGTTTTAAAAATGCTAATTCCTAACTATATATGGTCTATAACCTATGGTTTTTTCAGTGAATTTTCAAGGTTTTGTAAATGCTAATTCCTAACTATATATGGTCTATAACCTATGGTTTTTCAGTGAATATATATATATATAGCCAAAACGAGTCAATTAGTAGCACACAGTAAAATTGAATTAAATAATACCCCGATAATGTGGCTCCCTTCCGTATGGTTTGTGGGAAGTATATATATATTTGTAACATTGCCCCTTTTGAAAAATCACCAAAAATCTTACAAATAGCGTGGTACTTTTTGACTATTGACTATTGTGTTTATGGAAAGTTTTGAGGTGATCCATCAAGCGAGGGCCAAGAAAAAGGGGGTCAGGAAACATAAAAATGCCATGATTTTTCCAAAGACTTCTTTAAGTCTTTATGTCCCTGGGGCCTATTAAGACTTTGGGAGGGGGGCTTCACACCCTCCTCAGCTATTTAAATGTATTTGCGATCAGGGAATATGGTGAAGGAGCCTTTTATGGTTCGGGGAAGAAGGCAACACAGCCTGCACACCTTTTTATTGGAACTGGCCAAGGGGATGGGGTCCCCAGGACTAATTAGGGAGTTTACATGCCCCTCCCCTATATATGTTCAACCCCAGGAGATGCGATCCCTGAGGAATGAAGGCTAAAGTTATGCTGCTTATGCCAAAGGCTGAATGCAGTGTGGGGTCTGCAGTGTACTGGGGGTTTGACCACATGCCCTGGAGGCAGGCCAAATCCTGTGACCAGCATCTGCTTAGAATGGTCAAAGGCTTGTGCAGCAAGGGGTTGACTGCATGTGGAGGGGCTGTATTCCTTCAGGGGGGGTAGTTATGGGGCCTGGCCACAGGCTAGGCATAGTAGTCAACCCCCTGCTGTGCGTGGCTGAACTTACCCTAACACTGCCACCGTCTCTTGCCGCATCACTCTCTTCCTACTTCTGGCCCTCGGTACAGGCTCCTAGCCTGCCCTTCAGCCAATCCTGAAGCTTCTCAAAAAGGAGAGCAGTCTTAGGATTGGCCTGAGCATCGGCAACTTGTGCTCCCAGACAGACTGGGAGCCTGTGCCTGCTCCCTCCAGCTCCCGCAACACAGCAGGGGCTGGAAAGAGTTTCACTGCACATGAGGAGTTTGGCCAGCTTGAAACGGCCAGCCAAACATCTCATGCGCAGTAAAGGGAGTGCTCACTACTCCCTCACCACCAGTGTCATCCACTGCATCCGCCCCCAAGACATGTCAGAAACCTGGGGGCGGATCTAGGGGATTCAAATAAAATGATAATAAAATGGGTTTAAAACCCATTTTACTATCGTTTTATTTGCTGGTGGTGGAAGGGGGTAGAGCTCCTTCACTCTAATAGAGCGGTTACCCCTGGTCATCTGCACACAAAGTTAGTCTTCATTACAAAGATTTACAATGTGTTGATTACCTCTACACACCTCTTATACATTAGCAGCACAAGCATTTTGTAAACACTTACACCAATTTGCAGGACACAGGCAGTACACAAGTAGGTGGAGACGTACTATGGTACTATGTAAGCTATAAAACAAACACACTTATTGGATTCTGTCATAATTTATGTCATCAATGATGTCATTTGAGATGCCATCAGTGATGTCATACATTTTGTCATAGAACATGTCATGAGTGATGAAATATGGGAATTCATAAGCAGTGCATGGCGCAAGCGCAATTTACACTTAGCTCTGCTATCTATAAACTGTGAATTTCTGTGTTTTTTTAGTTCAAAATGTTAACGTTATTACTGACATGTTCGCATAACTGTAATGTTACTTTAACCTTTGTTTTGTTCAGTGAATATATCACTGGAGAAAAAGCCAGGGTTAAAGTGCGGAAGATAACATTTTAGCTTATGGGTAGAAAACCCTAGAACTTCACTGAAAATACAAAGGTTAAAGTGAAACAACTTCAAACTTAAACTTAAATAGAACATAAAAATGTTGTGTTCAGTATGAATGTGTAGTCTAATTTAAAGATTGAGCTTCTTATTTTGCTCACATGCTGAAGTATGAAAGTTGTCTTGAAGGTTTTAGTGAAATTTCCTCATTTTAAGTGTTGTAATGTGGAACATAAAAAAGCTATTGCGGTACCCATTACTCAGAGTGAATAAAACATCTCATTGGCTAATGCTAGTAGTCTAATGTATTCCCAGTATATGTCCACCCTTTTGCTGTTGTTAGGGAGTGGCACCGGAGACGATTTACACACTCTTCAGTGTCTACTGGCTTTATTTAGTTTTTCCCAAATGTGTGGTATTGATCATTAAAAATAGCATTACCAGGAGGCGAAAGAGAACAGTTCCAGAAAGAGAAGGAACAGGAAAATGAGCCATCAAACACACCGAAGTCCCATGTGCAGGATTTTTTTTTACAATTTTGGAGAGCTAGAAGAGAGTATCTCCCCTCCAGAGACTGTGATGTGCAAAATCTGCAGTTACTTTTCTACCAGTACTTTCGAGAAGCAATCTTTTGGAACCTCTGGCACTTGGAAACACAAGGTGTTACAACAACAAGCTGGTATTTGGTGAAAAGCAAAATCAGGATTAAGAAGAGACTGCTCTGACATCCACTGTTTCTCTACCCACAGTCCAGGCAGGCATGGGACAGGCTCTGCCACCTAATCTCATGACCCCTGTACCAACACATTGCTCTATATTGTATGGACTGTGGCAACATTGTGTCTGAGAGCAGACTACAGGATACAGGGACAGGTTAATAACACAACATAACCGCAACCATAATTCATTGGAATTGTACACATTTTCAGATACAGAGAGTTCCACTATTGGTACATTTTTTGTCGATTGTGAGCAACAGTACTGAAATTTGTATGTATTTATTCATGATTGTCACATACCAGTTATGATCGCCCAATATGTATTCCTCAGATGAAGTTATCACTTGAGAATTTCCAATATGGCCAACACTGTTCTGTACGAATCATTCAGACTTGTTAACATGGAAGTCTGTTTTTGCTGTCCGGGATATAGTGAATTTGTACACTCAATTGGTATAATATATATATGTCGCGAGAAGTCCTGCCACTCCTTGCCATAAAGCAGGCACGGCAACAGGAAAACAAACAAAAATGTTTATTTAGGCAGACAATGACATTGGATGGAATGACGCGTTTTGGTGGACACAGCCACCTTGCTCACATAGCACGGCCGCCATGTTTAGGCTTTTATATGCTACCCGTTACCACATGGAAGGTAATAAACACAGAAGACAAATTGTGTTGGAGCAGCTACACATGTCAAAGCTAATATACATGTATTCAACATCATACAATGTAAAGAAATATGCCAACAATTATGCTGCTCATATCAGGATATAAACATAATTTGTATACAATACTGCACTCTAAAAAATAAGAAATAAAAATGAAAATAACACTGGATGAAGGATTTAGTAGGTGCATGACTGACTGTATGAGTGAGTGATTAAATGTGTCTCACTGAGTGCATGGGTTAGTGACTAAACTGTCTTAATTTGTGCATCATTATGTCTGTTGTTCTGTAAACTGCTGCATGTATTGATCAGTAGCTATATGAGTAACTATATGGGTTATTGATTGGTTGCCCAATTATTTGTATGGGAGACTGAGTGTGTGTGTGGGTGGTTGGGAGGTGTATGACTCTGTGCATAGATGTGTGAGCAGTTGATTCACTAGATGTATGGGTTCAAAAGTGCATGTGGGAACAGCTGTATGGGCGGTTGACTGTGTGCATGAGTGTATTGGTGAGTGAATGGATATCTCAGTGCTACATGTCAAAGTAAGAACATATGTAAAACACAGTATATGTGAGAGTTGACATATATAAATAACTGTGCATAAGAGCCAGTGAATGTGTGAGTGGCTGTATGGATCATTCTGAAATTGTATCAGGGATTGTATAAGAGAGTAAATATGTGTTAGTATCTGTTTGAATAAGTAAGGTGTGTATAACTGTATAGTTGAGGAAATGGAGGTGTGATTGATTATTTGCATGACTGACTAGGTGTGTGAGTAACTCCATGGATGAGTGACACTCTGTGAGTGTCTGTTTACACTGAGTGTATAGGAGGTTATATTAGAGTCTGAAGAAGTTCATCGTATTATCACATGAATGATGTAATCAGTGATGTGATCAGTCATATCAAATGAGATGTCATCAGTGATGTCATTAGTGATGTCATTTGAGATGTCATCAGTGATGTCATCAGTGATGTCACTGACCATGTCATGAATGATGTAATATGTGACATCATCAGCAGTGGATTGCAGGTGCGCGAAATATATAGTTAGTGCAACTAACTATATATGCGAATTTCAATGGTTTTGTGTGAGTAAAATAAGGTTTTAAAAATGCTAATTCCTAACTATATATGGTCTATAACCTATGGTTTTTTCAGTGAATTTTCAAGGTTTTGTAAATGCTAATTCCTAACTATATATGGTCTATAACCTATGGTTTTTCAGTGAATATATATATATATAGCCAAAACGAGTCAATTAGTAGCACACAGTAAAATTGAATTAAACAATACCCCGATAATGTGGCTCCCTTCCGTATGGTTTGTGGGAAGTATATATGTATTTGTAACATTGCCCCTTTCGAAAAATCACCAAAAATCTTACAAATAGCGTGGTACTTTTTGACTATTGACTATTGTGTTTATGGAAAGTTTTGAGGTGATCCATCAAGCGAGGGCCAAGAAAAAGGGGGTCAGGAAACATAAAAATGCCATGATTTTCCCAAAGACTTCTTTAAGTCTTTATGTCCCTGGGGCCTATTAAGACTTTGGGAGGGGGGCTTCACACCCTCCTCAGCTATTTAAATGTATTTGCGATCAGGGAATATGGTGAAGGAGCCTTTTATGGTTCGGGGAAGAAGGCAACACAGCCCGCACACCTTTTTATTGGAACTGGCCAAGGGGATGGGGTCCCCAGGACTAATTAGGGAGTTTACATGCCCCTCCCCTATATATGTTCAACCCCAGGAGATGTGATCCCTGAGGAATGAAGGCTAAAGTTATGCTGCTTATGCCAAAGGCTGAATGCAGTGTGGGGTCTGCAGTGTACTGGGGGTTTGACCGCATGCCCTGGAGGCAGGCCAAATCCTGTGACCAGCATCTGCTTAGAATGGTCAAAGGCTGTGTGCAGCAAGGGGTTGACTGCATGTGGAGGGGCTGTATTCCTTCAGGGGGGGGTAGTTATGGGGCCTGGCCACAGGCTAGGCATAGTAGTCAACCCCCTGCTGTGCGTGGCTGAACTTACCCTAACACTGCCACCGTCTCTTGCCGCATCACTCTCTTCCTACTTCTGGCCCTCGGTACAGGCTCCTAGCCTGCCCTTCAGCCAATCCTGAAGCTTCTCAAAAAGGAGAGCAGTCTTAGGATTGGCCTGAGCATCGGCAACTTGTACTCCCAGACAGACTGGGAGCCTGTGCCTGCTCCCTCCAGCTCCCGCAACACAGCAGGGGCTGGAAAGAGTTTCACTGCACATGAGGAGTTTGGCCAGCTTGAAACGGCCAGCCAAACATCTCATGCGCAGTAAAGGGAGTGCTCACTACTCTCTCACCACCAGTGTCATCCACTGCATCCGCCCCCAAGACATGTCAGAAACCTGGGGGCGGATCTAGGGGATTCAATAAAATGATAATAAAACGGGTTTAAAACCCATTTTACTATCGTTTTATTTGCTGGTGGTGGAAGGGGGTAGAGCTCCTTCACTCTAATAGAGCGGTTACCCCTGGTCATCTGCACACAAAGTTAGTCTTCATTACAAAGATTTACAATGTGTTGATTACCTCTACACACCTCTTATACATTAGCAGCACAAGCATTTTGTAAACACTTACACCAATTTGCAGGACACAGGCAGTACACAAGTAGGTGGAGAAGTACTATGGTACTATGTAAGCTATAAAACAAACACACTTATTGGATTCTGTCATAATTTATGTCATCAATGATGTCATTTGAGATGCCATCAGTGATGTCATACATTTTGTCATAGAACATGTCATGAGTGATGAAATATGGGAATTCATAAGCAGTGCATGGCGCAAGCGCAATTTACACTTAGCTCTGCTATCTATAAACTGTGAATTTCTGTGTTTTTTTAGTTCAAAATGTTAACGTTATTACTGACATGTTCGCATAACTGTAATGTTACTTTAACCTTTGTTTTGTTCAGTGAATATATCACTGGAGAAAAAGCCAGGGTTAAAGTGCGGAAGATAATAACATTTTAGCTTATGGGTAGAAAACCCTAGAACTTCACTGAAAATACAAAGGTTAAAGTGAAACAACTTCAAACTTAAACTTAAACAGAACATAAAAATGTTGTGTTCAGTATGAATGTGTAGTCTAATTTAAAGATTGAGCTTCTTATTTTGCTCACATGCTGAAGTATGAAAGTTGTCTTGAAGGTTTTAGTGAAATTTCCTCATTTTAAGTGTTGTAATGTGGAACATAAAAAAGCTATTGCGGTACCCATTACTCAGAGTGAATAAAACATCTCATTGGCTAATGCTAGTAGTCTAATGTATTCCCAGTATATGTCCACCCTTTTGCTGTTGTTAGGGAGTGGCACTGGAGACGATTTACACACTCTTCAGTGTCTACTGGCTTTATTTAGTTTTTCCCAAATGTGTGGTATTGATCATTAAAAATAGCATTACCAGGAGGCGAAAGAGAACAGTTCCACAAAGAGAAGGAACAGGAAAATGAGCCATCAAATACACCGAAGTCCCATGTGCAGGATTTTTTTTTACAATTTTGGAGAGCTAGAAGAGAGTCTCTCCCCTCCAGAGACTGTGATGTGCAAAATCTGCAGTTACTTTTCTACCAGTACTTTCGAGAAGCAATCTTTTGGAACCTCCGGCACTTGGAAACACAAGGTGTTACAACAACAAGCTGGTATTTGGTGAAAAGCAAAATCAGGATTAAGAAGAGACTGCTCTGACATCCACTGTTTCTCTACCCACAGTCCAGGCAGGCATGGGACAGGCTCTGCCACCTAATCTCATGACCCCTGTACCAACACATTGCTCTATATTGTATGGACTGTGGCAACATTGTGTCTGAGAGCAGACTACAGGATACAGGGACAGGTTAATAACACAACATAACCGCAACCATAATTCATTGGAATTGTACACATTTTCAGATACAGAGAGTTCCACTATTGGTACATTTTTTGTCGATTGTGAGCAACAGTACTGAAATTTGTATGTATTTATTCATGATTGTCACATACCAGTTATGATCGCCCAATATGTATTCCTCAGATGAAGTTATCACTTGAGAATTTCCAATATGGCCAACACTGTTCTGTACGAATCATTCAGACTTGTTAACATGGAAGTCTGTTTTTGCTGTCCGGGATATAGTGAATTTGTACACTCAATTGGTATAATATATATATGTCGCGAGAAGTCCTGCCACTCCTTGCCATAAAGCAGGCACGGCAACAGGAAAACAAACAAAAATGTTTATTTAGGCAGACAATGACATTGGATGGAATGACGCGTTTTGGTGGACACAGCCACCTTGCTCACATAGCACGGCCGCCATGTTTAGGCTTTTATATGCTACCCGTTACCACATGGAAGGTAATAAACACAGAAGACAAATTGTGTTGGAGCAGCTACACATGTCAAAGCTAATATACATGTATTCAACATCATACAATATAAAAGAATATGCCAACAATTATGCTGCTCATATCAGGATATAAACATAATTTGTATACAATACTGCACTCTAAAAAATAAGAAATAAAAATGAAAATAACACTGCACTCCTGAAAACGTAAACAAAAATGCTGTAATAGGTAGAGTACTGCAACAAGCAGAGTGCTGATGTTCATTTCAGGAAACCCACTGTGTGTTTGATACATGCCACACTCTGATTTGTGTGTAGAAACAAGAGAACAACATAGTACCTTGTGCTACATAAAAAACATTGATTTGGCTGCACCACATGAAACTAAATCATAGCTAATGCTATACAAACAGTGTGACTGTACTGGAAAAATAACTCATTCCCAGAAGCTCAACTGCCACCCAATTGGGCCTGTGCTCTACCCTGAAAAGACCCTGCACAAGAAGCGCTATATCACGGACAAGTGTCCATTACATGCACATCTACTAGACAGGCTCTGTTAAGGGTCACATGCTACCTTGACACTGAAGGAGTTCTCTTGTACCATACAAGAGCTCTAAAAAATGTGTGTATATATACATATAAACATATATATAACGTGAAAATGAGTGCCAAAGGAGTTTGTGATTCTGTGCTATACATAACAACAAGTAAAACAAAAATTTCAAATGAATAAGTGACCTGCAGAATACAATCTGCGTGTAGCTAAAAGCACTAATACCAGGCTGAGAAAGAGCAGGAAGAAATACCTTGAGGTCAAGGGAAGTATGAGTTACAGATGTATCTACATCGTTACATCTACATCTCTTCGTCTGAATTTAGGCCAACAGGGATCTTGCTGTTAAGCATAATGATGTAATAGGATTCTAACCTACGCAGCTTAAGCTCCCTGATGCCACCCCTCATGTGCTTAGGAATCAAATCTATGACAAAATAAGACAGATCACTGCTGTTACCGCCATGACTCTCATTTATGTGTCAAGTTACAGGATATGTTTTTTCATCGTTGACAATTGCATATAAGTTGTGAAAGATCCAGATGTGTACCATGTGCTTAGTACTGCCCACATATACCTTAGCGGTACAAAAGGGGGTGGTGATGGACGGAGCATCTGAATCAATCAAACACTCACACCCAGTCAAAAGATCTGAGTTTAATCCATCACCGTTCTTTAGCCCACTCTGCCACCCCAGTTCAGACATGGCTATATGCAAATCAGTCTGACCCTGTGACTCAAAGGAACAGTCCAGCCCGAACTGCCAAGCCATGTCTTCCCTGGACCAAAAACAAGCTTCAGAGGACCGGTTTCTGGCATTTCAGCCGTCTTCAGCCCGGCTTGCTTGAATCCAGTGGCAAAGTGAGCAAGGGACTCAAGTCTGAGCATACCCTGCCACACTTATGGCGGCCCAAAGCGGTACAAAAGGGGGTGGTGATGGACGGAGCATCTGAATCAATTAAACACTCACACCCAGTCAAAAGATCTGGGTTTAATCCATCACCGTTCTTTCGCCCACTCTGCCACCCCAGTTCAGACATGGCTATATGCAAATCAGTCTGACCCTGTGCCTCATGGGAACAGTCCAGCCCGAACTGCCAAGCCATGTCTTCCCTGGACCGGAAACAAGCTTCCGAGGACAGGTTTCTGGCATTCCAGCCGTCTTCAGCCCGGCTTGCTTGAATCCAGTGGCAAAGTGAGCAAGGGACTCACGTCTGAGCATACCCTGCCACACTTATGGCGGCCCAAAGCGGTACAAAAGGGGGTGGTGATGGACGGAGCATCTGAATCAATCAAACACTCACACCCAGTCAAAAGATTTGGGTTTAATCCATCACCGTTCTTTAGCCCACTCTGCCACCCCAGTTCAGACATGGCTATATGCAAATCAGTCTGACCCTGTGCCTCATGGGAACAGTCCAGCCCGAACTGCCAAGCCATGTCTTCCCTGGACCGGAAACAAGCTTCCGAGGACCGGTTTCTGGCATTCCAGCCGTCTTCAGCCCGGCTTGCTTGAATCCAGTGGCAAAGTGAGCAAGGGACTCACGTCTGAGCATACCCTGCCACACTTATGGCGGCCAAAAGCGGTACAAAAGGGGGTGGTGATGGACGGAGCATCTGAATCAATCAAACACTCACACCCAGTCAAAAGATCTGGGTTTAATCCATCACCGTTCTTTAGTCCACTCTGCCACCCCAGTTCAGACATGGCTATATGCAAATCAGTCTGACACTGTGCCTCATGTGAACAGTCCAGCCCGAACTGCCAAGCCATGTCTTCCCTGGACCTGAAACAAGCTTCCGAGGACCGGTTTCTGGGATTCCAGCCGTCTTCAGCCCGGCTTGCTTGAATCCAGTGGCAAAGTGAGCAAGGGACTCACGTCTGAGCATACCCTGCCACACTTATGGCGGCCCAAAGCGGTACAAAAGGGGGTGGTGATGGACGGAGCATCTGAATCAATCAAACACTCACACCCAGTCAAAAGATCTGAGTTTAATCCATCACCGTTCCTTAGCCCACTCTGCCACCCCAGTACAGACATGGCTATATGCAAATCAGTCTGACCCCGTGCCTCATGGGAACAGTCCAGCACGAGCTGCCAAGCCATGTCTTCCCTGAACCGGAAACAAGCTTCTGAGGACCGGTTTCTGGCATTCCAGCCGTCTTCAGCCCGGCTTGCTGGAATCCAGTGGCAAAGTGAGCAAGGGACTCACGTCTGAGCATACACACACTTATGGCGGCCAAAAGCGGTACAAAAGGGGGTGGTGATGGACGGAGCATCTGAATCAATCAAACACTCACACCCAGTCAAAAGATCTGGGTTTAATCCATCACCGTTCTTTAGCCCACTCTGCCACTTCCAGTTCAGACATGGCTATATGCAAATCAGTCTGACCCTGTGCCTCATGGGAACAGTCCAGCCCGAACTGCCAAGCCATGTCTTCCTTGGACCGAAAACAAGCTTCTGAGGACCGGTTTCTGGCATTCCAGCCGTCTTCAGCCCGGCTTGCTTGAATCCAGTGGCAAAGTGAGCAAGGGACTCACGTCTGAGCATACCCTGGCACACTTATGGCGGCCAAAAGCGGTACAAAAGGGGGTGGTGATGGACGGAGCATCTGAATCAATCAAAAACTCACACCCAGTCAAAAGATCTGGGTTTAATCCATCACCGTTCTTTAGCCCACTCTGCCACCCCAGTTCAGACATGGCTATATGCAAATCAGTCTGACCCTGTGCCTCATGGGAACAGTCCAGCCCGAACTGCCAAGCCATGTCTTCCCTGGACCTGAAACAAGCTTCCGAGGACCGGTTTCTGGGATTCCAGCCGTCTTCAGCCCGGCTTGCTTGAATCCAGTGGCAAAGTGAGCAAGGGACTCACGTCTGAGCATACCCTGCCACACTTATGGCAGCCAAAAGCGGTACAAAAGGGGGTGGTGATGGACGGAGCATCTGAATCAATCAAACACTCACACCCAGTCAAAAGATCTGGGTTTAATCCATCACCGTTCTTTAGCCCACTCTGCCACCCCAGTTCAGACATGGCTATATGCAAATCAGTCTGACCCTGTGCCTCATGGGAACAGTCCAGCCCGAACTGCCAAGCCATTTCTTCCCTGGTCCGGAAACAAGCTTCCGAGGACCGGTTTCTGGCATTCCAGCCGTCTTCAGCCCGGCTTGCTTGAATCCAGTGGCAAAGTGAGCAAGGGACTCACGTCTGAGCATACCCTGCCACACTTATGGCGACCAAAAGCGGTACAAACGGGGGTGGTGATGGACGGAGCATCTGAATCAATCAAACACTCACACCCAGTCAAAAGATCTGGGTTTAATCCATAACCGTTCTTTAGAGCACACTCTGCCACCCCAGTTCAGACATGGCTATATGCAAATCAGTCTGACCCTGTGCCTCATGGGAACAGTCCAGCCCGAACTGCCAAGCCATGTCTTCCCTGGACCGGAAACAAGCTTCCGAGTACCGGTTTCTGGCATTCCAGCCGTCTTCAGCCCGGCTTGCTTGAATCCAGTGGCAAAGTGAGCAAGGGACTCACGTCTGAGCATACCCTGCCACACTTATGGCAGCCAAAAGCGGTACAAAAGGGGGTGGTGATGGACGGAGCATCTGAATCAATCAAACACTCACACCCAGTCAAAAGATCTGGGTTTAATCCATCACCGTTCTTTAGCCCACTCTGCCACCCCAGTTCAGACATGGCTATATGCAAATCAGTCTGACCCTGTGCCTCATGGGAACAGTCCAGCCCGAACTGCCAAGTCATGTCTTCCCTGGACCGGAAACAAGCTTCCGAGGACCGGTTTCTGGCATTCCAGCCGTCTTCAGCCAGGCTTGCTTGAATCCAGTGGCAAAGTGAGCAAGGGACTCACGTCTGAGCATACCCTGCCACACTTATTGTCACCAAAAGCGGTACTAAAGGGGGTGGTGATGGATGGAGCATCTGAATCAATCAAACACGCACACCAAGTCAAAAGATCTGGGCTTAATCCATCACCGTTCTTTAGCCCACTCTGCCACCCCAGTTCAGACATGGCTATATGCAAATCAGTCTGACCCTGTGCCTCATGGGAACAGTCCAGCCCGAACTGCCAAGCCATGTTTTTCCTGGACCGGAAACAAGCTTCCGAGGACCGGTTTCTGGCATTCCAGCCGTCTTCAGCCCGGCTTGCTTGAATCCAGTGGCAAAGTGAGCAAGGGACTCACGTCTGAGCATACCCTGCCACACTTATGGCGGCCAAAAGGGGTACAAAAGGGGGTGGTGATGGACGGAGCATCTGAATCAATCAAACACTCACACCCAGTCCAAAGATCTGGGTTTAATCCGTCACCGTTCTTTAGCCCACTCTGCCACCCCAGTTCAGACATGGCTATATGCAAATCTGTCTGACCCTGTGCCTCATGGGAACAGTCCAGCCCGAACTGCCAAGCCATGTCTTCCCTGGACCGGAAACAAGCTTCCGAGTACCGGTTTCTGGCATTCCAGCCGTCTTCAGCCCGGATTGCTTGAATCCAGTGGCAAAGTGAGCAAGGGACTCACGTCTGAGCATACCCTGCCACACTTATGGCAGCCAAAAGCGGTACAAAAGGGGGTGGAGATGGACGGAGCATCTGAATCAATCAAACACTCACACCCAGTCAAAAGATCTGGGTTTAATCCATCACCGTTCTTTAGCCCACTCTGCCACCCCAGTTCAGACATGGCTATATGCAAATCAGTCTGACCCTGTGCCTCATGGGAACAGTCCAGCCCGAACTGCCAAGCCATGTCTTCCCTGGACCGGAAACAAGCTTCCGAGGACCGGTTTCTGGCATTCCAGCCGTCTTCAGCCAGGCTTGCTTGAATCCAGTGGCAAAGTGAGCAAGGGACTCACGTCTGAGCATACCCTGCCACACTTATTGTCACCAAAAGCGGTACTAAAGGGGGTGGTGATGGATGGAGCATCTGAATCAATCAAACACGCACACCCAGTCAAAAGATCTGGGTTTAATCCATCACCGTTCTTTAGCCCACTCTGCCACCCCAGTTCAGACATGGCTATATGCAAATCAGTCTGACCCTGTGCCTCATGGGAACAGTCCAGCCCGAACTGCCAAGCCATGTCTTTCCTGGACAGGAAACAAGCTTCCGAGGACCGGTTTCTGGCATTCCAGCCGTCTTCAGCCAGGCTTGCTTGAATCCAGTGGCAAAGTGAGCAAGGGACTCACGTCTGAGCATACCCTGCCACACTTATGGCGACCAAAAGCGGTACAAACGGGGGTGGTGATGGACGGAGCATCTGAATCAATCAAACACTCACACACAGTCAAAAGATCTGGGTTTAATCCATCACCGTTCTTTAGCCCACTCTGCCACCCCAGTTCAGACATGGCTATATGCAAATCTGTCTGACCCTGTGCCTCATGGGAACAGTCCAGCCCGAACTGCCAAGCCATGTCTTCCTTGGACCGGAAACAAGCTTCCGAGTACCGGTTTCTGGCATTCCAGCCGTCTTCAACCCGGCTTGCTTGAATCCAGTGGCAAAGTGAGCAAGGGACTCATGTCTGAGCATGCCCTGCCACACTTATGGCAGCCAAAAACGGTACAAAAGGGGGTGGTGATGGACGGAGCATCTGAATCAATCAAACACTCACACCCAGTCAAAAGATCTGGGTTTAATCCATCACCGTTCTTTAGCCCACTCTGCCACCCCAGTTCAGACATGGCTATATGCAAATCAGTCTGACCCTGTGCCTCATGGGAACAGTCCAGCCCGAACTGCCAAGTCATGTCTTCCCTGGACCGGAAACAAGCTTCCGAGGACCGGTTTCTGGCATTCCAGCCGTCTTCAGCCAGGCTTGCTTGAATCCAGTGGCAAAGTGAGCAAGGGACTCACGTCTGAGCATACCCTGCCACACTTATTGTCACCAAAAGCGGTACTAAAGGGGGTGGTGATGGATGGAGCATCTGAATCAATCAAACACGCACACCAAGTCAAAAGATCTGGGTTTAATCCATCACCGTTCTTTAGCCCACTCTGCCACCCCAGTTCAGACATGGCTATATGCAAATCAGTCTGACCCTGTGCCTCATGGGAACAGTCCAGCCCGAACTGCCAAGCCATGTTTTTCCTGGACCGGAAACAAGCTTCCGAGGACCGGTTTCTGGCATTCCAGCCGTCTTCAGCCCGGCTTGCTTGAATCCAGTGGCAAAGTGAGCAAGGGACTCACGTCTGAGCATACCCTGCCACACTTATGGCGGCCAAAAACGGTACAAAAGGGGGTGGTGAAGGACGGAGCATCTGAATCAATCAAACACTCACACCCAGTCAACAGATCTGGGTTTAATCCATCACCGTTCTTTAGCCCAATCTGCCACCCCAGTTCAGACATGGCTATATGCAAATCAGTCTGACCCTGTGCCTCATGAGAACAGTCCAGCCCGAACTGCCAAGCCATTTCTTCCCTGGACCGGAAACAAGCTTCCGAGGACCGGTTTCTGGCATTCCAGCCGTCTTCAGCCCGGCTTGCTTGAATCCAGTGGCAAAGTGAGCAAGGGACTCACGTCTGAGCATACCCTGCCACACTTATGGCGGCCAAAAGCGGTACAAAAGGGGGTGGTGATGGACGGAGCATCTGAATCAATCAAACACTCACACCCAGTCAAAAGATCTGGGTTTAATCCATCCCCGTTCTTTAGCCCACTCTGCCACCCCAGTTCAGACATGGCTATATGCAAATCAGTCTGACCCTGTGCCTCATGGGAACAGTCCAGCCCGAACTGCCAAGCCATGTCTTCCCTGGACCGGAAACAAGCTTCCGAGGACCGGTTTCTGGCATTCCAGCCGTCTTCAGCCCGGCTTGCCTTAATCCAGTGGCAAAGTGAGCAAGGGACTCATGTCTGAGCATACCCTGCCACACTTATGGCGGCCCAAAGTGGTACAAAAGGGGGTGGTGATGGACGGAGCATCTGAATCAATCAAACACTCACACCCAGTCAAAAGATCTGAGTTTAATCCATCACTGTTCTTTAGCCCACTCTGCCACCCCAGTTCAGACATGGCTATATGCAAATCAGTCTGACCCTGTGCCTCATTAGAACAGTCTAGCCCGAACTGCCAAGCCATGTCTTCCCTGGACCGGAAACAAGCTTCCGAGGACCTGTTTTTGGCATTCCAGCCGTCTTCTGCCCGGCTTGCTTGAATCCAGTGGCAAAGTGAGCAAGGGACTCACGTCTGAGCATACCCTGCCACACTTATGGCGGCCAAAAGCGGTACAAAAGGGGGTGGTGATGGACGGAGCATCTGAATCAATCAAACACTCACACCCAGTCAAAAGATCTGGGTTTCATCCATCACCGTTCTTTAGCCCACTCTGCCACCCCAGTTCAGACATGGCTATATGCAAATCAGTCTGATCCTGTGCCTCATGGGAACAGTCCAGCCTGAACTGCCAAGCCATTTCTTCCCTGGACCGGAAACAAGCTTCCGAGGACCGGTTTCTGGCATTCCAGCCGTCTTCAGCCCGGCTTGCTTGAATCCAGTGGCAAAGTGAGCAAGGGACTCACGTCTGAGCATACCCTGCCACACTTATGGCGGCCAAAAGCCGTACAAAAGGGGGTGGTGATGGACGGAGCATCTGAATCAATCAAACACTCACACCCAGTCAAAAGATCTGGGTTTAATCCATCACCGTTCTTTAGCCCAATCTGCCACCCCAGTTCAGACATGGCTATATGCAAATCTGTCTGACCCTGTGCCTCATGGGAACAGTCCAGCCCGAACTGCCAAGCCATGTCTTCCCTGGACCGGAAACAAGCTTCCGAGTACCGGTTTCTGGCATTCCAGCCGTCTTCAGCCCGGCTTGCTTGAATCCAGTGGCAAAGTGAGCAAGGGACTCACGTCTGAGCATACCCTGCCACACTTATGGCAGCCAAAAGCGGTACAAAAGGGGGTGGTGATGGACGGAGCATCTGAATCAATCAAACACTCACACCCAGTCAAAAGATCTGGGTTTAATCCATCACCGTTCTTTAGCCCACTCTGCCACCCCAGTTCAGACATGGCTATATGCAAATCAGTCTGACCCTGTGCCTCATGGGAACAGTCCAGCCCGAACTGCCAAGCCATGTCTTCCCTGGACCGGAAACAAGCTTCCGAGGACCGGTTTCTGGCATTCCAGCCGTCTTCAGCCAGGCTTGCTTGAATCCAGTGGCAAAGTGAGCAAGGGACTCACGTCTGAGCATACCCTGCCACACTTATTGTCACCAAAAGCGGTACTAAAGGGGGTGGTGATGGATGGAGCATCTGAATCAATCAAACACGCACACCCAGTCAAAAGATCTGGGTTTAATCCATCACCGTTCTTTAGCCCACTCTGCCACCCCAGTTCAGACATGGCTATATGCAAATCAGTCTGACCCTGTGCCTCATGGGAACAGTCCAGCCCGAACTGCCAAGCCATGTCTTTCCTGGACCGGAAACAAGCTTCCGAGGACCGGTTTCTGGCATTCCAGCCGTCTTCAGCCCGGCTTGCTTGAATCCAGTGGCAAAGTGAGCAAGGGACTCACGTCTGAGCATACCCTGCCACACTTATGGCGGCCAAAAACGGTACAAAAGGGGGTGGTGATGGACGGAGCATCTGAATCAATAAAACACTCACACCCAGTCAACAGATCTGGGTTTAATCCATCACCGTTCTTTAGCCCAATCTGCCACCCCAGTTCAGACATGGCTATATGCAAATCAGTCTGACCCTGTGCCTCATGAGAACAGTCCAGCCCGAACTGCCAAGCCATTTCTTCCCTGGACCGGAAACAAGCTTCCGAGGACCGGTTTCTGGCATTCCAGCCGTCTTCAGCCCGGCTTGCTTGAATCCAGTGGCAAAGTGAGCAAGGGACTCACGTCTGAGCATACCCTGCCACACTTATGGCGGCCAAAAGCGGTACAAAAGGGGGTGGTGATGGACGGAGCATCTGAATCAATCAAACACTCACACCCAGTCAAAAGATCTGGGTTTAATCCATCCCCGTTCTTTAGCCCACTCTGCCACCCCAGTTCAGACATGGCTATATGCAAATCAGTCTGACCCTGTGCCTCATGGGAACAGTCCAGCCCGAACTGCCAAGCCATGTCTTCCCTGGACCGGAAACAAGCTTCCGAGGACCGGTTTCTGGCATTCCAGCCGTCTTCAGCCCGGCTTGCTTGAATCCAGTGGCAAAGTGAGCAAGGGACTCATGTCTGAGCATACCCTGCCACACTTATGGCGGCCCAAAGCGGTACAAAAGGGGGTGGTGATGGACGGAGCATCTGAATCAATCAAACACTCACACCCAGTCAAAAGATCTGAGTTTAATCCATCACTGTTCTTTAGCCCACTCTGCCACCCCAGTTCAGACATGGCTATATGCAAATCAGTCTGACCCTGTGCCTCATTAGAACAGTCTAGCCCGAACTGCCAAGCCATGTCTTCCCTGGACCGGAAACAAGCTTCCGAGGACCGGTTCCTGGCATTCCAGCCGTCTTCAGCCCGGCTTGCTTGAATCCAGTGGCAAAGTGAGCAAGGGACTCACGTCTGAGCATACCCTGCCACACTTATGGCGGCCAAAAGCGGTACAAAAGGGGGTGGTGATGGACGGAGCATCTGAATCAATCAAACACTCACACCCAGTCAAAAGATCTGGGTTTAATCCATCACCGTTCTTTAGCCCACTCTGCCACCCCAGTTCAGAGATGGCTATATGCAAATCAGTCTGATCCTGTGCCTCATGGGAACAGTCCAGCCTGAACTGCCAAGCCATTTCTTCCCTGGACCGGAAACAAGCTTCCGAGGACCGGTTTCTGGCATTCCAGCCGTCTTCAGCCCGGCTTGCTTGAATCCAGTGGCAAAGTGAGCAAGGGACTCACGTCTGAGCATACCCTGCCACACTTATGGCGGCCAAAAGCGGTACAAAAGGGGGTGGTGATGGACGGAGCATCTGAATCAATCAAACACTCAACCCAGTCAAAAGATCTGGGTTTAATCCATCACCATTCTTTAGCCCACTCTGCCACCCCAGTTCAGACATGGCTATATGCAAATCAGTCTGACCCTGTGCCTCATGGGAACAGTCCAGCCCGAACTGCCAAGCCATTTCTTCCCTGGACCGGAAACAAGCTTCCGAGGACCGGTTTCTGGCATTCCAGCCGTCTTCAGCCCGGCTTGCTTGAATCCAGTGGCAAAGTGAGCAAGGGACTCACGTCTGAGCATACCCTGCCACACTTATGGCGGCAAAAAGCGGTACAAAAGGGGGTGGTGATGGACGGAGCATCTGAATCAATCAAACACTCACACCCAGTCAAAAGATCTGGGTTTAATCCATCACCGTTCTTTAGCCCACTCTGCCACCCCAGTTCAGACATGGCTATATGCAAATCAGTCTGACCCTGTGCCTCATGGGAACAGTCCAGCCCGAACTGCCAAGCCATGTCTTCCCTGGACCGGAAACAAGCTTCCGAGGACCGGTTTCTGGCATTCCAGCCGTCTTCAGCCCGGCTTGCTTGAATCCAGTGGACGAGTCCCTTGCTCACTTTGCCACTGGATTCAAGCAAGCCGGGCTGAAGACGGCTGGAATGCCAGAAACCGGTCCTCGGAAGCTTGTTTCCGGTCCAGGGAAGACATGGCTTGGCAGTTCGGGCTGGACTGTTCCCATGAGGCACAGGGTCAGACTGATTTGCATATAGCCATGTCTGAACTGGGGTGGCAGAGTGGGCTAAAGAACGGTGATGGATTAAACCCAGATCTTTTGACTGGGTGTGAGTGTTTGATTGATTCAGATGCTCCGTCCATCACCACCCCCTTTTGTACCGCTTTTGGCCGCCATAAGTGTGCCAGGGTATGCTCAGACGTGAGTCCCTTGCTCACTTTGCCACTGGATTCAAGCAAGCCGGGCTGAAGACAGCTGGAATGCCAGAAACCGGTCCTCGGAAGCTTGTTTCCGGTCCAGGGAAGAAATGGCTTGGCAGTTCGGGCTGGACTGTTCCCATGAGGCACAGGGTCAGACTGATTTGCATATAGCCATGTCTGAACTGGGGTGGCAGAGTGGGCTAAAGAACGGTGATGGATTAAACCCAGATCTTTTGACTGGGTGTGAGTGCTTGATTGATTCAAATGCTCCGTCCATCACCACCCCCTTTTTTGTACCGCTTTTGACCGCCATAAGTGTGGCAGGGTATGCTCAGACGTGGATCCCTTGCTCACTTTGCCACCGGATTCAAGCAAGCCAGGCTGAAGACGGCTGGAATGCCAGAAACCGGTCCTCAGAAGCTTGTTTCCAGTCCAGGGAAGACATGGCTTGGCAGTTCGGGCTGGACTGTTCCCATGAGGCACAGGGTCAGACTGATTTGCATATAGCCATGTCTGAACTGGGGTGGCAGAGTGGGCTAAAGAACGGTGATGGATTAAACCCAGATCTTTTGACTGGGTGTGAGTGTTTGATTGATTCAGATGCTCCGTCCATCACCACCCCCTTTTGTACCACATATACCTTAGGGCATAAACATCGCAGCATGTTAACCACAAAGTCACTTATGCAGTTGTAGGAGTGACGTATCATAATGGTTGAATTGTGCAGTGGGCTAAAGAGCTCACTCAGGTTCAGGCCAATGGTACAGGCCTTGCATTTGTGGCATTTATTGAAGCCCTGGGATGATGTAAACCAGGAATCAGACTGTGTCATCTGTGTTCTACTGTTGCACAATTCACCTCTCATGGATTTAGCCCTTCTGAAGGTAAGGAGAAGATGTTTGGGCATCGATGGTCCAATGACCAAATTGCTGCAAATCAAGTTCCAATGAGATTTAAGGATGCTCCTCCCTTTCTGGTGGTATGTGTTGTACCCTGTTATCATTCTGAAAGCACCATGAGTGTCAGTTTTGCTCCTTTTTTCCTTGAAGAGTAGCACCTCCTTGTTTGAGGACTCTACTTTGGCTTTGGTACTCTTCAATAGTCCTTAGTTATACCCCCTCTGTTGGAATCTGAGGTTCAACTCTGACTGAACCTGTCTCAGAGATTGAATGCCACTGCAATTACGCTTCATGCGCAGGTTTTTGGCATAACGGATACTTTGCTGGAGTTTGATCAGTTGTAAACTCCATGCATGAAGGATGGAGTTCCCAGCTGTTTCTTTTCGGTGAGTTTGAGTGTGAATCTTACTGTTTTGAATGAAGACCTTCGAATCTAGGAATTCTACCTCAGTTTTGCTAATCTTGCTGGTAAATCTCAAGTTCAAGACATTGGATCTGCAAAGTACCTGACTGATTCTAATGAACCTCTCCAGAGGACAAAGAGATTGTCGATGAAGCGAGCCCAGAGGGCAATGTTATCAGTCTACTTTGTGGCAAATTCTGAGATGAGAACTTACTCTTCCCACCAGCCCATGTGCAGATTCGCATAGCTGGGGGCGAAGCAAGTGCCCATCACTGTCCCTTGGATGTGCTTGAGCAGATGCTTGTCGAACAAAAAATAATTGTTGTCCAGGCACCACTCCATGATCTGCAATAACATCACTGTATGTTGGTAACCTTTAAACCGTGGTCAGTCAGATACTGGTGTCCACTGAAGACACATTTAGAGTCATAAAGACATAGTTGTCATCCCATGTAACAGTGTATATTTTCTTAAGGATGTTACCTGTATCTAAAATGAAAGATGGTCGGTTTCTAACGTGTTCCTGTAAGAAATATATATTTTAATGTGGTTTGAAACAATCCCCCTATGGCCGAGATGATAGGTCGCCCTGGAGGGTTGGTAACATGTTTGTGGATCTTTGGGATTAAGTACAACACAGGATTAACAGGATTTTCTACTCATAAAAATGTGTATTCGCCGTTAGTGAGTAGTCCCATTCCCCGCCACCTAGGCAGTTCATTGTGAAACTTTTCTTTGATTGTATTGAAGTAATTTAAAGACATTCTACTATATCACAGTCTGTCATTCAATTGTGAATAAAGAAAAACCAAGAAAAACCAAAGGTGAGTGTTTGTATTGTCAACGCTCCGTCCATCATCCCCTTTGGTTTTTCTTTATTCAATTGTGAATAAGCATCAGCTTTGTACAAGTTAAGGGGCCATAGCACAATATGTCCCCCCTAATCAGATCTTTTGCATCACTGTGTCATATTCCCGCATAGTAACTGCATATTCATTTTGAACATTTTTACTGGATTCCATTGCAAGTCTTTTTAAATCCATGGTTACCAATTCCGAGAATATGTCTAGTCCATCTCTGGGCATGACTGGAGTGAACACCGACTTAGGTTTGAATGGGGAATTGACTCTACAACCCAGGTCCACTCCCAGGTTACCATCCCCAGGTGCGCTGCTTGCACCGCTTTCCCTATCAAATTGGTTGAGATACTGGAGGAGTTCTAGATCAGCAACTACCAAATTTGCAGATGCAGCATTTTCCACACTTAATGTATTGGCCTCACTGGTGCGAGAGAAAATGTGTTTATGTAGTTTAAGTTTCCTCATGTATTTAAACAAACCGATTTTTGTTTGAACGTAATTAAAGTTGTTTGGTTTGCAAATTAGTGAGCTCCATGTCTGAAAGGTTGATCACTATTTTGGAGTCCTGAATGTTCATTTCTTTGAGTGGGTTTGTCCCTTTGCTAGTGCTTGTTCTGTGCCTGATCCTTTGGTTTTTCTTCTTCCTCTCACTCTGGATTTCCAAACATTTTCTTTTTTTGGTGGCCAGGGTCTGAGGTTTACAGTCCGATCTAGGCATAAAATACACAATTCTTCCACAACAGATGTTGGTTTCCTGCTAGGACCCTCATCAGGATCTGTTTCCACCTCTGACCTCAGATATGAGTTACTCGCAGCTTGTTGTCTCAAAGCCGTTGGTTGTGTCCTTTACGATAGTTGTTGACATCGTAAATTGTCAAACTTATGTGAAAACTTATAGATCTTTCCTCGTTGGTAGTCCAACTCGTCCCTGAGAAACTTTGGTGCTTTGCGGGTCTTGATAACTTGTTCATGTTTCTGCAACCTTGTTATCATTTCTTTGTCAAACTTAGCTACTTCTTCCGTGTCAGGATGCTGATTGATATCTTTTTGTAACTGTTCCATCTGGGCCAGAATTATTTCTCTTTCATTGACTGCATACTTTATTACTATCTGTAGCATTCTTTTGGAGGACTTGGAGTTGTTGTCAGCCCATTCCTTGAGCATTTCTTGATCTGGGTTCCCATATATAGGCGCAATGAGTATTCCCCTTGGGACTCTGCCTACTTCCAGATATTTGGTGAGTGATTTGTGCTCCCACCATTTAGTTATTTCGTTGCGCTGCAGTTTATCTAAATTCCAGAATTCGCTGCGCCTGTTGGCTTCCGCTGTTACTGGCCTCGCATGCACTGTGCCGAGGCCATCACCCACTGTAATGGCTGATTCGTCGAACATTTTGTCAGCAGATTCTTCCCACTCCCTCAGCCATTCCGACGTTATTTCTGGCAAGTTGCAGGGACTGTTATCAAGTCCCAACGCTGTGAGATTTACACAGCTGCCTCTCCCACTACACAGCCACTAGTGTACAATAGATGTCAAACCCGCTTACCTGCACTCCGGGCACCCTCCGGCTCTCCGGTTGCCAGTTCCGTGAATGACAGCCAGTAGTGTGCTTCCCATAGGCCTGATGGGGGCTCAGCGCTTGTAATTGTGCTATGACTCCACAGGATTGCTGGTAAGCGCGGTGCACCTGAACAAGGAGGTGCCGGTGAGACGACCAGCGTATGTATACATATATACCGCCCTCTACCAATCATGTCACTTTGGTTTAAATAAAGCACTTTTGGAATTACTTGCTGGTTGTGGTGCTGTTATCCTTTGCCGAAGCTCCAGGAACTGGAAAGGTGGTTGAAGGAATATCGAGTATATATACCCGGATCCCAATATGCTACAAGAGTGGGCACAGTGCAACCTGGACTCTTCCAGACGACTATTGCGGATATTGATAAAATATGCAGAGAGTGATGGGGCGGGTCTCCAGAAGAAAATGATGGACTTGAACGAACTGATCAAAGCTCTAAATGCACCAGCACAAGAGAAAAAATACAGAGAGGAAATGCTGGTAAGGCTTGCCAAGGAGGAGGATGTTATTAAAAAAAGAAAAACATTCAAATTCCAGCGGGACAAGCTAGATTACCAAAATGGGCGCATTTTTACGTTCTCAAGGAAATATGACCCCCCAAGAGGAATGACTACTCCTCAAACACCAATTGTGGCCTCGAACATAGGGAATGCATCCGCGTCCTTTACATCACAATCAGACCTCAGCTTTGTGCCTGGCAGCGACTCGGAAAACGAACAGCAGGCGGTGAGTGAGCAGTTGGGGTTTACAAAACGGTCGTTGGCCCAGGAGGTGGATTGCCTAAGGCACGACCACAAACAAACATTAAGATCCCATACCACAGGCTCCAAACAAACCAAAGGCACAACCTCAAGCGCAGGTGGCGCAGGCAATGCAGGACAGCAAAGCAACGCGGCAAAGCAAGCGCCGAAGAAGAGAAACCAGAAGAGGTGGAACCGCCGATAAAAACACAAGTAAGAAATGCAATGACAGTCATTAATTTAACAGACATGCATTTAAGTCCGGGGGAAATTAACATGCTTTCGTTGGGTTTAACATACTGCCCAACCAGTACCTTTAATTATGCACGAACAAGAATGGTTCTTTTCAAGTACATTAGAAAGCTAAAATTAAGAAAACTTTATCTCCTCAATAAGAATAAGATGCGCAAAACACCTACCAATAGCGGCGCAGGGGGAGCTGATTCAATGACAATTTCAGCAGGAGAGTATGAGCTCCACTGTGACCTACAAGAGTTATATAGGGAAGGTGGCACGGATGACACCGTAGATGATGACAGACCATTGAGAACTGACGCCCCGGGGCTAACACACTTCAGACCTAAGTCATCATTTAATCCAGTGTTAGTTCATGACAACATTGATGTTTTTAATGAACTGGTAACGGCTGAGATAAAAAACTTACATAAGGCATCAGTGATTAAAGACAACAAAAACCGGAAACGCAATAGCGCCTATGGGAGTCTGATTAAAAAAACTACAGAGTGAGAACAAGGTGATCATCAAACAATCGGACAAGGGGGGCAACATTGTCCTTTGGCCCAGGCATTTATATTTGGAAGAAGCTTTAAAACAGCTTAATGACAGACAATGTTACTGTAGAAGTGACTGGCAAACCGCAAAGGCAGCGTGGAATGATTTTAACTCCAAATTGTATACCTGGAAGAGTAAAGGGCTTTTGAGTGGAGATGAACTCAAGTTCCTGAAAACAAATTACCCGGTGATTCCGGTATTTTGCCTGATCCCCAAAGTACATAAAGACCTGATCAAACCACCGGGAGGCCAATTATTTCGGCCAGACAGGGGACCTTTGCAAATACTTCCCGATACATCGATCATTTCCTCCAGGAACATGTAAGGGCTTTGCCCTCTTATTTGAGAGACACTGGGGACTTTCTGGAGAAGATTAAAACAATAGTGTGGCAGGAGAACTATTTACTGATCACAATCGATGTGACTGCACTGTATACCAGTATTAACCAGGGGGGTGGTTTGCGGGCAGTAAGACATTTCCTGCGTAACAGACCAGTCTGCATGTTAGAACATAATGCAATGATCAGTGAAATGATAGAGGTTTGCCTCACTAGCAATTTCTTTTTATTCCAAAACCAAGTATTCCAGCAATTGAGAGGAGTTGCAATGGGGGCCTGCTTCTCCCCTAGCTACGCGTGCTTGCACATGGGGCTATGGGAGGAGCAGGTCCTAGGAATCGCCTATGCGGATGTAATGTTAAATAACATAGTGTCATGGCACAGGTTCATTGACGACCTCTTCATAGTGTGGAGGGGTCGGTTAGTGAGGCAGAGAAATTCATTTCAGATGTGAATGTTAATGTTTTGAATTTAAGTTTCACTGGTCAGATCAGTACAAACATGGTTAATTTCTTGGATGTTGAAGTGCACATTGAGGGAGGCAAATTACAGACCAGGTTGCACCGTAAGGAGACTGCGGGTGACACAGTCCTGCACACGTCAAGTCACCACCCAGAGCACCTGATCCGAAGCATCCCCTATGGGGAGATGCTGAGGATCAGGAGAATCTGCAGCACAGAGGAGTCGTGTTCCCAAGCACAAACCGGTAGTAAAGAGAGGTTCCTGGAGAGAGGCTATTCGGTGTCGGTGGTAGAAAAAGCTATGATGAGGGCCAACAATCAGATCAATCACCAAGATCTAGAGGGGAAACCTGGGAAAACCCAAGAAATGGGGAGTACCGAAACGGGCCAGCCTAGGCTAATAACAGCATACAGCCGACAACACAAGCAGCTACAAAAAATAATCTGCAGATATTGGCCCATAATAAAGGGGGACCCCGTTATCGGTAGATCTCTTGCAGACAAACCGGCAATAACATATAGCCGTGCAAGATCAACGAGTGATATGCTGGTGAAGAGCAGCCCAGAGGTAGTGAGCAATACCTGGTTGCAGACAAGCAAAGGGTTCATAAAATGCGCAATTTGCAAGGCGTGCAAAATGGGGAAGAATAAAACAACATACATGACCCCATTCAGTGAAATACCAGTACCCATTACCAAGAAGATCACGTGTAAGTCTGAATTCGTCGTGTATGTGCTGGAGTGTGCGTGTGGCCTGCAATATGTGGGTAGTACCAAGTTGCAGGTCCACAAACGCAACTGTGATGAGGCTTACCCGGTGGCGAGACATATCAACTCGTGCCACAACGGGGATTTGGGATGTTTAAGCTATTTCGCTATAGATATGGTCCCACCGCTCTGCAGAGGGGGCAATAGGGAGGCCCGCCTGAGAGTACTAGAAACCAAGTATATTATAGAGCTCAATTCCAAGACACCGAATGGGTTAAATGCCACCGAGGACCTTTACACGTGCCTGTAAAAGAGCGAGCCAAACTGAGCAAACGCACAAGGCTCAAGAAATAGGAGACAGAAAATAGAGAAAGGGAGTCATCGCAGCATGAGATTGTCTTTTAGAGAAATATAAAATACAATCATGTATTGATTTTAAGGTTATTCACAGGGTGGAAGGAAAGGCACAATTTTAGGTTTTTTTCTCACCTTTTTTGTTTTACTCCTATAATAGTGCACTAAGGGCTGACCACAACGCAAAGGGCAGTGTGGACGCAGTTGTCTCAGTACCATATACTAAATAAGCCCACTTGGGCAGAATTGTAACTACCACCTATAAACCCCCATCCTCTTGAAAACGTTTGCACTTATCCGAATGCAAATTTTGCACACAATTAGCAGATTTGCACAAATAATGAATAGAATTTACAATATCAAACCAGGACTTTACATTTTAGGTACAATTAATATTTATTAGTTTTAATGATATTTATTTATTTATTTGCGGATATTTGCACACTAACTGTTTTTAGTTACAGAGGAATCTAGCAGGAAAAACGTATAATATGTTTTTGTATGCGGGGATGGGATGGGTGATGAAAATTATACGACAGTGACAATTTTTTAACAACATTATGTGTGTATATTATCAATGTGTCACCCTTTGGAGTCATCGATATTGAGACAAGGCAGCAGTATGTTTTTCATGTCTACAGGCCCAGTGGTCAGATGACCTGTTTTTACACTATAAAAATTGTGGTGATAGGCTAACCATGTCATGTGATCAAGGGCTCAAGGGCCCAAAACACGTCATGGCAGAGAGAAATGCACGAATAAATATTGCAAATTCACCTGAATGGGTCCGGTTCGTTCTTTATCCTGGTTGAAGCGGATGACATAACGAAGTTCCTGGAATATATATATATAAATATATATATATATATATATATATATATATATATATATATATATATATATATATATATATATATATATATATATATTACCTACTGGCGGTCGCCAGTAGGTATATATAGTTAGGATTTTTTCTCTATGGGATTTTTGAAAATTCTATGTCTAATAACTTTGCCGTTTGTGGACGGAATTGGCTGAAATTTTCAGGAAAATGGCACATTTTGTTTCTGAGCAGCCTTTGAAAATTTGGGGGGGGTTCGTCAAGGGGGGGCCGAGAAAAAAGGGGGGTCCCAAAACGCGTTTTTCCCATGTTAATTTCCATAGGGCGGTTGGCCTCACTTTTAGCCCGAACGGCTGAATGGATTTGCACGAAACTTGGCAAAATTGTAGGGACTGGTAGCCCGATGTGCCTTTTGTAGGTCTCAATATATGTGCTCCAGTGGATTTTGAGAAATTAACGTTTAAAAAAAGATATATATCTGTAAGCGCGGACCGGGCAGCGGCCTAGGACGCGTACTTTTCGCGCAACGGAGCTTTGTGAAGCGAAGCTGATTGGTTCTCCGGCGTCTGTCAACATTCCAAACAGTCCGTAGTGGCCGCAAACAGTCCGTAGTGGCCGCCATCTTGTCTCTCGGTAGGATCGAGAGACAAGAGGAGGCCAAAGCGAAGGGGTAAATGACCATAAGGGGGAATAGTAGATCCTCGCTGACCCCCTAGGTTTGATGTGGAGGTTTTAAAAGAGCCCCGCGGGGCAAAAAAAAAAAATTATAATAATAATCTTACGGCTGAATGGATTTGCACGAAACTTGGCAAAATTGTAGGGACTGGTAGCCCGATGTGCCTTTGCTAGGTCTCAATATATGTGCTTCAGTGGATTTTGAGAAATTAACGTTCAAAAAAAGATATATATCTGTAACAGCGCACCGCTTCGCGTACTTTTCGCGTTACGGAGCTTTGCGAAGCGAAGCTGATTGGCTCTCCGGTGTCTGTAAACATTCCAAACAGTCCGTAGCGGCCGCCATCTTGTCTCTCGGTAGGATCGAGAGACAAGAGGAGGCCAAAGCGAAGGGGCAAATGACCATAAGGGGGCATAGTAGATCCTCGCTGATCCCCTAGGTTTGATGTGGAGGTTTTAAAAGGGCCCCGCGGGGCAAAAAAAAAAAATAATAATAATAATCGAACGGCTGAATGGATTTGCACGAAACTTGGTAAAATATTAGGGACTGGTAGCCCGATGTGCCTTTGCTAGGTCTCAATATATGTGCTTCAGTGCATTTTGAGAAATTAACGTTCAAAAACAAGATATATATCTGTAACAGCGCTCCGCTTCGCGGAGATAAAATTATATCTGTATTACCTAGCTGTTGCTAACACCAGTTAGCGACGGCTAGTAGGAGATAGCGACCATCTTGGGCCCCACTTTGCATGTGAGTGATATTTATCACTAATGACATGCAAAGTGGGCATGCCAAGATGTTAGCGACTGGAAACAGTCGCTAACATCGCTATCTCCTATTATCAACTTTTGGAAATATTCGAGATAAGCGCGAATATCTCCAAAAAGTAACAGCTGCCCTGAGCAGTTCTTAGCCATGTTATCCTATGGGAGGTGGATAACATGGCTAAGAGGATTAGCTCGGTAATGCATGAATATCGCTGAGTTTTCAGCGATATTAATGCATTGCGGTCGGTTTTTATCGTATTTGCGATAAACTTTGATAATAGCAAGGTTTATCTGCGATAATTTCTGACGGTAAAAAAATCTTTGCAATGCATCGTTAGGGATAAATATCGCTTAACTTTGGTAATATGCCCCAACGTCTGTTAACGTTCGATTCGAAGGAAATCAGGAAGTGTTGAAAAACATTGTCTGCGCCATCTTGTCTTTTTTCAAATGCCACACTTTTGTCGTGCACGGCAGCCATTTTAGATGCCTTGACCAGACCCACTCTGTGCACGCTGTCGATCCTTAGCATGGCTCCCCACCCTCGCAAGCATCTCCCCCAGGCAGTGGTCACCCCCGCTCTCTGTCTTATGCATGGGTAATAAACCTCCCCCCATCTGCGCTGCTCTTTCCTGAGAATCACACCCTGTGCCCGCCCGACACCTCCCTTTCGCCCTATTCACTACTGCACCCTCTGACACTCCTTTTCCTCTGTGTCCGATTGTCCAGGCTGGTCCTAGGGTATCAGCTAGCCCTGCAGATGTAGTTTATGGCCACAGCTGTAAAGATTCACCCCTCTTCAAAGGAGTTATAGTAGATCAAGGCCCACACTCGATGAGATCCGTCACAGCAGAAGCGTTGCTATTATCTGAAAACCATCCTGTATTGTGATTGGGGAGGGGACCGAGCGTGAAGCGGAAGATTCCAGGGATGACTCTTTGTACATCAAAGTTTTTACAATTATGTGTCACATTAAAAATATATAGCACTCCGACAAAGTAGTAAGATTATAAAACTTTAATAATTTATAAATATATACAAGAAAACAAAAATAGTAATAACATATAAACATTTTTAGGGAAAAACAACGAAGTAGCGGTCGGCTGTGCGAATAGTCCCAACGCAGCACAACGTCCAGATTTCCGGCGTGGGGCGGGTCATCAGTAGCAAACTGTTGTGCGAATAGTTCCAAGGCAGCAGAACGCGCTGAAATCTAGATGACACGAAAGTGATGTCTAGTAAGTTGCCACCCAGCAAATAACGGCGTGGGGCGTCGCGGGGGGTGGGTCTTCAGTAGCAAACTGTTGTGCGAATAGTTCCAAGGCAGCAGAACGATGGCACCAAGGTGATGTCCAGTAAGTTGCCGCACTGGTTTTGGTATCCTACAATGCTGCTCCGAATAACGGCGTGGGGCGCCCCGGGGGAGGCGGCGTGAACGGGCCTCTCCAGGTGGAGTGTCATCTGTTGTAGTGGGGCGCCCCTTTACCGTTTCAGTTGCCATTCCGTCCGTTTTTGGTCCACTGTGTCAAAAGCCGCAATTCAGCTGAGTTGCGCCCACTCTTGCGGTGCAGCGATAGGCGGCTGTCACAGGACTCTCAAAATGGCGGCAGGCTCTTTCCTTTTTGGGCCTGGTCCACTGAAATGGCCCTGGGACACCTTGGAAATCGGACGCTTGTCTGCTAGGTCTTGGACCCCATTCTCGAAAGCGTCCCCTCCGCCTTGAGAATTCATCAAAAGTTTTGGGGGCCCCGACTCCTGCAGGCTTCTGGTGGGGAGCGGCTGCCATGATTGCTCGCGGAATGACTACGACGGAGCTACGAGATGGTGGTGCTCTCATGCTGACGCCAGCTTCAGTCTGAAACATCCAGAAACAAGGTGGGGCTTTCATCGTTTGGAAAAAAAAAAAGTTTTCATCCAATGAAAAGTGTTGTTTTTAGGTCATATGATCAAGCCTTCCATCATTAGGAAACCAAAAGTAAAATGAACCAATGAAAAGTTTTATAAACAAGTCACATGACCTGTTATGCGGCATAGGGTATAAAATGCGGAGAAAATACGTTGGCACGTGAGGCGGCGTCAGTAGCGGACCGATGTGCGAATAGGCCGAAGGCAGCACAACGCGCCAAGATCCGGATGGCACCGAGGTGGTGTCCAGCAAGTTGCAGCACTGGTGTGGCCATCCTACAATGTTGAAAGTCGGCGTGGGGCGCCCCGTTGGCCTGTGAGTTTGCGTCAGTAGCGGACCGATGTGCGAATAGGCCGAAGGCAGCACAACGCGCCAAGATCCGGATGGCACCGAGGTGGTGTCTAGTAAGTTGCCGCACTGGTGTGGCCATCCTACAATGCTGAAAGTCGGCGTGGGGCGCCCTGTTGGCCTGTGAGATGGTGTCAGTAGCGGACTGATGTGCGAATGGGGCCAAAGGCAGCGCAACAATATTTTCTGACGAGAAGACACCACAAGGCGCTGAGATGCCAAGATCCGGATGGCACCGAGGTGATGTCTAAGTTGCGGACTGATGTGCGAATGGGGCCAAAGGTAGCGTAACAATATTTTCTGTATGGAAGATACCACTAGGCGTTGAGATGCCAAGATTCGGATGGCACCGAGGTGATGTCTAGCAAGTTGGTGTGGTCATCCTACAATGCTGAAACTCGGCGTGGGTCGCCCCATTAGCCTGTGAGATGGCGTCAGTAGCGGACCGATGTGCGAATAGGCCGAAGGCAGCACAACGCGCCAAGATCCGGATGTCACAGTGGTGGTTTCATAGTTGAGAGGCACTTCATCTGCAGTGGGGCGCCGAGATCCGGATGGCACCGAGGTGATGTCTAGCAAGTTGCTGTACTGGTGTGGTCATCCTACAATGCTGAAAGTCGGCGTGGGGCGCCCCATTAGCCTGTGAGATGGCGTCAGTAGCGGACTGATGTGCGAATGGGGCCAAAGGCAGCACAACGCGCCAAGATCCGGATGGCACCGAGGTGGTGTCCAGCAACTTGCCGCACTGGTGTGGCCATCCTACAATGCTGCGCCGAAAGTCGGCGTGGGGCGCCCCGTTGGCCTGTGAGTTCGCGTCAGTCAGTGGGGGCTGTTTGAGGATCTGACTGCATTGGAAAGCTATGTGATGCTGTGCGTCGCCCCCAAGATGGAGGTTCCTCGGCTGCAGTGGGGCGCCCCTTGGTGTTTCACTCGCTATGCAGCTGAGTTGCGTGCGCACTTGTGGCGAATAGGCCGAAGGCAGCACAACGCGCCGAGATCTGGATGGCACCGAGGTGGTGTCCAGCAATTTGCCGCACTGGTGTGGCCATCCTACAATGCTGCGCCGAAAGTCGGCGTGGGGTGCCCCGTTGGCCTGTGAGGTGGCGTCAGTAGCGGACCGATGTGTGAATAGGCCGGAACCAGCACAAGGCGCCAAGATCCGGATGGCACCGAGGTGGTGTCATAGTTGAGAGTTCTGAGCAGCGCTTGTAACACTGTCTGAAGCTTATTTGCACCTGCTGCAGCTTCACTATTGCCCTGGTGTGGCCTAAGATCGCCCATGACATAGGCGGCCACCTCCCGGGGTCCGGCGGAACTTTTTTCCTTTTCCTTTCTGCATCTTGTCCCAAATTCGTTTGACCTGAAGACACGACCAGGTCCCTGAATGTGTGCAGGGGGACGCTATTGATTGAATCAAAATGGCGGCTTCACACAAAGCTGACTCAAGCGTTTTCTGGTGGTTTCATAGTTGAGAGGCACTTCATCTGCAGTGGGGCGCCGAGATCCGGATGGCACCGAGGTGATGTCTAGCAAGTTGCTGTACTTGTGTGGTCATCCTACAATGCTGAAACTCGGCGTGGGTCGCCCCATTAGCCTGTGAGATAGCTGTTCTTTGGATTTGGGCCTGGTCCACTAAAATGGCCCTGGGACACCTAAGAACTCGAACGCTCGATTTTTTTTTCCTTTCCTGTACATGCAAAAAAAGGTAAATGCCCGGTATGTTACACGCTTCATCTGCCACGATGAACTCTCCAGAGGAACCGAAAAAATATATAGTTGTGGTAACTATACCATGCATCGTCATATGGAGAGGTGGCACCAATTAATTATAGTGCTGCATAAAAGAGAGATTTGGAGGAGAACCCCTGACCTGCTAGTACATTCATCAAAGAAGTGGCACTGAGAGCTTCAGAGGCAAGGGAAACGGTCCCAAATATTTAGAAGAACTTTGGAAAGATTAAAATGACATGTTTAGATTGTGGTAAATTAATTTCATGTGGGCAGATGAGTGTTACTCTAATAAATACAGCATATGAACATCATCATAGTCGATGGTTGGTAGAGACATTTTGACTATATCCTGGACCTGCCCGTCCTCGCCCAAAATGGCGCCGGAATAAATGGGACTCGTAACTCCTTGTTGTGTACTGGTTGCAGAACCTTGAAATCACGAGATACGTATGCAGTTTTGAAGCACATGGCGGGCGGGGACGAGAATTGATTGAATATTTCGACATCCCTATTGATATTAAGTTCTGATGTGTTATTGATTACTGTACTGTTGAAAGTTCGAATTAACGTCACCCATGGTACTTGCCCGCAAATGTATATCTAGATAATTTTATTGTAACTGGCCCTGTCGTATTTTAATTATAAAATGTACGTCCACCGATTCCGTAACTGTTAGACACCTTAGTTCTTGCAACCTAATGGCCCGCCCGTTACGTTCCTCTACAGTGTAAATGTCTACTCATCACATACGATTACAGTTTGCTCCGTGGCCGGCCCACGTGGTTATAGGCTCGTATTTGTATAATGAAATTTTCACAATAAAGGTTTTTAAAAGAAGACATGGTAGTAGTATATACATTGGTAAAGTTTGTAATAATAGTCACTGTTTTAGAATCATTAAAAGGCAAGTGAAATAAAGCAGACCAATTACATGAAGGGTAAAAGGTATAATACGAAGGAACGCAGTAAAGATAAATGGTCAAGGGCTGTTGTGTTTTCTATTCCTGCAACATAAAGTGATCGATAAGAATCTCATATTCAGGCGTATCGGCGACTAAGACAGCAGGTCGACCCTCTTTTGCTCAACGGCTCCATCATGGGACGAAGAAACGCTCTTTTTCTCGAAAAAAGAATATATTTTACTTGCAGGACAGTTGTAAAATTTCCGGGAAAGTACATTAGCCTGGAACATTATAACATATATTTAAGAAAAAATAATGTTCGGAAGTAATGAAAAGCGTAATTTTTAGGTCATATGAGCAAGCCTTTCATCATTACAATAAGAAAAGTAAAATGAACCAATGAAAAGTTTTATTAACAAGTCACATGACTTGTTATGCTTACGTTACGCGCTGCGCGCCCCGGATGACTTCCGGATGCGCTAACGCGGCGCGTCATATGACGCATTACGCGACAACGCAGGTCCAGAATATAGTCAAAATGTCTCCACCAACCAGCGGTCGGAACACAACCCCTTTCAGCAGGCTAAATAGTTCTGTTAAATGAGAACAGAAGGGACAGGCAACAAGAACCATCAGTGAAAGAGGGGAGGGCTAGTTCTTCTCTACCGGGTTACATTGGGGCGCTACCGGAACTGATCGAATTGGTAGTCTACAGTGTTTCTGGATGTTTCAGACTGAAGCTGGGGTTAGCATGAGAGCAGCATCATTTCGTAGCTCCGTCGTGGCCATTCCGCAACCAATCATGGCAGCCGCTCTTTATCGTTATTTTGGGCGGGGTGGGTGGCGGAGCCGAGCTGTTTTGCAGCCATCATTGTGTGGAGTTCAGTTCATCTCACTAGTTTTGTATTTGTCATGAGGGGTTGTTCCTAATGTTTCTATTTTAGCGAGGTCAAAAAGAGATCCCATTAGTGGCCTACTGATTTTGCTCGATTCCTTTTCTTTTTTTTTACACGATTTTTCGTTATCTGCAAAGACTAAACAGAGTATTGCGACTCTGTGTTTGTTTGTAAATAGAGAATGAACCAAAGAGAACTAATTCTAAAACAGTAAATACTTGGATAACAATCAATCAAATGGAGAGAGAAGCAGGCACGACGGATTACAACGGGGGCAAAGGCCTGCGTTAACTACCTTTCACTATCTGCAAAGAGAGAGTACTCCTAATAGAAATGAGGGGGGGGGGCACCATTCAAAGCAGATCAGTGTGCATAAACACGAAAATGTTTTCACTTACCACGTACTTGACATTCGACAGCTTATGATATTTGCTATTAAAAAACCATTGAAATTCACTGAAAAAACCATAGGTTATAGACCATATATAGTTAGGAATTAGCATTTACAAAACCTTGAAAATTCACTGAAAAAACCATAGGTTATAGACCATATATAGTTAGGAATTAGCATTTAAAAAACCTTATTTTACTCACACAAAACCATTGAAATTCCATATATAGTTAGTTGCACTAACTATATATCGCGCACCTGCAATCCACTGCTGATCATGTCACATATTACATCATTCATGACATGGTCAGTGACATCACTGATGACATCACTGATGACATCTCAAATGACATCACTGATGACATCACTGATGACAACATCCAGTGACTGTATGTTTCTGTAAAGTTAAAATATATCTTACATATTGAAGAATGAGTGGATGTATAAGTGTCTGGATGAAGGATTTAGTAGGTGCGTGACTGACTGTATGAGTGAGTGATTAAATGTGTCTCACTGAATGCATGGGTTAGTGACTAAACTGTCTTAATTTGTGCATCATTATGTCTGTTGTTCTGTAAACTGCTGCATGTGTTGATCATTAGCTATACGAGAGGCTATATGTGTTATTAATTGCTTGCCCAAGTATTTCTATGGGAGATTGAGTTTGTGTGGGGGTGGCTGGAAGGTGTGTGACTCTATGCATAGATGTGTGAACAGTTTATTCACTAGGTGTATGAGTTCAAGAGTGCATGTGGAAACAGCTACATGGGCAGTTGACTGTGTGCATGAGTGTATTGATGAGTGAATGGATATCTCAATGCTACATGTCATAGTAAGTACATATGTAAAACACAGTACATGTGAGAGTTGGCATATATAAATAACTGTGCATGAGAGCCACCGAATGAGTGAGTGGTTGTATCGATCATTGTGAACTTGTATCAGGGATTGTATAAGAGAGTAAATATGTGTTAGTATATGTTTCAATAAGTAAGGTGTGTTTAACTGTATAGTTGAAGAAATGGAGATGAGATTGTTTCTTTGCATGACTGACTGGGTGTGTGAGTAACTCCATGGATGAGTGGAAGTGTGTGAGTGTCTGTATACACTGAGTGTATCTAAGGTTATATTAGAGTCTGAAGAGGTTTATCGTATTAGCACAAGAATGATGTCAAATGAGATGTCATCAGTGATGTCATCAGTGATGTCATTTGAGATGTCATCAGTGATGTCATCAGTGATGTCACTGACCATGTCATGAATGATGTAATATGTGACATGATCAGCAGTGGATTGCAGGTGCGCGATATATAGTTAGTGCAACTAACTATATATGGAATTTCAATGGTTTTGTGTGAGTAAAATAAGGTTTTTTAAATGCTAATTCCTAACTATATATGGTCTATAACCTATGGTTTTTTCAGTGAATCTATATATATATATCTATATATATATCTATATATATATATCTATCTATATATATATATATATATATATATATATATATATATATATATATATATATATATATATATATATATAGATATAGATATAGATATATATATAGATATATATATATATATTTATATGTATATGTATATTACCTACTGGCAGTCGCCAGTAGGTAGTTATAGTTAGTACCTATTATGCATAGGAAATCCGCAACATTCTATTGCCAAAAACTTTGGTGCCGATTGATGAATCTTCTTGAAATTTTCCAAACTTTGGCCATCTCAGTTCCGCTCCTTCCCTTAAAGTTTGGGGTGATTGGTCAAGCGGGGGCCAAGAAAAAAGGGGGGTCCCAAAACGTGTTTTCCCCATTCAATTTCCCATAGGACCTTTAGCCACGGCTACAGCCCGAACGGCTAAACGGACTTACACCAAATTTGGCAAAGAGGTCGTCCTTGGTTCAGACTAGTGCCTTTTGCTTATTTGATGTAAATCTGGTCAGTAGTGTCTGGGAAGATGACACTTAAATGTACATATATATCTATGGGCTTGGTGGATCTGCGCACCCTGCGCATACTGCGAGCGCACCATGAGCGCACCCATCCGATCACGCTCTGAATGCTAATTGGCTGCCAAGTGGTTGTCAACATTCGAATATAGACACTGTTGGCAACCAATTTTTGCCTCGGTAGAAGCGAGAATAAAGAAGTCTGTGAAATATGTGTGCAAAACGCGAAAAGGAGACATGGTAGACACCCCCTGACCCCCTATGTCTGCTGAGGGGGTCCCAGAAGGACCCCGAGGGCAAAACATTTTTTTTTAATCACGGGATGCGCGTAGGATCCGCACAGTTCGCTGCTGAAAAAAAATGAAGGTTTAGAGGTTATTAGCCCCCGGGGGGCTGAATCCCGGGGGCATTTAAAAAAAATAGTGTGGGGGGTCCCAATCCCCCACACACTGCTCCGGGGACCACCACCCCCGGGGCTGTAACTTAATATATTGGGGGCTCACGGGGCCCCCCACAGCCCCGGGGACCACCACCCCCGGGGCTTGTTAAAAAAGGGGGGGGGTGTCTTAGGCCCCCCCAGCAATGGGGACTGCCACCCCCCGGGGCTTCAAAACATTAATTGAGGGGGGCTCTGAGGCCCCCCAACCCCGGGGACCACCACCCCCCGGGGCTTCTTTAATGTGTGGGAGGGGGGCCGCGTGGCCCCCCTCCTGAAGCCTTCGATGGCCCTGGGGACCGCCACCCCCCAGGGCCAGCTCCTGCAAGGACACTGCTGTTTGCAATGACAGGGCAGGAGCCTCATGGCTCCCACCCTGTCATTGCAAACTGCTCTCTTTTCCAAATAGGAAAGAAGATTGCTTTTCCTCAGGGGGAACAGCCTGTTAGCAGCTCTCCCTGAGGAAAAGCAATGCTGGCTCCCGAAAGACGAGGGGAGCCTGCTGGGACCATGGTGGCATTGGGGCTCCCCCCACGGTCTCCAACGTATTACGTAAGCCCCGGTGGATGGGGTCCCCGGGGATAATAAAAATTACTGAGAGGGGCTAATTATCTATTTTTAGGTAAAGTTAGGAGTCGTGCACCCAGCGCAATGCTCAGTGCGGCCCCTGATGTGCACGCGTTGGATGCACGGCATCTAACCCGTAGGGTACGCAACTTCAGCGCATATGGTGCACGACTTGTACACGTTGGCTGCACGACTCCTAACGCGTTGGGTGCGTGACTCCAAGCCAAAAACAAATCATATTTTTCAGATATACATCAAGCTTATGTGTTTAGTTGTTAGGTGGCTCTAAAAAAGAGCCCTTGTGTTTATTGAGAGGTTTTAGTACCTACAAGTAAGTACGGATACAGAGTCTGAAGTTCAAGAGGAAGACTCTGTTCCCTTCATCTGTAAAATGTACACCATCTCTCCTATAGATGCCATGCATATTGAAACGCAGATTGTTGTGGTATATGGACCCCATTCTATAGTCTCGGAGAAAATCAGAAACAGATGTATTCACATGTTTCCTAGCTTTCTAATCTGTGGGCAAAATTGATTGGACCAGTTGCATTTCTGCGTTTGGCATATGTTAGAATAGACAAAGGCAGTTTTGGGGAATAGTGACATCAATTCTCCAAAGGTGTCCTTCATAAGCATTTCCAGACCTACCCCAGTTAAAGTGGCTAAGTCATTGCTACCTCTGTACACAATTATGAGGTCAGGGTGTTGGAGATGGAAAAAGGATTTAAGCAATGGCATCAATTTGTGGCACTTTAACCCTCTCTGTCTGATCCATTTAACGTCTACATTTGGTAAACCTAGATCTTTGTGAATTCCTTTCTGTTCTGCATACCTTTGGCTCCAGAAAATATAGCTGTGTCCCACAATCCACACTCTAAGCATCTTGAAAGGAGGTCTGGATGCACTCACATGGTCTCTGTAAATGAAGTGGCAGTTTGAAAAATAAGATTTTTCTAAAATGGTGGATAACATGCACTGTTGAAAAACAGAAAAGAAATCATTGGTTGTTTGACAACATTCTACACTGAAAACTAGGGTGCATGTTTCTGTTTTTTAAAAGCATGATTCTTATTGGTTATCAGTAAGTGATTGAAATTAACACTACATAGGATAAGCTGGTATATTGAGAAGTCAAGCACACTTGCTGTTTTGATCAGCAACATTGTGTGATGAACTTTGTGCTCAGTTAAGTGTTCCTTTTAAAGAAAAATATTTTTATTGATGACATGAGGACAGAGTAGCAGCAATTAAAAAAACAAACTCAACATACAAAAAAAAAAAAAAAACAACAGCAGAAAAAAAACTGGCAATTATGGCAGACAACAAAGGTTAATACATTTTGGGGCGGCAAACACAAGGGGAATAATCTAAACTAAACTGTTTCCTTAACACATTCCTAGACAAATTCTTCCCAAATTGTTTCTAATTAACATAATTCTCTTACACCCCTAATTTTAGCTAATGCATGTTCCACATTGTATGTATCCTATTACTATTGCCCACCACTCTGCCATCGATGGTGGATCCAGTGCGATCCATGCTCGAGCAATAGCTAGCCTAGCACAAGCCAGTATAATACAGATGAGTTCTCTCAAGCTATAGTCACATGATTGTTGACCCAGTAATATATCCGTAACTGTAAATGAAATAGCTCTATTAAGTTTATGAGACACAGTCCTTACCAGTCCTCCCCAAAATGTTAATAATAATGGGCATGAATAAAACATATGCACTAAGTCAGCTGCGTCTAAATTGCCTTTTGGGAATCTAGTCCGACCACTACTTAAGTTACTTGTTGCCAATTTCAAGATGTGTGCAGGGGTATAGTTAAGAGAGCAAATAGTCTTGTATGATTGTAACTTTAAACTGGATGAATGTACTGATTTAAGGATAGTATCCAGTGCAAAAGATATGGAATTAGCAGTAATGTTAGACCCCAATTTCTGGCTCCAGCATGTGGCTAGTTTCCTACAGTCACCGTCTTTCTGAGAGTTAAATCTTTTATATGCAAAACTGATCAATGATCTATCTTTAGCTAAGTGAATACATTCCCATATGCTAGAGTCCGTTAATTCAGTAATTTTAAGACTGCGTATAAATTAGTCTCGAATTTGATAGTATTTTAGGCGCATGTTTTCTGTCACATTGTAAAGAAGTTGAAGTCTCCCAAACGATGAGAACCCAGTATTATCATATAAATTGCCAAGATTTTTAATACCCAATTGTGCCCATTGTCTTCCTCCCCCAGCATGAAAAACTCCTGGGAGAGCTGGATTGTCCCATAAAAGTAATCTAGAATGGTGTAACGGTATTTGGAATTAACGATAGCTCTCCAAATGTATACTATGTCTCGTGCAGTCTTGTATTTAACCTTCTTAAAGTAATTTGGGTCGTTGATGTGATATAAAAACATTTTGGATTCAATTCCTAACATAAATGCATAATAAAAAGGTTCCTTGTAAGGATGTATCAAACTACGAATGCGTCCTATAAATGTCAATCAGAAGTATGCTTCAAAATTTGGAAAATCAAGGCCACCATTTCCATAGGATAATTTAAGTAATTCAATCGCACAAAGTGCTTTTTTATAGCCCCATATAAAGCTGGTAAATATGCCATCTAGGCGTTTATTTTACTTTTTTAATACATAGTGGAATAGATTGGAATAGATAGATGCATTTGGGGAGAATCTTCATATTGATTAAATAGATTTTGCCGATTAAACTGAGTGGAATTAAATAATAGCTGTGTCTTTTAGCAATAATTCATAGTTCAATGTGGCTATCTCTTCTAGGCAAGGAGAATTTTTTACTCCCAAGTAAATAGCAGTAATTATCCCTGTCATTACCTCAGCTATATTTGTCGAATAATCTGCAATATCATCTGCGTATACCGTCATTTTAAGGGTATTTAAACCAGATGAGAACGGTACTATATACGGATTGCTTTGTAATGCCACTAGGAAAGGTTCGATAGATAGAGCACATAATAAAGGCGACAGTGGGCACCCTTAACGGGTACCACGCAAAATAGGAAATGTATCCGACTGTATCCCTGCATAGCATACTTTGGCTCACGAATTATCGTAGAGAGCCTTTATCCATTTCAAGAATGAGCCCTTGATGCCAAATCTATTCAACACAGCCCAGAAGTAATCCCACCCCACTCGGTCAAATGCTTTCTCAGCATCAAGTAGTATCATACCGTGTGGTGTAGAACTTACCTTAGCAACATCAAAAGCTGTAAAGGCCATATTAATATGAGTCGTAGTATCCTTACCGGGTACAAATCCATGTTGTTGTGGAGAGACAAGGGCAGACATTATTGGGGCAAGTCGGTTAGCCATTATTTTGGCAAATATTTTCGCATTTTCGGTGTTTATTAGCGAAATCGGTGGATTAGACCCACATACATCTGGTGTTTTATTCTTCTTAAGAAAAAATATAATTTGTGTGATATTCCATGCCTTGGGAGCTCTCCCCTCTTGTCCAATGAGTCCAATCACTTGGCTGAGTATAGGGGCTAGGTCCTCAATGCAAAGTTTATAAAGCTCGACCGGAATCGAGTCTTCCCCTGAAGATTTACAGGAGGGTAGGGTAGAAACTGCCAATCTAATCTCAGCCAGAGTATCTTCTTTATTCAGCATATCTGCTTGCTCCATATCAATACAGTTCACTTTATTAGTCTGTAAATATATATTAATGTCGTCAGGCCCCGGTCGTCTTTCAGGAGTATATAATCCTTATAGTATCTAGCAAACTGTTCAAGTATTTGAAGGGGGTTATTATATGTCACGTTATCAGGGCCTTTAATGGTCCTAACTAATGTTTTAGCCTTACTTTCTGCCACCTTATAAGCTAAAATCTTTACTACGGTTTTGCCACTTTCATACTTGGAGAGACGATATTTATACAATTTATTATGACTTTTTTCTCTTAGCGTCTGTTTTAGAGCAGCTTTGAGGCCAATTGAAACACAGGTTAGTTCTTCTTCTGAGTTAGACCCCTTTGACAGCGCTGTCACTAGCAGTTTTTCTGCATGTAATATTTTCGCTATAGTATCATCCGTATTCTTTTTATTTTCAAAGTTTTACCTAAATATATACTGCTGAGTAAACCCCTAATGCCGGCCTTACAGGAGTCCCATACCATATTGTAAGAGGCTGAACCAATATTAAGTTCCAAAAAATCTTTTATGTGGGCCTTAAGTTTAAGTATAAATTCTGCATTAAGCAGCAAATGTCGTGGGAATGAAAAAAAGTGATAGTTTAATTTCTTTGTTGGTATTTTAAAAGAAAGGATGATAGGGTTGTGGTCTGATGTGACCCGTGGGCAAATCTCCATGTTACTTGTTTCCAAGATATTATTTGATGCCCATGCCATATCAATGCGAAAGCATAATTTATGCGCCGCTGAATAGTAAGTATAGCCGGCTACATCAGGGTGTAATACCCTACAGGCATCTTTAATATTGTGGATGCGCCCTATTTCTATAATTGCAGCCCTGGTTTTACGCATCCACCTGAATGCCCCCCGTCTGGTAGTATCAATATCATAATTCATAATACAGTTAAAGTGACCAAATATCAGTTGCTCCCCCTCCCATTCAAGAAGTTTGATATTAATTTTGTCCATGACAGTGGGATCGTCTATATTTGAGCCATAGACCACACAAAACGTGTATTTCTTACTTTCTATAATAAGTTGGGCGATAGCCCATCTACCATTTTTATCTGTTGAGGTTTTAATTGTCTCAGCTTTTAAAAATGTATTTTGTAAAATAGCAACTCCTCTAATTGACACATTTAAGTCAGAGCTAACAACAACGTTATACCCTAATTCTTTAAGTATATTGCGATCCTTATAGCATATATGTGTCTCAGAAAGTAAAAATATATGCGGGCTGTACATCCTTAACTCCTCAAAAACGAAGCGCTGTTTGTACTTACTATTTAGCCCTGCCATATTCCAAGCAATACACCTTACTTTATCCATAGCAGTAGCTTTCTCATCTCCCCTTGCCCCTACACATTAGAAGAAGAGAAAAAAACATAAACAAAAAGCTTTGCCACTTATTATCTTTTTAAAAACTCACCTCATGTCAATTTTACTGATTTTACCCTCTCGCACAACCCCCCTAACCCCTAAACCCTCCTCCTACCACATTCCTTACCATCCCTACCCACCCCACCCACCCCCTACTTCATCGTAGAGGAGTATTCCTCTCTCTAACCACCTGCCATTGATTTGGGCAGCCAATAGAGTCACAGCAGTACCCGCCCCTCTCTTCCAAAAACCCCACAAGTATCTCCGATACCACCGTATAACACACAAAGGAATACTTTGTTACATCAATGATCCTAAAGCCATTATTTAACAAAAGATAAAAAGAAAAAAAAGGTCTACAATCAGCAAGTCTTAAACCGCTACCTGCACCATTTTAGCTCTTTAACATTTTTAAATCTTTATATATAGTCAGTCACTGTAATATTATTCTGCTAATTTCTCAGTAGATTCTCTCCGCCATTTTTTCACAATTCTTTCCGCTTCTAGGTCATCAGAAAAGAAAAATGTATGACCATTCTTAAATACTTTTATACACGCTGGTTCTTGTAAGAAAGCTTGACCACCCAGGGCCTTAATTGGATCAATATATTGTCATAACTTCCAGCGCTTCTCCATGGTAGTTTTACTTAAGTCTGATCTGACAAAAAAAGTTATTGACTCTATAGTGACTGGCTTATTAGGTTGAGCTTTCAGCGACACCGCCTGCTTTAACAGACAGTTACCCATATAAATCCGAAAGGGCCGATGATACTGATTATCCTTGTTCTGTTGGACTAAGGGTAGTCTATGTACCCTTTGCAGCTGCGAGTCCCAGTACCAGTCTGATAAGTTCGGGAATGCTTTTTCAAAAAACTGAACCATGAATGCTAGCGGATCTTCACCTTCAGCCCCTTCTGGTATGCCAAAGACTCAAAGATTTTGTCTTCTTTGTTGATTTTCCATATCCTCAATTTAATTTTACAAATTTGCGATCTGTGTCTCATGTTTGTTAGCACATGCCTCTGTGAAACTGGAGAGTTACTCAGTGTCTGCTACCCTTTGTTGTAGCTCTGTCACCTCTAGCGTGAGACCACCTAGTTTATTTTCCAAAGTGTTTAAAGACCGTTGCATTTTATCGTTGTCTGCACGCATTTGCATGTAATGCTGCTGAGATTTGTGTCTCTGTTCATTGAGGAGTTGGATAATCATGTTGCGTGATGCATCCACCTTGGTGGCCCCAGTCTCAATCTCGATCTGTGACTGGACAGCTGTTTTATTCAGGCCTGTGTTCAGGCTATCCATATTATAGGTCGTATCATTAGTGCCGAGTATAGCCTGGGGCAGATTTGGACCAGACATGTTTGATATACAGTTGTCAAGTGTGTTTATACTGTTGGGCTGGTTTTCTTTGGGCGCTCCCTCCCCTGGGCTGTGCCCTGATAGCCGTAGTATCATCGTCTTGACCCCACCTTTGGCTTGCACCCATTTTCGTAGGGGGTTATTGTCGGTAATAATTTTAGCTTTATCCCCACTTTGCATGTGCGTTGTTTTTTTAGTTTTGTCTCTTGATTTTCCTTTAGCTTTTTTTGCAGCAGAACCTTCATTCATGTTATGTATTTTCCCGGGTATGACTTCCTCCATTTCTTCAAACTCGTCATTAAATTCAGAGTTGATTTGTGAGTCATCCCCTACCGTAGCTCTGTCTATAGCTATGCACATCTCCTCCCCCAGCTTTTGCGTCAAACTTAGGCCAGAGTTATTTGGGAAGAGTTGTTCATAATTAGTGCAAATAGGTGGCATTGAAAAATCCAAAAAATTAAGAACATCACCCCCACCTAAAGTTTCGGGAGGATCTGTATTCCCTATAGCTGTAGTCAAGGTTTTACTTTTTGCAGCCATTAACAGTGACTCATTATTAGTGACTCCGTCTGTGCCTACATCTACCCCAGCACCCCTTGTCAGTACATTAGTCAGTTCCACTATTATTCCAGCTGACTCATTAGCAGGAGTTTGAGTTGGGAGTGAGGCAGGAACCACGCTACAAGACAAGTCTTTAGACGTCACGTTGTTGCCCTGTTGCTCAATTGGGGTTACAGTATTGCCGCTACTAGGCATTTGTACATTCTCGCTTCCATTTTTGCAACCTGGATCTACGGCTACCTTTGGGGGCTGTAGTGCTGGGGTTTAATTAAAGGCAAGCCTGTTCTTTCATGTGCAGTTGTTACACTTACAGAGCTATTAGCTTCTTCGGTTGCCACATTCTTACCAGCTCTCGTGGATCTCGCTGGGTTTTAGGTGCCATCTCTTATACTGAAAGTGCTGTATCCTTGTCTGCACACTTCGCTCTGCGCTAGCCTCCGTGGGGCAAGGGACTGGGTAGAGGACAGTGGAAGCCAGCAAACATGGCTCCAAATGGCCCGGGTATTTTGTCCGCAATAACAGCCACACACTGGTCCCGTTCAGTCGTAGCATCTGAGGAATTTCTCCCCTTTTCTCCTGCGTTTCGAATTCTAGTTTGGGCTCCCTTATTCAGTGCCTTGTCTTCCGGATCTTTTATCAAGTGGCGACCAGTCTGCTGACGTGTGTCAGGTCCTGGTCAAACCTGCCTCCACACCGCCGCTAGGTCATTTTCAAATCCACTGAATAGCCCAAGTGTTCAGGTGCCGGGTGTTAGCAAAAAGAATGCTCGCTAGTCTGAGCCTGAATCTTCTCACTGCTTCACCGCAGTTAGTCGCATTACCCACATGACAGTGTAAACATGACAGTGTAGCAGTATAGCAGTGTAGCGGTGTGGCAGCAGAGTAGCCCAAGTATCCAAGTACCAGGTGCCAGGTTTTAGCAAAGAAAGAAGACAAAACAAATATATATATATATTTTTCTCTGTGTCTTTTGTCAAATGTCGACCAGTCTACTGACATGTGTCAGGTCCGGGTCCCAAACCCGCCTCCAGACCACCTCTGGATCGCTTCAAATCTGATAAGTAGCCGAAGTGGCCAAAGAAAGAAACATAGTTTTTCAGCTATGCCCGCATGAATCTTCTCACCACTTCACCGCCGTTCCCCGCAATGCAATGCAGCCATACAGTGCAACAGTGTATTGGTGTATCGGTGTGGAAGTGGAGTTTTTTGCTGCTCTACTCACCCACCGCTGCTCTCTGCTCACAGCGGGCAGGTGGCGGCGACTCTGCTGCTCTCGGGTTCGTGTTTATGTCCTGGGCGGCAGCTCGGGTCAGCTCTTGGTTTCTTGTCTGTGTCCATGGCGGCAGCTTGAGTCGGGTGGCTCTGATGCTTGTACTTCCTCATGCTCTGAGCAGTTTAACTATGTTTTCAAAGGTAAGTATCCTTAAGGTTTTTTAGGGGCCTCACGTTCCATACTCCAGATTCAGTGGAATCTGCTGCAACTCCGTGACGGCTTCAGTCCGCCATCTTGCTCCTCCTCCTGGATGAGTTTTCAGTTAAGTGTTCCATGAACTGTTTCTATGGTAACAGGCAGAAGGCAGATTGGGGTAGGGTTGAAATGTATGTCATTTGGAAAGGATTGAAATCTTTAAGCAATAGAAATGTGTGTTTGCTTTTGAATTAATGAGAGAAGCAATTTGATTTGATGTGAAGGTGTGTATGTGTTCAAAAAGAGAGGGAAACTGCCATTATTTGGTTCTCTTGAGAGGTGTTCAAAACAGATTCTTTATAAGAAAATCTGCTGTGTGACTGATATACTTCTTATTCTACAAAACAATTTGAAAGTTGAGTTATTAATTTGTGAGGGAATGTATGTGGTGCATTTTGATTTTAATCAGACTAACCTGTTTGTCCTGCTAAAGTGCAGGGAATACTTTTTTTTCTGTAGAATTTTATTGTGAGCGTGTGTGCATTTAAAAAGCATTCTGATAAGCATGTGTGCATTTTATGTGGTTGCAGACAGATAACTATGCTGTTCTCATGTTTTGGTAGAATTAGAAACCGGTTATTTTTTATTTATTAGCAAAAATGACTCAAGTGTCTATATTAAAACGCAGTACACATTCTAGACTATGAAATGTGTTTTGGTAAAATGCAATGGATAGTTTTTGTTGTCTAGAGTCTTACAGTGAGTCTTTTGTGCATTGAGGAATTATACTGATAGAAGCACACTATACTAATGAGTAGTAGAACATTTTGTGAAATGTGTAGGGTTTCTTAAAGTCTTGTTGAGTGGTAAATGTGTTTTGGTAAAAAGCAAGGGATAGAGTTGCTTGAGTAGAATCACACAGTGAGTCTGTGCATTTAGGAATCACTCTGAGAGAAGCATTTTGGTACTTCATGTGTTTCCCGACATGTAATTGGTTAAAAACGTATTGTGTTCTCACATTTTGGTAGGACTAGATAATAGTCATTGGTTATGTGTTTCAAAAATAAGTTTAGTATTAAAAGTAAAATGCAGTTCTGAAATATATGGAATGGATGCTTGATGTTTTTGCAGAAAAAAGGTACATGTAGTCTTGCAGTGACACTACCCCAGTATGATTTCCTACACTACCTGAACTCCACTGCACTACTGTAAACCCTTAATCTACCTCCAGCATGACCACCTACACTACTTATTCACCACTTTACTACCCTAAACCTTAAATCTACCCCAGCACAACCTCCTACACTACCCAAACACCAGTGTACTACCTTAGAACACTATCCCAGCATGACCTCCTACACTACCCAAACACCATTGCACTACCCTAAACCTTAAATGTACCCTACGACAACCTTCTACACTACCCAAACACCACTGTACTTTCCTAGAACATTGCTCCAGCACGACCCCCCGCATTAGACAAACACCACTGTATTACCTTAAAATAGTAATTCAGTATGATCTACTACACTACATAAACACAACTGCACAACCCCAAACCCTAAATCTACCCCAGCACGACCCCCTACACTACCCATTCACCACTGCACTAAACTAAACGGTAAAACACTATCCCAGCACAACCCCCTACACTACCCAGACACCATTGCACTACCCTAAACCTTAAATCTACCACAGCACGACCTCTTACACTACCCAAACACCATTGTACTACCTTAGAACACTATCCCAGTATGACCTCCTATACTACCGAAACACCAGTGCACTACCCTAAACCTTAAACCTATAGTGAGTATTTATTTCTATAGCATTACTTTCCTGTTTCATCTTTTAGTACTATGCCTTCTTAGGGTGTTTAAAGTCAATTCCAAACTCTGCTTCAGCTTGGTTTGTTCCTTTGGGCGAGCCTATAATTATTTGAATCGACTATAAAGAAAAATGAACTTTTCACCTCGCGCTTGACTGACCTCACTGAGACGCACACAATATCTGTGTTCCACGAAAGAATAATGGAACTTTCAAACACAAGCTTTTTGTTCATCCAGTGACCGAGCTCACTTGACCTGGGGAGCTTATTTCCACTTGACCAACGGATATATTTGTCTGGTTCCTGTTTGGGTGAGGAGAGTGCTTAGTGTTTTGAATGAATCATTGGAACAAGTTAATGTTTGAGCCTTTTTATTCAGGAGCTATTTAAAAATCATAATGGTTTGGAAAAATAAATGTTCCATCTATGATATCTTTAAAGTAGCATGTTTTTGTATATAGGCCATGGGTTGTAGTACATGCAATTTGCCCTGGGTAACAACAGGCTTGCCAACACAAGGAGATGCTGGGCAGAGCGCTGAAACTTTTCAGACACTCACTCCCAGTTATAGATCTGGGTTGAATCCATCATCGATCTTTAGCTCACTTTGCCACTTCAGTTCAGACCCAGCTATTTGCAAACCAGTCTTGATCCTGTGCCTCATGGGAACAGTCCAGCCCGAACTGCCAAACCAGGTCTTCCCTGAACCGTAAACCAGCATCCTGGGACTGGTTTTGGGGTGACAGCCCTCATCAGCCAGGCTAGCTTGAATCCAATGGCAAAGTGATCAAGGGACCCACGTCTAGGTATACCCTGCCAACTTAGGGCGAACAAAGCAAATAGAAGGAGATGATTGACGGAGCGCTGAAACTTTTCAGACACTCACTCCCAGTCATAGATCTGAGTTGAATCCATCATTGTTCTTTAGCTCACTTCGCCACCTTAGTTCAGACCCAGCTATATTGAAACTTAACCAGAACCCTTGAAGCTGTAGTAAATGAGACTGCCTCTGCTCTAGGTAACTTAACTGAAGAGCAATCTGCTATGAGATTTGTCGTTTTACAGAATCGTCTCGTCCTTGACGTCATATTGGCCGATAGGGGCGGGGCCTGTAGAGTCATCGGATCTAGTTGCTGCATTTTCATTCCAAATAACGCACCGTCTGTTTATTCAGCTATAACCAGACTTCATAAAATTGCCCATCTGTTACACCAAGATCCAGGCACCTGGACATGGTCCGGTTGGTTCTGGAATATAATTTCCGCTTGGGGATGGAAAGTCTTGTCCTTTCTAGGTATTGCAGTAGCGATCATATTCAGCTGCTGCCTCTGTATACAATGTGGCCCTGCGATTTGCGGCATTTGTGCTACCTCTTGTATTCCTAGTCCCAAGCCCCGTTCTAAATCCCGTTCCAAGAAAATTCGAGACGAACAATTGATGCTGTATGAAATGATAGATGGTATCATGAATATTGATGTTTCCTGATGGAAACGTAGTGACAAGGAGGGAATGTGGAAAAGTAAATTTTGCCATGTTCTGTGTCCCTACGCGTCCTCCATCATATGTTATGTGTGCATGATTAATATGCATATGTATTCCCCATGTTCGATTAAAGACGCAATTATATTTGTGCCCACCTCTAGTATGCCAGTTTCCAGTTCTCGTGAATACTACGAATATCAGGCCTATGTAAAGCTACGTTGCCACGTTTCTCAGTGTGCACGTTATTTCATTGTAAAGTTCCCGTTTCTAGGCCTCAAAAGGGCCTGGACACCAGATTCAGCTCCTGTCTCCTGAAGCCCTCGCTGAGGAGCGATTCAGCCCCCACCTGTGTTCCTGACCCTTCACTTACTTCCTGCCTTGCAGTGCCCGGTTCAGCCTGGCTCTGCCTCTGAGTCTGCCAAGAGTATGTTATGATTCCAGTTATCAGTTAGTCCTCCTTCTCTGCATTCCTAAGCTACTGAACTGCATCAATAGTTACCGTCATAGTCTAGCCTTTACGTCTCCATGTTAGAGAAATACTGTATTAATGATCATTTAGTATTCTTCATCACGCACTACATGTAGAATAATGCATGCTCCAGTCTTAGAGTCTGTTAGCCTTTACCCCGATAACTTTTGGATTCTATCAACATGATCTCTAAACATCAGATACTAGATACTGCTTAGGTACATGTCGCCCTGACTCTCCAGACTTCAGTCTCTGCTCCTAGCACAGAGTTCGTAGCCCCCAGCTTCTTCTAGTAACACGTCATTGCCAGTTTGCGCGCACCATTAGGTTAGAGGTCCCGGCTCCTTAGGTAGCCCCCTCCATGTCTCCACTCTATTCATGACATATTCTGTTACGTTTGCATCACATGTCTATGTATACGCCTCTGTTACACCTACTTTCACCCTTATCTTTCGCGACTGCTATTGACCACACCCACTGCTCCGCCTATCGTATGTATTGTAATGCAACTGTTTTAGTATATATGATCGTGTATTGTTATTAAATGTTAGCGCGCTCATCCCAGATCCAGCCCCGGCAGCTGCCGGGCCCTGCCATCCTATTCCTGTGCAGGTTGTCCTGTTCCTGTCCTTTATGCTGTAATAAACCTGCAAAACTCCTACTACCTCGAATCTTGACTCTTATTTATTGAGCTATCTGTTATTCATTCAAAAATAGAGGTATTATTTATTTATTTACCACATAATGGTGCCCTTTCCCCACGCGTCGGTGAAGCCACGCCGACCCCCTGACCCTCTGCAGTCGTGACGGATCTCTTCTGCGCACCGGCAGATATTTCTGCTTCAAGTATCCCTTAGGCCCACGGAGGAGACGGAGGAGGCGGTCCAGCATCCAGACGAGACGGTGGAGGAACGCGGTGAGTCCCGACCAGAGCCCAAGCCGAGAGTCCAAGGTCCGAGGTATCCGGAGGCCCACCCGTAACAGAAGTCCGAAGTTCGTCCGTCCGGCGTCGAAGCAGTCCAGTCCAGTCCGAGGCTTTCCGTTCTTGCTGCCCGGTGAGTACCGTTGCTGGGGTAGTATCTAGACAGGGTCAATCTAAATTGTCTCTGGTCCGATGGGTCTGGGTACGCAGATCTGAAACGAAGTGTTCACCTAGGTGGATACGGGTCTTGATGCGTCCCTTTATGGGACCGGTATGTTCCGTGCTGTTTCAGCAGCGCATCCAGTAATTCTAGTCTGTTCTCGAGAAATTCATGTGTTTCTGTTCTCAGTGTTCCAGGTAGTATTCTGTCCGAACTGTTGCTTCATAATGTTATTCAATGTATTTTCAATGTCGTGGTATGCCTGAATTGTTTTCTCAGTTGTTATTGTTCCTCGTGTATTGTATTGTGTTCAGATTCAAGTTTGCAATGTCCCTCTTTTCGAGATTACGTCAGTTAAAAACTAGAAAGGGTCTGCTAGAAGAAGCAGTTCCTGTTCCGCCTAGGGACAGTCCAGGTCATTTCATGTATCAGAAGCATGCCATAAGCGCCATATTGTATCTAGATTTATGGGTAGAGTATACCAAAGGTTTGGAAGAAAAGTATAGATGGCCCGTATCAGGTACGTGGGATGCCGAGTGCATCATGAGAGTAGAAGAAGCATTATGGAAAAAGAAAGCCAGACAGTCACAGAAAGATGCCATCGAGTTATGGCGCAAAGAATCTCATTCCCGCTCTGCCAGCACGTAGAGCGTCAGTCGATGGTTCCAGTTTAGGGGCCGCAGGAGGAGGTCCTCCTCAGACCCCGCCGCCAAATAGACGTCCAGGAGCAGTCGAGTTACATGAACGTGCGTTACAGCGTACGCCTAAATATCAGTCTATTGCAGAAATCAGGCGAGCTCTTACTGAATGCTGTTATGATCCAGTTCCAGGCGAGGATAGTATGGTTATATTTTCCGTGCGTGTTAGGCAGGTGTCCGAGTACTTGGTCACTTTACCGAATAAGATCTAGACAGAATATATCGTTTCATCCGTACAGGATCCAGAAAGTATTAGTGAAGTCATGTCTCAAAGGAAAGTTGAGATCCAGCTCATGATATTAAAGTTTCTGATTAATTGTCTAATAAGGGAACAAGATTATCCGACCAAAGATCAAGTCGAAATGAGAGTCCTGACAAGGTGGAGTGATAATATAGCCGAGGGTAAGCATAAGACCATCAGTAGTATAGAGAGTATGTACAAGAAAATTCGTAAGGAAATAATAAGGTTACATGACCAACGTAAAGCAGCACAAGTAAGCGAGAAAGAAAATGACTCTGCGGAAGAGGTAGAGGACGAGAATCCCGCCAGAATAGCGTATGTAGGAAAATCTAGATTCCCAGATCGCCATTTACGCCTAGAACACAAGTCAACTTTTCATCCTCCAGCACTAGAACAAGGTTCTCTAGAACAAGTATTTCAAGTTACCGATCACATTCTGAAATCACGAATCGGTTATAGCGAGTTAAGTACTATGCATGAACAAGAACTAGTCCGATCAGCAGTCCGATGGATTACTGATTCTACCACTTTTCCAGACGAGATAGTGGCACAAATGTTTCTGAAATTGCCCCCAGCCGAGCAGCGACTGGTGGGTATGTATATGATCCAGCACCTCATTACATTGTATGAGGGTCAACATTCTGATCCAGGTCCGTTACATGATGTCCTGAACGAGTTACTCCAGTATAAATGGAAAGGTTTAGGTACTGATTTGATTAGTGTCATTCTAGAACAGCGCCACAAATACAGAACGTTTCTGAACCCGCATTTTGTTCATGTCTCACCCCCAGAAAGTAAACCCTTTTACATAGACAGACAGAATCCGTTACGAGAAGTGCATCCAGTTAAGACAGAGGGTGGTGAGATGCAACGAGTGTTTGTTTACACCCCGATCACAAAGATGGAACTCTTAGAGATGAAAAAGTTAATTCCCTGTCATGATAAAGATCCAGCAGGGTTCCACCGAGAATTAAAAGACATGCTCCGTATGGGAGAATACACGTATCCAGATATCATTAAAATGTTAAAAGTCTTGTTGCCCGCAGGGGTATATGAGAAACTCAAAGAAAAAGAATGGGAGGTGGGAGAGAAAAAGATCGATTGGGCAGTTCTAGAAGCCGAAGATAAGGCACGAGTACCAGGTACCGGTCTTGGAGATAAATGTAAAGAATTACCAGAATTAATAATACAAGTTTTGCCTAGGTTATTGACAACTAGAAAAGAAGACTGGGATGCAATCTCAGCCTGTAAACAGAAACAAGATGAAGATATTAGTGATTATTATTCCAGATTTGAGAAATGTTTTACCATAAACAGTGGCCTTAAGACAAGTAGCGAATCATACCCTCATCTTTTTGTTACTAAATTAGTCGAGAATTCAAGTCCACAAATTAAAAACCGAGTTTTGAAAGTCGAAAGTACCTGGCAAGCTAATACCCCGTCCCAGATGTTACAGATGCTTCAATACCACCAGAATAGAATCAGAGAAGAGCAAGATCACGAGAGAAAACGTATGAAAGACACGAAAATGAAAGTACTAGTTGCACAATCTGTTCCTCAAGACAGTCAGAAAAGGGGTCCGAATCAAGCCAGTCATCCTGCAGCTCCCGTTAAAGGAAACTGCAATTATTGTAAACAGCCAGGTCATTTTATAAACGAGTGTGCAGTTCTGAAACACAACATAGCTACCGGTAAGACTAAAGAAAGACCACGTCCGCCTAGACAAGAACAAGTTACACAGACTCCTCAGTCACAGAATGCACCACAGACAGTTACAGCACCGCAGCCTATCGCTGCAACACAGCATGTTACACAGCAGATGTACCAGTATGCACAGTCTGAGTATCCAGAGTATCAGCCATATTCATGAAACAGCCTAGAGAGGGAGGTAGGCTTGCCTCTCATCGAGATACCTGTAGATCAAGAAGGTCCCTATGTTCATAGTCAAGTACTAGGGAAAGACAGAAAGTTTCTGATTGATACAGGGGCAAGTAGGACCACTATAAGTCACGCCGAAGTTCCAGGGGCTCCGCTCTCAGGCTCTAGAAATGTTTCCCTTGGATTTTCAGGAAAGCCTATTGTAAATGAAATATCAAAGCCAGTCACTCTAGAAGTAGGTCCATTGTCCCGCACTACTGATCTGTTACTTACTAAGTCATGTCCAGAAAATCTATTAGGCATTAAGACACTGAAAGAGTTAGGTGCAGTTATATGCTGTTCCCCAGAGGGAATACGATTGTTCCTACGTGACTTCAAGGGTCACTATGTATTACGAGATTTTGATCCAAGATTGTCTAATGTTCCGCAGCATCTATGGGCGCAAGGTCCAACTGATGTTGGCTTTATGCAAATCACACCCCATCGTGTGACTCTCAAGCCAGGTGTAGTGTTACCACGAATCAGACAGTACAGATTGCCACCTGAGGCTGTAGCAGCCTTATCCAAAATTATTGACGAGCTCATGGCTCAGGGAGTAATTGTGGAGACCGACTCCAATGTATGTAATTCCCCGATCATTCCAGTCATGAAACGTACTGATCCAAATGCACCTCCAGTATATCGTTTAGTGATTGACCTTCGAGAACTTAATAAATGTATTATTCCCCAGTATCCAGTTGTCCCAGATATCTCTTCCCTGTTGACAGCCATTGATTCCGAAGCTTCATTTTTCACTGTCATAGACCTCAAGAATGCGTTTTTCAGTGTCCCCATTCATCCAGACAGCCAGTTTCTTTTCGGATTTTGTTTAAATGGAAGGAGCTATATGTTCACACGCGCTCCTCAAGGTTTCACAGAAAGTCCTAGTATTTACAGTCAAGCACTCAAGAGACAACTAGACAACATTCACATGCCAACTGACACTGCCCTGCTCCAGTATGTCGATGATCTCCTGATCACAGCCCGTTCTGAATGTGCTTGCGAGCGAGCATCCCTTACAGTCTTGTATTTCCTAGCCGAGATGGGACACAAGGTGTCCCCTTCTAAGCTTCAATTCTGTGTCCAGCAAGTGGTCTACTTAGGACACTTACTGTCCAAGAGGGGTAGGCAGTTGACACCAGACCGTATCCAGTTAATAGCGAGTCTTCCTCAGCCAAGGACCCAGAAGGAGGTACGTGCTTTTATCGGCCTTACTTCTTATTGCAGACAATGGATTCCTCAGTATGCATTTCTAGCTAAACCACTGATACAGTTAACGACACAGGAGGCAGCCGTATCGACTGTCCTCCCTTGGACATCTGAACATGCACTTAGTTTCAATGAGTTAAAGAAAGCCCTATGTCAAGCTCCTGTTCTAGCAACACCGAACTACAGTAAGTCTTTTACACTTTTCGTCACAGAACGCGAAGGTACAGCATTATCTGTCCTCACACAAGATCAAGCAGGACAATACAAGCCTTGTGCTTATTTTTCGAGCACATTAGATCCTGTAGCCCAGGCTCTGCCTGCGTGCCTTAAGTCGGTTGCAGCCACAGCACTTGCTATCAGACAAAGTGATTCCATAGTATTAGGACACTCCCTGACAGTACAAGTTCCACACTCCGTGGAAGTTCTTTTAAACCGAACACAAACTCAGCACTTGACAATTGCACGTTTAACAGGTTATGAATTGACACTGTTCCAGCCACACATAGAAATCAGACGCTGCAACGTTTTAAATCCTGCTACATTGTTACCATCAGTTACTTCGAATTCTGCCACACACGACTGTGTGGAAGTAGTTAACATCATGACAAAGCCAAGACAAGATCTGACAGATATTCCATTACCAGATCCCGACCTGACACTTTATGTGGATGGTTCATGCATGAGAACTAGTACAGGAGAACTAGTAGCCGCGTATGCAGTGACTACTGACACTGAAGTTATTGAAACACACCGTATTGACACCCTGTCTGCTCAAGCAGCAGAGCTAGTTGCTCTGACTCAAGCCTGCATTCACGCCAAGAACCCGAAAGTTAATGTTTACACAGATTCACGTTACGCATTTGGAGTTGTACACCACTTCGGAGTGCTCTGGCAGGAGAGAGGTTTCATGACTTCTCATGGAACCAAGATTCAGCATGGTCTCCTTATTCAGGCTCTGTTAGATGCCATAAATTTACCGACATCCATTGCTATCATGAAGTGCAAAGCACATACGAAAGTTACTGACACTATTTCTCAAGGTAATGATCTAGCAGATCGCACAGCCAAGCTTACAGCTCAGACTCCAGACATTTCAGTTAATCCGACACAGACACATACTCCAGATCCGATTACATGTATGACAGTTAAAGACCCTACACAAGATGTCATAGATATCCAGTTACATGCTACTCCCGATGAAATCAAGAAATGGTCCGAACAAGGAGGGGTCCAGACAGATCAGGGATGGGTAACAAAGGGTAAAGCCACATGGTTTCTCCCCGACTCCATGGTTCAAGTCATTATCAATACCGCACATAGTCCAGCACATTTAGGAGAAAAAGCTATGTTAGACAGTATCCAGAATATTTGGTTCAACAAGCATTTACGAGCTGCAGCCAAGCAGAAAGTCGGTACCTGTATGATATGTTGTCAGTTTAATCCAGGTAAAAGTGTTCCGGTGGAACAAGGTGGATTCCAGCCCCCTGACCACCCTTTTGAAGTCCTCCAGATGGATTACATTCAGATGGAGCGATGTCGAGGTTTCAAGTATGTCCTTGTAGTTGTATGCGCTTTGTCCAGGTGGACGGAGGCATATCCAGTTCCAGATTACACAGCCACGACTACTGCCAAGCAGTTGGTTCGTGAGTTCTTCCCCCGTTATGGACTCCCTAGAGTCGTATATTCTGACAACGGCCAGCCATTCTCATCTGAACTCATGAAACACGTGTCCCTTTTGTTAGGGTACCAGTGGAAGTTCCATTGTGTACGCCATCCTGAAGCAGCCGGTCTCGTAGAGAGACATAATCAGACCCTGAAAATTCGAATTGCAAAAGTTTGTCAAGAGAAAGGTGTGGACTGGCTAGTAGCTCTGCCAGTTGCCCTGTTCTATATGCGCATGGTCGCACATTCCAGATCAGGTCTGTCCCCGTATGAGGTCGTTTTCGGCCGCCCCCCTAACATGTGGGGTACTCCTAGACCCCGAAGTATTACCGATGTTTCAAGTAATATGCTGACAGATTACCTAGCTTCCTTGATGTCTGCCCTCAACTCTTGTCGTTCACAGGTTGCCGCCGCATTTCCAGACAATACCGAGGTGGCACCGCATGAAATCGTTCCCGGATCCATGGTCCTAGTGCGAAATTTCGATCGTTCAAGTCCGCTGGAGCCTCGCTGGAAGGAGCCCCGACAGGTCCTCCTGGCCACCCGCACAGCCGTGAAGTTGGAGGGACGCAAAGGCTGGGTGCATCTTTCACACATCAAAAGATTTTATGGATTGAAGCCAGTCTCAAAGAACATTTCCCAGGATTTAAAGGACTGCCAAAGTACTATTCTTAAGGACTGTCCCGCAAAAGACACTGATACTGCACCCTCCCTGTTAGAGACAACTCCGCAACAGGAGTATAAGAAAAAGTTAAGGTCTAGTAAAATAAGTCAGCCAGTTTGATTGTCTAAGTCCTCCCCTAGGTGAAACGGTTAGACCGGTTTTCTGACATGTATAAAATAGACCCCCATAGTGAGAGAGTTAGTCAAAACTCAATCCGATGTATCGTTTTTCTATGTTTCATATTATTTCTCAGCATTATGATTTCCTGCACCAGTTATGCATTTTACTTGTATTTTCCAGTTTCTCATGTAAATAAGTCCTCTAATGTTACAGTAGAGCACACGTTTAGTGATCTGCCTCCTCATGAACTCTCTTACCGCCTCGCTATGCGTAACAATTCTTTTATCCGCATGTTACATTATTCACACCAGACCAGCAATGCCACTAATTGTTGGGTGTGTGGTCGACTCCCCCCTTTCCAGACCCCGAAGGGAGTTCTGCCACTCTTTCCTTATCCATTTTCACATAATGGTTCGTGTGGAGCATGGTCCACGTTAACGTCATCCTCAACAGATATGTCTTTTCTTAACAGTACATGTTTCCCAGACAAGCAAGGTCTTCCCCACAGAACAGGGTTAGATCTAGAAAACGAAGTTTACAATTTAGGTAATTATTCTTCGAATTTCATGGTCCGGAATGTTCAGTCTGATTCCACTCCAGACTTACCTGCTATTTCAGTACTACCAGTCAAAGGCGAATTATGTGTTAGAAATTATGGTTCCGTACATGTAGGACATAGTGATTGTACTACTATTGTCAAATATAGTGACAGTGGGAAATCTATTTTCAAAGCTTCACGTCATTCTTATTTTATTTGTGGTCAGACCGCATATGTTCGTCTGCCCCTCGATTGGGAGGGAACCTGTTACATTGCCTTCCTACTGCCACCTGTTTTCCTAGCTCCATCTGATTATCACAGAAACACACATCTAGTACACATTAGACATAGAAGGGAGTCCCCGATTGTCGATTATACTGAAACTGCTCTAGAACAGTATACAGATTTCAATAGAGGTTTCTTCTTCTTTATAGGACCTATCCAGAATAGTAAGCTAATCCGTAGGTTAACCAGAACCCTTGAAGCTGTAGTAAATGAGACTGCCTCTGCTCTAGGTAACTTAACTGAAGAGCAATCTGCTATGAGATTTGTCGTTTTACAGAATCGTCTCGTCCTTGACGTCATATTGGCCGATAGGGGCGGGGCCTGTAGAGTCATCGGATCTAGTTGCTGCATTTTCATTCCAAATAACGCACCGTCTGTTTATTCAGCTATAACCAGACTTCATAAAATTGCCCATCTGTTACACCAAGATCCAGGCACCTGGACATGGTCCGGTTGGTTCTGGAATATAATTTCCGCTTGGGGATGGAAAGTCTTGTCCTTTCTAGGTATTGCAGTAGCGATCATATTCAGCTGCTGCCTCTGTATACAATGTGGCCCTGCGATTTGCGGAATTTGTGCTACCTCTTGTATTCCTAGTCCTAAGCCCCGTTCTAAATCCCGTTCCAAGAAAATTCGAGACGAACAATTGATGCTGTATGAAATGATAGATGGTATCATGAATATTGATGTTTCCTGATGGAAACGTAGTGACAAGGAGGGAATGTGGAAAAGTAAATTTTGCCATGTTCTGTGTCCCTACGCGTCCTCCATCATATGTTATGTGTGCATGATTAATATGCATATGTATTCCCCATGTTCGATTAAAGACGCAATTATATTTGTGCCCACCTCTAGTATGCCAGTTTCCAGTTCTCGTGAATACTACGAATATCAGGCCTATGTAAAGCTACGTTGCCACGTTTCTCAGTGTGCACGTTATTTCATTGTAAAGTTCCCGTTTCTAGGCCTCAAAAGGGCCTGGACACCAGATTCAGCTCCTGTCTCCTGAAGCCCTCGCTGAGGAGCGATTCAGCCCCCACCTGTGTTCCTGACCCTTCACTTACTTCCTGCCTTGCAGTGCCCGGTTCAGCCTGGCTCTGCCTCTGAGTCTGCCAAGAGTATGTTATGATTCCAGTTATCAGTTAGTCCTCCTTCTCTGCATTCCTAAGCTACTGAACTGCATCAATAGTTACCGTCATAGTCTAGCCTTTACGTCTCCATGTTAGAGAAATACTGTATTAATGATCATTTAGTATTCTTCATCACGCACTACATGTAGAATAATGCATGCTCCAGTCTTAGAGTCTGTTAGCCTTTACCCCGATAACTTTTGGATTCTATCAACATGTTCTCTAAACATCAGATACTAGATACTGCTTAGGTACATGTCGCCCTGACTCTCCAGACTTCAGTCTCTGCTCCTAGCACAGAGTTCGTAGCCCCCAGCTTCTTCTAGTAACACGTCATTGCCAGTTTGCGCGCACCATTAGGTTAGAGGTCCCGGCTCCTTAGGTAGCCCCCTCCATGTCTCCACTCTATTCATGACATATTCTGTTACGTTTGCATCACATGTCTATGTATACGCCTCTGTTACACCTACTTTCACCCTTATCTTTCGCGACTGCTATTGACCACACCCACTGCTCCGCCTATCGTATGTATTGTAATGCAACTGTTTTAGTATATATGATCGTGTATTGTTATTAAATGTTAGCGCGCTCATCCCAGATCCAGCCCCGGCAGCTGCCGGGCCCTGCCATCCTATTCCTGTGCAGGTTGTCCTGTTCCTGTCCTTTATGCTGTAATAAACCTGCAAAACTCCTACTACCTCGAATCTTGACTCTTATTTATTGAGCTATCTGTTATTCATTTATCCATTCAAAAATAGAGGTATTATTTATTTATTTACCACAAGAGTCTTACAGTGAGTCTTTTGTGCATTGAGGAATTATACTGATAGAAGCACACTATACTAATGAGTAGTAGAACATTTTGTGAAATGTGTAGGGTTTCTTAAAGTCTTGTTGAGTGGTAAATGTGTTTTGGTAAAAAGCAAGGGATAGAGTTGCTTGAGTAGAATCACACAGTGAGTCTGTGCATTTAGGAATCACTCTGAGAGAAGCATTTTGGTACTTCATGTGTTTCCCGACATGTAATTGGTTAAAAACGTATTGTGTTCTCACATTTTGGTAGGACTAGATAATAGTCATTGGTTATGTGTTTCGAAAATAAGTTTAGTATTAAAAGTAAAATGCAGTTCTGAAATATATGGAATGGATGCTTGATGTTTTTGCAGAAAAAAGGTACATGTAGTCTTGCAGTGACACTACCCCAGTATGATTTCCTACACTACCCGAACTCCACTGCACTACTGTAAACCCTTAATCTACCTCCAGCATGACCACCTACACTACTTATTCACCACTTTACTACCCTAAACCTTAAATCTACCCCAGCACAACCTCCTACACTACCCAAACACCAGTGTACTACCTTAGAACACTATCCCAGCATGACCTCCTACACTACCCAAACACCATTGCACTACCCTAAACCTTAAATGTACCCTACGACAACCTTCTACACTACCCAAACACCACTGTACTTTCCTAGAACATTGCTCCAGCACGACACCCCGCATTAGACAAACACCACTGTATTACCTTAAAATAGTAATTCAGTATGATCTACTACACTACATAAACACAACTGCACAACCCCAAACCCTAAATCTACCCCAGCACGACCCCCTACACTACCCATTCACCACTGCACTAAACTAAACGGTAAAACACTATCCCAGCACAACCCCCTACACTACCCAGACACCATTGCACTACCCTAAACCTTAAATCTACCACAGCACGACCTCTTACACTACCCAAACACCATTGTACTACCTTAGAACACTATCCCAGTATGACCTCCTATACTACCGAAACACCAGTGCACTACCCTAAACCTTAAACCTATAGTGAGTATTTATTTCTATAGTATTACTTTCCTGTTTCATCTTTTAGTACTATGCCTTCTTAGGGTGTTTAAAGTCAATTCCAAACTCTGCTTCAGCTTGGTTTGTTCCTTTGGGCGAGCCTATAATTATTTGAATCGACTATAAAGAAAAATGAACTTTTCACCTCGCGCTTGACTGACCTCACTGAGACGCACACAATATCTGTGTTCCACGAAAGAATAATGGAACTTTCAAACACAAGCTTTTTGTTCATCCAGTGACCGAGCTCACTTGACCTGGGGAGCTTATTTCCACTTGACCAACGGATATATTTGTCTGGTTCCTGTTTGGGTGAGGAGAGTGCTTAGTGTTTTGAATGAATCATTGGAACAAGTTAATGTTTGAGCCTTTTTATTCAGGAGCTATTTAAAAATCATAATGGTTTGGAAAAATAAATGTTCCATCTATGATATCTTTAAAGTAGCATGTTTTTGTATATAGGCCATGGGTTGTAGTACATGCAATTTGCCCTGGGTAACAACAGGCTTGCCAACACAAGGAGATGCTGGGCAGAGCGCTGAAACTTTTCAGACACTCACTCCCAGTTATAGATCTGGGTTGAATCCATCATCGATCTTTAGCTCACTTTGCCACTTCAGTTCAGACCCAGCTATTTGCAAACCAGTCTTGATCCTGTGCCTCATGGGAACAGTCCAGCCCGAACTGCCAAACCAGGTCTTCCCTGAACCGTAAACCAGCATCCTGGGACTGGTTTTGGGGTGACAGCCCTCATCAGCCAGGCTAGCTTGAATCCAATGGCAAAGTGATCAAGGGACCCACGTCTAGGCATACCCTGCCAACTTAGGGCGAACAAAGCAAATAGAAGGAGATGATTGACGGAGCGCTGAAACTTTTCAGACACTCACTCCCAGTCATAGATCTGAGTTGAATCCATCATTGTTCTTTAGCTCACTTCGCCACCTCAGTTCAGACCCAGCTATATTGAAATCAGTCTTGACCCTCTGCCTCATGGGAACAGTCCATCCCGAACTGCCAAACCAGGTCTTCCCTGAATCAGAAACCAGCATCCTGGGACCGGTTTCGGGGTAACACCCCTGATCAGCCATCTTAGCACTGCAGTATTACAGAAGAGGCCGCAGGGGCCTGTGCGACCCCTTCTGCAATATAGATAGTCTGTGCTAACTTAAGGGGTGATTCCCACTAATGTGCCACCCGAGTGCAGGTGCCTATCTGCAGCTGCCCTCAGGGCAGCGTAAATTAAGTAATGCAGTGTTTGTTTGAACCTGGCGCACCTTACTAAAGGTGCGCCACAGTGCAAATGGGAATAGTGCGCCCCAAGTATAACCGCTGGTGGCTAGGACCTATTGTATAATAGGCATACATCTAAATGGTAGGGCTCCCACTAATTTTTAGGTAAGTGCATACATTTGAGCATAGTCAAACCAAGGAAGAAGAAAAGCTCATGTAAATAGCAATTAATGACTTGCGTGTCAAGAAGGAAGCTTGGGTTGCCCATAAACGAGCAGTCTAATAGTGGTGAGACATGGGATTCTTTTCTTTTTAATTACAAAGTTCTGCTTAGTGCATGACTACAATGCTGTGTGTGTGTGTTTGTTCTCAAATACCTGGGTTTTCCTACATTTAAAATCTCATTCCTCACGGATGTATGATATAAATCAGTCTTCTAGAGTGATGAGCAGGGCCATCCTTGTGTTATGTACTATATAATTTTCGGGGATGGATCGTACCAGGGTCAGAGAGAAGATTCAAACCATGTAGTGTTTTAAAAATCCTGTTCCGAAAACCTTTTCAGCTGTTTTGAAATTTCGTTTTTTTTTGCTGAAATAGACGTTAATTTGGGATGACCACGAATTAATAGAGGTGGAAGAACATGAAGTACTAGTCTTGGATGTGACAATGCCGTCCGTCTTATTTTTGGTAGTAGATGGGTTTTGTATGCGAGTTAGCCAAGGTTTATACTACAAGATTCTAGCTGGTGTAGGATGTTGTAAGACAAATAGGAGAGGAGGGGAGAGGAGTTGGCCTAACGGCTAGGGCGCTCGACCTCGGACCTGGGGATCTGTGTTCGAGTCTCGGTAACGACGCCAAAACCTCCTGTGATTCTGGGCAAATCACTTAATCTCCCCGTGCCTAAAATGAATGTGTGTCCGTCCTCATATTACGTAACTGGTGCTATGTAAAGCGCTCTGATACCTGATTCGGTTCGGGTCTAGTTCGCGCTATATAAAACTCTACCAAAAAAAAAAAAAAAAAAAATCCCAGCACGATCCCTTACACTACCCAAACACCACTGTACTTTCCTAGAACACTCCAACAGCATGACCCCCTGCAGTACACAAATACCACTGCACTACCTTAAACTCTAAACACTATCCCTATCATGACCCTGTACATTACATAAACACCACTGCACTACCCTATAACACTAACCTAGTCCAACGTCCTACACTACCCAAACACCATTGGACTACCCTACATTTTAAATCAACCACAGCATGACCTCTTACACTACCCAAACACCAGTGTACTACCTTAGAACACTATCCCAGCATGACCTCCTACACTACCCAAACACCATTGCACTACCCTAGCCCTTAAATGTACCCCAGGACAACCTTCTACACTACCCAAACACCATTGTACTTTCCTAGAACATTGCTCCAGCACGACCCCCTACACTAGACAAATACTGCTGCAGGACCTTAAACCCAAAACACTACTCCTAGCATGATGCCGTATACTACATAAACACTATTGCACTAACCTAGAACACTACCTCAGCACGACCTCCTACACTAGTCAAACACTATTGAAGTACCTAAACCCTTAAACCTATGCCAGCACGAACTCTTACACTACCCAAACACTATTACACTATCCAAAACCTTATATCTACTATAGGACAACCTCTTACAGTACCCAAACACCACTGTATTACCTTAGAACACTATCCCAGCATTTCCTTCTACACTACCCAAACAGCATTGTACTACCCTAAACCTTAAACCTAATCCAGCACGACCCTTTACACTACCCAAACAGCGCTGTGCTATCCTACTACTCCATTTATAAGAAATATTGTTATTTGTCTAGAATCACAATGTGAGTCAGTGTCCATTTGGGAAAAGTGAGAGAGAATGATTTGGTTGCTTTATGTGTTTGCAGACATATAGGTACATCTACTCTTGCAGTGACACTATCCTTAGCACAATTTATTTCCTTTACTAAACAAAGACCAGTGCACTACCCTGAACCCTTAATCTACCTCCAGCATGACCACCTACACTACCTATTCACCACTTTACTACCCTAAACCTTAAATCTACCCCAACACAATCTTGTACACTACCCAAATACCACTGTGCTTTCCTAGAACATTACCCCAGCAGAACCCCCTACACTACACAAACACCACTGCACTACGTTAAAACCTAAAACACTATCCCTACTATGACCCTGTACATTACATAAACACCACCGCACTACCCTAGAACACTACCCCAGCACGACCTCCTACACTACCCATTCACCAATGCACTACCCTAAACTCTAAAACACTATAACAGCACGACCCACTACAGTACCCAAACACCATTGCACTACCCTAAACCTTAAATCTACACCAGCATGACCCCCTACACTACCCAAACACTACTGCACTACCCTAAACCACTACCACAGCAGGACCCTCTATACTACACAAACACCAGTGCACTACTCTAAACTCTAAATCTACCCCTAGTACGACTCCCTACACTATATAAACACCACTGTACTACCCTAAATACAGAAACACCACCCAGCACAACCCCGTACACTACTCAAACACCATTGCACTACCCAAAACCTTAAATCTACCCCAGCACGACCTCCTACACTACCCAAATATGACTGCACTATCCTAGAACACTACCCCATCATGACCCCCTACACTACCCAAACACTACTGCACTACCCTACAACACTACTCCAGCACAACTCCATACACTACACAAACACCAATGCACTACCTTAAACTCTAAAACACTGTCCCTATTATGACCCCATACACTACATAAACACCACTGCCCTACCCTAGAACACTACCCCAGCACAACCTCCTACACTACTCAAACACCATTGCACTACCCCAGCATGATCCCCAACAGTACACAAACACCACTGAACTATCTTAAACCCTAAAACATTATCCCTAGCATGACCCCGTACACTATATAAACACCACTGCACTACCTTAGAACACTGTCCCAGCAGGAACTCCTACACTATACAAAGACCACTGCACTACCCTAAACCCTAAATCTACCCCCAGTACAACCACCTACACTACCCAATCACCAGTGTAGTACCCTAAACTTTAAAACACTACCGTAGCATGACCCCCTACACTTTTGAAACACTATTACAACACCCTAAACCTTAAATCTATGGCAACATGTCCTCCTACCCTACTGAAATACCACTGCACTTCCCTAGAACAGTACCCCAGCACGACTCCCTACACTAGACAAACAGTGCAATACTGCAAATTCTAAATCTGTACTGTTGCAAAACCATAGTGACTGTTTATGTACCATGTAGTAATCTATCTATTAAATTAAAAGTGAACCAATTATGAATTCACTCACTGTCTTTCCTTATAGTATTGTGATCATTTAGTATATAAATACATGTAGTCATACAGTTCTTCAGGTATTACTGTTATGGAGTGCTTCAAACTGCTATGCATTATGTATGTAGTACTCTTATCAGCTTCACAGTTGTGCTTCAGGCCTATAATTTTTTAGTCAGAATTTATATGAAATGTGTTTGTATATTCATAAAATTGTATAATTTTTTTAAGTTGTTAATAAATACTTATTTATGTTTATTTTTTACAGATACTGTTTATCATCCTTAAAATAAAGTTATCATGCCGAAGAAGCAGAGAAGAAAACAAGATCAGAAAAAGGATACTTACTTGAAAAAAACTCAACCACAAGTATTGGAAGACCACAATGGACTTCATAAAAAATATAACTAGATTTAGAAAAAAAATGCAAATGTGCAAAGCAGTGAAAATGTTCCAAGCATAAAAAAGTACAAAGAATAGAAAAGGAAAAAAAAGGCAATGTAAAAACAAAGGATACAGCTTATAGTAAAAGAAGAGAAAATCAATATAAAGAATTGCGCAAAAAAACTATTTTACAACAGAGTAGTCCATAATTTGATGAAAGATAAAAATAAATATAGAAAGAGAACAGTATTTTATAAAAAGAAGAAGCATATCGAATCCATTGTTGAAAAGGCTTTTGAACTAAAGAGGAAACTCTTTTTTTTAGTAATAAACAGAATTCGATCACTAGATAAACTAATCCATTTAATGAAGGCCAAAAGTAAGAGGAGAAGAGTAATTAACAAAAGTAATTTTTGTGATTGTTTTTAGGGGAATGGAAACATTCTTCAAGTTCTGAGCCTTTTTTTAATGAAGAGAGTTATTTACAGAGCAATAATTTGTTGCATGCAGTTGACACCAGTGGTAGAGCTTATGAGGTTAAAAATGGTTGTCCAATTGGGAAAGAGAAAATGGTTCCTAGAAAAGCAGAAGAAGTGATAGCTGATGCAATTCTAGGCAGACGTCCTAAAGCCCCAGTGTACACTTGGGATTGTAGTAGTATATGTAGTGTACGACAAGAATCTATTGATAAATTACGCAATTTCTTACAAGCATATTGTTAAAAAAGTGTTAAACAAAAGATGAAGGTGTTGCAAGGACTAGACCCTTGCAGGGTGAGAAAACACACTGGTTTGCATGGTCATTCTCTAGCTTGTCTTTCTAGGAAAGTGTGTCAAAGTGTTTTTCATCATTTAGGATATTGACAGTACATCATACTCAAATGCAGAAGTTAATGAGAAGATTGTATTATGCAAAAAGTCCAGCACTAAAGTTAAATGAGTTGAACAGTGCTCTTTTACGTGGGTCAGTATCAGATGTGCAAAAGGTTTGTGATGATATTGAGTTTTGTTACTTTGGTCCAGAAGAAGAGAATGAAGAAACTCAGACATTAATAGAAGAAAATGTTGTAGGGAATGTTGAACATAGTTGTACAAAACATTTTCAAAATGAAATTACAAAGTTTAAGGTGATTTCAGGTGAAAGGCCAAATTATTCTTGTATTTGTTGTCACCTAAATCACTACAAAAATCAGACTAGGAGTGTTGATCTGTATTTAAAAAGCAAAAAAGAAAATAATGATAAGTTGAAAGAATTTGCAACTTATTTGTTGGTAGAGAATTGTTTTTATTTGGGTTCTGATCAACGTATTTGTAAATATTGTTATAACAAATTAGATCAGAATAAAATGCCCGCTAGAGCTGTTCATAATATTCTAGAGTTGGTTGCTATTCCTCCAGAACTGATAGATTTAAACAACTATAAGTCTATTCTCATTCAATGTGTGCATCCATTTCAGGCTATTGTTTGTATGGCGCCTAAAACAGGTAAATTGCCTCCTTCAGATTTACAAAGAGGATTAAAAAGAAGAGTTGTGTATTTACCATTAGATTTAAAGAAAAATATTGAAACTATTGGTGTAGAGAGTGTAGAAAGAATAAGAAAATCTGGTGGGAGTTAGTGGGTGTTCGGAAAGTGCAAACGGCAACATTGTATTTGATAAAAAACAATACATACTATAAGAATGTTTATATAGGAGAAGAAGAAATAGTTTTAGCAGAAGATACTGAAACGTCAAGTGGCCAAATTGAAAAAGTGGATTTGATAAGATGTGAAGAAATATATGAACATTACAGTATGCATCCACTTCATTCAAAAGAAGTAATGGGGAACACTATTGATTTGTTCCAAATGAAAAAAGCAAAGGGAACTCCCATGAGTGTATGGGAAGAGAGCTTGGAAGCTCGTTGTTTTCCACAGTTGTTCCCAACTGGAAAAGGAGGACGATATGATGAACGTCCTGTGCAGATTCCTGCATCTGAATATCGGACAACAAGATTATATGCAGAAGATCCAAGATTTCGACAATGTATCCCTTATATATTTCATCTTTTGTTTGAAAGTGACTTGTCTGGACTTCCATATGCAGTCAATCATATTCTAAAAACTGGAATACATCTGCAAAATGTATCTGCAAAAGATTTTATGGATAAAGTGCACCAGAGAGATGATCATCTAGCATCTCAGCTCATTCATTTGATGGCATGTCAGCGTGGCACTAATAAATTATGGTACCGTCGTCATAGAGACCTAAAATGTCTGCTACGGAACATAGGAACTCCAACATGGTTCCTTACCCTAAGTTGTGCTGAGTACGCTTGGGATGATTTACTAGAATTTCTTCGAAAGGCAAATTCTAATATAAAAAATATTGAAAACAAGACACCTGGAGAATTGTGCTCTTTGGATGTATGCAGGTATTTCATTCATAGATTTGAGGCTAATATGTCTTTTATCTGCAATAAAAAAAATCCTCCTCTTGAAGAAGTTGTGGATTTCTTTTGGAGAAAGGAGTATCAAGCAAGAGGTGCTCCTCTTATACATATGCTGTTATGGATTAAGGACGCTCCCAAATTTGGAACAGATGCGGATGATACTGTTTTGAGTTTTATTGAACAATATGCAACATGTGCTGTAACCAAAAGCACAGACGAAAACAACTTAAGAGCACAAGTGTTACGATTCCAAAGCCATCGATGTGGAAAATACTGTTGACGAAAGTGCAAATCTAAGGACAAATTCTACACCAAATGTCGTTTTGGATTTCCATGACCTGTAATATCGAAAAGAAGAGTGAACAGTTTTATGTCATATTTGCAACATACTATCACAAGAAAGTCTCCAAAAAATACCTACAACTTAAGAAGAAATGAAGAGTCAAAATACATAAATGACTACAACCCAGTTATTTTGCCCATGTGGAATGCTATCATGGATATTCAATATGTTGCGGACAATTCCATTGCTGTTGCTCGATATGTAACATCTTATATTACAAAATCAGAAAAGACAGAATTGAAAGAAATGTGGGAAGAGATTTCTCATGAGAAGACTCTAAGTAAGAAATTATACAGTTTCAGTTTGAAGATGTTATCGCATCCAGATATCGTAGCATATGAATGCTCAGATCGGGTATCATCTGCAAGTCTACACTCCATATCTAGAAAAATAATTTATGTGAGCCTAGGCCTTGCAGCAATACGAAATCGAGTACTCAAATCTCTACAAGAAATTGAATATTTTGCAGATAAAGATCTAGAAAGTATAGATATTTTGAAAACGAATATGTTAAACACATATTATCCAAACAGAAGTCATCATCTTGAGAACATGTGTCTTTATGAAATGTTACAAAACTACACTTTTAAACGGAATATTACAGAGAACATCAATGATGGAAAATATGGAGTCATTGGTTCTGAAGGATGTTTGGTAAAACAAACAAAAAGAAGTTTGATTAATCACAGGAAGCTGATAAAAGGGAATTTTACAATTTAGCCCTTTTACAACTATTCAAACCATGGAGTTCAGAACTGGAATTACTTGGAGATTTCCAGAGCTATGAAGATTCCTTTAATGCTTGTAAAGATAGCATACAATGCAGTTCTTTGCAAATTATGTGAAAAGGTTGAACGATGAAATTGATCAAGAAGCTACAATTGCAGCTGAGATTGCTAGAGACAGTTCTCAAGACAGTCAAAGTTCTGCTGCGATGAGTCAAGATCCACTAGGACAACCAATTGTTGAAAATGAAGCAGCAATCGCCATGAATGAGGTGGAACAGCAATGCATCACGCTCAAGAAGATGTAACTAACTTATCAAACTTGGAAGAACAACTAAATGTTGAGCAAAAACAAATATATGAGCAAGTGAGACAACAGATTGACCATGGATTACTTCACGAAATGAAAGAGTGCTCATGCATGTCATTTTAACCTATCTGAATGTACGTGAGTGGACAAGTTTTTTAATTAAAGTAATTACAAGTTATCTACAGAAAACAACCGATTCACATTTGTCTTGTGTTGTCACTGCTCCAACTGGGTTGGCATTAAATATAATGGGGTAACCCTGTAACCCTCAGAACCTGGGCGGGTAATTAAACAAACAATAATAGTTCTGTCGGAAAAAACATTTCAATTAGGCATGTTAATCAATACCCAAACAAACTCATATATCCAATGACGGATGTATACCGTTTAAATTAATAAATCAACACTGACCCAAATAAGGAGAAAGTAAATCTTTAGTAATCAACTTTCTTCTAAGCATTTATTCTGCAAAGTTTTAGGTATGCTGTCCAAAATATACAATTACAACAAATACAAATAGGGCATAAATAGTGATATTGTGACTGAGTGATATAGGTGAAACAACAAATATACATATATAAAGATGAACTTTGTTCAGAAATCCACTGTGAACCACAATAGTCTCAAGAGATTAAATTTGTGTCTTTTGTTCTTTGGGACTTTGTGCAGTTGGATGTGTGTCAAAAGTACGTCGACGTTTCGACCCTAGTATTGATGCGCTGATTTATGAGCATCCAAAGTGGGTCTTCATCAGGACTGGGAGGGTTGGACAGCCTATGGATGTAAAGGACATACTGTCAGGGCCTATGACGGGTCACTGCTACAAATTAGGGAAGGAGGCACCTTACTCTGCTCACCTTCGTGTTAGGTGTGGAATTCATCTGTTCATTTCATGATGATGGTGCTTGTCAGCCATCACGCACATGTAGTGCTGATGATGCACTGCTTCTATAATTAATGTATGAAAGACAACTTAACGCAACATAGCTCAATCAGGGATTACTGTTATTGGAGAATGCTATTATTGTCCATACAGTTACGGATTCTCCTCCTACCTTATATAGTAGGGAGAAATGGGTCTGAACTCAGTAATGAACATGAAATCGACAAGATACACTATTAAGTGACTGGTTGTGTATGGTTAGTATAGTCCAGGTTGGTGTTTATTAAACTACTATCATCCAATCTGAGCCGTTGTGTATGGCTAGTTCATCATTGCTCATGCTGTGGATTAGTAGGGCGTGAGGAATGACTAAGGAGATTTTCTCCTGTTCTGGTTTAGAAATTATTGAAGGAAACTTTAAAAACAAAACCCGGTTGTGTGTCTGCACACTAGGGTTAATGTCGACATAAGCACAGAGCGCTGGCTCCAGGTGGTCATAACGTGTGAGGCTTACTGATCTAGTATGCTGGTCTTAAATACCCCGAGTTACCTTGTAATTAAAGAGTCCTCGTATGTATAGCTGTAATGATAGTGAGCGCTTCTGCAGTTAAAACTACCTCGTGGGCATGGCTGGAAAATTGTGAGCGCTTATGCAGTGAAACATATATAATTAGTTGTAAACATGACCGCATGCATTGCTTAATCTAGGGCGGTGATGCTGTCTTAGTTTGTGAATGAAACGCGATCCATGGGAAGCGTTTCCTTGTGTGTTAGACCTAATTTACACCAGAAACGAAACATGACTTTCTCTTGCTCATAAAACGCGATCGTGAAGCGTTTCCAAGCGTGTTCAGAATAAGTAACAAGGTGAACATGTAACAATGCGCGATCGATGATCTTTCTAATCCCAACTCACATGTTGAGGGGCGGGCAAGGATTCTTACTTACTCAGGTGAGGAAAGAGGACGTCTGTCAGCGTCGGGTCCTGACTGTGAATGCCAACCCGAGCGCTACACCCGGTCGTATTTGACCTGCGGTGAATGTGGCGTACGTGTTGATTGACATGTTAACACAATTCGTGGTTGAGCGCGCTGGTCGGCGCTTGATTAAGTGGGGATCTTTTACTGCTTTTCAACGGTCTGTATGCCGATAACGCCTAACAAATGAGCCTCCATGTGTAAATGCTAATTGTATAGCTGTATGGGCCATGATCAATACAGAGCAATTGGAGAACGTAAATCTAGTCACATCCATATACTGTAAATGTAAATGTAAATGTATGTGTCTTGTAAAGCGCACTGCTGCCCTGAGGCGTCGTGGCGCTGTAGACTGCTGGGGAACCCGTCCTGGCTATCCCTGTGAGATGGTCCCTACTGGGTATCTCCAAGGTGAAACCAGGCATCCCCGGCGAATGTGGGGGGCCGTTGTAGAGATGAGACAAGCTAATGCCCAGAGTTGCCGAGTGTGATCCCTGGTTAGAGTAGGCACAGAGGCGAGAATTATCGAGTCGGCTGACCCTGGTCCACAACCCTCACAATACACATACTCTGTTGTATATATACATTAACAAAAATAATTGGAAATAAATGCTACAAAAGTCAATGTCTACATACTTAATATAGTCGTGATCATTCTGTTCTTTGATCTGATATTCATGCTAGCATCTATTAATTGTTACTTAAGCATTTTGATAATGGACATAAACATCCATGAACCTAGGTTTGACATAGGTGTATTGCGTTAAATCTTTACATTATTATATCAACTCATTGGTTTTGCTCCGTTGTTCACACAGATATATAACATTTAACTTATTCAATGATTTCCCAACATTTATACTCGCATGACTCGGTATAAAAATTGGTTATATGCTGGGTAACAGTAAAGCAATTGTATGTTTGGTCTAATATCTGATAATACGCGTACATTGCAATCTTACCCTAAATGTTTACACTATTGTATCATACGTATTTGGTCAAAAGGTTGTATATATCATGGGGATATAGAATGTTTGTGACCCAGGTAGTGTGTTATGTCTTACATATTTGGAGATGTATGGGGTAGTGTCTTCTGGTGTGTTAGGTCATATCTATGAATGCTGTAGATATGGTTGGTAACTATGTTAGGTCATCTCCAGACGGTCTTATTGTGATGATCTAGAACACACATTGATGTATGCAGAGCAAGGACATGGTCATGTTCACAGTTTACTCATTTGGACATAGGTTTCTTCCTGTTCGTTGAGTCCATGAATTGTGGCTTTTGTGGTGTGTATCCAACTGCATTCCTTAAAGTTTAATTGGTTTGCAATGTTGCCACCTCTTTGGTGTAAAGTCACCTACTCCAGGACTGTCCATTCAATCTGGTCCGGGGTGTGACCCAGCGACGTGTAGTGGTCTACCAATGGTGCTCCTTGTACTTTGCATTTAATTCTGCTCTGATTCTGTTTTTAATCTTCTGGATAGTCTGCCCAAGGTGAACATGTAACAATGCGCGATCGATGATCTTTCTAATCCCAACTCACATGTTGAGGAGCGGGCAAGGATTCTTGCTTACTCAGGTGAGGAAAGAGGACATCTGTCAGCATCGGGTCCTGGCTGTGAATGCCAAACCGAGTGCTACACCCAGTCAGATTTGACCTGCGCTGAATGTGGCGTACGTGTTGATTGACATGTTAACACAATGGTGGTTGAGCGCGCTGGTCGGCGCTTGATTAAGTGGGGATCTTTTACTGCTTTTCAACGCTCTGTATGCAGATAACGTTTAACAGATGAGCCTCCATGTGTAAATACTAATTGTATAGCTGTGTGGGCCATGATCAATACAGAGCAATTGGAGAATGTAAATCCAGTCACATCCATATACTCGGTTGTATATATACATTAACAAAAATAATTGGAAATAAATGCTACAAAAGTCAATGTCTACATACTTAATATAGTCGTGATCATTCTGTTCTTTGATCTGATATTCATGCTAGCATCTATTAATTGTTAATTAAGCATTTTGATAATGGACATAAACATCAATGAACCTAGGTTTGACATAGGTGTATTGCGTTAAATCTTTACATTTTTATATCTACTCATTGGTTTTGCTCCGTTGTTCAGATGTTCAACATGTCAATCAACACGAACAACACGTTCAGCGCAGGTCAAATACGACCGGGTGTAGTGCTTGGGTTGGCATTCACATCCAGTACCCAACTGTGACAGACGTCCTCTTTCCTCGCCTGAGTAAGTAAGAATCCTTGCCCGCTCCTCAACATGTGAGTTGGGATTAGAAAGATCATCGATCGTGCATTGTTACATGTTCACCTTGTTACCTATTCTGAACACGCTTGGAAACGCTTCACAATCGCGTTTTATGAGCAAGAGAAAGTCACGTTTGGTTTCCGGTGTAAATTAGGTCTAACACACAAGGAAATGCTTCCCATGGATCGCGTTTCATTTATAAACTAAGACAGCATCACCGCCCTAGATTAAGCATAGCATGCGGTCATGTTTTACAACTAATGATATATGTTTCACTGCATAAGCGCTCACAATTTTCCAGACATGCCCACGACGTAGTTTTAACTGCATAAGCGCTCACCATCATTACAGCCATAACAACGAGGCCTCTTTAATTACAATGTAACTCGGGGTATTTAAGACCAGCATACCAGATCAGTAAGCCTCACATGTTATGACCACCTGGAGTCAGCACTCTGTGCTTATGTCGACATTAACCCTAGTGTGCAGACACACAACCGGGTTTTGTTTTTAAAGTTTCCTTCAATAATTTCTAAACCAGAACAGGAGAAAATCTCCTTAGTTATTCCTCACTCGCTACTAATCCACAGCAAGAGCAATGATGAACTAGCCATACACAACGGTTCAGATTGGACGATAGCAGTTTAATAAACACCAACCCGGACTATATTAACCATACACAACCAGTCACTTAATAGTGTATCTTGTTGATTTCATGTACATTACTGAGTTCAGACCCATCTCCCCCTACTATATAAGGTAGGAGAAGAATCCGTAACTGTATGGACAATAATAGCATTCTCCAATAACAGTAATCCCTGATTGAGCTATGTTGCGCTAAGGTGTCTTTCATACATTAATTATAGAAGCAGTGCATCATCAGCACTACATGTGCGTGACGTCTGACAAGCACCATCATCATGAAATGAACAGATGAATCCCACACCTAACACGACGGTGAGAAAAGTAAGGTGCCTCCTTCCCTAATTTGTAGCAGTGACCCGTCATAGGCCCTGACAGTATGTCCTTTACATCCATAGGCTGTCCAACCCTCCCAGTCCTGATGAAGATCCGCTTCGGATGCTCATAAATCAGCACATCAACACTAGGGTCGAAACGTCGACGTATTTTTGACACACATCCAACTGTACAAAGTCCCAAAGAACAAAAGACACACATTTAATCTCTTGAGACTATTGTCGTTCACAGTGGATTTCTGAACGAAGTTCATCTTTATATATGTATATTTGTTGTTTCATCTATATCACTCAGTCACAATATCACTATTTATGCCCTATTTGTATTTGTTGTAATTGTATATTTTTGACAGCATACTAAAACTTTGCAGAATTAATGCTTAGAAGAAAGTTGATTACTAAAGATTTACTTTCTCCTCATTTGGGTCAGTGTTGATTTATTAATTTAAATGGTATACATCCGTCATTGGATATATGAGTTTGTTTGGGTATTGAGTACCATGTTTAATTGAAATGCTTTTTCCGACAGAACCATTATTGTTTGTTTAATAAGCAACTCGGTTGGTAGCACACAACATTAAAGGAATTACATTACATTGTTTACTAATGCTACCAGAAGAGCATGAAAACACACTGGAATACCTCAAGCTATCTGGAGAAGCTTTTTGTGAAGTTTCAAGAGTCTTAAAGAAAATGAAACTTCTCATTATTGATGAGGTAAGCATGGTAACAAACTTAATGCTTGCCTTTGTGCATTTAAGAATGCAGCAAATTCTTAAAACAGAGTATGACGTGTTATTTGGAGGAAAACACGTCATAGTTTTTGGAGATCTACTGCAACTGACTACTGTAAAAGGACAACCAGTATTTAAAAAACTTGCGTATTAGGAGACCAGAAAGTCTCTGGGTAGTGTTGGAAACGTGAACATTTGGTCATATTTTGAATACAAAGAACTCATTACAAATATGCGACAGGCAAATGATGTTGATTATGGAACTATTCTCCAAGATATGAGAATTGGACTACTGACTGATCATGGTAAACAAGCTTTGCAGACTCGATTATTTTCCAGTTTGTTTCCAAATAAAAACGTAGTTCCTGAGAAAATATACATGGATGCAGAAAATAAATCTGTAATCTGCTTAATGTCAACACTGTGTTCTATATTCAATGAACACCTTTTGAAACTGGAAAATGAAGAAATAATAAAAATGGAAGCCATTGATAAAATAGAGCATGAAGGAATCACTATTATTTTGACCGAAAAATTGAAGACAAAATTGGATTCTTTAGAAAACTTAATATCTAAAACTGTAGGTTTAGAAAAGAATCTATATGCATGTAGAATCTGTTGGAACATTTTATGGCATAATTTGGATGTAGAAAAAGGTTTAGTTAATGGAGCAATGGGCAAAGTTGTGGATTTTGTTAATTACCAAAATAAAGATGGTATCGAATTCTTAAAAATATAATTTGATCAGATTGAAGAAGTTAAACAAATTGGTTGTTGTTCAGTTCGTTTTTTGCTTGTTAAAGATTTATATGTCCATAGAAAACAGGTTCCAGTTTCTCTGGCATATGCAATGACTATTCATAAACCTCAAGGTTTAAGTGTTGACAGTGCTTTGGTGAACATTGGAAATACTGTGTTTAAAGAGGGTAAGGCATATGTTGCTTTGTCATGAGTTAGAACATTATCTGTTTTGTTTTTGATTGAATTTGATGATATAAAGGTCACTGCAGATGCCAACTGTGTCAAAGAGTATAATACATTAAGAAGAACACATGCTCCTAATTTCGGTCAAAATCCTGTATTTGAAAAGCGTGTGGTTGGTTGAAAAAGAAGGTATGAGAATATGTGTACTGAAGGTGTAGAGAAGGGAAAAAAAAGATAATGTTGTAATTGCAAGCAAAAAGAAAAAGGACACTGTTGAAGAGATTGTTCGTTATCAGTTTGAAAATATTTCTGGTGTCAACTGCTATGCTAATGTAGTGGTCAATGTTGGTTTTTTTCCTGAAGGTTTGCAACAGCAAATTATGGAGAATCGGGAAAAAAGATTTAGGGCCAGATGTAGGAAGCCCAATACCAGTCGGTAACGGCCGAAAATCGGTATTTTCGTCCGTTACCGACCGGTATTGAGCTTTCGGGATGTAGGAGACCAAAAATAGCCCGAATTGGTAAATTTACCGAATCGGAAAAGTTACTGAATCGGTAAAATACCGAATCGGAAATGTTGCGGAATCGGTAATTTTACCAAATCACAACGGTTTGCGATTCGGTAAATTTACCGATTCGGTAAATTTACCGAATCGGTAAATTTACCGACTCGAATCGGTAAATAAGAATTGGTAAAAATGGAAATTGAGATATAGGGAAGCTCTTAAATACCGAATTTGCTTCAAATTCGGTATTTAAGAGTCGGTATTTTCCATGGATTGGAATCAGGTGGTAACCAGGTGCAACCTATAAAAAAGGACCCAAAATGCAATTCTGTTTGCACAATGGCGGCATTTTATATAATTGCAAGACGGCTACGGCTACAGGAGGAAGGAGAGAGGGAATGGCAGAGAGAGGAGCAGGTCTACAGGCAGAGGGTCACCTTGTTCATGCTCACAGAGGCAGAGATACTGCAGAGGTACAGGTTGGCCCCAGACACCATCTTGGAGCTCATCAGGGACCTCCAACCACTGTTGCAGCACACTACCCCAAGGGCACATGCAATTCCACCCCATGTGCAGGTGCTGTGCAGCCTCCACCTGCTTGCGTCTGGGAGCTACCAGAGCGTGGTTGCTGCAGTAGGTGGGGTGACACAGAGCAGCCTGTCAAGGTTTTTCCACAAATTCCTTGACGCCATGTTACACAGGATGGAGCATTACATTTATTTTCCTGCTACCCATGCTGAACTGGTGCAAACAAAAGCTGACTTTTACCAGATGGCTCGATTTCCAAATATTATTGGCTGCATAGATGGCACACACATTCCTATTTGTCCCCCTGCTGACACAGAATATATCTACAGGAATAGGAAGTCAACCCACACCATCAATGTGCAGGTGATTTGCAATGCAAAGTGCACCATCACTGACATTGTGGCAAAATTCCCTGGGAGTACCCACGACTCCTATATTTTTCAAAACAGCGGCATCTATGCACGGTTGACTGCTGGGGAATTTGGTGAAGGATACCTCCTAGGTAAGACACAGTGTCTGACCCCCATAATACCTATTGCAGTAAGAAATAAATGTAAGCATGTGACTAATGTATTACCATTTCCTTTCAGGAGACCGTGCATATGCCCTCCGCTCTTTTATACTCACCCCCTACCTCAACCCCTCAACACCCAGCCAAAGGAGATATAACTGGGCCCACAAAAGCACACGGAATGTTGTTGAAAGGACCTTTGGTATCTGGAAAAGCAGATTCAGATGCTTGCACAAGAGTGGAGGTGCAAGGCAGTATACCCCATCACCTGCTGTAAGATAATTGCTGCCTGTGCCATGTTGCACAACCTTGCTGTTAAGAAGAATACTGAGGTGGAGTTGTCTGACTACGAGAATCATGACGACGACATTGCTGTGCCTGACACAGCACCTGCTGGAGTGACAACACCAAGTGATGGCAGATACAGACGTGAAGAGATTACACGCAACTATTTCTGAGTAAGTGATGAGACACAGACAGGTTGTGAATTAGTAGAACGTCATTTAATGTTGCCACAACGTTCATGCACTGAAGTGCAACAAATTAAAGAAAAGAAAGGTGGGGACTACATGTCCTGGGTTACATCACCCACACTGGCAAAGTCATTTGCGCCCGCGCTTCCCAGAGCCACTGGGATGTTGCTCACTGCTACCCTCATGGCCTGCAGGCTCAGCTGGGCGCCTGCTGCTCCTACGTGACTGGACCACAGCGCTTGCCAAGCTGCTGCGGATACTGCTGTCAGCACCCTCAGCCACATCCAGGGCAGGATCCAGTGCAGTGTTTGATATTATCATTGCCTCGAGGGCACTGGTGATCCTGGCCATGCCCCTGGTGACCTCGGCCATGTTCTGAGTGAGGCTTTCCTGCATGTTAATGCCTCTACGGCATAGCTGTGATGTGGCAGTGGCCAGACGGTTCATGGCCCTATTGTTTACACGGGCGTCCCTGCGCCTTGTGTGCTCCAGGCTGTCCAGTTTTGAGCACAGCTGGGTTATTGAAGTGCTCATTTGCTGCATTCCTGCAGCTAGGTCAGCATTGGTTTTGGATATCTCCCTGTTGCTTTCTACCATGTCTCTGATGCCCTTCCCCATTTCTCCAATTTGTTGGTTTAGGACACGAAATTGGCGGTGGCAGGCCTGTATTGATTTCCCCTGCATGCGTTGGATGCGCACCATGCTCCCCTCCAGCCCACGGAACACTGTGCCATCTCCAAGAACACCTGCTCTGCTGGGCCTGCGTTGCCGTCTGCGCGAGGACAAAGACTGTGTGTTGGGCTGCAGTGCAGCAGGACTCTCAGGTGCAGTGGCTCGGGCCTCTCCCTCTGCTGCCTCCATCACTGGCAGTGGGGCCACGACTTGCCTCCTGGCTGGTGAGGTTGCAGGTGCAGGCTGTAACAGTGATGGGGAGGTCTCAGGAGAGAAAAGCAATGTAGGGGATTGTGAGAGGTTTGGTGAGTGGGGAAACTCGGGTGTCTGGACTGTCTCCTCTTCCTGGGAGATGGCAGTTGTGTGTTCTTCCTCCTGCGTGGCATGGACATGGCTTGGCCCTGCCTCGTCACTCTCCTCCCTCGCTGGTGCAGTCCCTGCTGTTGCTGAAGCTTGACTGGCTGATGTTGCCCCTAGGTATAAATAAGCGTATGTCAACTGAGTGCTACTGTGTCACAGTCACTAAAATAAATGCTTTACACATTTTACTGTCATTATTCAGCATTACTTTCACTGCCTTGCTGATGTCTGTGCAGTTACACATGGTCTTATATTAGCTGACTACATTTCCCATAATGCATTGCTCCTGTATAGTGCTAGCAGTACTGGACTGGGGTTGGCCTGTGCACAAAGGGTTAAGGGAAGCTGGTTGGTATGGGGTGTCATGCTGCGCATGCGGCTTACCTTTTCCTTTGGCTCTGGCTGAGCTGTCCACATCTCCCAGTCCCACACCACTGTCTGGCTCTACGGTTGACGCCACCAACTCCTCCAGGTCAGTCAGGGGGGGGGCGCTGGGTTCCTGCCTCCACCGGTGACACCAGCCTGCTTATGTAGCTCTGCCATCTTTTTCTTGGTGAGGCTCCTGATGTCGTAGAAGTGTTTCTTGAGGTCATCAATGCTCCTGCTTGTCACTCCCACAGCATTGACCCTTTCTCCTATATCAAGCCACAGCTTGCATTTTGCTGACCCTGCTACTGTGAGGGAATGCCTGCCAAACAGTTTTTTGTGGGCTCTCACCACCTCCTCCACTAGTACTTGCAGCTCCATGCTGCTAAACTTCACTTTCCTTTTCCTCTCTGCCTTCTGGCTCTCACTGCTGCTAGCCAGTTTCACTGAGGTAAATTCACAAAAATCACTCCCCGCTCCTCTGTGTCTCTGCTCAGCTCTGACTGCCTCTCCAGAACCTTCTAATGAGTTGCAGCTGCCTGGGTAGCCACTTCCTGGTAGGGAGGGGGAGGGTGGTAGCACCTGATTGGCTGTTTTCATTGGTTTCACTTCTGCTTGCTTCCCGATTCGGAATTTACCGAATCGGTATTTACCGATTCGGTATTTACCGAATCGGGATTTTCAACGCATTCCTATGGGCCAGGCCCATAGGGATGAATGGGAAATACGGATTCGGTAAATACGGATTCGATAAATACCGATTCGGTAAATTCCGAAAGTCCGATATCAACTTTTACCGAATCGGTAAAAAATACCGATTTTTACCTACATCTCATTTACCGATTTTTGAATACCAAATCGGTAAAATTCGGTATTTAAGAATCGGTAAAATCTGATTACCTACATCTGGCCCTTAGTTCCTTGTTGCATTCTGTTTATGGAAAATTGAGAACTGATAAAAGTAAAATTCAAAGCGTTTCTGATGTTCGTACTCTTTCGGACGTGTATTCTGGTTGTACACAATTTACACAAAATAGCCAATAAGATGCTCAGGAATTTTTAATGTATGTGCTTACTGTTTTTAAAAATGAAGGTGTAGACATAGAAAGAATTTTGGGCCTTTGTTATAAATGGGATCATTATTGTGAGAATTGAATGTATACATGTAGCACTAATGTAGACACTGAAAGATTTTTATATTTGACATTACTGGACTGTAAATCAGTGTCTTTCAATAACTTAGTTAAAGCTGCAAATCAAAACATGGAGTGTAGCCAATGCAAATCAGAAATGTTATCAACGTTATTTATAAAAGATATGGACAATATATAATATAATATATAATATATTTTAATGATGCAACGTTGCACAGCTGACGGAAGAAAATTGGACACTTTAATAACACATTTTGTAGCTACACAACTATCAATATCAGGAAGGACTTTTGTAGCACTAGCAATTATTTTCCATGATGGTTCTTCAACAACATCTGGACATTACACTGCCTATTTAAAAAGTGAGAAATGTTGGAGCCTTTGTAATTATGCTGAGTTGGTTTTCAAACAAGTTTGCCTTCTGAATTACCAAATTCCTACCTAATATTTTCAAAGCCAAAGATTTAGGAAGATTATTCAGCCTCTGAGGAATTTATTATTATGATTTAATAGAATTACCATTAGACAATGTAGATATAAATTACTGCAAAAATGCAATTTGGCCTCAAGGAAAGGTATTTTTTTGAATTATGGACGTTTTGTTGCACATTGTCTCTGTGTATAATTTTAACTGACATCATTTATAGTGTTTATAAATTTAAGTTATAACATTTTCTTAGCAGTAACCATTTTATATATGTGTGATTTGTATTATTTAATATTTTACAATAGATGGATTTTTATTTTTTTTAAACAATCTAATTGATTGGGTTTTTTTTTGCCCACTGTTCACATAACAGTGGGCAAAAAAAACCCCAATCAATTAGATTACGATTGAAATTCTTTATAGATCTTTACTATTTGGTTGGGAAAAAATGTGGCAACAGTGCGCTTACAGTATACGACGCATGCAACCTTGTGGGTAGGTTATGGTTTTGTAATTATGCCACTTGGCGCTGGTATTGAGGCCCCATATACTCGGTGGGCCAAATAAGCAAGATGAGATATGCCATTGGGCGAAAGCAGAGTGCGAGACCAATACAAAATAGGACATGGGCCATTCCCCTTTGTCACTCCACTTGGCGATTCATAGTACGTATGCTATACAACAATATAGTAAAGCTGTATAAAGAATTACATCTGGGGCTGCACGATTGAAAATACCAATTTGATAGAATATATATTGTAACAATCACTATTTTAGGAAATCGAGTACGACTCAACCGATTTTCTTTCCCTCTCTGCTCTGTCCTTCCCTATTTTAACTGTGACTTAAGTTAAATATGGTTAAATATGAATGAACTGTATAAACATGTATAACGGACCTGCATTACAGAGAGATGTGACAATATAATGCACCTTATAATATATATTCAAATATGGCTGCCATTGAGATGCAGTATGTGACTGAAACGTTTACATGCAGGTACTCTTTCTATGCAGAGCACCAGTATCTATGTATAGAACCTATTCACAAATGTCCGATGTGTGATCAAGAGAGCTGAATCTCGAAACGCGTAACATTGGTAAATAAAAATGTGTTATTTGACTGCAACTGGGAGCGCGCTGTTATTTTGAAATCTACGGTGATATATACATATATATATATATATATATATATATATATTCCACAGGAATCTTCTTCTCTCGAAGTAGATGAGGCGACACAGCGGGGATTTGGTTACACCCATTTATTTAAACTGGCATGACGCGTTTCGGATTGCTTCCTTTTTCAAATGCCTACTAGTTTAAAAAAAGTTCCACTGGTGCTGGCAGCTTCTCTTGTTTGCTCAGTCACTGAAGTAGTTCTGAGGTTGCCTGCAAAACGTTGCACAGAGTCACGGGTGCTTCCGTTGTTCGGACTGCATTACCCAGCATGCAGTGTTTCCAGCTTGCTGGTTGGTGGTCCGTGCCGTCGGCTTTTGCATCGTATTCCTTTTTGAAAAGCCGAGTTGCAGCGTAAGCAGGTAGGAGCTCCAGCACTTGTACGGGGAAATGGGCTTCACATCCCTCACTCCCAAGCCTCGCAGTCCCTTTGGCAGACAGAGTCGGGGACCTCGGTGAAGTAGCGATTTCCCACCATAAAGTATGGTCTGCCTGTGGCAAAGTTTTCTCTGCTGTCTCCGTTTTTGCGAGGCGGTCCGGGTTAACCCAATAACACCCTTCTCAAACACTTGATGGGAGGGCCATCCTCGCGTGTTAGTGGGAACATGCAATATTTTCCACAGGAATCTTCTTCTCTCGAAGTAGATGAGGCGACACAGCGGGGATTTGGTTACACCCATTTATTTAAACTGGCATGACGCGTTTCGGATTGCTTCCTTTTTCAAATGCCTACTAGTTTAAAAAAGTTCCACTGGTGCTGGCAGCTTCTCTTGTTTGCTCAGTCACTGAAGTAGTTCTGAGGTTGCCTGCAAAACGTTGCACGGAGTCACTGGTGCTTCCGTTGTTCGGACTGCATTACCCAGCATGCAGTGTTTCCAGCTTGCTGGTTGGTGGTCCGTGCCGTCGGCTTTTGCATCGTATTCCCTTTTGAAAAGCCGAGTTGCAGCGTAAGCAGGTAGGAGCTCCAGCACTTGTACGGGGAAATGGGCTTCACATCCTGTGATGACCTGTCTTCCTCTGTATTCTGGTTCCATGTTGGAACCTAGTGCTTGGAACCACATGACACCAAGGTTCCCATAACTGGTCATTCCAGGATTGTCAGTTGTGAGCTGACTGTTGGTTGGGGCTGAATAAATATAACCTATTGGACACAATACTGTGTATATTCCACATTATTACACTGGCGATGCTTGTGGATGGGATCTACTCGTGCAGGACAGCCTCAACAACAGGAGATTAGCTAAATACTAAGAGAAAACCTCACGTGACTGGTATGTCAATGAAGGAAGATTGATCAACATCTCCATGGTACAGCTGTCACCCAGTGAAGAAAACGCAGTGAAGGAGGTGGAGAACGTCGAAAACGCGACGAAAATCGGCAAAGGTAGACTTTTACAATGATTTTTGGAAGAAATTAAGGAAAAAACGAAGTTTGTAACTGACACCAGTTTTCGAGGGTGATTTCCCTTAGAAAAAAGTCTATTGGTTTGAAGAAAAGTTGGCAGACATCTTGGAATGGGCAAGTTTCAAGAATAAAAAAAAAACAAGCTCGAATAGCCAAAGAAAGAAACATTTAATGTTGTGGCGGCCATTTTGACTTGGTTTGGGAAAAAGAGGAAAAGAAAGCCCAATTCACTTTGGAAACAAGACTGTTTGTTTGTGATGGATTAGTGGCGGCCATCTTGGATTTTTTTTAATCGTTTTTTTTTTCGTTTTTCTGATATTTCAAGAGGATTGCAACCGGTGAAACAACAGTTTGGAGTGAGACATTAAAAGGGTTTCATCCTCAATGGTGAAGGAGGACAGAAGGACCTGTTGCAAGGAAAGCGAATGAAAACTGGAAGAAGAGAAAAGTTGTGAGAGCAAGGTGGATGGAGTAAGTGACTCGAACTTGGAGTAGTACTGAGAACTGCCGAAAAGGAAAACCAGACTCATTTTTTTAAGTTCTACATTGTGGAACTTGAAGCCTGTCGACGGTGATAGGCACACCTTTGAGGGAAGGGTGGGGGATCATTGTTGTTTGTGGTTAAAAAGTGGAATAAGAGTAAGAGTGTTGAGTGGAGCTTGGGCAGTAAAATGCAGAATGTAACTGCACCCCCCTTCTTTCTGATGGAACCAGGAGAACCACTCATTAGGTGGAAAAAATGGAAAAAAATATTTGAAAATTACGCAAGGGTGTGTGGTGCAAATTTGAGTGGTGAAAGGAAGCATGCTTTATTGATGCATTGTTTGGGCGGAGAAGGCCAGGAGATTTTGGAGACTCTTCCAGTCATTCCTCAAGCAGAACAAAGAGGATTGAATGAGTATGAGGTGTGTGCTAGGCAGTTGGATTTACATTATCTTCCTAAAGTGAGTACAATCATGGAAAGGTACTATTTCGGGTTACGGGAGCAGGGTAAGGAAGAGAGTGTTGAGGAGTACATTACTGCACTAAGAAAGTTAGCTTCAAGTTGCAAGTTTGGGGGTTTGGTGGAAGAACGAATTAGAGATCAGTTTGTTTTGAGATGTGTGAGTGATAAGATAAGGGAAGAGTTGTGGCTAAAGGATGAACCTGCATTGGAAGAGGTGGTATGTATTGCAAAAAGGGTTGAGCACATGTTAAAATGCGTTGGAGAACTAAGCAAGGAAAAAAAGGAGGAAAAGTCAAGTAGTTCTTCAACGCAGGAAGTGGTGTGTCAGGCTGTGAAGAGAGAGGATGAGAAGAAAAAAAAAGAAGTGTGTGTGGAGGAAAAGTTGAAAGGGGAGGTTGATGGTGGTGCTTCTAAAATACAGACAAGTAGGAAGTTCACAACTCCTTTTCAAGGAACTGTTATAGATGTGGGAGATATGGACATATGGCTAATGCGAGAGAGTGTCCTGCTCTTAAATTCAATTGCAATGTGTGTGGTAGAAAGGGACACATTGGTAGAAATTGCAGAACAAGAGTTGGGAGAGATACGAAGACTGAGACTAAATTGGTTAGCTTTCAGATTAATGATGATGTCGTTGAACATCCTTCTGATTATGTGTTGATTGGGAAAGCAAGTGTGTTGATGAAATTTGATTCATGCTCACATGTTACTTTTATTTCAAACGAGGTGTTTGAAAATGTGTTTGGAAAGGAAAAGTCTTTGTGTAAACCAGATATAAGACCAACACGTTATCAAGAACATCCCATAAAAATAATGGGTTACTTTTTTGACTGCATTAAATATAAGGGGAGGTACACAGAAGCAAAAGTTTATGTGGTAAACAGGGGGGACAACTTGTTGAGTTGGTCTCATCAGGCAAGGTTGGGTGTAAGCCTCAATCCAAATGCTCATCCTGTTATTCAAGTACAGGCTGTAGACAATGTGGAGAACAAGTTCGTAAAGAACTTCAAAGAGTTATTCAGTGAAAAACTGGGATGTATAAAGGGGTACAATCACAACATCAAACTGAAGTTGGGTGCGGTGCCTGTGGCTGCTAAAGTAAGATGCATTCCAATTTGTGTAAAGGATGCCGTGGGTAAAGAAATTGAGAAGTTGTTGGCAACTGGGGTTATACAACCAGTAGAAGCTACTGAGTGGCTCGCACCAATTGTGGTCGCGAGAAAGCCTAATAATGAGATTCGGCTGTGTGTTGACCTTCGTGCTTTAAATAAAGAGGTGATAGTTGACAAGTACCCTTTGCCAAACATAGAGGAGTTGGTTTCTACATTAGATGGTGCATGCTATTTCACCACCTTAGATATGGCTTCGGCCTATCACCAAGTTTCGTTAAAAAAGGAGTGTCAAGAGCTTACTAGTTTCATTACACCTATGGGTGCATTCAAGTTCTTAAGAATGCCTTTTGGGCTGGTTTCAGCTGCCTCGGTATTCCAGAGAATTATGGAAGACCTGTTCAAAGGAATACCGGGGGTAAGATGTTATCAGGATGATGTTCTCATTTCTGGTAAGAATGAACAGGAACATGATGAGAGAGTTTGCCTGGTGTTGAAGAAAATGTTGGAAGTTGGTTTAACTCTGCGTCAGAGCAAGTGCAAGTTTGGTGTCAATGAGCTAGATTATTTGGGCCACCACATTTCAAGGAAGGGCATATCTCCAAAGAAGGATCTTGTGGAAACTATTGAAAAATTGAAGGAACCATGTTCAAAAGAAGAGGTTTCATCATTTTTGGGCATGGCAGAATTTTACAATAAATTTGTCAGAAACTTCGCAGATAAGACTGTCAATCTGAGGAAAATTATGTGTAAAAATGTTGTGTTTAATTGGACTGAGGAGTGCAGCAGAGAGTTTGATCAGGTGAAGATGGATCTGAGGAATGCACCAAATTTACAGGCGTTTGTTCCAGGGGATCCGACGTTTATTGTAACAGATGCTAGCAGTAAGAGTCTGGGTGCTTTGTTGTTACAGGTGAGGAAAGACAAGGAGGTCTTGATAGCTTGTGCTTCGAGATGTTTGAAGGGAGCAGAGTTGAATTACTCTGTCATAGAGAAAGAGGCGCTAGGTATATATTGGGCTGTGAATAAATTCAGGAAGTTTGTTTGGGGTTCCTCTTTTACCATCAGGTCTGATCACAAACCACTAAAGGAAGTGTTTGAAAAAAAGGGGTTAGACTCCATCTCGGCAAGAATAAGGAGATGGGTAATTTCTTTGCAGGAGTTTGTGTTCAGGTTCGAGTATATCCCAGGAAAAACTAATGTCTCAGCAGATTGCCTGTCTAGGCTGGTGGATGTTGTAGACAATGTTGAGGAAGCTTTAACAGACGATTTTGAGAGTGAATTAAAGGTGTGTGATGTTACCTTGGGGGCGGTGAAGGAAGATGCTTGGAGAGATGAGCTGAGTAAGGATGAGGATTTGAAGGAAGTCATTAAATTGTTGGAAGGTGGTAGGTCTCGTTCTTTAAAGAAACCTTGGTCTTTGATTGCTGATGAGTTGGCAGTGGTAGATGGTTTACTCATGAGAGGTACTAGGTTAGTCCCTCCAGTTAATCTCAGAAGTGTGCTGGTGGACATGTCTCATGAGGGACACTTGGGTATTTCAAAGACGAAAGAACGCATACGAATGGATTTCTGGTGGCCTGGTATCGATTTGTTGGTGGAACGCACTGTTAGAGATTGCTCTTCTTGTCAGGCGAGTGATAAAGTTTTGAGGACTAGGTCTTCTCCAATGGTTTGCAGGAGGTTGCCTAGGTTCCCTTGGGATGAAATCGCAATTGATATTGTGGGGCCTTTACATGGTGAGCATCAAACTCCTTTTATGTTGGTTTTATTGGATTTGTATTCTAGATGGGTTGAGGTTAGTTTGGTAAGGGAGATTACAAGTGAATCTGTTATTTCCTTTTTGGAGTCTGTATTTAAACGTGAGAGTTTTCCGAACTCCATACTTTCTGACAATGGGCCACAATTTTGTTCAGGGAAAGTTGAGGAGTATCTCAGTAAGTGCGGCATTATTCACAAGAAGATTTCTTTGTATCATCCTGAGGCAAATGGTGCTTTGGAGAGACTCAACAAAACTTTGAAGGAAAGCATTCAGTTGGCTAGGGTCAACAATTTGGACTGGAGAAAGGAGTTACAGAATAGAATTTCAGCATATCGATTCTCTCCTCACTCAACTACAGGAAAAACTCTGTTTGAACTTTTCAAGGGTAGGGCACCTAACACTTGTTTATGTCCTGCCTGGATGGCTGCAGACAAGGGTGTAAAAAATAATGAGGTGGGTGCATGGAGAGAAAGGGAATTGGAACTACAGAGGAAAAGGAAAATAAATATATGTGGATAGGAGAAATTCTGCAAAGGATTCCAAATTCGTGGTGGGGGAGGTTGTTAAGATCAGGGCTCCTGTGGGCTGTCAAAATTGGTCGAAGTTTTCTGTTCCTAGAACCATTGTAAAAATTTTCAAAAATGCTGTAAAGACGGAGGATGGTCGTATCTGGAACAATAGTCGTGTTTCTCATTTTGGGCGAAAAGGGAAATGTGATGATATTGTTGCTGTTCCTGATCTGCGTTCTAATCATTCTCACAAGAGTGTGAGAGTATGCAAGCCTCCTGTTCACTTACGTGATTATGTCTAGGTAGTTTCTGCTTTGTTTTTCTTATCTTTTTGTTGTCTACTTCATTGCTGGACATGTAAACCTGTTTAATGTTTAAGAGGGAGAAGTGTGATGACCTGTCTTCCTCTGTATTCTGGTTCCATGTTGGAACCTAGTGCTTGGAACCACATGACACCAAGGTTCCCAAAACTGGTCATTCCAGGATTGTCAGTTGTGAGCTGACTGTTGGTTGGGGCTGAATAAATATAACCTATTGGACACAATACTGTGTATATTCCACATTATTACACATCCCTTACTCCCAAGCCTCACAGTCCCTTTGGCAGACAGAGTCGGGGACCTCGGTGAAGTAGCGATTTTCCACCATAAAGTATGGTCTGCCTGTGGCAACGTTTTCTCTTCTGTCTCCGTTTTTGCGAGGCGGTCCGGGTTAACCCAATAACACCCTTCTCAAACACTTGATGGGAGGGCCATCCTCGCGTGTTAGTGGGAACACACAATATTTTCCACAGGAATCTTCTTCTCTCGAAGTAGTTGAGGCGACACAGCGGGGATTTGGTTACACCCATTTATTTAAACTGGCATGACGCGTTTCGGATTGCTTCCTTTTTCAAATGCCTACTAGTTTAAAAAAAGTTCCACTGGTGCTGGCAGCTTCTCTTGTTTGCTCAGTCACTGAAGTAGTTCTGAGGTTGCCTGCAAAACGTTGCACGGAGTCACGGGTGCTTCCGTTGTTCGGACTGCATTACCCAGCATGCAGTGTTTCCAGCTTGCTGGTTGGTGGTCCGTGCCGTCGGCTTTTGCATCGTATTCCCTTTTGAAAAGACGAGTTGCAGCGTAAGCAGGTAGGAGCTACAGCACTTGTACGGGGAAATGGGCTTCACATCCCTCACTCCCAAGCCTCGCAGTCCCTTTGGCAGACAGAGTCGGGGACCTCGGTGAAGTAGCGATTTCCCACCATAAAGTATGGTCTGCCTGTGGCAACGTTTTCTCTGCTGTCTCCGTTTTTGCGAGGCGGTCCGGGTTAACCCAATAACACCCTTCTCAAACACTTGATGGGAGGGCCATCCTCGCGTGTTAGTGGGAACATGCAATATTTTCCACAGGAATCTTCTTCTCTCGAAGTAGATGAGGCGACACAGCGGGGATTTGGTTACACCCATTTATTTAAACTGGCATGATGCGTTTCGGATTGCTTCCTTTTTCAAATGCCTACTAGTTTAAAAAAAGTTCCACTGGTGCTGGCAGCTTCTCTTGTTTGCTCAGTCACTGAAGTAGTTCTGAGGCTGCCTGCAAAATGTTGCACGGAGTCATGGGTGCTTCCGTTGTTCGGACTGCATTACCCAGCATGCAGTGTTTCCAGCTTGCTGGTCCGTGCCGTCGGCTTTTGCATCGTATTCCCTTTTGAAAAGCCGAGTTGCAGCGTAAGCAGGTAGGAGCTCCAGCACTTGTACGGGGAAATGGGCTTCACATCCCTCACTCCCAAGCCTCGCAGTCCCTTTGGCAGACAGAGTCGGGGACCTTGGTGAAATAGCGATTTCCCACCATAAAGTATGGTCTGCCTGTGGCAACGTTTTCTCTGCTGTCTCCGTTTTTGCGAGGCGGTCCGGGTTAACCCAATAACACCCTTCTCAAACACTTGATGGGAGGGCCATCCTCGCGTGTTAGTGGGAACACGCAATATTTTCCACAGGAATCTTCTTCTCTCGAAGTAGATGAGGCGACACAGCGGGGATTTGGTTACACCCATTTATTTAAACTGGCATGATGGGTTTCGGATTGCTTCCTTTTTCAAATGCCTACTAGTTTAAAAAAAGTTCCACTGGTGCTGGCAGCTTCTCTTGTTTGCTCAGTCACTGAAGTAGTTCTGAGGTTGCCTGCAAAACGTTGCACGGAGTCACGGGTGCTTCCGTTGTTCGGACTGCATTACTCAGCATGCAGTGTTTCCAGCTTGCTGGTTGGTGGTCCGTGCCGTCGGCTTTTGCATCGTATTCCCTTTTGAAAAGCCAAGTTGCAGCGTAAGCAGGTAGGAGCTCCAGCACTTGTACGGGGAAATGGGCTTCACATCCCTCACTCCCAAGCCTCGCAGTCCCTTTGGCAGAGAGAGTCGGGGACCTCGGTTAAGTAGCGATTTCCCACCATAAAGTATGGTCTGCCTGTGGCAACGTTTTCTCTGCTGTCTCCGTTTTTGCGAGGCGGTCCGGGTTAACCCAATAACACCCTTCTCAAACACTTGATGGGAGGGCCATCCTCGCGTGTTAGTGGGAACACGCAATATTTTCCACAGGAATCTTCTTCTCTCGAAGTAGATGAGGCGACACAGCGGGGATTTGGTTACACCCATTTATTTAAACTGGCATGATGCGTTTCGGATTGCTTCCTTTTTCAAATGCCTACTAGTTTAAAAAAGGTTCCACTGGTGCTGGCAGCTTCTCTTGTTTGCTCAGTCACTGAAGTAGTTCTGAGGTTGCCTGCAAAACGTTTTTGTATATATACTAAATGTGAGTTCATTACCATTTAATATTGGGTATTCATACCGGTATTTATGTTACAAAACTGAACATATGGTATACAATGTATTAAGACCTACAGCGCTAGTATGTTGTTTATGTCTATGTTGAACTTTGCACATTTTAGGCACTAGTCACTTTAAGGGTCAACAACATAGAAAAGGTAAAAAAAGCCCCCTAAAAAGAAAAAAACTTTGAATAAATCAAAAAAATGGTTGTGCATATATATAGGATGTTATATGCAAAGTGCATCATGTGATCAAGGCACTGGTAGTGCCGAAACGCGTAATGCTGACAGCACTGATTTTTTGTTTGAATATTTTTATTGCAAGTTTTTCAGTTACCGTACAACATTACACATAAGCAGACGTAAAGAATGCACTGTGCTGCAATGAAAATTGTTCATCATAGATCTTTGCCGACAACATTATGCATAAAAGAGCCCAATAGTAAGGATCAGGATAAAGGCAATATAAATGAAGCAGCATGGTTAAGTCGATAAAGGCTGGCTTACATGCAAAAGAATATTAATCTATAATTGCAGCACTCGGTGATGGAGAAAGTCAAATCTGTTTCCTGATGGCATCGCAGACTTGTTCATCGGATGTGCAAGTGATGTTGAAACAGCAACGCTAGAGGAAATGGGCCTAGCAATAGCTCAACATATATCCAAAGCTGTTTTTCAAAGCAATTAACTATAGAGAACAATCCAACAAATTCTAGAAACAAAAGAGTGGGTGGTGTCTGATAACAAAAGCTTGTGTGTGTGTGATGGTCATGGGGTAGGCAATGAGTAGGTCCATACTGCCGCTCGTCGGTTAAGAGGGTGTAAAGTGTAGGGGTAGTCGCATGGGCGCCACCTGGAGGGGGGGAGGGGGAGGAGTGGTCAGACAATGCTGTTCTGATGGCATATTGGTGATAGGACGCTAAGATGACATCCCAGTCTAGAGCTATTGGGAACTTACGGAGTCCTGCTGTCTCCTCTCTATGGAGCGGTACACTCTCCGTCCTTGCCCAGTTATCCAACGAGTTACGCCAGTGTATTGGCTGGGGGGGGACAGCATGTTTCCAGGGCTTAGTGATTAGTCGTTTCGCTGTGATCAGCCCTAGATCCCAGTACCTCGCCTGAACTTTCGTCTGTTTCGTCCTCTTAAACAAGCCCAGTAGGCAAGCCTCCCACGTAAACGGCAAGCTGCCCCCCGTTGCCTTTGCCAATGTCTCTGTCACCGCAGTCCAGTAGGTGTGCAATGAAGGACATGCCCAAAGGATATGTAGGAACTGCACATCTACAAGTCCACATCTGGGGCACGTTGTTGTGGTAAGCCCAAAGTACCGATTAATCTTATCAGGGGACAGGTACGCCCGGTGCACAGTGTAATAGTGTATGATCTTGAAGCGTGCATTGCATGGTATATTCCGTGTTCCAGCCAGTATTTGTGCCCACTCCCTGTCAGTCCAATCCCGGCCCCTGTCTGCTCTCCATTTGTCCCACAGGCGCTGTGGGGAGAATTGTGTATGTGTATGTAAAGCTTGGGCGAGCCAGTGTACTATGTGAGTGCCATTGCCCATCACATGCAAATACTGAATGAGTAGGTGTGTCGGCGGCTCATCCGCTAGTGGGCCCCAGGCCTGTGTCAGTGTATGTAGGAGTTTCGCATGGGCCAGGAATTGTCCGGCTGGCAGTCCTGTGTTGTCGCGAAAGGAAGTAGCGCACCGTCCTCAAAGAGGTCTCCCAGTCCCTCTAGACCAGCCGTCTCCTAGTTGTCCAACACTGGCGACGCGAATGTACCTCCCTCCCAAGGCGTGCCCAGTAGTAGTAGATTGGGCGCGTAGGGTTTCATTGCAGCGGTAAGTTTTAAGCCTATTGTGTAACATTTTCTCGCCACCGCTAGATGTAGCTGGTCCGGAGAGCGGAGCCCAGATAAGGGGTGAAATAGTGCATGTATCTGCGGGACTGTCATTACGGCATCTTCCGAAGCTGTATCTCCCAAATTCCTCCCACTTACCAGTAGGCAACCCATTGTAACTGCGCTGCCAGGTAGTACAGTTCGTGGTTAGGTACCGACAGACCACCGCTCTCCGCTGCAGCATAGAGGGTTTTCAGCGCAACTCTGGGTCGACCCTTGTTCCACATCAGCCACCTGGTCAGAGTTTCCAGTTCACGGAAGATGTGGGCCGGGACATACACTGGCAAATTCGCATAGAAGTACAGTAGCCGAGGTAGAGCGACCGCCTTCGCTAGCACGATGCGGCTGGGCACATTGAGCGGAAGCGTTTGCCAAAATGAGACCTGTGCCGTAAGAGACGATTTAGTCCTTGCGAGATTACCGTCTAGTATGTCGGCAGGTTCACGGTAAATTTGTATTCCTAGGTATCGAAAGACTGTCGGATACCAAAGGAGTCGTTCACCCATTACAGTGATCTCACACTCCGGGGTCTCTGCAGCGAAAGAATATACACCTGATTTTGCCCAGTTAACACGGAGTCCAAACATATCACCGAAGGCGCTGAATATGTCAGTGAGCGCGCTTGGGAAGCGGGTCAGATCTTTAACATAGATCAGTAGATCATCCGCATATAGGGACACCGAGTTTATCGCATCAGCCAAGGGGTTGCCCCAGGCCTCGCCAGAAGCACGTAGTTGCGCCGCTAATGGTTCAAATATGAGTGCAAAAATCAAGGGGGGGGAGAGGACACCCCTGTCTAGTTCCCCTACAAACACGTATCGGGGCAGAGAAAAGCTTTCCCGTTCGCACTCGCACCACGGGTACAGAGTAAAGAAGCTCCACCATGCAGAGGTAGGCTGCACCTAAACCAAATTTCTCCAACACTAGCGCGAGGTAGGCCCATTCCACCAAATCAAACGCTTTCTCGAGATCGAGAACCACGCATCCCGAGTGGGGCCATCGGGTTACAGCTAGGTGTTGTACACGAAACAGCCTCCTGATATTGTAAAGTGCTGCGGGTGGGGACAATTCCGTTCTGGTCAGCATGGACCAAGGTTGGCACCAGGGGCGCTAACCTCTGGGCCAGTGCAGCTGCTAGTATTTTATAGTCCGTGTTAAGGAGGGCAAGTGGTCTGTAGGACCCCATGTTTAGTGCGTCTCTGTTGGGCTTCAAAAGCGATATCACGTTTGCTTCATTTAATGACAATGGGAGGGCAGCATCATGTATCGCTGCCGCATACACCCGTAAGAGTTCCGGGATGAGAATGGTAGAATATACCTTATAAAACTCCGCCTGCAGTCCATCAGGGCCTGGGGACTTTCCGTTGGAGAGAGAGAAGATAACAGTGCGGAGTTCCTCTGCCATAAGCGGCGCGCCTAATTCCTCGCTCTGTGTATTGGTGATCGTCGGTATGGGTAGGTCTGACAGGTACTCCGAGACATCATCTCTAGTGGCTCGCAAACGGGAACGGTATAAACTGTCATAGTGGTTCGTAAAGGCCTCATGTATAGCCTTCTGTGTGTGTACCACAACTCCATGCGCTGTGCTAATCAACAATAATGGTGGCGTTTGCGCGTCTTTCCGTATCAGCCAAGTCAACAGCTTACCAGGCTTATCCCCAGCGTGATGTGTACGTGCCGAGTGTGCAGCGTAATTTAAGTTCTTCAGCCTATCTAGGAGTTTTGCATGTTCCCCTCGGCTTTCCACTAATCTCGCATTGTTTTCCTCGACCGCTGCGCGTTTAGCAACCAGTAGTTCAGCCTCTACCCGTGTCAATTCCCTATCCACCTGACGCCTCAGTCCCGCTTGTGCTCCTAGGCAGTGTCCCCTCGTGACCACCTTAAATGCATCCCACTCAACCTGTGGGGTGGATGCAGTATCAGTGTTATACTCAAAATAGCGCAATATGCAAGTCGAGAGCAATTCCCGGAAGGGGGCATCTAATAGAACATCTGGCTGGAGTCTCCACGTGGGGATCGGGGGGTGCGGGTGTTCCCAGGTAAAGTCAAGAGTATGAGGGTTGTGATCGGAGTGGGTGCGGCCCAAGTAACAGGAGTCAGTGACAAGGGGTAGTAGGTCACTAGTCAGCATAAATCTGTCAGGTCTGACATGCAGTGCATGGGCTCCCGAGTAATATGAGTAAGTTCTTGTGTTGGGATTGCGACTACGCCAGGCGTCAATAAGATCCCAGTGTATCGCCCAATCTGCAAATGCTCTCGTCGTGCCATGGATCGCCGCATGTGGCGGAGGGGGGGATGACATGCCCAATGTGGTGTCAAGAACACAATTATAGTCACCTCCTAGCAAAAGTGGTACACCCAGCCATGCCGCCAGCGCCGCCGATAAGCGAGCGAGAAATCGCCCTTAGTCAACGTTGGGAGCATAAACAGAGGCTTTAACTATGTCCTGTCCATCTAGCTTACCCTGAAGTAACACATATCTGCCTTCATCATCTATGTGGCTGCGCATGAGTGCAAAGGGGACCCCAGGGCGAATCCATATCAAAGTCCCGCGCGCGTATGCTGAAAAACCCGTGGCATATAACTGTCCCCTCCACCTACGGCATAGAGTACGTGCCTCTGTGTCTGTCAAGTGTGTCTCTTGTAACAGTGCGACTTGCACCTGGTGCCGCTTGAGATATGAGTACACCTGGTAACGGCGTGAAGGGGTATGCATCCCTCGGACATTCCAGGTGCAAAATTTAGTCGCAGACATTTCGCTTATTCTTCCCCACCCTCCAGGTCCATCCACCGCCCACGACACCACCACCACAAGTAGCACAACAAAGCATAGCAACATAAAGCAGCTTGTATTCGGACCCCATCATCCCACCACCCCACCAGCACACATCGGAATTAGGAAAAGGAGGCACCAGTCCCATAACTAAAGAAAACAAAATTACAATGCCAAAAGGTCGACTGCAGAACATGCTGTCGTCCAAACGCTCTAGTGAGCTCTAACTATTCTGAAATTCAAGAGGGTTCACTGAGTTATTACGTTATGTACACAAAAGGTTCATACAGGTAGGGTGTGGGCGTACTCCCCCGACTACAGGTTGTAAATGTCTTATAGTCCACCGCCAGCAAGAGTTTTCCAACAGCTGAGGCAGAGCGCTTGAGGAGGTCGAGGGGCAGGTGACCAGCAATCATACTGAGCGAGTCACAAGCAAGCACTTACCAAAGTCTGATCTCACCCCCGGTAGGACTGGTCACTGCAGGGCATCGGTGGAAAGCCCGGCAACCTGCCACACAATGTTCGGGTCATTCCCCCACCAAAGTGTCTGCATATCACTTGCGGATATTCATGCTGCACATTACTGGTAGTCAACAACTCTGTGGCAAATTTAGTGGAGCAAATCAGCCATCTGTGGCGTGACCTCCGGAAGATCTGTTGACCCCTGGGAATCTGGCAGTCCATATATGTATTCGTCATCGCTCACCTGACCTTCAGGACTTGCTCCTGGGGCAGGGAGTTCTGTCAACGAGCCACTGATCTCCGCTACCCTACGAATAGCTGTCTGATGCTCTTCTTGTCGGTGTTCAAGTGTAGGGCCCACAGTTGCTTCCTGTCGCACCAAGCTGGCCACCGAGAGCCTCTTGCGTCTTCGGCGTCGAGCACCTCCGCCGCGACGTGTACTCGGGGGCATTCCACCGGTCTCCGTGTCAATTCCCGAGTCGAGCCAGGTCTCCACAGCTTCTGGGGTATTGAAAAAGTGAGTCTTATCCTGAGCCACAACCCGCAGACGCGCAGGGAATAGTAACAAATATTTGAGAGCCAGGCAGCGGAGTCGCTGTTTCACTTCCAAAAAGGAGAGACGCTGACGCTGCACTTGTATTGTATAGTCCGGAAAGAACATGATGGTAGCATTATCAATCCTGACCTCGGGTAATTTTCGGACCTCGCGTAAAATGGTGTCACGATCACGGTAGTTCAACACACGAATGAGCATGGGTCTCGGATTTGAGCCCTCAAGGGGAGGTCGGGTGGGCACGCGGTGGGCGCGCTCCACCCCAAAGTGTTGCGAGAGGGTACCTTCCGGTAGGATGTCTCTAAGCCAGCGCTCCACATGTTCCGGTGCCTCTCTTGGTTCCCATCTCTCCGGCAGGCCCACTATGCGGATGTTGTTCCGCCTCGCACTCCCTTCCGCATCCTCTGCGTGATCTTCCAAAAACTCCACCCTGTTAAGGAGATTTTGTACGTGCTTGTCCATCTGGGTGATCTTGGGGGACAACTCTGTCACCGTAGTCTCCAATGCGGTCGTTCGCTCAGCCAGCTTTTTGTGGTCAGCTCGGAGATGCGTCATATCTATGGCTACGCTATCAATTTTAGTCTCTAAGGAGGTGCGGGTCAGCTGCATCGACTCCTCGCTGCTAACATCGTGTCCAGCTTAGAAGTTGTCTGGTTCGCATCAGTCTGTTTTGCCATTTTTCCTTTCTCTTGTGTGCCCCCAGTCACAGCCCTCGTTTTAGGTCCCACAGACATGGGAGGCGTCGGAGTATTCTGGTATAGGTGTATCCCAGGGGGTCTCCCTATGTCGCCTTCAAGGCGGGGTCTCCCAGCGGGACACCGCAGGGAGCACTCCGGGTGTCCAGAGCCACAGGGTTCCGCCAATCTTCGTTGTACTCAGAGTAGTGACGGGCAACCCAAATAGGGACGGCAAGTGCAAAGCAGCGCTTCAGGCCTCAAGCGTGAGGAGAAGACAAGGGGTGCAGTTAATTTGCAAGGAAAAACGACCTATGGAAAGTCGTGGCGCTGCAGGAAGTGCAATCCAAGCAGGGTAGACACGCTTGTAAGTTGCGCACCTCTGCGCCGTCACCAGAAGTGTCTACGTTGCAGCAATGGGGGCCGTCAATGTGCACACTTGGACTCCCCCGTCGTGGTCTCCAGACCGGCCTCCCCACGCATCCCGCAGGTACTCACACAAGTGAGGATAGTTGCTCCCCACCCGTGAGGGGGATCGTCTCATAGGGGGGGGGAACCAGGTGCGTAGCAATGCCACAGCAATATCCGGGTTCGTGTCCGTCACTCCGAGTCAGGTGCCCTCAAGGGGCCGTCGCCCCCTCTCTCAGGTCGGGCGACTCCTCAGCTTGAAGCCGGGCCTTGAGTCGAGTACTCGGGTTGTGGCGCCTTACAGAGGCTATGGCAGTAGGGACGGGCAGGCGACTAGGGAAAGTTTGTATAGGGTCACCGCCTCACTCCCTCGACTGCGTCCCGGTGTATCTCTCTGTGGGGCACTGGAGTGTAGAACCAACACCTCCCGATCAGCGGTCAGCGGGGGGGGAGCCAGCCGCAGCGCCCCTCTAGCGCGAGGCACGGGCGGTCCGAGGGGGGGGACAGCTTGAACACCCACCTCCAGGTGTTGGGATCAGCGGGGCTCCAAGCGCGCTCTTCGTGCAGCCGCGATTCCTTCCGCGCCCTTCCGCCGCAGTAGGCGCGTCCCCGGCCTCAGGTGACAGTCTCTGCCCACCAGAATTAGCCCCAGCCCGGGGCAGCTCAGGTACAGCTCTGCGGGGCCGGGCGGGACGAGCAGCCGGGCGTCGCTCCCTGTGAAGGGGGGGCAGCGCACCTCCGCACCAGCCGCCGCGCACAGCAGGCAAAGTCCAATGGCCCCCACGCCTCAGCGAATCGCGGCCCAGGACCTCTGGTCCTCTTCCCGTCCACGCGGCAGGCAGCGGAGGGGGGCCACGTCACCTCGTCCTCCACAGGTTCACCACCACTCCCCGGTTACAGCAGAAGGGGTGGGCAGGGCTCGATGGCGCAGATAGGTCCTCGCCCACCTCCGCCAGCAAAGACTCCGATCTCGATTGCCACTACTCGCCGGCAGGAAGCACACGCCGGCAGGCCGCTCAGGGCCACACGCCGCCGGGGCGGTGCGCTTGGGGCAAAAGTCTCTAAAGTTCAGCAGCCAGGAGGCAGTTGTGGCGGGCTCTCTCGCTGACAATTTCGGGCTAATTCGGATAACTGTGTCGGAGAAATCGCCTGTGGTAGGGAGCTTCTTACGGAGCTCTACCCAGACACGTCTGCCATTGCTGCGTGCTCAGCCACACCCCCATGCTGACAGCACTGATGGTGGACTCAATGAAATAAAGACAAATCTTCACCTTATCTGTGGTCCGTGCTCTGTGCTGTGTTTTCCAACGGAATGGCAAGGAGTGATATGGAGATATGTATATATATATATATCAAACTCCACTCCTTCAAAGAACGAGTAAGGCCACAGCTGAGGAACGATTTGGAAGCGCTTTATTGGGCTGCACAGACAACGGAGAGTATGTTCTCTTCCTATGGCGGATGCATTTCGGCGTTCTTCGCCTCTTCAGCGCCAGGTGCATGTGCTTGTGTGAACGGGTGTAAGTGAGAAAGATATGTCCTGCCTTCTCACCAACAGACCGCAGCTCCTCCCACTACGTTGACCTCACGGTGCATATACCTCTTGTAGTCCGCTTGATGTTCGGCGCCTACAAGGTCCAGCATGCCACAGCAGTGCATAGGTAGGTATCGCAGGAGTGGAGTGGAAGGGGGAACATATGCTGCATAGTCTGTGTTGATATTTTAATATCCAAAAGTACATGTGCGCAGCTGCGCTTCCTCCAGTCCCCATACCGCTTCAACCACCGCAGCTCAGGAATCCTTTCTGGCGGGGGCAGGTCAAGGAAATCCGACCGGCCCAACGTGATGCACAATGACATCCTCACCGTCATACTTCTTTCTTTGCTGCGTGGTGGACTCTGTTGATTCCGGTACCCCGGAGAAAAACAAAACTGCAAGCAGTGTTCCAGCATTAACAGAGTCTCTTGACAAAGCGGGAGCCTTAAAGGCGCATTACTGGAAACTGCGCCGGAATAAATCAAACTTCACTCCTCCAAAAGAAAGAGTAGTGGCCCAGGGGAGATTTAAAAGAGCACTTTAATGAGGCAAAGTCTCGGGCAGATGCATTTCGGCATTGGCCTTCTTCGGCGCCCCTCTTCAGTCATGAGTGCTGTGATGTGCTGTGATGTGCTGTGATGTGAATAGTCCCGCTTCCATGTTAATATAGGTGCCTGACTCCGCCCCCTGGTGGGTGTTGATACTCCCATGCCGTCCTGTGTCGTAGGACTGCAAGACCCACAATGCTGCAATGTGGTGCATCGTGGGAATAGGGATGCTCGCTGAGTGTGACAGCGCTGGAGTGGCCGATGGTGGCAGGCAACGATCACGCACCTGCTGAAAGGTGAGGCAATACCACAGTCCGATGCCCCCTCTCGTCTCCCCTATGACCGCCACAACCCCTTCGCTCGAAATCCTTAGCGGGGGCAGGCACAGGAATCCCGGTTGCCCAATAAGAGATATGTGTATCTCCAAACCGCTGTCGCCTTCACGCGTCGAGGTGGGTCCAAATGTTATTGTTAGCACAATCCACAGAGATGCTCGAAAGAGCCAGCCAGAGCATTCAGGCCACTTGTATGGCGGGGGTTCACTAAAATGCGTTCCGGCTAAACGCATAGCTACATTCACTTCACCTCCTCCAAAAGAAAGAGTAGTGGCCCAGGGGAGATTTAAAAGAGCACTTTAATGAGGCAAAGTCTCGGGCGGATGCATTTCGGCGTTGGCCTTCTTCGGCGCCCCTCTTCAGTCATGAGTGCTGTGATGTGAATAGTCCCGCTTCCATGTTAATATATATATTTTTTTAGTTCATGATATTTTACTAAGTATAAGTATTGCTAACCACCTCTTATTAACTTGGCAATATGATACAAGTGAATATTTAGGAGTTGATATTTTTGAAGGTCGATATTACAACTTTGAAACTTTGATATTGTGACTCAACATTCACACTCCAATCATCCCAGTTGGAGTCCATTCCAGTAAAACTTGTTACACCTTCTAGAATGAAATAAAACATGGTAGCTTCTCGGCAGAACAGCTTAACTGCGAGTCCGAATTACTAGTCTCTGTGAAGCAGTCGCATTAAACGCCACATAAACGTGTTGGCGTCTGTGGGAAGAGAGTTGTTTATTAGCTTTTTCTTGTTATTAGATACGCCAGGACCTGCAGATAGTCCATCTTGTGTTTTTTAATTGAAAAAGAAGAGGCGAGGACAGTTAGAATCGAGGAACTCTTTGCCTGCCTGACAAAACCAATAAACTGCAGTGCAGCACTCGGCCCAAAGCAGACTCGAAAACAGATTACTTCGCGCTTTAAAAGAATAGAGCTACAGAAGACATTCAGTTACCTTGAGGGATACAACACAAACTCCCCTCTTAATGTTTCTCTTGACTTTTTGGTGTTACTCTCGTTTCCGGACAGGAGCACTTAAGTAGGTGATGGCTTGGAGAGCAACTTTCTTCTTGCTGGGGGTAAAATCAGATGTTAAACTGAAAATTGTTCACGTCATCCCTAATAAGATTATTTTTTTTCTTCTGTGCTGCAATTAGTTTGCCTCAAGCGCCTGTTGAACGGATTTTATGTGCCATTGTTCTCACACATAACCATTAACTCATAATTTCATAAGCGTGCAATCAAAGTAAAACACTGGCAGATGTCTCTATTGTTCATCGGTGAGCTGTACTGTAGGGAGGCAGTGAGCTGCTAATCGAATCAGAGCACATGGCTACAAGGGCGGCCATTTTTGCATTAGTAAAGCAATATTGCCTGACATCTGTCATCTTTCAGATCTGATCACTCAAAGAAAGTGAAAGGGAAACATGTTTACAGATAGAGACATGAACCTGGAAAGAATGTACTTGGTTTATAAGCCTCGGAAATCGGTATTTTTTCTTAAGTGCTTTACTCGTGGAGCCTGTGCTTTATGTGAAAAACAATGAACAGAAATATAAAAAGGAACATGAAGGTAAAGCCACAAGTTACTTTCCTTCTTGTGTAGGAATTTAAGTAAAAATTACAAGGTCAGCATTCCACGATGCTTTTAAATAAAGAAAACTTTATTGTGCATTTTGTTTTCTTTTTTTTTTACAGTTTCAGTCAGTTTTGACAGGGTTCCCCTGCCCTACTCCCCATGAAGGTTTTACCCCAATTCACAAAAGTGAATGGGTCCAAATGGTCCCCCTTCTCGTTTGCTAATGGGATGCCACTTCAACTTGGAAGTCAGTAGCTTTTCAATGGTTTGTGACTGGAATTGCAGTGACAAATTGTTGATACATATGTTACTGAATCCCAGTTTGGAATGGATGCCCACAAATGCCTTGTCTAAATTCAGAATCCCATTTTAGGAATCAGTCAAAGTTTTTTGCCTCCTACAATGAGATTCATACATTACCAGCGGCGGTCGGCACAAGTAAGCATGGTGAGGTGGGGCAGAGCGCAGCAGGGGGTTATCCGACAGACGACGGAATAGGTATTATTTATTTAATTATACCTATTCTGTCATCTGTCGACTCCCCCCGACCCTGCCCCACCGCATTTACATGTGCCAGTCACGGCTATACATAACCTAACTCTATTTTGAAGTTGGCAAAAGTCAGATTTTGTGAATCGTAGTGTTTATGAATGAAAAATATATTAGTATGTTTGCCCTGAGCGTGAAGAAATAATTCAAAATTATTTAGCCAAACAAGCACATGTGCATTTTCATTCATTGGGTTGCTGTTCACCTACAGAGGTACAGAAGGACACTCCAATGATATCTGCTCCTACTGAATGTACATCACAGGGCAGTGATGAGCGCAAGAGGGAGGCGGAGCCTTGGTGCCATAAGGTATCCTTACCTAGACACATTAGCGAACCGTTGGCTAAGAATGGAAGTGCTTAGGATAAGAATTGGTATTAACCCGGCTGTGACAAATAGTGCTATAAAATCCGGACTAAATCAACCAGATGGTAAATGTATATGTAAGATAGGGATGAAATGTAATATTTTACACATTTTATTGGATTGTACATTTGTTTAACCCCTCCGCTGCGCTGAACGTTCCCCGCTGGTGCGGAACGTTCTATTGCGCTGATGGGGCTGCGACGTTCAGCGAGGTAGTGCACGCGACGACCGCTGAACGTGTGCAGCACTCAAAGGGTTAAAGTTACGTAATTTAATCATTTGTCCGATCTTTTTAAAGTATGATGTAAGGTTACGTTTACATGCATGGGAGGTTCTTGCCGAAATGGAAAATTTAGATATTGCGATAGGCTTTGGGAAATATATGTAGGGTGTATGTAAGTTCCATGCTGCATTAGAGGCTTAAGTGAAGCAAGGTGCGTCACAATCTAAAATGAAATGTTACTGTTTGTTTTTTTTTTAAATGTACGAATGAAGTTTTAAGGATATCATGATTTTATGACTATGATGTTTTATGTGTAGATGCTTTTAAATGTTAATGTATGAGCTGTTGTTTAAAGACCTAATGGTCTAAATAAACTTATTATTGAACTGAACCTTGGTGGCATGAGATTGGCTGCAGGACACTTGAAATCTGACCTGTTATTGGAGAGGTGCAAACAAATAAAGCTGACCATCACAAAGTCGGACAACAATGTAGTTTTATCCATATTGCTGTTCAGATGCTCAGCTAGTCAGTCTGACAGGCTCCCTTAACATACATACATACATACTCTCACGCTGGTTTTATGCTACAGATGGGACGAACACACCTAACGTAGGCTTGCACCTGCTACTTAAATCACTTAGAACTTGTAGAAGTAGGGTATGTAGAGATTTAACAAAAACAATATATTATTACAGAATGTACCAGGGTTGCAACAGTTTATCAGTGATCCACAGAGATGGTACAGTTATAGTGAAAATGATATGCAGTGTTTCAGGAACCCTGTTGTGTAGACTAATGCCGCATATCAGGTCACAAAGATTTTAATATAGGGGCACTTCAGCGTTATGCAACTGGTAGGACTAATGGCAAAAAATGTATATATGTGTCCAACTGCTTGAAAAGTGAGCTGATTGGAGAGGTGACGAACAGTATTATCATTCAGGGCTGAAATTTTAGGGGCTCCTTATTGATGGTCTTGGGAATGAATTGCTTGAGGAATTCCTATTTGCGCCCTAGTCCCAAAACAAAAAAAGTCATTATTAATCATCTGATTAGAATCTTGAGAAATCTGTGAAACATCAATGGACATTCCTATATTAAATTTTCAAACAATATTTTTCCGTAAATAGGACATATAACTTTGATGAGGACAATGCGACTAGTTTGGGGATACATTTTGGAGAATCTTCAGCTGTTCAATACCACATCAAAGGAAGGATGGTGATAGCATTATTTGATCCCTGCTAGGCTTTTTCTTTCCGGCCTTCAAATGAAGGGTGAGGCGGGAAACGGCCACTACAACGCGGCCGTTTCCACGAATACCTTAACCACGCATGCAGTGCAACGCATGCGTGGTTACCACGAAAGCCTTTACCACGCATACCTTTACTACGAGTTTTGTTGTAAAGGCATATGTGGTAAAGGAAAAAAGTAAAAAAAGGGGGGCTTGGGGGAGTCTCCACCCCAAGAAAAAAACTCACCAGAAATAACGTCGGGATATGCAGATAATCAGCGTCGTTTAAGAGAAAACGGTTAAAAACTTCCGCTTCCTCTTAACGACGTATGACGTCACCACGCAAGTATTCGAGGAAAAGCTAATGCGTAGAAATTTCATTCCGTTGTAACCCATGCGTGGTAAAGGCATGCGTTGCAACGGAATGCGTTGTAAGAACATACAACCGGGTGAGGCCTGATGTCCCAGTAAATTACACATGCTTCTCCTCTTCACAAGGCAGTGTTCTACACTACACTTTTATCACCACTCATTTATTTCCATTTGAAATACATCCTAGGAATTAGAGGGAACACGTGGCTCAACAAATCATGGGGCTTATGTTTTTGTAAAGAAACATTCGACATATGAGTGTAATCATTGGAATTGAAGGAACAACTCAAGTGAGAGGTTTGCTGCCTTGGTAAAGTGCAGTTACAAAAAGGAAAAGTCTCCAACCATAGCGCTCTTTAATTCACATATTAATATGCAGAATGTATAGGCGATGAGTATACAAAAGTATAATAGTGGGGATCAGGTGGTTGATTCTTTGCAGATGTATTTGTCTCCCATAGAAAGGACAAGTCACAGTAATCCTGACATAATCAATGAAATCCATCTTTTCAAAACGTGTTGCTACAATGCTGCATGGATCAACGGTTATGTAGGGAACTGTGAGTAGCTCATACACTAACCCTCCACGGAAGTAAATTATTTGCTATAAAGCATCATAAAAAGTCAGTCCGGGAGTATAAACAAACTCACAAATAGCAGCAGTGGATTAAAATTATGGAGATATGTAAGGGTGGTGAATCAGCAATTTTGGGCTTATACTAATAGCATAGGATCACATTACAAAAACCTGTTTGGACGTCGCAAATTGCCCAATTTTCAGGACTGGGCCATTAGCAACTGCAAAAAAGCATTTTGTTATGAACAAAAGCCAAATTATGATTCTGTAACTTGTTACTGAATCGAAATTTGGCTTTTGAAATTGGTATTATGAAATAGCGTGTTTAGGGTGTCCCTTACAAATACCGATTTGCTGTGATATGTATTAATGTTTTCGACCAAATCCATGTCCAAACATATTTTACCAACACCTCGAAGGACGTGGTAGCCCATTCACAAATGGGAAAGTGTCCCCAAGGAAGCCCTTCTACTTTGAGAATGTAAACACAAAAGTTTTTAGGAGCGGACAGTGGGCCCATGCACGCTTAAACAATTAATCTTAAAAGTTTCATTTTGTTTTTTTAAATGCATAGTATTTCCTGTGTGGTAAATGGACTGTATTTAAAAAAAAGTTTGCTTTATTTAAAAGCAATCACAGACATGGCTATCATTCCTAATGTGACCTACCTCATTAATATTCATAAGGTAAATCAATTTGAGACTCACTCCGAATCGCTATTTAGCAGTAAAAAAAGTGTTCATTCATCAGGAATTGCGATTTCCAAATTGTGATTCGGTAAAAATCGCAATTTGGAATTTGGAGTTCCTAATTTCTGTACACCTGGCCCAAAGTTAACATTACATCACTGCTGAAGGTTTAGAAGCCCTGCTGGAATGTAAATTAAGAAATTATTTTACTGAAGAAAAAGTGCTAAGGCTATAAAGGACTCTTGTGCTGCTCCAGTAATCCAGAATTCCCCCTGAAAGAAAACACATAATATTGGGCTAAAGGGCTAAATGCTCCCTTTAAATCATTCTTCCAAACCTTTGTGTAAGGAAACAGGGCTTGTGCATGTTTCAACCCACTTTTTGCCCCAATTGAGCTATTAGCTGCTGTTTTGCGACTCTGAGAGTGCACTGAGGCCTGCTTACCCAACCTCAGTCGCAGTGTTATAACCCATTACAAAAAGTATCTCAAATTGGATGCCATCAATTTGCAAGTACTGAGTTACTTATAAGTCCCTAGTGTGCGACACCCAGTGCACCAAGGGCATGTAAGGCAGAGTGTCCACACAGGGCTGCAGCACTTTTTGTGTTATCCTAAGTGTGACAAACAACAAAATGGTCACCAGCTTCCCACTGTAGACTGGAAGAGAAGCATGTGCACTGTTAGTTTGACTTTGTCATTACCAATAATGGCAAATCCCCTACTTCCCTTAACATAAAATGTAGATCCCCCCAAGTAAGACCTATGGTGCCCTATGGCAGGTAGCTACATATTATTAAGGTGGACATTTTTCATATGTCTTAACCACAACACTTCCAAATTGTGATTTTGCTGTGGAAAGGTTAGTAGCCACACTGGCTAAAAACAGGATTAACGGCTGACATCCCAGCATAGCTAACTTCCCAGCCTAGCTAACTTCTGAATGGGACTACGTAAGTAGGTAATGTAATGTATCAAATGAATTGTGGCATTACATCTGACTTGATGCCCAAGTAGAGATGTATGTGATTTTTAAATGAAGCAACTTTTCAAAAATTGCCACTCTGTGACCCAACTGGTCCAGTGACTTTTCACAAGCTCTAGCCAACAGTCAGCTTTTTGTCACTCTGGGAGGCTTGTGAATGACTCCCAGGCTCAGGAACAAAGGCAGCTGCTGCAGAATGAGATGTGACCTCCTCTCCCAGGAAAGGTGCAAGGGCTGTTATCCAAAAGGGTGAGCTTTAAAGGAGAAGCCGCCTTTGAAAGGCCACCTTTGACAACACTCATGAGCAGGATGCTTTTTTTCCTGTAGACAACTAACTGTTTCAAACTCTTTAAAAGTTTGCAAAGTTTTTGTTGAACAACGCTTGTATGCAGTTGCATTTAAAAGTATTTATTGCTTCTAAAATCTGTATCTCCAGATCCCTCAGGTATATTTTGATGATCAAGGACTCTAAAACAACAACATTATAAATTGTTGTGTCTCTTTTCTGTGAAATATCTTTCATATTCTATTGTTTGGTGCTGTTAAATGCTTTACACTAAGTCCCTTTGCAAAGCCTTACTGCTCACAGCCACTGCTACTCAGGGTTGAGCTAAGGATAAGTAAACAATACTGACTGGAACCAGGATGGCATTTGTGAGTGTACTCTATGATAAGGCTCTACAGCCATATCTTATAGTACACACAATTCATCCCATTTTGTAATGCGAGTAACATGGAAGAGGTCCAATCTATATCATCTTAAAGCAAAGGCATCCTAGGCCCATTCCGAATATCAAGTGATTGTACTCCTAGATGAGAGGGCTAGGTTTATTCATGTAAATTGTTAAAGGAGCTTGATAACTGGGCAGAGACCATCTAATTCATCCCAGGAGTCAAGGAAACTTGTGTTACACCAATAGCATCTTAACCATGTTCCTACTAAATCATTGGTATGCATTTATAGGAAAACTAAATTACCAGCCTGTTTACTGGACTGTAAAGCAGCTTTTGATGGTGTGGACAAAGCACCACAGTGAAGGCAACTATAGCATGGGGGATTTCACTGCATCTTTTATGCAGAGCATATACCCCTATCCCTGGGTTGCGGTTAAGGTGTCATCTTTTCATTTCTGAAAAGCTATACATTTACCAAGGTCTAAAAAATGAGTGAGTTTTGACAACCCCATTTGTTTCAGCCCATAGAGCCGCATAAGGCCTAGATACAATTATCTAAGTTTCAAGCCTTTTTTAAGAGATTAACCACCCATCACATTTTGTTTTTTGCAGTATGCTGACAATAATGTTCCCTTTGATATTACCGCCATTAGATTGCAGGACCCACTTATGATTGGTGGATACACAAAATCATTCAAATAGCTTGACTTTTATTCCCATTAAATCAAACATAGGGGCATTTGGCAGGAAGCTTTCTAGAAGATGGATGGGGTAGTTGAGTGATGTTTCATTAAGCAAAAGCAAACCATACCTCCGTAGATCTTTATATTTAAGCCATTTTTGCTACTTTGAAAACTAAAGGATGTATTTACAACTCTTTGGTAAGAGAATAACTCTTTAAAGTCATTTAAATCTGTAGCAAAACATGTGAAATTGATATTCTGTGAGCTGGATATAAACAATTTATGAAGAAAGAAATATGCTACTCCAGACCAACCATCAACAAGAGACTAAGAAATACATTCTTGCAGTTATACTTTTTATGGATACCTACAATGGAAATTATGGGCACATGTGCTTTCTTTCCGATTATGGGTGGAGATTAAAGATACAGGGTCCGATTCACAACGGTAAAGTTAGACCAAAAGTCTAACTGTACTACTTTTTGGTATTCGCAAAGTTGAATTACTACTAGTAGCTTTACAACTACTAATTTACTATTAATTTTACTAGGAGTAACTTTACCGCTAGACGCTTTACTACTGGTAGATGAACTAGTAGTACAGTTACTACTAGTAATTTATCTCTGTGAATACCATAAAGTTATAAACTTGGACTTAAGTATTAAATGTGGGCTTAAGTCTAAGTGTACTTCTTTTTAGTATTTACATTCACTTCACTGTGCACAACATAGTTCTTTGGGTAGTCTCTTTTTTGTGACATAATGCAAGAATCTTTGGGACTTAGGAGTGTTGTTTCATAGAATAACATTGTGTATGATGTCTGTTGGCTGCTTGATGCTGCAGTTTTGGTGGGGACCTTTAATAATCTCCAGCAAGAGAACATACAAATATTATGTATAATTTTCACATCAGATTTCCAACATTGGAAATGTCCAAGTGAAATATTTACTTCAAATATATAGTGAATAATGTTGCATATATAATTGCTACATTTGTGTTTGCATCCCCATAACATGGAGCCCGTAACTTTTACCTGACTGGGAGTCTACAGCCAAGTGTTGCTGGGACACCGCTTCTGGGGCTTTAGAGACGCCTCATTACCGCCATTGTCTGCCGCTGACTTCTGCCACTTTTTAACTAGCTGGTAGTGTTTAGGTTTAGCTCCCTTATGCAGGAATAGTAGCTTTGTCCAGCGATTCTATCAAGGCTCTTATATTTTATGCTGTGGTAAATTTGATTAAGGCTACTAGTTGTTGGGCTGTCAATTCATCGCAAGTCGTGGGGGTTTATTCTGATTAGGAACCATGGGGAGGCGGAAGACTCAAGTGAGCCAAGAAGGGACTGTAGTTGCATCAAAGGCAACTGTTACAACTATGGATGCCATCTTGTCTGGAGCTGCTTGAGTTATTGACAAGGAGATTGAACTAGTGAACAGGCATCTCTCTAGTTCCCCCTCCAGTGGTCTATTTTCACTTTTGGGTGGGCCAAACAATCCGTCTATGGAAACTGCTTATGAAGTACTGCGTATACTTTCATCCCCTGGGCTGGGCAGCACTTCTCAGGTAAACGAAGCGCTATCCCCTCTTCCAGAATCACTGGTGGAGGTACCTCCTAGGACATTGTCTCCAGTTGTAATCATCGGGAAGAGGAAGTGTGGTGCCTCTTCTCTTACTTCAGGGAATGGTGGGATGGGTGGCAATTTTATTAACAATACATCTCAGAAGTTCCAAGAGATGCCAATGCATCGCAACCTCCAGGGGTGGCTCTTAGGTCTAGTGGCAGCTTGAAAAGAAAATGTAAACCAATGGGGAGCCAAGCTAAAAAGACTATACCTAATGCACCCCCTAAGCCTACCCCTAACAATAAGGTACCCGTGTTGCCAGCATCTAACATGGTCAATTTGGCCATGCTGGAAGCTTTTAAATTTACCATGCGTAGTATGTTGGAGGATAAGTCGAGTTCCATTGTGGCCAAGCTAAACCGCATAGAGCAAATCTTAGCTAAACAACATAAGTCTTTGGCACCCACTCATCCTCCTCAACGTGTGGACACGGAGTTGCCCAAGGTTAATACTCTGTCAGGCACTTTGCCTTTGCTAAGGGTACCCATGGATTCTCAATCTTCTAGTGGAGCCCAGTCCTGTGGCGCAAATGGAGACCCAGTGGGGTTGGATGATGGTACAAGTGATAGGCTGGCACCTAATGGGGTTTTACCAACAACCTCCAGGGCCAAGTTACACATAGTTTAGGGAATAGCTCGGGAGAGTTTCACGGATATTCTACTAACGCCCCTCAGCATTTAGCGGTTGTCAACCTTCCACCTCAATCAACACCTCTGGTAGTAATTCTGGGTTAATACTGTGTCAAGCACTTTGCCTTTGCTAAGGGTACCCGTGGATTCTCAATCTTCTAGTGGAGCCCGGTCCTGTGGTGCAAATGGAGACCCAGTGGGGTTGGATGATGGTACAAGTGATAGGCTGGCACCTAATGGGATTTTACCAACAACCTCCAGGACCAAGTTACACATAGTTTAGGGAAAAGCTCGGGAGAGTTTCACGGATATTCTACTAACGCCCCTCAGCATTTAGCGGTTGTCAACCTTCCACCTCAATCAACACCTCTGGTAGTAATTGAAGGCTCCCAGGAGGAATTCACCCAACTCAAAAATAAAGTTACTCATTGGTTGTCAAAAAACACCTCTGTGAGCTCAATGGTGGAACGTAACATTATTATGGCACGCCGTTGGGCTGGATTGGAAACAAGGAAATCCGGAGGGGGCGATTGTATCATTGTGAATTTTAACCATTCATTTGTTGTGGAGAATATCTTTCAGGATGTTTATTCTGAATCGACTCACAGGGATTCTGGTATCCAGATCTTACCCTTGGGCTTTTTCTACAAGTCGGACCACTTAATGCACCACAATTTAAACTTGCCAAGTAATAGGTGGCCTCAAAGACCTTTTGGGGCTTCAGGAGGTAGTCATACTTATTCTTTGGGGGGATGCCCATTTCTGATGGGCATTATTTTACCCCACAGTTACAGTTATCAAATAGATACGCTGCACTTGCAAGGCTGGACGAGTGCGATTGGCTGCACAACAAGATTCCAGAGCCCGAAAGAGACTTAGCCCATCATCAGGAGTCCCCCTGTTCTCTCACCTGTAGTGTCGCACCCTGTAATACGGTGCCGTCCGGGTTTCCCAGCTCCCAACAGTATGGGCTGTCTCCAGTTGTTCCAGAAGGGGCATCCTCCAAATTAAACGCCTATAACGTACTGTCATGGAACACTGCAGGATTGGCTGGGAAATTTGAGGACCCCTCGTGGGTGCAGTTCATCAGGCAATTCTCTGTGATTTGCCTCCAGGAGATTTGGCTGGTGATCTGAAACCTATTTCTGGAGTGTTATAAAGCTTTCTTCGTTCCTGCTTCCCTGTCAGTTTGTGGCAGAGCTAGGGGTGGTTTGGTCATATTCACAGCATTGGCTGTGAATTGTAGGATCCAGCAACTCCCCTCTGCTAATAGTGACCTTCAAGTTATTGTTTTAAGGTGAGGAAAAGAGAGCATGGGCATTCTTAATATTTATAATGCAGTTGTAATCCACTACCTGTGTCTCGGGATCGGGGATACCAGAAACAAAGACCTATGGCCACACAAGTACCGCAATGTTCCTGTTTATTAAGCACAAGTACATATGTAACAGTGAAAACAATAGTAAGGCAACTCAAAACTCACACTGCAAGGTCTCTCATACGTTACCCATCAGCCGTTGGCACCGAGTTCAGTAGTGCCGTTGTCCAACCGTCCTCTGCATGGACACCGGTCCCGGTGTCCGGCCAACAGAGGACACTGTGCAGAGAAACGGCCGAAAACGCCGTTCGACACGACTGATGGGGGAGTCACGTTGAGGCGTCCTCTTTTCCCTCTGCTACTCGCCTCGGGAACACCTAGCCAGGCGCTCTACCGAGGGGTCAGAGTCAGTGGTAATCAATAACCCCAAAACAAAGACGTGGCAATCACCTCCCTTGGTGTGCGTCTCTGTTACTGTCCGTCCCGGGAGCTTAACCCCACGCTCGACCAGGACTCCAAAGCAGCGTATTGAAACGAGGCTCTGCTCGTTTCTGTGCAAGAACACCGTAGTTCCAAACTGCGGTGTTACCTCTCGACGCCGGACTTCTCAGCTCCTTGTTCCGTGAATTCAAGGGACAGCGGGACACAACGAACAATCCGCCGAGAATCAAAATATTCGACAGCGTACCTGGGACAAATGCGCTTTAAGTACGCATTTCCGGGTGCGCGAAGCTCGCGCTTGGCATGCCGGTTCTTGTAGTACCTATGCCTTCCGTGCCGCGGTCTGTTTCCTTTGCGGCTGTGTGTTCCTGTTTCCAATGCGCCCCGAAGCTCCTGACAGCAGTGAATGCACAGGGGGTGTGTAAGATTGCCCAGATGAGCTGCCTTATTAGGCAGTCATGTGGCTCTGCTGCACATAGACTCATGGTAGCAGGGGACTTTAATGTTCACCCTTGTGGTGACCCTAAAATCTCCTGTATGAGAGAGCTGGGATGCGCCAGGATGCGTGGATTTCATTTTGAGCATTCTGCTCAGGGGGATGCACGTAACAACTAGCTTAATGAATATGACTTGATTCCATTAATGTCCTTCTCTGCCCCCCTTAGCAAACAGTCCATCCTGACCTTTAAAGGACGTTGTGGCGGGTCTTTTATAGATCATATTTTGATCTCAGCTGGGCTTCAGTCCATTCTCCGAGGGTTTACAATAGTGGATATTGTATTCAGTGATCATAATCCCATTTGTGTGTGTTTGGGAGGTGGCCTGCTAACAAGTCATGTCAGGGTGATAGTGCCAGGTACACTGAGACCTACGGATGGAAGGCGCTGCCTAAAGTGGTCCCAGGTAGCTCCGGGTTTATTTTATGGTGAGGTACAAGAGTCATGAGCACCTGAAACAGAATCCTGTGTGTCTCCTGGCTCCCACCCTGAGGGTGTCCTCAAGGCCTTTGAAGGTATTGTTTGTAAGATAGTGGCTTTGTTAAGTGCCCCCCTTAACAGGACGGCGCCCTGTTATCCTAAATGGTTTGATCCTTTATGTTCCAAAGCTGCTAGAGATTTAAAGAAAGCATTAAAAGCTACCCCGAGAGATCAACCTCGGATTAGCGCCCTTTGTCTCACGTATAAACAGGCACTGGCCACTCGTAAGGATGAATTAAAGGAAGAAACATGGCGAGAATTATTGGAGCCAAGTACATTAGGGAGTAGATCTATGTTTTGGGGTATTATTAATCATCCGTTGTTTGAAAAGGATGGAGCCGAAGAAACAGGCTCTAACATAACAGAAGATGAATGGGTGTCTCATTTTAGTTCTATCTTTAAGAGTGCTATAGCTAAACAACACTAACTAACCAGGGTTCATACTACTGCTGTGGTAACGTTTGTGCAAAAAGAGGTGGAGAAAGGTATCTTAGATCTGTCCTGTAATAAGGCTCCAGGCCTGGAGGGTAATCCTCCGGATCTTTTTAAATCAAATCCATCCTTTTGGGCTCCGGTTCTGGTTGCTGTGTTTAATGTGGCAGCCAGGGCCGGCTGTCCGGAGTCTTGGGGCACCTCAACAATTGTAAGGGCGATCGTAATAGCACTTTGTGTTATAGACTGATCTCCCTCATTGATTCTGTGATTAAGGTTGTCGGCGTTTTTTTTTTAATAGATTAGCCTCCTGGGGGGAAAATTACAAAATCGTTTCTGACATACAATATGGGTTCTGTTCAGGACACTCTACTTTAGCCCAATGCCTTAACCTATATATGACCCTGCGGAAGCATACGGTCGCCCGCCAGGGTACGATCTACATGGCCTTCATGGATCTTTCCTCCGCTTTTGACTGTGTCAAACGGGGGAAATTGTGGCAGTCCATGAGGGCCATGGGGGTGGAGGATGCCCTGGTTGACTTCCTGGGGGATCTGAATAGGGTCACTAAGGCTAACATCAGATTTGCTCAGGATCTTCGGGTCCCTACGGATTTTAAAACTGAAAGGGGAGTACGACAGGGATGTATTCTGGCCCCGTTTCTTTTTAATTTATATATCAATGACCTGGATACGATCTAGAAACAGGGGCCGATTTCCCACAAGTGGAGCAACGAGGACTGCCCGCCCTGCTTTATGCGGTCCTCATTGCCAGGAAGGCAAGGGGTCTTCAGACTCTGCTATACTCCTTTCAGAGCTTCATTGCAGATCGCAACATAGCTATAAATAATTCCAAATCTTATATTATGCAGGTCGGGTTACGCCCAAAGAAGCAGTATCCCTTTAAAGTGAATGATGAGAAAGTGCCTTTGACCACAACTTTTTCATACCTGGGTGTATTACTAGATGACCACCTGAATTGGGGGGCCGTTATCCAGAGAAAAAAGGGTGAGGTTATAAGGGCAAACACAGCTATATTCAACTTTGCTGCGAAGATGGGTCAGCGCCCTATTGCGGCAATGTTAAAATATACCAGGCCAAAAGTGTTGCTGTGGGAGCAAATTATGGGGCTATGCAGCATTAGATGGCCTTCAGGTTTCGGAGAACACCTTTTTAAAACAGCTTCTCGGGGTCCCTAGAGGAACCTCAAATTTAGTGGTACATGAAGAAGTAGGGTTACCTTTTATTTGTGAGAACTTGGCTATGCGTCCGTTGTTGTTTTGGCTCAACTGCTGGTTAAATAAAGATCTAGTTCTTAACCACCAGATACTGAGAGAAGTTTTGGGCCTTGATCTCATGGTTCGCATTCCTTGGTTAAAATATACAAAGGGTTGTTTTGTAGAGCTGGGGCGACCGGATCTTTTTTCAAAGCCTGATCTTATTACTGTAGCAGACGTGGAATTTGTAAAGAAGACTTTTATTATTATTATTATAGAACTTTATTCGGATAAAAAACAACATATCCATAAAAGTACAAGTTAAAAAGCATACATCAGAACAAATATGGGCCTCCAATAATAGAGTACACAATTCATGGTTAAACAATCATTAAAATGATCGGCTAAAAACATACAATAAAGTGCATGGAATAAAGTCCATAGATTTTAACATAGTTGCATAGAGTTACGAGTGCGCACTGCAGCTTTCAAAAACGATCCAACCCGGAAGGTCAATTCATCATCGTTTAAACCTAACACCCTCCCATAGGTTGCTTTATAATCAATTTGTTCTAGAGTTTTAAAATACGGGATCTAAAATCTATTGGTGAGAAATAAGTAATAAGAACAAAAGAATTAAAAGTGCAGCATTGACTGTTTGTGTTGATTGTTTCAGGGGCAGGGTAAAAGATCAAGATTGTTAGTAAAACCCACTGGAAATGACAACATGTATTTCATGGTATCTATCCTTAGCCGAAAAAGTTAACCCCTTTCTCAGTGGCCGATGGGTTTTAACAAATATCTCAATACCGCTGGTGTCACATTCTCGATTTCCATGTATCTAACTACTGAGGTTTTTTACATTCAGTAGTTAGTCTAGCTTTTTTATACATGGCATACAGGGTCTTCTGGAGGGATTCACTGCTAATGGAGCTAGAGTTTAGGGGATTTAAAAATATATGTTCCAGGTTCACACTGGCTAGGCTTTTACGAACATCAGCCAGCCATGGTATATACAACCCCCTGTCACAATTCAAACAGTCTAAAATAATCTCTCTAGTTAATGCTGCTGCAGGATTATTCCAAATTCCCAACCAAAATAACGTAGGGCGAGCCTTAATCTAATCTTCTATGTATGGAAGGTTGAGTTCGCTATGGCTTGCATACTTGGATGAGGAAATAGGTGCACCCAGAAGTTTACGACAAAATCTATTATCTTCACCCTGGATGCAACCACTCAATGTGTACCCCCAGACTTCCGCACCATAGGTTGCGACTGGTATGCATTGAAGTCTATAGATCTTGAGGGTAGATGACACCACCGCAGCACTCCTTGGCTTTGGAAACCCAAGTATGGTATTAATAGAGTTGGAGAACTTCCTCCTACAATAGACCACATGGTCATTCCACAAGCTGTTAGATGCGAATACCAAACCAAGGTATGGGAAAGTGCGAGTGCTCAGTAATTGATTTGAATTTAAAACTATCGGTGAATTAAAATACTTTTTAGACCCACACGTCATCAGAAAAGATTTTTTTAAATTAGTGCATAAATCAAGAGTGGCCATGAACTCTACAAAGCCATTAACCAAAATACGTAAATACTTTGGAGTGCGTCTCATCAGTACAGCGTCATCAGGGTATAACAATGCTGGAATTTTGTTACCGTTAATAGATGGGACGTCCTGACTTAAAGTGACCAAAGACTTACTTAAATCATTAATATATAAAATAAATAGGAGGGGGGCCAAGACACAACCCTGCCTGACCCCCCTAACAACTCTGATGGCTTTGGAGACCTCACCATCCCTACTAATACGAACCCTGGCGTGTAGGTCTCTGTGAAAATATGCTAAGAGGGAGACAAATGACCACAGCCGGGATCTATTAACAAAGTCGAAGGCCGATGTGAGATCCATGAATGCGAGGTATAATGGTGTTTTCTTGGCTACATTATATTTGCCAATAATCAGATTGAGGTTGAGACACTATTCTACAGTGCCCACTTTACTCCTAAACCCCAGCTGACATTGATGTAAAACCTGGCATTCTTCAGCCCACGATTTGATCCTATTGTAGAGTACGCTCCCTAAGATTTTCAAAGTATTATCGATCAGGGAGATCGGCCTATAGCAACTCGGGTTAGACCGGTCCCCCTTCTTAAAAATTGGTACTATAATACTGGAGGACCAGGTTTGGGGTACAGGGGAATTTGTTAAATTATTAAAAACGTTTAAAAGTAATGGAAAGCAAAAGTCGGGCGACTCTTTATTAGTTCAATAGGGAGGCCATCAGGCCCGGGTGCTTTATGTCCCAGGCTCTGAGTTATTGCCTCCTCAACTTCAAATAGTTCAATACGTAACCCAGTAATAGGGCTGCGTGCCTCACAAACTGAACTCGGGTCCGGAGCAGCGTAGATCTTACTAAAGTGGTTCTCGATGACTCGCTAGATATATTACAACTAATAGGCGACGTTGTATTTCCCAGGGATCTCATACCTTTAACTGCCTGCCAAAAATCCCTACCGCTTTTTAAGGTATTTGCCCAAACAAGATTATCCCAGTGGTCTGTAATAATCTCCTCTTTTCTAATCTTAATAGCTCACTTATAACTTATCCTAAGCGATGTCACAAGAGAGCTGTTCCTAGGTTTAATAGCAAGCGCCCTTCGCAGAGCTCTGTTAGCTACAGAGCAATCAGCATTAAACCATCCGGGATCTAAGGTAGTTTTCTTGTTTGGCTTAGACTATGGGGATTTAATGCCAGAGCAAAGCTGTGTAAAGGCGCCAACCACCTCCCGATTACATTCTCTAAATGTCAAGCAGGTGTCAATCAAGTCAGGATAAGCTCTTACCATCCTCTCAAATACTGCTCTGTTGTCTATGCCACACCACACCAATCGGAGGTTATCAGTGGTGGTTGTTAAATCACTGGCACCGTGAGCGTGGTCATAGGTTGGTCTGTCTGAAAAACCTAAGGTCATATTTATCGGGTTGTGATCCCCCTGAAATGTGGGGATTACCTCAACCTTTGTCACGTAATCTTCTAGGCAAGCAGTTATAAAGATATAATTAATGGTAGAGGATGAGCCCCTTCCTCGATAAGTGGGTTCAATATGACCTTCCCTAGAAGGCAGTGCTACGACCTCCATAGTGTTTAAAAAGTTATTAGAACTAAGGATATTCACCAGCTGGTCCCCTCTCTTATTCAATGAACACGTATTGGGAACTTGGGTATCAGGATAGATACCCATTGAGATTTTAACATTGAAGTCACCCCCTATGCATATGCTTTTGGCTTTAATATCACAATTAACAATTTGTAAATTAAAAATTAATTCAAACAATTCAATAAAGTTCATATTAGGGACAGATTTAAAATCATCATTATAAAAATTAAACAAGTAAAGTGAAACCCCCCATGGGTAAATGGTAGCCTGAAACTTATTACTGTTGGTGCGCAGAGCTCTGCCGCGACCTCCTGCCCTATTGTTAATCCATGTTTTGAGGCCGCCAGCAGCCCTGCCTAGTTCAGGGATGGGGCATAGGACATTAAAACATTTAAAAACCTCCATAAACAGTTCCCGAGTTGCCCAAGTCTCTTGAAACATAACAATGTCTTGGCTGTCGATTAGTTCCTGCCAATCTGGTAAATTTAATTTGGATGCTAAACCCGCAACATTCCAACTTAATATTATAAGTGGCGGGTCTGCAATCTTTTTATTTCTCTTAAAAAAGTTGGTAGAGACGGGGTAGAACTGTGTAAACCTATTGTCCACAAATTTGTGATGCTTAAAACTACTCCATCTACCGAGCCATATCTTATGTGGCCTTTGACGACCCACGAGCGAATTTTATTGACCAGGTTTCCTATGGATTATTTTCAGCTTTTACTCGCTGTACCTAAGGGGAGTTGTAGAGGACAGGTGCTAGCATCCTGTGGCTGCGATGGAGTGTCTCCACAGGATGTGCTGCGCTTTATGTATTTTTGTAACTTCTATGAAGTCCCCCGCAGCTTTTTTTTAAAACCGCTTTTAAAAAAGGTGAATTTTACCCAGGTCTGCCCAGCTCTTTTTTATTTACAAATGTTGAAACCAGAATGTATCCCACTTGTAGTAGGTTTCTTGAAATCCTCGCTGAGGTCCAGAAATTGCATGGAGAACTAATAAACCCCTAAATTCAAGTTGCCACCCATTCAAACTATCATCTATGAAGCTGTATACCTGGTTACTAGTTGCCCACTCTTCCCCTCTATTCCTTTTTATTGTCTGTGATGCACATATACTTCTCTGTTTTAACTGGATTGATTATTAATTCTTTATTCTTATGAAATGTATGTCTTTTAAAAAAAATAACTGTAGTTGTGTAACTTTTATGGTGTTATCTTAAAACCCAATAAAGAGGCCTATTAGGATGGCGGACGGACCTGCGTCCGTACGCCACCCCCGAGGTGGAGGGACTGTCCGCAGGGGCAGCGGCGGTCCCTCCAGTGCAATTAGGATGTGACCGCCAACCTGGCGGTCACATCCCGTATCTTTAACTTTGAGGCGGGTGCTGCTTGAAGCAGCACCCGCCGCAAGGTTAAAAATGCATGCTTTGCATTTACATGCACAAAGCGGCAGGCACTGCGCGGTGCTTGCTGCTTTGTGCATGCAAATGCAGGGGTGTACCATAGGTACCCCCCATGTGCACCGCCCACCCCCCCGTCACCCTGGGGGCCCGCAACGGGCCCCCAAAGAAAAGACCGTATGCCTTTCGGTGGCAGCATTGCTGCCACGGAAAGGCATGTCCTGAAGCACATCCTAATATGGCTGGCGGTGTCTGATAGACACCGCCACCATATTAGAGCTTTTCACCCACGGTCGGAAGGCGACCGTGGCGGAAAAGCGGCGGACGGTCTTCCCGTCCGCCAATGACCCCCCAGCCATCCTAATGTGGCGGGGGGTCTTTTAATGTACCGCAGCGGTGAATCTGCATCCTCCGGGCCGGCGGTGGCTTCCACCGGCCCGGAGGATGCGGATTCACCGCAATCCTAATCGACCCCAAAGTATTTTTTGATTTGAATATGGCATTTTGGCCTTAGCAACATTGTCAATGTATCATTCAAATCTCACTGTCTATCTACTAGGGCATCATGAACCCCCACTTTGGCAGCTTGAGTAGAAGTGGGGTCCACTGGTTCTTTCTTCAGGGGCAGCGGCGGTCCCTCCAGTGCAATTAGGATGTGACCGCCAACCTGGCGGTCACATCCCGTATCTTTAACTTTGCGGCGGGTGCTGCTTGAAGCAGCACCTGCCGCAAGGTTAAAAATGCATGCTTTGCATTTACATGCACAAAGCGGCAGGCACCGCGCGGTGCTTGCTGCTTTGTGCATGCAAATGCAGGGGTGTACCATAGGTACACCCCATGTGCACCGCCCACCCCCCGTCACCCTGGGGGCCCGCAACGGGCCCCCAAAGAAAAGACCGTATGCCTTTCGGTGGCGGCATTGCTGCCACGGAAAGGCATGTCCTGAAGCACATCCTAATATGGCTGGCGGTGTCTGATAGACACCGCCACCATATTAGAGCTTTTCACCCACGGTCGGAAGGCGACCGTGGCGGAAAAGCGGCGGACGGTCTTCCCGTCCGCCGATGACCCCCCAGCCATCCTAATGTGGCGGGGGGTCTTTTCATGTACCGCAGCGGTGAATCTGCATCCTCCGGGCCGGCGGTGGCTTCCACCGGCCCGGAGGATGCGGATTCATCGCAATCCTAATCGACCCCAAAGTATTTTTTGATTTGAATATGGCATTTTGGCCTTAGCAACATTGTCAATGTATCATTCAAATCTCACTGTCTATCTACTAGGGCCTCATGAACCCCCACTTTGGCAGCTTGAGTAGAAGTGGGGTCCACTGGTTCTTTCTTTGTAGCATAAGACATTTAAATGTCTGTTTATGGCTCCTGTGATCAGAGATGCTGGTCGCCTCACATGCTTGGTCATAGCCACTTGGGATATCATTAATAGAGGGGGGTATTTAAGTTTTCTGACGGCTCCATTGTCTATGTTAGATCGTAAGACTTGATGTGGGCAAGCCTACATACTTCACTTGAAACTGTGAATGGCTGTCTCAGAAGTGGCCCATGGCCCTGAGTAGTTGTGGTAAGAAAGAGATCAAGTATGTTTGACGGGTTCTGTGGTTGATAGTGAAAGTTTATATGATAAATAATGTGTTGGTTTGCCCCTTTACCAATATTGTTTAGCATATTGATTTGTCTGTATGAATATTTTCTAAATAAAATAAAATGTTCACAAAAAGCTGTGCTTTCAATGAGGATTTAAAGGGTTTTTATTGTATTTGTGTTTGTGTGGTTTTCTTTCTAAATTGGACTCACTTTTTGCCTCTCCAGAGAGTTCAACAGTAAGGAAAGTGTTGGTTAGTTTAGGGGTAAAAATGACTATTCCCACTCCAGTGAGTGCAACTGTAGGGAAAGCAATGATTTAATATTTAAGTAAGAATACATGAATTATTAATACCAATAAAACATTAAATACAATTAATAACCTATCACAAAATATTGAATAATTAATTATAAATATCAATACATATTATTTATTAAAACTGAATTACCTATTAATAATTAATTACAAACTAATTAATTTCCAATACCAAAAATGTAATAAGTAATAAAAGAATGTCCAATTAATAATAAACAATACATTATTTATCAATACACAAATATACGTCCCGTAATTACTTAATTACAATTAAATTACTTCCCACCCTATTCCCCTATAACCCACAACCCACTCCAAATAATATATTAATACAATTAACATAATTAGCAATTAAAGAATTAATTTAAATTAATTACCAATTAATAACAAATAATTACCAATTAATAATTAATTAACAGTAAATTAATTATGAATACATATAAATAAAAATAAATATTTACTTCATTACAATTAAATTACTTCCCACCCTATTCCCCTATAAACCCACAACGCACAACAGAACTAAAACGCAAAATAAATTAAAAATAATTAATAATTCCTAAAAATTTATATTTAATTTACAATAATTAAATTGCTTCCCGCCCTATTCCCCTATAAACCCACAACCCGCTATGGAATTAAATTACGCAAAAATTAAATAACATAAAATTAATTACTTTTATATTTAACATATATTACAAAAATAACATATAATTTTACCACATATACTAGCATACATAACACTAAAAAAAATCGATATTGTGGAAAACAATATTTCTAAATTCGATATTATGGAAAACTATATTTCTAAATTCGATAATATGGAAATCGATATTTTATACCTCAAATTTGATATTCTGTACAACTATATTTTGGGAATTCGATATTCTGGCGTCTCGACATTTTTGATTTGATATTCTGGACAGTCGATATTTAAAATTCAATATTTTGGGTGTTTACCATCAATTGACCCAGGATAGATACCATGTCTACTGTTGCTCATAAGTGCAAAATCTAGAACTGTTGTGGAGTCTTGATGCTAACATAAGATTCATTTTAGCACTTCCACAAGGGATGATCTTTGAGCTGTGCATTCAAAGGAATGGCATGAATGTGTGATTAAATAGTCATTAAAGCATTCGAAAAATGAATATGGATTGTGCTATTTCCACCTATGTGGAGCACTAGACAGGTACACTTCATTGTGTGTAGGCAGTTAAAAATATAGTAGTTCAAATAATTTCAAGGAAAATAATATGTGACTCTACAGCCATCTCCTACAGCAATTGTTGGACTGGCTACTGCTCTAGAACAAGACAGAGTTGTAGGTGCTGTGCAAAAGAAGAATTTTTAAATATCTGCTGATTATTAAATTCATCTTAGTAATAAAGGCACAACAAGCATCACACTTCACAGTTTGTTAAATCCTTCAATTGTTATCTGCAAAATATTTGTTCTCATCAAGACTTTTATTAGGAATGTTGAAGTGATATTATAAATGATGTCATAGAAGATGTCAAAACTGATGTTACATGTTGGATAATCAGCAGTGCAAGGGTTATATTTACCTTAGGGTACAAGATATAGTTTCTTGAGATAACTATAGTTATAATTGCTGAATTTCAATGGTTTTGTGTGTGTAAATCTTAAATATAATGTCCCTGATCCATTGTTTTTTTTTACTGAATATCTAAGTTTTTTTTAAATTCTATTTCCTAACTCTAATGTCCCTGTAATCTTTGGTTTTTTCAGTGAATTTATAGGTTTTTTCAACGTAAAGGAATATTTAAGTGCCATACGTTAATCCAGCCAGTGAGGCGCACAGCCGTGGGTCATACGCATCAGAGGGTTGGCAGCAGGGCCAGCAGCCAACATCCTGCATACAGCCAACCCCACTTCCCACATGGTCCCTGGCTGTGCATGGCAGGAAGTTGGCTGCAGGTCACAGTTTTCTCATCAATAATTTTACAGCAAATCTTACACTGATATTATTATTATTAATGTTATAGAATATATCATGAGTGATGTAATATGTGGGTTAATTAGTGTGCATGACGAGGGTGGGAGCAATAGTTACCTTAGGGCATGAGTTATAGTTTATTGAGACAACTGTAACTATATCTGATGAATTTCTTTGGGTTTGTATGTGTAAAATCTCCACCTAACTATAACGTCCCTGTAACCTTAAGTTTTTTTTTTTTTGTGAATTTCCAAGGTTTAGGGTATAACAACCCTATAACCTTTGGTTTTCTCATTGATTTTCTATGTTTTTAAATGGTATTTCTAAACTATAACATCCCTGAAACCTTATTTTTTCTCAGTGAATTTCTGTTTCTTTAACATAAAGTAATATTTAATTACAAGATATTAATCAAACTGCTCCATGCACGTCTTGGCCTGGGGCCAGTCCCTCTTGTGAACCCTCTCAAATGCAGCCAATCCCATACCACACATGCAGCCCCCTCCCTGGCTAATATTGACCCCTGGGAACACATCTCCGGTGCCTGACCAATTAATAATGGGGAGGGGACTGGATGCCCCCTTCCCGACCTGATTTCAGCCCTGAGGACCCCATCTGCGGGGTTCCAGCTAATTAGTTAAGGAGGTGGGGGCCACTTGGCTGCCCACCCCAGAACCCATTTCTGGGGCCTCGCCAGTGAAGTGTGGGTGCCCTTGAGACCACCCAGGGCACCCACTTTACCATTGTTGGGGGCCGGTGCCCCCAGCCAGCTCTCAGTCTCTAGCTGGAACCGGCATTTCTCTCTACCACCAGGAGAAGCTAAACATTCTGCTCCCTGCAGGCAGAAGCAAATGTTTCATCTGTTTTCATGCCCACTTCACAGTGGGCAGGAAAACAAATGAAAAGGCCTTGCCCAGCTGGTGTGAGCATTTTTAATGCTGCCGCCATCTGGAAGTGGACTAGGGCTTTATTACAATGGAGGTCAGTTAGACTGCCGCCCACCATCGTTTTGGGCAGGAACCGTCTGACAATGAGTTAGCAGTCCTGCCCTCCTTATCAGGATATGACCACAGCGCAGGCGGTCAAAAAATGCTTTTTTCTACTGCAGCTTGTGCTGTAGCCCAGGAAAAGGGCTGCAGCACAAGCTGCAGAAGAAAAAGGCACTTTGTAAACATCACTGCATTATGTGCCAGGCACCACATGGTACATGGTTGTACAGGGACACTGCATGTGCCCCCAGTCTACTTTGCAGTGTTACATGGAGAATGGGGCCCTGGTTGGGGCCCCCAAAGTCCGTGTCCGTCTGTCTTTTCATGGTGGTGAGACCGCCAGACATCATAAGGAGGGCAGTAGTGTTTGCTTTCACTTGGCGGGAGCATTAAAATTACTCCCGTCAAGTTAGAGCAAACACAGGTTTCCCTGCCACTGTGGTCAAGGAAACTGTTATTTCCCAGGGGTAGGCACCCCAGAACATGGCAGGAGCCGACTCTTTGGAATGGGATCCCCAAGGTCCTTAATAGCTCCAAGAAGGGGGCTGAGTGGCTTACTCCCTCTTTAATCCATGGCAGGGGTCCCTGGGGATGAAATTGGACAGGTTACGGGGGCTGTGTGCCCCCTTTTATGTCATGGCTGGGCCCCGGGTACTGGGTCCCAGTGCCAAAATCAGGTTGGGAATGGGACCTGTGACCTCTTGCAATTATTTGAAATGCTGGGCCATTAGGGATTTGGTCTTTAGAGCTGGAATCAGCCCAAGGAGGGGGGCTCGTGCCCCCCTCTTCCCTATCCATATAAAATGCTTTCCTTTGGGACCTGGCCCACCTGGGGGACTAGTGAAACAGAAGTAGGGAAACTGTGCTCCTGTTTTTTTTTTTTTTTTACATTTTCATATGAATTTGCAGATCCTCTGTGAATATGCGGCAACATTTAAAAAAAGAAAAACATTGGCCCCAGGGGTTCCCTGTGGGACCCAGCTACCAGCCCTAAGGGGTCAGGGTATTCCTACCATGCCCCCTTATCTTTTTTTTTAAGTTTGGTTCTTGGGACTCAGCCAAGTCTGCGTCCCAAGATGGCTACCAACACTTCCTGTTTGAAGTGATGCCAACCAATCAGATCTCAGAGTGAGATTGTCACTGAAGATTTTCATCCCTAGATATTCATACATCTTTTTTCTTTAATAGCTTCAAAACTACTGAATGGATTTAAGAGGTTGTATGGGGTGTTGTGAATGTGTGCGTGGATCTGTAAATGATGTAATCAGTGATGTAATATGTGAGGTCATAGGAAGTGCATTGCAACGGCATACGTTATAATCAGCTCAGGTAACTATAACTGCTCAATTCCACTGGTTTTCTACGAGTGAAATCTGAGCCTAACTATAATGTCCCTGTAACCTTTATATTTTGTCAGTGAATTTCTAATTTTTTGAATTCTATTTCCCAACAATAATGTCCCTGTAACCTTTGTTTTTTTAAGTGAATTTTGTAAGATTTTTTGAATTCTATTTCCTAATTATAATGTTGCTGTAACTTTTGGATTATTAAGTGAATTTCTATGTTTTTTTAACAAGTAGTCACATTTGCAGAGTGGTGATGAGAGGGGGCAGTTCCTTCGACGACCTCTCAAAAATCCCACTGTGTGTGTTACTGAAGGTAGCAGGAGAGTTTTTGGCCCCCAAAACCCTCAAGAGCCATGGAGACTTCATCCCCCAAGAAGTAGTGAGCCAGGAGAGACATTTGTGGTGGATAAAGATGGCTTGGCCTCGATAATCTCTCAGCAATCTCGCTGTGTGGGACTTACTGAAGGTAACAGGAGGGGTTGTTGGACACACAAGGCCCTCAAGCAGCAAAGGAGACTTCATCCCCAACAAGTAGAGTACAGGGAGGCGCGTTTACAGAGTGATGGAAAAAGGGGTTGTGGCTTCTGAACACGCTGTGTGGGACTTACTGGAGGTAACAAAAGGGGTTCCTGGCCCTAAGGACCCTGTGCAGCCAAGGAACTTTATCCCCCAAACAGTTATGCAACAGGAGGTGCTTCTGTAGAGTCATTCTGAAATGGGGGGCCTTAGGTGACTTGCCAGGCAAGCTATTTCTAATTTCAGATATATATATATTAGGGGAGGGAGGCCATGTGGCCCATCCTTCCCCAGGCTCATTATGTCCCTGACATAGGTGGTTACAGATTTACCTGTGTCCCCGACACAGGTGGGTACAGATTTACTGAGAGTGTGGGTCTGAGATGCGTCACTTATTGGTGCAGCCCCTACGCAAAACCCAACTTGAAATTTACAGAGCCTCACAAATCCAAATTTGCGCTGCCTTGATTTACCTTGCATCAGGACATCATGGACGTTTCTTTACATCTGTACGTCCACACAGTTGTTTTGATGCAAACTCATATTTACAAATACTGGTAAACATAGGATTGCGCCAAAAAGGTGCACCTATCTGAGGCTGGTGAAACAAAGAAAAATATTTTTTTTATCCTCTCTCTTTTTATGTGTGCTACATTGTACGTAACAAGAGGGAATACCCTCTAAGGATAGTTATTGTGCATGAAGAAAGCCCTCTCTACATAAAAGCCAACCTGACCACAGTGTAGGCACCCTTGCACCAGGATGTACAGGTGCCTGTATTGGCGCAAGGCATCCACAAGTGTGCCAGCACTAGGAGAGAGCAAAACTGTGGCATAACTTTGAAAATATTGCACTGTTCTGCTTTCTCCCTTTCATGCAACGCAGTTCGTCAACTTCACTTGCTGCACCTATTATTTGAAATGTTAGTAAATGAGCCCCTTAATTTTTTTTAACTCTGCCTCAAAGAATCTGACAAGACAAACATAACAGTAACGCTGTTCTGGCTTACTTAATTTGTCACAATAACTTGCATTTAGTTAGAAATGAGGGTCTCTAGTTGGCGATGATTTGCACCTTTGTCCAAATAGGGACCCTTGCCTCTAGTCAGGGTAAGGGGCTACACTCCTAAAATAACCCATGCTCACCCCCTTGGTAGCTTGGCACGAGCAGACAGGCTTATCTCAGAGGCAGTGTGTAAAGCATTTGTGAACAAATACAGTGAAAGCACTACAAATGGACACTACACCAGTTTAGAAAAATAAGTAATCTTTACTAGACTTAACACAAGATCAAACGACAAAAATCCACAATACAGTAATCAAAAATAAGACTTTAAAATGGTACAAATAGCTTAGTTCAATGTAGATGATAAATGCAATATTTTACTCTCAAAGTACCTTGGATGTGTCACGCAAAACAAACAAAAGGGTCTCAGGTAAGGTGATGCGTCAGTTCTTTACTGCAGCGTAGGGGAGGTGATGCGTCAGTTCCTGACTGGAGAGGAGGTGATGCGTCAGTTTCTTACTGTGATGCGATGAGATGATCTGATGCGATGCAACAAAATGGCTTCATGGATGCGATGCGACAACTTGGATGCGATGCATGCGCAACCGACAGCTGTGTGGCGAAATCAAGGAACTTTGGAGCCGCGACAGGCCCTGCGACACGCTTCATCTGTGATACGACGGTGAACAGCTGCGGCGGGCGCACACTTCTTCCGCGATGCGATGGCAACTGTTGTGGCCGCGACACGCTTCTCCTTGTTGTGCAGTACTTCCAGCCCCAAGCGACACACAGTCTCTCAGAGGGCCCAAACAACAGTAGGCACCTCACTGAAGGTAGAATTCCCAGCAAGGGAATTCAGGGGGAGCTGGTGATGAAGTCTTGGTGTCCCTGCGACTTCAGAACGGGAGGCAAGCTCAGTCACAAGCCCTTGGAGATCATCTTCAAGTTGATAAAGTACATGCAAGAAAGTCCATTTCTCCTTTCCTTGGCAATAAAATAACCACTACAGGCCAACACCAACAGCAAACACCACGGGCAGTAATCTTCCTTCAGCTTCTCCGGTTCTTCTCCTTGGCAAAGGTTTGTCTTGATTCCCAGAAGTGATCTAAAGTTCTGGGGTCTTGGCCCCAATATTTATACTGCAAAATCCTTTGTTCTCTAAAGGCAGAAATTGTCTGTACCTAGTTAAAACCAGTTTTATCCTCCTGGGTGCAGCTTCCTGGCAGGAGGTGGAGACAGCATTGTTTGAGAGCAGACCTGGGCCAGGTGGCTGAAAGGAAATCTCCTTCTCCTGCTCTCTATTCTATGAGGGCTCAGGTCAGTGGAAGGAAATCTCCTCTCCCTACTCTCTATTCAGTGCAGGTCCAATTCAGCCCAGCCCTGACCCATCAGACTGCTGGAGCCAAGGCCCTCTCCAGCCCCCTGTCACTCACAAACCAGACATGGAATACACAAACCCAACAGAGACATGCTCGATGGTTAGGCAAGAAAATACCTACTTTCTAAAAGTGCTATTTTCAAACACAGAATGTAGAAATCACCCTCAATAAAAGATGTATTTTAACATTGTGAGTTCAAGCATACTAAACTCGAATGTCTACTTTGTTCCCTGGGTCAGTTAGGATTATAAAGTGTTACAATCTAATCAAATTGCCCATTCTGGCCTATGGGAGCAGGTAGCCTTGGAATAGTGGAAAACGAAACTGGCTGTAATTCACTACCAGGACATGCCACACACATCAGGGCATGTCCTACCTTTTACATACAATGCACCCTGCCCTTGGGTCTACCTTAGGGGCGACTAATGTAGAAAAGGGAATGTTTAGAGACTGGCAAGTGGGTGCACTTGCCAAGTCAACATTGCAGTCCCAGACTGCTCACAAGCTCTGCAATGGCAGGCCTGAACCATATTTTACAGACTGCTTCTGTGGATGGCACAATCAGTGCTGCAAGCCCACCAGCAGCATTTGATTTACAAGCCCTGGGCACTCACGGTGCACTGTACTAGGGTCTGACAAGAAAATCAAATAAGCCAATCATGGAATCACTAATCCATAACAACAAATTACAATAGGGAGTACTTGCACTTTGGTACTGAACTGCAGTGGCCAAGTGCCCAAATCATCTAGACCAGCAAAAACACAGGAGTCAACAGCAAAAAAATAGTAGGGAGACCCATGCCAATGTTCCCAGGTCTAACACATCTTAAAATACCATCATCTGCTACAGAGTTCTTTGTGTACCTAGCAAGTCCCAGGTACCAATAGCATTTTAATTACATTAGTGGTTAAAGCGTTAGCCGGAAATAGATGTGTGTTTTGTAATCAAAGGTTCAACTGAACATAAAATGACATGGAGTGTCAATGCGCCTGATGTAAAGCACAGCATTCAATATGTAGAACACAGCTGTATTTTCATGTAGATAGCTCAGCTGTTTGCTATTTTTGTTGCAGAGATCATTGTGTTTCTTGCAGGTCACAAGTTAAAATCCTTGCTATTTAGCTTTAGTAAATTATAACCCTGGATCAAGGAGCTGCATCCCATGCAAAACTTCAAAGTATACATTTAGAAAATGCCAGTTTTTCCTCAACCTTTTGTTATTCTAAGGATGCTAAAAAAGGGTCACTTTGATTACAGATAAAAATGTTTTATAAGTTCTATTCACCCCCTGCCAGGTTTCCCAGGTATATGCGTGTTGTGCTGCTCAAGTGCAGGTTTTTTCACTGAATTCTTGGACTTGTAGTCTTGTTTATTTCATTATGAAACAAGAATACAAGTTCCAGAATTCAAATGAAAAAAATTGGATTGGAACACCACGTTCCAAATGGAGCTGGGAAACCTAGCAGCCATGTCTATTTATAAGGTTAAATTGGTATAATAACACATGGAGAGATACATGAGACAGTCTTACAATGTATGTACATGTCTTGCATACAAAGCTTGAAAAGTCTAAAACCTAGCCATACGTTATGTCCCACACACAGCGCTGCCCTTATCCTCACCCCAAAATCCACCTCTAGTCCGCAGCTCCATTTGGTGTGTTCCTTAACTTATTTTTTCATGTAAAGCGTTGCTTCTAGGCCAATGCTGAATTTGCACATGGAGAGAAACAACCCCTAAGTTTACTGGTCTAGAACTTAAAGCATTGGCATATTCAATAAGATTTTCTTTAGAATTGCCTTTAGGCCTGTGCCTTTTAGCCAATATATTTGAAAGATTCCCCTGTACAATAAACGATTTGGATTCGTAGGTTAAAGAAAAGTGGTGTGAACGGCCCCATTCCCGCTCATGGATGGTTCGCTTGCTCAATTGCTGCAAAATGCGCCTGGAATTGAATCATTTTCTAAGGCTACAGTGGAGCCTTACTTGCAGAAGAAAAACTGTAAGTTAAAAAGACTGTAAGTGGGTACATGAAGCAATAGCTCATAAAACAAGCTGAGCTAAGCAGTTACAAAATTAGAGACATTATTACTTCTTGTCGCTTTATAGAAAAACTTGATTCTGTATTCAGATCACTCATTTTCTTATATCAGTTAAATTAACTTCCTCTTAACAAAACCCAGGCATTACACTGGTGCCTGCAACAAGATGACACCTGCATGTGCAAGGGAAGATGCGGCAGGTGGCTGTGCAAAACTGTCTAGCTCATCTTATACTGAAGTCAGGCTTTTTTTTACTTTTATACATGATGCCTGACTATAAAAGAAAATGGTGTAGACTCTGCAGAGGCACACGGGAAAAACAGCTTTAATGGGGCTTCTGCTCATGTTATTTCCAGGTCTAAATCATGAGCCCAATTGATTCTATTTCCAACCTCTTGTGCAACTCCACCATCCATCATCCATTTCAAAAGATCATTTGTAATATGGAAGTACGAGGCTACGCCAGCTCCCATCGTTCAACTGTCTTTGGGCCTAGGAGAAATTTAGTTTTGTTTTGACCATCTCATTTATCATCGCAAAGTTATTGACTACAGAGCTTTGTACCATTTCAGTTACACAGTGAATGCAACATACAGGGACATTTACTTACCACCGTGCTCATGTAAGGTCATAATGTTAGTAGTTATTGGCCACGGCATTCATTGCTTCTCCATTGTGGCTGTTTTTTATTCCCCAACGCTTTTTTTCCACTCTCGTGGCCATTTGACCAAATATTGTGCTTTCTTATATGGCCTGGTACTGCCTACGTCCCCTTCTTCCTTTGGGACCCAAGACCACCCTTGGATGGTTGTGTATTACCTCCCCCCGCCCAGGGTAAGCATTTCTAACCACACTCTTTTGGATTAGGGGGAGTGACCCCCCGGACGTATTTATTACATAATTAAAACATTGATTATTATTTACATTATGTACAATTATGCTGTTATTCTGCATACTTGCGCACTTATGTTTCATGCACATGTGAGGGTGGCCACAGGCCTACTGGAAAGAATGACTCTCCCGTCCCCCGCACCCGTACAGCTTACCGACCGGATGTTACTGCCAATGGAGTTACATGGTGCTGGCCGCCAAGGGCTGAAGACTATGCTTACCAATCATGACCTTACCGCTGACCAGGGACACACTACTAAAATACGACAATATTTCTGCAAGAAATCCTATACTGTTATTCCATTAAAATTAACCAAACATTTTACTGAAACTTTTATTGCATATTACCAACATTATATTGACATTTTATTACACAATACCAAACAACAACGCACTTTGTACTACAAATTACCTACAACTGAAAATCAACATCTAATTACACTTTTATCACCAATTCAATTCAATATAAACTTTATTCGGTTTTTCACAATGAAAAACAATAAAAGTATACTACAACACAGTCCTGCAGTACAGATTTAGTCATTAGTACATCATATAAAAAAACAGAGAACATATAATCGTTAACAGCCCTAATACATAAAGATTGTACTCGCATTTCTCGTTTACAAATTTAAAATCAAGACATAAATACAAAAATAATTAATCAAAACTCGCCCTAGACTTGATTGCAGACTTTAAAAACACGACAATAAAAGGGATACAATCTTCCCTCAATAGTTGCAGAAACAGGAGTGCTGTCCGAGCCTGTATAAAATTCATCTTTTTAAAAACAGGAATTAAAAAATATTTCCGGGGGACATCATAAAACTTACAAAAAAACATAAAATGTAAAATATCCTGTGGGGACATCTCGTCGCAACCACAGGGTGCTAAATGTTGGCCTTTCCTGCAGTCCCTTGGTACAGCAAGCTGGAGATGAAATATATCTAAACAAAACCTGGTCAACTGATAGCGATCATAATTCGTGAGGGCCCCCAGTAGATATGGCTCAGCCCCTTGTGTGGTTTTCAACATAACAAATTTGCGCACACTAGGTTTAAACAATTCAATCTCCTCCCTTTCCTGTGATTTCAGAGTAAGGAAATCTTCCTTAATTAATCCTATGTCTTTTTTACATATTGATTCAGGGTTACTAAAGAGATTTGAGCGATTAAGTTTTCCCAGCATTTGTTATATATACTGAAACCACGGGATTCTCGACATATTGTCAAGTTTCATGCAATCTTTTAAAATTTGTTGTGTCATCAACAAGTGCTCGCTTGTCCAGATCTTTAACCAAAAAATAATAGGATGCAGGGCCAAAGTATCACACAAAAAGGGCATGCCTAGTTGTTCGTGCACTATCAAGTTGGCTGTACCTCCTAACATGTGCTTTAAAAATTTATTTTCTGTCACCCGCAGTCGGTCCAGACTACTATAACCCCGAATTTCGCTCCCTTAAGCAGCAGTTGCAACACTTCTGGCTTGATATCTTTATATTAGTCCCGCAATTGGTCTATTACCTAGTTTCAAGGCGAAATCAAATGTAGCAACATTCAGTCTTATCATATCTCCCTCTTTTCTCTGTTTTAACGGGCCCCAGGTAAGTTTGTCATCTAGAACCATGCCCAGGTAAGAGAAAACATCCGTGCGTGGAATCCTAGCTGTGCCTGCTCTAAACTGAAAACAGGATTTTTTTTTCGAGCCCCCAATTGCATAACAAATGATTTCGAATTATTGACTGTCAAATCCCGGTCTCCCATAAAAGTGGAGAAAAGTTCCAAAAGTGACTGCAGACCCCTAGCAGTTCTTGAAATAAGAACCGCGTCGTCCGTGTATAAAAGAATTGGAAGTGGACGTCTCCCTATGTATGGACAGTCAACAGCTGCAGCTGATAAAACCTTGTCGAGATCATTGATATTGACTTTTATTACCAATTAGATCATCACAAATTTCACGTTGAACATATCACCGGAGAACACTTGCAACAAAATTTTGGAAAACGACGCAAAACACCATTACTGTACCACACATTCGAACTGCCTGCCTTAGGGGATGGTGGGTGGGGGAAAGAAATTACGAGCCGCCGATGGCCCGGGTGCTGTTCCGGGGGGAGCAAGAGGAACAAGAGGCTGTTCCCACTCCCCCTGCCCCCTTTTAAAGGGGGAGGGGCACAGGGCCGACCGGTCTAAACCGGCCTACCCCCACGTATGGCAATCGTGCAATCGGAAGCACTAAAGTGCTTCCGGATCATGTCCCTGCCTACCGGGGGGGCGCTAGAGGGCGCACGGCGGGATGGCTGGCTCCTTAGGCAGCTCCGCCGGACGGGAGACTGTCGCTGTGCATATCGCTGTGCCGCCGGAGGTAAGATGCACGATTTCAGCTGATTAGGATGTTGGAAAGTATGGAGAATAACCAGCGGTGATTGCCGACGCCTGAAACTGCCTAAATTGACGAATACCTGGCAAAATAGCGTGAGCTGTGGCCGGACATTCAAAATGGCGGCGCCCGCGAAATGAAACGGGAGCGAAGAAGAGCTGCCTAGAGCGTCGGATTCTGTCCTCAACTGATCCCTCCGGACTTTTCAGCGATCGGAAGACCTGTGGAATTGGACAGTTGCCTCCAAATGGTGCGAACTGGGGACTGTGAGTACTTTGCAAAGTGCGTTCCATGAAGCTCTGCTAAAGAGCAAAATGGCGGCCCTGGTGAAAGGCACACTACCTAAGCGCGCGCTCCACTTATAACGGACTCTGAGGCACTGCCTACCTACCCTCATTTGCGGTGTGTGCTGACCCCCTGATGATTCACATGCCTCACACCAGCGATTAGACCCCAGCTGTGCCGATAGAAGCTGCCTGCAGTGCTATGTATACGGAGGTCTGATTCTCTGAATATCACTCCGCCTAAACGAATGACAGCGAGGCAAGGCGCGGGTCCCCTACAGAGCTCTTGATGTGACACAGGTCCAGACCTACAGGAATGGTAGCACTGCATGGAATAAACATAGAAGGAACGGTCATCCCCGCTTAGAATAAAATACTGCCTACATTTGCCTGCTTGCCCATACCTCACAGCTTGCTGATATGCGCCTGAGGGGTGCCCTACCCACGAGAAGGGGTGTATGAGAGCGCACTACTTGAAACATGATGTGTGACTGCGCTGCCAAAGCTGCATGTACGTCCATAGCGGTCTGACTGTCCTGCTACCGCGAACCGACAAGCAGTAAATAGCTACCTTATCCACTAACGACCCTTCCACTGATGCCGCTATAACCGCGCTTTCCCCACCTTTTCGAGCCCAGCTGCCGCCGGATGACCACGACGACTAGAAGGGTGCGCGCCGATCATAGTGTACCACGCGGGGGCTGCGACCTCCCCAACATATTGGGCAGGATGGGCAAGCCGGAGAAGCAACAGACAAAGCTGCAATTCGAGGCAAAAAAACAGACCAAGGGGGCTACTGGCGGGTCGGAGGCGGACGGAGATCATGAAACTGATTAGGGAGCTGGTATGGAAGGTGTGTTACGTGCCATACAGCGCAGCCTACAAGAAATGAACGGGAAGTTGGATACGCTTGCGCAATGAGTTGACCACATGGCCGCCAAGATGGACAAACATGGGGAATGGCTCGTGGAGGCAGAAACAAGGATATCGGCAGTGGAGGATGTCTCAAGTACCAATGCTAAGACCTGTGCTACCATGGAAAAAACATTAGAAGCGCTACGTAATAAGACGGAGGATTTGGAAGCGAGGTCCCGCCGCAACAACGTACGTATAGCAGGTCTTCCGGAATCAACAAACACGGGAAGGATGGAGTTATATGTGGAAAATCTGCTTAAAGAACTTTTCGGGGCGGAGGAATTCTCGGCGGTGTTCCTGGTGGAAAGAGCTCATCGCTCCCTGGCACCACCCCCGAAACCGGGGGCCCCCACACGCATCATAATAGCCCGTCTGCTGAGCTACAGAGACAAGGACACAGTCCTCAGACGAGCACGGGAAAAAGGAGACATCACTCACCAGGGAAGCAAACTTGATTTCTACCCAGATCATACCATGGCTGTTCAATTGGCCCGTAAAGAATATCAGTCGGCGAAGAAGAAGCTAAGGGACCTGGGGGTGGAATATTCCATGCTTTACCCTGCAAAACTCAAGGTAACTCATGCAGGGAGGTCTACTGTTCTCCCAACACCACAGGCGGCATATGAATATATCAAAAAACTAGGCAGGCGGAGACGAACGTCAGGACGAGAAGACCAGCCGGACGACGAAGGCTGAGTGGCCCTGATCAGGTAATGGAGTTTTGATGTTGAACCAGCGGGGGCGTAGACTTTATCATCTTCTTTCATATGGACCACGTAGCTGGTTTTTGTGACCCTTGCTCACATGTCAACCGAGGGGTGTCCTGTTAGTGGACCCACTTTGGCATATATTGAGTGGGGCAATGGTGCTTCATTCATACATGCTAAGCTAGCTCACATGACCGACTATGAGGCCTTAACATATGTTCAAAAAGTTTAAAATAAAATAGCGACAAGTGTAGTAAGTACATGGACTGGTGGCGCTATGTTTGCGTTTGTTAACTGAGACAGACTGCGCGTCCACATCCACAATGTGGGTGGAGAAGTGCGCACCTGGTGGACCCCCGCCATGGGTGTTCCCCAACACATGTTGTTTCTATAGTTTTTTCCTTTGTTCGGGGTTGTGGCTTTGGCAGGATTGGGTTGCTAAAGTGGGTGGGGGGAGGAGGGGAGCATTTGGGGATGTTCATTACACATCACTGTATCTGAGAAGCATTGCGAACTCCGATTTACATAGCGTGTATGACATTGTGGCTTTCCTTGTTGTTAATCTATGGTCCAATTGCAAAATGTTTATGATGGTGGGTGCCAGGAAGATGACATGCAGCCGGGACACATGCTGAAGTAATAAAAGAGGCTGGGCTGAACCTCATCACTTGGAACGTAAGGGGCATGAATAACCCCAAGAAAATTCGTCAAGTATTTGCATATTTCACTAGGCTATGAATAGATGTTGCATTTCTTCAGGAAACACACATTGCACCAAATGCACAGACTACCATAGGTCGCAGATGGGCAGAAATGGTGCACAGCTCCAACTATTCCTCATATGCACGTGGCGTAAGCATTCTCATTCGCAGGGGTGTGAATTTCAGGGTGACGCAGGTACTAAAAGATTTAGAGGGTAGATATGTCATAGTGCTTGGTCTCCTTAGGAATCAAAATGTAGCTCTAATAAACACATGTGGACCGAACACGAATGACCCTAAGTTCTTCACTAAGCTATGGCGCACTGTTTCTGATTTACATGTAGCACATATGGTGTGGGGGGGCGATTTTAATATAGCCCTGCCAGATGGGTTAGACAGATCACCCAACACTGTAGAACCACACAAACGAGCAAGAGCAGAACTGCTAGATGCTATAGCAGAGTTACACCTAAACGACATATGGAGGGCCCGAAACCCGTGCCACACATGTCTCTGCTTCACATAATAGCTGGTCACGGCTTGACTACTGGTTGGGGTCGAGTGAGGTATCCCTATGGACGACCGCTATTACGCACCTACCACGCACGCTCTCCGATCACAGCCCGGTGATGCTCTCACTACAACTGCCCCATTACGTACCACCTCCCTTCACCTGGAGATTTAATTCCACGGCACTTCTAGACTCCGCATACACGGACACAATACACAAAGCTATAGTGGAATATTTCGAACTCAATGCCCCAACGACTGAGGATAAAGGGGTACTGTGGGAAGAATTTAAAACAACGATAAGGGGGACATGCATTGGCACCACAGCAGGGATCCTGAAAGACATCAGACAGCAATTACGTATTAAGGAATCTAAATTGAGTGAATTAGAGCGTCGTTATGAACACACACAGGACACCACCATACTAGGAGATATAAAAACGATCTTGAAAGAACAGTGGGAATATTCCACTGCGGAACTTACATACATCTCGAAAAGGGGTAGGGCAAGAGCATACGGGGAGGGAGGCAGACCAGGAAGGGCGCTAGCTCAAAAGATATGTTCAGGTCATGCCCCACAACACATTCATACAGTGCGAGACTCCGGGGAGACTAACAGATATGACATGAAGGGGATATTGGAAGAATTCAGACTAACCTATGGCCAACTGTATGAATCACGGATACATGTGACGGCGGATACCCTTCAAGATTATATGGCTGATGTGGAAATGGCATTGTTATCAGATAGGCACAGAGAATACTTATCCAGCCCTGTCACGGTTGAGGAAGTGACTGATATCATTAAGGCCCTCCCTAACGGCAAAGCACCAGGGCTGGATGGTTTCACTGGCGAGTTTTACAAGGCGTTTGCAGAACTACTGGCACCACCCCTGGTAGAAATGTATGGGGATGCACATGAAAAGCAAATCCTCCCGGCGTCTCTTCGTGAGGCGATGCTGATAACACTGCTGAAACCAGCCTGCGACTTCTACAGGCCACCAAGATTATTGCGAGTTTACTGGCCGCGCGACTTAAGCCACTGATGCCGTCACTGGTCAGGCCAGATTAATCAGGTTTTATACCTGAACGGTCCTCAATGCACAATACACGAACCCTCTTTGCACTCTCCCATTACTTATCCCCTGAGACCAAAGCCACGGCCATCCTATTAGACGCCGCGAAGGCCTTCGACACGATAGAATGGGAGTACCTACATGCAGTACTGCGGCGCATGGGCTTTCCGATAATGTTCCTCCAATGGATATCAATGCTATACATGGAACTCTCGGCCCACGTAAGGGTGAACGGCAATGTCTCAGATCCAATGATGATAGGTAGAGGGACCAGACAGGGATGCCCCCTGTCCCCACTGCTTTTCGCGTTGGTGCTGGAACCGCTAGCATGCAATATTAGACAACATCATCATTACTCGGCACACATATCCCTATATGCGGACGATATGGTGCTATATGTAAAAGACCCCGCTCAAAACCTCAACCCCTTAATGCGGGAATACATTAAATTTGGCCAGCACTCTGGGCTGCAAATTAACTGGGCTAAGTCTCAAATACTGGCATTATCAGACAGCACTACTCCATTCACGCTGGAATGGCGGGAAGAACCCACGAGATACTTGGGCATCTGGTATCACTGAGACCCTGAACTGGTCATCCGTACAAACTATGGGAGGGTCATTTCAGAGCTGGAGGAGAAAATTAACAGATGGAACAAATTACCCCTTTCGTTAGCGGATAGAACTGCCATAGTAAAGATGGTCCTGCTGCCCAAATTCCTCTATTTATTCAACAACATTCCCATTAAACCGCCCGCAGAAGTCTTCCGGAATATAAACAAATTGGTCCTGAACCTCATCTGGGCGGGCAAGCACGCTAGGCTGGAATTACAAACATTAACGTTACTTTATGCACAAGGAGGCTTCAAGGTGCCGGATTTCTATCTTTATGATCTATGCGCACAGGTGCAGTTTGCACACTTCTGGCATCATGAGATACCTTTCATGTCGCATATTGCGGTGGAGACAGGCGATGCCTACCACATTCCACTATCGGCCATACTACCCCACAAACGTCCGCCACTACATACCCTGGACATAAATACTATAGACGCCACTAACATAGCCTGGTACCTGATGTGTAAAAAGGCGGGTAAGCTCCCATTATATGCACCTGCCATGCCATTGGCACATCACCCGGAACTATCGGTCACACAGGAGACAGTGGGCATGGAGTTGCTGAAATGTGCATGAGTAGATAAAATGGGTGATCTCTATGAAGAGGGGCGGTTTAAGACATTGGAATCATTGGGTTATATTAGCAACCCAACACTGTTATTCAATTTCACTTACTACCGTTTACAGAGGGCGATGAAAGAACTATACACAGTATACCTCGAGGAACCTCCACAACTGCTAACACTGCAGTTTCTCTTAACGGCACCCACAGCGACACATATAGTCTCTAGGCTATATGCTAGACTACAAGAGGATATTGCGGGTAACACTGACAAAATGAGACATAAATGGAATGATGGAATGCCTGAGCCGCTCTCCGCGGAAGAATGGACCACGACGTGTATGCTAACTGATATGCTCACCCCAAATGGGAATTTAAGAATAGTACACTATAAGTACCTGCATCAAATGTACTATACACCACACAGATTACATACATATGGTTTGAGTGCAGACTCTAGATGCAAAAGATCTAAAATGGAGGGGGCTGATTTCCTCCACTTAGCTTGGCATTGCCCCAAAATTGCTGACTATTGGAGACAGGTGACGGAAGCGCTAAGTGTAATGGTAGAGGCACCCATTGAATGTACTATAAGAGTATGCCTGCTAGACCTGGTCCCTAATATACGAGCGAGAAAACGTATGTACTGTGTAATAGCGCTACTGATGGCCAAGCGCAGAATCTCACTCCACTGGAATAGCACACAGTGCCCCACTCAGAGGAAGTGGTTGGAAGACCTCACATACTGTAAAGACACTCTAGTCATTTATGAGGAGGAACAACCTGTGGGTACTAGACCTAAAGACTACTGGGCGTACCTAGTTGGCTATCTAAGAGAGAGACCATTGGTGGCCACGGAGTAAACCACAATTGTCAGACACACATGTGTATACGAGGACACACCATGTCGGGGTATCACACACCAACAATAAACACAAAGGAGGGAGAATGCTGTGATGCAGTGATCACTGTTTAGTTAAAGGAAGGTTAGATATGGTTACTTTTAAAACAAAAATCCAAAATGAGTTCTACTGTAATGCTTTGTCAGATGTATATGTCACAGGTACATGATACATAACACATATTACTATCGAACGCCGCCGGACCCCCGGGTTGCTGGTTTAAAGGCCGTGTTAATTTGTTATGTACTTTGTTCTCCTTTAAACTTATCATGCTGCCGGCCTCAGGGTTGTAGGCACACAGCTGTGTACTGTGTGGAAGAATCAATAAAGCAAGTTGAACCCTAAAAAAAAAAAAAAAAAAAAAAAAAAAAAAATGTCCCTGCCGACCACCCATAGGATGTTCGGGGGAGGTGGGGCTGCTGCGTCATCACACAGCATGGCGACACCCACCTTCTCCCACCCCGGGGACCAGTGTGACCACCATAATGGCGGTGCATGCAAGTTTGCGCTCTGCCCTGCCCATATGGCCTGGCACTGCCTAAGTCCCCTACTTCCATTGAGACCCAAGACCACGCTTGGATGGTTGTGTATTCCCCCCCCCCCAGGGCAAGCATTTCAAACCACACTCTTTTGGATTAGGGGGAGTGACCCCCTGGCCGTATTAATTACATGAATCAAAACATTGATTATTATTTACATCATGTACAATTATGCAGAAAGTCCAGCTACATTGATAGATACATGATATCACTGGCTGATCTTAACATGCTCTAATACAAATCCACTCCTACTGTAATCTAACAATGTATATACTTTACTTTCTGCGTGTCCCCTTTAGAGCCTACGGCAAGGTCAGTGACTGGCAGCCCCAGATCCTGGTAAACTACCAATACTCCACAGGAGTAAGCTTGCGTAGGGGGTATAGCTTATCGGACAGATACTTTCTCCCGGGCCCCCCCACACCCTGAGCCTTAAACTCCATAACGGGGGCTGCGATCCTGCATACTTGCACCCTTATGCGCACTCGTGCGAGGGTGGCCACAGGCCTACTGGAAAGAGTGACTCTCCCGGCCCCAGCACCCTGACAGCTTACTGACCGGCTGTCACTGCCCCTGGAGTTACATGGTACTGGCCGCTAAGGGCCGAAGTCTATGCTTACCAATCACAACCTTACCTCCACAGGTCAGCATAGTTGCCCGACTATCTGGCCTCCCCCTTGTCCCACTAGGAGGTCATGCCCTGTAAATCATGCCCTCCAACCATGCTAAAATGTCCTCCATGAATGCCTGATTCCCTTTGGATGATAGGTGAACCCCGTCTTGCAAAAAGAACTGATCACCCCGGATGTACCCATGTCCTATTGAATTCAGTTTCAGGGGCCTGAACAGCTTATCAAACTTATTGTTGATCCGCTTTACCGCATGATTTAATGCTCGCACTGACTCGCGTCCGTGGGATCATGTGAGACCTGACGATCATAGCATCGGGGCACCTCTTCGTCAACCATCCACCTCAGTGAGCAGCTCCTCAACTAAAACCCTTCATCCCAGGCGAGCCAGGTCGTTATCCCCTAGGTGCAGGATCCAGATATCTGGTGGTCCCTTACTTTCTTTTAAAGCGCAGTTCACCTGCTCCCTGAATTGCCCCATGCACAGTCCGCCCTGTCCATGAAACTATATTCTTTTTCCCAACTTACGCGCCTTGGCCTCATGAAACTGCAAGCAAATGTGAAAATAGAACATCCGTCAGTGTATTGCCTGCCTGACAGGCTAAAAACCTACACTATTGCACATGACACTAAGTAACAGTGTACTGATGCAAACTTCTCTCTGAGTCACAGGATAAAGAAACTTGTAATTCACATCAAACAGAACCAATGGGCTAGAGCATGTGCAGCCGCACATAGCGCTTATAGCAGTTAGAGGACCACCTACTGGTCCTCTTGACCTGCTCCGCCCTTAAACCCATTGCCACTTCCTTGGTGGCCACCCCAATTCTAAAGGAGTGGGTCCCAACGTTAGCTGAATACAAACCGGGCGTCTTGGATGGCCAAACCCATGACTGTTTTGAGCTGAAAGATAGTGAGGAGTGACCCATCACCATATAGCAGAAGTGGCCCTGATGTGGGCCACGTCCACTGTGCCTTAAAGGCCTCTAGTCTAACAATGGGGCAGCACCTATTACCATCGCTTGCCACACCCGTTCCGGATCTTCTGGTCTCCACTTCTTGTCCAAATATTGCCGTCATTGCGGTGTGGATCACCTCACAGGTATCACATTCATGGATCCACCATACATAAAGGAGCATAAAAACACAGATGATTAGTGCTCTTTGCCTTTGGATAAGAAATACCGTCTGCAAGCCAGGCCCATTGACTACATCATGAGACTGTACCCCCCTTACCACCCACACCCTCAGTCGAGGGTGCATAGGTACTGTGTGACACAACACGACATATGAGGACCCTTTCATATTCACGTGGAAGGTTAAATGATTTGCCTAGCACCACATATGTTTAACGCCATTGCCAAACTACTCAGTCCCCCTGCTCCATGGCCACCCCCAAAACACTAAACCCTGGAGACCTTTAATCCGTTTACCGCGGCGATCATTCCGCTGAGGTGCGGGCGGTCTACAGAGTGGGTGGGGCTGCATCAGCCAATGGTCGTGTGCAGCACCCAGAAGGTAATGCTCGCATCAGCCTTCGGCCGCGCTAGCACGGAATGGGTGAATACCGATGCAAAAGCTTACCATGGTTCTCCCAGAGTAGCGCTGTTCACCATTCTCATGCCTATGAAAAAATTGGTGCGCGGGATATATCCTGATACATGAAACCTTTAATGGGAAGGACAAGTGCCATCTCCCATCCTGGATCCCTATGAGAAGAACTACAAACAAAGGGGAATGCCCCTGGGCAGGCCCACCATGTCTGACGAGAGGGGAATGCAACCCGCTAATTTCATTAGAGAACTGGCTTATATGCGGCGTACCCAGCAACTCTAAAGGTGCACACCACATGTGCGTACGCATACATGGAGTTATCAAGAGGTGTTAACAAATACAGCACTGACTATGTTTGTTTTCAGGGTTCCGCCTTATTCCATCACGCCTCATCAAAACTATTACTATCCTGTGGTCACATTGCACACAATAAATGTTTGCCTCCTAAATTGCGATGTGGTACCCAAATCAGATTCCTACCCTCTCATTCAATTGGCCAGAATGCACATGCCCAACTCAGCCACAGAGGTGGTAACCATATTTGATGTGCAAGCATCCCCCGGAGACCCGTCATATGCCAAAAATCACGAGCAGAAAACAACATTCTGCTTGCACTGCAAAGTATGCCCTCTTTCTATGGGCACATGAAATCAGGCACATGAAATCAGATCACTGATCAGCATTGGATTTGATATATCACCGTAGGGCTGGGCTTCCTAGCTTTCAGAGGAATTCATACACAAAATTAATTTATAGGAATTCCACAAGCGCCATAACACAGGGTAAGACGGGCGCAGTTCTCCTGGGATAATCAAACCCCTGGGGGCTCAAAAGTGGAAATATTCGAGAAGTTGTGCGGCACTCACCTTGCCCTAACACTTATGCATACAATCGCACAGCTGCCCTCTCGGGGAGGCATGAAATTAAAGAGCTATCTGTGGCATTAACCATTCACACTTTATGCTAACAGTAACGGGAGGTGAACTAAGTTTTAGACATAAACACACCAAGCTTCCCACAGCAGACCTGCGTGGCAAGCATACAATAACAGGTAATTTATGTATGGAAAAACAGCATTTCTTTATTACAGGACCACAACTCTGTAAGACACCCCGATCCCGTAAACCCACTGTCTTCGGCATGAAGTGCAAGGCATTGCATACCTCTCTTCTCTATCAGTGTGGTCCAAAGAAGTGCCTCAATGCCCTTGAGTTCGAAGTGGCACCCTCAAAGGTCATACATGACCCCACTGTACTATCTCAACCCGTCCCCAAACTGCAATGCTAGACGGGCATACACTTAAATGTTTAACCCCAAGAAATAAAGGATGCAAATTATGCTCTGCAGAATAAAGGTCTTCTCATATTGCAGTTTCTGATGGCATCACTCACCCCGCTCGGTCAAGCAACAAGAAAAATGTCGGAGCAAACTTCCACCCGTAGTGGGCAAGAAATCATCATAATCAGTGGTTGTGCGCAAGTGGTCCACGGATGAAAGGATTATGCGGTGTTACCGTTGGTCAAAGGTAACAGTTAAAAAAGAACTAGTGATGTGATATACACTTCTTTATACACCCTAAAAAAAACACAGCACACGGGAACAGCGCCAAAAACAAATGCCCCCAGACCTGCTCCTACTGACTCTATGCAATCTTAAATTACACCCATGAGCGTCCTTTAAAAATTAGCTTTTACGAAGTAGGATCACAATAACACAGGATCAGCCAATTCAAAAGGGAGGGGCAGTGGTTCGAGTATTTCCCGCTGACCAGGCTGTTGCCTCTCTACTACAGAGAAAGGCTTCACTCACGCCCCACACACTCGACCGCACGCTCCTTCCCAGACACAGCTCAACTCCCAATGTGGCACAATCACATACTCCGGAGCTTGCGCTGCTTAACGTCTCTTTGGAGCTGATGCTCTTATGCGGTACCAGACCTGCCCTCACCCGGGCGCTGGAAGACAGCTGCTCACACGTCCTCTTCGATTGGTAAAACAGCTGATCAGTGCAGCCGCACTCCTTGCCCCACCGCCGCTGGCAACATTCAGGTTGCCGCTCCCCGTGCTTTCAGCGAACGCCAGCTTCTCGTCCCCAGACACTGCCTCGAGCCACTGCAGGTCTAGGCTCATGTTTCCACCTCCCAAGATGCTTCTCCTTTCCCGTCGCTGCTTGCTCCACCGCCGAAGTCTCCAGGACCAGTGTAGAAATCACCCAAAATGCTCCTGAAATATAAACAAAATGAAATTACGGGCCACCGATGGCCCGGGAGCCGTTCCGGGAGAGCGAGAGGAACAAGAGAATGTTCCCGCTCCCCCTGCTCCCTTTTAAAGGGGGGGGCACAGGTTTGACCGATCTAAACTGGCCAGCCCCTACGTAGGGCGATTGTGCAAACCTTAGTGCTTCCGGTTCATGTCCCTGCTGACCACCCGTTGAATGTTCGGGGGAGGTGGAACCGCCGCGTCATCACAAGGTGTGGCGATACCCACCTCCTCACACCCGGAAACCGGTTCGACTGCAATATTGGCAGCGCGTGCTAGTTTGCGCTCTGCCTTGCTCAAAATAATTCATTTTCCATTTCTGCCACTCCTTTGCACTGTCTAACTAATATTTTAAAATAATGCAATCATCTTTTGGAACTTGGACTGATCAGTAATTTAAAGCCTTATAAAAAATGCATGACAGTAAAAGAGACAAAATAAGATGGGGTCCTGTGTTTGAATCAACCTTTAATATTAAGAAGAGAGGGTTCACGTCCGGAGAAACCAGATTGAACTCTCTAACCTTAAGTTTCCAAGACTGCAGGGTTGCAGTGACATCCCTTTGCCCATAAATGGGGAATAAAGGCATACAATACCCCTTTATGACAGCGCAGCCTGGGGTGCTAAAACATTTCCCCTAACCACAATTATATTTTTATTGTCACCTTACTTTTGGAAATATCAGCAGAAGTTACAAATATCCTCACTATGTAGGCCTTGGTGCAGAGGGCCAGGAATATGATTAACTACCATCACTGATGCTAATGGAAAGTCGGGAGAATTTAGCCTTCTATTCCCCCAAACATTTGAGAATGCATGCCAAACCCAGTACATTTTATTTATGTATTCATTTAACTAACATTGTTTCATAGTGCTGCTCAAACTGGGATGAGTGGTACTGCCCTTTATATAGGAACAACCATGGAGAGAATTGTAATTTTCAAATCAATTGGAGAAAAACATTTGAACTAAGTGAAGTGCATCCTCTTGAGGAGGAGCTAAGCTTTTTGGAAGCCACATGGAACACGAATACTAGGAAAGAGGCTTCAGGTGAAGTAACAAGGGCAAATGTTAGATTGTAATAATTTTATTGAGTCAATAGCAGTATATTCTCAGTGTTTCTGTCATTTTATTTTGGCATGGTCTCATGTAACTTGGCAAATGAGAGTTACATTTTCAATGAAATTATAACTTAATTGAAAACGCATAATTTCACAAACAAAATTGCAACTTTCCTGAAAATAACTGCATCAACCTGAAACAATGGTATTCATCTCCCCAACAGCTATAAATACTGTGAGAGTTTAATAAAAATGCAATACCCACCCTCATCATTAAGCAATGAGGGTGGCTGAGGTATAAGGAAACCCCCTTTACATTAGGGAATAGTAGCCAAGAAGTCTAACTCAGCCAGTCCTGCTTATGGGTAAGTTAGGAGTGATAACATTCCATTCTCCCCACTCTTTTGCAAGGTAGGGTCAAACACATCTTGCACCTCCTTGGTCAAGACAGTGATGGAAACCAATAAATCTGCTCTCCAAAGGGGCAATGCTAGGATAAAGGTCACTGAATACACACTTAGTCTTGGCTAAGGCAGAGAGCAAACAAACATCTCTCGAAATTTGGAAAAGTTGCAGGACAAATACATCTCTCAACCATGGCAAGGTTGAAAAGTCAGGAAACACCCTCCCACCATTGGACAAGAAGGGCAGCTCAAAGACCCCAAATTCACTCCCACAACACAAAACCTTAAAATCATGACATTTACAAATGAAATTAAGACCTTTGCTTCCACTCAGTTGTATTTACTTAAACTTAAGTCCACCACAGCCGTACACCCATTGCAACATCAAACATGTTTTTCAACATAAAGTAGTAGCATATTACATCCCATTCAATATTGCAAAAGTACAGAAGCGCATTCACATTTTCAAGGTCCAAAACGTTTAAAATATGACAAAAAAAGTATTGTACAGTACTGTTATACTCTGCCATATAAGTAGACTAATGTAGTGGGCAATTAGTGCAAATCAGAAGGGGTGGATCCTCTGTTATGGCGCAGGAGTGTCACACCCCCCTCCGCTTAAAGCCAGCAGATGCAATTCCCAAAAAATGAAATGATAATCAAACATTTTTATTATCATTTTAATTTAGCCCTGCAGGCTTTGTGCTGAGGTAGGGGCTTAGCCTTCCATACTGACTCTAAAGCTGCAGCACCAAGGGTGGAGGGGGAGTGGTGGGCACTGCCAAGTACACATAATAGTTTTGCCGGCCCCCTGTGGGCCGGCCAAACCCTCAGGCGCACTCAGCCTTTTTCCAACTAGCTGTGTTGTACAACTGGATGCAAAAACCAACACAGGCTCCCAATATATGCACCAAACGGAGGCACTCAGCCCAATAGCATTCTTAGGGTGTGAGCAGGACTGGGATTGGGAGCAGAGAACCTGTGGAGTTTGCAGCCATTCCTGAATGTCTCCACAGTCAGGCAGTGAGGATCGGGAGGAAGGTAGCAGCCGCTGTAGGAAGTAAGTGTACATTTTTATTTGTTTATTCTTTTTTTTGGTATTGCCCCTCCCCTGCCCTACGACTTCTTCATACAAGCGACTGCTACTGCAAATCAGCTTTTCTCCTGCCCCAAAATTGACTGTCCAACTCAAGCTTCTGAGCCTTGTCCCCTCTGTAAAATATCCATGTTATTTCAAGTGGATTCAGGTTTATTGGATAAAATTCAAGAGAGCTTGAATTTTATTGCACAGTAAGATAGACGATATGGGGCACATTTATCATACTTTCAAGAAGCCAACTTGCTGTACTGGGTCAAGAGAAAGGGCAGGAATGTGCCTTATTTGACAATATACAACACATTCCTGTCACAAGGTGCTGACTTGCCCAGCACAGGCACCTTTGCATCATGTGGCAAGGGTGCCTGCGTTGTAGGCAGGATTGTTATTTTGCAAGAAAGGATACTTTCCTGCACAAAACAATCCTCTGAGACATGTTCCTCTTTCTACCTGCAGAATGCAGCACATATAGAAAGAGGTAAAACAAGGCAAAATAAAGATATTTCTACTCGTTATGCCTCACCTGGGGAGGCATAGCATTGTTACTCATTCCTAGGTCTACGACTAATGGTAAATCTGGGAAAGAGTCAAAATCCATGGATGGATGTGTGGGAACACATACGCTTCACCCATGAAACACCTCCCTAGAGGCAGAGTAACACAAGGCAGCGATTTGCTCTGTTTTGCGTTACTCCAGATTTATCAAGATGGACAGGGCCATGCAAGGTGGCATTGCATGGCTTGATAAATCAGACTTTAGTGTTGTGTCACCCTTGCACCCCCTTGCGTGGCGCAAGGGAATCGCAACAGTATGATAAAAATGGACCTAGGTTTCTAGGCAAATATGCCCATTTAAGGCAAAACCAAAGTAGCAGATTCCAAGCTAGAAATAATTTCAGCCCCAGATAACCACTTTTGTCTTAATTCTTGTCAATTTCTGGGCAAACAGTGACAGAATTCACCTGTTTACCTTAATAGCCAGCACAAAGAAATCACTCAAAATAAGTTTTGATTTTTGAAGAGACTTCTCAGCAAGGAGCAGCTTGAATTAATTCGAAAGCACCGCAATCTAGGTGACTCTTGTCTTGGTATACCAATCACATTTACAGTGTCTCACTGAAGAAAATTAAAAAGTCATGGATCAAGGCTGATTTTAATCTCTATTTTATCTGTCTGTAAAGGAAAAAGCAAGCAAAAAACAATGGAATGGTGTATGGCAAACCCTCACTGGGATCACAAGTAAGAAAGAAATATGCAGTGGACTAATGGGTACATATTTCCACATATTCTTCAAGAAATGTTCCTGGATCAATATTGACGCAAAGTTTACACTCAATTTTACCATCTTACTTCTGTTGCTCTCTCTCTACCTCACCATCCCTCTCCTCCTTTTCCTTTCTTCCTTCCTCCCTTCCTCCCTCCCTCTCTTTCTCTACCTTCCTCCCACCCTCTTTACCTTTCTCCCTGCATTTGTCTCTCTGTGTCTTTTACTTTTGGCTGAGATTGGTTCCAAAACTTGGTATAGAAGTCTATTAGAAAATTGTTCAACCTGCTTTGAAGTGGAGGGAACCATTTTTGTTTTAGGGAGGAGGCTGCAGTTACACCCTATATGCCTGTAAAAGGTTGTTGTAGCCTTATTTCTCCCATGTTTAGTTGATACAGCCCTTGAAAGAGTGTGAATCTGAAGAAAACTGTAACATCTCTGTCTATTAGGAGTTTCATTTTATGTGTGTGGAATTCCCAAATAAATCCTCGCATTTTCATTGGGCTGGAGTGAGGATTGCTGCACCCAATATCACCCAAAATATTTACTACTGCCTACCACTCCCCATAACATAAATGCCATTGTGGCTATGGATAATGGTGGTGCTCCTGCATGGGTAATCTCTTCAACCTCTCCTGGGTAGATCTTACTTCATGACAAATGCATGATGGGATCCCTGTCCCTCCAACAAGGGTCGCCCTCCCAGCTTCTGTACATAGTTTTGACTGTGAAATCCTCCATCCTGGAAAGGACACTGCCATTTAGAACTCAGGAGGCAGTGCACTTTGCAAAGGTTCTTCTCGCTTCACAATAGTATGTTGAAAGCAGTCGCTGATTCACACCCCATCATCTTTCTGTAAATTCAGGGCTGAAAGGTGGCATCTCAGTTCAATCAGTGTGTGTGTGAGGTCAGCGAGGACAGGACACCCGAAACAGTGGCAATCAGGAGAGTAGACAGAAAAGGCCATGATTTATACCGTGCCACACATGGATTGTACCCACTAACTGCCCGAGGTTTCTACTAAGTGGAGTAATATCAAGCACAACAATTTTGCTTACATGTCGGGCATAATTTGTACTCCTCCTCATCAGGTACTGCTCCTTTTGGGGCAGCTTGATGACTCTTCATATAGGGGCTATACAATCAGGTAATGCAGCGCTCTAATGGAACTCACTAGTTGTTCAAATTCTTTCAAGCATTTCAGCCATAATTTTTTATTGAAAAAATCTTTGGCATTTGTAAACAACAAATGTCATTTTTTGTTCTTTGCTAAAAACACTTGTAATGAGCGACAATTAAAATACAGAAATTATAATTATTGATTTGAATCCATCGCAAAATGGAATAAATATTAAACAAACGTGTGTTATATTTTAAAGAATTTCCAAAGTTCTGATTACTGAGGTTTAAAAGGATTATTTAGACATAATGAAAACTGTATATTTATTTAAGATTGGTTTACAAAATGTAGAATATAAGTGTGAACTGTATGGTGACTGTCTGAAATACAGAATACTTAATTTCGAAATGTTCTGATTAATTAAGGGCATTATTTATGAGAGCATTGTGCCACCTTTCCTTCAGATAAAGTGGTACATGCATGACACAGGGCACTAAATCATGTATGAAGCCATACAAAGCCACCCTGCGTGTTTTTGAATGGCCTAATAAATATTGATTGAGGCGATGGCAGCCCATATTGCTGTGTTGCCTTCCTCTACACTCTAAAGGGGTTCCATGGGGATTTCGGTGGGTGTTTCCATGCAGCTCCCATGGATTTTGTCACTGTACCAGATATACAAAACCATGAAAACTAGGGAAGTTCAAAATCCTTACACCTCTGGAATTTAAGCTTAACAAGGAGGAGGGGAAATACATACCTGCAACAAAAACATTGCTTAAAGTAAGATCTGCAACCATTGCATTACATCTTAAAAAATAAGCATTCAAAGTTAATTTCGAAAAAAAGTCGTGCTATGATTTGGTTTCTATGGGATAATAAATGCCAAACATCCTGCAAATTTCCATTAAACTGTTTAGGTGAAATGGTTTCTCAGTAATAGTATTCCATGATACTGTTTTTCTACTAAGTCACATACAACCGTTATCTCTTGTCTTCCTACTCTGCACATTTAGGGGGTCATTAGGATGTCGGGCGGATTGCCTCCACCAGGGTGCTGGTGGCCACCGCCACTCTGGCGGAGGCAATCCGCCCGATAACCACTCTCGTTTTCCCCTCCGCCAAATTAGGATGGCGGAGGGGACAGCGGCGGACGGAAAGACTGTCCGCCGCTTTACCGCCGCGGTCGCCTTGCGACCGTGGCGGTAATAGATTATTATGGTGGCGGTGTTCAATGGACACCGCCAGCCATATTACAATGGCAAAATGTAGGGGCCTTTCCGCGGCGGCAATGCTGCCACGGAAAGGCAGGCGGAGATTGCTGCGGGGACCCCCTGCAGGGCCCCCAGGTTGCCGCCACTGTCGGGGGGCATAAGGGGGGTACCTATGGTACCCCCCACATTTACATATGCAAAGCGGCAGGCACCGCACGGTGCCTGACGCTTTGCATATGTAAATGCGTCAACTTATGTTTTGCATTGTGGCGGGCGGTGCAGAGAGCACCGCCCGCCACAATGTAAAACATATAGGATGTGCCCGTCACTGTGGCAGGCACATCCTAATACCCCCAACGGGACCCCCGCCCTTATGGCGGGCGGTCCCGATCTCCGTTAGGCTGGCGGGCGAACAAAGTCCGCCCGCCATCCTAATGACCCCCATACTGTTATTATTTCTGCAGCACACAGTCAAGTAGACATATTTTTTTTTATTTACATGAGCATTACTTCAAGGTCCTTCTGCTGGCTCACTGTACCCTATTCATTCATAATACCTTGCTGTTATTCATGTAACTATTTTGTCCTTTTCTGTGGAGGTGACATTAGCATAGAGTGGGCAGAATTAATATTCATAGAGTGTGATAGTGCTTAGAAGCTAAAGGCAACATTACATCTAATAAAAGTTTTGCAGTTTGAGTGATTTAATATGTGAAAATAGTGAAACCCCCCTGATTTTAAGCTGGTTAGCCCAATCCTTAGATTCTTCCTGATGCATTTATGGATTATATCCATTTCTCCTTTGATTTTGCTGCCCATTTGGAACTTAAAATAATTTCTGATTTTGCACTTCTCTGTGATGATGTATTTTGTAGCTAGCCTTCATGGGAACAATTAAGTATCTTTAGAAAACCTTCACTTTCCGCTGATCTAGATCTCAGTTAGTGATTGGGCCTTTTTTCTAAATTGACTGCATTTTTTGATGCACTGGGAGGCGTTCATTACGGGACACATTGCCTCATGAATCTGGGGTTTAGCACTGTCTCCAATTCATCAAACTGAGGTCATTTCTGTTGTGGTAAACTTTTGGGGTGTAGAGATTTGGGGGGTACTCCATACCCACATTGCCAATAAAAAAGCAAATAGTCTTGACACCTACTTTCAATTTCTGTCTTATGTCAGGAGAGAATTTGCACAGGGATCAGGACTCTCAGGTTTGTGATAATTATCTCACTCATGCAATTCTAAATTCCAAAATCATAAGAGTTTGTGCTATCAAACTGAGAACCCAAGCTTAACCAATTAAAACATAGCAACATTCAAACAGTAGCGAGGCGGACCAGAGGAGGGAAGAGGGAGGTGGGGTGGGGAGGTGTTGAGGTATCAGGGAACAAACAGAAAAAAGAAAAAAATTAAAATACTTCGCGCTGCCGTCTCTCCATCGTGCTATTCCCAAAATGCACTGCAGCCAATCCTGATGCTGCAGGAAAGCACCATTAGGATTGGCCTGAGCGCTGGCAACTTGCCATCCCAGGCAGACTGGTAGCCTGTGCCTGCTATCTCTAGTAACGCAGCTTGGGCTGGAGGGAGCTTCACGGTGCATGAGGTGTTTGGCCTGCCTGAGACGGCAAGTCAAACACCTCATGCACAGTGAAGGGAGAACTCACCACTCCCCCAGCAGCAGTGTCACCCCTGGACCCACCCCCCACAATTCTGCAGAGTCCTGGGGGCAGGTACAGGGGATTAGAATAAAACAGGTTTAAACCCCGCTTTATTATCATTTTATTTGATGGCGGTAGCTGGGGCCGTGCTCCTCCTCTCTAATGGAGCTACTGGCGCTGCATACAAAACATAACACATTTCTGTCAAATGTTTTCCAAGCCAGGATGAGGGTTTCCCACCACAATTGGGGAAGTGGTTTCTTTACATGAAAAAAATATTTTCATTATGGAGAAAAACAAAAACAAAGTTTACAAATGGAATGCTACTTTTGCATCAGTTTTCTCCTGCAGAATTGTTCACATTGTTCACATTTTCATGTTAAAATTGTTATGCATTTGACTTCTGAAATTCTTTGCAAACTTCCAAAGTATCTTAAATGTACTTGAGTCCTGGAGGTAACTGTAGAGTAGCAAATATTTACATTTTTTCCATCCTTTTTCCCCTCAGCTCTTAGTGGCTGCTCCTGTATATAACCTTTCTTTTGATTTCGATCTCCATGCATATCCTCCCTTAACTTCACTGAAAATTCCATGGGCCGAGGAGGGCCTTATTTTACACTCTTGTCAGTTGGGGTTTAAAAGTAAAATCAGCACTGTTGAGCAGTGCCTAAACCTCAACTTGATTATTGGTAAATATACAATAGCCAAAAAATCTCCTATTTACCTGGCCTTCTGGACCTCACCTCGGCCTTCGACATTGTCAACAGGTACTGGCTGTGGTCCATCCTTTAAAAGTATGGCTTGGACGAAGTTTTAGTGTACTTTTTAGCCTACTTACATAAGGACCTGTACACCAGGGTGCGGATCAGTAAGGGCGGAGAGATATCAGAAGACATCAAAGTCGGTAGAGGGGTCAGGCAGGGTTGTGTCCTGGCCCCTCTTCTTTTCATTCTTTGTATCAACAACCTGAATGAATCGTTGGTATCACTTACTTTTGATGTCCCTGTTATTAATGGTAATACGCTCCCCGCCCTACTGTATGCCGACGATGAGGTCCTAATGACCCGCACCCCAAAAGGTTTACGCATTTTGGTGCAGGGTTTTGTTAATTTTATGGCAAGTTTGGACTTATGCACCAATTTTGAGAAATCATTTTTAATGGCTTGTGGCTCGAAAAAGTACTCTAACAATACCATTGTTGTGGATTCAGATAGTTTAAAGAGCACTCGCACTTTTCCCTACTTGGGGTTGGTCTTCTCAGCGAATGGTTTGTGGGCTGAGCATGTGGCGCACAGTAGAAAAAAGTTTTCAATCAATAATATACTTAGCTTCCCCCAACCTAGAAAGACAGAGGTAGTTTCTGCCACCATCAACATATTTAAACTACAATGTATCCCCACTGCTACTTATGGTGCAGAAGTTTGGGGTTTTAGACAGTGCGATAGCATCCCGGGGGAAGAAAAAAGATTTTTTGCAAATTATTGGGTGCCCCCATTTCTTCACCACAGTATGCTTGTCACAGTGAATTGAAACTCCCCTGCATCGAAGACTATATTAAGGCCCGTCTCACTATATTTAGGCTTGTGGTTTGGAAGAACCCCGCAGCGCAGTTAACAAGGGAAATAATATTAGACTGCCTTAGTGTGATAAAGGAAAGGAAATACACTGGCTTGCTGCTGTCAGTAGGAGTCTGATCAACGTAAATCTTGAGCAAAAGTTTACAGAAGGCATTTATGCTGTGTATAGTAAAACTAGATATGAAACAGAGGTAAGGAAATCTTCAGTCGCCAAATACATGATGATTGAGAATAGCTCCCATTTGCCCTCCAGTTATCTTTATAGACCGATTTACCGATGGGAGAGGGGTCTGCTCTTTCGACTAAGACATTTCTGCTCTGTTTCCCACTGGGGTTCAATTCCAATCTTGATGAACTTCCTTGTCCCTGTAATGTTCAATGTAAACAAACAATGTTGCACTTTTTATTCTCCTGCAGCTTTTATTTAAAATACACAAAACAGTTTTTGATGCCATTGTTCAAGACTATACCCTCGATTGACTACAAGGTAGTCTATAGGTATATTGTTACTTTGGAAGAAAAGAAGTTAACCTTCCGAGTAGGTTCCTTTCTGAAAGTGGCAGTATGTGCTTGTAACTCAATGTGTACCCTCTGAAATCTGTCTGTGCTAAATGTAATTTTTTATATTGCAAATACACCTTGTCGAGATCTCTTTTTACACTGTATTTTCAAATATAATGAAGTGTATGATGCATTTGTTGACGCTTGATCAAAAATCTATTTTGTCACGATTTGCCCCATTTTTAATTGTCTCCACTTTTATCGGACCTAGGTATTTGTAATGATGTGATTTTTGGATTTGTGCTTTTATGAATATCCATTGTATCCGAATAAAGATATTGAAATTGAAAATAGCTTCTTTCAATATACCGTTGAATACATTGTTCACAAATCAACAATTCTACACATTTACCTTCCCGTTCCGGGTATACTTTTATGCCTTCAGTATAATAAAACCCTTCATGGAAAGACACTGTAAAAAGTAAGGTACAATAATGATAAAATGTTTCATGTATGCTTTTAATACTGCTAACCAATAGCCACTGTGTTACTAAAATGAAAATACACATGGGTAAAATAGGTTTCATGAAGGGCCCCATAGTTACCTTTTTTCTAATTAAAGTTATTAAAAGGCTTACATGTATGTTTAGGTGTTCTATTGGATGCATTCATATTTTTTCAGGTTAGACTAACTGAATATTGAAGAAGAACTGAAGGGGACCTGATCTGAGCAATAAAGCTCGTATGGAAGGCAGAAGAACCTGGGCATCCGTATGCATATGTCTGCACTGCTGAACATGAAACAGGACTTCTGAAACTTGTAAACAATGATGATGTCTCAGCAGGTACAACACATTTAACCTAGATTTGTGGAAGTTCATTCCTAACTGACAGTGAATGTCAGCTGCTACTGTATGGTAGATCATATTGTGATACTTAATATTTTGAATTTTGACATGCAATGCTTCACAAGGCATTATTATATATCTCTGTGTAATGTACAACTACAATTCATCTATACATTTTCATTGCAAAGCGTTTTTTAAACTGCACACATTAAATTAAGTGTTTTAAGTGGTTAAATGTTCAAACAAATCGAACCTGGTACATTTACATATTGCTTAAAGAACTATCATAAATGAAAGCCTAAGTAGAATACTCCAAACCAAAAAATGGGGATCAGACAAACGCACATAAAGGGCAAACTAGTTTTTATCACCTGTTTAAAAACTAATTTCTGTCACCAAAAGATTTTTTTTATGTAAAATATTCTTTCAAACCCTCCTCTTTCAAACTCCTCATGCCACTTCGTCATCCAACACCTTGCTCTCAGTCTCCCTCTCGCCCCATCATTTTCCATAATTTTTCTTTCATGCATATCCTAAATACCTTACTCTTCCATTCTCATATATCTTTCTCTCATAACGTTTAGTCAGACGTCTAGCTTCACTTTCTTCTCAGACCCTTCTCTCCCTAATATCCCTCTCCTCCATATTCCTCTTACCTACTCCCCCTTTCCAACACTCACTCGGAGAAACCTGTCACTCAGACTCTCCCCTCATGCATCCTGCACTCTAACATCCCCCTTCGGCAAAACCCTCAACTTACTCATCATCATACAACCTAGTCTCTTTCACCCTTGTTTAACCCCTGAGTCTCACATCATTGTATTCTCTCACTTCCACAAGCACACACATAGGCACATACACACAGACTAACAAACATGGCAGCTCCTTAAGCTGCAGATGAGGATAAACGTTGAACAATCAGCTGCAAAAAAAGATGTTCTACAGTGCAGCAGTATTGACTAGAGGCCCTCTTGATGTCTGAGGTGGACATAGTATGCAGGAATATACGTAAATCAATGTTTTTTTTTACTACAGAACTAATATTGATTCCTAGTGTGCCATGTATTGATTTGATTTAACATGCTTCTTGAACTGTAATCTTATTAGTTCACTTGGTGCAGCCAAGTCACCTTCTTACTTACTCTACTCCAATTAAAACCACTTATAACGTGTATGCAAAGTGCCCACAAACCCAGCAAAATGGATTCCCAGGTTGTTTTAAAATTGTAAAAAACCACCACTTGTATGTGTGCAAACGAACGTGTGAGGGATGGAAAATAAAACCAAAAAGTAAGTGAGAGATTGCTAGAACAGGTATGATAGTGAGAATGAAAAGTGGTAGGCTTGTGCATGTGTGAAAATGAACGGGTTTCAGATGATATGCAGGAGTTATTTAAGTGTGTGAGGGGGAGAGTGTGTGAGAAAGGGAGAGGATGTATTTAGCCATTTTTTAGTGTGCAGAGTATGCGTGTGTTACCAGTCCATCTCCTTCATTTTCAGACCAGCCAAGTTAAAATCATTTTGTATTTGGAGGAATTCATTATGCCTGCCACCTTGGCAATGTGGGTTGGAAATGAGATGAGAGCAGCAGTACTACAAATTCCCAAATTCCCAAAACTTAGAAGCTTATGTGCAGGAAGTGATGTTTAATTTCCCGGCTGATAGCATTGAATTGACTGTTGCAGAATTGTCAATTTCTTTAAGAAACTATCACCAATTTGGTGAGCAAATTATTCATCAGGATTAATTTAGTGGAGAAATGTATTTAGAAAATAGGCACTCTTAAGGCTCGCACCAGTTTCATTAATCAGAAATGGCAAGTGGGTTTGTAGCAGTAAGTGGGCAGAGTCACAAAGAACAAGTCTGATCTTACACCTTTGGGCTCAGATTTACTAGGATTTTGCGTCTGGGGTGTGTCACTTATTGGCATAGCCCCTACCCAAAATCCAACATGAAATTTGAAAAGCCAAGCAAATTCCGATTTGCATGGCTTTGAGGGGATTAAAAAAAAATAATAATGCAGAGCATAGCTCTGCCTTGCTTTTCCTTGTATCAGAACGTAATTACGTATGTGGTGTATGGATGTTTATGTGCATCTACCCATGTGTTTTGATGCAAACCCATATTTACAATGACTAGTAAACACGGGTTTCTCCAAAATGGTGTGCCTACCTGAGTCTGGTGTAGCGAAGTGAAAGATACTTTACATCCTTGTTCTTTTCTCTTTTTATGTGTGCTACATTCTACATACAAAAAGGAAACACCTTCAAAGGATAGTTTTTGTGCATGAAGATTTCCCTTCAAGCATTAAAACTTACCTAACCACAATGTAGGTACCCTTGCACCGTGATGCACAGGTGCCTGAATTGGCGCTAGCCATCCACAAGTGTGCCAGCGCTAGGAGAGAGCAATACTGAGCCATAACTTTGAAAGTTGTTCTGCTTCTCCCTTCCATGCAATGAAGTGCGCCAACTTTACTTGCTCCACCTTTGATAAGAAATGTTAGTAAATAAGCCCCTTATTCTTTTTTTAACTCTGCCTCAAAGAATCTGACAATAAAAACATGTCAGTAACACTGTTCTGGCTTTCTTAATTGATCACAACTAACTACATTTTAAAATATCATCTGCTACAGAGTTCTTTGCATATCCAGCAAGTTTCAGGTAACAATGGCATTTTAATAACATTGGTGGTTAATGCGTTTGCTGGAATGGTCTGTGTGCATTGTAATCACAGGTTCAACTTCAAATAAAGTTACATGGAGTATCAATTTACCTGCTGTAAAGCACAGCATGCAATATACAGTATACAGCATTATTTTTATGTAGATAGCTCAGCTCATTGCTGTTGGAAAGTGGATCATTAGTAGTGGCAGATATGTTTTTACCACTGGCAACAATACCCCAAACAGAATATAGGGCTCAGAATAGGTCTTAGAAAATTATTTCCATGCTCAATCCTTGGTAGCTTGCTGCAAGCTGGCAGGCTTAACTTCAAAAACAGATATGTAATGCATTTAAAAACACCTATTCTGTAATTAATTAACATTCAAAACACAATAAAAATCCTACTCCAATGTATAAAAATAGGAAATATTAAAATGACACCAAAACGAAAATAATCCACTGTAGGGAACCAGAGATATGAATTATTAAAGGTTAAAGTTGAAATATTAAACACTTTCTAGTGCTTTAAAACCAATAGTGCCACAGTTGGACACTTGGTTGCCTCTGACAGGGATACATTTGCACATAGCAACTTTTATGGAGGATTCTCGCCAAATATGGTGCAGCCTCCTCCAGCAGGCCCGATTCAGTGAGAGTCTCCTTCCTAAAGTTCCTCTTGCGGGCCCAAAGTGTCCAAAACACAATCCAGGGATCTGGAATCTTCAAGAAGCTTCTTGAAAGTTTAGGACTTCAGTTCCCACAATTAACTTGGACAAAACCCTTACAAATTCACTGGTAGTACTCAAGGCTTAGGATTCTTTGTGGTGATGGTCCAGGTGAGCTGTGTTAACCTGCAGCTTGCAGAGAGTTTACTATTTAGTACTTTTCTTTTGAAGCAGGTTTGATCCATTGGGCTGTAGGTTCAGTTTGTGCAACAGGCACAGCCAGTCAGAGTGCAGGGCCTGGTTCGTGCACAAATAAAACTTCCAGCAGACACCCTTCTTCTTTCTTAAGGTTCCTGCAGCACATCTGAGAGGCACTACCCCTCTCAGATACTTATTAATTGTCCTCCGGGGTCAAGGAGGACGGCACTCCTGTACAATGAGGTGCTGGGCAACACCACAGAGCATGACCACTTCCTCCAAAGTGTGGCACAATGACCTCCCAGAAAGCACTATTTCTCCAAAATTCAATGTCTGAAATTTCAGCAGGGAGAGAACAGCTGGCTAAACACACCTCTAGGATTTACTAATCTTTGTAGTCCCCCCCCCCCCTAGAACTGCTCATTCCTTCCTTAAGCCTAGCATCTGGCTGGGTTCAAAGAGGAGAGATGTAAAGGAAACTGGTGTCTTCGGCCTGCCTCCTCTTTCCACTGAAGGATATTGTTTATAAACCCTCCTCCTGCTCTGGCATTCCTTTGTAGTAGAACCTTGCCTTCCCAGAAGAGCTGGCTAACCCCATGGGCTCTTTATCACCTCATCAAAGGATCCTGGCTAATCCAATTAACTCTGACCAATCAGGAAAGACCACTGGAAGGCTGAATTTTCATTTACAGACAAGAACGTCTCACAACTGCATGTCTGTACATTTTAGGAGAAATCCAACAATACCATATTGTTGAATTTATTAATACCATTTTAGGAACCGTTAACCCCTTCGACGCTCATGGCGAGCTCAGCTCGTCATGATGCACAGTGGAGCTGTGTTCATGACAAGCTGAGCTTGTCATAACAGCCGTGGAACGCCCATGTGGGGCTAATTCCCCTCCTTTGTGGGGCGTTCCATTGAGTGGGCTGAGTCATGACGAGCTCAGCTCATCATGAGCACACCTCCACTGAGCAGCATGACGAGCACCGCGGCGCCACGCGCGGCCCCTCTCCCCCCCCCCGCAACGCGGGAGAATTAGCCCCACGTGGAAATGGTTAAATGCCATTTTTATGATTCTCCGAGTGGGAATTGTTAGTTCATAACTTATTGCCATGGGAACGTTTGTGGCAGGGGACTTGCAATGGATAAAATGACTTGTGCTATTTTTCCAACACCAGGGCTTTTAAAAACATATTGTATAAGAACCATGCCTATATCTAAATGACCACCCACTCCTGGAACACCTAGGGGAGACTTTAGGAGTTCTGAAAATGTAAACATATTGCAGATCCTCCCTTCACAGTGCTTCGAGCACAAATGCCGATTTTCTGAAGCACTTCATCACAAAGTGTGGAGTGAAATGTGCAATTTCACTTAACCCAGGGCATATACAACTCATTTCATAAGGGTCCTCCTTATAAATAGCTGCCCTACCTCCCCTGGGACTCCTAGGGGAGACCCTGGGGATACCTAATATACCCACAAATTGTAGTTTATTAATTTGTAAGTGCCCTAAATACCAGAGTGGAGTTTGTGCACAATTTCTGTAACACAGTGCTGCTTTTAAACTGGCCTCAAGCTCCAGCAGTGCACACATGCAAATGCAGAAAAGGCTGTTGGCCTGTAAAGTACCCTGCCCTATTATATATTAGGGACTCAAAGGTAGTTTACATTTCCTGCCCTAGTATGTATCAGAGCCTTATAGGAGAGGTCATGCCAATCATAGGTGAACCATAGCCCATAGTGTACCATAGGGTGTGTAGGTGTTTGCACTGTATTATAAATTAGTGTCCTCAGCATAGCACTGGCCCGGGGCCTGGTTAGGCAGAGTTCAGTGTCAGTCAGAGTCAGTTACTACCAGTACCAGTCTGCAAAAAGTTAGCAGTTGCCCAGGGCACAAAATGACTTTTCAACAGTTGCTATTTTGGTTCCATTTACAATTATGACTCCTCATCAAGGAGCTGCATCACATGTAAACTTCAAAGTATACATTTAGAACATGACTGTTATTTCCTCAACCTTTTGTTATTCTAAGGATGCTTTAAAAAGTGTCACTTTGGGTAGAGATAAAAACCTATTATAAATTCTGTTCAGCTCAGCCAAGTTTCCCAGGTACATGTGTGCTATACTCCTCCACTGCAGGTTTCTCACTGAATTATTAGACTTGTAGTCATTATGAAACAGGAATACAAGTCCCAGAATTCAAATGAAAACAGTTGGACTGTAGCATCACCTTCCACTTAGAGCTGGGAAACTTGGCAGTCATGCCTATTTAAATGGTTAAATTGGTATATTAACTCATGGAGATATACATGGGACAGTCTTACAGTGTATGCAGATATCTTCCATGCTAAGCTCGGAAGGTCAAAAACCTAGCCCTACCTTATGTCCCACACTTACCCTCGCCCAAAATCCACCTCCAGCCCACAGTTCCTTTTGGTGTGTTCCTTCACTTGTTTTTCCGTGTAAAGCGTTGCTTATAGGCCATTACAAAAATTTGCTTGCACAGAGAATCAACGCCCGAGGTTACTTGTCTAGAACTTAAAGCATTGGCATATTCAATACGATTTTCTTAAGAATTGACTTTAGGCCTGTGCCTTTTAGCCAATATATTTGAAAAATTCCCCTGTACAATTAAATATTTGAATTCGTAGGTTAAAAAAAGTGATGTGAACTTCCCAATTCCTTCTTATGATTCACATGCTCAATTGCTGCAAAAAGCGCCTGGAATTGAATCATTTTCTAGGGCTACTTCGAACTTCCAGTGGAGCCTTATTTGCAGAAGAAAAAGTGTAAGTTAAAAAGACTATAATTGAGTACATGAAGCAACAGCTCATAAAACAAGCTGAGCTAAGCAGTTACAAAATGAAAGACATTATTACTTCTTGTCGCTTTATAGAAAGGCTTGATTCAGATCACACATTTTCTTATATCCGTTAAATTAACTTCCTCTTAACAAAACAGAGGAGTTACACTGGTGCCTGCAACAAGATGACACCTGCATGTGCAAGGGAAGACGCAGCAGGTGGCGCGTGCAAGACTGTCTAGTTCATCTTATTATGAATTTATGCTTTCTTGGCATTTATATATGACGCCTGACTATAAAAGGAAATGGTGTAGACTCTGCAGAGGCACACGGGAAAAACGGCTTTAATGGGGCTTCTGCTCGTGCTATTTCCAGGTCTAAATCATGGGCAAAATTTCTTCTATTTTCAACCTCTTGTGCAACACCACCATCCATCATCCGCTGCAAAAGATCATATGTAATAAGGAAGTGCGAGGCTACGTATGCTACAATGCTTCCAGTCTTATTGGCGTTAGTCCGATTGCCAGATTGCCAGTCTACCAAGTTCAGTTGCCGCCCCTTTGCGTTGCTCGGTTGTCATCCTTGGTCTCACGCCCCGGTGTCCCTCTTTCAACTGTCTTTGGGTCTAGAAGAAATTTAGTTTAGTTTTGACCGTCTCATTTATCATCGCACAGTTATTGGCTCCAGAGCTTTGTAGCATTTCAGTTACACAGTGAATGCAACATACAGGGGCATTTACTTACCACCGTTCTCATGTAAGGTCGTGATGTTAGCAGTCATCGGCCATGGCGTTCATTTCTTCCCCATTGTTCGTGGCTTTTATTCCCCAAAGCTTTTTTCCACTCTCGTGGCCTTTTGTCCAAATATTGCGCTTTATTAAAATAAATCATTTCCCGTTTCTGCCACTCCTTTGCATTGTCTAACTGATATTTTAAAATAATGCAAACATCTTTTCCAACTTGCACTGATCAGTAAGTTAAAGCCTCATAAAAAAATGCATCAGAGTAAAAGAGACAAAATAAGATGGGGTCCTGTGTTTGAATTAACCTGTAATGTTAAGAAGAGAGGGTTCACGTCCGGAGAAACAAGATTGAACTCTGCAACTTTTAATTTTCAAGATTGCAGGGCTGCAGTCACATCCCTTGGACCATATATGGGGAATAAAGGCATAAAGGCATAAAATAACCTAAAACATTTCCCCTAACCAAAATTATATTTTTAGTTTCGCCTTACTTTTGGAAATATCAGCAGAAGCTACAAATATCCTCACTATGTAGACCTTGGTGCAGAGGGCCGGGAAGATGATTAACTAAGATCTCTGATGCTAATGGGAAGTCGGGGGAATTTAGCCTTCTAATATTTATATTTATATTTATTTACTTATAGAACGCTACACTCATCCCAGAGGGATATCAAGATGCTAGAAGCACATAATCGGGTAAAGCTAGACAAGGGTCGAGCTGACGTTTCTTTTAGTTTTTGGGGAACAAATGGGTTTTCAGTTTTTTTCCGGAATGATAGATGGTTAGAGGTGAGTCGTAGATCCAAAGGCATGTTGTTCCATTTTTTTGCCGCTAAGTATGAGAAGGATCTCCCTCCGGATCTGACTTTCTTGATGCGCTTTGTTCTTGCCAACGTAAGATGTAGTGATCGCAGGCTCCTTGAGGGCATACAAAATTACATTTTATCCTGGAGTATTTTTGGGCCGCTTTGTTACAGTGCTTTATGGGCATGGCAGAGAAATTTAAATATTGCTCGTTGACGCACGGGTAGCAAGTGCAGTGTTTTCAAGCACATTGAGGCAGAGCTTCTCCTATTTTGGTTACAGACCAGTTTGGCAGCGGCATTTTGGAGTATCTGGAGTCTTGTGAACAGGAGCTCGTTCATGCCTACAAATAATGCATTGCCATAGTAGAGTTGACTTATCAACAGGGCCTGCATGACTGATCTCCAGCAGTCCATCGGTATCCACGGAAACAGTCTTGCTAGTAATTTTAGCGTCGTGTAACCCCTTCCACAAAGGATCCGTACATGGTCCTTCATAGATAAGGTGTCGTCGATAAAGACACCTAGGTTTTTGGCACATTGTTTAGGACTTGGGGCAGTGCCCAATGTTTGTGGCCACCATGTGGCGTCCCAGAGTAGCTTGGCTCCTCCGAAGAGTAAAATCTCAGATTTCCCCGCATTCAGTTTTAGACAGTGTTCATTCATCCATTGGGACATTTCTGTCAGATTTCTGTCAGGCAGTTATGAAGTTTTTGTTTGGAGACTTCAGTCCTTTCTTCCAGTGATACTATCAGTTGCGTTTCATCTGCGTAAGAGCAGATGCTATCCCCCCAAACATTTCAGAATGCATCCCAAACCCAGTACATTTTATTTATTTATTAATTTACCTAACATTGTTTTATAGTGCTGATCAAACCAGGATGAGAGGTACTGCCCTTTATATAGGAACAGCCATGGAGAGAATATTTATTTTGTAATCAATTGGAGAAAAAGAATTGAACTAAGTGGAGTGCGTCCTTGGAGGTGGAGCTAAGCTTTTGGGAAGCCACATGGATGAAGAATACTAGGAAAGAGGCTTCAGATGAAGTAACAAGGGCACTTGTTAAACAGTAATCATTTTAATGAGTCAATAGCAGTATATTCTCAGTGTTTCTGTCATTTTAATTTGGCATGGTCTCAAGTAACTTGGCAAATGACCTCGGGGCAGATTTACAAGCCCCCTGTGCCACCAGTACATCATTTTTCTTGACGTACTGGTGGCCCAGGGGGCTCCTCCATATTTACAAGAAGAGGAAAAGCCACCCTGCATGACTTTTCCTCTCCTTGTAAATGAGGCCCCTTACAGGCAGCACTTTGCGTTGAAGGGGCATTCCATGGGTGCTGCTGTGGATGATCACACTCAACACCCATGGAACAAGACACATCTCCAGATTTACGAGAAATCGTAAATCTGGAGATGCGTCAGAATGCTACGCCACCCTAGAGGTGGCGTAGGGAGGCGCAATGAGGAGAAATGTTTTCATTTCTCCTTGGTTTTTTCCTCTTTCAATGTGTGCTGCATTCTACAGCACACATTGAAAGAGAAAAATGCTTTTAGTGATTGTTTTTATGAAGGAAGGTGCCCCTTCCTGAACAAAAACATGGTACAAGGGTGCAAGGGCGCCAGCGCATGGCTGCAGTTTGTGCACCAGCGCAGGGGGAAGCACAGAGATGCGACATATTCTTGTAAAAATGCTGCATCCCTGTGCTTTGGAAGTGCCACAGTGTGGCGCAACCAAAGGGCTTGCAGTGCCACTCTGCGGCACTTCCTTGTAGATCTGCCCCCAAGAGTTTAATTTTCTATGAAATTATAATTTATTTGAAAACGCATATTTTCACAAACAAAATTGCAACCTTCCTAAAAATAAGTACATCGTCCTGAAACGATGGTATTCATCTCCTCAACAGCTACAAATTCCCTGAGAGTTAAAAAAAAATGCAATACCCACCCTCATCCTTAAGCAATGTGGGTGGCTGAGGGATAAGGAAACCCCCTTTACATTAGGGAATGGTAGTTAAGAAGTCTAACTCAGCCAGTCCTGCTTATGGGTAAGTTAGGAGTGATAACATTCCATTCTACCCACTCTTTTGCAAGGCAGGGTAAAACAAATCTTGCACCTCCTCGGTCAAGTCAGTGATGGAAAACAATAAATCTGCTCTCCCATGAGCAATGCTGGGATAAAGGCCACTAAATACACACTCAGTCTTAGTTAACACAGAGAGCAAACAAACATCTCTCGAAATTTGAAAAAGTTGCAGGACCAATACATCTCTCAACCATGGCAAGGTTGAAACGTCAGCAAACACTCTACCACTATTGGACAAGAAGGACAGCTCAAAGCCGCTAATTCACTCCCACAATACAAAACCTTATCATGAAATTTACCAATGAAATTAAGACCTTTGCTTCCACCCAGTTGTATTTACTTATACTTAAGTCCACCACAGCAGTACACCCATTGCAACATCAAACATGTTTTTCAACATAAAGTAGTAGCATATTACATCCTAATAAATATTGCAAAAGTACAGATGCACATTCACATTTTCAAGGTTCAAAAACCTTTAAAACAGGACAAAAAAAGTATTTTAAAGTACTGGTATACTCTGCCTTATAAGTAGACTAATGTAGTGGGAAATTAGTGCAAATCAGCAGGGGCGGCTCCTCTGTTATGGCGGAGGAGTGTCACCTCCCTGATGAAAGCAAGCAGATGCAATCCACAAAAATAAAATGATAAAACATTTTTATTATCTTTTTTTTTTTTAGCCCTGCAGGCTTCGGGCTGAGGTAGGGGCTTGGCCTACCATATTGACTCTGAAGCTGCATCACCAAGGGCGGAGGGGGAGCGGTGGGCACTGCCAAGTTATGTTATGTTATGTTATGTTACATCTGCTTATATAGCGCGGCGGCTGCCCCAGCGAAGGGGCGTCCCGGCGCTTGACTAGACAGGAGAGTACACAACATACAGACAGGTTATCAGGTCAGTTTAGCAGAACAGGTGGGTTTTTAATGCCTTTCTGAAGGTAAGAAGGTCATTTATACTCCGAATCCGCAGAGGTAGTGCGTTCCATAGTTTGGCAGCCATGTATTGAAAGGAACGCCCTCCTGTGCGGGCTAGCCTAAAACGGGGGATTGTGACCAGGTTTTTTCCTTCGGATCTGAGCGCTCTATTGGGAGTATACTGCGTCATAAGATGACATAGCATGGGAGGTAGAGATTTTTTTTGAATCTTAAAGGCCAAGCACAGGGCCTTAAAAGCGATTCTCTTTTCCACCGGCAACCAGTGCAGTTTTACCAGGGTCTTGGTTGCAGACTCGAATCGGGGTAGCCCTGTTAGGGCCCGCGCTGCCGCGTTTTGGACGCGCTGAAAACGGTTTTTTTCCGCTTGATTGGCTCCCAGGAGTAAGGAGTTAGCATAATCTAAGCGGGAAAGAATTGTGGCTTGGATGATTACCTGACGTGTGGAGGGGTCGAAGAATTTTAGTATCGGTCGTAAATTGCGCAGGATACCGAAGCTTGTGGCAGCTACTTTTTTTGTGTGGCTAGTAAAACTCAAAGTTGAGTCGAACCACACCCCCAGGTTTTTTACCTCTGTATTGGGGTTGGGGGGGGGGCCAAGATTGTCTGGCCACCAGTCTTTTCCCCAGGTTTCGGTATTTTTTCCTACTATTAACACCTCCGTTTTACCGGCGTTGAGTTGTAGGTAATTGGCCGTCAGCCACTCAGTTATTACAGTGAGGCCATGTTTAAAATTCAGTGCTCCTGATCCGTTGTCATCACTCAATGTTACCACTAGCTGAGTGTCGTCAGCGTATGATACGATGGAAAGGTCCCACCTTTTGGCGACCTCAGCTAGTGGTTGAACATATAGATTAAAGAGTGTTGGGCTGAGCGCTGAACCCTGAGGTACTCCCTGCCTTATGTTGCACTTTTTAGAGACAAAAGGAGGAGTAGCTACCTGGAAAGATCTGTCTGATAGAAATGCTTTAAACCAAGCCAGAGCTGTGTTCTTCACTCCTGCTGCCTCCAGTCTGTACAGAAGCACCTCATGAGAGACCGTATCAAAGGCAGCGCTGAGATCGAGCAGGATCAGCGTTGCCGTTTGACCGGAATCTCTGATGGATCTGAGATGTTCTGTGACACTAAGAAGTGCCGTCTCCGTGCTGTGGTCTGCACGGAAACCATGCTGGGAGGCGTCCAAGATATTGTTGGCATGGAGGTGTGCCGTAAGGGTGGTATTTACGTGGGATTCCACAATCTTGGCAGGCCATGGCAGTAAGGATATGGGCCTATAGTTATCAGGTTTTGTCGGATCTAAGTGAGGTTTTTTAATTATGGGATTAACCCATGCCTGCTTCCATTCTAAGGGGATTTCTGATGTTGCCAGTGAAGTATTAATGATGTCTTTTAGTGGATCAAGTACTGTGGTGCCTGCTTTCCTGAATTGCTCGGGCTTTAAAGGGTCGAGGGGAGAGCCTGACTTAATTTTTTGACAGAGTCCGACAAAAACCTCCTGATTTAGCTCCGGGATGCTGGTAAGTTCGGATATAATTTCTATTTTAGAGGGGGTGAGCACAGGCTTTGCGGGAAAGACATTGTAGATTTTTTCAATTTTATCCACAAAGTGCAGAGCCAATTTATCGCAGAACACCTGTGATGCAGAGAGGTTAGCTTCTGCTTTTTTTGTGCTCAGATCTTTTAGAATTTTAAAGATTATCTTGGAAGGATTGGAACTTACATTGATTTCATTGGCATAAAAGGTTGCACGGGTTTTACAGATCTGTCTATGATATTTTTTCTGAATTATATTATATTGAGCTTTTTGCTCGGAGTCATAGTGTTTCCTCCATTTTCGCTCTGCTTTTTTACAGCTTTTTTTCAAAGCTAATAGCTCTTCGTCAAACCAAGGGCTTGACTCCTTGGCCCGTGTTTGAACCCAGGAGGTAGGAATCAGTATATCCAGGGCCTGGGTTATCCAGTTACAGTAGTTTTCGTAACATAGGTTAGAGTTGTCAGAGTGGGATAGCGGTAGTTCTTTGAGCAAGTTGGCAAAGTCTTCTATCCGTAGTTTCCTCCACGGCCTCTTATACATCTTGGGTGTTGGCCTTGGCTGGGATTTAGCCTGATTGGGGATGGACATAATGGTCAGCAAGTGATCCGTCCATGTCATAGGTATAGGCAAGGACACCACGGCCTCTTCTATGGTAGTAAAAATGGGATCTAGAAGATGGCCTCCAGTGTGCGTAGCTCCCTGGACCATCTGTCTAAGTTGAAACCCTTCTAAGTCTGCAAGTAGATTAGCTATTTTTGTCTCATTACTGCAGTCAAAGTGTATGTTCAGGTCTCCGAGAATGTTAAAATTCGCTGTTCCGGCGGCCAATGAACATACTGTCTCTAATAGAGTTTTGCATGATGGTTTTGCTGGCCCAACACCATCATGCACACTCAGCTTTTTTCCAACTAGCTGTGTTGTACAACTGGGTGGAAAAAAATGGAAAAAAAACAGGCTCCCAGTATAAATCTGAGCACCAAACGGAGACACTCCGACCAATAGGATTCTCAGGGTGTGAGTAGCACTGGAATTGGGAGCTGAGAACCTATGCAGTTTGCAGCAGTTCCTGGATGTCTCCCCAGTCAGGGCTGTGAGGATCGGGATGAAGGTGGCAGCTGTTGGAGCAAGTAAGTGTAGATTTTTATATGTTTATTCTTTTTTTTGTATTCTCCCTCCCCTGTATTACCACTTCTTGATACAAGCGGCTGCTACTGCAAATCAGCTTTTCTCCTGCCCCAAAATTGACTGTCCAACTCAAGCTTCTGAGCCTTGTCCCCTCCGTAAAATATACATGTAATTTCAAGTAAATTCAGCGTTATTGGACCTCGTCACTGTAAGAGAGCTTGACTTTTAATGCACAGCATGATTGAAAATATGGGGCATATTTATCATACTTTCATGCAAACAACTTGCTGTACTGGGCCAGGAAAAAGGGCAGGAATGTGCCGTATTTTACATCATACAGCACATTCCTGTCACAATGTGCTGTCTTGCGACAGCACAGTCATTCTTGCATCATGTTGTTATTGTGCAGGAAGGTATACTTTCATGCACAAAAACAATCCTCTGAGGCATTTTCCTTTCTACTAGCAGAATGCAGCACATATAGGAAGAATATATAAAAGGCAAAATAAATATATTTCTAATCATTGTGCCTCACCTGGGGAGGCAAAGCATTGTTACACATTTCTAGGTCTATTACTAATGGTAAATCTGGGAAAGAGTCAAAATCCATGGATGGATGTGTGGGAACAAACACGCTTCACCCATGGAACACCTCCCCAAGGCAGAGTAACACAAGGCAGCGATTTGCTCTGTTTTGCGTTACTCCAGATCTATCAAGATTGACAGGGCCATGCAAGGTGGCATTGCATGGCTTGATAAATCGGACTTTAGTGTTGTGTCGCCCTTGCACCCCTTTGCGTGTTGCAAGGGCATCGCATTAGTATGATAAATATTGACCTAGGTTTCTAGGCAAATATGCCCATTTAAGGCAAAACCAAAGTAGCATATTCCAAGCTTGAATAATGTCAGCCTCAGATAATCACATTTGTCTCGATTCTTGTCAATTTCTGGGCAAACAGTCACAGAATTAACCTCTTTACCTTAATTGCCAGCACAAAGTAAGCACTCAAAATAAGTTTTCTTTTGAAGAGACTTCTCAGCAAGGAGCAACTTGAATTCGAAAGCACCGCAATCTAGGTGGCTCTTGTCTTGGTATACCAATCACATTTATGGTGTCTCACTGAAGAAAATTAAAAAGTCATGGAACAAGGCTGATTTTAATCTCTTTTGTATCTGTCTGTAAAGGAAAAAGCAAGCTAAAAATAATGGAATGGTATAGGGCAATCACTCACTGGGACCACAAGTAAGAAAGAAATGTGCAATGGACTAATGGGTACACATTTCCTCATATTCTTCAAGAAATGTGCCTGGATCAATGTTGACGTAAAGTTTACACTCACGTTTACCATGTTACTTCTGTCGCTCTCTCTCTACCTCACCATCCCTCTCCTCCTTTTCCTTCCTTCCTCCCTTCCTCTCTTTCTCTATCTTCCTCCCTCCCTCCCTCTTTACCTTTCCCCCTGCATTTGTCCCTCTGTGTCTTACTTTTGGCTGAGATTGGTTCCCAAACTTGCTATAGAAGCCTATCAGAAAATTGTTCACCCTGCTTCGAAGTAGAGGGAACCATCTTTATGTGAGAGAGGAGGCTGCAAATACACCCTATATGCCTGTAAAATGTTGTTCTTGCCTTCTTTCTCCCATGGTTGGTAGAGTTGATATAGCCCTTGAAAGAGTGTGAATCTGAAGAAATCTGCAACATCTCTGTCTATTAGGAGTTTCATTTTATGTCTGTGGAAATCCCAAATTCATCCTCAAATTTTTATTGGGCTGGAGCGAGGATTGCTGCACCCAATCTCACCCAAAATATATACCACTGCCTACTACTCCCCATAACATAAATGCCATTGTAGCTATGGATAAAGGTAGTGCCCCCGCATGGGTAATTTCTTCTGCCTCTCTTGAGTAGATCTTACTTTATGACAAATGCATGGTGGGATCCCTGTCCCTCCAACAAGTTTCGCCATCCCAGCTTCTGTATATAGTCTTGAAAGTGATATCTTCCATCCTGGAAAGTACACTGCCATTTAGAACTTAGGTGGCAGTGCACTTTGCAAAGGTTTTCCTCGCTTCACAATAGCATGTTGAAAGCAGTCACTGATTCTTCCAAGATAACACACCCCATCATCTTTCTGTAACTTCGGGGCTGAAAGGTGCCATCTCAGTTCGACCACTGTGTGTGTGAGGTCAGCGAGGACAGGACACCCGAAACAGCAGCACCCAGGAGAGTAGACAGGAATGGCTGTGATTTACACCAAGCCACACATGGATTACACCCACTACCTACATGAGGTTCCTACAAACTGTAGTAATTTCATGCACAATTTTTTTTTAACTAATATGGTTACACCAGCCATTTATTCTTGGCTGAATATGCCATAGATAAAAGGTACATTTTGCTGATGAGGCTACCAACGCCAAACATGTCCAGTATAATTTGTACTACTCCTCATCAGGTAATGCTCCTTTTGGGGCAGCTTGATAACTTTTCATATAGGGGCTATACAAAGAGAAATGGCAGCGCTCTCCTGAAACTCACTAATTTTTCAAATTTATTCAAGCATTTCAACCATCATTTATTGAAAAAGTCATTGGCATTTTGTAAGCGTGGAGTGGGGGCGGACCGGAATAACAGGCGTGGAGGCCGTATGTAGTGGGCTATCTCGTAGCCGGGTTTTTATTTTTAAAGTACAGTGTTCAGGGGATGAGGTGCAAGGGAGAAGAGGGATCTGGATTGCGGCTGGTTCCGGCTCTGTGCTGATGGTTCTTCGCTTGGGGACGGTCACGGGTCGTAAGCTGGGTTGGCTGGTCTGCTGAGGCAATGGTCGCTTCAGTCGCGGGACGGTGGCTCCTCGGAGGTATGTGAAAGGAGAGAGAAAAAGTGGCCGTTAGTTCTTCTGGTCAGAACTACTATTCTGTCCTTTACCTTCACCGGGTGTGTGGGAAAGAAAGTGACCGTGAGGCAGGGTGGGAAGAGGTACGAGAGGGAGAGAGGCAGCACGGGTAAGGAGGAGGGTGACTCTGTGCCGGTAGGTGAGGGGCAATACACGCAATCGTGATAGTGACACACACACGGATATATACACTATTTCACAGTGCGAGGTGTATGGTGAGGGAGGAGCTACTATACAGGTACCATATTTACAGGCGGTACTATTTACACTACGGGGGAACAGGTACTCACTTGGCCCGCCGCAACTCCGTCCGCGAGTTGCGGCCGCTCTCCAGCTTCCTCCTCTGGCCTCCACCAGTCCTCCGTCCAGACGTCGTCTCCGGCTTCTAGTTCCTCGCTCTGCTCCCTGGGTTCGTCACACGCCGTCTCCTGCCACGAGTCTTCCTGCTTGAACGCCCTGTTGTCTGCTGTTCCGGCTTTTCTGTGGTCCGCCTCTGGCCAGGGGGAGGGACTTCCGGGGTTATGGGAAAGCACTTCCGGTTTCTCCTTCGTCGGGATTGGTGCCTGTAAGGAAGAAGAAAGGGGTGGAGTCCTGGTTGTTATGGACGCCCGTGCACCGGAGGACTGCTGCCAGGACCGGGAGGGGAGGCGTGGCATCGGCGAGGTAGGGATCACGGTCCCATCACACATTTGTAAACAGCAAATGGCATTATTGTTCTTTGCTAAAGACACTTGTAATGAGCAACAAATAAAATACAGAAATTACAATTATTGATTTACATCCATCACAACATTGGAATAAATAATATACAAACGTGTATTTAATTTAAAAGCATTTCCAAAGTTATGATTACTGAGGTTTAAAAAGATTATTTAGACATAATGAAAACTGTATATTTATTCAAGATTGATTTACAACATTTAGAGTATAAGTGTGAACTGTATGTTGAATGTCCGATATACAGAATACCCAATTTCGATATTTTCTCATTAACTAAGGGCTTTATTTATGAGAGCATTGTGCCACTTTTCCTTCAGGTAAAGTGGTACATGCCTGACACAGGGCACTGAATCATATATGAAGCCATACAAAGCCTCCCTGCGTGTCTTTGAGTGGCCTCATAAATATTGATTAAGGCGAAGGCAGCCCATATTGCTGGGTTGCCTTCCTGTGCACTCTGAAGGGGTTCCTTGGGTATTGGGGTGGGTGTGTCCATGAAACCCACATGGATTTTGACACAGTACCAGATTTACAAAACCATGGAATCCCGGGGAAGTTCAAAATCCTTACTCCCTTACTCCTCTGGAAGTGTGGAATAACGAGGAGGAGGAGAAATAAATACCTCCAACAAAAACATTGCTTAAAGTAAGACCTGCAACCATTGCATTACATCTTAAAAAAATAAGCATTCAAAGTTAATATCGAAAAAAAATCATGCTATGAATTGATTTCTAAAGGATGATAAATGCCAAATATCCTGCAAATTCCCATTAAACAGTTTAGGTGAAATGGTTTATCAGTAATTGTATTCCATGATATTGTTTTTCTACTAAGTCACATACAACCTTTATCTCTCCTCTACCTACTCTGCACATTTACTGTTATTATTTATGCAGCACACAGTCAAGTAGACACATGTTTGTCTTTTTTACATGAGCATAACTTCAAGGTCCTTCTGCTGGCTCACTGTACCAATTCATTCATAATACCTTGCTGTTATTCATGTAACTAGTTTGTCTGGTTCTGTGGAGGTGACATTAGCTTAGAGTGGGCAGAATTAATATTCATACAGTGTGATAGTGCTTAGGTGCTAAAGACAATATAACACCTAATAAAAGTGTCCTCTGATCTGCTGAGAATGTTACATTTTTAATCATACCACAATGATTTTGAAGTTTTAGTGATTTAATATGTGAAAATAGTGATACACCCCCCTGATGTTGAGCTGGTTTGCCTAATACTTAGATTCTTCCTGATGCAGTTATGGATGCTGCCCATTTCTCTTTTGATTTTGCTGCCCATTTGGGACTTAAAATAATTTTGGATTTTGCATTTCTCTGTGATGCTGTATTTTGTAGATAGCCTTCATGGGAACAATTCTGTATCTTTAGAAAACCTCCACTTTCCGCTGATCTAGAACTCAGTTATTGATTGGGCCATTTACTAAATTGACTGCATTGTTTGATGCGTTGGGAGGTGTTCACTATAGGGACACATTGCCTCATGAAACTGGGGTTTAGCACTGTCTCAAATTCATCAAATTGTGTTCATATCTGTTGTGGTAAACTTTTGGGGTGTTGAGAATTGGGGGGGGGGTACTCCATACCCACATTGCCAATAAAAAACCAAATAGTCTGAACACCTACTTTCAACTTCTGTCATGTCAGGAGAGAATTTTCACAGAGATCAGGACTCTCAGGTTTGTGATAATTATCTCACTCATGCCATTCTAATTTCCAAAATTATATGAGTTTGTGCTATCAAACTGAGAACCCAAGCTTAACCAATTAAAACATAATGCCATGCAAACAGTAGTGGCCTATCCTCTGGCAAAGTGGTGGGGCAGGCCAGAGGAGGGAAGAGGGAGGTGGGGAGGGTAGGAGTTGCGGTATCAGGGAACAAAAATAAAAAATGAAAAAAACGTACCTTCACGCTGCCGTCTCTCCATTGTGCTCTTCCTAAAATGCACTCCGGCCAATACTGACACTGCAGGAAAGCACCATCAGGATTGGCCTGAGCGCTGGCAACTTGCCATCCCAGGCAGACTGGTAGCCTGTGCCTGCTATATCTAGCAACGCAGCTTGAGCTGGAGAGAGTTTCACTGTGCATGAGGTGTTTGGCCAGTCTGAGACAGCCGGCCAAACACCTTATGCACAGTGAAGGGAGAGCTCACCACGTCCCCACCAGCAGTGTGACCCCTGGACCCGCTCCCCATATTAGAATTGTTATGCATTTGATTTCTCCTGAAAGTCTTTGCAAACTTCCAAAGTATCATAAATGTACATGAGTCCTGGAGGAAATTGTGGAGTAGCACATTTTTAGATGTTTTCAATCCTTTTCCCCATCAGCTCCTAGTGGCTTCTCCTGTTATGTAACCTTTCTTTTTATTTCGATCTCAATGCATATCCTCCCTTACCTTCACTGAAAATTCCATGTCCCATGAAACCCAACTCTACATTCTTCGTGTTCTTTTCCTTAAATGTCAAAAACAAATCCTACCTTCTCTATAATAGCTTCTTTCAATATACTAGTTAAATGCATTGTCCACCAATCAACAATTCCAAACTTTTCACCTTCCAGTTAAGGGTATACTTTTATGCCTTCAGCATAATAAAACAGTTCACAGAAAAACACTGTAAAAAGTAAGTACAATAATGATAAAACGTTTCATGTATGCTTTTAATACTGTTAACCAATATCCACTTTTGTGACTAAAATGAAAATACACATGGGAAGGGCCCCATCGTTACCTTTTTCCAATTATAGCTATTACAAGGCTTACATGTATTTTTACGTGTTCTATTTGATGCATTCATATTTGTTTCAGGTTAGACTGACTGAATGTTGAAGCAGAACTGCAAGGGGACCTGATCTGTGCAATAAAGTTCCTATGGAAGGCCGAAGTACCTGGGCATCCGTATGAATATGTATGCACTGCTGAATATCAAACAGGACCTCTGAAACTTGTAAACAATGACGATGCCTCAGCAGGTACAACACATTTACCCTAGATTTGTGGAAGTTCATTCCTAACTGACAGTGAATGTCAGTTGCTACTTTATGGTAGATCACATTGTGATATCTAATATTTTGACTTTTACCATTTTACAAGGCATTATAATGGATGTATGACATTACAACGCATGCTTTTACCACGCATGCCTTTACAACGCGGTTTTTACATCGCAAACCTTTACAACGCATAGCGCTTTGGGGCGCTGGATAGTGAAAAGTTTAATTTACTATTCCAACTCCAGTCCCCGTGGACACTAGGGAATGTGTTGGATAGTAAATTAAACGTATTCCCTATCCTAGAGCGCCCCCAGCGCAATGCGTTGTAATGGTTTGCGTTGTACATACCGCGTTGTAAAGGCACTGCGTGGTAAAAGTTGCATTGTAAAGGTTGTTCACCCATTATAATATATCTCTGTGTAATGTACAACTACAATTCATCCATACATTTTCATTGAAAAGCGTGTTTTGTACTACACATATTAAATAAAGTTTTTAAGTGGATAAATGTTCAAATAAATTGAACCTGGTTCACTTACATATTGCTTAAAGAACCCTCATAAATGAAAGCCTAAGTAGAATACCCCCAACCAAAATGGGGATCTTACTTACGCACATAAAGGGCAAACTAAATTATTATCACCTGTTTAAAAACAAATTTCTGGCACCAACAGATTTTTTTAATTTAAAATATCTTTTCACACCTTCCTCTTTCAAACGCCTCATGACACTTCGTCATCTATCACCCTGCTCTTACTCTCCCTCTCGCCCCATAATTTTTCTTTAATGCATTTCCTAATTACCCTACTCTTCCATTCTCATATATCTTTCTCTCCTAACGTCTAGCTTCACTTTCTTCTCAGACCCTTCTCTCCCTAATATTCATTTCCTCCTTACTCCTCTTACATACTCCCCCTTACCAAAACTCACTCACAGAAGCCTGTCACTGAGACTCTGCCCTCATGCATCCTGCACTCTCACATCCCCCTTTCGCAAAACCCTTGTATTACTCAACCTCATACCACCTAGGGCCAGATGTAGGTAAGTTCCATTTACCGATTCTTAAATACCGAATTTTACCGATTCGGTATTTCAGAATCGGTAAATGGTATGTAGGAAAAAATTCGGTAAAAAATACCGAATCGGTAAGATTCGATATTTACCGTTCATTCCTATGGGCCTTGTCAATTACCGAATCGGTAAATACTGATTCGGTAAAATTGTAAAATAGTCAAGGATGGCAGGGTGTCACTTTGACACCCTGCTGCATCCCTGATTAGTGCAGGTGTGCACATGTGGCATGCATGTATGTCTGTCATTTGGCACAGGTGTAAATGTACATTTATGCATTTACATAGGAATTAAATATTTACCACCAACTAATAGTTGGTGGTAAATAACGAATCCTTAAAGCTGTGAAGCACTGTTTACAGTGCTTCCTACATATCAGTTACCGATTCGGAAAATACCGAATCGGTAAATGATGATTCGGTAATTACCGAATCAGTAAATACCGATTCGGTAATTACCGAATCGGTAAAATGCCTCCTACATCTCAAAAGGCTTTTACCGGTCGGTAACGGCCGAATTCGGCCGTTACCTACGGGTAAAAGCCTACCTACATCTGGCCCTAAGTCTCTTTCACCCTCCATTACCCCCTGAGTTGCCCGTAATTTTATTCTCTCACTTCCATAAGCACACACATAGGCACAAACACACAGACTAACAAACATGGCAGCTCCTGAAGCTGCAGATGAGGGTAAATGTTGAACAATCAGCTGTAATAAAAAGGGGTTCTACAGTGCAGCAGTATTGACTTAAAGCCCTCTTGAAGTCTGAAGTAGACATAATATGCAGGAATATAAACGTAAATCAATGCTTTGATTATTATTTTTTTTAAACTACAAAACTAATATTGATTCCTAGTATGCAATGTCTTGATGTGTTACTGGTGAGATTCCCAGTGCTAGCAGCAGAGAGCAGCAGAGAGCTATTGGAGAGCAGAGCAGTCGAATCAGCAACGAGCAGGTCGAGCAGGATGCCGCAGGACGCAGGACACCGCCGCCGCCATCAGGCTGTACCGAGGTCCGAGCGCTGAGGTCCTCTAAGCCTCCAAGCCCTAAGCGGCCGCCGATCACGCCGATTGCCGACCACCCTGTTTTCCGGCAGAGGGACACCACGGACAACAGCGGGACAAAAGCAGGGCTACAGCGCATTGCACCAGCGCATTAGGACGCTCTGCCTTTCCTCCAGCCAGCCCCTCCCGGTCCCGCTACACAGGATACAATTCCCCCGCCCGCGAGTGAATGTGGGTGGATGAGAGAGCATCTTGGCGGTTTTGGCTCGGCGGGCACAGAGCTCGGGTCTGACCTTGACGACAATTGACGGAGGTGAGCGTGAGTACAGAGACAACCTTCAGCTTTACTTTTACCCACACTCACCCCACCTTGCTTGAGTTAATTAATAATTAATTACCCGATCCCTACTGGTGCTTGACAGCTGGTGGGCGAACCATTGAAGAAATAATTGTTCGCTGCCCGCACCGATATCCATCAGCCAGCGAGAGAAGTGTGGAGTGCGGAGCGTAGAGCGAGGTAACGGCAGGTAGGAGGCTGAGGCTCCCGGCGGCAGGCTCCGGTAGTAGCCCCCCTCCCCCTTTCCCCCTGAAGCTGAGTAAACGCAGCAGCGCGGCGGCCGTAGGAGAGTGAGAAAGTCTACAGCCTACAGCTCACAGCCCGCTTGCAGCACGCGAGTCACTGCCCACGAGCGGGCTACCGTGAGCAGTTGCGGAGCGGCAAGCAGGGAGAACTCGAGCCGCAGCAAACCACCACAGCGCAAATGAGCACCTAAACAGCGGTCCACATGTGGTAAATAAATAAATAATACCCTATTTTTGACTAGGCATAAATCATAACAGATAGCTCAATAAATAAGAGTCAAGATTCGAGGTAGTAGGAGTTTCTGCAGGTTTATTACAGCATAAAGGACAGGATCAGGACAACCTGCATAGGAACAGAATGGCAGGGCTAGAGTGGCCCGGCAGCTGCCGGGGCTGGGTCTGGGATGAGCGCGCTAACTTTTAATAACAATACATGAGCATTTATACATAGCGCGAACACATAGCATTACATTGCAGTAGGCGTAGCAGTGGGTGGAGCAGAAGGCGTGACGCGTAGCAGTCGCGAAAGATAACAGTAAAAGTGGGTGTAACTGGGCGTATACATAGACATGTGGTGCAAACGTAACAGAATATGTCATGAATGGGCGGAATCATTGGAGGGGGCTACCTAAGGAGCCGGGACCTCTAACCTAATGGTGCGCGTAAACTGGCAATGACGTATTACTAGGAGAAGCTGGGGGCTATGAACTCTGTGCTAGGAGCAGAGACTAAAGTCTGGAGGGTCGGAGCGACATGTACCTAAACCCTATCTAGTATCTGATGTTTAGGGAACATGTTGATATAAACTAGAAGTCATGAGGGGAAAAGCTAACTTGATTCTAAGACTGGACCATGCATTATTCTACATGTAGTGCGTGATGGAGAATATTAAATGACCATTTAAATACAGTATTTCTCTAACGTGGAGCCGTATAGGCTAGACAATGACGGAAACTATTGATGCAGTTCAGTAGCTTAGGAATGCAGAGAAGGAGGACTAAACTGATAACTGGACTTTTGGCAGACTCAGAGGCAGAGCCAAGCTGCACCGGGCACTGCGAGGCAGGAAGCAAGTGAAAGGTCGAGGATACAGGTGGGGGCTGTATCGCTCCTTAGCGAGGCTTCAGGAGACAGGAGCTGAATCTAGGGTCCGGGCCCTGTTGAGGCCTGGAAACGGGGACTTTACAATGGAATAATGTGCACACTGAGAAACGTGGCAACATTACTTTACATAGGCCTAATATTCGTAGTATTCACGAGGACTGGAAACTGGCATACCAGAGGTGGACACAACTATAATTGCGTCATTAATCGGACATGGGGACTAACATATGCATATTGGTCATGCACACATAACATATGATGGATGAGGCGTAGGGACACAGAACATGGCAAAATTTACTTTTCCACATTCCCTCCTTGTCACTACGTTTCCATCAGGAAACATCAATATTCATGATACCATCTATCATTTCATACAGTATCATTTGCTCGTCTCGAATTGTCTTGGAACGGGATTTAGAACGGGGCTTGGGACTAGGAATACAAGAGGTAGCGCAAATGCCGCAAATCGCAGGGCCACATTGTATACAGAGGCAGCAGCTAAATATGATCGCTACTGCAATACCTAGAAAGGACAGGACTTTCCATCCCCATGCGGAAATTATATTCCAGAACCAACCGGACCATGTCCAGGCGCCTGGATCTTGGTGTAACAGATGGGCAATTTTATGAAGTCTGGTTATAGCTGAATAAACAGATGGCGCGTTATTTGGAATGAAAATGCAACAACTAGATCCGAGGACTCTACAGGCCCCGCCCCTATCGGCCAGTATGACGTCAAGGACGAGACGATTCTGTAAAACGACAATTCTCATAAAGGATTGCTCTTCGGTTAGGTTACTTAGGGCAGAGGCAGTCTCATCTACTACTGCTTCAAGGGTTCTTGTTAACCTACGGATTAGCTTACTATTTACAACTGTACCTAAATAAGGGAAAACACCTTTATCAATATCAATAAATTGCTCTGCGGCGGTTTCAGTATAATCGACAATCGGGAGATTTCTCTTGTGTCTAGTGTGTACTAGGAAGGAATTCCTATGGTAGTCAGGTGGGGCTAGAAAAACAGGTGGCAGTAGGAAGGCAATGTAACAGGTTCCCTCCCAATCGAGGGGCAGACGAACATATGCAGTTTGACCACAAACAAAATAAGAATGACGTGAAGCTTTGAAAATAGATTTCCCACTGTCACTATACTTGATAACAGTAGTACATTCACTATGGCCTACTTGTACAGAACCCTTATTTCGGACACATAATTCGCCTTTGACTGGTAGTACTGAAATAGCAGGTGAGTCTGGAGTAGTATCAGACTGAACATTCAGGACCATGAAATTCGAAGAATAATTACCTAAATTATAAACTTCATTTTCTAGATCTAAACCTGTTCTGTGGGGGAAACCTTGCTTGTCTGGGAAACATGTACTGTTAAGAAAAGACATATCTGTTGAGGATGACGTTAACGTGGACCATGCTCCACATGAACCATTATGTGAAAATGGATAAGGAAAAAGTGGCAGAACTCCCTTCGGTGTCTGGAAAGGGGGGAGTCGACCACACACCCAACAATTAGTGGTATTGCTGGTCTGGTGTGAATAATGTAACATACGGATAAATGTGTTGTTACGCATAGCGAGGCGGTATGAATATTCGTGAGGAGGCAGATCACTAAACGTGTGCTCTACTGTAGCATTAGCAGACTTATTTACATGAGGAACTGGAAAATATAGGAAAAAGGCATAACTGGTGCAGGAAATCATTATGCTGATGAATAATATGAAACTTAGAAAAACGATACATTGAATTGAACTTTGACTGACTCTCTCACTATGGGGGTCTATTTTATACATGTCAGAAACAGTCTAACCGTTTCACCTAGGGGAGGACTTATACAATCAAACTGACTGACTTATTTTACTAGACCTGAGCTTTAACTTATACTCCTGCTGCGGAGTTTTCTCTAACAGGGAAGGGGTTGTGTCAATGTCTTTTGCGGGACAGTCCTTTAAAACAATGTCTTGGCAGTCTTTAAAATCCTGGGACTCCTTGGAAATGTTTTTAGAAACGGGTTTCAGTCCATTGAAAAGTTTTACATGAGAAAGGTGGACCCACCCCTTCCTGCCTTCCAGCTTGACGGCAGTTCGGGTGGTCAAGAGGACCTGACGTGGCTCCTTCCAACGAGGTTCCAGCGGACTTGATCTGTCAAAATTCCGGACCATCACAAGGGAACCTGGAACGATTTCATGCGGTGCCACCTCGGTATTGTCTGGAAATGCGGCAGCAACCTGTGAACGACATGAGTTGAGGGCAGACATCAAGGAAGCTAGGTAATCTGTCAGCATATTACATGAAACATCGGTAATACTTCGGGGTCTAGGAGTACCCCACATATTAGGGGGACGGCCGAATACGACCTCATACGGGGACAGACCTGATCTGGAATGTGCGACCATACGCATATAAAACAAAGCGACTGGCAGAGCTACTAGCCAGTCCACACCCTTTTCTTTACATACTTTGGCGATGCGGATTTTCAGGGTCTGATTATGTCTCTCGACTAGACCGGCTGCTTTGGGATGGCGTACACAATGGAACTTCCACTGGTACCCTAACAAAAGGGAAACGTGCTTCATGAGTTCAGATGAGAATGGCTGACCGTTATCAGAATATACGACTCTAGGAAGTCCATACCTAGGGAAAAATTCACGAACCAACTGCTTGGCAGTGGTCGCGGCTGTGTAATCTGGGACTGGATATGCTTCTGTCCATCTGGACAAAGCGCATACAACTACAAGGACATACTTGAAACCTCGACATCGCTCCATTTGAATATAATCCATCTGGAGGACCTCAAAAGGGTGGTCAGGGGGCTGGAAACCACCTTGTTCCACCGGGACACTTTTACCTGGATTAAACTGACAACATATCATACAGGTACGGACTTTCTGTTTGGCTGCAGCTCGTAAATGCTTGTTGAACCAAATGTTCTGGATACTGTCTAACATAGCTTTTTCTCCTAAATGTGCTGGACTATGTGCGGTATTAACAATGACTTGAACCATAGAGTCGGGGAGAAACCATGTGGCTCTACCCTTCGTTAACCATCCTTGATCTGTCTGGACCCCTCCTTGTTCAGACCATTTCTTGATTTCATCGGGAGTAGCATGTAACTGGATATCTATGACATCTTGTGTAGGGTCCTTAACTGTCATGCATGTAATCGGATCTGGAGTATGTGTCAGGTTAACTGGAATGTCTGGAGTCTGAGCTGTAAGTTTGGCTGTGCGGTCTGCTAGATCGTTACCTTGGGAAATAATGTCAGTAACTTTCGTATGTGCTTTGCATTTCATGATAGCAATGGATGTCGGTAAATGTATGGCATCTAACAGAGCTTGAATAAGGAAACCATGCTGAATCTTGGTTCCATGAGAAGTCATAAAACCTCTCTCCTGCCAGAGCACTCCGAAGTCGTGTACAACTCCAAATGCGTAGCGTGAATCTGTATAAACATTAACTTTCAGGTTCTTGGCGTGTATACAGGCTTGTGTCAGAGCAACTAGCTCTGCTGCTTGAGCGGACAGGGTGTCAATACGGTGTGTTTCAATAACTTCGGTGTCAGTAGTCACTGCATACGCGGCGACTAGTTCTCCTGTACTAGTTCTCATACATGAACCATCCACATAAAGTGTCAGGTCAGGATCTGGTAACGGAATGTCTGTCAGGTCTTGTCTTGGCTTTGTCGTAATGTTAACTACTTCCACACAGTCATGTGGGTCAGGATTTGAATTAACTGATGGTAACAGTGTAGCAGGATTCAGGACGTTGCAGCGTCTAATTTCTATGTGTGGCTGGAACAGAGTCAATTCATAACCTGTTAAACGTGCAATTGTCAAGTGCTGAGTTTGTGTTCGGTTCAAAAGAACTTCTACGGAGTGTGGAACTTGTACTGTCAGGGAGTGTCCTAAAACTATGGAATCACTTTGTCTGATAGCTAGTGCTGTGGCTGCAACTGACTTGAGGCATGCAGGCAACGCCTGGGCGACTGGATCTAGTGTGCTCGAAAAATAAGCACAGGGCTTGTATTGTCCTGCTTGATCTTGTGTAAGAACAGATAATGCTGTACCTTCACGTTCAGTAACGAAAAGTGTAAAAGGCTTACTGTAGTTCGGTGTAGCTAGAACTGGAGCTTGGCATAGGGCTTTCTTTAACTCGTTGAAACTAAGTGTGTGTTCAGATGTCCAAGGGAGGACAGTCGGTACGGCTGCCTCCTGTGTCGTTAACTGTATCAGTGGCTTGGCTAGAAATGCATACTGGGGAATCCATTGTCTACAATAAGAAGTAAGGCCAATAAAGGCACGTACCTCCTTCTGGGTTCTGGGCTGGGGAAGACTCGCTATTAACTGGATACGGTCGGGTGTCAACTGCCTACCCCTCTTGGACAGCAAGTGTCCTAAGTATACCACTTGCTGGACACAGAATTGAAGCTTCGAAGGTGACACCTTGTGCCCCATCTCGGCTAGGAAATACAGAACTGTAAGGGATGCTCGCTCGCATGCACGTTCAGAACGGGCTGTGATCAGTAGATCATCGACATACTGGAGCAGGGCAGTGTCAGTTGGCATGTGAATATTGTCTAGTTGTCTCTTAAGTGCTTGACTGTAAATACTAGGACTTTCTGTGAAACCTTGAGGAGCGCGTGTGAACATATAGCTCCTTCCATTTAAACAAAATCCGAAAAGAAACTGGCTGTCTGGATGAATGGGAACACTAAAAAATGCGTTCTTGAGGTCTATGACAGTGAAGAACGTGGCTTCGGAATCAATAGCAGTTAACAGGGAAGAGATATCTGGGACAACTGGGTACTGAGGAATAATACATTTGTTAAGCTCTCGTAGGTCAATCACTAATCGATATACTGGGGGTGCATTTGGATCAGTACGTTTCATGACTGGAATGATCGGAGAGTTACATACATTGGAGTCAGTTTCTACAACTACTCCTTGAGCCATGAGCTCGTCAATAATTTTGGATAAGGCTGCTACAGCCTCGGGTGGCAATCTATACTGTCTGATTCGTGGTAACACTACACCTGGCTTGAGAGTCACACGATAGGGTGTGATTTGCATATAACCTACATCTGTTGGACCTTGCGCCCATAAATGCTGCGGAACATTAGACAATCTCGAATCAAAATCTCGTAATACATAGTGACCCTTAAAGTCACGTAGGAACAATCGTATTCCCTCTGGGGAACAGCAAATAACTGCACCTAATTCTTTCAGTGTCTTAATGCCTAATAGATTTTCTGGACATGACTTAGTAAGTAACAGATCAGTAGTACGGGACAATGGACCTACTTCTAGAGTAACTGGCTTTGAAATCTCATTAACTATTGGTTTTCCTGAAAATCCAAGGGAAACATTTCTTGAGCCTGAGAGCGGAGCCCCCGGAACTTCGGCGTGACTAATTGTGGTCCTACTTGCCCCTGTATCAATCAAAAACTTTCTGTCTTTCCCTAATACTTGACTGTGAACATAGGGACCTTCTTGATCTACAGGTATCTCGATGAGAGGCAAGCCTACCTCCCTCTCTAGGCTGTTTCATGAATATGGCTGATACTCTGGATACTCGGACTGTGCATACTGGTACATCTGTGATGTGACATGCTGTGTTGCAGCAATAGGCTGCGGTACTGTAACTGTCTGTTGTGCATTCTGTGACTGAGGAATCTGTGAAACTTGTTCTTGTCTAGGCGGACGTGGTCTTTCTTTAGTCTTACCAGTAGCTATGTTGTGTTTCAGAACTGCACACTCGTTTATAAAATGACCTGGCTGTTTACAATAATTGCAGTTCCCTTTAACGGGAGCTGCAGGATGACTGGCTTGATTCGGACCCCTCTTCTGACTGTCTTGAGGAACAGATTGTGCAACTAGCACTTTCATTTTCGTGTCTTTCATACGTTTTCTTTCGTGTTCTTGCTCTTCCCTGATTCTGTTCTGGTGATACTGAAGCATCTGGAGCATCTGGGACGGAGTATTTGCTTGCCAGGTGCTTTCGACTTTCAAAACTCGATTTTTAATTTGTGGACTTGAATTCTCGACTAATTTAGTAACGAAAAGGTGAGGGTATGACTCACTACTTGTCTTGAGACCACTGTTGATACTAAAACATTTTTCAAACCTAGAATAAAAATCACTAATATCTTCATCTTGTTTCTGTTTACAGGCTGAGATTGCATCCCAGTCTTCTTTTCTCGTTGTCAATAATCTGGGTAAAACTTGAATCAATAACTCTGGTAATTCTTTACATTTATCTCCAAGACCGGTACCTGGTACTCGTGCCTTGTCTTCAGCTTCTAGAGCTGCCCAATCGATCTTTTTCTCTCCCACCTCCCATTCTTTTTCCTTTAACTTTTCATACACCCCTGCGGGCAACAGGACTTTTAACATTTTAATGATATCTGGGTAAGTGTATTCTCCCATTCGGAGCATGTCTTTTAATTCTCTATGGAACCCCGCTGGATCTTTGTCATGACAGGGAATTAATTTCTTCATTTCAAGAAGTTCCATCTTTGATATTGGAGTGTATACAAACACTCGTTGCATTTCGCCACCCGTTCCTTTAACTGGGTGGACTTCCCGTAACGGATTCTGTCTGTCTATATAGAATGGTTTACTTTCTGGGGGTGAGACATGAACAAAATGCGGGTTCAGAAACGTTCTATATTTGTGGCGCTGCTCTAGAATGACACTAATTAAATCGGTACCTAGACCTTTCCATCTATACTGGAGTAACTCGTTCAGAACATCATGTAACGGACCTGGATCAGAGTGTTGACCCTCATACAGAGTAATGAGGTGCTGAATCATATACATACCCACCAGTCGCTGCTCGGCTGGGGGCAGTTTCAGAAACATTTGTGCCACTATTTCGTCTGGAAAAGTGGTAGAATCAGTAATCCATCGGACTGCTGATCGGGCTAGTTCTTGTTCGTGCATGGTACTTAATTCACTATAACCGATTCGTGATTTCAGAATGTGATCGGTAGCTTGAAATACTTGTTCTAGAGAACCTTGTTCTGGTGCTGAATGATGAAAAATAGACTTGTGTTCTAGACGTAAATGGCGATCTGGAAATCTAGATTTTCCTACATACGCTATTCTGGCGGGATTCTCGTCCTCTTCTTCTTCGGGATCAGAGATACTTTCTTTCTCGCTTACTTGGGCTGCTTTACGTTGTTCGTGTATCTTTATTATTTCTTTACGGATTTTCTTGTACATACTTTCCATGGCACCGACGGTCTTGTGCTTACCCTCGGCTATATTATCACTCCACCTTGTCAGGATTCTCATTTCGGCGGAATCTTTAGACGGGTAATCTTGTTCTCTTATTAGACAATTGATCAGGAACTTTAATATCATGAGCTGGATCTCGGCTTTCCTTTGAGACATGGTCTCGCCAATACTTTCTGGATCATCCCCTGTACGGATGAAACGATATATTCTGTCTAGATCTTCTTTCATATTCGGTAAGGTGACTAGATACTCGGCCACCTTTCTTACGCGGAATGAATACAAAACCATATTATCCTCGCCTGGGACTGGATCATAGCAACATTCGGCAAGGGATTTTCTTATTTCTGCAACAGTCTGATGTCTAGGCGTACGCTGGGACGCTTGTGCATGTAATTCGGCTAACGTTAAACGCTTGTGTGGCGGCGGGGTTTGAGGAGGACCTCCTCCTGCGGCCCCTAGACTGGAATCATCGACGGACATTCTTCGTGGCGGAGCGGGAAGTTGAAATGCTGGCTGGACCGGGGGTACCGTAGCAGGTACTCCGGTGTCTGGAAGAGCGGGAAGTGCCTGATTTACAGGGACTGGCGGAGCGCGAACAGGATTTGTATATTCTGGGACTGTGTCGTCCAAATAGGACGAAATAAAAATATCAGCTGCGGTCGGTTTGTGACGTAGCTTGGTCGGAACTAATGGTGGCGGGAAATTACTGGATGCCTCTGGGGTCGCTTTTGGTGAGCCCTCGGCAAGAAGAGGATACATACCCCTAATGAGGGCATGCCTCTGTCTGTCTGACTGTTCGGCTTTGACTTGTTCACCTATCTCGATTAATTCTCTTTCTTGGGCTCGTTCTTGGGATTCTCTACTTAACTCTGACTTTCTGACTTCCTTTTCGGTTCTTCTATGAGCTTCCTTACGCCATAACTCGATGGCATCTTTCTGTGACTGTCTGGCTTTCTTTTTCCATAATGCTTCTTCTACTCGCATGATACATTCGGCATCCCATGTACCCGATACGGGCCATCTATACTTTTCTTCTAACTGTTTGGTATACTCTACCCATAAATCTAGATACAATATGGCGCTTATGCCATGTTTCTGATACATAAAGTGACCTGGACTGTCCCTAGGCGGAACAGGAACTGCTGCTTCCAGCAGACCCTTTCTAGTTTTTAACTGACGTAACTTGGAAAATATAGGCATGACTGAACTGTAATCTGGACACAATACAATACACAATAAACACGAAATCACGTCACACTCATACCACAACATTAAAATACATGAAGAACATTATAAATAACAGTTTGAACAGAATATTACCTGGAATACTGAGAGCAGAAATACAAGAATTTTCTCGAGAACGGAACAGACTAGAGTTACTGGATGCACTGCTGTAACAGTGCGGAACATACCGGTCCCATAAAGGAACACATCAAGACCCGTATCCACCTAGGTGAACACTTCGTTTGTGAGTCTGGGCACCACCAACCCACGGACCAGGAGTCAATTTAGATTGGTCCTGTCTAGATACTACCCCAGCAATGGTACTCACCGGGCAGCACGGAACGGAAGGCCTTGGACTGGACTGGACTGCTACGACGACGGACGGACTTCGGACTTCAGTTACGGGTGGGCCTCCGGATACCTCGGACCTTGGACTCTCGGCTTGGGCTCTGGTCGGGACTCGCCGCGTTCCTCCACCGTCTCGTTCGGATGCTGGACCGCCTCCTCCGTCTCCTCCGTGGGCCTGAGGGATACTTGGAGCAGAAATATCTGCCAGTGCACGGTATGGTTCCGTCACGGCTGCAGAGGGTCAGGGGGTCGGCGTGGCTTCACCGACGCGTGGGGAAAGGGCAAGTCCCTGTTCGGGCGCCATTATGTGGTAAATAAATAAATAATACCCTATTTTTGACTAGGCATAAATCATAACAGATAGCTCAATAAATAAGAGTCAAGATTCGAGGTAGTAGGAGTTTCTGCAGGTTTATTACAGCATAAAGGACAGGATCAGGACAACCTGCATAGGAACAGAATGGCAGGGCTAGAGTGGCCCGGCAGCTGCCGGGGCTGGGTCTGGGATGAGCGCGCTAACTTTTAATAACAATACATGAGCATTTATACATAGCGCGAACACATAGCATTACATTGCAGTAGGCGTAGCAGTGGGTGGAGCAGAAGGCGTGACGCGTAGCAGTCGCGAAAGATAACAGTAAAAGTGGGTGTAACTGGGCGTATACATAGACATGTGGTGCAAACGTAACAGAATATGTCATGAATGGGCGGAATCATTGGAGGGGGCTACCTAAGGAGCCGGGACCTCTAACCTAATGGTGCGCGTAAACTGGCAATGACGTATTACTAGGAGAAGCTGGGGGCTATGAACTCTGTGCTAGGAGCAGAGACTAAAGTCTGGAGGGTCGGAGCGACATGTACCTAAACCCTATCTAGTATCTGATGTTTAGGGAACATGTTGATATAAACTAGAAGTCATGAGGGGAAAAGCTAACTTGATTCTAAGACTGGACCATGCATTATTCTACATGTAGTGCGTGATGGAGAATATTAAATGACCATTTAAATACAGTATTTCTCTAACGTGGAGCCGTATAGGCTAGACAATGACGGAAACTATTGATGCAGTTCAGTAGCTTAGGAATGCAGAGAAGGAGGACTAAACTGATAACTGGACTTTTGGCAGACTCAGAGGCAGAGCCAAGCTGCACCGGGCACTGCGAGGCAGGAAGCAAGTGAAAGGTCGAGGATACAGGTGGGGGCTGTATCGCTCCTTAGCGAGGCTTCAGGAGACAGGAGCTGAATCTAGGGTCCGGGCCCTGTTGAGGCCTGGAAACGGGGACTTTACAATGGAATAATGTGCACACTGAGAAACGTGGCAACATTACTTTACATAGGCCTAATATTCGTAGTATTCACGAGGACTGGAAACTGGCATACCAGAGGTGGACACAACTATAATTGCGTCATTAATCGGACATGGGGACTAACATATGCATATTGGTCATGCACACATAACATATGATGGATGAGGCGTAGGGACACAGAACATGGCAAAATTTACTTTTCCACACACAGCAGTGAGCAGCACTGTCACGGTGAGAGACATAGACACGGAGGCATGGAGGCACTGAGAGACATCAAGAGCCCTTGAAAGGGATTCAGTGGACCACCATGAGGTCAGGAAGAGAAAGAAGACTTCCAACAAAGCAACTAGCTAAACGAAAAAGAAATAACACAACCACGAGCTCAGCGTCACCAGAAAAAAATAGGCGAACACCTAATAACACCAAAGAAAAAGACAAAACAATTAGCAACACCACCTTGCCGGAAAGTAGCCCCAACGAAATCAATATCAGCACAACCGACGGTCAGCCACCCGATAAAGACATCAATCACAGCCCAACCCTACTTCCAGAACAACCCAGAAGTAGCAAAACGAAAAATACCCACCAACTAATTAAGTTAGCGGGACAGCAAACGGAAATAAAACACAGCTTCCAGCCGAAAATTTACACAAAATTTACCTTTTAAAAAACCCAGGAAATGCCATCTACTCCTCAAATGACTCCATCACAGGCCTCCAATCTCCACTACAACCTGCAAGCACAAACAATGCTTTGCCCCAAACCAAAAGCTATATAGCAGCAGAAATACACAAGGCACCGACACCAGGGGAGAGAACAGACGACGCCGGAGGCAAAGCAGGCGCAGGGGACCACTGGACAAAAGAAACCAGAAGGCAAACACCATCAGAAGGCGTCATCACCCAAGCCCCCATAACAGAGGGACCCATCGAGGGAAGTATTGAGGGACGCACCGAGGAAAAAAACCAAACAAGTCCTTCACCAAAGGAGGACACACCAACAAAACACGCCAAAGAGCTGGAAGGGTCCCTGGGGCTCCACAGCATCAAAAAACATTGCCATCTATCTCCAACCAAAATATCCTTACACACTCAGCAGGCGGTGGTAGAAGCAACAACAAATCAAGAAACAGTATCCTTTCAAGCACCCAACGCCCATTCAAACTTAGAACAAAAAACACAAGGCCATACTGAGGCTCCTGACACACCGAGATCAAAACCCGACCCTGCAAACTCCTCACCAATCACTGTAAGAGGGGACCAAAGTTCCCCAGACAGGGACATGACCTTCCTGGTATCCCAAGAATGGAGCGAACTAGTGGCAGCATATAACTTTACGGAACCTACCAACAGCAATAGCGAAGAAAGCTCCCACTTGCCCACAGAGGGGACCAGAGACCCCGTTAACTCCTTTTGGGTAACCCTACTTAATACAATACAGCTATCATCAACGGCACTCCAGTATCAATCAGATAAGCTTGATCTACAACTGACAGTCCTACAAAGGCTAGCAGAGGCCACAATGGGGATTGATAGAAAACTTGCAGACCTTAACAGCCTCATAAAAAGAGGACAAGAGTCAGCAAAACTAATCCAAATTGAAAGAACTAACTGCATCTGCTCGCCAATCATCGACAAACTATCATCTCTACCTACGATGTTGGGCAACCTCTTGGAGGACATAAAAACAAACATCACAAAGCCTCCCCCAACAAACGACAGGCTCGATAAGACTGACACAGAATCAACTACAATAAAACTTCCATTAACAGAGGCCAGGTCCAATACCCCTCCCAACACAAGGGCATCAGGAAACAGGAAAGACCCACAAAAAACAATCACGCAGTGGTGCCAGCCTCCAACCACCATAATCTTACCTGAAGAATCTCCTCAGAACATTCTCACAAGAGGACGAATCAAGCCACTGGAGAGCCCATCCAATGCCCGGGCCCGACGAAAGCAAAAAAGAAAGGGCCGGAATAAGAAAACAGCAGAAGTAGACAGCAGAGAAGAGAATAGCCATCTTATCACATCGAGGGATAAGGAGTTGCCAGGCGACCATAAGCACCAAAGGGAACCCACAAATCTTACACCATCACCTACAATTCCATCTCAAACAAAGACGCTAACAGTAGCAGGAACAGGATCCCTCACACTCTCAAAAGAGGCCCTTAGCCTCCACTTAGAGCAGAATCCCGCCGGTCAAACATACAATCCAGCAACCAGAAACCCATCAGAACTGGAACAAAAAGGGCAACGGGTCTGCCAAGCAGCAACAACGCAACCAATTCTGGAAACTACTAAGCAGGCCCGAAAGGAGCCCAAACCAATCCGAATAGAAGTCACATCAAAAAATCTCCCAAAAAAATGCACCTGCGACAAAACTGAGACCACTATTAGTGAAACAACAAAGAATCGCCGATCAACAAGCGTCGTCAACATAGAATGCAACCAGATGAAGGAGAAATCGGAGGGGGTGATTTCCAATTGTGGAACAACAACTTCGTATACCCACCAGCCACACGGGAACACCCATACCGAGCAACAAACGCACCAGCAAACACCGCCCCCCGGGGCAAAGGACTCGGATACAATCTTATTCATTCCCGAATTTATATCCAGAGCAAGAGTGGACACTTTAAACAGGGGCAACATTTTAAAGTTAATCAATTCAATAGACAACTTAAAAAACATAAAAACTTCTGATCTGCTAACTCTTGAATTCCAACCAGCCCCCCACCCACAAGGAAACGAAACAACAAAGACCATATGGTCAACAAGGGAGGTAGCAAACCTAATCATGAACGAATCTCTTAGATTCTCACAGTGGGGAATCAAGCCCGAAGTAGGAAAAAGGCCAGCTTATCCTACTCTTCTCCTTGAAGAAAGGAAACAAGAACGCCCCCAACTGGCTAAATCAATACTGAAAGGAGCACTTAGCTACTCCCAAGGGTTGGAAAAATATTCATCGTTGTCTCATAACACCATCTCTCAGCAACTACTATCACGCAGTTTAACAATAACACGCACCATACCTGGAGGTGATACCAACTGACAAAAAGCGCCAGTCTTAATATCCGACTCTGCGGCCCCCCTCACTAAAATTAGAATATGCAACTGGAATATCAACGGCCTTTCAGACAAACTGGAGGACCCAGACACATTAAATTACTTAAAAAGATTTGACCTGATTCTCCTCCAGGAAACTTGGAAACCAAATGATATTCCCTTACGAGGCTACACAACTTTGACTCATCCGGCAACCAGAGGCTCTCAATATGGCCGAAGCTCAGGCGGTCTGGCAATACTTACCTCAATATCAACTATTGGCACAACGGAAGTAAAAAGGTAAACATTACCCCACCAAACGAAATACAGCCTATATCATTTACAGTTAAAAACAACCAGGTCATTCAACAGCTAGATGTCATAAACACATACATACATCTGAAGCACAAGAAATCAAGGGAACTTGTCAAAGAATTGACAAGGCTTATGGTCGATGGGGACATGGAGAACATACTTGTGGCAGGAGACTTTAACCTTAACCTCTTTGGAGATAAAACTACGGTCGAAATGACAAAGGAAATGGACACCATCTGGAAAATCCCAAGCCAATCCATCCCCTCCCGAAACAAACACACCAAAACCTCAACCCAGTTAGTAAAAGAACTTGAGCAACTAAACCTAAGAGTGCTCAACGGACGCCTCATAGAGGACATCCTCCCAGCACCAACACATTTCTCATCAAGCACTTCTTCACACCTTGACTTCATGCTTGTGTCACTTCCACTGTACGAGAAAATAAGCTCGTTCAGGATAGGAGAAAGTGCCCAAAGCGACCATTTGCCGCTAAAAGCCAATCTTGGACTGACCTGCGTGAACGAAGCAGTTGAAAGAAGATACATCGCCACAGAACACACTACCAACTACAGAAGAATAAGATGCAAGCCCACCGAGCCTGAGAAACTATCAACCAGCGCAAAAATAATCATACACCAGACATCCAGTTCAAACAACAACTCACTTGACGCATGGGTAGACTTTGTAATGGAACTAGAAGCCAAACACGCTACAGAGATAAAAATTCATAAACGCAACATCACCACCAGGTTTACACATGGCAAAATAACAACTGCAGAGACAAAAAATATAAAGCGTGAAATAAAAAAGACTCTCAAACAACTCCGAAAACACCCTAACAGCAAGGACACCCAAAAGACACTCTGCACGTTAAAAGCACTGCTAAAAAAGAAGACCTGGGAAAGGAAAAGGGAACTGAACGAGGATCTCGGGATAAAAATTCTTCATAACTCCAAACAGAAGAACATCTCCGGCTTTTGGAAGATCATTCACAGCCTCCAACAGCCAGGTCACAAAGGCATCAATTCCAACATATCCGAATCCGACTGGGCTACCTATTTATCTGCTCACTTCAACATAGCTGACCCAGCAACGGTCGAGTCAACAGGGGGAGACAGGTCAGACGGAGCGCGCCAGAGCTCTGACAATTTCGGCACACTTAACCCCAAAGAGAACCAAGCCCGCAGGTGGAATCCAACCCAGGACCAAACCTCAATTGAGGCTAAAGGTCTATTACCAACATTCGACCCACCTGTATTTGGAGAAGAAAATTCATTCCTGGATACACCAGACAGGTTAAGAAAACTAATCTTAAAGGGCAAACTTGAGGGGGCCCCCGGTCCAAATGGGATCCCGACGATACTATACAAGCAAGACCCTGCCTTCTGGAGCAACATCCTGACACCAGTATTCCACCCAATAAGGGAAACAGCAAAAACACCAACATCCTGAAGTGGCTCGATAATAAGCCCGATCTACAAAAAGGGCGCCAGGAATGACCCAAGTATCTACCGTCTTATAGCCTTAATTGATACAGAGGCAAAATATTACGCAGGCCTCATTTTAGAGGAATTAACATCTTGGGCAACAGCAAATAACATCATCCCAGCAACCCAAACCGGATTCCGCAGCGGCCAGGGCACCTCGACAAATATCATGGCGCTAACCCTTTTGTCCGACGCAGCAAAAGCTTCCAAGAGTTCCCCCGTCGGTCTCCAACACCTCCTTGACAAAACCAATGCATTTTCAAAAACTAATTCATTAACAATTAACTTAAATAAAACAAAAGTTATGACAATGAACTACCATAAAAAACGGAAACCCGCATGGTTCCTGGACGGACAGAGGCTAGACCAGGTAGCCTCTTACAAATATCTAGGCGTCATAATAGATGGCAACGGCTCCTTCAAACATCAACTAGAGGCCATACGTCGAAAGGGCACGACATTCCCCCTATCGATAAAGCCTTTGCAGAAAGCACTCCCCGACCGGTCACTGGGCCCTCTCCTACAGGTACTAAGAGCTCGCTTACAGCCCATGCTCACCTACGGCAGCGAGTCCATGCGAGGCAAAGACTCAAAAACACTAGACAAAACCATCAGCCGAGCATACAGGGGAATATTTCATCTCCCCACCAACTCATCACCCGTACAAATCCGCCTCGAATTCGGCCTGCAGAAACAAGCGGTGGAGAGAAGAGGCGCATATATAAAAAGCTGGCAGAAAATCAGAGATGCCGACCACGGATCCCTAAACGCCCACCTCTGGACCGAACTGACCATCAGAGATAACTCACCTGCAAGGACCTATTTAATGGAATCACTGAAGATCCTAGGACTAGCAGACCTATGGGAGTCGGCAACTGACCCTGGCACCTTCAAAAAAGTGGTGTCGAAAGTCACCAAGATGGTCTCATCAATTGAGGATAAAGCTACCCTAGCCAAGAGAGCGCACGGATGGGTCGTGTTGAAAGGTTACAGCGCACTAAAACCACAAGAGTACCTAACAACGGGCCTCACACAGAAGACAAAAAACAAGTTCCTTAATATGCGCCTGGGCAAAATTCCTATAGCTCCGCACCTGGCACCATGGACAAGGGAAAACCCTGCAAATCAATGCCGCCTCTGTCTTTCTGGGAAAGAGGACCTTATACACATTATCTGCATCTGCACAAATCTCCGGGACATAATGCGCTCTCTGCTTCGGGCGCTATGTAACCAGAAGGGCATAACCAGTTGCAGGCAGGCCGTGATGCTCTGTTTTAATCCCGAAGAAACTCAGCTAAATTGCAGAACAACAAAATATTTCGACATAGTGGCCACAAGACTAAATGAAAAATCCAGAGGGTTTACTCAAAGTATTAGGCAAATAATAACAAAGTAAACACCCCTGGCTATCTTCGTTCTTGAAATTTGAAAGCATCAAGGCCACGTAAACCCCACTGGTTCTTATGTAACCCAAGCTGAGACTTTTACGCTCTTAAATACTCGAGCCACAGCTCCTTTTTGTTTTGAAGAAGTTACTGACTTTTAATATTTGTATGTTTTAAAATGGTGAGTTTTTATTAACTGTACAATAAACAAACCTTAAACCTTGATGTGATTTAACATGCTTCTGGAACTGTATACTTATTAGGTCACTCGGTGCAGCCAAGTCACCTCCATACTTACTCTGCTTCAATGAAACACACTTATAACGCAAAGTGCACACACATGCATGCACAATGGATCCCCAGGTTGTGTTGCACCTGTTGAAATTGGTAAAATCCACCACTGTCCGGTTGTATGTGTGCAAACAAACGTGTGAGGGATGGAAAATAAAACAAATAGGTATGTGTGAGATTGCTGGAACAGGTATGATTGTGAGAATGAAAAGTGGTAGACTTGTGCATGTTTGAAACTGAATGGGTTTCAGATGGTATGAAGGAGTTATTTAAGTGTGTGAGGGGCGAGAGTATGTGAAAAAGGTATAGGATGTATTTAGCCGTTTCTTTGAGTATGTATATTATGCATGTGTTAACAGCCCATCTACTTCATTTTCTGACCAGTGAAGTTATAATCATTTTGCATTTGAAGGAAGTAATTATGCCTGCCACCATGGCAAAGTCAGTTGGAAATGAGATGCGAGCAGTAGTACTTCAGATTCCAAAAACTTAGAAGCCTATGTGCAGGAAGTGATTTTTCATTTCCCGGCTAATGTCATTGAATTGACTGTTAGATTAGATTAGATTAGAATAGAATACTTGTAAAATGCATGGCTGCCTCGGCAATGAGGCGTCCCAACGCTGAAGCAGGACAGAGTGAGGAGCAGGTGAGGAGTTAGCGTTGAGAGAAGAGCCAGTTCTTTACTGACCTTCGGAGGGCCAAGTGATCTGAGTTGCTGTGGATGTGTAGAGGGAGGGAATTCCATAGGGCGAGACCAGTCGCCTGAAGGTGCAACCGCCGGATCTGGTCCTTTGTATGCATGGAATTCTTGCAAGAAGCAAGTTCGCAGAGCGCAGCTCTCGTGAGGGTGTATAATGGGCGCACAGAACGCTCAGGAATTCTGGGCCAATGCCTGTCAGAATCTTGTAAAAGATTAAATAAATCAATAAATAAATAATAATAATAAATAAATACTGAGCGGCTTGAAATTAGCTCGTTGTTCAAGGGGCAACCAGTGCAGACGGTGGAGGAGGTTGGAGACATGGCAGTGTTTGGGGAGAGCAAAGAAGGCACAGGCTGCAGCATTCTGGACCCGCTGCAAGCGATTCATCACAGACTTATTAGAGCCCAGAAGAAGCACATAACAGTAGTCTAATCAGGCCAGTATGGAGGCTTGGTTCATCATCTGACGCGTTTGGGCATCAAACAGACCAAGAATCGACTTAAGGCCACGAAGTAGCCCGAAGCATTTCCCAGCCACTGATTTGGCATGTGCCTCAAAGTTAAGATCTTTTTCGAGCATAATTCCCAAATTCTTCACCACCGATTTAGGGGCAGAGGAGGCTCGAAGGGCAGGCGGCCACCATTCATTGTCCCAGAGATGGGAATCTTTGCCAACCAGAAGAATCTCAGATTTGGCTGAGTTCATCTGCAGAAAGTTATCTGTTATCCACTCTGCAATGGCCGATATGTCTTTTTTGAATTTCGCTCTATCCTGTCTAGGATTATTTGACAGGGTGATCACCAATTGGGTGTCATCAGTGTATGACACCAAGGAGATTTGGCCCTCCGCGCCAATGGGCTCATAGACACGTTAAACAGCGTGGGGTTCAAAGCCGATCCCTGTGGGACTCCACAATGAAGTGGGTGAACACGGAAGGCAAAAGGGGGAGCTATAACTTGAAAAGCCCGATCGGCCAAAAAGGACGAGAACCATGATAAGGCTTTGTTACTGACCCCTATCTCCTCCAAACCGAGAGGCAGGGTTTCATGGGAGACCGTGTTGAAGGCCGCACTCAGATCCAGCAGAACCAAAGCTAAGATTCTGCCGGCATCTGAGGCAGTCCGCAGTTGTTCCACGACTGTCAGCAGAGCACACACAGTACCCTCGCGACCGCCTCGTTCCCCGACGACTGGAAACACGCCGAGGTCAACCCCCTCCTGAAGAAACCCTCAGCGGACCCCACCGACCTCAAAAACTACAGACCCATCTCCCTGCTCCCTTTCCCAGCGAAAGTCATCGAGAAAGCCATCAACAGCCAACTCGCCACATTCATTGAAGAACACAACATCCTCGACTCCTCCCAATCCGGCTTCAGAAAAAACCACAGTACGGAAACGACCCTCCTTGCCGCAACAGACGACATCCGCACCCTACTGGACAAAGGAGAAACAGTAGCCCTCATCCTCCTAGACCTATCAGCGGCGTGCGACACAGTCTCCCACCGCACCCTAATACGCAGACTCTATGACGCAGGAATCCAGGACAAGGCCCTCGACTGGATCTGCTCCTTCCTCTCCGGCAGGACGCGAAGGGTCAGACTCCCCCCTTTCCTCTCAGACCCCACACCTACCACCTGCGGAGTCCCCCAGGGCTCCTCCCTCAGCCCGACGCTCTTCAACGTCTACATGGCTCCACTTGCCCCCATCGTCAGAACCTACGGACTCAACATCGTGTCAGACGCAGACGACACCCAGCTCATCCTCTTCCTATCCAATGAGCCCAACACCGCCAGACGCAACTTTTGAGAAGGCATGGAAACAGTCACCAAATGGATGAAAAACAGCTGCCTACAACTAAACACCAACAAAACAGAAGTACTCATCATGGGCCCAAACCCCGACACCTGGAGCGACACCTGGTGGCCCACCGCCCTCGGAAACCCGCCAACCCCCACAGACCACGCACGCAACCTGGGAATCATTCTGGACTCCGAGCTAAAAATGGACCGCCAGATCAACTCTGTCTCATCTTCCTGCTTCCACACCCTCCGCCTCCTTCATAAGACCTTCAAATGGATCCCCCTCGAACACCGAAAGACAGTCACTCACGCCCTGGTCACCAGCAGACTCGACTACGGCAACGCACTCTACACCGGAATAAACAAAAACCTCATCCGCAAGCTACAGAACATCCAGAACGCCGCCGCAAGACTGGTCCTCAACCTGCCAAAACACTGCCACATCTCCCAGCACCTGCGCACGCTCCACTGGCTCTCCGTCGAGGCGAGAATCCCCTTTAAGATGCTCACCCACGCACACGAGGCCCTCCACGCCACCGGACCAGCATACCTGAACAGCCGGCTCAAATTCCACACACCCCAAAGGACCCTACGAGCAGCCCAGCTCTCCTACGCCGTGGTCCCCCGCACCAGAAAGACCAGATCGGGAGGCCGCTCCTTCTTCCTCGAGGCCAAAGCATGGAACGCCCTTCCGCTCCACCTCAGACAGACAACATCGCTCCCCATCTTCGCAAGAAACCTCAAAACCTGGCTCTTCGACAGACCCCCTCCTTGATGGAATGGAACCTGCACCCCCCACCCCTAGCGCCTTGAGACCCTTACGGGAGAGTAGTTGCACTTTAACAAACTCCTGATTGATTGATATCATAGTTGTAACCCATTCTGGGAGATATCCAGTATAGAATTTCCTTCCAGAAAATGAGTTAAAGTCGAGTTCACATGAGCTTCCAAGATTTTAGATAGAAATGGAAGTAGCGAGATTGGGCGATAGTTTTCCGAATTGGATGCGTCCAGTGTTGATTTCTTAAGTAAGGGGACCACTTTGCAATGCTTCCAGGATTTTGGAACCACCGCCGAAGCAAGGGATAGATTGAGCAGTTCCAGACACTCAGGCAAGAGGCCGTGTTGAACTGTTCGAAAAGCGTCAGGTCTTAAGGGGTCATCTGGTGAACCTGATTTTATTTTGACAATCAGTGCTTCCAAGTCTTTAGAGGAAATAGGGGGAAGTGATGTGAGAGAAACGATCTCAGGGCCTACGTTCATGTTCCTCCCGGTACTGCACTTTAGCTAGAGAATCATATGAACACATCCCGTCTCTTTCTCAAACCTTACAATTCTTCCTGGCTAAGGTCAGGGCCTCATTGTACCAGGCGGTAGCCCGAGCACCTTGAGAGTGGGTGAGTTTAAATGGGATACAAGTGTCTAGAGCTTGGGTTACCCACCTTTGGAAGAGCGTGTCGGCCTCTTCCATATTTACAGCTTTATCTAGTGGCTGTGTGTTCAAGGCTGTGAGGAAAGCTGGCTGGACAAGTTTATTCCAAGGCCATTTCAAAGAAGGGTGCTGGATAGAGCTGTGCTGAGGACTGGCTAGCGTTAGCCGCATTGAAATGAGAAAGTGGTCTGTACAGATCATAGGGAGGGGTGCTTGAACTTCCAACGACTAGAGATTTGAAAAAATTGGGTCGAGGAGATGCCCAGCAATTTGCCTGGAACCCGGGACCAATTGAGTCAGTTGGCATGCTGCCAAATCCCAGAGGAAGCTCAAAAAGTCTGGGGATTCCAGCGGTACTAATAACATTAAAATTCTTTGTCTGGAGTGCTAATACCGTAATAGTGTTCACCAGGGCTACTCTGAAAGTTTGAGGGACCAGGTGGGCGATAAAAGAGTAGCCCAGTGAAGGTGAATTTTAAGAGCGCACTTTCACACTTCGGTATGTCTTGGGGGATAAGGCTACATGAGTGGACACCTTTATAGATAATTGCAATACCCCCCCTCTCCCTCTATTCTATTTAGGCTGCATATTACATAGCCTGCGGGGAGGGCTAGGGCCGGTATGGCCACAGCCGCCTCGGAAAGCCAAGTTTCCGTTAGAAAGAGAACCTCAGGTGACTGATCCTGAAGGAGGTCAAACACCTCAGCATGGTGTTTGGTCGGGAGTGACAATTAATACTCAGAATGGTATATGTCTGAGCCCTAATACCTGAGTCTGTAGGGTGCCCAGGAGGGTTAGTCCAGAAGGTAAATTGTCCACAGCGGATGGGGCAATCCTTTGGGGCCCAACCATGATTTTCACATGCGTCCATTCCTTGTAGGGCGAGTAATGCTTCGGGTGAGTAGGCCAATCTTTGGACCTCAGATGGATCAGAGTCCCTGGCTCCTGGTGAGGTCCAGGCGCGGACAGGCGCAGACGGGCTTGCCTTAGGCGTGCCTTCAGGGATCATTAAATGCCTCGGGGCTCAACAGGATCTTACCGGGCTAGGCTCTGATTGGCTGAGGACTAACCAATCAGAGCAAGGAACTGCCGGTAATAGGACGTGTCCAACGCTCCACTCAACGAGTGGAAAGCACTTTAAGTGCAAGGTACGCTTTAGTAAAACTTTAAAAACCAGTTGTATCAGCAACTGTGGGTGCAATCATTAAAACTTTTAAAAAATATCAGTTCCAACAACGGTTTCCCCCAACAATTCCCAAGCAATACCCCAGCTCAGTCTTGCCGTGTGTCCGCACTGCACCGATCATTAAATGCCGCGGGGACTCAACAGGCTCCTCCCAGGCTGGGCTCTGATTGACGGAGGACTAACCAATCAGAGCGAGGAATTGCTGGTGATAGGAAGTGTCCAACGCTTCACACAACAAGTGGTAAGCAGTTTAAGTGCAAGGTACGCTTTAGTAAAACTTTTAAAAACAGTTTTAGCAGCAATTGTGGGTGCAATCATTAAAACGTTAAAAAAAATCACTTCCAACAACGGTTCCCCCAACAATTCCCAAGCAATACCCCAACTCAGTCTTGCCGCGTGTCAGTTCTGCGGCGATCATTAAATGCCTTGGGGGCTCCCGGGATGGGCTCTGATTGGCTGAGGACTAACCAATCAGAGCGGGGAACTGCTGGTGATAGAAGTGTCCAACGCTTCACACAATGAGTGGAAAGCAGTTTAACTGCAAGAGAAGCTTAATAAAACTTTAAAAAACAGTTTTAGCAGCCATTGAGGGTGCAATCATTAAAACTTTAAAAAATATCCATTCCAACAACGGTTTCCCCAATAATTCCCAAGCAATACCCCCAGCTCAGTCTTGCCACACGTCTGCGATGCGGCGACCATTAAATGCCTCGGAGGCTCAACAGGCTCCTCCCAGGCTGGGCCCTGATTGGCTGAGGACTAACCAAACAGAACTAGGCACTGCTGGTGATAGGAAGTGTCCAACGCTTCACACAACGAGTGGAAAGCAGTTTAAGTGCAAGGTACGCTTTAGTAAAACTTTAAAAAACAGTTTTAGCAGCAATTGTGGGTGCAATCATTAAATTGTTAAAAAATATCAGTTCCAACAATTCCCAAGCAATACCCCCAGCTCAGTCTTGCTGCTCGTCCACGCTGCGGCGATCATTAAATGCCTCGGGACTCAACAGGCTCCCCCCGGGCTGGGCTCTGATTGGTTGAGGACTAACTAATCAGAGCGAGGCACTGCCGGTAATAGGAAGTATCCAACACTTCACACAAGTGGAAAGCAGTTTAAGTGGAAGGTACACTTTAGTAAAACTTTAAAAACCAGTGTTAGCAGCAATTGTGGGTGCAATCATTAAAGCTTTAAAAAATATCAGTTCCAACAACGGTCCCACCAAAATACCTGTTGCAGAATTGTCAATTTCTTTAAGAAAATGTCACCAACTTTGTGAGCAAATGATGCATCAGGATTATTTTAGTGGAGACACGTATTTAGAAGATAGGCACTCTTAAGGCTCGCACCAATTTGTTAATCAGAAATGGCAAGTGTCATTGGTTGGTAGCAGTAAGTGGGCGGAGTCACAAAGATAAAGTCTTATCTTACACATTTGGGCCCAGATTTACTAAGATTTTGCGTCTGGGTTGCATCACTTATTGGCGCAGTCCCTATGCAAAATCGAACTTGAAGTTTGAAATGCCAAGCAAATCACGATTTATGTAGCTTTGCAGGGATTTTTTTTTAAAGTAATACAAAGCAGAGCATAGCTCCGCCTTGCTTTTCCTTGCATCAGGACGTCATAACGTAAGTGGTGTATGGACGTTTATGTGCATCTATCCATGTGTTTTGATGCAAACCCATATTTACAAGGACTTGTAAACATGGGTTTCTCCCAAATTATTGCGCATACCTGGGTCTGGTGTAACAAAGATAGATATTTTTTATCCTTGTTCTTTTCTCATTTTATGTGTGCTACATTCTACGTACAAAAAGGAAATATCTTCAAAAGATAGTTTCATGTGCATGAAGATTTCTCGTCCTGATTTAAAACTAACCTGACCACAATGCAGACACCCTTGCACCATAACGCACGGGTGCCTGAATTGGCGCTAGACATCCACAAGTGTGACAGCGCTTGGAGAGAGCAATACTGAGCCGTAACTTTGAAATGCTGTTCTGCTTTCTCCCTTTCACGCAATGAAGTGCAGCAACTTCACTTGCTCGACTTGTGACAAAAAATGTTAGAAATTAGCCCTTTTTTTTAACTCTGCCTTAAAGAATCTAACAAGATAACCATGACAGTAACACTGTTCTGGGTTACTTAACTGATCACAAAAAACTGGATTTTAAAATATCATCTGGTAATGAGTTCTTAGAATACCTATTACGTTCAAGGTAACAATGGCATTTTAATAACATTGGTGGTTAATGCGCTTGCTGGAAAGGTCTCTGTGCATTGTAATCAAAGGTTTAATTTACATGGAGTGTCAATTTACCCGCTTTAAAGCACAGCATGCAATATGCAGAATACGGCTTTATTTCATGTAGATAGCTTAGCTAGTTGCTGTTGGAAAGTGGATCCTTAGTAGTGGCAGATATGCTTTTACCACAGGCATCAGTACCCCTAACAGAATATAGGGCTCAGAATAGGTCTTAGAAAATTATTTCCATGTTCAATCTGTGGTAGCTTGGCTGCAAGCCGGCAGGCTTAACTTCAAAAACAGGTATTTAAAGCATTTAAAAACACCTATTCAGTAAATAATTAAAATGCAACACACAACAAAAATCCAACACCAATGTATAAAAATAGAAAATATTAAAATGACACCAAAACAAAAATAATCCACTATAGGGAACCAGAGATATGAATTATTAAAGATGAAAGATTAAACACTTTCTAGTGCTTTAAAACCAATAATGCCACTTTTGGACATTTGGTTTCCTCTGACAGGGACAAATTCACACTTAGCAATGGTTATGGAGAATTCCCACCAAACATAATGCAGTCTCCTCCAGCAGGCCAGATTCAGTGAGGGGCTCCTTCCTAAAGTTCTTCTTGCAGGTCCAAAGTGTCCAAAACACAATCCAAGGGTCTGGAACCTCCAAGATGCTCCTTGAAAGTTTGGGACTTCAGTTCTCACAATTAATTTGGACAAAACCCTTACAAATCCACTGGTAGTACTCAAGGCTGAGGATTCTTTGTGGTGATGGTGCAGGTGAGCTGTGTTAACCTGCAGCTTACAGGGAATCTATTTAGTACTTTTGAACCAGGTTTGATCCATATGGCTGTAGGTTCAGAGTGTGCAGCAGGCACTGCCAGTCAGAGTGCAGGGCCTGGTTGGTGCAAAATAAAACTTCCAGCAGGGACCCTTCTTCTTTCTCTTTTTTTTTTATTTTTTTTTAAAACCTTTATTGTGCAGTAAGAAGTATACAAATACGGGCCTACAACCATTCAGGCCGGCCACGACACAATATGAGCAGCCGATGACTCCGGAAGGATGGTCACCGGAATCAACCAACAATACAAAAGAAACTAAGTCAGACTAGAAAGGAGAAATACGGCCATCGAACAGGAGCAAAAAAAGGTTAATTTTTTAAATAAGGAGTATCGCAGGATCAATTGCAGTGTATGAATATCCGAGTTCCCAGAGTGGGCCACGAAGCAACAGCAAAACATAAGGGCATCAATGCGGATAATTATCAGCAACAGTGTACACCATACAAGAAATAGATGCCACATAGCAAAGCAGCGCCCACCGTGGCTCATCGCATGTCCACTTATCACCCAGTTACACTTTTAGGACAGAACAGAGGAACCGGAATAGCGACAGTGAGTATAATCACCCGCCATACTTCCTAAAAGAAAAAAGAGGGGAAAAGTGGAAAGAGAAAGGGAAGAAATAATGTAAACAAGAAAGAGAGAACGCCGCGCTGGAACAAGCACCCCACAGTAATAAGCACGCAAAGAAGTAAGGATAGCACCAGCAAGGTGGGCATGCGAATCGTAATCGAAACGCGCAAAGCGCAAGAAAGAGAACAACGCGCCTCCAGTACCCACCCTCAAGCATACCAAGGGAGACAGGAACAGACGCGGCGCTCCGATAAAGGGATACAAAAGGGCCATAGGAATAAAGAAAAGAAAAAGAAAGAAGCCCCAACCCACCCAACCCACCCTGCACCCCTGCAGAAGGCTACGGCCTACCCCCCCTAGCAGCGTGCCTGTCGCCCTAAACCAGAACCCGAAATATAGAGAAGTCAGGAAGAAGAAAGGAATAAAGAGGCAAAAAAAAGGGGGGGGGGACAAATCAAGAGGGAGAGGGAGGGGACCCACGGTATTACACAGCGTCTAAACGAGATCGACACAGTCTCAGGTATCATAAACTCACAAGAGGATCGTCCATATTATCATGAGTGGGGGTCGACCACAGCACAATCGGCTCACCAGTAGGTCTCAGGGTTATGTTTGGCTCACCCCTGGCCCGTCTTAGACATCATTATCACATATGAAGTAGCAGTGGGTAGCAAACACCGCAAGATGGAGAGGTCATCCAATCGGAACAAAACAAAGCCAGGATACAGACCAGGGGGCCCCAGTAACCAGCAACAAAACAAGAATCGTTCTCTGCAGTCCGGGTCTCTCAACAATGACAACAAAAGCAACAAAAACCAGGAGTTCAGTCTAGCCGAATAGGAAAGCAGAGGTTCCCCCGCAGAACAACAGGACGACCTCACCAAAGTAGATCGGAACAGCGGTCCACAACGCTCCTCGGATGTTCGGGCAGGAACAGGCCCCAACTTGGAACCCAGGTCCCCACACTTCACACTCCAATCTGTCAGAAGAGTCGGGGCCGCAGACGTGCAGACTGGTCGATGGACAGGGGCAGCACTCCTCGCAGCAATCGAGGGGGACGAAGCAGCGTCACCACGAAGCCGATCCGCGGCCATGAAGAACGGTCTATCAAAGATGGCGGCGGACCGCATATCCTTCACTGGGGCACTGGGGGCCAAGGCCGCATGCAGGGATTGCAGGGCGTCAAGAACATCACCAATCGTGGGCTCATGCTCATGCGACCAGGCCCCCATGCAATCCAGCCACACAAGTCCGCCGTCTCGAGGAAAGCCGTATCCCAAGTCGTCGGCCGCCATCTTGAGGGTTCAGCAGTGGCACCACCCTCCGCAACTCCCGGAACGGGCCCCCAAGCGAGGACCTCCCTGGAGTTCACACAGGCCCCACTAATGGCAGTCTTGGTGCAGAAAGATGTGCCACCAAATCGGGGGTCCGCCTGCACCACCACTCGTGGGCGTCACAAGCCAATTCCGGGCGCAGGGCTTCAGGATGACCGGACGAGGCAGCAACGGGTGGGACACCCCTTGCACAATCAATCCCCGTCCGCGGCGCACCGCACTCCACACGGGCCTCCCGGCCACCAGAACAGGCCCGATCAGCATCCACCGGGACAATCGCACAACGGCTTCTCACCGTCGGCTCTCTCCCCCGTCAGGGGCCGCCGTCGACACCGCCACCCCGGCCGATCCAAGCAGGCGAGGTTCCGGTCTCCACACCTCGAAGGCCGGGGCCGAGCAAGAGCACAGCCTCAGAACCACAGCACGCAGGAGCCCCCAGATCAGACGGTGAGTAAAAGCAACGCTTTACGTTTCCGTTTCTTCCCGAGTGTGTCGTCTCGGGGCAGGATATTTGACAGGATTTGCGTGTTGGGCAGGAAGGCTGACGGAGCCGAGCTACAGAGCGGCCATTATGGTCTCGAGCTTCCCTTCTTCTTTCTTAAGGTTCGTGCAGCAGATCTGAGAGGCACTGCCCCTCTCAGATACTGTTTCAGTGTTCTCTGGGGTCAAGGAGGAGGACACTCCTATCAAATGAGGTGCAGGACAACACCACAGAGCATGACCACTTCCTCCAAAGTGTGGCACAATAATCTCCCAGAAAGCACTCTTTCTCCAAAATTCAATATGTAAGAATTTTCAGCAGGGAGAGTACAGATTACTAAACACACCTCTGGGATTTAATAGTCTCCATAGTTTCTCCGCTTGCATCTGCTCATTCCTTCCTTAACACCTTTGCCTCAGGGCTAATTCCCCCGCGGCACGGGGGAGGGGGGCTGCGCACTGCGACACGGTGCTTGTGATGAGCTGCACAGTGGCGCTGTGCTCATGATGAGCTGAGCTCATCATGACCACGTCCGTTTAATGGAACGCCAAGCACACCAGGGGAATTATCACGGTGTGGGCGTTCCACGGCGGTTATGTCGTGCTCAGCTCATCATGAGCACAGCGCCAGTGAGACTCTTGACGAGATGAGCTTGTCATGAGCACCAAAACAGTTAAGCCTGGCATCTGGCTGGGTTCAAAGGGGAGATGTAAAGGAAACTGGTGTATTTGGCCTGTCTCCTCTTTCAGTTGAAAGATATTGTTTACAAACCTTCCCCCTGCTCTGGCATTCCTTTGTAGCAGAACCTTGCCCTCTCAGAAGAACTGGCTAACCCCAGGTGCCTTTATCGCCTCATCACAGGAGCCTGTCCAATCCACTTAACTCTGACCAATCGAGAAAGACCACTGGAAGGCTGCATTTTGATTTACAGGCAAGAACGTCTCACAACTGCTTGTCTGTACATTTTAGGAAAAATCAAACAATACTATATTGTGGAATTTATCCATACCATTTTAGGAATTTGTTAAATGCCATTTTCATGAATCTCCTATGGGGAATTATTAGTTAATAACGTCTTGCCATGTTAACCTTTCGGACAGGGCATTTGAAATGGAAAAAATGACTTGGGCCATGTTTCCAACACCAGGGCTTATAAAACATATTTGATAAGAGCCCTACCTATATCTAAGGACCCCCCACTCCTGGAACACCTAGGGAAGACTTTAGGGGTTCAGAAAATGTAAACATATTGCAGATCCTCCCTTCACAGTGCTCCTAGCAAACACATCGTTTTTGTGAAACACTTTATCACAAATTACGGAGTGAAATGTGCAATTTCACTTAACCCAGGACATATAAAACTCATTTTATAAGGGTCCTCCTTATAAATACGTGAACCACCCCCACCTGGTACAAGTAGAGGAGACCCTGGGGTACCTAATATACCCACAAATTGTGGTTTATTAATGTTTATGTGCCTCAAGTACCAAAGTGGAGTTTGTGCACAAATTCTGCAACACAGGGCTGCTTTTAAACTGGCCTCAGGCTCCAGCAGTGCACACATGCAAGTGCATACAAGGCTGTTATCCTATAATTTTCCCTGCCTATTATGTACTAGGGATTTAAAGGTAGCTTAAATTCCCCTGACTATTTTGTATTAGAGCCTTATTGGGGAGGTCATGCCAACCATAGGGGTACCCTAACCCATAGTGTACCCTAGGGTGTGTAGTTGTTTTCACTGTATTAAAAATGTGTGTCCTCAGCTTAGCTCTGGCCCTCGGCCTGGTTAGGCAGAGCCCAGGGCCAGTCAGCGTCAGTTACCACCAGTACCGGCCTGTAAAAATGTGGTGGTTGCCCAGGGCCCCAAATGACTTTGCAACAGTTGCTATTTTTGCTGCATTTGTAATTATGACCCAACATCAAGGTGCTGCATCACATGCAAACTTCAAAGTATACATTTAGAACATGACTGTTATTTCCAAAACCTTTTGTTATTCTAAGGATGGGAAAAAAGGGTCACTTGGAGCAGAGATAAAATTGTATTATAAGTTCTATTCAGCTCTGCCAGGTTTACTAGGTACAATTATGTTGTGCTCCTCCAGTGCTGGTTTTTTCACTGAATTCTTTTACTTGTGTTCTTGTTTATTTCATTATGAAACAGGAATACAAGTCCCAAAAATCAAATGAAAATTCTGGACTACATCCCACATGGAGCTGGGAATCTTCACAGCCATGTCTATTTAAATGGTTAAATTGGTATAATAACTCATGGAGAGATACATGGGACAGTCTTACAATGTAGGCAGATGTCTTGCATACAAAGCTTGAAGAGTCAAACACCTACCCTATCTCTTGTCCCACACATAGCACCACATTTATCCTCGCCCCAAAATCCCCCTCCAGTCCACAGCTACTTTTGGTGTGTCCCTTTACTTATTTTTCCATGTAAAGCTTTGCTTATAGGCTACTACAGTATTTGCTTGTGGGTATTACCAACTCCTGAGGTTACTGGTTTAGAACTTAAAGCACTGGCATATCCAATAAGATTTTCTTAAGAATTGCCTTTAGGCCTGTGCCTTTTCGAAATTATATTCGAACATTTCCCCTGTACAATTAAAGATTTGGGGCCATATTACCAAGGGCCTTATCGCCGCTTTAGCAGCTCTTTTTGCCTGTAAAGCAGAGATTTTTTTTTCTATCAGCAAGCTGTCGCTAACAGCAGTTAGCGACAGTTTTCTGACGAAAGCAACCGGTTTGGGTGCCGCTTTGCATGTCAGCGATATTTATCGCTAATGACATGCAAAGTAGGCTTTCCCGACCAACAGACCTGATAAACAGCCGCAACAGGCCTATCACCTATTAGCAAGGAGGCCCTGGCCCCGATTAGCGACGTAAAAAGTCACGCTAACCGGGGTCATCGCCGGTTTTTTAACACCTGCTAATTTCATGACTTAGCAAAACCTAACATGGGGGGTGGATTATGCTGATACGACCACAGGGTCATATCAGCAAGGTTTTCCTCCTTCCCCATGCAACATCCCTGGTTTTGTCGCAATGTTGGCCCTTCCCTCCCGCTATCGCTGGAATATATATCACCATAGCACTAATTGGTGCTAATTCTGCGTTAGTGTGGCGATATATTCCAGCGATAGCTGGCGATGAAACTTTTCACGCTAAGCGCGCTCTGCGATATTTTTCACACTTTCTTGCTAATATGGCCCTTGGATTGGTAGGTTAAAAAAAGTGGTGTGAAGGTCCTCAATCCCGCTCATGGATGGTCACTTGCTCAATTGCAGCAAAATGCGCTTGGAAATATATCATTTTCTAGGGCTACTTCGAACTTCCAGTGGAACCTTATTTGCAGAAGAAAAGGTGTAAGGTAAAAAGACTGTAATTGAGTACATGAAGCAACTCCTCATAAAACAAGCTGAGCTAACCAGTTACAAAATGAAAGACATTAATACTTCTTGTCACTTTATAGAAAAACTTGATTCCGTATTCAGATCACTCATTTTCTTATATCCGTTAAATTAACTTCCTCTTAACAAAACTAAGGAGTTACACTGGTGCCTGCAACAAGATGACACCCGCATGTGCAAGGGAAGATGGGGCAGGTGGCACGTGCAAAAAAGTCTAGTTCATCTTATAATGAAGCCAGGCTTTTTTGGCATTTATATATGATGCCTGACTATAAAAGGAAATGGTGTAGACTCTGCAGAGGCACATGGGAAAAACAGCTGTAATGGGGCTTCTGCTCATGCTATTTCCAGGTCTAAAGCATGGGCCAAATTGCTTCTATGTCCAACCTCTTGTGCAACACCACCATCCATCATCCATTGCAAAAAATCATATGTAATAAGGAAGTGTGAGGCTACGCCTACTCCCTTCGTTCAACTGTCTTTTGGCCTAGAAGAAATTTAGTCTTGTTTTGACCGTCTCATTTATCATCGCAAAGTTATTTGCTCCAGAGCTTTGTAGCATTTCAGTTACACAGTGAATGCAACATACATGGGCGTTTTTACTTACCACCGTGCTCATGTAAGATCGTGATGTTAGCAGTCATCGGCCATGGCGTTTATTTAATCTCCATTGTGCATGGCTCTTATTCCCCAACGCTTTTTTTCCACTCTAGTGGCCATTTGTCCAAATATTGCGCTTTCTTAAAATAAATTATTTTCCGTTTCTGCCACTCTTATGCATTGTCTAACTGATATTTTAAAATAATGAAATAATGCTTGGAACTCGCACTGATCAGTATTTTAAAGTCTCATAAAACATGTTTAGAGTAAAAGAGACAATATTAGGTGGAGTTCTGTGTTTGAATCAGCCTGTAATAATAAGAAGAGAGGGGTCAAATCCAGAGAAACCAGATTGAACTCTCTAACTTTCAATTCTCGAGATTGCAGGGTTGCAGTCAAATCTTTGGATTTAAGTTTTACAAGTAAGAACATAGGAAACAATGGGGCATATTTTCAAGGATGTATCACCAAGCTATCAGCACTTTATTGCAGCCATAGAAGCGATACATTTATCGCCCCATTCACAAGCTGGTGCTAACAGCCCATATCACCAGTTTACCTACGACAGCAACCGCAAAAACATCGCCACAGATGACACTGACAACTAAAGCTAATGATATGCAGAGTAGGCGTTCCCGTGCAAAAAGCCGCAACAACACCACGTCACAACATTCTCAACGACCAGCCGGATCTGCGATAAGATCACAAAACAGGCAATAAGGCACATTAGCAGCAGGAATTTAACATCTGCTCTTACCTGGAGAAAACTGGGACGACAACCTGCATCAGAAAAGGGATCCCAGCCCAGAGCCACACTGGAAGAACAACAGATGCCATGGAGCCAACGATCATGCAGCTCGGACACCCAAGAGGGCCACAACACCCACCACCACGACCCCAGGACCACCCCCTCCACCAGGCCCTACCCCGGGCACTCCCCAGCCCCGACCAAGATATTGCACATCAGCTTCACAAAATCATGTACAAAATCATTCACTTGATGTCGCACAATTACAACAATTAACATTCATATGTGGTCAGAAAAAGAAGAATCATTCATTCACCATTGAAAGTACCCCCAAAAAAACACAATCAAATTTGACTCTAAACAACTATTTGGAAGAGGCATGGCGGGTCATTCCTGGACAATCTGTAAGTCACAGCCTGCAGGACAAAGTCCAAGCTAAGAAGGTGTGTCAGGCACTTATCAAAGGACAGACAGAAAGAGAAAGAGAGAGAGCGAGAGAGAGAGAGAGAGGGGGAGGGAGAGAGAGGGAGAGAGGGGGATATAGAAAGAGAGAAAGAGAGGGAGAGCGAGGGAGAGAGAGAGGGATAGAGAGGGAGTACGAGAGAGAGAGAGAGAAAAAGAAAGAGAGAGAAAGAGAGAGATTGAACAAGGATCGCAAGGCCAATCAGGATCTTGGCTCATACATGCCAACTGTTGCGTGTGTATCGCATTTGGTGCACCCTAAGTCTAAGGAATGGCATCAATTCCAGCGCAAAGGCCACATCACATTTCGGAAATGCAAGCAGTAGTCAGAATAACATTACGAATGAAAGCTCCTTTGTCTTAATACACAAGGCGGAAGGACAGATGAACTTCCGACCTTGGTCTTGAATGCGGTTGGCACCCCCTGAGTGAGATACCATACCACATTTAGATGACTCCCACACCACAAACTGCGCAAATGAAAGACCAACGTGTCCACACCCTATAAACACTTGTCCATGCTTGAGGTACATCTGCATGGGATGGCTTGGACACATGAGTAAAAAAAAACATACGTCCAAACGTTGCACACACATACGACTCATTGCTCCGAGCTATGGCAAATCATCCACATAACTGCCGCCGATCTGAGGAGTGCCGGTGCCACAAGCCCAACAAACCCAATTGCAGCCTATCCCGGTCACATGCACAACCCCTGTCACATGGAACTGTACTGTGGACAAATGCTGCATCTGTTGGGATCACTGGCAATGTTGCGAATTAGATACCGTCTGAGCTTCCGTCTTGCGTACATCACCTGTGGCATCACTTTTCACAAAATCCTGACCGAGGGCTGTGCGAACCTTCAACGTTTCTGGAAAGACTCACCTTCATCTACGTTGAGCCCAGCTGCCTCTTTGCTCCCCCTTGCTGAGTCCTCCCGCCGCCGCATCGCTACCACCTGCGGCCACATTTGGGAGGGACTCGGTATCCCAGGGGCCTTTGCACTGGCGCTCCTGAAAGCGCGTCACCATCTTGCGCCCGGAGGCGCTACAAAGGCAGGGCTCGCCCGACCAGGAGTGCATCACTTTTCACAAAATCCTGACTGAGGGCTGTGCGAACCTTCAACGTTTCTGGAAAGACTCACCTTCATCTACGTTGAGCCCAGCTGCCTGTTTGCTCCCCCTTGCTGAGTCCTCCCGCCGCCGCATCGCTACCACCTGCGGCCGCAGTTGGGAGGGACTCGGTATCCCAGGGGCCTTTGCACTGGCGCTCCTGAAAGTGCGTCACCATCTTGCGCCCTGAGGCGCTACAAAGGCGGGGCTCGCCCGCAACGCGGGACGCGAGCGGGACGCCCGGACGAAGCGCGGACCAAGGGCGGGCCCGTCTAAGCCCGTCCAAGACCACCCAGGACCGGACCGGCCCACCCCTCTAACAACTGCTTCGAAAATAGTAAGGACCCTGAACATTAAGTCTGTAACTCACGTTGTACTTTAACTACACCGTTAAATATCGTGGCTCTGTGAGATTTATTTCCGGTCAGGGGTCAATACCTGATTCGTTTGAACTATCCAATCTCTGTTGCAGAAAGAGAACACTCAAAGACTAAATACGGCATAACGTCTATTGTCCTTTGTCATGTCGGCTAAGGCTACTCCCAACTTCTTAACTCCGCAGGGGAGGGCAACCGTCAAAGGACCATTAGACGCCTATATAACGAAGAGGGTGGCTGCTATAGATCAGGAGATTGCCCTGGTAGAGAGACGATTGTGCTTTGGCCCACAGCCAATCACACCTTCTCTTCCAGAGGATAGTACAAGGTTTTCACCTTCACACACACAGATAGGTAAATCACCAGAATTAGATGTCCCGCTCATTTTTTAGGAGCATTCGCCTTCACACATTTCAATCACCAGCCCTCACTTTAGTGAAGCACCTTTGGAACTGTCCTCAGACCTTTCCTCAATTGAACCTTCACTACTATTACTACCTGCACCAACCCCCAAGAGGTCACCTGAAAAGCAACAACTTGCTAAACAACCTGTAAAGGAAAATTTGAAAAGAAAAAGGGGCCCGTCCCTGAAGGGGAGAATAGCGAAAGTCCCTAGAATTTCGAAAAAATCCATCACAGGGAAACTTCCCCTCATTAATAAGAGTAAAGTTCAACAACATCTCGAGAACATAAATGCTCAACATGCTTCGGTACAGCTGGATGGGACATTTCCGTGCACTCTGGAAAATATAGAGCATTTAATGAAAACATTAGTTCTCTCACTGCTAGAAAGGGTTAAAAGATTGAGTTCTGACCTGGCTAACCTATCTGTGGTATCTACTGAAAACACCAAGCTACTGAGTGAAAACACCAAACTTTTGAGTGAAAATACTACTCTTTTGAAAGAACTAACACTCAAAATGAAAGCTGATAGCTTAAAGGACCCCCTACTTAAAGAAGGCGAGCGACCTGACAAAATGACTCCTGCAATTAACGCAACTAGGGTAAATCCCGCATTACACCATAAGGCGAAGGAAAATTTAACTAACGAGAAGGCCAAAGACCCTGTCCCACCAAAGCAACCGAGGCCAGACCAGTTAAAACCAGCTAAAGATCCCACATCCGTCAATCATCCAGGGGCTACGGGTCTTAAACCTTCCGGAAATCAGGATCAGGTTGACGGCCCACCTAACTCCGTTCATAAGATTACACCATCTTATAGAGCTAAAACAACTAGAGAACCAATTAGAGAACGACCCCCCCAGAGAAACATCAACACCCGCAATCATATAGACTTACCTCCCGATTCTGCCCCTTTCGTAATTTTACTTACAGGTGTACCTGAGCTCACAGACGGCACACAGGAAGGATATTATGATTTAAAAAACAAGGTCATGCACTGGCTTAGAAATAACAGACCATTACCCCCCCACCTGGATGGGGTGATAGTGAACGTGAGGCGCTTGTGGTGGGTAGGACAAAGGCCAAAGGACATCCCAGGCGATGTGATTGCCATCAACTTTAAAGATTTTAGGGTGGTAACTCACATCACCGATTGGTTTGACATGCGTGGAGCTAATGGTATCTCCACAAGGGACCTGAGTTATTTCTATCCCCAGCACTTAGTAGCACCCCAGCACGATGGATACTCTTTTGACAACTCCTCTCGGCCCCCCTTTGTTCCGTCCTTACTAGATATAAACATCGAACCGAGGAGACCCCATTGGCACATCCCTAGGCCAAGACCACACAGAAGAAATCCTAGTGCCTGGGGGGGTACGGTAACTTTGTCTCGCGGCCTGCATATGTGCCCCATTGGCATATTCCGCTGGCTAATAGATATGATGCTTTGTCAGGTCTTGAAGATCTGGACTGACAAGCAACGCTCCCTGAGCATGATGAGAATTCCTTTCTAAATAAAACATCAATATCCATCCACAACCGGCCAGAAGAAGAGCCAACACCTAATGACATAGTGAGGTCAAGGGCATCTGAAATAGCCTTAAACACCTGGGGAGAGTTTTTGCCATCTCCACAAACAGGAGAACTCCTAGCGTCAAAATACCCTGAAAGGAGTCACCAACAATTATCCCTAAAAGCACATAATCAACTTTCACCCGTGATTATGGATATATTGCATACTGACTCCCCGCATATCCTAGACCTAACTGGGAACCCTGGATCTAACCGTCAGGGACCTAGTAACAGCCCTCATACCTTACTTTCACGGAATGTAGCTGGCCTAGGAAATAAAATCACCCATAAACCCTGGCTAGAGACTATACAAAATCATGCCATATTATGCTTTCAAGAGACCTGGCTCTTGGAGGAAATTCATATACTAGGCTATCAGACCTTTAATTCACCTGCCTTTCCTTCAACTCAGGGCCGTAACAGGGGGGGTCTCTGTATCTATGTCTCGACTACGGGGGATGTGAAAGGCCGCAATTTTCATTCCAGTCAGTTTTTCCAAATACTTTCTTTTAAGTGGGGCACTTCACACAGTATTGTTTTGGTGAACTTTTATAATAATATGCTAACCAACGAAATGGAACCTACCATGGCAGAAATTTTGAGCTGTATTAATTCACTGGGAGAAGAAGCTACAGGGGAAAATTTGATCGTATGGGTGGGGGACTTCAATTGCACTGTTTGCCCGTCAAATGAACTAGGTTTGTGCGGCCTGTCAGATTACGGGGAGGAGGGTCCCATACATTTCGCCCACACCAAGATGGGGTCTCTTTTCAACGACATTGTATTTCATTTTTATTTTTCATTTGTCAATCATGTATGCTCACCACCAGTTCCCTTTGCACCGACCTTTAATGGCAGGGGTTGTAACTCGACGATAGATTTTGCCCTAATCACACCAACTACATCTGGGTTTATAACCCATTGGGAAATAGGGAAGGAGCCACTGAGTGACCACTATCCATTGATTTTCGGTGTAAATTTGATAGGGCATAGGCCAAGGAGGGCAGGCATATGCACCTATCCTCACGAGGTTAATTTAACCAAAGTCAATGGATATGTTGTTAAATGGGAAAAGATTATACCAGCAATCTTTCTTAAAAATCTTTTTTCTTCGTGCACCGCCGATATCTCGGCATGCCTAGATGAAAATAATGATCCTATTACCATAATGGCTGCCTTTTCAAATATACAGCATTCCATTAAAAATGCTCTGGTTAGAATACCTAAAGGGAACATTAAAAAACTACATGGGTGGTTCGATAACAAATGTACCACTGCGCTCAAAGAACTAAAAAGAGCTTTACGCTCAAGCCCAAAAAACTTAGAATTAATACGCCAGACTAGGAGACTATATAAACTTAATATCAAAGAAAGGAAACAGATTTTGAAAAGGGAGGCTTGGGAGTCGCTGTTGGAGGCTTCAAGCCAAAGGAATAGCTCTGCTTTCTGGAGGGTGGTAAGACCTTTGTACCAGTCAGGGGATCACGATAACACCTTGGATGTAGCCATTACTGGCGAACTGTGGGCAAGTCATTTTAGTAAACTGTACAATCCTCTTACCCCTGGGGAAACCCTACCATCAGACGGGGTGGGCCTACCGACAGAAAATTCAGCCCAAATTAGATCTACAGATAGACCTTTAGAGCATGCGTATGTCAACCCATATCCTATTGACCTGTCCTTCACCGTCCAGGAAGTCCACGATGCGATCAGGGAAAGTGCTCCAGGTAAAGCTCCTGGACCGGATTGCACCCCGGTAGACGTCTATAAAGCAGAGCCAGACTTCTGGGCCCCCCCTACTCACAAATGTACTTAATATGGGAAATCAATGCGGGTTTATTGCCACCTGGTCGGATGCCATTGTGGTTCCTATTTTTAAAAAAGGTAACCGAGATGACCCCACCTGCTACAGGCCATTATCTCTTTTGCATGGTCTTATGAAGGTGGCAGGAAGGATAATTTTAAAAAGAATCCAACTCTGGGAGGAAGAGCATAATGTAATCTCCAAATTTCAATACGGGTTCAGAAAGGGTTTAGGGACCATAGAACAATGCCCAAACCTGTCCCTACTTATTTCTAAGTACTCACATGCCAAACGCGGAAGCCTTTTTGTAACCTTCATCGATCTTAGCTCTGCGTTTGATTGTGTTGACCACGCTTTTCTGTGGTCAACGCTAGGCGAAATAGGGATCGATGATTGTATTATTATGTTTATCAGGGAGCTTTATAAAGATGCAGTGGCCAGAGTTAGGTATGGTAAACAAGGGGAATGCTCGGAGAAATTTGACATTAGAAGAGGGGTGAGACAAGGCTGTATTTTAGCACCGTTGCTTTTTACTTTTTATATTAATTCTATTGGCCAGACTCTCTCAACCCTGCCTTATGACTATCCCACTGTTAATGGCTCCCCGGTGCCCATCTTATTATATGCCGACGATGCGGCTATCATGTCTAGACCAAAATTGGTCTACAGCGCGCAGTTAACAGGTTCACAAGTTACATGAGGGAAAGAAACTTAAGAGTAAACATCTCTAAAACTTTCACGATGTCCTGTACCCAGAAGACTATTAGAACCCCCTGTACCATATTCCTAGATAATCACAAAATAGCTATAACAGAAAAATTCTGTTATCTTGGAATCTTGTTTGATAGATGGGGCCGGTGGAAGGCGGCTATAGCTGCCAGGAAGCTGGCCTACAGTCAAACCATAGGTGCGCTGCGCGCCTTTGCCAGTAAAATTGGTGGTAAACCGATTAAAGAATTAATCCAGATCTACCGAGCAAAGTGCGTAGCTACGGCTACCTATGGTGCAGGCATCTGGGGCATCGAGAAAGTTCACTCCCTACAAAGTTGTGAAAATCAATTTATCTGTTACCTACTGGGCGTGGCAAAAAACTCCTCCACATTTATGTCACACATTGAGGTAGGAGTCAATTATCTTAGCGATACCATCAAGATGTCCCCCATCCTGCTTTGGCACAAGGTTTGGTCTACACAGGAATGTGTTTTTAATAGAGATCTCATTAAAGACTGTTTGGCTTTAGACGGTGTAACCAATATTAAGTGGTTATCTCATGTGAGATCTATGTTTTCCGAACTAGGACATCCAGAATTTTTTGATAATCCAACAACTCTAGAAGGGATAACTAGGCTAGCACTGAAAAAAATGATAACCATCCACTTAGAAACTGTTAGATGGAATATTGAAAAAGCTAAAAACACAGTGCTAAGCTACCAGACAATAACACCAACTGAGGGATTACAATCTTACCTCGTCCTGGTACAAAATCCCTATCCTCGAATGCTGTTGACCCGGTTACGTCTTGGCACCTTCTTCCGCCTGGTCACTTTGCCTAACCTTAACGATTGGTCCTCCCCGAAACTAATATGTCCCTGTGACAGTACTTCGTCACAGTCCAATATTCACATTATGTTTTTCTGCAAGCTATATACGTGGCCCAGGAAACAATTCCTGTTGCCCTTCCTCAAACGTTGGGGGGTTAGAAAATGTAGATCAGCATACACGAAAATGTTACAGCTAGAAGAAAATCATGTTGTTTATGCTGTCTCTTGCTTTCTAAAATCCGTTATAACATTTAGAAACTCAATGTATTAACTGTCCCTCTTGCTGCAGCCCACCCAGGCCCTTAAATGAAATGCTTGTTTTTTAATTATTGTTCTTTTGAATTTTTTATGAAAAATGTTTTTAAGGATTTAGTAAGCTTTTCTCACTTGCATTGACTATGTACATGTCATTTTTATTATTGTATGTATAAATGTCATATGAATGCTTTTATGATTTTAATTCAAAATCGAATAAAGCTTACTTTGATTTGATTTGACCTGTGTCCAGCCCTGGTTCCACTGTCGATCATGCACATTCGAGAGCCCATAGACGTCTGCCTATCCAACATAACGGTAGCTGAACTGGATTATGACTTGTGTGTGCGCCCCCTGTTGGCCCACGAACAGGAGTGTCACTGGGATATCTGTGTATGGGCTGCCATGATATGTTGCATATGGGCTGGAAGTAGTAAATGGGAGATTGCACAAATCATCGTGTGCAGTGACACATCGAGGCGCTCTCCTATTTGGCTGTGTTGCGAATTGGTGAAACGTTGTGGAAGGTGCACATCTGTCTGGACCAGTTAATGGAATGGCTCTCCCTCGTGTTCGTTGAACTTGAGAACGACATACTCCTGGAACTGATTCCCCAGGAAGCTGCGCTCGCATTCATGGACGAGTAACTACGTTCCTGCAGCCACAACTGATTGTCACCCGGAGCACAGGTCCCAACACCTTGTTGTATCTTGGAGGAATGGTCAACTTTCACACCATAACTGTGGACATGTCTGCATTCGGCCGGACTCAGAATACATGTGCGGGCACCTACGCGTGTTGGTACACATCTGTGCAAGGTTATGCAGTCCCATGGTTGGAGCTGTACAGCGTTGTTTGGCAAAGTTCACATATCTGGTATCATGCTGGAGGAAGAGTACACAAATGGCAATGTAGTATGACATTTGACCTTGTTCAACCCTTTCACCTGCTCACTGTCAGCAGAGCACACAGTTGGCGCAGTCCGGTGGTACAGCACTATGCAGATCCCATGGTCTGGGAGTCGTGTCCCCTGACATGGGGCAATTAGCACACGACAAATATCACATGACTCGTCTATCAAAGAAAGGTGGGGTGAGCGCATTGCCATCCGTAATGATTTGTAATCATTTTGCCTCCCTATTTCTTGCACCTCGACATGTTCCTATGCTGCCTGTAAGTGTCTTAAGTATTTGTCTGCATGTTGTGGCCTGTGCCTTGCCCGTACTGACACGCACATGCTAATAAAGTCTACACAACTTCACCAGTGTTCGACAGTGATGAGTGTTGATTAGAATGACAAATTGTGTGCCTCAATGAGCATTGTCCATACACAGGGAGGGACTGACTGATGCACGCACATTGGGGATGAGTCCCTATTGCCTGCTTCACCTCCGTGTGCCAGACATTGTGGTTCGGATTGTTGCTGGTAGACCTGTGATCTTACCTGCCCTCGGCAATGAGAGTATGGTGTCCAACTTCTAGCCATGTGGATCAATGTGATCAAACAAAACTGGTTATGTCCACACAGATGTGTGTGAGTAGGTTATGCGAAGAGATGTTCCATTGTCACATTTGATGGGGACACTACGTCAGGCCTGCTACGGAGTTTGACATTTCTACACACAGATCTATTTAATACATGGACGTGGGGCCACGTTGGGGGGGTTGCAAGATTGTTGTTCATGTGCAATGAGGCCACAGCTAGTTCACCCCTTCACAGTCATCTAATTCGCGATGTGGGTCAGGGTCAAACATGCGCATTGATGTAATTTCCCATTGTGTACCTTTTAGTGCAATCAATGTCCCCACCTTCATCCATAATTTTATACCTGAGTGAACATAGACATGACACATCTGTGTGATTTGGAATGTTTTATTCTCATTCTGTGGTGTGTCAGAGCTGGAGCAGTACATGGCCATGCCAAGCCTACATTTCATGTTTGCCCAGTGGTGGGCCAACCAGAGTACTTGTGGGAATGAAAAGTTAATCGGAAGAGGAAGAGTTCAATCTGCAGCCGGATTGCTGGGACATTGGTAACCAGAGCAGATATGGCAGTCCATATCGGGGTCCAAGTGCATGTCGCAGAGTTTATTGGGGCAGTGGGAGATGCTGTTCCAGGGCATGATGCATATGGCTGAGCCAGGCAGGGACAGGCCATATGGCGGGGATGAATGCTACAATGTCCTTCCTCACACAGTCATTGCCATCCACATCTTACTCCTCTGATATGTCTTATGTGCCCGGTGTGTCAGGTGTGTGTGGTGGTGCTATGGCTGCATCACCATGAGCCACTGACACATCAGGGGGCTGAGGTGGTAGGGTCGTATCACTGTGTGCCAATGACACATCGGGGGCGGAGAGGTGTGTGTTGAAGTTCCTGCAGCAGTCATCTGCGACAGGCTCTGTGGCAGCAATGGCAAGATGAGGATCTGCAGGGCATGGAAGATCCCAGCTACATTTTACTGGTGTTCAGCCGTGGCAGTCATACTTCCATCTTGGATCAGCTCCTGGATCAGTCTCCATTGTCCTCTACATCTGTGACAACTCTGTGGTGTCATCGGTAGAGCCTGTATGGCTAGACAGTTGTTGTATCCGAGTAATGGCCCAAACGATGTCAGCCAAGGATTTTTGGAGGGCATGAAGCGGTCAGTGGGTGTCCGTTAGGGACTGTAAGTGGTCCCTGATGGGACTCAGACACCCACGTATAGAATCTAGTTTGGCTGCCATGAGTTAAAAACACACCCGCAGGTGATCAGCCATCTTCTCCTGGCACCCCAACACATGGCGTTGGATTTCCATGTGTTGGCCGTGGGGGTCCTGGGAGACAGCTGTGGTGCTGTGTGCTTCCTGCTGTGTTGTCTGTGCAGGGGTTGTGGTCACCTCAATGCAGCTGGGCTGCCCTGCTCCTGCCTGGAGGTGGGGTGCAGAGGCTGTCTACCATACGTTGGAGGGTGTCGGAGCAGATGACCAGGGGGTCCTCTTTATCATCACTGATGATATGTACTGTCTGCTCTGCAGGACGTGTTGATTGTCCCTCTGCAATGTAAAGGGGAGATGCAGGTTAACAGTGTATCCCATGAATGTTGACGCTTTGTACACGTTTCCAGACAGACAGCGTGACAATGTACATTGTGACTGTTTTGATGCGGGACAGTGGACATTTCGACTATATGACGGATATGTTGATGGGCTAGTACATTATCATCTCACAGTTTCATGCAATGCCAGATGTCATTGGCCAGTTTCTACACACAAGCGGTACGAGTTGTGTTCTCTGTCCTGTGGTGTTAGTGTTGCACTTTGTACCACAATGTCGTCAATGTTGATGTGTTGTAATTGCTACGTGACGCCAGGTATAGGCCGGGTGGCTTTCGTCAACTCAAGTCACTCATCAACACCGGCCCTGTTCACATGGGTCTCCAGCTGTCTGGGGCCCGGATGTCGGCAGACTCAAAGGGAAAGGCAAAGTAATCCTGGCAAGTTAGTGAGCCCGGAAACGGACGGGAAACTGGACGTGCAGCAGGATAGAAATCCCGTGTCCTAGACATGGAGGTACAGAGTAGACCTGAAAGCGACCATAACCCCTTGGTTCTTAAAATTAATGATAGGAGCTTTACTAGTCCCCTACAGAGGGAAGGCGATAGCTGCCCCAATAAGTTAACCATCTCCAATGATTTAAGAAGGGTACGGTGGGCACAGGTAGCTACTAATGAAAGGAATGTGGCGGAGATTAGAGTTATGGTAACAGGGTTCTTAGAGAAACTTTCTGAATGTGAATCTCAGGAGGCGTTTAATGCGAACTTACTGGGTGTCCACAATGAACTTTTTAGTGGGCTAAAAAGGTCTTTTATAAATGCAAAGCCATCAAATAAGATTAGTATGCTGAAGCCAAGCACGTGGTATACCAAACTCGTGTTGATTAGCCCATAAAGCCTTGGTGGAAGCTATAAAATCTCGGTCCCAGGGCAATATCAAGCTGTGTAGAGCAAAATATAAAATAGCCCTATGACAAGCCAAGAGAGGCTGGGATGAGGAGCGATGGAAGGATCTGTTACATGCCTGTAAGGGTAGACAATATGATCCAATTCTGGGATTTACTTAAATGGGGGAATAGGCAGCAGTCAAAAACCCCGAATAACCAGGTTGATCCACAGCAATGGGTGTCATTTTTTGAAGCACAGTTTAAAAAAAGTCTTTGTAGTCATGGGGTTGCCCCGCTCATCATAACTGATGATCCACTGGTGTTCACAAACAGAAAGGTGGAGTCAGTGTTGAAGTTAATTCCAAATATGGCAAGGCCCCGGGGCCAGATTGTATTACTGCCGACTTATTTAAGCAGGACCAAGATTTATGGGTCCCATATATTAAAATACTAGTTAATGCTATAGCTGGTGGAACTCTGCTCCCAGCATCTTGGTCTGGAGCAGAGATCATACCGATCTATAAGAAGGGAGATCGCTCTGCTCCGGCCAACTACCGACCCATCAGTTTAATTGACGCGGTGCAAAAGATTGCTGCAAGATTGGTATTGGGTAGGATACAGGGATGGATGACGGATGCTGATATATTGACACCCCTGCCGGCAGGGTTTTGGTCTCACATAGGGACTCTTGACCAAGCCTTAAACAAAGAGAAAAAAAAATTGCTATGTGTGTGTGCTGCATTGTGGGAAAGTTGCCCCTGCAGCTCTGATTTAGCAGCCCCTTGTCCCTTGGAGTCGGTGTGCCTTTGACCTGAGTGCTTTTCAGGTGCTGAGGTGTGGACAACTTGGGTCATTTGTGCTCTTGGACGGTTTTTGTACTTTTGTGCATTGGTTTTCTGCAGATGTGTGGTTGAGATCAGGGGTTGTATGCGCACTTGGATGTGTCAGAGTGTGACCTGCTACTTTGAAGATGTGATCCACACTGGTCCACATCAGTGTTGTGTCGTGAACCATGTCATGTATTTTGGCTGCAGCCATGCTATTGGTCATGCAGTGTTCCTACATTGTCAGTGTGGCTCACAGAGCTGCAACTTTGCTGGATTCTGCACACGGCACCTCAAGGTGCCTGCCACAAGGTGCAGGGATCAACGGTGGGGCACCATAGCTGCCCCCCTCCTGACTTCCCATAGGTGCCCCCTCTGCCTCCATATGGAGGCCCTGCACCAAAGGGGGTCCTATAGGGGCTCCCCAAACACTCTTTCCCACATGGTTTCCATGTCAGACAGGCTGGCATGGAAACCATGTTGGAAACCGTGATCATAATCTCGAAAGCGGAAAGACCCGCCCTTAAGATTACTTGCAAGCTTCTGACTGGCAGGCGAGCTCTCCAAGCCCATCGGAAGCAAGCCGGAATGACTGGCGGGTTTACTTTCCAATTGCCTCCAACATAATGGATGTGGTCGGAAAGTAAACCGAGCTGGCCATTATGATGCAGCCCCAAAGGCTCCGACCTATGGTCGGAACCTTTACGGGCTGTATCGAAATCGGCCCAATAATATTCACTTCCATGAGCAATGCTAAGTTAAAAGTTACTGAATCCACACACACTTAGTCATGGTTAAGGCAGAGAGCAAACAAACATCTCCCGAAACTTGGAAAAGTATTCACTCCCACAACACCAAACTTTAAAAACATGACATTTACAAATAAAATTAAGACCTTTGCTTCCACCCTGTTGTATTTACTTAAACATAAGTCCACCACAGCCGTACTCCCATTACAATGTCAGGCATGTTTTTCCACACAGAGTAGTAGCATATTACATACTGTTCAATATCGCAAATGTACAGATGCACATTCACATTTTCAAGGTCAAAATTCTTTAAAACATGACAAAAATAAAGTACTGTAAAGTACTGTTATACTCTGCCTTATACGTAGACTAATATAATGGGCAAAAAATGCAAATCAGCTTTTCTCCTGCCCCAGTATTGATTTTCCAACCCAAGCTTCTGAACCTTGTCCCCTCTGTAAAAAATCCATGCAATTTCAATTGGGTTCAGCATTATTGGACCTCGTCAGTGTAAGGGAGCTCAAATGTTATTACAAAGCAAGATAGAAGATTAGGGGCATGTTTATCATACTTTCACCCAGCACAACTCACCAACCCAACTTGCTGCCCTGCGTGAAAGGGCAGAAATGTTTTGTATTTTACATTATACAGCACATTCCTATCCTTTCCTTGCTCTGGCATACAATGTGCTGCCTTGCACCAATGCAGGCACCCTTGCATCATGTTGTCTGCGTTGAAGGCAGGAATGTTTTTTGTGCAGGAAGGGATACTTTACTGCACAAAAATAATCTTCAGAGGTATTTTCCTCTTTTTACATGTGCTGCAGAATGCAGCACACGTAGAAAAGATAAACAAAGCGAAATTAAGATATTTCTCCTAATTACGCCTCACCAAGGGAGGCATAGCATTTCAACCCATTCCTAGGTCTACTACCAATGGTAAATCTGGGAATGTGCCAAAATTCAGGTGTGGATGTGTGGGAAAACCCAGCTGCTCTCATGGAACACCTCCCTGGGGCGGAGTAAAACAGTGCAGTGATTTGTTCAGATTTTCTCCAGATTTATCAAGAAGTGCATGGCCATGCAAGGTGGCATTGCAACGCTTGATAAATCAGGCTTTACTGTTGTGTCGCTCTTGCACCCCAATGCAAGGCGCAAGGATGTCGTAATAGTATGATAAATATGTGCTCAGGTTTCTAGGTAAATTCGCACATTTAAGGTAAAACCCAAGTAGCAGATTCCAAGTTAAATTAGTTTCACCCTCAGGTAATCACAATTGTGTGAATTCATGTCAATTTCTGGGCAAGCAGTGAAAAAGTTGACCAGTAAGACTGATCAGATGTGGGTCAGTATAAAACAATACCGTATTCCTTAATAGCCAGCACAAAAAAATAAGTTATGCTTTTGAAACGACTTGTCACCAAGGAGCAGCTTGAATTCCAAAGCACCGCAAGCTATGTGGCTCTTGTCTAGGTATAGTGATCACATTTAGGGTGCTTCGCCAAAGAAAATTAAAAAGTCCTGGATCAAGGCTGAATTTAATCACTTTTTTATCCTTCTGTAAAAGATAAAGCGAGCTAAAAAAATAATGGAATGGTGTAGAACAATCACACATGGGACCACAAGTAAGAAAAGAAATATGCACCAGAATAATGGGAACATATTTCCTCATATCCTTCAAGGAATGTGCCTGGATCAATGTTCAGGTAAAGTTTGCAATAAATGTTGCCATCTTACTTCTGTTGCTCTCTCTCCACCTCACCTTCCCTCTCCTCACTGTCCTTCTTTCCTCCCTCCCTTCCTCCCTATCTTTCTCTCTCTCCCTCCCTTCGCTCTACCTCTCTCCCTGTGTGTGTCTCTCTATCTCTTTGACTTTTTGCTGAGATTGGTTTCAAAACTTGGGGGCGGATTATGATATCGGTTTTCCCGCATCCTCCGGGCCGGCGGAAGCCACCGCCAGCCCGGAGGATGCAGGAAAACCGCTGCGGACTGAAAAAAATGGCTGGGGGATCTTTTTTCCGTCCGCAGCTTTTCCGCCGCAGTCGCCTCCTATCCACGGCGGAAAAGGACTAACATGGCTGGCGGTGTCTATCAGACACCGCCAGCCATATTAGGATGTCTGGAGTACTATGCCTTTACACAGCGGCATTTCCGCCGTGCAAAGGCATACGGATTTTTGTTTGGGGGCCCATTGCGGGCCCCCAGGGGTAAGGGGGGGGGGTGGGGGGGTGCACATGGGGGGTACCTGTGGTACACTCCTGCATTTGCGTGCACAAAGCAGCAGGCACCGCGCGGTGCCTGCCACTTTGTGCATGCAAATACACAACTTTCTTTTTTAACATTGCGGCGGGTGCTGCTTCAAGCAGCACCCGCCGCAATGTTAAAAATACAGGATGTGACCGCAAGGGTGGCGGCCACATCCTAATTTGCACGGAGGGACCGCCGCTGCCCCTGCGGATGGTCCCTCCTACTCTGGGGTGGCGGACGGACTCAGGTCCGTCTGCCATCATAATCGGCCCCTTGGTATGGAAGCCTACCAGAGAATTATTTGCCCTACTTCAAAGTGGAGGGAACAAACTTTGTGTGAGAGAGGAGGCAGCAGTCACACCCTATATGCCTATCAAAGTCTGTTTGGCCTTCTTTTTCCCATTGTTAGTTCTATAGCCCTTAGAAGAGTGTGAATCTGAAGAAACTGCATCCTCTCTGTCTATTAGGAGTGTAATTGATTTTATGTGTGTGAAATTCCCAAATTAATAATCAAATTTCTATTGGACTGGAGTAAGGATTGCTGCACTCAATCTTGCCCAAAATATTTACCACTGACTTCTCCCTATTACATAAATACCATTATGGCTATGGATAATGGTGGTTCCCTCGGCTTGGATTCTCTTCTGTCTCTCCTGAGTACATCTTAAGTCATGACAAATGCATGGTGGGCTCCCTGTCCATCCAACAAGCGTCTCCATTCAGCTTCTGTACCTAGGCTTGCCTGTGATAGCCTCCATCCTGGAATGGATGCCGCCATTTATACCTCAGGGGGGAGAGCACTTCGCAATGGTGTTCCTCGCTGTACACTAGTATGGTGAAAGCAGGTGCTGATTCTTCCAAGATGCCACACCCCGTTATCTTGCTGTATCTTCAGGGCTGAAAGGTGGCATCTCAGTTCGATCCCGTGTGTGTGAGGTCAGCGAGGACAGGACACCCAAAACAGTGTCACCCAGGACAGTAGACAGAGAAGGCCATGATTTAAACCATGCCACACTTGTATTTTACACTCAATAACTGCCTGAGGTTCCTACACATTGGAGTAATTTCATGAACAACTTTTTTGCTACCTTAGAGAGGTTTCTTAAGTAATATCGGTATATCAGCTATTTCTTCTTCCTGCCATAGAGAATAAAGCAAAATGTTGCTGATGAGGTTAACAATGCCGAACATAACTGGCATAATTTGTACTCCTCCTCATCAGGCACTGCTACTTTTGGGGCAGAGAGATGACTTTTCATAGGAGAGCTTTACAATCAGAAAATGCAGCGCTCTCATGGTACTTACTAGTTGTTCACATTCATTGAAGCATTTCAACCATCATTTTAAATCACTGGTCTTTCTAAACAGCAAATGGCATTTTTGATCCATGCTAAAAATACTTGTAACGACCGTCAAATAAAGTACAGAAATTACAGTTATTGATTTGAGTCCATCACAAAATGGAATAAATATTATACAAAAATGTATTAAATTCTAAATGATTAACAAATTTAGGATTACTGAGGTTTAAAAACATTATTTAGGCATAATGAAAACATAATGAAAAGATAATGAATATTTATTCAAGGTTGTGTTACAAAATGTAGAATATGAATATGAACTGTATGTGGAATGTCTGATTTACAGTATACACAATTTCGATATTTTCTCACTAACTAAGGGCTTTATTTATGAGAGCCCCCGTCGGTGTCACTTTTCCACCATGCAAAGTGGTATATACCTGACACAGGGCACTGAATCATATTTATGAAGCCCGCAAATTCACCATAAGTGGCTGTGAGAGGTCTCATAAATATTGATTAACCACTTCCACGTTGATGAGGAGCTCAGCTCGTCATGAGGTACACCTCTCGTACGCTCATGACGAGCTGAAATCGTCATGAACCGCGGGATTTCGCAATTCTCAGCGCACAGCGGGAAAACGCGCAGCGCGCATGCGGTTAAGCTGACGGTAGCGCAAATTGCTGCGTCGCCTTTCTCTGTGCTCTTAAGGAGTCCCATGGGCATTGCGATGGGTGTTTCCACGCACCTCCCATGGATTTTGATGCTGTACCTGATTTACAAAATCATGTAAACCTGAAGAAGATCCAAATCCTAATGCCTTCTGAATTGAGGCCTAACGAGGAGGAGGAGAAATGAATGCCTTAAAAAAAACCTTGCTTAAAGTAAGACTTGCAACCATTGCATTGCATCTTAAACAAAAAGGATGCAAAGTTATATATCTTTTTTTTAAAGTAATTGTATGAATTAGTTTCTATGGGTTGGTAAATGTTAATCATCCTGCAAATTTCCATTAAACGGTTTAGGTGAAATGGTTTCTCAGTAATTGTATTCCATGATATTGTTTTCCTACGAAGTCATATGCAACCGCTCCCTCGTCTTCCTCCTCTGCACATTTACTACTATTTCTGCAGCACCCAGTCAAGTTGGATCATGTTTGTTTATTTACATGTGCATTACTTCAAGGTCCTAGCGCTGACTCACTGTTCGCTATTCATTCATAATACCTTGCTGTTATTCATGTAACCAGTTTCTCCTGTCCTATGGGTGTTTCATTGGCATAGACTGGGCAGAATCAATAGTCAGTGTGATAGTACTTAGGTGCTAAGCCAATATGAAGCCTAAAAAAAGTGTGCAGTGATTTGCTGAGAATGTTACATTTTTTAAATCATACCACAATGATTTTGCAGTTTTAGTGATCTAACAAGTGAAAATAGTGATGAAACCCCTTGATTTTGCTTGTGAACCTAATCTTTAGATTCTTCCTGATGCAGTTAAGGATGCTGTCCATTTCTGTTTTGATTTTGCTGCCCATTTGGGACTTTAAATCATTTTGTCATTTTACACTTCTAGGTGATGCTGTATTTTGTAGAGAGCCTTCATTAAACAGTTATGTATCTTATGAAACCTTTTACTTTTCGCTAATCTAAAACTCAGTTATTGAGTGGGCCATTTACTAAATTGACTGTATTTATTTATGTGTTGGGAGATGTTCATTACGGGGACTCATGAAACTGGGGTTTTGCTCAATCTCCGATACATCAAACCGTGGTCGTTTCTGTTAAGGTAAACATTTGGGGTGTAGAGAACTGGAGGGGTGCTGCATACCCACATGTCCAGAAGACCTAAAAAAAATGGTCTGAACATATACTTTCCACTTCTGTCTAATGTCAAGAGAGAATATATACAGGGATCAAGACTCTCAGTATTGTGATAATTATCTCACTCACGCTGTGTTCCCAACAGTTTTCTCCTGCTCTCCAGACAGATCTCCCTAGGTAATACCTGCTGAGATATTTTGGAGAAAATGATTGGCAAAAAGGTGAAACATACACATTTCAGTGTGATAAATACCGAGGGGGGAACTCCAAATAGGAGTTATCGTCAGCACCTGGTAAATATTGCGGCCTGGGTTATTGACTGGTGTGGTAAATACCCCATCCATATTTAGCTGTACACAGAATCCGTACCTGACCATGCAAAAAGTGTTATTTGAGAGTGGAAAATCACATTCCTGATTTTCACAATCAGTAGGGACGTGAAGTTATCTCTCCTGTTCAATAATTTTTATTAGAATTTAAAAGACTATATAAACATTTGAATAACATATAGGTGATACATATGAGAAAACAAAAAGTAGGAATACATCATAAGTTGATATCTAAGATAAAATATAAAATTAAATCCAATAAGCCGTGAACCAAAGCAATGGTATCACCATAAGTACCAAAGAAAGAAATATAAGAGAAAGAGAAAGAAGTAAGCAGAAAGAAAAAAAAAAGAAAAAAGGAAGAAAAGAAGGAGACACAGATGGGAGGTAGAAGAGAAAGAGAGGAAGAAGAGCAGGGAAAGAAGAGGAAGGAGAAGATGGAAAAGAAGGAAAAGATCTTCTGGGGAGCTACACTTATACAGAAGGACAACATTCACACAACCGAATCAAAAGGATATTGAGCAACCAAACCCTTAGAAGATAAATCCATATATGAGTCTAAAGTTTTCCAGAGCCCTTTAGAAATTGAAGGAGAGAGATGAGCATCATCAACTGAGGTGTGTGCACCTCTTAAGAACGAGACCCAAGCCCACCAAGTGTGATAGGAGATCGAAGAAAAAGATTTCCATTCCATAAGAATTACTTTCACTGCAATAGTTAATAACAAATCTAGTAATTGGGAATCTAAGGAATCTAAGGGTAGTGGAGTATGAGATGCAAGTGGACCTAACATAATCATGGGGAAAGAAAGCTGAAACCGGAGGTTAAAAATCAGTTGAAGATGTTTGTGTATTAAATCCCAAAAGGGTTTAAGTAGCGAGCATTCAAAAAACATGTGTAGGTAATCACCTGGACATAGACCACAACTCCAACAAAGATCATCATCCTTCAATTAAAGAGAGTGTAAACGGACCGGAGTCCAATGGAGCAGGTTAATAGAGAAAAATTTAGATTGGATTAAAGAAGGAGCAATCTTATTCCGAAGAGAGAGCTTCCCAATCAAGCGCCAATCATCTGCAGAGATATGGGCAATAATATCCTGCTCTAAATGAGATAACCATTTTTGTTGTGTGACAGTACATGCGGCAGGAGAAGCAACAGAGAGAAATGTATAGATTTTAGAAGCCACATGACCTAGACGAAGCCACATTTGAAATAATTTAATAGAAGAAGAGGTTGGAGTCAGACGCGTTTTAGCTAACGCCACCTTTATTTTCAGGAAAGTGTAAAAGTCCAAATTATTGAGAGAGAATTGTTGGGATAAGGTAGAAAAAGGAAGTGGATCTCCATTGGAGTCATACAAATGATGCACTAAAGTTATCCCTTTGTTAAGCCAATACAATATCAACGCAGGGTCAATAACAATTTTAATACGAGGATTGTGCCACAGCGAGGACCATCTTGATTTATGAATAGGAAGAGTAACTCGTCTATCAACTTGTTTAAGTGCTGCAATGGTATCTAAAATGATAGAACGCGAGAAAGGGATAGAAAGAGTAGAAGTAGTTAGAAAAGATAAGGGTGGTAAGGGAGAAGCAATACTCTGCTCAATGAAGAGCCAAGAGGGGATATGATCAGGACACGAAGAAAGCCAAAGCGCCCCCTGCGAAGCCAAAAAAGCAGTTTGATACTTTTCCCAGTCAGGAAAGTTACAACCACCCAACTCATAAGGTTTCTTCAAATATTTATTAGCAATTCGAGCCCTCTTTTCATTCCAAAGAAACTTAGAAGTAAGGGTGTTTATTGTATGAAAAAAGGAGGAGGAGAGTTTCACAGGGAGCATTGAAGAAACAAAATTAATAATAGGGGTAATCATCATTTTTATAGTTTGAAACCGGCCCCACCAAGAAATATATTTAGGAGACCAATTCTCTAAAAGCTGTCGTACTTTAGTAATAGTCTGAGCCTCATTATACGCAACAGTATCATAAAGAGTACTGCAGAACCCGATACCCAAGTATTTAAGCTGTTTAGATTGCCATTTAAACCCTGCAGAGCCCATATGAGCCGGAAAGCAGTAAGCGTTTAAAGGAAACATTTTTGTTTTGTCTCTATTGAGAGTATATCCAGAAACGCCCGAGAAGAGAGAGATGGTATCCGAAATCGCGGGAATGGCCCGTTCAATATCTTCAGAGAAAATAAGAACATCATCTGCATATGCAGCAGTTTTAATACAATGCGAGCCAAAAGTAAATCCTTTGATGTCTGGATGGATGTCAATCAATCGAAGCAACGGATCAATAGAGAGTAAAAACAAAAGAGGGGACAAAGGGCAGCCTTGCCTGGTGCCTTGGCGAAGATTGAAAAAAAAGGAAGTGGAACCATTGATTCTAATATTTGCTCTAGGCTGGGCATATAGGGACATAACCATATTAATAAACGGATCACCCGAATTATGTGCACAAAGAACCGCATGTAAAAAAGGCCAAGAGACCTTGTCAAAGGCCTTTTCGGCGTCTAAGGCCAATGCAGCAGCTGGAAGGGAAGCGCGTTTGGCAGCCCCCAAAACATGACAAAAGGTAAGGATTATATCCCTCGCTAGTCGGCCCTTGACAAAACCAGTCTGAGAAGGATGAACAAGCTTAGGAATAAGGGATTTTAAACGCTTAGCCAAAATTTTGGCAAAGATTTCCGCTTCCATATTAAGGAGAGAAATGGGGCGAAAATTTTTGGGGTCTGAATGATCCTTGCCCTCCTTAGGAATTACAACAATGGTGGCAACCGCAGCCGACCCCGAGACCGACCCTTGTTGGATGAAAGAGTCAAAGACCACTTTAAGACGAGGGACAACCACAGAAAGAAAGGTTTTATAAAACAGGATAGGATAACCGTCTGGCCCTGGGGCTTTCCCGGAACTAGTAGCTTTAATGGCAGAAATGATTTCTTCAGAGGTAATCTCGCCACCTAACTTCAGGCTATCATCAGTGGAGATCGATTGAAGAGGAATCGTTATGAGAAACTCCTGACATTGAACAAAAGATGATTGATTAGTGGGAGTATATAGTTTACTGTAGAAGTCCCTAAAGACATTGAGAATGTCTTTGGTCTGAAATTTGGTATCACCAGAGCTGTCAGTAATTGAGGAGATTTGAATGGACTTGAGATTAGAAGCTTGATATTTCAACGTCGCCGCCAAAACTTTACCTGCACGGTTTTTCAACAATAGACGCTTGGATTTCTGGGCCTGAACCCCAATGTGAGCCCTCTTTGTAACAATAGTGTTGTAAGAATATTTCAGATTCTTAATAGTTTGTAAATGGGTTTTATCTTTAGAACTTCGGAAGAGAATTTCCTGTTGTTTAACTTCATTTGCAAATAGTTTAAGCTCTTTTTTGGCAGCAGAATTCCTCCTAGCCATGCATTGAATAATGGAGCCCCGAAGAGAGCATTTAAACGCATCGCATAAAACTATGGGAGAGCTAACCGACCCATCGTTATCAGCAAAGAAGTTCTCAATTTCAGTCATTAATGCCAGAACCTGGGATTCATCATAAAGAATTTCAGTGTTTAATCTCCAAGAACCGGGGCCTTTTTTTGTAACAAAAGAGGAAAGAGAGAAGGAAACAGCAGCATGATCAGAAACAAGAATAGGATGAATGAGTGGGGAGGATGAAGCCTGAACAAGAGACGAATGAACTAAGAGATAATCAATACGAGAAAAGCTAGAGTGTGGAGAAGAAAAGAAAGAGAAATCACTACCAGATGGGTTATGAAGCCGCCAGAGATCTTAAAGCTGAAGAGTGGAGCACATGCTTAACATTTGTTTATGTGCTCTAGAGGAACGAAACTGAAAGGCAGAATTTCTATCCAACAGAGGGTCCTTAGGCAAGTTAAAATCACCGCCAACAATTAAATTGCCCTGATTTTTTTTGTAAATATATTTTTATTGCAGCAAATTACGTGGTACAGACAAAGCATTAGCATCTATCCCCTCGGTGCCCGGTAAATCCATTACCTTTCCGTACTTGTATCACACAGCCGTTTAGCTCACACCCCGGAGGTCGAGCGGCGCAACGGAAATGAGAACTCGTGCAAGGATATATAGTAAGTCTCCGTAGTATCCGGGTGACCTTGATATGGCAATGCTACTTTCCAGCACATCTTGCCTTGTCCCCACGTACAATTCCTAGTGGGATCAGTAAATATTCTTCTGCATTTCTGTCCAACAACCTTCACCCGTTCAAACTGCTAAACCTCGCCTTACCCTCTCCTCCCCCCCTGAACTTACCCCTCCCTCCCTTAACTCTGCCCCCCACCCCCCCAAACGTGCCAGCGGAACCTCAGTGTGCCTCCACACCCATCTCAATCAATCCAGACCCGAAACAGACTATCAGGAGCAATCCACTAATAACAGTCAGCCAACACCTAGGAAATAGGGGAATTATGAATGGGGACTAGGACCCCATCTCATCGGGCAGCCGGTGCACCGGAACAGGACTATGCACTGGGGTGTCCACCTCGTCCACATCCAAAAGTGCGAACTCCAAGATCAGCCCCTCCCACGCCCTTGCCCCCTCCAGAGCCACTTCATTGTCTGTCCTAAGTGCAGCTTGCATACGCAGCTCCCCCTCGCACCGGGCCCACTTGAGAAGCTCGGCCTTCCACCTCTCCACCGCAGGGCCCTTATTCGCCTTCCATTGGGACGTTATGGTCCGCTTCGCTAGGAGTAGCCCAAGGTCCAGGAACTTGCTAGTAATCTTGTTCCTCGATGTGTGTGGGAACCAATGTAGGATGCAGTGCGCCATGGTGTATTGCAAATCTCTCTCCGTAACCTCCCTCAGGCTGTCTACAACTTCCCGCCAAAAGGAACCCAGGGCTGGGCAGGACCAGAACATGTGTCGGAAATCAGCTAAGTCCGCCGAACAACGCGGACAGGCCGCCGGGTGGGTCGGGAAATATGTGTGCAGTTTGCCAGGGGTCAGGTAGGCCCTATGTAGGACATAGAGGTGCACCAGCTGGAATCTAGCGTTACGCGTCCCGTTGCGGACCCGGGCCACTATACGGTTCCACGCCTCCTCAGGTATTTCCGCCGATAAGTCAGCTTCTCATTTCGACTTCAGGGATAGCAGTGGGGTGATCGTCTCCGAGATCATGCACCTGTATAGGCACGTGACTGCCTTGATCGTCCCCGCCATCATCACCACATACTGGCAGCCCAGGGACAGTGGCGGTTCCGTCATGCCCGACTTCCAGTGCCTGCGGATTGCTGCCGTTAGCGCCGCATGAAGGAGAAAGTCTCCCCCCGCCAAATCAAAACGGTCTTTCAGAAGGTCAAAGGGCAGCAGGACGCCGTCCTCGTAGAGGTCTCCCATGGTCGAGAGTCCGCGCAGCTCCCATCCATCGAGCCCGTGCCACGAGCCCCCATGCGGTAGTGCCCCGCACAGCCTAAGCGGGATCTCAGGGGCGTAAGGGATCGTAATATGGCCCCTTCGACGATATCTGTTCCAGCATTTCCGGGCCGTCGCAAATTCCTGCGTGAGGTGGAAATCTCCCATTGGGAGCCCCAGAACTATCCGGGAAAGCACCTGCACCGGGCCCGCCGGCTCCCCTCCTCCATCTCCTCCCTGCCTGGCTCTCGCAATCCATTGCGTCAGCCATTGTAATTGGGCTGCAAGGTAGTAGAGCTCGTAATCCGGCACCGCGAGACATCCTTCTTCTCGAGGGCGGAGGAGCGTACTGTGAGCCACCCTACGCCTGCCCGCTCCCCACAGGAAACCAATTACTAACGATCGCAGTCGCCTGAAGTAACTTGCCGGGATCCATATCGGGAGGGTCCTGAAGAAGTAGAGCAGCCTCGGCAGGGATTAAATTGCCCTGATGAGGAGTATCTACCAACTTTTTCATAATCGTACGCCAGAACACCGGGTCATCACAATTCGGAGCATAAATATTGAGAACGTATATGTCATTAGTACCAGTAGAAAATCTAGACAGTAGCCAGCGGCCCTCAGAGTCATGTTCAGCAGAGACCAACGATAAACCAGAAGTTTTAGAGATCAATGTAAGCACACCATTCTTTTTACCAGAGGCCTCAGAACAAGCAACATCAAGCACCCATTCTTTCCTCAGGCACAAAGCCTCCTTGTAAGAAATTTTCGTTTCCTGTAACAAAACGAGATCAGAAGAAAGAGATTTACAATAATCTAAAATTTTTGATCTCTTCACCGGGTGATTTAATCCTTTAACATTCAGGGACACAACATTCAACTCAGGCATAAGTGTGCATCAACAAAAAAGCCAGTAAAAATGGGTAATAGAAGGAGGAGCAATAGAGCAAAGCAAACAGGCAAAGACCACTTCTAAAAAAAGAAAAGGGGAGAGCCGCACCAGAAGAACCAAAAGGAAGAGAAAAGAAGCAGAGAGGGGAAGAGAGAAAGAAAGAAAATAGTACCCACCAAGGGAGGTCTAAAAGAGACCAAATTCATACCAGGGGGAACATGGGAAGGGAGGCAGAAGACCATCGGGAGAGCTTGGATGTTAAAATTTAGAAACCCTAAAAAATAAAATTCACAGTATAGAGAACAAGGCACAAAATCATACACTGAAGTAATTTGCTAACCAAAATAACAAATCACCTATGAAAAAAGTGAGTAGTTAAAAAACAGCCTACGAGTAATAAGAGGTATCTAAAACAGAATAAACAGCAAGGATTTGCAACCAATTGTGAGAACATAGGTATATATTGTATAAAAATTGTAGATCTATAGCACTATGAGAAGGAATACCCAAGTACAGCTAAGGAGGATATCATTAACCACATATGTAAAAGGGAAATAAACCTAATAATTCTTACAAATCATCAACCATGGTATAACTTGGAAAGAAATTAGGAGAACAATAAGAACCATAATGCATTATAGATAATGTATAAATGATGAAAAAAGCAGTATATTATACAAGAAAAAAGAAAACCACATTAAGCACATAATGAAACGGATCAAACATGGAACAATTAAGAAAATGCTACAATATAAATACATAAAATGTCCAAAACGTAACAATGTGGAAGAAAAAAAAGAAAAAAACAAAGCCATTGTTAAATAAAGTCAACCATTGAGGGGGCTGACTTCTCCGCCTCCTCAGGGAGACCAAAAATTTGTAAATTGCTTCTTCTGTTACGATCTTCCTGCTCCGTGAGGTCTCTCCGTAGAGAAAGCATAGATCGTTCCATCTGTTGAAGAGACCGTGAATGTTGATGGGCAATTTCCTCCACACCACTAATCCGAGATTCCGCTGCAGTGACCCTAATAGACAGCGCCTTAAAGTCATTTCTGATCGCCGCCACTTCGACTTGTAAGAGATCAGTATTAGTTTTAGTAGATTGGGCGATATCATGAACCGCATTGAGGCGCGAGAGAATGGTATCCAAAGTGGTAGTAGGGTCTTTTTGAGAAGCCTCTGGAGTAGGAGATTGTTGTTTGAGCCTCTTGAGGGCACCTTTAGAATCTTTAGCAGGAGGACCCTCGTTGTCCGCCATAGGAACCGCCCACGTTGAAAGAATAAGACTGAGCACCTGACTAAGTATGTGGAGAAAAGGATAGCAAAGCAGGTGTAAGAGAAATAGCAACAAAAAAAATGATGTGCACAGATTTCTCAAAGAAACCGCCAAAGAGATATCAAATTAGGAACCACTGGCCGTATTAGTAGAATTGAAAAAGGCCGTCAATAATATATGAGGAAAAACACAGACATGGAATAACCTCAAAGAGTCATGAAAAAACAAGACTCCAGGTAGCCGACAACCTCGCAATCAAGTTGAGCAGACCTCATGTCAAAGCAATCCCAATGCAGAAGCAAAAGAGCAGAGGGAGACCACTGAGGCAATACACGCAGACTCCCAATGCAAATAGAGTCATGAAAGTGGCAGCATATGAGGAAAACCCTGTTAAAAATCCATTCACTATAGAGAAGACTTGTAAATATGGTAAATGTCACCTCAAAAGCGTCAGCAGTCCATTTTTCATAAAAGCGCCATCATGTCTGAGGAAGAAAACACGAGCGACGCCACACAGGAAACAAAATGGCGGTCGCTCGTAAAATCCAGTGGGGAACGCTTCAAATCGCTGGAAAAGACTTTCCTTCCGCCTTCAACGATGGCCGCCCATTCCAGCACGTTCTGGGCGCTTTCCGACGCAAAAATGCCGAGTTCAGAAGTGAAATGGCGCTGAAAGGGACTCCAGAAACGTCCTGACAGCCGCTGCCTCCCCGGAGCTCAAGCGCCGACCGCCATCTCGTAGCAGCGCGCAAGCCACCGACGTGAAGTTATCTCTAATGTGATTTGCACACAATGAAATTGAACCACAGCAGTCTGATTTCCTCATTCATAGAGCTACTAGTAGGTGTGTCATTTTAGGTGTCCTTGGGAGAGGCCCCTTATAAAGGATGAAAAATGCCCATAAACATGTTTATCTGTAGACTAAATAACTTCTCCATTCAAGATATATGTACAATTTGGAGTTTGATTTAACTATGTCTGACTATTGTGTCATTTTCTATTTTTAATTAGAATTATTTTCTATGTATTATTCCCACTGTATTATGACTGTTTGTGTAAATTTTTTATCGTGTTAGGATATGTAAACAGTTATTTTATTATATTTTTTTATAAATGTTATAATAAATTGTATACGCTTTTAATTGTGACCATCTACAACATTTTTGGTCTTGTTAGACTTTGTGGATTGAATTAATTATGTTTATAAGGATGAGGTTGCAAGTGTAGTATCTGGTTTGTATTCTATCCTAAGGGGACACTTTACTTGACTTATAGTCGTTTGGAACCCTACCCCTTTGGTAGTCGGGGTCCCTTTCTTTTATTAGAGATCTGTTAAAAACTCACCAACAAATTGTGGTTATCAAGCTATCATGGATATGCTCGCAGATTAATTTTGCCAGGTAAATAAATCCACTACAGTTCTTGTATTTTTAAGCAGGTTTATTCATCCTGAAACACCTGCTAGCATAGCACTGCTAGCTGCTCCACATCCCCCAGGTAATTGCCCCACAGGATTCTAACCATCCAAAGGAAAACAATTCTAAATTCTAGAATCATAAGAGTTTGTGTTAACAAACTGAGATCCCAAGCTTAACCAATTAAAACATAACGTCACGCAAAACATAACACATGTCTGTCAAATGTTTTCCAAGCCAATAGGAGGGTTTCCCACCACAATTGAGGAAGTGGTTTCTTTACAGGAAAACAATATTTTCATTATGGAGAAAAACGAAAAACGAAAAACGAAGTTTACACCTGGAATGCTACTTTTGCATCAGTTTTCACCTCCAGAATTATTTACATGACAATTTTTCATGTTGAAACTGTTATGCATTTAAGTACTCCTGTAATTCGTTGCAAACTTCCAAAGTATCATAAATGTACTTTAATCCCGAAGGTAACTGTAGAGTAGCACATATTTAGTTGTTTTCAATCATTATTCCCCTCAGCTCTTAGTGGCTTCTCCTGTTATATAACCTTTTGTTTGTTTCGATCTCCTTGATTATCCTTCCTTATCTTCACTGAAAATCCCTTGTCTCATGAAACCCAGCTCTATATATTCTTCCTGTTTTTTTTCTTCAGTGCAAAAAACAAAGTCTTCCTTCTCTATAATAGCTTCTTTCAATAGACCAGTTGAATGCATTGTCCACCAATCCACAATTCCATATTTTTTAGCTTCCAGTTACGGGTATATTTTTATGCTTTCAGTATAATAAAACACTTTACAGAAAAACACTGTAAAAAAGTAAGTACAATAATAAAGCCTGTCATGTATGTTTTTAATGCCGTTGACCAATTGCCCCAAACGTCCTCACAGAAACCCCTTGTTTGTGGTGTTCCCCAGGGCTCGGCTTTGAGTCCATTACTATTCAATGTCCATCTTACCCCCCTCGCAACGGTTGCCGAGCAGTTGGAAATGAAAGTGGTATCCTATGCTGATGATACTCAGCTGGTATTCTCTTTGTGTCAGCACTCTGAGGATGTCTTTGCCAACTTCAAACAATGTTTGAATAACATTGGGGACTGGATGTCGGAAAGCTGCTTGAAACTGAACATGGAGAAAACCGAGGTTTTATTATTCATTCATCTTTCCCTCTTGCTCCCGGAGCTCTGGTGGCCATCTGAGTTAGACACCCGCAAATCCCAGGAGATTCAGCTAGAAACCTGGGGTTTAAATTTGACTCGGACCTCTCCTGCAAAGCCCAAATCTGCCAGGTCTCCTCATCCTGCTTCTGGAAACTGAGAGATTTAAGGAGATTCCTCTATCTCCTCCCAATGGATTGCAGGAAGACTGTGCATGCATTGAGTACGTCCCAGCTGGGCTACTTCAATAGCCTTTATATTGGACTTCTAGCATATTTGATATGTCGGATGAAAACTGTTCAAAATTCTGCGACCCGACACATAAGGAAGGTGCTGTTCCGCCACCATATATCCCCTAATCTGCGAAGCCTCCACTGGCAGCTGGTCAAAAGGAGGATTCAATTTAAGGCACTCACCTTTGCCTACAGAGCCTCTAGAGATAGGGCCCACATTACCTAAAATGAAGTCTCCAAAACTATCATCATAACAGGGTTCTGAGATCCAACCAACTGAAATTGCTTAGAATTCCCCGCTTCTCTAACGCCAGGATGGGCGGCCAAGCTTTCTTGGTGAGAACAGCGTCACTCTGGAACTCTCTGTCAACCTATCTTCAGCTGATAGAGTCTGAACTGGCATTTAGGAAAGCTGAAAAAACCTGGCTCTTTAGCCTCCCGTAGCTTCTCCCCTCTTTCTTCTCTGGTAATCTGCATTTAGCGCCGGAACACCTCCACCAGAGGTAGAAGTGCACTCTATAAATGCAGCTTATTATTATTAATTGCCACATGGATGAAATAGGTTTCATGGTGGGCCCCATCTTTACCTTTTTGTAATTAAAGGTATTACATGTTTTTTTTAGGTGTTTTTGGATGATTCTCCTATTTTTTCTGGTTGTCTTCTTTCTGCTTTCTATCTTGTTAGACTAACCTAATATTGAAGCAGAACTGCAAGGGGACCTGATCTGTGCATGGAGTTACCTGCCACTCGCTCCCATCAATACATTGTATTTCAACTCTTGAACAAAGACGTCAGGCTGCTCCACAAATGCAATTAAATTTGGTTATTTTACAATAGCTAGTGGAGGAAAGCCCGATGCGTTTTGATCTCATAGATATCTTGATAACATGCCATTTCACTGTATGTCAGTGTATTTGTAGTGACATAATACACTATCCATATCCCCCCAACCCAAGCCCTAATAGGCCTCAGGGACCCCATCCTTGTGGAAAAATATAATTAAAAATGTAAAGGGGGCATATGCCCCATCCCGAACTATAATAGGCCCCAGGAACTCCCATCCTCTGTAACCAAATATATTAAAAGAGCAGAGCGACCACACCTACTCAAGCCTTCCCAGGCCCCGGAGACACCAACTCCTGGGCCATACTTTTTTTAAAGTGTGGGCCACATGGCCTTCCTCCCTGAGCTTCTTTAGGCCACACGAATCCCAGGGCCTGCATTATAAATAGGTGGGTGCCATTGTACTCCCCTGGGCACCCACATTGGCACCCACCATGCAGACTTGGAGGCTGTGGTGAAGCTCCAGTGGCCCTAACCGGCTCCCTGCATAGTGCAGAAGCCGTCATTGTTCTGGCAAAGAGAGAGGAGCTGTGGTTTGATTTTTCCCTCTGTGTGCGAGTAATTTGTTTTCTGTTTCCCTGCCAGCATCAGTGCAGGCAGGGAAAGAGAATACAAGCCAGCTCCCAACTGGGGAGCTGCATTTTTAAGTCTCCCACCCGCTTAGAACAGACTTAGTGCTTGCTCCTGTTTGGCAAGAGATTTTAAAATGTTTCTGCAAGATGGGAGCAAACACATGTTTTTCTGCCAACTGTATGGCAGGGAAACGGATGTGTCGTGGGGTGGGTTCCCCAGGATGCAGTAAGTGAACTGGTTCAGGGGATGGGGTCCCCGGGCCCATTAAATGGTCAGGGAGCGGGCCGCACTGTGCTCCTCCCTTTTGCTTAAAGTGATAGCCCTGGGAATGGTGTCCCAAGGGCCTTTTAAAGGCTCAGGGAGGGGGTCTGTGGGCGCTTTACCTTTACTACATTGGCTCCTGGAATTGGGTCTCTGGGACTTAAAATATCCCAGGGAGGAAGGGCTGTATGACCTCCTCACCTTCACAAATATACCTGTCCATAGGGATGGGTCCCCTGGGACCAAAATGGGTTTTGGGAGGGGGGATCTGCTTACACCTCCTCACCATATATATATATATATATATATATAAACACTAATCCCCCTTTTCTCCTTTCAAAGAGGCACACCGGCTCTGGCTGGGTTGCAATAAATTCATTTATTTAAGTAAAATATCACGAAGGCAAGAGGCTTCCTTATCCCAACGTTTCTGCTTGTGAAAGCCTTGGTCACGGGAGGCAGTCTCTGTTTTTTGAATTGCACCCACATGGTCTGCTTAAAACAGCGTGGGCCGTATTCTCTTTCAAAGTGCGCACTGGAAAACTTGAAGGCTTTAATAGAAAGAAACATTTGTATGCTCCAACTTTCTTATATTCATGCCCTTTCCATTGCGCAAAAATTAATGTCAGCTTCATTGCATAGTTCGAATAGTTATTTTTCACTCACATGATTCAAAGCAGCCCCAGCCTGCATTCTCGGATATACATCCTTCTGCTCCCAAACTTGCCACACGCCGAAAACAGGGGGCAAGCAGGTCAGGTTCAACCAGTAAATCAATCCACAGTGCCACGCAAATAGACCTGGACCTTGGCAGGGCGGCCAGTGCTGCTGGTGCGAGGCTTCCAGGAAAACATAAACACTAATCCCCCTTTTCTCCTTTCAAAGAGGCACACCGGCTCTGGCTGGGTTGCAATAAATTCATTTATTTAAGTAAAATATCACGAAGGCAAGAGGCTTCCTTATCCCAACGTTTCTGCTTGTGAAAGCCTTGGTCACGGGAGGCAGTCTCTGTTTTTTTAATTGCACCCACGTGGTCTGCTTAAAACAGCGTGGGCCGTATTCTCTTTCAAAGTGCGCACTGGAAAACTTGAAGGCTTTAATAGAAAGAAACATTTGTATGCTCCAACTTTCTTATATTCATGCCCTTTCCATTGCGCAAAAATTAATGTCAGCTTCATTGCATAGTTCGAATAGTTATTTTTCACTCACATGATTCAAAGCAGCCCCAGCCTGCATTCTCGGATATACATCCTTCTGCTCCCAAACTTGCCACACGCCGAAAACATGGGGCAAGCAGGTCAGGTTCAACCAGTAAATCAATCCACAGTGCCACGCAAATAGACCTGGACCTTGGCAGGGCGGCCAGTGCTGTGGTGCGAGGCTTCCAGGAAAACATAAACACTAATCCCCCTTTTCTCCTTTCAAAGAGGCACACCGGCTCTGGCTGGGTTGCAATAAATTCATTTATTTAAGTAAAATATCACGAAGGCAAGAGGCTTCCTTATCCCAACGTTTCTGCTTGTGAAAGCCTTGGTCACGGGAGGCAGTCTCTGTTTTTTTAATTGCACCCACGTGGTCTGCTTAAAACAGCGTGGGCCGTATTCTCTTTCAAAGTGCGCACTGGAAAACTTGAAGGCTTTAATAGAAAAAAACATTTGTATGCTCCAACTTTCTTATATTCATGCCCTTTCCATTGCGCAAAAATTAATGTCAGCTTCATTGCATAGTTCGAATAGTTATTTTTCACTCACATGATTCAAAGCAGCCCCAGCCTGCATTCTCGGATATACATCCTTCTGCTCCCAAACTTGCCACACGCCGAAAACAGGGGGCAAGCAGGTCAGGTTCAACCAGTAAATCAATCCACAGTGCCACGCAAATAGACCTGGACCTTGGCAGGGCGGCCAGTGCTGCTGGTGCGAGGCTTCCAGGAAAACATAAACACTAATCCCCCTTTTCTCCTTTCAAAGAGGCACACCGGCTCTGGCTGGGTTGCAATAAATTCATTTATTTAAGTAAAATATCACGAAGGCAAGAGGCTTCCTTATCCCAACGTTTCTGCTTGTGAAAGCCTTGGTCACGGGAGGCAGTCTCTGTTTTTTTAATTGCACCCACGTGGTCTGCTTAAAACAGCGTGGGCCGTATTCTCTTTCAAAGTGCGCACTGGAAAACTTGAAGGCTTTAATAGAAAGAAACATTTGTATGCTCCAACTTTCTTATATTCATGCCCTTTCCATTGCGCAAAAATTAATGTCAGCTTCATTGCATAGTTCGAATAGTTATTTTTCACTCACATGATTCAAAGCAGCCCCAGCCTGCATTCTCGGATATACATCCTTCTGCTCCCAAACTTGCCACACGCCGAAAACAGGGGGCAAGCAGGTCAGGTTCAACCAGTAAATCAATCCACAGTGCCACGCAAATAGACCTGGACCTTGGCAGGGCGGCCAGTGCTGCTGGTGCGAGGCTTCCAGGAAAACATTAACACTAATCCCCCTTTTTCTCCTTTCAAAGAGGCTTTGAATCATGTGAGTGAAAAATAACTATTCGAACTATGCAATGAAGCTGACATTAATTTTTGCGCAATGGAAAGGGCATGAATATAAGAAAGTTGGAGCATACAAATGTTTCTTTCTATTAAAGCCTTCAAGTTTTCCAGTGCACACTTTGAAAGAGAATACGGCCCACGCTGTTTTAAGCAGACCACGTGGGTGCAATTAAAAAAACAGAGACTGCCTCCCGTGACCAAGGCTTTCACAAGCAGAAACGTTGGGATAAGGAAGCCTCTTGCCTTCGTGATATTTTACTTAAATAAATGAATTTATTGCAACCCAGCCAGAGCCGGTGTGCCTCTTTGAAAGGAGAAAAGGGGGATTAGTGTTTATGTTTTCCTGGAAGCCTCGCACCAGCAGCACTGGCCGCCCTGCCAAGGTCCAGGTCTATTTGCGTGGCACTGTGGATTGATTTACTGGTTGAACCTGACCTGCTTGCCCCCTGTTTTCGGCGTGTGGCAAGTTTGGGAGCAGAAGGATGTATATCCGAGAATGCAGGCTGGGGCTGCTTTGAATCATGTGAGTGAAAAATAACTATTCGAACTATGCAATGAAGCTGACATTAATTTTTGCGCAATGGAAAGGGCATGAATATAAGAAAGTTGGAGCATACAAATGTTTCTTTCTATTAAAGCCTTCAAGTTTTCCAGTGCGCACTTTGAAAGAGAATACGGCCCACGCTGTTTTAAGCAGACCACGTGGGTGCAATTCAAAAAACAGAGACTGCCTCCCGTGACCAAGGCTTTCACAAGCAGAAACGTTGGGATAAGGAAGCCTCTTGCCTTCGTGATATTTTACTTAAATAAATGAATTTATTGCAACCCAGCCAGAGCCGGTGTGCCTCTTTGAAAGGAGAAAAGGGGGATTAGTGTTTATGTTTTCCTGGAAGCCTCGCACCAGCAGCACTGGCCGCCCTGCCAAGGTCCAGGTCTATTTGCGTGGCACTGTGGATTGATTTACTGGTTGAACCTGACCTGCTTGCCCCCTGTTTTCGGCGTGTGGCAAGTTTGGGAGCAGAAGGATGTATATCCGAGAATGCAGGCTGGGGCTGCTTTGAATCATGTGAGTGAAAAATAACTATTCGAACTATGCAATGAAGCTGACATTAATTTTTGCGCAATGGAAAGGGCATGAATATAAGAAAGTTGGAGCATACAAATGTTTCTTTCTATTAAAGCCTTCAAGTTTTCCAGTGCGCACTTTGAAAGAGAATACGGCCCACGCTGTTTTAAGCAGACCACGTGGGTGCAATTCAAAAAACAGAGACTGCCTCCCGTGACCAAGGCTTTCACAAGCGGAAACGTTGGGATAAGGAAGCCTCTTGCCTTCGTGATATTTTACTTAAATAAATGAATTTATTGCAACCCAGCCAGAGCCGGTGTGCCTCTTTGAAAGGAGAAAAGGGGGATTAGTGTTTATGTTTTCCTGGAAGCCTCGCACCAGCAGCACTGGCCGCCCTGCCAAGGTCCAGGTCTATTTGCGTGGCACTGTGGATTGATATATATATATATATATATATATATATATATATATATATATATATATATATATATATATATATATATATATATATTCACTGAAAAAAACATAGGTTATAGACCATATATAGTTAGGAATTAGCATTTACAAAACCTTGAAAATTCACTGAAAAAACCATAGGTTATACACCATATATAGTTAGGAATTAGCATTTAAAAAACCTTATTTTACTCACACAAAACCAATGAAATTCCATATATAGTTAGTTGTACTAACTATATATCGCGCACCCGCAATCCACTGCTGATCATGTCACATATTACATCATTCATGACATGGTCAGTGACATCACTGATGACATCACTGATGACATCTCAAATGACATCACTGATGACATCACTGATGACATCATCCAGTGACTGTATGTTTATGTAAAGTTAAAATATGTCTTACATATTGAAGAATGAGTGGATGTAGAAGTGTCTGAACAAAGGATTTAGTAGGTGCATGACTGACTGTATGAGTGAGTGATTAAATGTGTCTCACTGAGTGCATGGGTTAGTGACTAAACTGTCTTAATTTGTGCATCATTATGTCTGTTGTTCTGTAAACTGCTGCATGTGTTGATCAGTAGCTATATGATTAACTATATGGGTTATTGATTGGTTGCCCATGTATTTGTATGGGAGACTGAGAGTGTGTATGGGTGGCTGGGAGGTGTATGACTCTCTGCATAGATGTATGGGTTCAAAAGTGCATGTGGAAACAGCTGTATGGGTGGTTGACTGTGTGCATCAGTGTATTGGTGAGTGAATGGATATCTCAGTGCTACATGTCAAAGTAAGTACATATGTAAAACACAGTACATGTGAGAGTTGGCATATATAAATAACTTTGCATAAGAGCCAGTGAATGTGTGAGTGGCTGTATGGATGATTGTGAACTTGTATCAGGGATTGTAAAAGAGAGTAAATATGTGTTAGTATATGTTTGAATAAGTAAGGTGTGTATAACTGTATAGTTGAGGAAATGGAGGTGTGATTGATTCTTTACATGACTGACTAGGTGTGTAAGTAACTCCATGGATGAGTGACAGTCTGTGAGTGTCTGTTTACACTAAGTGTATCTAAGGTTATATTAGAGTCTGAAGAGGTTCATCGTATTATCACATGAATGATGTCATCAGTGATGTGATCAGTAATGTCAAATGAGATGTCATCAGTGATGTCATCAGTGATGTCATTTGAGATGTCATCAGTGATGTCATCAGTGATGTCACTGACCATGTCATGAATGATGTAATATGTGACATGATCAGCAGTGGATTGCGGGTGCGCGATATATAGTTAGTACAACTAACTATATATGGAATTTCATTGGTTTTGTGTGAGTAAAATAAGGTTTTTTAAATGCTAATTCCTAACTATATATGGTGTATAACCTATGGTTTTTTCAGTGAATTTTCAAGGTTTTGTAAATGCTAATTCCTAACTATATATGGTCTATAACCTATGGTTTTTTCAGTGAATTTCATTGGTTTTTTAAAACCAAATATCTATAGCTGTAAAATGTATTCTTCTTTAAATCCAAAAATATATTTTATATATTTATTAATAATTTTTTTTTAATATTTTTTTTGTTTCGCTCCCGGTCCGCGAACCGGGAAGCTTTCCGTTAGCTCAAATTGATGCCGTGACCCGGTCCGCGAACCGGTAAGATATCAACATAGTGACGGTATCGCGTTGCCGCGTAATGCGTCTTATGACGTACTGCGTTAGCGCACCCGGAAGTGCCCCGGGGCGCGGACCGAGGCGCGAAACGCAGCTCCCCGGAAGCGATCCGCGGCGCGTCGCGAAAGCGCGACATATCGCGTTGCCGCGTAATGCGTCTTGTGACGTACCGCGTTAGCGCACCCGGAAGTGTCCCGGGGCGCGGACCGAGGCGCGAAGCGCAGCGACCCGGAAGCTAACCGGGGCGCGTTCTGCAGCGCGTAACATGAGCGTGAGAGGTCATGTGACTTGTTAATAAAACTTTTCATTGGTTCATTTCACTTTTGGTTTCATAATGATGTAAGGCTAGGTCAGGTGACCTAAAAATAACACTTTTCATTGGTTGAGAAGTATTGTTTTTCCCAAATGATGAAAACCCCTCCTTCTTTCCTCACTCTGACTTTCATCATTGTGAGAGGAAGACCTTTACTACTATATGAGAAATGGCTTCATTGGTAGCTTCAGCTGGTGCACCCCCACCACCACCTCCACCTCCTCATGGGAAGAGAGGACCACCTCCCCAGGTCATGACCAACACTGAGGAGGAAGAGGAAGAAATGGATGAGGAGGGAGAAGAACCACAGTTCTTAGAAGAGGTGCCCCGGGTTTCCAGAAAGAAAGCCAGTTTCATCTGGCAGTTTTATTCGATCCCTCGTGGCCAAAAAAAAGTCAATGCGAGGTATGTCACCTGCCTCATATGCAAAGAACAATTATCCAGAGGGACGGACAAGAAATATAGTTACGGAAATCACACAATGCACAGGCACATGACAAGGAAGCATCCACTCAATTACAGCCGGGCGGAAATAAGGCATTTGCAGGACAATCCAAGATCAACTCCTGTGGCCAGACCAAGAATACCAATTTCATTAACACCAGAAGAGGCACGGGAAACTGTGCCAAATATACAAGAACATTTTGGCCACATGATACACTCTTGTATGCACTGTCGTGCGTTGTTAGCATGTGGCAACATGAGCATAAATGCTATAAACCTGGCGTATGAACACCATAATTGCCCTAACCGCCCCCAGTAATTTTTTTTTTGCTCCTGTTGAGCCCTTTTCAACGCCTGTTTTTTGTTGTTTCCCCCCCCCAAAAAAAACAAAAAAAAATATAAAATCGTTCAAAAAATACAAAAAAAACAAAAAAATTCAAAAAAAAAAAAATATATAAAACAACAAAAAAATACAAAAAAAAGTTCTTTTCAGAACTACCTTCCCTTTCAAAAAAAATTGCTAGAATGTTTAGCACTCTGGCAAGCTCTATTTCTTTTGGTTCGCTCCCCGGTTAGCTTCCCGGTACGCGGACCGGGAGCTAACCAAAAAAAATTTAAAAAAAAAAAAAGAGTAAGTATAAGGAAAGTAAACAGAGAGTGATGTTAAAAGAAAGACAGCTATAGGGAGTAAAGAAGACATACTGTTTAATAGATCTATTTACCGAAGAAAAGACGGAAGAGGGTATAATTGTGAAAAACAAAATAGATAACGAAGTGAAAGAAAAAAAATAACATTAACAAAGAAAAGTTTCTTGGAGAATGTGAGTGAATGTTCAAAATAAGATTAAAACATGAGGAATAACAGAGAGAAAAAATAGAAAACAGAAAACAAAAAATAACAGAAAAAGATTAATTGAAACAGCAAAGAAATGTAAGTAACATAGAGCCATATCATCAACATAGGCAATAAAAGTTTTGCAGCTTTTATTGGCAGAAATGTGTCGCTAAAGCTGCTTTTGCGGCAGAAAACTGCTGCTAAAACCACTTTTGCACCAGTTTTCTGCCAATAAAAAGAGCAATAATTTTATTGGCTGTGTTCATAATATGCCCCTTAGTGTGCTTCAACTACACAGAGAAAGCATTATGAACAAGTAGTGATAGAGTGATCAGTCAAAGACACTAAGAGTAATAGAGACGGAGTGAGTGAACAAGAGTGAGGAACTATGAGAAGAGAGGGACTGAGAAAAAGAGTGGAAGGAGTTGAGTAAGTAGGTAATAGAGAAAGGAATGAGGGAAGTAGCAAAGGCAGGAAACTGAGGGTTAAAGAAATGAAGCAGTGGAACTAATAGTAGGTGAATGTGATAGAAATGTAACAAAAAGAGTACAAAGCATTTACCTTATAATTGTCGTTAAATTACTCACTTTTTGTTTTTATACTTTCAATCTGTGAAAGAGAGAACAAACATTTCAAAAATATTAAAACATGTATTTAAAAATTACAAAAGACAAGGGAAAAGATTGAAGGACAAACAGTTTTTCAACAACTTTGACACTTACAGAAGCTTCTGCTTCTCCAGGCCCCCTACACAGTCCTAAAGATATACATTTTAAACTAACAGTATCTTGATGCAGATGAAGTGAGGCCTATCTTAAAACATGGTGCATCTTTTGCATTGCTGTTGTCTCAGAAAAGTGTCGCAAGACACTAAAATTGTAAATAATTGCTTCAGGATGCCAATAAGATGTGTCCTATCCAGAGGTTTGTTTGAGGTGAGGCCTACTCAGGGTTGCAGATGAAATTTCGAGTTGTTGAAGAGAATAGAGGACATAATACATGTGAAGGTCTACCAATGAAGTGAGTCATGTCCACTGCACTCTTGAACAAAGTCCAAACCTCCTATGTTTCCCTGGACAGACCTAAACTTGATCTGCACAATGTGATTCGTAATGATAGGAAACACAGGTGATGTAATTGAAATACGTGCAATTTATTTTGCTCATTTCACAATCACATCACTTGTGTTTCCTTTGCTTAGGTATCTCATTGTGCAGATGTAGTCTAGCATATGAAAGAATACGCAGAAGTGCAGCACTGCATGCAACAACTTTGACACTTACAGAAGCCTCACCTTCTCCATGCCTCCTACACAGTTCTACATATACATCATAAATGCAAACAGTACAGAATTAATTATACATGTTAAATGGTTTATTTTTGCTGTTCTCAGAATGTATCAAAATTCACTAAAAACAGTGACTTGAAGGTATTCATCATATAACAGCGGGGAAAAAAAAACACAATCAAAATGATTGTGTTTAAAAAACCCATACAACATAAGAAATCAGAATTCAGAACTCCTTAAAGTTAACTTACTTTCCATGACGTCAAAGGATGTCCTATGAACAGCTTACACTCTTTTGTGCTGTTATTACTTTCAGCCAGCCACTTTCTGAAAGAAAATCTCCATCGTTTTTAAAAACATGTTACATGCAATAAATGACTTCTTGCTCTCTACCACAAGTTTCCACAAGGCCAAATCTTGTCAGACCCATTTATAACTCTTGGATTTCTTGTAAGCCAATCCCGTCATTTGGCATTTCCGCAACTTTCAGAATTAAAATGTTGAAGATCATTTTCACAATCCTGGAATAGTAATATCTTCCCCTTCTTGCTCAGTCATGTTCTACATTTCCTATGACACTGATACTGCTTACTATGAAGCAGACTTACACTAACTCTATGACTACTACAATTATTTAATTCTCTACATCACTTTCAATCACAAAGCAATGTAAAACAGTAGACAGCGTTGCAGACTTACATTCCCTCTACTCTATGTTTTGATTGGCTGCTTCAATTAGCTTATAAAAAGAAATAGTTTTTCTGAACTCATTCAAAGTGCACTTATTTCTCCATGACGTCCAGTCTTATGGTTAGAAGTTATGTCTCTGAACTACACTTATCCTCAAGGCCAAATTGTGTCGGAGCCATTAGAACTTCTTGAAATTCCACAGAGCACATCCCGAGAATGTTTCCCTAAAATTTTGGTTTTAAAAACACCAGGTAAGAGTTTTTAAGGTCATACGGCAATTTTGTTTTGAAAATTAAAACAGAATCGTTGCAGAATGACCAGCTATTTCTAGACTTTAAATAAGCTGTGTAATGTCCTGATGTTATTGAAGGGCCGTCATGATATATAATTGCTGCAGTTACAAAAGTCCTTCCTGATATTGACAACTGCGAAGCTACAAAATTTTTAATTAAAGTTGTCAATTTTGTTCCATCAGGCCTACATCGTTGGAACATTAAAATGACATACTGGCCATATGTTCGTATAAATAATGTGGACATCATTTCAGATTTACATTGGCTACACTCCATGTTGTGATCAGCTGCTTTTACTAGCTTATTAAAGGAGACTGATTTACTGTCTGGCAAAGTTAAATATATAAATCTTTCTGAGTCTACACTAGTAGTACTTGATACCATACAGTTCTCGCAGTCATGCTGCCATTGATAAGAAAGCCCAAACAGCTGATCTACATCTACACCTTCAGCATGCAATACATCAAGCATATACATTAAAAACTCCTGACAATCTTGCTGAATATTTTGAGAGAATTGTGTTTGGCCTGAACATCTGTCTAACAGATTTCGAATTTCAGACACACTTTCTATGTTTCTTCTATCAGTGCTACATTTCTCTAACACAGAATTTAACAAACTGCAAAATCTTTGATCAGAATTGACCACAATCTCTTCTTTTACATTTTCTAGAGAAAACAAAACATTAACCACTACTTTAGCATAGCAGTTGACACCAGAACTGTTTTCAAATTGAAAACCAACAACATCTTCAACAGAATCCTTTTTGTTTCTGCTTGTAATTTTAGGTTCATCGACTTTTCGTCTTTTTGCTACAGCCTCCCCAGTATTGGTCACATTTCTTCGTTTCCGGCCTACCACACGTTTCTCAAACAAAGGATACTGAAGCAAATGTGGCGCATACTCTCTTCTTAACCTATTGTATTCCTTAACACAATCTAGATCCGCACAAATGTTTGTGACATCACACTCAATCAAGTACAATCCCGATAAAGTTCTAACTCGTGACAATGCCACATATGCCATACCCTCCTTGAACACAGAACTGCCAATATTCACCAATGCACAGTCTACACTTAAACCTTGCGATTTATGGATTGTCACCGCATATGCCAAGCAAACAGGAAACTGCTTACGGCGAACATATAAGTCTTTTACAAGCAAAAATCTAGCAGAGCAACGACCAATTAGCTGTACTTCCTCAATGCCATCAAATTTAATTTTTAAAAATTCAATTCCATCTCTATTTCTGTATTTCACAAAATCAACAACATTACCCATTGATCCATTTACCAGACCTCTTTCAACATGTAAATTCTTTCTTAAAATTATACGGCAGTTTAAGCACACATTCAGAGTCTTTTCAAAACCTGCAGTTTTAGATATACTCTTCTCTAATGAATCCAATTTTGTTTTCAGATTCTCAGACAAAATAATTGTTGATCCCATATGCTCTACTCTGTCAATAGCTTCCAGTTTCACAATCTCTTGCTTTTCTAAATGCAACATTTTGTTGTTAAATTTGGCACATTCTGCAAGAGTTGGCATCAAACATATTCCAGATTTCTTCTCAGTAATTTTCTGAAAAATATTCTCAGGCACAACATCTTCTTCTGGATATAAATTTGACAGTAATCGTGCATGTAAAGCTTCTTTCCCATGCTCGGTCACTTTTCCAATTCTAACATCTTGTAGAATAGTCTTGTAAACTTCATCCTTCGCCTGACGCATATTTTCATGCAGTTCAGCATAATTGAAGTTTAACCATATATTGACGTTGCCAATGCTGCCTAGGCACTTCCTGGTATCTTCATGCGTGAGCATTTTGAACACAGGTTGCCCTTTCACTGGTGTCAGCTGCAGAAGATCTCCGAAAACAATGATGTGTTTGCCACCAAATAACACATCATACTCTGTTTTGAGAACTTCTTGCATTCTCAAATGCACAAAGGCAAGCATGACATTGGAAACCATGCTTACTTCGTCAATGAAAAGAAGTTTCATTTTCCTCAAGATTCTTGAAACTTCAAAACAAGCATCTCCAGATAGCTTGTGATATTGTAATTTGTTGTCATGCTCCACTGGCAGCATCAGTAAACGATGTAAAGTAATCCCTTTAATATTATGTGCTGCCAGTCCAGTTGGAGCAGTGACAACACAAGACAGCGATGACTCTGTCCTTTCCTGCAAATAGCATGAAATTGCTTTAATGAGGAAACTTTTTCCAGTTCCCGCTTCTCCACTCACGTACAGTCGGACAGGCTTCAACGACGTACATGAGCACTCTTTCTTATCATGACTTAATCCATGATCAATTTGCATGGTAACTTCGTCATATATTTTCCTCTGCTCAACGTTGAGTTGTCTTTCCAACTCTTCTAAGTTAACCGCATCCTCTTGAGCATGTGCCATGGCTCTTTCCACTTCATTCATAGCAGTGGCAGCTTCATTTTCAATAACAGGTCCTCCTAGTGGATCCTGACTCAATGAAGCAGAACTCTGACTGTCCTGAGAACTGTCTCTGGCAATCTCGGCTGCAATCGTTGCTTCCTGCTCAATTTCCGCATTCAACATTTCTACATATTTGGGAAAAGCAGGACATTCTATGGTCTCCTTGGCGGCATTGAAAGAGTCTTCGTAACAGAGAAAATCTCCAAGCAGTTCCTCTTCTGCACGCCAAGGCTTGAAAAGTTGCAAAAGTGCTAAATAGAAAAACTCCTTTTTTTCAGGAGATTCGCCACTCAATTTTCGATGGTTTACCAAGTGGCATTTTCTTTGCTTGACCAGACATCCCTCACTTCCTATTACAGCATACACTCCTTTCTCAGTATCTTCTTTGATGTTCCTCTTGAATATGTAATTTTGAAGAACCTCATACAGACAAACATTCTCGAGGTGAATGCTTCGATTTGGATAATATGTATCCAACATGTTGGTCTTCAAAATGTCGGTACTGTTTGGCTCCTTTTCCGCCAAATACTCAATTTCCCGGACAGGTTTGAGAACTCGATTACGCGTTGCAGCAAGACCAAGACTCGCCCAAACGATACTCCTGGACTTGGCATAGAGACTTGCTGAAGACAACCGGTCAGAATATTCGTACGCTCCGATTTCTCGATGCGACAACATCTTCAGACTGAAACTGTACAACTTCTTGCTGAGGCTCTTTTCATGGGAAATGTCCTCCCACATATCCTTCAATTCTGTCTTCTCTTTTTTGGTGATGTAAGACGTCACATACCGAGCCACAGCCATACAGTTATCAGCCACAAACTGTATATCCATGTTAGCATTCCACATGGACAAAATCACAGGGTTGTAGTCATTGATGTACTTGGACTCTTCGTTCCTCTTCAAATTGTATGTGTTTTTAGGTGATTTCTTCATGACATTGTGTCGCAGCGAAGACATCAAACTGTTTACTCTTCCTTTAGAAATCACCGGTCGTGGAAAGCCGAAACGACATTTGGTGTAGAACTTGTCCTTGTTTCGGAATTTACGACGGCAGTACTTTCCACATCGATGGCTTTGGAAACGCAGAACTTTTTCTCTTAGGCTTTTCTTCTCCTTTGCGTTTGGAACAACACACGTAGAATACTGTTGGATGAAACTCATCACCGAGTCTTCTGGATCCGTTCCAAATTTAGGTGCATCCTTGATCCACAGCAACATATGTATATGAGGAGCACCTCTTGCTTGGTACTCCTTTCTCCAGAAGAAATCCAACACCTCTCCAAGAGGTGGATTCTTCTTATTCATGATGAAAGACATCATAGCTTCAAATCTATGATTGAAGTACCTACATACATTGACTGGATCCAAAGAGCACAGTTCTCCGGGTGTCTTGAATTCGATGTTATCTACGTTAGCATTTGCCTCTCGTAGAAATTCAAGTAAGTCTTCCCAGCCATACTCGGCACAGCTCAGAGTGAGGAACCATGTGGGAGTACCTAAGTTCCTCAGCATACATTTTAAATCACCATGACGACGGTACCAGTACTCATTAGTACCACGCTGACACGCCATGAGATTAATCAGGTGAGAATCCAAAATACTGTCTTGGACATTGACTTTATCCATAAAGTCACTTGCCGAGATGTTTTGCATGTGTATACCACTTTTCAAGATGTGGTTCACTGCATATGACAGTCCAGACAGATCGCTTTCAAACAGGAGATGAAACAAATAAGGAATGCATTGTCGAAACCTAGCATCTCCTGCATACAATCGCAAAGTCCGGTATTCAGAAGCAGGAATTTGATGAGGTCGCTCATCATATCTTCCTCCCTGACCTGTTGGAAAAAGCTGTGGGAAACACAGAGCTTCCAAACTTTCCTCCCAAACACTAATGGGACTCCCTTTGGCTTGTTTCATTTGAAACAACTCAATAGCATTCCCCATGACTTCCTTGGAATGCAAAGGATGAACACTATAATGTTCATATATTTCTTCACTAGTAGAGGGTTCTACTTTCTCAATTTGACCAGCACACAAATCGCTATCCTCTTCCTCACTTACTTCCTCTTCTGCAACATATACATTCTTATAGTATTTATTATTTTTTTTCAAATACAATGTTGCCTTTTTAACTTTCCTAACATCTACTAAATCTTGCCATATTTTCTTATTCTTTGTCGGAACCCCATTAACTAAGATAACCAGAGGTTCCTCTTCCACTTTTTCTACTCCAATTGTGTTAATGTTTTTCTTCAAATCTAGAGGCAAATAAACAACTCTTCCCTTTAATCCTCTCTGTAAATCTGATGGAGGCAATTTCCCTGTCTTTGGCTCCATTCTTACAATAGCCTGAAAGGGATGGATACTTTGAATCAAAATAGATTCATAAGTATTTAAATCCTTCAATTCAGAAGGAATCTCAACCAATTCCAGATTATTATGAACTGCTCTAGCAGGCATCTGGTTTTGATTTAATTTGCAACAACAATAAGTACACACACGTTGATCGAATCCCAAATCAAAACAATTTTCTACCATCAAGTATGTTGCAAAATCCTTCCATTCACTATTATTTTCCCTTTCACTTTTTGCATATAAATCCACTAACTTAGTCTGATTCTTATAATAAGTGCGTCGACAACACACACAAGTGAAATTAGGCCTCTCACTTGATTTCACCTGAAACGTCGCAATTTCCCTCTGGAAATTATCTGTACTGGAAACCTGTACACTATCTTCCACATTACCCTCTTCTTCTGGGTCAATTTCAACATTCTCCTCTTTACTTCCAAAGTAACAAAACTCAATTTCTTCACATATGTTCTTCACATCTATTTCAGAACCATGCAAAAGAGCAGCGCATAATTGTTTAAGCATAATTGCTGGACTCTTAGCATAATACAATATTCTAACTAATTTCCTCACTTTATTATGATGCACTGCTAGCATCCTGAAATGATGAAAAACACTCTGGCATACTCTCCTGGAAAGACAAGCCAGTGAATGACCATGCAAACCTGTCACTTCTCTCACTCTGCAAGGATCTAATTCTTGCAACAACCTTATTTTCTGCTTCAAACTTTTCTTATTAAATGACCGTACAAAATCACAAAGCAAATTGATGGAATCCTGTCGCACACTACAAATACTACTACACTTCCAGGTGTACACAGGACCCTTAGCACGTCTTCCTAAAACCTCATTACCTAACACCTCTTCTGTTTCTGTTGTCACAAGTTTTTCTTTTTCAACTGGACAACCATCTTTCACTTCATAAGCACGACCACTGGTGTCAACTGCATGCACCAAATCATTATCCTGGAAATAACTCTCCTCATTAAAAAATGCCTCACAGCTTGAACTATGCATCCATTCTCCAGAAAAAACTTCACAAAAATTACTACGATTGACTATTCTCTTCCATCTACTATTTCTTTTGAAATCATAAATTGCCTTGTTTAGCTTCCTAATTCTATTGATTATCAAAATAAATAACTTACGTTTAATTTCAAATGCCTGATCAATAACTTTCTCAACTTTTTTTTTTTCTCTTATAAAAAACCAGTTTCTGTTGACCTTTCTTAATATTTTTTCACAAATTGCCAATTATCCTGTTGCGGAACATTCGTTTACGAATGTCCCTAAACTGTTGTTTCCTTCTACAATCATGCACAGAGTTATCTCTTGCTCTAGCAGTAACATTTTTGATTGGCCTTTCCTTTCCATTTGAATTGCTTCTCTTTTTATGGACTGAAACATTTTCTGTAGTAATATTTTTTTTACTACACATATTTCTTATGAAATATTTTGTGCTCTTACCCGGTGCTTTCTTCGTGACTTGACAAATCTTTTTGTTAGAGGACTGCTGCTTATTTTGTTTCACCTGCTGTCTTTGACGTTTTGCAGCCTTTCTCTGTCTTTCTATTGTTGGCATGGTGAAATCTTGAAATGATCTGCAGTTGAATCTGTGGAAAAATATAATAAATAATGTTATTAACCATTATTACCAAACATATATATATATATATATATATATATATATATATATATATATATATATATATATATATATATATATATATATATATATATATATATATATATATATATATATATATATATATATATATATTACCTACTGGCGGTCGCCAGTAGGTATATATAGTTAGGATTTTTTCTCTATGGGATTTTTGAAAATTCTATGTCTAATAACTTTGGCGTTTGTGGACGTAATTGGCTGAAATTTTCAGGAAAATGGCACATTTTGTTTCTGAGCAGCCCCTGAAAATTTTGGGGGGGTTCGTCAAGGGGGGGGCGAGAAAAAAGGGGGGTCCCAAAACGCGTTTTTCCCATGTTAATTTCCATAGGGCGGTTGGCCTCACTTTTAGCCCGAACGGCTGAATGGATTTGCACGAAACTTGGCAAAATTGTAGGGACTGGTAGCCCGATGTGCCTTTTGTAGGTCTCAATATATGTGCTCCAGTGGATTTTGAGAAATTAACGTTTAAAAAAAGATATATATCTGTAACAGCGGACCGGGCAGCGCTCCAGTACGCGTACTTTTCGCGCAACGGAGCTTTGTGAAGCGAAGCTGATTGGTTCTCCGGCGTCTGTAAACATTCCAAACAGTCTGTAGCGGCCGCCATCTTGTCTCTCGGTAGGATCGAGAGACAAGAGGAGGCCAAAGCGAAGGGGCAAATGATCATAAGGGGGCATAGTAGATTGTCGCTGACCCCCTAGGTTTGATGTGGAGGTTTTAAAAGGGCCCCGCGGGGCAAAAAAAAATAAAATAATAATAATCGAACGGCTGAATGGATTTGCACGAAACTTGGCAAAATTGTAGGGACTGGTAGCCCGATGTGCCTTTGCTAGGTCTCAATATATGTGCTCCAGTGGATTTTGAGAAATTAACGTTCAAAAAAAGATATATATCTGTAACAGCGCTCCGCTTCGCGTACTTTTCGCGTTACGGAGGTTTGCGAAGCTGATTGGTTCTTCGGCGTCTGTAAACATTCCAAACAGTTCGTAGCGGCCGCCATCTTGTCTCTCGGTAGGATCGAGAGACAAGAGGAGGCCCCCCCTTTTTTTCTCGGCCCCCCCTTTGACGAACCCCCCCCCAAATTTTCAGTAGGTTTTGATGTGGAGGCTTTGAAAGGGTCTCGCAGGGCAAAAAAAATATATACCGTTTTTTTAGTTTTTTTGCGTGGAGTGCGCCCGGTTCGCGAACCGGGAAGCGTTCTGGGGAGCGTACTTTCTTGAAAATTAGTGAAAAAAGTTAGAGTAAAATAAATAATTGTGAGTGATCAGATGTAGGGTAGCTCTGAGAAGAGCTTTTGGGTTTATGGTACATTTAGGTACTTATAAGTAGGTACCAATGCACAGTCTTAAATTCAAAATGAAAACTCTGTTGCCCTCATCTGAGAAGTGAACTCCATCTCCTCTGTAGATATCTTGCATGTAGTAACGCAAGTTATTGTTGTACAGGGAGCCCATTCCATGGTCTCTCATGTAAGCTGAAACAGATTTGTTTACATGCTTCCTCGATTTCTCAATTTGTGGACAAAATTGGTTCGACCACCTCCATTTCTGTCTTTGGCATATATTTGAATATACCAAGGCAGTCTGAGGAAAAAGTGCCATCAATTGCTCAAAGGTGTCCTTTAAAAGCATTTCCAGACCTACCCCAGTCAAAGTGCCCAAATCATTACCTCCACAGTGCACAATTAACAGGTCAGGTTTTGGCAAATGCATAAAGGTTTTCACCAATGGTATCAATTGGTGACATTTTAATCCTCTGTGGCCAAACCACTTAATTTCCACATCTTGTAAATTGAGGTTAGGTAAATTCCTGTTTTCAGCGTACCTTTGAGCCCAATAGATATAACTATGTCCAACAATCCAGACAGAAAACATGGCGAGAGAAGGTTCTCCTGCAGTCAGATGAAGTGTGGCAATGAAATGGCAGTTGAAAAAATGAGAGTGTAAAATGAAAAAAACTGAGGAGTTTCTGTGTTAATGAAGCAGTAAGAGTGATTGGTGGATTTTGATTGCTGAAAACAGAAAGTTAGTGTGCATGGATGAGTTCGTTGAAAGATGTATTTTGAGTGGCGAAGAAAAAATCATTAAATGAAAGAATGCTCTGGATATGCAGGTGCACTGAGAGTTCAGAGTTCAATTGCAACATTGTTGTGTGAACTTGCAAACACCAGAGGTCTTGCAAGAGGTGGTTGCTATGCAGAAAAGGCATGAAATGGCAGAGGGGGGAAGGGTTTTCATTTGAAAAAAAGTGAGGGAAGAGTTTTGATTGGGTGACATGAGAGATATGTGTGAGGAATTACAGCATTTCTGTGCTTTTGATAGCTGCAGACTCTGGAGTGCATACCTTTTGCTCTGCTGAAGACAAATTGGTGTGTTTCTGAGACTGTTTTGAAACTCAAAGTATTTGCTAAGGTGAGAAAAGATTTCTTTAATTTAGATAGAAAATAGTGTGCTTTAAGGAGAAAATTATGAAGAAAGTTGTGTTTTTCAAATGTTGCTTTGTCTCAAGTGTTTTACAAATAGATTTTGTTTCTTTGAGAAATTGTAATTGGAGAAAATGTGAAGTATTAGTACTGACAGGGCTTTTATGTGCATAGGAGCTGTGGAGTGTTTTCAAATTATGACTTGTAAATCGTTTTTGAGAAAAAGCAATGGTTTTAATATTGATGAGAAGGACATAATGGTGTCTGCTTCTTTATAAGGTAATTGAGAGTCTCTGATGTTATTTTTCCCATTTCAATGTAAGAAGTTTGTCTGTGGAGCAAATTGCTTGTAAATATGCTCCCACCTGTGCATGGCAAATTTAGATTTTGAATGTTTGCGTTACATAGGCATGTTAAAGGTGACTGAAACATGCTGCAAAGGCAATCAAAAAACGCTTTTATGTGTCTTAAGGACATTTTAAGTCATTTCCCCATGTGCAGTGTTTTCAAATTATGAGTTGAAAATCGTTTTTGAGCTAAAGGAATGTTTTCAAAATTTATGTGCGCCATATGCCCCCAAATTTCTTTTTCAGGGGTGCAGCAGGGTGTTCTTGAGACACCCCTGCACCCTCGGAAAAATTCGTAATTTGCAAAGAGGTAATTGCTAATCGCAAATTGCACCTTCATTCCTATGGGCCTCCTGCTGCATGGAAATGAATGGGTAATTTGTAATTAGCAAATAGGTCATCGCAAACTAGGAATGGTAAAGAATCGCTATTTATTCCTTAAAGTTCGCTATTTAGGAAATGCAAAAAACTTTGATGATACATATGGCGGTTCATTTCTAACAAGATAAGAAGCATAGGGATAGATTTATGATGACTGGCGCATCACCAGGGATGTGTTAGTCATTCTGTGACGCTGTTCCGTCACCTATGGTGTGCTGCATCTACAATGCGGCGCATCATGGGGCAAAAACAGCACAGATGCGTGACGTATCTGTGCCGTAAAGGTGGCGCATTGCTGGAGTTGTATCGCAAGTGTGATGAAGCTCCAGCAAGGCTCAGGGGTGTCCCTGTCGCAGGGTTTCTGTTCTCAGACAGAACTGTGGACAGAGGATTGGAACCTCGGCGAATTAGGGTGTCCCAAAACTCACCTTAGTAATCAAAACCCCTTAGCAAGCTAGGTACAGTGTCACATTGGATATAACAAACTCTCAATGTTTAGACAATCCAGAATATGAACTTATAGTACCTCAGGATACGTGGAACTCATGAACAGTCGGTCGTTATATATTTCTTAGAAACCAGAACATGGAGTTAAGAAGAACACATGTGTATTTGAAATGTTTATTTACTAATGCCGTCTTCTCAGGCGTAGTATCTTAGATTATACAAGTACACATATTATCAGTAGCAAAATTACCAGCATAGTTAGTAGTACATAAAAAGCGAATGGTGACAGTATGTTAACATGCTGTAAATGAATAAGAGTTAGCAACACTTATAAGCAGCCGCGGGCCGTGGAGGGAGTTACGGTGGGGCAGGGAGGCGGGGAGGGGGAGGGGCAGGGTGGAGAGGGCTCCACCCTGCCCCTCCCCCTCCCCGCCTCCCTGCCCCACCGTAACTCCCTCCACGGCCCGCGGCTGCTTATATCTCACCCTCCCTAATACACATAATATATTATTTGCTAAGAAGGTCTCTTTGTGTTGGTATAGGGCGTGCCGATACTTTAGTGTCTTAGATTTGAAGGAATCACATCAGCATACACCAGCTCTCTCTTCATGTGAACCGCATCAAGTGTTGTGTATGTGTGTTCGGCAAAGCAATATAAAACCCGCCTCATGCCCAGAATTGGCAGAAGCTGCACTTATGTTATGAGTATGAAGTCGTGGAGATCAGACCTCATAACAATTCTGTATCGTGTTGTTCTTGAAACTTCAGCACTCGCTGTACAGATATAGTTTAACAAGTAAAGCAGATAGTAGAGCAATAACATATTATTGTCATGTAAATCACGATGAACTATTAGGTTGAAAGCTAAAGCAACAACTAAGTGTCGTGTGCAGAAGTTGCAAAAAAGGAAAAAATGGCGTTTAAACCGGTAATGAGTCCATGCTAACTTAACACGGTGTAAAGATATCCAGGACCTAGATGACACCTCCCCATGATCCGGAAACGAACTGAATAAGATAATAGAAGTGCCATCTCATGAGAGCAGATTGCAAGTTTATATGTGGACGGTCCGCAAGGTAAAACATTAAAAACTAGGAAAATTTAATGCTAAAGAAAAATAAAACAGCCAAGTACTTTATCGAGTCTTAAGCCAATAGGCAAGCTAAATAATAAAAACTTGACAAATAAGTCAATGAATTGTCAATGAAATGCTAGTACTCAGCATATCAAACATGAAAAAGGTCTATGACATAACTGTGTATGCAAAATAAGCTGCAACAGCCTCCAATAGGAAGTCACCGTCTTCATCCGAAAAGAGTTCAGCCATCCAATTTAAAAGCGGAAAAGAACATACGTGCTCTCCCAGCACCGGATCCTCTATCAACATCAGAGGACAGCTCGGTGGGTTTTCAAGAAAGCTCTGTTCCAAGAAAGACTGTGTTGCCGCCAGTAAATTCCAGGGACCAATTAGTCCATGCATCAATGCCACAGCCATAATCCTTTCGCCAGGACAAACCAACTCGTGAGTAATGATAGGAGTCATCAGCTGATTAAAGTCGACGTCAGGAGAAACCGGTCCGCAGAGACACAAATCAATGGCCCGATGGAAATCACAGGTCAGGCAGTGAAATACAGGCTGGACACAGGTGAAGTAGGAGAATCGAAAAGATAATCCATATGCCGTGCTTAATATCGCCAACGGCATTGTGCCATAATATTCTAGCATGCGATTGCGGAACAGTGTCAGCAGCTGCAGGGCGGGAGCTTGCACAGGAGGGACATCCATATTTAAAAATGTAAAAAAGCACAAGAGCGTCCGCTGGTAATGCAAGTAAAAATGGGAATCCACGAAGCAGAGTGGAAAAAATAGAATGAAAGAAAGCAGGGATGACTCCAAAGATTTTCTCAAATGAAGTCACGAGACCACTGGTAACAACTTTAAAAAAGTGCGCCAGGCCCTTTGTGGAGGACGCGTTAGAGATAGTCCGAACCATCTTGCTGAAATGGAAAGGCGAATCTGTATTTAAAAGGGTCTGCAACTCTGTACGGGTGTTCGCTATGTGAAGCACGAAAGTTTCACGGGCCGAAGTCAAGGCCACCTCTCTCTGAGACAAAAGAGCTCTTATTCTTGTCATGCCGTTGAAATGTGCTCCCAAGGTTGGTATTTGTGGCCAGATTGAAAACTCCGTATGTTCATGTGTGGGAGGAAATAGAACATTTCTGCAGCAAATAACCCGTTCATTTACTGTTACGATAAAATGAATACTTTTAATTGACCCAGAACAATCTTCATTATTGAGCATCAAATAACTACCATTTTCCAAGAACTTGAACGTGGGGATGATAGCAGGAACTGGTGTGCCTTGCAACACGCAAGCCATATTTGGTCGGTGTTTGTTGCATGAACCGTGTAACTGTATGTGCCTACACATTAGTGAATGATCTGGCGTCTCAGTGCATTCCTCTCCATTCAGATAAACTTCTTGATCATCTTTGAAAATCTGTATGTGTATGGAAGCGACCAGACCTCATGAAGAAAACCACTACCTAAAGGTTAATAACGACCTATTGGTATATATTTCATACAATTTGAAAACCTTTTATAAAGCAAAAGGCAGCGTTATTAAACCGTGGATAAGGCACGTTGCCAAAGCAGTCAACCTTTTGGATTTATACTGGAAATGTTAAAGGAAGAATTACGGAGTAGGGCCTGTAAATCTTTAATGGACAACGAGTAAAATTACTCCAACTATCATATTCCTCTCACTCCGGGATAGTAGGGGTGTTTAATTTTTTAGAAGTAGCCAATCCAAAGCATTTGGTCTGGGAAATTGTTTCATTCACAAACAACATATGATTTGGGATGAGACATGCACGGTGGAAAGCCTTAGTGCCTTGTACCTGCCAGGTTCGTGAACCCCAAACTGATGTAGATCCTGGATATTTTTACTCTGTGTTAAGTTAGCATGGGCTCATTACTGGTTTAAACGCCATTTTTCCTTTTTTGTAACTTCTGCACACGACACTTAGTTGTTGCTTTAGCTTTCAGCCTACCTGCGTCAAGATCTATGCCTGCTTCAAGCAGGCGCAGGGTTTTGATGTAGCTTTGTCCTATCTGATTGTAAATGCGGCACACCGTGGGTGGCAGAGCAGCGGTGCACGTTAACTGGTGCATCCCTGGGGATGTGCTAGTTAATATAAATCTGCCCCTTTACATTTAATTATGTGCAGGGGACACAGAGTAGGTGAGGTTTATCCAAGGTTAAGAAGAGATGAGTCCTGTTCAGTGAAAAATTGGAGATAGGCTTCAGTATATTATATACTTAAGTAGTGTGTTAAGTTTTTGATGACTGTTATTAATTTACTGTTGGGTAATAGTGGTTAATAACATTTTTTATTATATTTTACCACAGATTCAACTGCAGATTATTTCAAGATTTTAGGATGCCAAGCAAAGAAAGAGTGAGAAAGGCTGCAAAACGTCAAAGACAGCAGGACCATGGAATAATGCAGCAGTCCTCTAACAAAAAGATTTGTCAAGTCACCAAGAAAGCACCGGGTAAGAGTCCAAAAACAGTCATAAGAAATATGTCTAGTAAAAAAAATATTACTACAGAAAATGTTTCAGTCCAGAAAAGGAGAAACAATTCAAATGGTAAGGAAAGGCCAATGAGAAATGTTACTGCTAGAGTAAGAGATAACTCTATGCATGAAAGTAGAAGGAAACAACAGTTTAGGGACATTCGTAAACGAATGTTCCGCAACAGGATAATTGGGAATTTGTTAAAAAATATTAAGAAAGGTCAACAGAAAGTGGTTTTTTATAAGAGAAAAAAAATAGTTGAGAAAGTTATTGATCAGGCATTTGAAATTAAACGTAAGTTATTTATTTTGACAATCAATAGAATTAGGAAGCTAAACAAGGCAATTTATGATTTCAAAAGAAATAGTAGATGGAAGAGAATAGTTAATCGTAGTAATTTTTGTGAAGTTTTTTCTGGAGAATGGATGCATAGTTCAAGCTCTGAGGCATTTTTTAATGAGGAGAGTTATTTCCAGGATAATGATTTGGTGCATGCAGTTGACACCAGTGGTCGAGCTTATGAAGTGAAAGATGGTTGTCCAGTTGAAAAAGAAAAACTTGTGAGAACAGAGATAGAAGAGGTGTTAGGTAAGGAGGTTTTAGGGAGACGTCCTAAGGGTCCTGTGTACACCTGGAAGTGTAGTAGTATTTGCAGTGTACGACAGGATTCCATCAATTTGCTTTGTGATTTTATACGGTCATTTAATAAGAAAAGTTTGAAGCAGAAAATGAAGTTGTTGCAAGAATTAGATCCTTGCAGAGTGAGAGAAGTGATAGGTTTGCATGGTCATTCACTGGCTTGTCTTTCCAGGAGAGTATGCCAGAGTGTTTTTCATCATTTCAGGATGCTAGCAGTGCATCATAATAAAGTGAGGAAATTAGTTAGAATGTTGTATTATGCTAAGAGTCCAGCAATTATGCTTAAACAATTATGCGCTGCTCTTTTGCATGGTTCTGAAATAGATGTGAAGAATATATGTGAAGAAATTGAGTTTTGTTACTTTGGAAGTAAAGAGGAGAATGTTGAAATTGACCAAGAAGAAGAGAGTAATGTGGAAGATAGTGTACAGGTTTCCAGTACAGATAATTTCCAGAGGGAAATTGCGACGTTTGAGGTGAAATCAAGTGAGAGGCCAAATTTCACTTGTGTGTGTTGTCGACGCACTTATTATAAGAATCAGACTAAGTTAGTGGATTTATATGGAAAAAGTGAAAGGGAAAATAATAGTGAATGGAAGGATTTTACAACATACTTGATGGTAGAAAATTGTTTTGATTTGGGATTGGATCAACGTGTGTGTACTTATTGTTGTAACAAATTAAATCAAAACCAGATGCCTGCTAGAGCAGTTCATAATAATCTGGAATTGGTTGAGATTCCTTCTGAATTGAAGGATTTAAATACTTATGAATCTATTTTGATTCAAAGTATCCATCCCTTTCAGGCTATTGTAAGAATGGAGCCAAAGACAGGGAAATTGCCTCCATCAGATTTACAGAGAGGATTAAAGGGAAGAGTTGTTTATTTGCCTCTAGATTTGAAGAAAAACATTAACACAATTGGAGTAGAAAAGTGGAAGAGGAACCTCTTGTTATCTTAGTTAATGGGGTTCCGACAAAGAATAAGAAAATATGGCAAGATTTAGTAGATGTTAGGAAAGTCAAAAGGGCAACATTGTATTTGAAAAAATATAATAAATACTATAAAAATGTATATGTTGCAGAAGAGGAAGTAAGTGAGGAAGAGGATAGCGATTTGTGTGCTGGTCAAATTGAGAAAGTAGAACCCTGTACTAGTGAAGAAATATATGAACATTATAGTGTTCATCCTTTGCATTCCAAGGAAGTCATGGGGAATGCTATTGAGTTGTTTCAAATGAAACAAGCGAAAGGGAGTCCCATTAGTGTTTGGGAGGAAAGTTTGGAAGCTCAGTGTTTCCCACAGCTTTTTCCAACAGGTCAGGGAGGAAGATATGATGAGCGACCTCATCAAATTCCTGCTTCTGAATACCGGACTTTGCGATTGTATGCAGGAGATCCTAGGTTTCGACAATGCATTCCTTATTTGTTTCATCTCCTGTTTGAAAGCGATCTGTCTGGACTGTCATATGCAGTGAACCACATCTTGAAAAGTGGTATACACATGCAAAACATCTCGGCAAGTGACTTTATGGATAAAGTCAATGTCCAAGACAGTATTTTGGATTCTCACCTGATTAATCTCATGGCGTGTCAGCGTGGTACTAATGAGTACTGGTACCGTCGTCATGGTGATTTAAAATGTATGCTGAGGAACTTAGGAACTCCCACATGGTTCCTCACTTTGAGCTGTGCTGAGTATGGCTGGGAAGACTTACTTGAATTTCTACGAGAGGCAAATGCTAACGTAGAAAACATCGAATTCAAGACACCCGGAGAACTGTGCTCTTTGGATCCAGTCAATGTATGTAGGTACTTCAATCATAGATTTGAAGGTATGATGTCTTTCATCATGAATAAGAAGAATCCACCTCTTGGAGAGGTGTTGGATTTCTTCTGGAGGAAGGAGTACCAAGCAAGAGGTGCTCCTCATATACATATGTTGCTGTGGATCAAGGATGCACCTACATTTGGAACGGATGCAGAAGACTCAGTGATGAGTTTCATAGAACAGTATTCTACGTGTGCTGTTCCAAACGCAAAGGAGAAAAAAAGCCTAAGAGAAAAAGTTCTACGTTTCCAAAGCCATCGATGTGGAAAGTACTGTCGTCGTAAATTCCGGAACAAAGACAAGTTCTACACCAAATGTCGTTTCGGCTTTCCACGATCGGTGATTTCTAAAGGAAGAGTGAACAGTTTGATGTCTTCGCTGCGACATAATGTGATGAAGAAATCACCTAAAAACACATACAATTTGAAGAGGAACGAAGAGTTTAAGTACATCAACGACTACAACCCGGTGATTTTGTCCATGTGGAATGCTAACATGGATATACAGTTTGTGGCTGATAACTGTATGGCTGTGGCTCGGTATGTGACATCTTACATCACCAAAAAAGAGAAGACAGAATTGAAGGATATGTGGGAGGACATTTCCCATGAAAAGAGCCTCAGCAAGAAGTTGTACAGTTTCAGTCTGAAGATGTTGTCGCATCGAGAAATCGGAGCTTACGAATGATCTGACCGGTTGTCTTCAGCAAGTCTCTATGCCAAGTCCAGGAGTATCGTTTGGGCGAGTGTTGGTCTTGCTGCAACGCGTAATCGAGTTCTGAAACCTGTGCGGGAAATTGAGTATTTGGCGGAAAAGGAGCCAAACAGTACCGACATTTTGAAGAGCAACATGTTGGATACATATTATCCAAATCGAAGCAGTCACCTCGAGAATGTTTGTCTGTATGAGGTTCTGCAAAATTACATATTCAAGAGGAACATCAAAGAAGATACTGAGAAAGGAGTGTATGCTGTAATAGGAAGTGAGGGATGTCTGGTCAAGCAAAGAAAATGCCACTTGATAAACCATCGAAAATTGAGTGGCGAATCTCCTGAAAAAAAGGAGTTTTTCTATTTAGCACTTTTGCAACTTTTTAAGCCTTGGCGTGCAGAAGAGGAACTGCTTGGAGATTTCCTTTGTTACGAAGACTCATTCAATGCTGCCAAGGAGACCATAGAATGTCCTGCTTTTCCCAAATATGTAGAAATGTTGAATGTGGAAATTGAGCAGGAAGCAACGATTGCAGCCGAGATTGCCAGAGACAGTTCTCAGGACAGTCAGAGTTCTGCTTCATTGAGTCAGGATCCACTAGGAGGACCTCTTATCGAAAATGAAGCTGCCACTGCTATGAATGAAGTGGAAAGAGCCATGGCACATGCTCAGGAGGATGCGGTTAACTTAGAAGAGTTGGAAAGACAACTCAACGTTGAGCAGAGGAAAATATATGACGAACTTACCATGCAAATTGATCATGGATTAAGTCATGACAAGAAAGAGTGCTCATGTACGTCATTGAAGCCTGTCCGACTGTACGTGAGTGGAGAAGCGGGAACTGGAAAAAGTTTCCTTATTAAAGCAATTTCATGTTATTTGCAGGAAAGGACAGAGTCATCGCTGTCTTGTGTTGTCACCGCTCCAACTGGACTGGCAGCACATAACATTAAAGGGATTACTTTACATTGTTTACTGATGCTGCCAGTGGAGCATGACAACAAATTAGAATATCACAAGCTATCTGGAGATGCTTGTTTTGAAGTTTCAAGAGTCTTGAGGAAAATGAAACTTCTTATCATTGACGAAGTAAGCATGGTTTCCAATGTCAGGCTTGCCTTTGTGCATTTGAGAATGCAAGAAGTTCTCAAAACAGAGTATGATGTGTTATTTGGTGGCAAACACATCATTGTTTTCGGAGATCTTCTGCAGCTGACACCAGTGAAAGGGCAACCTGTGTTCAAAATGCTCACGCATGAAGATACCAGGAAGTGCTTAGGGAGCATTGGCAACGTCAATATATGGTTAAACTTCAATTATGCTGAACTGCATGAAAATATGCGTCAGGCAAAGGATGAAGTTTACAAGACTATTCTACAAGATGTTAGAATTGGAAAAGTGACCGAGCATGGGAAAGAAGCTTTACATGCACGATTACTGACAAATTTATATCCAGACGAAGATGTTGTGCCTGAGAATATTTTTCAGAAAGTTACTGAGAAAAAATCTGGAATATGTTTGATGCCAACTCTTGCAGAATGTGCCAAATTCAACAACAAAATGTTGCATTTAGAAAAGCAAGAGATTGTGAAACTGGAAGCTATTGACAGAGTAGAGCATATGGGATCAACAATTATTTTGTCTGAGAATCTGAAAACAAAATTGGATTCATTAGAGAAGAGTATATCTAAAACTGCGGGTTTTGAAAAGACTCTGAATGTGTGCTTGAACTGCCGTATAATTTTAAGAAGGAATTTACATGTTGAAAGAGGTCTGGTAAATGGATCAATGGGTAATGTTGTTGATTTTGTGAAATACAGAAATAGAGATGGAATTGAATTTTTAAAAATTAAATTTGATGGCATTGAGGAAGTACAGCTAATTGCTCGTTGTTCTGCTAGATTTTTGCTTGTAAAAGACTTATATGTTCGTCGTAAGCAGTTTTCTGTTTGCTTGGCATATGCGGTGACAATCCATAAATCGCAAGGTTTAAGTGTAGACTCTGCATTGGTGAATATTGGCAGTTCTGTGTTCAAGGAGGGTATGGCATATGTGGCATTGTCACGAGTTAGGACTTTATCGGGATTGTACTTGATTGAGTGTGATGTCACAAACATTTGTGCGGATCTAGATTGTGTTAAGGAATACAATAGGTTGAGAAGAGAGTATGCGCCACATTTGCCTCAGTATCCTTTGTTTGAGAAACGTGTGGTAGGCCGGAAACGAAGAAATGTGACCAATACTGGGGAGGTTGTAGCAAAAAGACGAAAAGTCGATGAACCTGAAATTATAAGCAGAAACATAAAGGATTCTGTTGAAGATGTTGTTGGTTTTCAATTTGAAAACAGTTCTGGTGTCAACTGCTATGCTAATGTAGTGGTTAATGTTTTGTTTTCTCTAGAAAATGTAAAAGAAGAGATTGTGGTCAATTCTGATCAAAGATTTTGCAGTTTGTTAAATTCTGTGTTAGAGAAATGTAGCACTGATAGAACAAACATAGAAAGTGAGTCTGAAATTCGAAATCTGTTAGACAGATGTTCAGGCCAAACACAATTCTCTCAAAATAGTCAGCAAGATTGTCAGGAGTTTTTAATGTATATGCTTGATGTATTGCATGATGAAGGTGTAGATGTAGATCACCTGTTTGGGCTTTCTTATCAATGGCAGCATGACTGCGAGAACTGTAGGGTATCAAGTACTACTAGTGTAGACTCAGAAAGATTTATATATTTAACTTTGCCAGACAGTAAATCAGTCTCTTTTAATAAGCTAGTAAAAGCAGCTGATCACAACATGGAGTGTAGCCAATGTAAATCTGAAATGATGTCCACATTATTTATACAAACATATGGCCAGTATGTCATTTTAATGTTCCAACGATGTAGGCCTGATGGAACAAAATTGACAACTTTAATTAAAAATTTTGTGGCTTCACAGTTGTCAATATCAGGAAGGACTTTTGTAACTGTAGCAATTATATATCATGATGGTCCTTCAATAACATCAGGACATTATACAGCTTATTTAAAGTGTAGAAATGGCTGGTCATTCTGCAATGATTCTGTTTTAATTTTCAAAAAAAAATTGCCATATGACCTTAAAAACTCTTACCTGGTGTTTTTAAAACCAAAATTTTAGGGAAAGAATCTCGGGATGTGCTCTGAGGAATTTCAAGAAGTTCTCATGGCTGCTACACTATTTGGCCTTGAGGATAAGTGTAGTACAGAGACATAACTTTTTACCATAACACTGGACGTCATTGAGAAATACGTGCACTTTGAATGAGTTCAGAAAAACTATTTCTTTTTATAAGCTAATTGAAGCAGCCAATCAAAACATGGAGTAGAGGGAATGTAAGTCTGCAATGCTGTCTACTGTTTTACATTGCTTTGTGATTAAAAGTGATGTAGAGAATTAAATAATTGTACTAGTCATAAAGGTAGTGTAAGTCTGCTTCATAGTAAGCAGTATCAGTGTGATAGGAAATGTAGAACATGATTGAGCAAGAAGGGGAAGATATTACTAGTCCAGGATTGTGTAAATGATCTTCAACATTTTAATTCTGAAAGTTGCGGAAATGCGAAAAGACGGGATTGGCTTACAAGAAATCCAAGAGTTATAAATGGGTCTGACAAGATTTGGCCTTGTGGAAACTTGTGGTAGAGAGCAAGAAGTCATTTATTGTATGTAACATGTTTTTGAAAACGATGGAGGTTTTCTTTCAGAAAGTGGCGGGTTGAAAGTAATAACAGCACAACAGAGTGTAAGCTGTTCATAGGACATCCTTGGCCGTCATGGAAAGTAAGTTAACTTTAAGGAGTTCTGAATTCTGATTTGTTATGTTGTATGGGTTTTTTAAACACAATCATTTTGATTGTGTTTTTTTTTCCCCGCTGTTATATGATGAATACCTTCAAGTCACTGTTTTTAGTGAAATTTGATACATTCTGAGAACAGCAAAAATAAACCATTTAACATGTATAATTAATTCTGTTCTGTTTGCATTTATGATGTACATGTAGAACTGTGTAGGAGGCATGGAGAAGGTGAGGCTTCTGTAAGTGTCAAAGTTGTTGCATACAGTGAACACATTCACACATCGGTCCACTCTTCCTTGGATGTGGTGGAGGTGGTGGGGAAGCACCAGCTGAAGCTACTAAAGAAGCCATTGCTCACTGGTAACAAAGGGTCTTTCTCTCACAATGATGAAAGTCAGAGTGAGGAAAGAAAGAGGGATTTTCATCATTTGGGAAAAAAAATAGTTCTCAACCAATGAAAAGTGTTCATTTTAGATTATATGACCTAGTCTTACATCATTAGGAAACCAAAAGTGAAATGAACCAATGAAAAGTGTTATTACCAAGTCACATGACCTGCTGTGTTTACGTTACACGCTTTGCAGGGCCTCCCGGTTTGCTTCCAGAAACCTGTGCTTTGCGACTCGGTAAGCGTACCAGTTCGCTAACATAGTACGTCATATGACGTATCACGCGACAACGCGAAACGTCATGCGGACGGGAGGCGTCACGATGTTGTTTTCTAACGCGGCAGTTGCGGTAAAGAAACGTTTACCGGCTCGCGGTCTATTTCGCGGCATCAAGGTCAGCTAACGGGAAGCTTCCCGATTCGCGAAGTGGGAACGAAGAAAATTAAAAAAAAAAAAAAAAAGTTATTAATAAACATATAAAATATATTTTGGGATTTAAAGAAGAATACATTTTACAGCTACAGATATTTGCTATTAAAAAACCATTGAAATTCACTGAAAAAACCATAGGTTATAGATTATATATAGTTAGGAATTAGCATTTACAAAACCTTGAAAATTCACTGAAAAAAACCATAGGTTATAGACCATATATAGTTAGGAATTAGCATTTAAAAAACCTTATTTTACTCACACAAAACCATTGAAATTCCATATATAGTTAGTTGCACTAACTATATATCGCGCACCCGCAATCCACTGCTGATGATGTCACATATTACACCATTCATGACATGGTCAGTGACATCACTGATGACATCACTGATGACATCTCAAATGACATCACTGATGACAACATCCAGTGATTATGTGTTTCTGTAAAGTTTAAATATGTTTTACATATTGAAGAATGAGTGGATGTATAAGTGTCTGAATGAAGGTTTTAGTAGGTGCGTGATTGACTGTATGAGTGAGTGATTAAATGCGTCTTACTAAATGCACGGGTTAGTGACTAAACTGTCTGAAAGTGTGCATCAGTATGTCTGTTGTTGTGCAAGCTGCTGCATGTGTTGATCAGTAGCTATATAAGTAGCTATATGGGTTATTGATTGGTTGCACAAGTATTTGTATGGGAGACTGAGTGTGTGTATGGCTGGCTGGGAGGTGTGTGACTCTGTGCAGATCAATGTGTACTTGTATCAGTGATTCTATAAGAGAGTAAGTATGTGTTAGTATATGTTTGAAAATGTAAGGTACTCTATGTTTAACTGTGTAGATTAGAAAATGGAAGTGTGATTGATTCTTTACAGGACTGACTAGGTGTGTGAGTAACTCCATGGATGAGTGGCAGAGTGTGAGTGTCTGTATAGGTGTATGAGTGCATATGATAGTGTTGTAAAGATGAGTGATTGTATGTATGAATGATTGTATGGGTGAATGAGTGAATGTGTGTGTAGACGTAGGAATCAGTGAGTGCGTATGTAGTAACTAGTATTGGTGTGTCAATGGTTTCAAAAATTATACTCTGTATTTAACACTGGGTGTAACAAAGGTTATATTAAAGTGTGAGGAGATGCATTGTATTGTCACATTAATGATATCATCATTGATGTGACCATTGATGTCAAATGAGATGTCATCAGTGATGTCATCAGTGATGTCATTTGAGATGTCATCAGTGATGTCATTTGAGATGTTATCAGTGATGTCATTTCAGATGTCATCAGTGATGTCATCAGTGATGTCATTTGAGATGTCATCAGTGATGTCACTGACCATGTCATGAATGATGTAATATGTGACATCATCAGCAGTGGATTGCGGGTGCGCGATATATAGTTAGTGCAACTAACTATATATGGAATTTCAATGGTTTTGTGTGAGTAAAATAAGGTTTTTTAAATGCTAATTCCTAACTATATATGGTCTATAACCTATGGTTTTTTCAGTGAATATATATATGTATATATATATTTATATATATATTATATATATATATATATATATATATATATATATATATATATATATATTACCTACTGGCGGTCGCCAGTAGGTATATATAGTTAGGATTTTTTCTCTATGGGATTTTTGAAAATTCTATGTCTAATAACTTTGGCGTTTGTGGACGGAATTGGCTGAAATTTTCAGGAAAATGGCACATTTTGTTTCTGAGCAGCCCCTGAAAATTGGGGGGGGGGTTCGTCCAGGGGGGGTCGAGAAAAAAGGGGGGTCCCAAAACGTGTTTTTAACATTGAGTTTTCCATAGGGCGGTTGGCCTCACTTTTAGCCCGAACGGCTGAATGGATTTGCACGAAACTTGGCAAAATTGTAGGGACTGGTAGCCCGATGTGCCTTTTGTAGGTGTCAATATATGTGCTACAGTGGATTTTGAGAAATTAACGTTTAAAAAAAGATATATATCTGTAACAGCGGACCGGGCAGCGCTCCAGTACGCGTACTTTTCGCGCAACGGAGCTTTGTGAAGCGAAGCTGATTGGTTCTCCGGCGTCTGTAAACATTCCAAACAGTCCGTAGCGGCCGCCATCTTGTCTCTCGGTAGGATCGAGAGACAAGAGGAGGCCAAAGCGAAGGGGCAAATGACCATAAGGGGGCATAGTAGATCCTCGCTGACCCCCTAGGTTTGATGTGGAGGTTTTAAAAGGGCCCCGCGGGGCAAAAAAAAAAAAATAATAATAATAATCGAACGGCTGAATGGATTTGCACGAAACTTGGTAAAATATTAGGGACTGGTAGCCCGATGTGCCTTTGCTAGGTCTCAATATATGTGCTCCAGTGGATTTTGAGAAATTAACGTTCAAAAAAAGATATATATCTGTAACAGCGCTCCGCTTCGCGTAACGGAGGTTTGCGAAGCTGATTGGTCATTCTGTCACTGGGCTATAGTTGGGCTACATCTGGCTGATATTTGGGCTACATTTGTTTTTTTTGTCTCTGGCGGCCATCTTTGGGCTACATTGGGCTTTATTGGGCTACATTGGGCTACATTTGGGCTCCAACATATATATAGGCCAATGTAGCCCAATATATATTTTTCAAAGTTAATTTTCGTAAAAACCACTGGAGCATATATCTTGAGACATAGCAAAGGCACATCGGGCTACCAGTCCCTACAATTTTGCCAAGTTTCGTGGAAATCCATTCAGCCGTTCGAGCTAAAAGTGAGTCCAACCGCCCTATGGAAATGAAGGAAATGAATGGGTAATTTGTAATTAGCAAATAGCTCATCGCAAACTAGGAATGGTAAAGAATCGCTATTTATTCCTTAAAGTTCGCTATTTAGGAAATGCAAAAAACTTTGATGATACATATGGCGGTTCATCTCTAACAAGATAAGAAGCATAGGGATAGATTTATGATGACTGGCGCATCACCAGGGATGTGTTAGTCATTCTGTGCCGCTGTTCCGTCACCTATGGTGTGCTGCATTTACAATGCGGCGCATCATGGGGCAAAAACAGCACAGATGCGTGATGTATCTGTGCCGTAAAGGTGGCGCATTGCTGGAGTTGTATCGCAAGTGTGATGAAGCTCCAGCAAGGGTCGGGGGTGCCCCTGTCGCAGGGTTTCTGTTCTCACACAGAACTGTGGACAGAGGATTGGAACCTCGGCGAATTAGGGTGTCCCAAAACTCACCTTAGTAATCAAAAACCCCTTAGCAAGCTAGGTACAGTGTCACATTGGATATAACAAACTCTCAATGTTTACACAATCCAGAATATGAACTTATAGTACCTCAGGATACGTGGAACTCATGAACAGTCGGTCGTTATATATTTCTTAGAAACCAGAACATGGAGTTAAGAAGAACACATGTGTATTTGAAATGTTTACTTACTAATGCCGTCTTCTCAGGCGTAGTATCTTAGATAATACAAGTACACATATTATCAGTAGCAAAATTACCAGCATAGTTACTAGTACATAAAAAGCGAATGGTGACAGTATGTTAACATGCTGTAAATGAATAAGAGTTAGCAACACTTATAAGCAGCCACGGGCCGTGGAGGGAGTTACGGTGGGGCAGGGAGGCGGGGAGGGGGAGGGGCAGGGTGGAGAGGGCTCCACCCTGCCCCTCCCCCTCCCCGCCTCCCTGTCCCATCGTAACTCCCTCCACGGCCCGCGGCTACTTATATCTCACCCTCCCTAATACACATATTATATTATTTGCTAAGAAGGTCTGTTTGTGTTGGTTTAGGGCGTGCCCATACTTTAGTGTCTTAGATTTGAAGGAATCACATCAGCATACACCAGCTCTCTCTTCATGTGAACCGCATCAACTGTTGTGTATGTGTGTTCGGCAAAGCAATATAAAACCCGCCTCATGCCCAGAATTGGCAGAAGCTGCACTTATGTTATGAGTATGAAGTCGTGGAGATCAGACCTCATAACAATTCTGTATCGTGTTGTTCTTGAAACTTCAGCACTCGCTGTACAGATATAGTTTAACAAGCAAAGCAGATAGTAGAGCAATAACATATTATTCTCATGTAAACCACGATGAACTACTAGGTTGAAAGCTAAAGCAACAACTAAGTGTCGTGTGCAGAAGTTGCAAAAAAGGAAAAATGGCGTTTAAACCGGTAATGAGCCCATGCTAACTTAACCCGGTGTAAAGATATCCAGGACCTAGATGACACCTCCCCATGATCCGGAAACGAACTGAATAAGATAATAGAAGTGCCATCTCATGAGAGCAGATTGCAACTTTATATGTGGACGGTCCGCAAGGTAAAACATTAAAAAGTAGGAAAATGTAATGCTAAAGAAAAATAAAACAGCCAAGTACTTTATCGAGTCTTAAGCCAATAGGCAAGCTAAATAATAAAAACTTGACAAATAAGTCAATGAATTGTCAATGAAATGCTAGTACTCAGCATATCAAACATGAAAAAGGTCTATGACATAACTGTGTATGCAAAATAAGCTGCAACAGCCTCCAATAGGAAGTCACCGTCTTCATCCGAAAAGAGTTCAGCCATCCAATTTAAAAGCGAAAAAGAACATACGTGCTCTCCCAGCACCGGATCCTCTATCACCATCAGAGGACAGCTCGGTGGGTTTTCAAGAAAGCTCTGTTCCAAGAAAGACTGTGTTGCCGCCAGTAAATTCCAGGGACCAATTAGTCCATGCATCAATGCCACAGCCATAATCCTTTCGCCAGGACAAACCAACTCGTGAGTAATGATAGGAGTCATCAGCTGATTAAAGTCGACGTCAGGAGAAACCGGTCCGCAGAGACACAAATCAATGGCCCAATCGAAATCACAGGTCTGGCAGTGAAATACAGGCTGGACACAGGTGAAGTAGGAGAATCGAAAAGATAATCCATATGCCGTGCTTAATATCGCCAACGGCATTGTGCCATAATATTCTAGCATGCGATTGCGGAACAGTGTCAGCAGCTGCAGGGCGGGAGCTTGCACAGGAGGGACATCCATATTTAAAAATGTAAAAAAGCACCAGAGCGTCCGCTGGTAATGCAAGTAAAAATGGGAATCCACGAAGCAGAGTGGAAAAAATAGAATGAAAGAAAGCAGGGATGACTCCAAAGATTTTCTCAAATGAAGTCACGAGACCACTGGTAACAACTTTAAAAAAGTGCGCCAGGGCCTTTGTGGAGGACGCGTCAAAGATAGTCCGAACCATGTCGCTGAAATGCAAAGGCGAATCAGTATTTAAAAGGGTCTGCACCTCTGTACGGGTGTTCGCTATGTGAAGCACGAAAGTTTCACGGGCCGAACTCAAGGCCACCTCTCTCTGAGACAAAAGAGCTCTTATTCTTGCCATGCCGTTGAAATGTGCTCCCAAGGTTGGTATTTGTGGCCAGATTGAAAACTCCCTATGTTCATGTGTGGGAGGAAATAGAACATTTCTGCAGCAAATAACCCGTTCACTTACTGTTACGATAAAAGGAATACTTTTAATTAACCCAGAACAATCTTCATTATTGAGCATCAAATAACTACCATTTTCCAACAACTTGAACGTGGGGATGATAGCAGGAACTGGCGTGCCTTGCAACACGCAAGCCATATTTGGTCGGTGTTTGTTGCATGAACCGTGTAACTGTATGTGCCTACACATTAGTGAATGATCTGGCGTCTCAGTGCATTCCTCTCCATTCAGATAAACTTCTTGATCATCTTTGAAACATCTGTATGTGTATGGAAGCGACCAGACCTCATGAAGAAAAGCACTACCTAAAGGTTCATAACGACCTATTGGTATATATTTCATACAATTTGAAAACTTATATAAAGCAAAAGGCAGCGTTATTAAACCGTGGATAAGGCACGTTGCCAAAAAACCCGCAATCCTCTGCTGATGATGTCACTGAGCATGTCATGAATGATGTAATATGTGACATCATCAGCAGTGGATTACGGGTAATAGTATCTCTAGTTTACTCCCCTATAGCTGTCTTTCTTTTAACATAAGTGTCTGTTTCCTTCCCTTATACTTACTGTTTTTTTAAAAAAAAAAAATTTTTGGTTCACTTCCGGTTCGCGTACCGGCGAGCGAACTGGGAAGCGAACTACGAGAAATAGAGGTTGGCACAGTTCCAAATATTGTACCAATTTTTTAATAACGGGGAGGTAGTTCTGAAAAGAACTTTTTTTTTATTGTTTTTGTTGTTTTATATATTTTTTATTATTTTTCTGAACATTTTTTTACTTTTTTTGAATTTTTCTGAACAGTTTTATATTTTTTGGGTTTTTCTTGCAGGGGGCAATGAAAACGATTCATTGTAAAGGGCTCAACAGGCGCAACAAAACAAAAAAAAAGTATTTATTATTTGGGGCGTTTCGTACAAACTTGCATATGATAGTCAATAGCTCTGTTGATCAGAGTGATGCTTCTTTCTCCGTAGCAAATGAATCCATTGCAATGTACGCAGACGTGTTTTACTTCATGAAATCTCGTTTGAATATTTGGCACCATCTCCCTACCCTCTGGTCCCGTTACTTCCGGTACAACAGATTTTCTGGCCATAATAGGGAGATTATCTAGGTCGTTACGAAACTGTGCAGCACTGTAGTTGTTAGGATGCCACCTAGTCATATGGCGATGCATTGTGTAGTTTCCGAAACTGTATTTTTTGTCGGTCCCTCTGGACAGTCTATCTTGACATATAAGGCAAGTTACGTATCTTGCATTTACTTTTTTCTGACCTTTGGGAATTTTAAAAAATTGCCAAATGAAGTTTTCTTTCCGGTGAGACGTCCTGGGCTCCTCAGGCAAAAAGTGCCTCTCTTCGTGCTCGTCGTCCTGTTCTTCTTCTTCCTCTTCTTGCTGAATTATAACTTGAGCAGGTGGTCCACTCTTCCTTGGATGTGGTGGAGGTGGTGGGGAAGCACCAGCTGAAGCTACTAAAGAAGCCATTGCTCACTGGTAACAAAGGGTCTTTCTCTCACAAAGATGAAAGTCAGAGTGAGGAAAGAAGGAGGGGTTTTCATCATTTGGGAAAAACAATAGTTCTCAACCAATGAAAAGTGTTCATTTTAGATTATATGACCTAGTCTTACATCATTAGGAAACCAAAAGCGAAATGAACCAATGAAAAGTGTTATTACCAAGTCACATGACCTGCTGTGTTTACGTTAAGCGCTTTGCAGGGCCTCCAGGTTTGCTTCCAGAAACCTGTGCTTTGCGACTCGGTAAGCGTACCAGTTCGCTAACGTAGCACGTCATATGACGTATCACGCGACAACGCGAAACGTCATGCGGACGGGAGGCGTCACGATGTTGTTTTCTAACGCGGCAGTTGCGGTAAAGAAACGTTTACCGGCTCGCGGTCTATTTCGCGGCATCAAGGTCAGCTAACGGGAAGCTTCCCGATTCGCGAAGCGGGAACGAAGAAAAAAAAATATTTGAAAATTTTTTTATTAATAAACATATAAAATATATTTTTGGATTTAAAGAAGAATACATTTTACAGCTACAGATATTAGCTGTTAAAAAACCAATGAAATTCACTGAAAAAACCATAGGTTATAGACCATATATAGTTAGGAAGTAGCATTTACAAAACCTTGAAAATTCACTGAAAAAACCATAGGTTATAGACCATATATAGTTAGGAATTAGCATTTAGAAAACCTTATTTTACTCACACAAAACCATTGAAATTCCATATATAGTTAGTTGCACTAACTATATATCGCGCACCCGCAATCCACTGCTGATGATGTCACATATTACATCATTCATGACATGGTCAGTGACATCACTGATGACATCACTGATGACATCTCAAATGACATCACTGATGACATCACTGATGACATCTCAAATGACATCACTGATGACATCATGACACACCAATACCAGTTACTACATACGCACTCACTGATTCCTACGTCTACACACACATTCACTCATGCACCCATACAATCACTCATACATACAGTCACTCATTATTACAACACTATCATATGCACTCAGCCTATACAAGAACACATATACAAAATAAGTTACGCTTAGATAACATATTTACAATTTGATGGGCAAGCTACTGAGTAATGTCGGGCTATCCCATCAAAGATAGTGTATGAAATGAGATTAACTTATACTTTCACAAAGGCCCACAATCAGACCCGCAGCCACGCTCTACTAAGAAAAGAAATGCATCAAGTCCAAAAGCATAAACTGTTTTAAACGTTGTGCTTTTGGACTTGATGCAGGTGGCATCTGGCATGCTGCTTGTTATATTATATAGCTGGATGCAGAGAGAGAAAGAAGCAGCAAAATACAACCGATGACAAAGCCAATAGTCCTGGCTTGTTGTTGGTGTATTGTTACTTGTATTATATTTTTGGATGCAGTGGCAGAAGCAGCAAAGTACCAGTCAGGCAGCACACTATGCTAAGCACAGATTTTCAGTTTGTGTTTTTAAGCCATGCCCTTAATTACATCGGTCACACCCCTTTAAGAGACCCCCTAGTTTTTTCATCCCACTTTAAGCCCTGTCTATAAGATTTGTGGACAGTTACTGTAAATATAAAAGAGCATATCTAGAAGTTCTAACATTATGGGATTGGGCTAAATGTAATAAAAACATTTCCTATGTTCTTTGTACTGCATCTTCTTTGAGGAATTCACCTCACGATCCTGCAGAGGCGCTTCATCTTTTATCTTATCAGTCTATCAAAAATACCGCGAATGGCCCTATTAGGCCTACAATGAAATAAGTCACAATTCTAGTGAAAGTTACTTTGAGAATCCTGTATTGTTTTTCAACATATCCTCTCTGAGAGCTTCCTCTCATCATCCCCATCCTCCTCCCACCTGTGCCTTGAATTAGTAATCCGCAGTATTTGTCCAACAGGCCCCTCCTGGTCCTTTGCTGTGGATCCCTTTGCTAAGTTAGAATCTGCATAGCAGAAGCAGGTTGTTTTGTATTGGCTTCTGGCCCTGACACAGATCAATAACTGTGAATAACAGATGTTCAGTGACATGATATTAGGAGTTTGTGTGAGAAGGTTTTTGGAGCTGAATGGTGTGTAAACATGTTTATTGAGGTCTTTCTGGGTCGCTGTGAGGCCCATCACAGTGCTGGAAAGAATGTATACTAAGTAGGCGGCTATATAATGTCTTTTTATAAGAATATCTTACCCAAAGTCCTGTTTGCTTGCACTGCAGCTGTGGATGGACTTGGTACAATATGGAAGTGAGCAGATTTAGACCCTCATTACCAGTGTCCTAGTTTTATGTGCGATATTTATAGCACACAATAAAAACGAACATTGATGTTTACACAATTGATTGTGTTATAATTATGATATGTGGTAACTGGAGCTAAAGGACCATTAGTAATGAGGAACAGTGTGCTTTACAAATTCACAAGTACTCCTTTGCATGCACTGTAAAGCGCCACGTTTTAAAAGTCATCTTCTGCAACCCCACTTTCTTGCCTTGATTCATAACAATCTTCCTTTTTTCTTTTAAAAGCGGAAAAAAGCATACTGAATAGCTTTTATAGGAAGCACAGCAAAAAATAAGTCAATGGGCATAATTATGAGGCGCAAAATACAGTCAAAACAAAGTGTTTTGTTCCCCAAAGAAACCTTTCATGCAAACCCAAAAACTGCAAGCACAAGTCAGTTGCTTGCAATTAATTCTAACCTGATATTTACAAAGATTGGAACCAGCTGTAAGATGCACGTAAAGCTTTATAGAACTTTCAAAAAAAGATCAAGCACAATTTTTGCAAAAGTGCTAATTGCAAGCCTTCACGCACAACATTTTAAAACTTTGTTCATGTTATGTAAACATCTAAGTGGCAGATGTACATAGCTGCAAGGTTTCAGATTACTATGTGTGACATTTTCCTAATTTCAGAGAAATTATGAGTGACATTTTAACGACTATGCGTGACAATGTCTCAGGAGCAAAATTAAGCAATGAAGACCAGGGGAACACTAATATCAGAAATTACACCTATTTGAGCAACAAGAAACTCTATGAAGAGTTTAAGACTGCTGCAAAGCACCGGAGAACGGAAGAAAAGGCACTAACCATAGACAGACTGTGTGACTGCAGTTCTCAGTATAAGACAGCAGGCAGGCACTGCAGCTGCTCAGAAGACCATCTCATTGATATGACCATTCATGACCTGTGCGCTAGCCTAAAAAGATAATTTCATTGCATAGCAAGTGCAACTAGGAGATTTTGCTGTCAATCAGTCTCAGGCATAATCAGTTGCTATTGCAATAAGGTCAAAAAGAATGCTGGGAAGCGCCAGCGCAAAACCCAAAGTTGTTCCGCTCTAAACACGTGGTAGTGCAGTATAAATAAAAAAAATACAAACTGCACATAGCTGTCAAGATTTGAGATTGCCATTTACAAGTTTCAGTGTTCTTATGTGTCATTCCATTCTCTTTGAGTGACACTTTAGTTTGACAGTCAAACAATTATGCCTGGTATTAGATGCATTCCATGAATTATCCAATTTCTTGACTTAAAGCTGTCACAATTCTCCATACGTGATTATGCAATGTTACTAACCTAATTCCTTTTTTCTAACATGCTCATTGTGAGGTAAAGCTGCAATAAAAGATAGTACCATAAGGAGTTGCATTCCTGTAACTGACAGAAATTGCATCTGCCCCATCATGTGTGCTGTGAGAATTGGCTTTTTAGCCAACATTACATTGCATTCTGGGAGTTATAGTCTCACTTTAAACGCTGGCTGGTAAAGTTTATGATCTATGAGCAATGGTTAGGAAGTCAGGATAAACTACAGTAGCACATTTCAGCCTTTGAATAATAACCAGCTGTGATGTGCTGAGTTGCATTGTCATGTTTCAATAATTAACATTAGTTTCTGCTGTTAGATTTGACATGTAATTAAGTTTAAGGTGATAGCAAAGAGTTGGGGAGGGGGGTCATTGAGAGAAAACATAGATGATGGACCCTGGAGAACTGTGACTTACAGTAAGGCTCTGTGATGATGACTGACCAGTTACAACATGGTAGAAGCTGAAGTCAAATTTTTAACATGGGTAATGATAAGAAACTGATGTAAATCAGCAGCAGACACATTGTGAGTGGTGCTGTCCCCACCGCCTTAACCCTCCCACCCCGCTTCCTGGGGTAGATCAGTAGTTGTCAGTTGTAGTACAGTTAGAGCTGGTAACTCACATCATTCTACCAGTCTCGAGAATGTATTATCTCGCTCTATCTCTCTGGTTGCATCCTCCCTCTTTTCATCCGTCATCTTTTCCTCTCTCTTTCTCCATCCTCATCTTCAAATCTCTCCTTCCCCATCACTGTCTTTACAGCCTCTTTCCTCCTACTTATCAGTCTGTTGCCCTTCTCATCCTCTCTTTTTAGCTCTTTCTGTCCTCCCTTGTATCACGGTCTCTGAGTCCTACCCACTGGTTTAGAGCAGTAGGCTCCTAGATTTAGGCCTTTGTTCCTTTTTTTATCAGTGTCTTTAGCCTCCCTATTCTTCCCTCTCTCGCCTCTCTTTGTATACTTCTATCTCGTTCCCTGCATTCTTTCCACCCTCTTCCATTTGCCCTTCTCTTCTCCCTCTCCCTATCTCTAACGCTTTCTCCCCCTCATCTCCTCCCTTGGCATGCCGTCCTGTAAATTTATATCTCCTTTCGTAATGTCTTGTCTCATTTCTGTCCTCTAATTTCTTTCCAACTCCGTCACTTCTTTCTCATTTCTTATACTATTTTTTTTATGTTATCTTTTTCTGACCCGTACCCTCAACTCGTACTGTGACTGCATGTTTGTGATCCGGAGGCTAGATGTGCAGGAAATCAGCCGCGCAGTGAGGTGAAACAGGAGAGAATTGTGGTTTCCCTTAGGTCACTTTTCAGCGCTAGCAGCCTGTCGCACACTGTGTACATCCGAGGCTGATGAATAGCTTCATGGTAATGAGGCAGGTCGCATAGGTAGTTTGGCTCCATTCAATGAGCCACAGAGACAAAAGTGGACAGAACAGGCATGGGCAAATAATAAACCTGGAGCTCATGCTTGCCGCTCGCCGCTTTCCACCTGCTTTATGGTGGAGGGTTCAGCATCACCCTAAAGTTATGCAGGCCTCCCTCCACGCAGTCAGGAAAGAGCCACTAGGTCACTTTCACAAAATTGAAAGTGACCCAGTTTACACCCGCATATGCATCCTATCTGCGAAATCTTCCTACTTTGGTCGGAATGTCTGTCCGGTTCCCTCCATGCACCTGCACTTCTCCGATAGTTAGAATCGTTATTTCTCACGAGGGCCACAGACCCCACACTAGGCTGACTGCCCTGTAATATGTATCACGTCACTAGCCATGATCTAATCCCGAATATTCAGCCTTGTGGTGCACAGCAGCTCAGGCTCATGAATATTGTAGGCTTAAAATGTCATTTTATTGGCTGCAGAGATCCTCAGCTCTATCTGTCTCTGCAAGTGGAGGGCTCGGCTTTCCAGCTACTGGAAATGAACTACCCGGTGGCCAGGCAGAGATGATAGATCAATTTAATAATCCTTGAAAACTTTGAAACCCTTTGAGCCCACCTAGGGTATGCGCGCCTGAAGCCAAATGCCACCTGCATCAAGTCCAAAAGCACAACGTGAAACACACGCTGTGCTTTTGGACTTGATGCATTTGTTTTGTTTTGTTTTCTTTTCTTTTCTCAACTGTGGGCATTTGTGAAAGTATTTATGTTAATCACTGCGCATGACTGCTGCGATTAACAGGAATACTTTCACAAATGCCCCACAATCAGCCCACTGCCGCGCTCCATTAGAAAAGAAATACATCAAATGTAAAAGCATGACATGTAAAACACACGCCCTGCTTTTGCACTCGCTGCGTTTCTTTTCTAATGGAGCGCAGCGGTGGGCTGATTGTGGGGCATTTGTGAAAGTATTCCTGTTAATCGCAGCAGTCATGCGCTGTGATTAACATAAATACTTTCACAAAGGCCCATAAACAGCCCGCTGCCGTGCTCCATTAGAAAACAAATGCAGCGAGGGCAGGGGGTATCTTGTTGCTGAACGCCTGCAGAGGCTGCCGATCTGCTTTCAGAAATACACTTTCATGCTGTGACATCACGTTTTTGTGCTCTCCTCTTGCGCCGTGTTAACACCATTTCCCCAAACAGAAAATTACTGTCATTAGCGCCGCTCGCGTTTAAATGCGGCGGCGCAAACGTTTTAGCGGGCTGTCCTGAGTGCGCGCTTCACACAGGTCAATGCGCGCTGGTGGTCACAGACGTGCGCGGGAGCGCATGCGCGCGGCCTGCTGGGAACACTGCTGATGACATCACTAATGACATCTGAAATGACATCACTGATGACATCTCAAATGACATCACTGATGACATCATGACACACCAATACCAGTTACTACATACGCACTCACTGATTCGTACGTCTACACACACATTCACTCATTCACCCATACAATTACTCATACATACAGTCAGTTATTATTAGAACACTATCATATGCACTCATACACCTAGTCAGTCCTGTGAAGAATCAATCACACTTCGATTTCCTCATCTATAGTTAAACACAGAACACCATACTTTTCACACATATACTAACACATACTTACTCTCTTATACAATCACTGATACAAGTACACATTGATATGCACAGCGTCACACACCTCCCAGCCAGCCACACACACACTCAGTCTTCCATCCATCCAGTCATTCTTCAATATGTAAAACGTATTTAAACTTTACAAAAACACACAGACACTAGATGATGTCATCAGTGATGTCATCAGTGATGTCACTGACCATGTCATGAATGATGTAATATGTGACATCATCAGCAGTGGATTGCGGGTGCGCGATATATAGTTAGTGCAACTAACTATATATGGAATTTCAATGGTTTTGTGTGAGTAAAATAAGGTTTTCTAAATGCTAATTCCTAACTATATATGGTCTATAACCTATGGTTTTTTCAGTGAATTTTCAAGGTTTTGTAAATGCTAATTCCTAACTATATATGGTCTATAACCTATGGTTTTTTCAGTGAATATATATATATGTATATATATATTTATATATATATATATATATATATATATATATATATATATATATATATATATATATATATATATATATATATATATATATATATATATATATATATATATATATATATATATAATGGGGCCCTCCATATTATTTATTTTTACAACAATCCTGGAGGACTCCATTGATATTGCAACAAAAAATGCAGACTTTTTAGTATTTTGACCCCAGGGCATGTCCCTCTGAGTCTCCTCATACAACCTAGGGGGTTTTAAACTTTAAAGCATGAGTGTAAGTCCCAGAGTCCTTTAAAGCCTGCCAGCAAAATAAAAATCATGTTACTAGAGCACTTGTTCTTACCGGAGTCTGACTTCCGCTGGAGCGAATTGGCTCAGGTAAAAAGAGCTCCCTGGGCCAATCTGAAAGCTGTATTTTTGTAATTTACACTCCTGGGGGGCTCTTGCTGGAGTCCCTTAGGCTCAACAGTCTAAATATACAAATATTTTTGTATCTTTATTTTTCAAAAACTACTAAACAGATTATACCAAATTGCAAGAAGTACAATTGGCAGACCAAGATCTATGTTCCTGGCAAGTTTGGTGTAATTCCATTCAACAGTTTTTCCAGTAGCTCTACTGAAGTCTACGGGAAATGCATGGGGAACCACCCTGTTTCTTCTGCCTTCGTTTGACAGATCACCCTGAACGAGTAGAAGTGAATTGGCTTTTTTTGTAGAAAATGGTGTGAAGATTTGTCACACGGCGTCAAAGTATTAGCAAGCAATAAAATGTCTTGTCTACGGAAAAGCAATCCTAACTATAACTGGGTAGTTGGCTACCACCACGGGAAAAATAAATATATATATATATATATATATATATATGTATTTATATATGTCTCTTAGTTTTTGCTCCTTCTGCCTTCCCCCTCCCTTTGCAGTAGATCGCTGGTAGTTGGCGGAGCGCGCCAAACTTTAAAATTCCAAGTACACCATAAAGCGATCATTCAGAGGCTTTAGCAAAACACCAGTAGTTGGTTTTTAATCCCGGTAACGCGGTTCGCTTGCTCAGCAAGCTTGGTCACACAATTTACTGTGGGAAAGGGGCCACCAATACATAGATGGTATGGAAATCAAAGAGGGACCACAGAATACATGTCTTATTACAGCAAATTGGCATCCATTTTGAAGCGTCTGTTAATACATGTGAATGTATTTAATTCATCCATAAATAACTTCTAACAACAGTTTGTATTAAATTCATACAATATCATCCAAAGTGGATCAAGTGTTCCTACTTCCAAAGTTAAATCATACATGACTGGGGTTCAGTGTATCACCTAGATATAGTGATCACATGGAAGCCCACAAGTTCATGGCATCCATTTTGTAATGTACAAGTTGTCATGTGGTAATACATAACAGTACATAGGGAGGTATGGGAATCAGGGAGGGACTACCAATTAAATGTACTACTGCAGACGATTGGCATCCATTTTGTAGTGTCCCAATATACTCATAAATGTATTTGGTTATTACATACGTAAACATTATTATAATACTATCCACAGTGGATCAAGTGTCCCTTCTTCCAAGGTAAATCGGACCAGACCGGGGTTCAAAGTCAATCTACATGAAGGCTATACTCTGCAAAGTGCCAGTAAATGGTCTATAGAATTACCATATGTTTTAAATCCACTGAAGTGCCCCAACCTAAATGTAGGCCTGGATGTTCCTTCATGCACTATCTGTCCCCAAGTGTGGTATTGACATAGGCCCACACCCATTTAACCAGCACCCAACCCAGTGGTCCACAAAGTAAACAAGTATAAAGTGATCAATGTGAAAAATCTACAAATTAACTGATGACTTAAGACATTAAGAGAAAAAAGTAGATTATGAAACCAAATCTCTTATCTGACTGGTCAAGCCTTCCGCCATGATGACTGAAAAAAAGGTTAGGGGAGTCCGATGGAGTTGATTCACAAAGTCTGCCCCTTCCTTTCCTCATTAAAAAGAGAAAATACAAAAATCTATGAGAATACTCACAGTATGGATTAAAATCTTATGTCATGAAACTAAAATTACTCTAGTAGATAACATGCATGTCCTAATAATGATATACAGATAGAAGATCAACCTCTAGTCATTGTAAAAACCCACTACTCATGTAAATGAATACTAATTTATTTGTGGTGGTTAAGCCCTTCCGGGTTTTTGGTTTGCAGATTGGTTATGTGCCAGGATTCTTTTTTGCGCAACTGTAGAACTCTATTCTCCCCCTCTATGTGTGTACTCGATCTGTTCTATTGCAAAAAAGGTTAGAAGGGACTTGTTTGAGAGGTGATAGTTTGCAAAAAATGTCTTGCCACCGGATAACTGGGGTCTTTGTTAGTGATAGCCCTCAAAGACCCCAGTTGCCTCTTTCTGTACCCCTCTTGCCTCTTTGTGTACCTCTCCTTCCTTTTTCAGCACCTCCTTTGCCTTTTACGGCTGTTCTCTTGCCTCTTTCTACACCTCTTTTGCTTCTTTCTGCAATTCTCTGCCTCTTTCTGTACCCTCTTGTCCATTTCTGTACTGCTGTTGGTTGTTTCTGCACTGCTCTTGCATCTTTCGGCACCTCTTTTGCAAATGTATGTGTCTCTTGCCTCTTTCTGCACCTTTGTTCCCTTTTTCTGCTACTTTCCTACCGATTTCTGCACCTCTTTTGCCTCGTTTAGCACGTCTGTTGCTTCTTTAAACAGTTCTCTTGCCTCTTTCTGCACTTCTCTTGCTTGTTTTTGTACCCCTCTTGCGTCTCTCAACACCTCTGTTGTCTCTTTCTACACCTTGCATTCTTGTTTCTGCATCACTCATGTCTTTTTCTGCACCCCTCTTTTCTCTTTCTGCACCTCTGTTGGTTCTTTCTGCACTGCTCTTGCCACTTTCTGCACCTCTGTTCCCTCTATCTGCAACTCTTTTGCCTTTTACTGCAATCCTCTTACCTCTTTCTTCACCTCTTTTGCTTCTTTCTGCACTTCTCGTGCCTCTTTCTATACCCCTCTGCCTCTTTCTATACTGCTGTTGTTTCTTTCTGCACTGCTCGTGCTTCTTTCTGTACCTTTTTGCAACTTTATGTACCCCTCTTACCACTTTCTGCACCCCTGTTCCCTCTTTCTGCACCTTTCCTGCCTGTTTCTGCACCTCTGTTGCCTCTTTCTGCACTTCACTTGCTTGTTTCTGTTCCCCTCTAGCCTCTTATTGCACACTTCACCCCACTTTCTGCACTTCTCTTGCCTCTTTTTGCATCCCAGTTCCTTCTTTCTGCACCTTTCCTGCCTATTTTTGCACCTTGTTTGCCTCTTTCTGTACCTCTGTTGCTTCTTTCTGCACCCTTTGTGCCTCTTTCAGTACCTATGTTCTTCCTTCTTTCAGCACCCATCCTGCCTCTTTTTGTACTCCTCTTGCCTCTTTGTGTACCTCTCCTACCTATTTCTGTACCCCTCTTGCCTCTTTTTGCACCTCAGTTGGTTCTAACTGCACTGCTCTTGCTTTTTGCTGTACCTCTTTTGCAAATTATGCATCTCTTATGCCTCTTTCTGCATCCCTTTTCCATATTTCTCCACCTCTATTGCCTGTTTTTGCACCTGTTTCCTCTTTCTGTACCCTTCCTGCTTGTTTCTGCACCCCTCTTGCTTCTTCCTATACCTCTCTTGCCTCTATTTCCACTTTCTGCACCTTTCCTGCCTGTTTCTGCACCTCTCTTGTCAATTTCTGTAACTCTGTTGCTTCTTTTTGCACGTCTCTTGATTCTTTCTGCACCTTCACCCCTCTTTCAGTACCTCTGTTTCTTATTTCAGTATTTCTCTTCCTTCTTTCTGCACCCCTTCTGCCTCTTTCTGTAACCCTCTTGCCTCTTTGTGCACCTCTCCTACCTATTTCTGCACCCCTGTTTCCTCTTTTTGTACTGCTCTTGCTTCTTTCTGCACCTTTTTTTTTTACAAATATATGCATCCCTCATGCCTCTCTCTGCCCCCCTCTTCCATATTTCTCCTCTTCTTTTGCTTCTTCCTGCACTTTTCTTGCTTCTTTCTGCACTGATCTTGCTCCTTTGTGCACCTCTTGTGCAAATTTCTCTATGCCTCTTACCTCTTAGTGCACCCCTGATCTCTCTTTCTGTACCTTTCTTGACTGTTTGTGCAGATCTCTTGCCTCTTTTAACACCTCTGTTGCTTCTTTCTGCACTTTTCTTGCCTCTTTCTGTATCCCTCTTCCCTCTTTCTGCACCTCTCTTGCCTCTGTCTGTTTACCTGTTCCCTCATTCTGCACCCCTTTTGCCTGTTTCTGTAACTATTTTGCCTCTTTCTGCACTTCTCATGCTTCTTTCTGCACCCTTCTACCTCTTGCTGTGCCTCTCTTGCCTCTTTCTGCATTTCTCTTGCCTCATTCTGCACCGCTCTTGCTTCTTTTTGTACTTCTCTTGCCTCTTTCTGTACCTCTGTTGCTTCTTTCTGCACACTTCTTCCCTTTTTTGCATCCCTCTTGCCGCTTTCTGCTGTTCTCTTGCCATTTTTTACACCTTTCATGCCTCTTTCTGCACCTCACTTGCCCCTTTCTGCACTTCTCTTGCTTGTTTCTGTACCTTTCTTGCCTCTTTCTGCACCCCTCTCCCCTCCTTGTGTACTTCTCTTGCTTTTTTTATACCCCTGTTCCCTCTTTCTGCACATTTCCTCTCTGTTTCTGTACCTCCTTTGCCTCTTTATGTACCTCTGTTGCTTCTTTCTGCACCCTTTGTGCCTCTTTCAGCAAATATGTTGCTTTTTTCTGTACTTTTCTTCCTTTTTTCAGCAGCCATCCTGCCTCTTTCTGTACTCCTCTTGCCTCTTTGTGTACCTCTCCTTCCTATTTCTGCAACCCTCTTGCCTCTTTTTGCACCTTCATTGGTTTTTACCTCACTGCTCTTGCTTTTTTCTGCACCTCTTTTGCAAATGTATGCATCCCTCATGTCTCTTTCCACATCCCTCTTCCCTATTTCTCCACCTCTCTTGCTTCTTTTTGCACCCCTGTTTCCTCTTACTGCACCTTTCTCACCTGTTTCTGCACCCCTCTTGCTTCTTTCAGCAGCCGTCTCCCCTCTTTCTGTACCTCTCTTGCCTCTTTTAGCACCCCTGTTTCCTCTTTTCGCACCTTTCCTCCCTGTTTCTGCTCCTCTCTTGCCCATTTCTGTACCTCTGTTGCTTCTTTCTGCACTTCTCATGATTGTTTTTGCACCTTCGCCCCTCTTTCAGTACCCCTGTTTCCTCTTTCTGCACCCAACCTCCCTCTTTCTGTAAGACTCTTGCCTCTTTCTGCAACTCTCCTACCTTTTTCTACACACCTGTTGCCTCTTTTTGCACTGCTCTTGCTTCTTTCTGCACCTCTTTTGCAAATGTGTGCATCCCTCATGCCTCTTTCTGCATCCCTCTTCCCTATTTCTACCTCTTTTGCTTCTTCCTGCACTTCTCTTGCTTCTTTCTGCACCTCTCGTGCACATTTCTCTATCCTTCTTACCTCTTTCTGCACCCCTGTTCTATCTTTCTGTACCTTTTTTACCTGTTTGTGCACCTCTCTTACGCACCTCTTTTACCTCTTTTGGCGCCTCTGTTGCTTCTTTCTGTACTTTTCTTGCCTCATTCTGTATCCCCCTTCCCTCTTTCTGCACCTCTCTTGCCTATGTCTGTATACCTGTTCCCTCTTCTGCAACCCTTTTGCCTGTTTCTGCAACTATCTTGCCTCTTTCTGCTGTTCTCTTGTCTCCTTCTGCACCTCACTTTCCTCTTTCTGCACTTCTTATTCTTCTTTCTGCACCCTTCTACCTCTTTCCTCACCTCTCTTGCCTCTTTCTGCACTTCTCCTGCCTCATTCTGCACCTCTCTTGCTTCTTTCTGTACCTCTCTTGCTTCTTTCTGCACCCTTCTTCCCTTTTTTGCACATCTGTTGTCTCTTTTTGCACCTCTCTTGCCACTTTCTGAACACCTCTTGGTTCTTTCTGCACTTATCTTCTTTCTTTCTGCACCCCTCCTGCCTTCTTCTGTACCTCTCCTACCTCTTTCTGCACCCCTCTTGCCTCTTTTCACAAATCTGTTGGTTCTTTCTGTACTCTTCTTGCTTCTTTTTGCACCTCTTGTGCAAATTTCTGTAACCATCTTGCCTCTTTCTTCACCCCTCTTCCCTCTTTCTCCACCTCTCTTGCTTCTGCACTTCTCTTGCCTCTTTCTGCACCCCACTTTCCTCTTTCAGCTCCTCCATTGCTTCTTTCTGCACCTCTCTTGCTTCTTTTTGCACCACTATTGCCTCTTTATGTACCCCTCTTGACTCTTTCTGCACCTCTCCTGCCTTTTTCAGGACCTCTCTTGCCTTTTTCTGCAGTCAATTTCCATTTTTATGCACCTCTGTTGCTTTTTTCTAAACTTCTCTTGCCTCTTTTGGTACCCCTCTTGCCTCTTTCTGTACCTCTGTTGGTTCTTTATGAACTCCTCTTGCTTCTGTCTACACCTCTGTTGCAAAGTTCTGCATCCCTCTTGCCTTGTTCTACACCTCTTCCCTCTTTCTGCACCCCTCTTGCCTCTGTTTGTTCTTTTTGCACTGTGCTTGCTTTTAGTACCTCTTATGCAAATTTCTGCATCCTTCTCGCCTCTTTCTTCACCCCTCTGCCCTCTTGCTTCTTCCTGCACTTCTCCTGCTTGTTTCTGCACTGCTCCTGGTTCTTTCTGCACTGCTCCTGTATCTTTCTGCACCTCTCATGCAAATCTCTGTATTTCTCTTGCCTCTTTCTGTACCCCTGTTCTGTCTTTCTGCACCTTTCCTCACCTCTTTTGCCTCTTTTTGCACCTCTGTTGCTTCTTCCTGCACTTCTCTTGCTTCTTTCTGCACTGCTCCTACTTTTTTCTGCACCTCTCGTGCACATTTCTCTATCCTTCTTACCTCTTTCTGCACCCCTGTTCTCTCTTTCTGTACCTTTCTTACCTTTTTGTGCACCTCTCTTGCCTCTGTCTGTACACCTGTTCCCTCTTCTGCAACCCTTTTGCCTGTTTCTGCAACTATCTTGCCTCTTTCTGCAGTTCTCTTGTCTCCTTCTGCACCTCCCTTGCCTCTTTCTGTACTTCTCTTGCCTCTTTCTGCACCTCTCTTGCTTCTTTCTGTACTTCTCTGCCTCTTTCTGTACCCTCTTGTCCATTTCTGTACTGCTGTTGGTTGTTTCTGCACTGCTCTTGCATCTTTCGGCACCTCTTTTGCAAATGTATGTGTCTCTTGCCTCTTTCTGCACCTTTGTTCCCTTTTTCTGCTACTTTCCTGCCTATTTCTGCACCTCTTTTGCCTCGTTTAGCACGTCTGTTGCTTCTTTAAACAGTTCTCTTGCCTCTTTCTGCACTTCTCTTGCTTGTTTTTGTACCTCTCTTGCGTCTCTCAACACCTCTGTTGTCTCTTTCTACACCTTGCATTCTTGTTTCTGCATCACTCATGTCTTTTTCTGCACCCCTCTTTTCTCTTTCTGCACCTCTGTTGGTTCTTTCTGCACTGCTCTTGCCACTTTCTGCACCTCTGTTCCCTCTATCTGCAACTCTGTTGCCTTTTACTGCAATCCTCTTACCTCTTTCTTCACCTCTTTTGCTTCTTTCTGCACTTCTCGTGCCTCTTTCTATACCCCTCTGCCTCTTTCTATACTGCTGTTGTTTCTTTCTGCACTGCTCGTGCTTCTTTCTGTACCTTTTTGCAACTTTATGTACCCCTCTTACCACTTTCTGCACCCCTGTTCCCTCTTTCTGCACCTTTCCTGCCTGTTTCTGCACCTCTGTTGCCTCTTTCTGCACTTCACTTGCTTGTTTCTGTTCCCCTCTAGCCTCTTATTGCACACTTCACCCCACTTTCTGCACTTCTCTTGCCTCTTTTTGCATCCCAGTTCCTTCTTTCTGCACCTTTCCTGCCTATTTTTGCACCTTGTTTGCCTCTTTCTGTACCTCTGTTGCTTCTTTCTGCACCCTTTGTGCCTCTTTCAGTACCTATGTTCTTCCTTCTTTCAGCACCCATCCTGCCTCTTTTTGTACTCCTCTTGCCTCTTTGTGTACCTCTCCTACCTATTTCTGTACCCCTCTTGCCTCTTTTTGCACCTCAGTTGGTTCTAACTGCACTGCTCTTGCTTTTTGCTGTACCTCTTTTGCAAATTATGCATCTCTTATGCCTCTTTCTGCATCCCTTTTCCATATTTCTCCACCTCTATTGCCTGTTTTTGCACCTGTTTCCTCTTTCTGTACCCTTCCTGCTTGTTTCTGCACCCCTCTTGCTTCTTCCTATACCTCTCTTGCCTCTATTTCCACTTTCTGCACCTTTCCTGCCTGTTTCTGCACCTCTCTTGTCAATTTCTGTAACTCTGTTGCTTCTTTTTGCTCGTCTCTTGATTCTTTCTGCACCTTCACCCCTCTTTCAGTACCTCTGTTTCTTATTTCAGTATTTCTCTTCCTTCTTTCTGCACCCCTTCTGCCTCTTTCTGTAACCCTCTTGCCTCTTTGTGCACCTCTCCTACCTATTTCTGCACCCCTGTTTCCTCTTTTTGTACTGCTCTTGCTTCTTTCTGCACCTTTTTTTTACAAATATATGCATCCCTCATGCCTCTCTCTGCCCCCCTCTTCCATATTTCTCCTCTTCTTTTGCTTCTTCCTGCACTTTTCTTGCTTCTTTCTGCACTGATCTTGCTCCTTTGTGCACCTCTTGTGCAAATTTCTCTATGCCTCTTACCTCTTAGTGCACCCCTGATTTCTCTTTCTGTACCTTTCTTGACTGTTTGTGCAGATCTCTTGCCTCTTTTAACACCTCTGTTGCTTCTTTCTGCACTTTTCTTGCCTCTTTCTGTATCCCTCTTCCCTCTTTCTGCACCTCTCTTGCCTCTGTCTGTTTACCTGTTCCCTCATTCTGCACCCCTTTTGCCTGTTTCTGTAACTATTTTGCCTCTTTCTGCACTTCTCATGCTTCTTTCTGCACCCTTCTACCTCTTGCTGTGCCTCTCTTGCCTCTTTCTGCATTTCTCTTGCCTCATTCTGCACCGCTCTTGCTTCTTTTTGTACTTCTCTTGCCTCTTTCTGTACCTCTGTTGCTTCTTTCTGCACACTTCTTCCCTTTTTTGCATCCCTCTTGCCGCTTTCTGCTGTTCTCTTGCCATTTTTTACACCTTTCATGCCTCTTTCTGCACCTCACTTGCCCCTTTCTGCACTTCTCTTGCTTGTTTCTGTACCTTTCTTGCCTCTTTCTGCACCCCTCTCCCCTCCTTGTGTACTTCTCTTGCTTTTTTTATACCCCTGTTCCCTCTTTCTGCACATTTCCTCTCTGTTTCTGTACCTCCTTTGCCTCTTTATGTACCTCTGTTGCTTCTTTCTGCACCCTTTGTGCCTCTTTCAGCAAATATGTTGCTTTTTTCTGTACTTTTCTTCCTTTTTTCAGCAGCCATCCTGCCTCTTTCTGTACTCCTCTTGCCTCTTTGTGTACCTCTCCTTCCTATTTCTGCAACCCTCTTGCCTCTTTTTGCACCTTCATTGGTTTTTACTACACTGCTCTTGCTTTTTTCTGCACCTCTTTTGCAAATGTATGCATCCCTCATGTCTCTTTCCACATCCCTCTTCCCTATTTCTCCACCTCTCTTGCTTCTTTTTGCACCCCTGTTTCCTCTTACTGCACCTTTCTCACCTGTTTCTGCACCCCTCTTGCTTCTTTCAGCAGCCGTCTCCCCTCTTTCTGTACCTCTCTTGCCTCTTTTAGCACCCCTGTTTCCTCTTTTCGCACCTTTCCTCCCTGTTTCTGCTCCTCTCTTGCCCATTTCTGTACCTCTGTTGCTTCTTTCTGCACTTCTCATGATTGTTTTTGCACCTTCGCCCCTCTTTCAGTACCCCTGTTTCCTCTTTCTGCACCCAACCTCCCTCTTTCTGTAAGACTCTTGCCTCTTTCTGCAACTCTCCTACCTTTTTCTACACACCTGTTGCCTCTTTTTGCACTGCTCTTGCTTCTTTCTGCACCTCTTTTGCAAATGTGTGCATCCCTCATGCCTCTTTCTGCATCCCTCTTCCCTATTTCTACCTCTTTTGCTTCTTCCTGCACTTCTCTTGCTTCTTTCTGCACCTCTCGTGCACATTTCTCTATCCTTCTTACCTCTTTCTGCACCCCTGTTCTATCTTTCTGTACCTTTTTTACCTGTTTGTGCACCTCTCTTACGCACCTCTCTTACCTCTTTTGGCGCCTCTGTTGCTTCTTTCTGTACTTTTCTTGCCTCATTCTGTATCCCCCTTCCCTCTTTCTGCACCTCTCTTGCCTATGTCTGTACACCTGTTCCCTCTTCTGCAACCCTTTTGCCTGTTTCTGCAACTATCTTGCCTCTTTCTGCTGTTCTCTTGTCTCCTTCTGCACCTCACTTTCCTCTTTCTGCACTTCTTATTCTTCTTTCTGCACCCTTCTACCTCTTTCCTCACCTCTCTTGCCTCTTTCTGCACTTCTCCTGCCTCATTCTGCACCTCTCTTGCTTCTTTCTGTACCTCTCTTGCTTCTTTCTGCACCCTTCTTCCCTTTTTTGCACATCTGTTGTCTCTTTTTGCACCTCTCTTGCCACTTTCTGAACACCTCTTGGTTCTTTCTGCACTTATCTTCTTTCTTTCTGCACCCCTCCTGCCTTCTTCTGTACCTCTCCTACCTCTTTCTGCACCCCTCTTGCCTCTTTTCACAAATCTGTTGGTTCTTTCTGTACTCTTCTTGCTTCTTTTTGCACCTCTTGTGCAAATTTCTGTAACCATCTTGCCTCTTTCTTCACCCCTCTTCCCTCTTTCTCCACCTCTCTTGCTTCTGCACTTCTCTTGCCTCTTTCTGCACCCCACTTTCCTCTTTCAGCTCCTCCATTGCTTCTTTCTGCACCTCTCTTGCTTCTTTTTGCACCACTATTGCCTCTTTATGTACCCCTCTTGACTCTTTCTGCACCTCTCCTGCCTTTTTCAGGACCTCTCTTGCCTTTTTCTGCAGTCAATTTCCATTTTTATGCACCTCTGTTGCTTTTTTCTAAACTTCTCTTGCCTCTTTTGGTACCCCTCTTACCTCTTTCTGTACCTCTGTTGGTTCTTTATGAACTCCTCTTGCTTCTGTCTACACCTCTGTTGCAAAGTTCTGCATCCCTCTTGCCTTGTTCTACACCTCTTCCCTCTTTCTGCACCCCTCTTGCCTCTGTTTGTTCTTTTTGCACTGTGCTTGCTTTTAGTACCTCTTATGCAAATTTCTGCATCCTTCTCGCCTCTTTCTTCACCCCTCTGCCCTCTTGCTTCTTCCTGCACTTCTCCTGCTTGTTTCTGCACTGCTCCTGGTTCTTTCTGCACTGCTCCTGTATCTTTCTGCACCTCTCATGCAAATCTCTGTATTTCTCTTGCCTCTTTCTGTACCCCTGTTCTGTCTTTCTGCACCTTTCCTCACCTCTTTTGCCTCTTTTTGCACCTCTGTTGCTTCTTCCTGCACTTCTCTTGCTTCTTTCTGCACTGCTCCTACTTTTTTCTGCACCTCTCGTGCACATTTCTCTATCCTTCTTACCTCTTTCTGCACCCCTGTTCTCTCTTTCTGTACCTTTCTTACCTTTTTGTGCACCTCTCTTGCCTCTGTCTGTACACCTGTTCCCTCTTCTGCAACCCTTTTGCCTGTTTCTGCAACTATCTTGCCTCTTTCTGCAGTTCTCTTGTCTCCTTCTGCACCTCCCTTGCCTCTTTCTGTACTTCTCTTGCCTCTTTCTGCACCTCTCTTGCTTCTTTCTGTACTTCTTTGCCTCTTTCTGTACCCTCTTGTCCATTTCTGTACTGCTGTTGGTTGTTTCTGCACTGCTCTTGCATCTTTCGGCACCTCTTTTGCAAAGGTATGTGTCTCTTGCCTCTTTCTGCACCTTTGTTCCCTTTTTCTGTTACTTTCCTGCCTATTTCTGCACCTCTTTTGCCTCGTTTAGCACGTCTGTTGCTTCTTTAAACAGTTCTCTTGCCTCTTTCTGCACTTCTCTTGCTTGTTTTTGTACCTCTCTTGCGTCTCTCAACACCTCTGTTGTCTCTTTCTACACCTTGCATTCTTGTTTCTGCATCACTCATGTCTTTTTCTGCACCCCTCTTTTCTCTTTCTGCACCTCTATTGGTTCTTTCTGCACTGCTCTTGCCACTTTCTGCACCTCTGTTCCCTCTATCTGCAACTCTTTTGCCTTTTACTGCAATCCTCTTACCTCTTTCTTCACCTCTTTTGCTTCTTTCTGCACTTCTCGTGCCTCTTTCTATACCCCTCTGCCTCTTTCTATACTGCTGTTGTTTCTTTCTGCACTGCTCGTGCTTCTTTCTGTACCTTTTTGCAACTTTATGTACCCCTCTTACCACTTTCTGCACCCCTGTTCCCTCTTTCTGCACCTTTCCTGCCTGTTTCTGCACCTCTGTTGCCTCTTTCTGCACTTCACTTGCCTGTTTCTGTTCCCCTCTAGCCTCTTATTGCACCCTTCACCCCGCTTTCTGCACTTCTCTTGCCTCTTTTTGCATCCCAGTTCCTTCTTTCTGCACCTTTCCTGCCTATTTTTGCAGCTTGTTTGCCTCTTTCTGTACCTCTGTTGCTTCTTTCTGCACCCTTTGTGCCTCTTTCAGTACCTATGTTCTTCCTTCTTTCAGCACCCATCCTGCCTCTATTTGTACTCCTCTTGCCTCTTAGTGTACCTCTCCTACCTATTTCTGTACCCCTCTTGCCTCTTTTTACACCTCAGTTGGTTCTAACTGCACTGCTCTTGCTTTTTGCTGTACCTCTTTTGCAAATTATTCATCTCTTATGCCTCTTTCTGCATCCCTTTTCCATATTTCTCCACCTCTATTGCCTGTTTTTGCACCTCTGTTTCCTCTTTCTGTACCCTTCCTGCTTGTTTCTGCACCCCTCTTGCTTCTTCCTATACCTCTCTTGCCTCTATTTCCACTTTCTCCACCTTTCCTGCCTGTTTCTGCACCTCTCTTGTCCATTTCTGTAACTCTGTTGCTTCTTTTTGCACATCTCTTGATTCTTTCTGCACCTTCGCCCCTCTTTCAGTACCTCTGTTTCTTATTTCAGTATTTCTCTTCCTTCTTTCTGCACCCCTTCTGCCTCTTTCTGTAACCCTCTTGCCTCTTTGTGCACCTCTCCTACCTATTTCTGCACCCCTGTTTCCTCTTTTTGTACTGCTCTTGCTTTTTTCTGCACCTTTTTTTTCTACAAATATATGCATCCCTCATGCCTCTCTCTGCCCCCCTCTTCCATATTTCTCCTCTTCTTTTGCTTCTTCCTGCACTTCTCTTGCTTCTTTCTGCACTGATCTTGCTCCTTTGTGCACCTCTTGTGCAAATTTCTCTATGCCTCTTACCTCTTTCTGCACCCCTGATCTCTCTTTCTGTACCTTTCTTGACTGTTTGTGCAGATCTCTTGCCTCTTTTAACACCTCTGTTGCTTCTTTCTGCACTTTTCTTGCCTCTTTCTGTATCCCTCTTCCCTCTTTCTGCACCTCTCTTGCCTCTGTCTGTTTACCTGTTCCCTCATTCTGCACCCCTTTTGCCTGTTTCTGTAACTATTTTGCCTCTTTCTGCACTTCTCATGCTTCTTTCTGCACCCTTCTACCTCTTGCTGTGCCTCTCTTGCCTCTTTCTGCATTTCTCTTGCCTCATTCTGCACCGCTCTTGCTTCTTTTTGTACTTCTCTTGCCTCTTTCTGTACCTCTGTTGCTTCTTTCTGCACACTTCTTCCCTTTTTTGCATCCCTCTTGCCGCTTTCTGCTGTTCTCTTGCCATTTTTACACCTTTCATGCCTCTTCCTGCACCTCACTTGCCCCTTTCTGCACTTCTCGTGCTTGTTTCTGTACCTTTCTTGCCTCTTTCTGCACCCCTCTCCCCTCCTTGTGTACTTCTCTTGCTTTTTTTATACCCCTGTTTCCTCTTTCTGCACATTTCCTCTCTGTTTCTGTACCTCATTTGCCTCTTTATGTACCTCTGTTGCTTCTTTCTGCACCCTTTGTGCCTCTTTCAGCAAATATGTTGCTTTTTTCTGTACTTTTCTTCCTTTTTTCAGCAGCCATCCTGCCTCTTTCTGTACTCCTCTTGCCTCTTTGTGTACCTCTCCTTCCTATTTCTGCAACCCTCTTGCCTCTTTTTGCACCTTCATTGGTTTTTACTACACTGCTCTTGCTTTTTTCTGTACCTCTTTTGCAAATGTATGCATCCCTCATGTCTCTTTCCACATCCCTCTTCCCTATTTCTCCACCTCTCTTGCTTCTTTTTGCACCCCTGTTTCCTCTTACTGCACCTTTCTCACCTGTTTCTGCACCCCTCTTGCTTCTTTCAGCAGCCGTCTCCCCTCTTTCTGTACCTCTCTTGCCTCTTTTAGCACCCCTGTTTCCTCTTTTCGCACCTTTCCTCCCTGTTTCTGCTCCTCTCTTGCCCATTTCTGTACCTCTGTTGCTTCTTTCTGCACTTCTCATGATTGTTTTTGCACCTTTGCCCCTCTTTCAGTACCCCTGTTTCCTCTTTCTGCACCCAACCTCCCTCTTTCTGTAAGACTCTTGCCTCTTTCTGCAACTCTCCTACCTTTTTCTACACACCTGTTGCCTCTTTTTGCACTGCTCTTGCTTCTTTCTGCACCTCTTTTGCAAATGTGTGCATCCCTCATGCCTCTTTCTGCATCCCTCTTCCCTATTTCTACCTCTTTTGCTTCTTCCTGCACTTCTCTTGCTTCTTTCTGCACCTCTCGTGCAAATTTCTCTATCCTTCTTACCTCTTTCTGCACCCCTGTTCTATCTTTCTGTACCTTTCTTACCTGTTTGTGCACCTCTCTTACGCACCTCTCTTACCTCTTTTGGCGCCTCTGTTGCTTCTTTCTGTACTTTTCTTGCCTCATTCTGTATCCCCCTTCCCTCTTTCTGCACCTCTCTTGCCTATGTCTGTACACCTGTTCCCTCTTCTGCAACCCTTTTGCCTGTTTCTGCAACTATCTTGCCTCTTTCTGCTGTTCTCTTGTCTCCTTCTGCACCTCACTTTCCTGTTTCTGCACTTCTTATTCTTCTTTCTGCACCCTTCTACCTCTTTCCTCACCTCTCTTGCCTCTTTCTGCACTTCTCTTGCCTCATTCTGCACCTCTCTTGCTTCTTTCTGTACCTCTCTTGCTTCTTTCTGCACCCTTCTTCCCTTTTTTGCACATCTGTTGTCTCTTTTTGCACCTCTCTTGCCACTTTCTGAACACCTCTTGCTTCTTTCTGCACTTATCTTCTTTCTTTCTGCACCCCTCCTGCCTTCTTCTGTACCTCTCCTACCTCTTTCTGCACCCCTCTTGCCTCTTTTCACAAATCTGTTGGTTCTTTCTGTACTCTTCTTGCTTCTTTTTGCACCTCTTGTGCAAATTTCTGTAACCATCTTGCCTCTTTCTTCACCCCTCTTCCCTCTTTCTCCACCTCTCTTGCTTCTGCACTTCTCTTGCCTCTTTCTGCACCCCACTTTCCTCTTTCAGCTCCTCCATTGCTTCTTTCTGCACCTCTCTTGCTTCTTTCTGCACCACTATTGCCTCTTTATGTACCCCTCTTGACTCTTTCTGCACCTCTCCTGCCTTTTTCAGGACCTCTCTTGCCTTTTTCTGCAGTCAATTTCCATTTTTATGCACCTCTGTTGCTTTTTTCTAAACTTCTCTTGCCTCTTTTGGTACCCCTCTTGCCTCTTTCTGTACCTCTGTTGGTTCTTTATGAACTCCTCTTGCTTCTGTCTACACCTCTGTTGCAAAGTTCTGCATCCCTCTTGCCTTGTTCTACACCTCTTCCCTCTTTCTGCACCCCTCTTGCCTCTGTTTGTTCTTTTTGCACTGTGCTTGCTTTTAGTACCTCTTATGCAAATATCTGCATCCTTCTCGCCTCTTTCTTCACCCCTCTGCCCTCTTGCTTCTTCCTGCACTTCTCCTGCTTGTTTCTGCACTGCTCCTGGTTCTTTCTGCACTGCTCCTGTATCTTTCTGCACCTCTCATGCAAATCTCTGTATTTCTCTTGCCTCTTTCTGTACCCCTGTTCTGTCTTTCTGCACCTTTCCTCACCTCTTTTGCCTCTTTTTGCACCTCTGTTGCTTCTTCCTGCACTTCTCTTGCTTCTTTCTGCACTGCTCCTACTTTTTTCTGCACCTCTCGTGCACATTTCTCTATCCTTCTTACCTCTTTCTGCACCCCTGTTCTCTCTTTCTGTACCTTTCTTACCTTTTTGTGCACCTCTCTTGCCTCTGTCTGTACACCTGTTCCCTCTTCTGCAACCCTTTTGCCTGTTTCTGCAACTATCTTGCCTCTTTCTGCAGTTCTCTTGTCTCCTTCTGCACCTCACTTGCCTCTTTCTGTACTTCTCTTGCCTCTTTCTGCACCTCTCTTGCTTCTTTCTGCACCCTTCTTCCCTTTTTTGCACATCTGTTGTCTCTTTCTGCACCTCTCTTGCCACTTTCTGAATACCTCTTGGTTCTTTCTGCACTTATCTTCTTTCTTTCTGCACCCATCCTGCCTTCTTCTATACCATTCCTACCTCTTTCTGCACCCCTCTTGCCTCTTTTTACACATCTGTTGGTTCTTTCTGTACTCTTCTTGCTTCTTTTTGCACCTCTTGTGCACATTTCTGTAACCATCTTGCCTCTTTCTTCACCCCTCTTCCCTCTTTCTCCACCTCTCTTGCTTCTGCACTTCTCTTGCCTCTTTCAGCACCCCACTTTCCTCTTTCAGCACATCTATTGCTTCTTTCTGGACCTCTCTTGCTTCTTTCTGCACCACTATTGCCTCTTTATGTACCCCTCTTGACTCTTTGTGCACCTCTCTTGCCTCTTTCTGTACCTCTTGCCTTTTTCTGCAGTACTCTTCCCTTTTTCTGCACCTTTGTTGCTTTTTTCTAAACTTCTCTTGCCTCCTTTGGTACCCCTCTTGCCTCTTTCTGTACCTCTGTTGGTTCTTTATGAACTCCTCTTGCTTCTGTCTACACCTCTGTTGCAAAGTTCTGCATCCCTCTTGCATTGTTCTACACCCTCTTCCCTCTTTATGCATCCCTCTTGCCTCTGTTTGTTCTTTCTGCACTGTGCTTGCTTTTTGTACCTCTTATGGAAATTTCTGCATCCTTCTCGCCTCTTTCTTCACCCCTCTGCCATCTTGCTTCTTCCTGCACTTCTCCTGCTTCTTTCTGCACTGCTCCTGCTTCTTTCTGCACTGCTCCTGCATCTTTCTGCATCTCTCATGCAAATCTCTGTATTCCTCTTGCCTCTTTCTGTACCCCTGTTCTGTCTTTCTGACCCTTTCCTCACCTCTATTGCCTCTTTTTGCACCTCTGTTGCTACTTCCTGCACTGCTCCTACTTTTTTCTACACCTCTTGTGCAAATTTCTCTATCCTTCTTACCTCTTTCTGCACCCCTGTTCTCTCTTTCTGTACCTTTCTTAACTGTTTGTGCACCTCTCTTGCCTCTTTTGGCACCTCTGTTGCTTCTTTCTGCACTTTTATTGCCTCATTCTGTATCCACCTTCCCTCTTTCTGCACCTCTCTTGCCTCTGGCTGTACACCTGTTCCATCTTCTGCATTCCTTTTGCCTGTTTCTGCAACTATCTTGCCTCTTTCTGCAGTTCTCTTGTCTCCTTCTGCACCTCACTGGCCTCTTTCTGCTCTTCTCATTCTTCTTTCTGCACCCTTCTTCCTCTTTCCGCACCTCTCTTGCCTCTTTCTGCACTTATCTTGCCTCATTCTGCACCTCTCTTGCTTCTTTCTGTACTTCTCTTGCCTCTTTCTGTACCTCTCTTGCTTCTTTATGCACACTTCTTCTCTTTTTTGCATCTCTCTTGCCGCTTTCTGCTGTTCTCTTGCCATTTTCTGCACCTCTCATGCCTCTTTCTGCACCTCACTTGTCCCTTTCTGCACTTCTCTTGCTTGTTTCTGCACCTTTCTTGCCTCTTTCTGCACCCCTACCCCTCTTTCTGTACTTCTCTTGCTTATTTTTGAACCCCTGTTCCCTCTTTCCGCACCTCTCTTGCCTCTTTCTATACCTCTGTTGCTTCTTTCTGTACCTCTTCTACCTATTTCTGAACCCCTCTTGCCTCTTTTTGCACCTCTGTTGTTTCTTTCCGCACTACTCTTGCTTCTTTCTGTACCTCTTTTGCAAAGGTATGCATCCCTCATGCCTCTTTCTGCACCCCTCTTCCCTATTTCTCCATGGCTCTTGCTTCTTTCTGCGCTTGGCTTGCTTCTTTCTGCACTGCTCTTGATTTTCTCTGCACCTCTCATACAAATTTCTGTATCCCTCTTACCTCTTTCTGCATTCCTGTTCCCGCTTTCTGTACCTTTCTTGAATGTTTGTGCACCGCTCCTGCCTCTTTCTGTACTTTTCTTGCCTTTTTCTGCAGTATTCTTGCCTCTTTCTGTACCTCTGTTGGTTCTTTCTGTACCTCTCTTGCCTCGGTCTGCACACCTGTTCCTTCTTTCTTCACCCCTTTTGCCAGTTTCTGCAACACTCTTGCCTCTTTCTGCAGTTCTTTTGCCTCCTTCTGTACCTCACTTGCCTCTTCTGCACTACACTTGCTTCTTTCTGCACCTCTCTTGCTTCTTTCTGCACCCTTCTTCCCTTTTTTGCGCATCTGTTGTCTCTTTCTGCAACTCTCTTGCCACTTTCTGAACACCTCTTGGTTCTTTCTGCACTTATCTTCCTTATTTCTGCACCCCTCCTGCCTTCTTCTGTACCTCTCCTACCTCTTTCTGCATCCCTTTTGCCTATTTTTACACATCTGTTGGTACTTTCTGTACTGTTCTTGCTTCTTTTTGCACCTCTTGTGCAAATTTCTGTAACCATCTTGCCTCTTTCTTCATCCCTCTCCCCTCTTTCTCCACCTCTCTTGCTTCTGCACTTCTCTTGCCTCTTTCTGTTCCCCACTTTCCTCTTTCAGCAGCTCTATTGCTTCTTTCTGCACCTCTCTTGCTTCTTTCTTCACCACTATTGCCTCTTTATGTACCCCTCTTGACTCTTTCTGCACCTCTCCTGCCTCTTTTTGTACCTCTCCTATTTTTTTTTGTGCAGTACTCTTCCCTTTTTCTGCACCTCTGTTGCTTTTTTCTAAACTTCTCTTGCCTCCTTTGGTACCCCTCTTGCCTCTTTCTGTACCTCTGTTGGTTCTTTATGAACTCCTCTTGCTTCTGTCTACACCTCTGTTGCAAAGTTCTGCAGCACTCTTGCCTAGTTCTCCATCCTCTTCCCTCTTTCTGCACCCCTCCTGCCTTTTTCTGGACCTCTCCTACCTCTTTCTGCACCCCTCCTACCTCTGTTTGTTCTTTCTGCACTGTGCTTGCTTTTTGTACCTCTTGTGCAAGTTTCTGCATCCTTCTAGCCTCTTTCTTCACCCCTCTGCCCTCTTGCTTCTTCCTGCACTTCTCCTGCTTCTTTCTGCACTGCTCCTGATTCTTTCTGCACTCCTCCTGCATTTTTCTGCACCTCTCATGCACATTTCTGTATTCCTCTTGCCTCTTTCTGTACCCCTGTTCTGTCTTTCTGCACCTTTCCTCACCTCTTTTGCCTCTTTATGCACCTCTGTTGCTTCTTCCTGCACTTCTCTTGCTTCTTTCTGCACTGCTCCTACTTTTTTCTACACCTCTCGTGCAAATTTCTCTATTTTTCTCACCTCTTTCTGCACCCTTGTTCTCTCTTTCTGTACCTTTCTTACCTGTTTGTGCACCTCTCTTGCCTCTTTTGGCACCTCTGTTGCTTCTTTCTGCACTTTTCTTGCCTCATTCTGTATACCTGTTCCCTCTTCTGCAACCCGTTTGCCTCTTTCTGCATCTATCTTGCCTCTTTCTGCAGTTCTCTTGTCTCCTTTCTCACCTTACTTGTCTCTTTCTGCACTTTTCATTCTTCTTTCTGCACCCTTCTACCTCTTTCCGCACCTCTCTTGCCTCTTTCTGCGCTTCTCTTGCCTCATTCTGCACCTCTATTGCTTTTTTCTGTCCTTCTCTTGCCTCTTTCAGCACCTCTGTTGCTTCTTTCTGCACCTCTCTTGCTTCTTTCTGCACCACTATTGCCTCTTTATGTACCCCTCTTGACTCTTTGTGCACCTCTCCTGCCTCTTGTTGTACTTCTCTTGCTTTTTTCTGCAGTACTCTACCCTTTTTCTGCACCTCTGTTGCTTTTTTCTAAACTTCTCTTGCCTCCTTTGGTACCCCTCTTGCCTCTTTCTGTACCTCTGTTGGTTCTTTATGAACTCATCTTGCTTCTGTCTACACCTCTGTTGCAAAGTTCTGCAGCACTCTTGCCTTGTTCTACACCGTCTTCCCTCTTTCTGCACCCCTCCTGCCTTTTTCTGGATCTCTCCTACCTCTTTCTGCACCCCTCCTGCCTCTGTTTGTTCTTTCTGCACTGTGCTTGCTTTTTGTACCTCTTGTGCAAATTTCTGCATCCTTCTCGCCTCTTTCTTCACCCCTCTGCCCTCTTGCTTCTTCCTGCACTTCTCCTGCTTCTTTCTGCACTGCTCCTGCTTCTTTCTGCACTCCTCCTGCATCTTTCTGCACCTCTCATGCAAATTTCTGTATTCCTCTTGCCTCTTTCTGTACCCCTGTTCTGTCTTTCTGCACCTTTCCTCACCTCTTTTGCCTCTTTTTGCACCTCTGTTGCTTCTTCCTGCACTTCTCTTGCTTCTTTCTGCACTGCTCCTACTTTTTTCTACACCTCTCGTGCAAATTTCTCTATTTTTCTCACCTCTTTCTGCACCCTTGTTCTCTCTTTCTGTACCTTTCTTACCTGTTTGTGAACCTCTCTTGCCTCTTTTGGCACCTCTGTTGCTTCTTTCTGCACTTTTCTTGCCTCATTCTGTATACCTGTTCCCTCTTCTGCAACCCGTTTGCCTCTTTCTGCATCTATCTTGCCTCTTTCTGCAGTTCTCTTGTCTCCTTCCTCACCTCACTTGTCTCTTTCTGCACTTTCATTCTTCTTTCTGCACCCTTCTACCTCTTTCCGCACCTCTCTTGCCTCTTTCTGCGCTTCTCTTGCCTCATTCTGCACCTCTCTTGCTTTTTTCTGTCCTTCTCTTGCCTCTTTCTGTACCTCTGTTGCTTCTTTCTGCACACTTCTTCCCTTTTTTGCATCCCTCTTGCCTCTTTCTGTTCCCCACTTTCCTCTTTCAGCACCTCTATTGCTTCTTTCTGCACCTCTCTTGCTTCTTTCTGCACCACTATTGCCTCTTTATGTACCCCTCTTGACTCTTTGTGCACCTCTCCTGCCTCTTGTTGTACCTCTCTTGCTTTTTTCTGCAGTACCCTTCCCTTTTTCTGCACCTCTGTTGTTTTTTTCTAAACTTCTCTTGCCTCCTTTGGTACCCCTCTTGCCTCTTTCTGTACCTCTGTTGGTTCTTTATGAACTCCTCTTGCTTCTGTCTACACCTCTGTTGCAAAGTTATGCAGCACTCTTGCCTTGTTCTATACCCTCTTCCCTCTTTCTGCACCCCTCCTGCCTTTTTCTGGACCTCTCCTACCTCTTTCTGCACCCCTCCTGCCTCTGTTTGTTCTTTCTGCACTGTGCTTGCTTTTTGTACCTCTTGTGCAAATTTCTGCATCCTTCTCGCCTCTTTCTTCACCCCTCTGCCCTCTTGCTTCTTCCTGCACTTCTCCTGCTTCTTTCTGCACTGCTCCTGCTTCTTTCTGCACTCCTCCTGCATCTTTCTGCACCTCTCATGCAAATTTCTGTATTCCTCTTGCCTCTTTCTGTACCCCTGTTCTGTCTTTCTGCACCTTTCCTCACCTCTTTTGCCTCTTTTTGCACCTCTGTTGCTTCTTCCTGCACTTCTCTTGCTTCTTTCTGCACTGCTCCTACTTTTTTCTACACCTCTCGTGCAAATTTCTCTATTTTTCTCACCTCTTTCTGCACCCTTGTTCTCTCTTTCTGTACCTTTCTTACCTGTTTGTGCACCTCTCTTGCCTCTTTTGGCACCTCTGTTGCTTCTTTCTGCACTTTTCTTGCCTCATTCTGTATACCTGTTCCCTCTTCTGCAACCCGTTTGCCTCTTTCTGCATCTATCTTGCCTCTTTCTGCAGTTCTCCTATCTCCTTCCCCACCTCACTTGTCTCTTTCTGCACTTTTCATTCTTCTTTCTGCACCCTTCTACCTCTTTCCGCACCTCTCTTGCCTCTTTCTGCGCTTCTCTTGCCTCATTCTGCACCTCTCTTGCTTTTTTCTGTCCTTCTCTTGCCTCTTTCTGTACCTCTGTTGCTCCTTTCTGCACCTTTCCTCACCTCTTTTGCCTCTTTTTGCACCTCTGTTGCTTCTTCCTGCACTTCTCTTGCTTCTTTCTGCACTGCTCCTACTTTTTTCTACACCTCTCGTGCAAATTTCTCTATTTTTCTCACCTCTTTCTGCACCCTTGTTCTCTCTTTCTGTACCTTTCTTACCTGTTTGTGCACCTCTCTTGCCTCTTTTGGCACCTCTGTTGCTTCTTTCTGCACTTTTCTTGCCTCATTCTGTATACCTGTTCCCTCTTCTGCAACCCGTTTGCCTCTTTCTGCATCTATCTTGCCTCTTTCTGCAGTTCTCCTATCTCCTTCCCCACCTCACTTGTCTCTTTCTGCACTTTTCATTCTTCTTTCTGCACCCTTCTACCTCCTTCCGCACCTCTCTTGCCTCTTTCTGCGCTTCTCTTGCCTCATTTTGCACCTCTCTTGCTTTTTTCTGCACTTCTCTTGCTTCTTTCTGCACTGCTCCTACTTTTTTCTACACCTCTCGTGCAAATTTCTCTATTTTTCTCACCTCTTTCTGCACCCTTGTTCTCTCTTTCTGTACCTTTCTTACCTGTTTGTGCACCTCTCTTGCCTCTTTTGGCACCTCTGTTGCTTCTTTCTGCACTTTTCTTGCCTCATTCTGTATACCTGTTCCCTCTTCTGCAACCCGTTTGCCTCTTTCTGCATCTATCTTGCCTCTTTCTGCAGTTCTCCTATCTCCTTCCCCACCTCACTTGTCTCTTTCTGCACTTTTCATTCTTCTTTCTGCACCCTTCTACCTCCTTCCGCACCTCTCTTGCCTCTTTCTGCGCTTCTCTTGCCTCATTTTGCACCTCTCTTGCTTTTTTCTGCACTTCTCTTGCTTCTTTCTGCACTGCTCCTACTTTTTTCTACACCTCTCGTGCAAATTTCTCTATTTTTCTCACCTCTTTCTGCACCCTTGTTCTCTCTTTCTGTACCTTTCTTACCTGTTTGTGAACCTCTCTTGCCTCTTTTGGCACCTCTGTTGCTTCTTTCTGCACTTTTCTTGCCTCATTCTGTATACCTGTTCCCTCTTCTGCAACCCGTTTGCCTCTTTCTGCATCTATCTTGCCTCTTTCTGCAGTTCTCTTGTCTCCTTCCTCACCTCACTTGTCTCTTTCTGCACTTTCATTCTTCTTTCTGCACCCTTCTACCTCTTTCCGCACCTCTCTTGCCTCTTTCTGCGCTTCTCTTGCCTCATTCTGCACCTCTCTTGCTTTTTTCTGTCCTTCTCTTGCCTCTTTCTGTACCTCTGTTGCTTCTTTCTGCACACTTCTTCCCTTTTTTGCATCCCTCTTGCCTCTTTCTGTTCCCCACTTTCCTCTTTCAGCACCTCTATTGCTTCTTTCTGCACCTCTCTTGCTTCTTTCTGCACCACTATTGCCTCTTTATGTACCCCTCTTGACTCTTTGTGCACCTCTCCTGCCTCTTGTTGTACCTCTCTTGCTTTTTTCTGCAGTACTCTTCCCTTTTTCTGCACCTCTGTTGTTTTTTTCTAAACTTCTCTTGCCTCCTTTGGTACCCCTCTTGCCTCTTTCTGTACCTCTGTTGGTTCTTTATGAACTCCTCTTGCTTCTGTCTACACCTCTGTTGCAAAGTTATGCAGCACTCTTGCCTTGTTCTATACCCTCTTCCCTCTTTCTGCACCCCTCCTGCCTTTTTCTGGACCTCTCCTACCTCTTTCTGCACCCCTCCTGCCTCTGTTTGTTCTTTCTGCACTGTGCTTGCTTTTTGTACCTCTTGTGCAAATTTCTGCATCCTTCTCGCCTCTTTCTTCACCCCTCTGCCCTCTTGCTTCTTCCTGCACTTCTCCTGCTTCTTTCTGCACTGCTCCTGCTTCTTTCTGCACTCCTCCTGCATCTTTCTGCACCTCTCATGCAAATTTCTGTATTCCTCTTGCCTCTTTCTGTACCCCTGTTCTGTCTTTCTGCACCTTTCCTCACCTCTTTTGCCTCTTTTTGCACCTCTGTTGCTTCTTCCTGCACTTCTCTTGCTTCTTTCTGCACTGCTCCTACTTTTTTCTACACCTCTCGTGCAAATTTCTCTATTTTTCTCACCTCTTTCTGCACCCTTGTTCTCTCTTTCTGTACCTTTCTTACCTGTTTGTGCACCTCTCTTGCCTCTTTTGGCACCTCTGTTGCTTCTTTCTGCACTTTTCTTGCCTCATTCTGTATACCTGTTCCCTCTTCTGCAACCCGTTTGCCTCTTTCTGCATCTATCTTGCCTCTTTCTGCAGTTCTCCTATCTCCTTCCCCACCTCACTTGTCTCTTTCTGCACTTTTCATTCTTCTTTCTGCACCCTTCTACCTCTTTCCGCACCTCTCTTGCCTCTTTCTGCGCTTCTCTTGCCTCATTCTGCACCTCTCTTGCTTTTTTCTGTCCTTCTCTTGCCTCTTTCTGTACCTCTGTTGCTCCTTTCTGCACCTTTCCTCACCTCTTTTGCCTCTTTTTGCACCTCTGTTGCTTCTTCCTGCACTTCTCTTGCTTCTTTCTGCACTGCTCCTACTTTTTTCTACACCTCTCGTGCAAATTTCTCTATTTTTCTCACCTCTTTCTGCACCCTTGTTCTCTCTTTCTGTACCTTTCTTACCTGTTTGTGCACCTCTCTTGCCTCTTTTGGCACCTCTGTTGCTTCTTTCTGCACTTTTCTTGCCTCATTCTGTATACCTGTTCCCTCTTCTGCAACCCGTTTGCCTCTTTCTGCATCTATCTTGCCTCTTTCTGCAGTTCTCCTATCTCCTTCCCCACCTCACTTGTCTCTTTCTGCACTTTTCATTCTTCTTTCTGCACCCTTCTACCTCCTTCCGCACCTCTCTTGCCTCTTTCTGCGCTTCTCTTGCCTCATTTTGCACCTCTCTTGCTTTTTTCTGCACTTCTCTTGCTTCTTTCTGCACTGCTCCTACTTTTTTCTACACCTCTCGTGCAAATTTCTCTATTTTTCTCACCTCTTTCTGCACCCTTGTTCTCTCTTTCTGTACCTTTCTTACCTGTTTGTGAACCTCTCTTGCCTCTTTTGGCACCTCTGTTGCTTCTTTCTGCACTTTTCTTGCCTCATTCTGTATACCTGTTCCCTCTTCTGCAACCCGTTTGCCTCTTTCTGCATCTATCTTGCCTCTTTCTGCAGTTCTCTTGTCTCCTTCCTCACCTCACTTGTCTCTTTCTGCACTTTCATTCTTCTTTCTGCACCCTTCTACCTCTTTCCGCACCTCTCTTGCCTCTTTCTGCGCTTCTCTTGCCTCATTCTGCACCTCTCTTGCTTTTTTCTGTCCTTCTCTTGCCTCTTTCTGTACCTCTGTTGCTTCTTTCTGCACACTTCTTCCCTTTTTTGCATCCCTCTTGCCTCTTTCTGTTCCCCACTTTCCTCTTTCAGCACCTCTATTGCTTCTTTCTGCACCTCTCTTGCTTCTTTCTGCACCACTATTGCCTCTTTATGTACCCCTCTTGACTCTTTGTGCACCTCTCCTGCCTCTTGTTGTACCTCTCTTGCTTTTTTCTGCAGTACTCTTCCCTTTTTCTGCACCTCTGTTGTTTTTTTCTAAACTTCTCTTGCCTCCTTTGGTACCCCTCTTGCCTCTTTCTGTACCTCTGTTGGTTCTTTATGAACTCCTCTTGCTTCTGTCTACACCTCTGTTGCAAAGTTATGCAGCACTCTTGCCTTGTTCTATACCCTCTTCCCTCTTTCTGCACCCCTCCTGCCTTTTTCTGGACCTCTCCTACCTCTTTCTGCACCCCTTCTGCCTCTGTTTGTTCTTTCTGCACTGTGCTTGCTTTTTGTACCTCTTGTGCAAATTTCTGCATCCTTCTCGCCTCTTTCTTCACCCCTCTGCCCTCTTGCTTCTTCCTGCACTTCTCCTGCTTCTTTCTGCACTGCTCCTGCTTCTTTCTGCACTCCTCCTGCATCTTTCTGCACCTCTCATGCAAATTTCTGTATTCCTCTTGCCTCTTTCTGTACCCCTGTTCTGTCTTTCTGCACCTTTCCTCACCTCTTTTGCCTCTTTTTGCACCTCTGTTGCTTCTTCCTGCACTTCTCTTGCTTCTTTCTGCACTGCTCCTACTTTTTTCTACACCTCTCGTGCAAATTTCTCTATTTTTCTCACCTCTTTCTGCACCCTTGTTCTCTCTTTCTGTACCTTTCTTACCTGTTTGTGCACCTCTCTTGCCTCTTTTGGCACCTCTGTTGCTTCTTTCTGCACTTTTCTTGCCTCATTCTGTATACCTGTTCCCTCTTCTGCAACCCGTTTGCCTCTTTCTGCATCTATCTTGCCTCTTTCTGCAGTTCTCCTATCTCCTTCCCCACCTCACTTGTCTCTTTCTGCACTTTTCATTCTTCTTTCTGCACCCTTCTACCTCTTTCCGCACCTCTCTTGCCTCTTTCTGCGCTTCTCTTGCCTCATTCTGCACCTCTCTTGCTTTTTTCTGTCCTTCTCTTGCCTCTTTCTGTACCTCTGTTGCTCCTTTCTGCACACTTCTTCCCTTTTTTGCATCCCTCTTGCCGCTTTCTGCTGTTCTCTTGCCATTTTCTGCACCTCTCATGCCTCTTTCTGCACCTCACTTGTCCCTTTCTGCACTTCCCTAGCTTCTTTCTGCAACTTTCTTGCCTCTTTCTGCACCCCTCCCCCCTCTTACTGTACTTTGCACCTCTGTTGGTTCTTTCTGCACTGCTCTTGCTTCTTTCTGTACCTCGTTTGCAAAGGTATGCATCCCTCATGCCTCGTTCTGCACCCCTCTTCCCTATTTCTCCACTGCTTTTGTTTCTGTCTGCACTTCTCTTGCTTCTTTCTGCACTGCTCTTGCTTTTCTCTACACCTCTCATACAAATTTCTGTATCCCTCTTACCTCTTTCTGCATTCCTGTTCCCTCTATCTGTACCTATTTTGACTCTTTGTGCACCTCTCCTGCCTCTTTCTGTACCTCTCTTGCCTTTTTCTGCAGTACTCTTCCCTTTTTCTGCACCTCTGTTGCTTTTTTCTAAACTTCTCTTGCCTCCTTTGGTACCCCTCTTGCTTCTTTCTTTACCTCTGTTGGTTCTTTATCAACTTCTCTTGCTTCTGTCTACACCTCTGTTGCAAAGTTCTGCATCCCTCTTGCGTTTTTCTACACCCTCATCCCTCTTTGTGCACCCCTCCTGCCTTTATCTGGACCTCTCCTACCTCTTTCTGCACCCCTCTTGCCTCTGTTTGTTCTTTCTGCACTGTGCTTGCTTTTTGTACCTCTTATGGAAATTTCTGCATCCTTCTCGCCTCTTTCTTCACCCCTCTGCCATCTTGCTTCTTCCTGCACTGCTCCTGCTTCTTTCTGCACTGCTCCTGCTTCTTTCTGCACTGCTCCTGCATCTTTCTGCACCTCTCATGCAAATCTCTGTATTCCTCTTGCCTCTTTCTGTACTCTGTTCTGTCTTTCTGACCCTTTCCTCACCTCTATTGCCTCTTTTTGCAACTCTGTTGCTTCTTCCTGCACTTCTCTTGCTTCTTTCTGCACTGCTCCTACTTTTTTCTAAACCTCTTGTGCAAATTTCTCTATCCTTCTTACCTCTTTCTGCACCCCTGTTCTCTCTTTCTGTACCTTTCTTACCTGTTTGTGCACCTCTCTTGCCTCTTTTGGCACCTCTGTTGCTTCTTTCTACACTTTTCTTGCCTCATTCTGTATCCCCCTTCCCTCTTTCTGCACCTCTTTTACCTCTGTCTGTACACCTGTTCCCTCTTCTCCATTCCTTTTGCCTGTTTCTGCAACTATTTTGCCTCTTTCTGTAGTTCTCTTGTCTCCTTCTGCGCCTCACTGGCCCCTTTCTGCTCTTCTCACTCTTCTTTCTGCACCCTTCTTCCTCTTTACGCACCTCTCTTGCCTCTTTCTGCACTTCTCTTGCCTCCTTCTGCACCTCTCTTGCTTCTTTCTGTACTTCTCTTGCCTCTTTCTGTACCTCTGTTGCTTCTTTCTGCACACTTCTTCCCTTTTTTGCATCTCTCTTGCCGCTTTCTGCTGTTCTCTTGCCCTTTTCTGCACCTCTCATGCCTCTTTCTGCACCTCACTTGTCCCTTTCTGCACTTCTCTTTCTTGTTTCTGCACCTTTCTTGCCTCTTTCTGCACCCCTACCCCTCTTTCTGTACTCTCTTGCTTCTTTTTGAACCCCTGTTCCCTCTTTCCGCACCTCTCTTGCCTCTTTCTATACCTCTGTTGCTTCTTTCTGTACCTCTCCTACCTATTTCTGAACCCCTCTTGCCTCTTTTTCCTCCTCTGTTGGTTCTTTCTGCACTACTCTTGCTTCTTTCTGTACCTCTTTTGCAAAGGTATGCATCCCTCATGCCTCTTTCTGCACCCCTTTTTCCCTATTTCTCCACGCCTCTTGCTTCTTTCTGCACTTGGCTTGCTTCTTTCTGCACTGCTCTTGCTTTTCTCTTCACCTCTCATACAAATTTCTGTATCCCTCTTACCTCTTTCTGTTCCCTCTTTCTGTACCTTTCTTGAATGTTTGTGCACCGCTCCTGCCTCTTTCTGTACCTCTCTTGCCTTTTCCTGCAGTACTCTTGCCTCTTTCCTGTTGGTTCTTTATGAACTCCTCTTGCTTCTGTCTACACCTCTGTTGCAACGTTCGGCATCCCTATTGCATTGTTCTAAACCCTCTTCCTTCTTTCTGCATCCCTCCTGCCTTTTTCTGGACCTCTCCTACCTCTTTCTGCACCCCTCTTGCCTCTGTTTCTGCATCCATCTCGTGTCTTTCTTCACCCCTCTTGCTTCTTCCTGCACTTCTCCTTATTCTTTCTGCACTGCTCCTGCTTCTTTCTGCACTGCTCCTACATATTTCTGCACCTCCCATGCAATATTCGTCTTGCCTCTTTCTGTACCCCTCTTCTGTCTTTCTGCACCTTTCCTCACCTCTTTTGCCTCTTTTTGCACTTCTGTTGCTTCTTTCTGCACTTCTCTTGCCTCTTTCTGCACACCGCTAGCCTCTTTCAGCACATCTCTTGGTTCATTCTGCACTTGTCTTCCTGGTTTCTGTATGTTGGTTCTTTCTGCACTGCTCTTGCTTCTTTTTGCAACTCGTATGCAAGTTTCTGCTACCATCTTGCCTCTTTCTTTACCCCTCTTCCCTCTTTCTCCACCTCTCTTGCTTCTTCCTGCACTTCTATTGTTTCTTTCTGCACTGCTCTTGCTTCGTTCTGTACTGCTCTTGCTTCTCTTGCAAATCTCTGTATTCCTCTTGCCTCTTCCTGTACCTCACTTGCCTCTTTCTGCACTTCTCTTGCTTCTTTCTGCACCTCTCTTGCCTCTTTCTGCATCCCTCTTGCCTCTTTCTGGAGGTCTCTTGCCTCCAACTGTACCTCACTTGTCTCTTTCTGCACCTCTCTTGCCTCTTTCTGCATCCCTCTTGCTGGTTCTTTCTGCATTGCTCCTACTTCCTTTTGCACCTCTTATGCAAATTTCTGCATCCATCTTGCCTCTTTCTTCATCCCTCTTCCCTCTTTCTCCACCTCGCTTGCTTCTTTCTGCACTTCTCTTGCTTCTTTCTGCTCTGCTCTTGCTTCTATCTGCACCTCTCTGGCAAATCTCTGTACCTCTTTTGCCTCTTTCAGCACCTCTTTTGCTTCTGTCTGCACTTCTCCTGCCTCTTTCTGCACCCCTTTTGCCTACTTGTGCAACTCTGTTGGTTCTTTCTGCACTCCTCTTTCTTCTGTCTGTACCTTTGTTGCAAATGTATACATCCCTATTGCCTCTTTCTGCTCCCCTCTTCCCTCTTTCTGTACCTCTCTTGCCTCTGCCTGCACACCTATTCCCTCTTTCTGTACTCCTTTTGCCTGTTTCAGCAACTCTCTTGCCTCTTTCTGCATTTCTCTTGCCTCCATCTGTACCTCACTTGCCTCTTTCTGCATCACTCTTGCCTCTTTTTGCACATCTGTTGGTTCTTTCTGCACTGCTCTTGCCTCTTTTTGCACCTCTTATGCAAATTTCTGTATCCATATTGCTTCTTTCTTCATCCCTCTTCCCTCTTTCTCCACTTCTCTTGCTTCTTTCTGCACCTCTCTGGCAAATCTCTGTATCCCTCTTGCCTCTTTCTTCACCCCTTTTCCCTCTTTCTGCACCTTTCTTTGCCTGTTTCTGTACCTCTTTTGCCTCTTTCTGTACCTCTGTTGCATTTTTCTTCACTTCTACTGCTTCTTTCTACATTCTTCTTTACTTTTTGGCATCCCTCTTGCCTCTTTCTACAGTTCTCTTGTCATTTTCTGTACCTCTCTTGCCTCTTTCTGCATCTCACTTGCCTCTTTCTGCACTTTTCATGCTTCTTTCTACACCTCTGTTGCTTCTTCTAGCAATTCTATTGCCTCTTTCTTCACTGCTCGTGCCTGGTTCTGCACATCTCTTGCTTCTTTCTGCACCTCTGTTGCCTCTTTCTACACCTCACTTGCTTCTGTCTGCATCCCGCTTGCCTCTTTTTGCACATCTGTTGGTTCTTTCTGCACTGCTCTTGCTTCTTTTTGCACCTCTTATGCAAATTTCTGCATCCATCTTGCTTCTTTCTTCATCCCTCTTCCCTCTTTCTCCACTTCTCTTACTTCTTTCTGCACCTCTCTGGCAAATCTCTGTATCCCTCTTGCCTCTTTCTGTACCCCTGTTCCCTCTTTCTGCACCTTTCTTGCCTGTTTCTGTATCTCTTTTGCCTCTTTCTGCACCTCTGGTGCATTTGTCTTTACTACTCTTGATTCTGTCTACATTCCTCTTTCATTTTTGCATCCCTCTTGCCACTTTCTATAAGTCTCTTGCCATTTTGTGCACCTCTCTTGCCTCTTTCTGCACCTCATTTGCCTCTTTCTGCACTTTTCTTGCTTCTTTCTATACCTCTGTTGCTTCTTCCAGCAATTTTCTTGCCTCTTTCTGCACTGCTCTTGCCTGATTCTGCAACACTCTTGCTGCTTTCTGCAGTTTTCCTGCCTCCTTCTGTACCTCACGTGCCTCTTTCGTCACTTCTCTTGCTTCATTTTGTACCCTTCTTCCCTTTTTATGCACATCTATTGCCTCTTTCTGCACCTCCCTTGCCTCTTTCTGCACATCTCCTGGTTCTTTCTGCACTTGTCTTCCTTCTTTCTGCATCCCTCCTGCCTTTTACTAGACCTCTCCTACCTCTTTCTGCACCCCTCCTACCTCTTTTTGTTCATCTGTTTGTTCTTTCTGCACTGTGCTTGCTTTTTGCACCTCTTATGCAAATTTCTGCGTCCTTCTTTCCTCTTTCTCCACCTCTCTTGCTTGTTCCTGCACTTCACTTGCGTCTTTCTGCACTGCTCTTGCTTCTTTCTACACTGCTCCTGCATCTTTCTGCACCTCTCTTACAAATCTCCGTATTCCTCTTGCCTCTTTCTGTAACCCTGTTCTGTCTTTCTGCACCTTTCCTCACTTCTTTTGCCTCTTTTTATCTCTGTTGCTTCTTTCTGCACTTCTCTTGCCTCTTTCTGCACCCCACTAGCCTCTTTCAGCACATCTCTTGGTTCATTCTGCACTTGTCTTCCTGCTTTCTGTATCCCTCCTGCCCTTTCCTGTATTTCCCCTACCTCTTTCTGTACCCCTCTTGCCTCTTTTTGCACATCTGTTGGTTCTTTCTGCACTGCTCTTGCTTCTTTTTGCAACTCTTATGCAAATTTCTGCTTCCATCTTGCCTCTTTCTTCACCCCTCTGCCCTCTTTCTCCACCTCTCATGCTTCTTCCTGTACTTTTCTTGTTTCTTTCTGCACTGCTCTTGCTTCTTTCTGCACTGCTCTTGATTCTCTTGCAAATCTCTGTATTCCTCTTGTCTCTTTCTGTACCCCTGTTCCGTTTTTATATACCTTTCTTCCCTCTTTCTGTACTTTTTTTTACCTCTTTCTGCACCTCTTTTGCTTCTTTCTGCAATTCCCCTGCCTCTTTCTGAACCCCTTTTGCCTCCTTGTGCAACTCTGTTGGTTCTTTCTGCACTCCTCTTTCTTTTGTCTGTACCTCTGTTGCAAATGTATACATCCCTCTTGCCTCTTCTGCTCCCCTCTTCCTGTACCTCTCTAGCCTCTGCCTGCACACCTGTTCCCTCTTTCTGCACTCCTTTTGCCTGTTTCAGCAACTTTCTTGCCTCTTTCTGGAGTTTTCTTGCTTCTTTCTGTACCTCTCTTGCCTCTTTCTGCATCCCTCTTGCCTCATTTTGCACATCTGTTGGTTCTTTCTGCACCTCTGTTGCCTTTTTTCTACACCTCACTTGCTTCTTTCTGCATTCCTCTTGCCTCTTTTTGCACATTTGATGGTTCTTTCTGCACTGCTCTTGCTTCTTTTTGCACCTCTTATGCAACTTTCTGCATCCATCTTGCTTCTTTCTTCATCCCTCTTCCCTCTTTCTCAACTTTTCTTGCTTCTTTCTGCACCTCTCTGGCAAATCTCTGTATCCCTCTTGCCTCTTTCTGTACCCCTTTTCCCTCTTTCTACACCTTTCTTTGCCTGTTTCTGTACCTCCTTTGCCTCTTTCTGTACCTCTGTTGCATTTTTCTTCACTTCTCTTGCTTCTTTCTATATTCTTCTTTACTTTTTGGCATCCCTTTTGCCTCTTTCTACAGTTCTCGTCTCATTTTCTGTACCTCTCTTGCCTCTTTCTGCATCTCACGTGCCTCTTTCTGCACTTTTCATGCTTCTTTCTACACCTCTGTTGCTTCTTCTAGCAATTCTGTTGCCTCTTTCTGCACTGCTCGTCCCTGGTTCTGCACATCTCTTGCTTCTTTCTGCACCTCTGTTGCCTCTTTCTACACCTCACTTGCTTCTGTCTGCATCCCTCTTGCCTCTTTTTGCACATCTGTTGGTTCTTTCTGCACTGTTCTTGCTTCTTTTTGCATCTCTTATGCAAATTTCTGCATCCATCTTGCTTCTTTCTTCATCCCTCTTCCCTCTTTCTCCACTTCTCTTACTTCTTTCTGCACCTCTCTGGCAAATCTCTGTATCCCTCTTGCCTCTTTCTGTACCCCTGTTCCCTCTTTCTGTACCTTTCTTGCCTGTTTCTGTACCTCTTTTGCCTCGTTCTGGACCTTTGGTGTATTTTTCTTTACTTCTCTTGTTTCTTTCTACATTCCTCTTTCCTTTTTGCATCCATCCTGCCACTTTCTACAGTTCTCTTGCCATTTTCTATACCTCTCTTGCCTTTTTCTGCATCTCACTTGCCTCTTTCTGCACTTTTCTTGCTTCTTTCTATACATCTGTTGGTTTTTCTAGCAATTTTCTTGCCTCTTTCTGCACTGCTCTTGCTTGATTCTGCAACACTCTTGCCTCTTTCTGCAGTTTTCTAGCTTCCTTCTGTACCTCACTTGCCTCTTTCTTCACTTCTCTTGCTTCTTTCTGCACCCTTCTTCCCTTTTTATGCACATATATGGCCTCTTTCTGCACCTCCCTTGCCTCTTTATGCACATCCCTCATACTTTCTGCACTTGTCTTTCTTCTTTCTGCATTCCTCCTGCCTTTTTCTAGACATCTTCTACCTCTTTCTGCACCCCTCTTACCTCTTTTTGTGCATCTGTTTGTTCTTTCTGCACTGTGCTTGCTTTTTGCACCTCTTATGCAAATTTGTGCGTCCTTCTTGCCTCTTTCTTCACCCCTCTTCCCTCTTTCTCCATCTCTCTTGCTTCTTCCTGCACTTCACTTGCGTCTTTCTGCACTACTCTTGCTTCTTTTTACACTGCTCCTACATCTTTCTGCACCTCTCTTGCAAATCTCTGTATTCCTCTTGCCTCTTTCTGTACCCCTGTTCTGTCTTTCTGCACCTTTCCTTGCCCCTTTTGCCTCTTTTTTATCTCTGTTGCTTCTTTCTGCATTTCTCTTGCCTCTTTCTCCACCTCACTAGCCTCTTTCAGCACATCTCTTGGTTCATTCTGCACTTGTCTTCCTGCTGTCTGTATCCCTCCGGCCCTTTCCAGTACTTCCCCCACTTCTTTCTGTACCCCTCTTGCTCCTTTTTTGCACATCTGCTGGTTCTTTCTGCACTGCTCTTGCTTCTTTTTGCAACTCTTATGCACATTTCTGCTTCTATCTTGCCTCTTTCGTCACCCCTCTTTCTCCACCTCTCATGCTTCTTCCTGCACTTTTCTTGTTTCTTTCTGCACTGCTCTTGCCTCTTTCTGCACTGCTCTTGCTTCTCTTGCAAATCTCTGTATTCCTCTTGCCTCTTTCTGTACCCCTGTTCTGTTTTTTCTGTAACTTTCTTCCCTCTTTCTGTACCTCTTTTGCCTCTTTCTGCACCTCTTTTGCTTCTATATGCACTTTTCCTGCCTCTTTCTGTACTCCTGTTGCCTCCTTGTGCAACTATGTTGGTTCTTTCTGCACTCCTCTTTCTTCTGTCTGTACCTCTGTTGCAAATGTATACATCCCTCTTGCCTCTTTCTGCTCGCCTCTTCCCTCTTTCTGTACCTCTCTTGCCTCTGCCTGCACACCTATTCCCTCTTTCTGCACTCCTTTTGCCTGGTTCAGCAAGTCTTTTGCCTCTTTCTGCAGTTCTCTTGCCTCCATCTGTACCTCACTTGCCTCTTTCTGCACTTCTCTTGCTTCTTTCTGTACCTCTGTTGCCTCTTTCTGCATTCCTCTTGCCTCTTTTTGCACATCTGTTGGTTCTTTCTACACTGCTCTTGCTTCGTTTTGCACCTCTTATGCATATTTCTGCATCCATCTTGCTTCTTTCTTCATCCCTCTTCCCTCTTTCTCCACTTCTCTTCCTTCTTTCTGCACCTCTCTGGCAAATCTCTGTATCCCTCTTGCCTCTTTCTGCACCCCTGTTCTCTCTTTCTGCACCTTTCTTGCCTGTTTCTGTACCTCTTTTGCCTCTTTCTGTAACTCTGTTGCATTTTTCCTCACTTATCTTGCTTCTTTCTACATTCTTCTTTACTTTTTGGCATCCCTCTTGCCTCTTTCTACAGTTCTTGTCTCATTTTCTGTACCTCTCTTGCCTCTTTCTGCATCTCACGTGCCTCTTTCTGCACTTTTCATGCTTCTTTCTACACCTCTGTTGCTTCTTCTAGCAATTCTGTTGCCTCTTTCTGCACTGCTCGTCCCTGGTTCTGCACATCTCTTGCTTCTTTCTGCACCTCTGTTGCCTCTTTCTACACCTCACTTGCTTCTGTCTGCATCCCTCTTGCCTCTTTTTGCACATCTGTTGGTTCTTTCTGCACTGTTCTTGCTTCTTTTTGCATCTCTTATGCAAATTTCTGCATCCATCTTGCTTCTTTCTTCATCCCTCTTCCCTCTTTCTCCACTTCTCTTACTTCTTTCTGCACCTCTCTGGCAAATCTCTGTATCCCTCTTGCCTCTTTCTGTACCCCTGTTCCCTCTTTCTGTACCTTTCTTGCCTGTTTCTGTACCTCTTTTGCCTCGTTCTGGACCTCTGGTGTATTTTTCTTTACTTCTCTTGTTTCTTTCTACATTCCTCTTTCCTTTTTGCATCCATCCTGCCACTTTCTACAGTTCTCTTGCCATTTTCTATACCTCTCTTGCCTTTTTCTGCATCTCACTTGCCTCTTTCTGCACTTTTCTTGCTTCTTTCTATACATCTGTTGGTTTTTCTAGCAATTTTCTTGCCTCTTTCTGCACTGCTCTTGCTTGATTCTGCAACACTCTTGCCTCTTTCTGCAGTTTTCTAGCTTCCTTCTGTACCTCACTTGCCTCTTTCTTCACTTCTCTTGCTTCTTTCTGCACCCTTCTTCCCTTTTTATGCACATATAAGGCCTCTTTCTGCACCTCCCTTGCCTCTTTATGCACATCCCTCATACTTTCTGCACTTGTCTTTCTTCTTGCTGCATTCCTCCTGCCTTTTTCTAGACATCTTCTACCTCTTTCTGCACCCCTCTTACCTCTTTTTGTGCATCTGTTTGTTCTTTCTGCACCGTGCTTGCTTTTTGCACCTCTTATGCAAATTTGTGCGTCCTTCTTGCCTCTTTCTTCACCCCTCTTCCCTCTTTCTCCATCTCTCTTGCTTCTTCCTGCACTTCACTTGCGTCTTTCTGCACTACTCTTGCTTCTTTTTACACTGCTCCTACATCTTTCTGCACCTCTCTTGCAAATCTCTGTATTCCTCTTGCCTCTTTCTGTACCCCTGTTCTGTCTTTCTGCACCTTTCCTTGCCTCTTTTGCCTCTTTTTTATCTCTGTTGCTTCTTTCTGCATTTCTCTTGCCTCTTTCTCCACCTCACTAGCCTCTTTCAGCACATCTCTTGGTTCATTCTGCACTTGTCTTCCTGCTGTCTGTATCCCTCCGGCCCTTTCCAGTACTTCCCCTACTTCTTTCTGTACCCCTCTTGCTCCTTTTTTGCACATCTGCTGGTTCTTTCTGCACTGCTCTTGCTTCTTTTTGCAACTCTTATGCACATTTCTGCTTCTATCTTGCCTCTTTCGTCACCCCTCTTTCCCCACCTCTCATGCTTCTTCCTGCACTTTTCTTGTTTCTTTCTGCACTGCTCTTGCCTCTTTCTGCACTGCTCTTGCTTCTCTTGCAAATCTCTGTATTCCTCTTGCCTCTTTCTGTACCCCTGTTCTGTTTTTTCTGTACCTTTCTTCCCTCTTTCTGTACCTCTTTTGCCTCTTTCTGCACCTCTTTTGCTTCTATATGCACTTCTCCTGCCTCTTTCTGTACCCCTGTTGCCTCCTTGTGCAACTATGTTGGTTCTTTCTGCACTCCTCTTTCTTCTGTCTGTACCTCTGTTACAAATGTATACATCCCTCTTGCCTCTTTCTGCTCGCCTCTTCCCTCTTTCTGTACCTCTCTTGCCTCTGCCTGCACACCTATTCCCTCTTTCTGCACTCCTTTTGCCTGGTTCAGCAAGTCTCTTGCCTCTTTCTGCAGTTCTCTTGCCTCCATATGTACCTCACTTGCCTCTTTCTGCACTTCTCTTGCTTCTTTCTGTACCTCTGTTGCCTCTTTCTGCATTCCTCTTGCCTCTTTTTGCACATCTGTTGGTTCTTTCTACACTGCTCTTGCTTCGTTTTGCACCTCTTATGCATATTTCTGCATCCATCTTGCTTCTTTCTTCATCCCTCTTCCCTCTTTCTCCACTTCTCTTCCTTCTTTCTGCACCTCTCTGGCAAATCTCTGTATCCCTCTTGCCTCTTTCTGCACCCCTGTTCTCTCTTTCTGCACCTTTCTTGCCTGTTTCTGTACCTCTTTTGCCTCTTTCTGTAACTCTGTTGCATTTTTCCTCACTTATCTTGCTTCTTTCTACATTCTTCTTTACTTTTTGGCATCCCTCTTGCCTCTTTCTACAGTTCTCTTGCCATTTTATGTACCTCTCTTGCCTCTTTCTGCATCTCACTTGCTTCTTTGTGTACTTTTCATGCTTCTTTCTACACCTCTGTTGCTTCTTCTAGCAATTCTGTTGCCTCTTTCTGCACTGCTCTTGCCTGGTTCTGCACATCTCTTGCTTCTTTCTGCACCTCTGTTGCCTCTTTCTATACCTCACTTGCTTCTTTCAGAACCCCCTTGACTCTTTCTACAACCCTGTTCCCTCTTTCTGCACCTCTCCTGCCTAGTTCTTCACCCCTGTTCCCTCTTTCTGCACCTCTCTTGCCTTTTTCTGCAGTACTCTTGCCTCTTTATTTACCTCTCTTGCTTCTTTCTGTACTCTCTTGCCTCTTTATGCACTGTTTGTGCCTCTTTCAGCATCTCTGTTGCTTCTTTCTGCACTTCTCTTCCTTATTTCTGCGTCCCTCCTGCCTCTCTCAGTACTCCTCCTGCCTCTTTCAGTACTTCTTCTACCTCTTTCTACACCCCTCTTGCCTTTTTTTGCACATCTGTTGGTTCCTTCTACACTGATCTTGCTTCTTTCAGTCCCTCTTATTCAAATTTCTGCTTCCCTCTTGCCTATTGCTGCACCCTTCTTTTCTCTTTCTCCACCTTTCTTGCCTCTTTCTGCACCCCTATTCCCTCTTTCTGTACCTTTCCTGCCTGTTTGTGCACCTCTCTTGCCTCTTTTGGCACCTCTGTTGCTTCTTTCTGCACTTTTCTTGCCGCATTCTGTATCCCGCTTCCCTCTTTCTGCATCTCTGTTGCTTCTTTATGCTTTGCAATGTGCTTTCATGATTACATGTCGAATAAAGCTTGTTTGGATTGGATTGGAGTGGCTTCTTTCTTCACTTCAGCTTCTTTCTGCACCCCTCTTGCCTCTTTATGTACCTATCTTGCATTTTTCTGTAGCACTCTTGCCTCTTTCTGCACCTCTTCCGCTTCTTTCTACACTTCTCTTACCTCCGTCTGTACCCCTCTTGCCTCTTTCTGTACCTCTCTTAGTTCTTTCTGTACTCCTCTTGCTTCTGTCTACATCTCTCTTGCACATTTCTGCATCCCTCTTGTCTCTTTCTATACCCCCTTCCCTCTTTCTGCACCTCTCTTGCCTCGGTCTGCTCAACTGTTCCCCCTTTCTGCACACCTTTTTGCTTGTTTCTGCAACCCTCCTGCCCCTTTCTGCTATTTTTGTGCTCCCTTCTGTACCTCACTTGCCTCTTTCTGCACTTCTCTTGCTGCTTTCTGCACCTCTCTTGCTTCTTTCTACGCCCTTCTTCCTTTTTATACACATCTATTGACTCTTTCTGTACTTCTCTTGCCTCTTTCTGCACATCTCTTGGTTCTTTCTGCACTCCTCCTTCTTCTTTCAGCACCCTTCCTGCCTTTTTCTGCACCTCTCCTACCTCTTTCTGCAGCCCTCTTGCTTTTTTCTGCACCTCTCTTTTGCAAATGTCTGTACCCCTCTTTCCTCTTTCTGCATTCCTCTTCCCTCTATCGGCACCCCTGTTGCTTCGTTCTGTTCTTCTATTGCTTCTTACTGCACCTCTCTTGCTTCTTTCTGCAACCTCTTCCCTCTTTCTGTACCTCTTTTGCTTTCTTATGCACTACTGTTGCCTCTTTCTGCACCCCTCTTGCTTCTCTTTGTACCTCTGTTGGTTCTATATGCAATGCTCTTTCTGCACCTCTCTTGCCAATGTCTGCACCTGTCTTGCCACTTTCTGTTCCTTTTTTTTCTCTTTCTGCACCTCTCTTGCCTTTGTCTGCACCCCTGTTCCCTCTTTCTGTATCTCATTAGCCTGTTTCTACAGTTTTCTTGCCTTCTTCTGCACCTCTGTTTCTGTACCCCCTTACCACTTTCTGCACCCCTCTTGCCTCTTTCTGCACCACCGTGGCTTCATTCTGCTCTTCTATTGCTTCTCACTGCACCTTACTTGCTTCTTTATGCACCCGTCTTGCCTCTTTCTGCACCCTCTTCACTCTTTCTGTACATCTCTTGCCTTTGTCTGCACCCTTGTTCTCTCTTTCTGCACCTCTTTTGCCTGTTTCTGCAACTCTCTTGCCTCCTTCCTTTCTGCAGTTCTCTCGCCTCTTTCTGTACCTCTGTTGCTCCTTTCTACACTTCTCTTGCATTCTCCTGCACCCTTCCTGCCTCTTTCTGCTTCTCTGTTGGTTCTTTGTGCATTTCTTTTGCTTTCTTCTGTTGCCACTTTCTGCACCCCTCTTGCTTGTCTTTGTACCTCTGTTGGTTCTTTCATGCAATGCTCTTGCCTCTTTCTGTACCTCTCTTGCTTCTTTTTGCACCTCTCTTGACGCTTTCTGCACCTCTCTTTCCTTTTTCTGTACTTCTCTTGCCTTTGTCTGCACCCCTGTTCTCTCTTTCTGCACCTCTTTTGCCTGTTTCTGCAACTATCTTGCTTCCTTCCTTTCTACAGTTCTCTTGCCTCTTACTGCACCTCTGTTTCTACTTTCTACACTTCTCGTGCCTCCTTCTGTACCCTTCTTGCCTCTTTCTGCTCCTCTGTTGGTTCTTTGTGCACTTCTTATGCTTTTTTCTGTATCTCTCTTGCTTTTTTTGCACCCCTTTCCTCTTTATGCACCTCTGTTGCTTCTTTATGCACTTCTCTGACTTCTACCTTTTTGTACACAATTGTACAGAGTATGCTGTTTGAAACACAGGTTTTCAAGTATTTGTATGTTTATATTTATGTAGCATGTCACTAGGTAAAAGCAGAGACACACCGATGCATACCTTCACAAACTTGGTTAGACTTACAACAGTGATATGCTTAGGATTGCTGTTTTAAATTTGGTACGCCTAACATTCTGAGCAGTTGATGAATAGTGAACCTTCAAGAGAAAAGTGAGGTTTAAAACAAATTGGGAGATGGATTAGTGATTAGTGTACTGTTGTAAGGTACAGTCGAAGTAGGCCTATTTCTGCATCTCTGTTGGTTCTTTATGCATATCTCTTACTTATTTCTGTACCTTTCTTCCTCTTTCTGGTCTTCTGTTGCCTCTTTCTGCATTTCTCTTGCTTCTTTCTGCACCTTTTTTTCTCTTTCTGCAACTCTAGCTTCTTTCTGTGCCTTTCCTACTTGTTCTGCACATGTCCTACCAATGTAGGCAGAGTTAGAAATTTGCATTTAAAAACCCTTAGAAATTCACTGAAAAAAACAGAGGTTTCTGGGACATTATAGTTAGTATTAGCATTTTAAAAAACCATAGAAAATCACTGAAAAAAACAGAGTTATAGTTAGGAATTACCATTTAAAAATCTTAGAAGTTCAGGTACGTTATAGTTAGGCTGACATTTCACTCGTACAAAATCATAGAAATTCGGCCGTTATAGTTAGCTGAGCTAACTATGACTCGTGCCCCCGCAATGCACTGCTGGTGATGTCACATATTACATTAGAAAAACCAAACGTGGTGATGGACGGAGCGTTGACAATACAAACACTCACCCCCAGTTTCTAGCATTACAGCCGTCTTCAGCCGGGCTTGCTTGACTCCAGTGGCAAAGTGAGCAAGGGACTCATGTCTGAGCATACCCTGCCAACTTAGGACGAACAAAAAAAAAAAAATACAAACACTCACCCCCAGTCAACTGATCTGGGTTTAATCCATCACCGTTCTTTAGCTCACTCCGCCACCCCAGTTCAGACATGGCCATATGCAAATCAGTCTGACCCTGTGCCTCATGGCAACAGTCCAGCCCGAACTGCCAAGCCATGTCTTCCCTGGACCGGAATCAAGCTTCCCAGGACCGGTTTCTGGCATTACAGCCGTCTTCATATTACATTACTCATATAATAGTATAATAGTGCAGTATAGTAGTGTGGAAAGTTGCAATGAGATACAAAGACTAATGTTTTAAATGTCGAAATATCATGTGCAAAAGAGATACATCTGTCATGTGCATGCTGGGAGTTGTAGTACTTTTAGTAAAATTATTAAACTGGAGTAATATAGTCACAAATAAATTATGAAGAACATGTTGTCTGCCTGTATATGAATTAGAAAGAAGTAATACTTGTTAGGTATATATTTGAAAGTGTTTGTCAATGTAGTTTTAAACTTATATGATCGACAATTGACAATGACAATGACAATGACAATGCTTTATTTGAGTGATTAATAAAAACCAATTCAAATACGAGGACCAATTATGTTTAAAATTGTGTAAAATAATATATGTGTGGGAGGCATATACTACAAGAGGCCTTCCATCTGTTAAAAGATAATTTTATACCGTGTTCTGACTGTCCATTAGAGCTTGTCGTGCATGGTAGATGAATTTGGCAAAGTTTGCCATGTGCTTCACCGTGTCCAGCAGATATAGTTGAAGAACAGCCTCTTTTACCGTCTGTATATGATCGCTTAGCATATGCTTAGATGGTGAGATTTGGTTCTTGTGGTTGCAGATAGCTATATTATTTTGGGACTTTTGAGTTTAGTTAAAGATGCAGAGAGGTATATGTTTTTGGAAAGATGGCTTGAAGGTGTACATCTATTAAGAAATTACACATATGTTTACAAGGTGATCTATGTTCAGTAAGGCTGATGAAAATGTAATGTATACGGTAAGGGTGGTGTTTCTTCTTTAAACATGGGATTTTGTTACCTGCCTGTTTGTTGACTGCTGTGCCCTGTGTTCCTTCTGCCGCCCGCAACGCCGCATCTACCAATTTTGGAACCCCTGGTGGGACGAGGGTCCCAGGGGCTGCGTGACTGCCACAGCGCCTCCTGCTTTGCTGCATTCACTCTGGGGAGGACCACAACCCCCAGAGTGCTTTGCCTTAGCCTGCAGCTGCCGTGAGTGAGGGGCCAATGGGCTTGAACCGCAGCCTCTCCCACCACGGCACAGGATGCGCGTGGGACACAGCCCGGACGAAGCCCGGACCAAGGGCGGGGCCGTCAGAGGCCGAAGGAGGCTGGGCTGGGCCACACCCCTTTTATTTTTACTGTGCTAAGACTTTCTGAGCGCTGCTCTTGGATCAACTTTGAGGTCATATTTGCTTCTTTGCCATGACTACTAAACGTAAGGTTACTGGACAGAGGGTGGGGGGGGCATAGTGGGAATGCTGGGTGCATTTTTATCAAGGGCGGAATCAGTTTTAACGCATGAATTACAGCTCACAGAAGAAAGGCTTTCTATGGGGACGTATGCAGGGCAAAAAAGATCATCCCTGGGGGCTATAACTTTGGTCTAGTCTAGTCTAGTCTGGATATTTGTATTGCGCAGCATATCACATCCCGAGGGAGTCTCATGGCGCATGCGGACAGTCCTGAAAAAAGAGGATGAGTCTGGATGGAATTTTTAGCTAAAGAGCCATGTCTTCAGTTTTTTGCGAAAACTCATGAGTTCAGTAGTTGTGCGTATGTTTAGGGGAAGTTTGTTCCATAGGGATGGTGCCATGTAAGAAAAGGCGCGTCCACCATTTCTAACAGTTAGAACTCTCAGAGGGGTAAGTTGGGACTTAGAGCTTGATCTCAGTTGTCGACCAGGCTGGTACCACGTCAATTTTTGGTTCCAGTATTTTGGTCCTGGGCATTACATGTGTTTATTAACCAGACACATGGTTTTAAAAATGGCTCTTTTTTTAACAGGGAGCCAGTGTAGGCTTTTTAGGCATGGCATAGAGGGGGATCGTCTGGGTAGACCAAGGATCAGACGAGCCGCAGTATTTTGCACCACTTGCAATTTCCTAATATGGCACTCATTTATGGCAAGAAGAAGGGAGTTACCATAGTATAGCCTATTTACTATGAGGCCCTGAACCAGGGTACTGCGTGCTTCGGTTGGTAACCGTTTAAAGACCTTACGTAGGCTCCGCATGATTCCGAAGCAAATGCCTACAGTATGATTTAGGTGGTCCTTCATGGATAATTTGTTGTCCATGCGGAACCCTAGGTTACGGACTGATTATTTTGGGACGGGGCACTCCCCCAGTTCCGGGGGCCACCAGTCATGAGTCCAATGTTCGATAGCTCGCCCAAATGTCATGATTTCAGATTTGGTGCCATTTAACTGGAGATGATTTAGACTCATCCAGTTATTTACCTCTGTCAAGCACAATTTAAAACGTTTTTGGTATCGTTTACATCGGGGCCAAGGGTAACCAGTATTTGCGTGTCATCCGCGTATGATAACACGTCAAATCCGTATGCCCTAATCAGTTTGGCCAGGGGGGCCACATAAACATTAAAAAGCGAGGGGCTGAGAATAGAACCTTGGGGCACACCTCTTGTGACAGACCGAGTGCTGGCCAGGGTCTCGCCTATTTGCAATGTGGTTGTTCGATTTGACAAGTAGCTGATGAACCATTTTAAAACCTGCCCTTTGACACCACACTCCCACAATCTTCTAATCAAGATCTGGTGGGAGATGGTGTCAAAGGCAGCCGACAGATCCAAAAGTACCAGAATGCAAGATTGACCTCTGTCAAGAGCAAGTCTGATATTGTCGGCAACCTCAATCAGGGCTGTTTCCGTGCTGTGGGCAGCACGGAAACCCGACTGTGAAGAGTCGAGTAGGTTATTCCTCTCAAGGTAGTTCACCAGCTGTTCATTTACAAATGCCTCCAATACTTTCCCTGGATAGGGCAGCAGGGAGATGGGGCGGTCATTTGAAAAAGTGTTTACATCAGCACCGAGTTTTTTTAATATAGGTTTAACTCTTGCTGCCTTCCAGATTTTAGGAAATTCCGCTTCTGTCAAGGATGTGTTTAGGAGGCAGGAAAGAGAGTCTACCAACACTGGGGCAAGAGTGGCAAATAGTTTTGAGGTAAGCTGATCGCTAGGGGAGCCTGATTTAATTTTACGTCCCAATAGCATAGTTTTTTAATTATCCAGCGGATCGAAAGTGGACCAGCTCGGGGATGAGTCTTTTGAGTATACAGCTTGATTCGCATGTTGCTCCAGTTCCAGATATTGGAGGGATGTTTTCTCAGTTTCGAAGGATGTACATATTTTAGTAATTTTGTCGTCTAGAAACGTAGAAAGGTCTTCCGTCCATTCATTTGTTTTTGGCGTTTCTTGCGGACTTTTAAAGGAAATAAATTCCTTTAGGATATGGTGGAGCTCTTTAGATGAATTCTCGGCTTTGTTTATTCGTTCAGCTATGTGTGTTCTTTTTGCTGATTTTATTTCCCTCATGTATTTAGTATGTAGGGTTTGATAGATTCTGCGATTATTAGGATCTTTATATTTACGCCAGGTTTTTTCGGCATTCCTTGTTAAGGTTTTGAGATGCTTTAGTTGGTCGGTAAACCAAGGCGAGATTTTCTCCCTACAGTACACCTTTCGAAAAGGGGCTAACTTGTCTAGTGTCTTATGGACAGCGGACTCCAGATACATAGCTCCAAGATTAACATTTTCTTTTACTTTTTTTGGTCTATCGCAAAATTCTCGGAAAAGGCAGCTAAAGGTATTTTTTTCATATTTCTGCATGATTTTTGATTTTTATTCCTTGCGATTTCTGGTCTATAACTATGTATGAAAAATTTCACAAGAAAATGATCAGTCCATAGTAATGGAGTAGAAATGGTTAATTAGACATTGGAGGAGTTAGTAAATAGGAGATCAAGCGTATGACCTGCTTGGTGGGTAGGGCCAGTAATCTTTTGTGTCAAATTGAGGGTGTACATAGCAGAGATGAATTTTTCTGTATCGGAGTTGAACAGGTCATCGGCGTGGTAATTAAAATCGCCTAATAATAATAAGTAGTCGGATGTCAGTACGTGAGGGGCTATGATTTCTAAGAGAATGTTAACAAAATCTCCTTTATTCCCAGGTAGACGATATAGTAATGCCCCTTTCCATATTTCTTTTTTTCCTAGTGTCTTAGCTTTGAAAATTATGATTTCGGAATCATTTACCACAGGGCTTTCTATGATTTGAACATTAATATTCTCCTTGGCTGCTATGCTTACTCCACCACCTTTTCCCCGTGTTCTATCATGTCTAATCATGGAATACTGCTGGGGAAAGGCTATATGAAGATCGGGGATGGCATGCTCGTGGAGCCATGTTTCAGATATAAAACATAAATCTGGTTCTTCAGAGTTAAGGAGACTCCATATCTCAAGAGCATGTCTTGGGATGGATCTGGCGTTAAAATATATGGCTGTGTATTTTCCCAGTGGGGGGCTAGTAAGTTTAGTTTGAGCGTTATCTATCCTAATGCAGGCACAGGGAGCCTTCCCATGGGTCAAACCTCCCACGGTCTGCTCAAGCTTGGATGCATTAGATGCCAGTTCGGCTAGGGGACCAGGTGATGGCGTAATCTTCAAACCAGGGGATTTGGAGGTGACAACTTAGGCATTTCGGAACTCAACCATAGCCCAAAGTTGAGTTTTCCTGGGGACCAGGTGGTGACCGTTCCTGAGCAGAAATTAGGCTTGCCCGCATCCCCTGTCCCATCCCAAGTACATACTTTAATTGCGCCCCCGGACCCCACCACCAGACCCAAATGAACCACTAGGGAAAGGGAAAGCTCGGCATGTTCCTCTAAATCTAGGCTAGGAGCTAATAGTGAGGGAGGGAATGGGGAACCACCTGCAAAACACACATGGGGCTTTGAGGCAACGAGGAATAAGGCCAAAGCTAAGCTTAAATACCAAGCTTTAGGGACATGCGAGAATTACTCCCCAAAACTCAATGGTGGCACGCCTTTTATTCTAAACCTCGATTCCCCCACTATGGCGGACCAGGGAAGCGATTTTGATCATTGGAAACATTTGGAGACATTAATTTCTGTTCTCGTAGCACCTTTTTTAAACAAACTAGGGACGATTGAAGAAAAACTGTCTTATCTTTTAAAATCAAGCAATGTCCCAGAAAATCCGGAGGCATGTGGGTGTCATTGTTTTACGCAGGGGGGAGTTAAGGTACCTGTGGTGCCGTTGCTGCCAGGAAACATTGGCCCTGTGGGGATCATAATATGGATGTGGCCCATGGGGTAGGAAAAAAGCTTACTTATAACACGCGCCCTGTAACGCCACTATCATTAAGCTTGCCATTTGGCTCGGGGGGGACATTGCACAACTGACCATGGGAGGCCAGGCGACAGGTGACCCGGTGAATTTCTTTAGCAGGCTAAATCATCCTTGAAACCCAGGAATCACTATAGAAATGGTCCTACCATGTCAAATCCTGTGACCAACAAGCCCTCGGGGGACGTCTTAGATCTGCCCCCACCGCATGTCCTTATGTTTTGGTGTTGGCTGGTGTTCCCCAGCTAAGGTCAGACCAATCTGAATCTTGGACCTAATTGCGTAATAAAACTGCAGATTGGTTATCCAGACACAAAGGCTTTAGGGTATCCATGAGTAATAACATTATAATGGTGCGCAGACTTTGGTGGGTGGGACGGTTCCCAGAGAATATCGAGTGGGATTGTGTGGTTGTCAACTTCCGAAATCCCTCGATTGTCCAGATGATCCTAAGGGCACAGGTCTCGTGCCCCATGTCTGCCACCTCCATCTGGGCTTTGCCACTGGGATATTTCTACAAGCCCCTATTGAGAACATTGAAGGAGATAGCTTGCCCCATCCCTGTTTTATATAGGTTTGAGGCACTGTCCGGAGAAGGTACCCAAGACTGACTACCCGTTAGTAATACAGCATCAGCGGTTTTAGATAACGTGGAGGAAACAATGGAGGATGAAATACATGCCCCCTAGGTCAGTCTATCGATTTTGCTTATATCTCCCCCCCTCGGAGTGCCAGCCCCTTCCACCTGGTATTGCAAACCATTGCTCTACCCGGTCATCAACTAATGGAGGCTGTATGAAAGTTTTATCATGGAATATTGCTGGCCTAAGGGCCAAAAGGGGTGACGCCAATTGGGAACTCTTCCCCGCTACTCACCACATTATAGCACTTCAGGAAACATGGGAGTCTAATGAAACCTATTTTTTGGATGGGTTTACATCCTTTTGTAAACGTGCTACACCATCCTGTATGGGGAATGCTGGGGGAGACTATTGCTGCTGATTAACCTCAAATTGTTATATATAAAGCAAAGTTGATGGATTCATCTTCCCCTAATATTTTGGCAGTTGAATTGATAGGGAAGAATCTGCAAACTCTTCTAGTGGTAAATTTATATAATACGTTCACTAGAAGTGATGAGCTAGAGCATTTTAGAGCCCTTAGTGCCTTTTTGGTCAATTACGATGACAGCGCTAAAACTCATTTAAATATACTACTCCTGGGTGATTTTAATATTCATGTTTGCCCTATAAATTGTTAAGTAAGACTGGAAGAAGAGTACGGCCCCCAGGGGTTAACTCATTTTGAACATACCCCCTCCGGGACCTTTTTAGAAAGTTTTTTATCAGTCCATAACTTGATCTGCCCTGCACAGTCGGACAGGATTCCTCCTGTACCTACATACATTGGTCAAGGTCGGCAAAGCACAATTGACTATATTCTAGTCTCAGCTTCATTGCTGATGTTACTAGGCATATTAAGTGCAACAAAATATTGCCTTAGTGATCACAACCCTTTGACATTGGACATTAATATTTACGCTGTTAACAAAGGGAGGCCTATGGTTCAACTTACCAATGCTAATATTGCACCTGTAGATCAAGCCCGTAGAACAAGGTGGAAAATGATCTCCCCCGACAGCTTTATTGACAATCTAATTACTGATTGTGCACAGGAGCTTGGGATTTGCTCAGATCAAGGCTCCCATCCACTATCAGTCCTTGGGGCCTTTGACCGAATCACAAAGCAAGTTGCCTCAAACCTAACTGTATCCCGTAGACCAAGGCCCCTAAAACATAAAAAATGGTTTGATGAAACCTGTATGAGTACCCATAATGAACTCATGCAGAAACTCAAGCAAAAAACCTAGGGTAGCCTTAGGGGTTAAGAATGCAAGGAGGGCATACAAACTTGCAGTGGAAAGGCGGAAAAAGCAACTAATGGAAATGTGTGTGGGAGGAGCTTAGTCAGGCCAGTGTTCTGGCAAATAGAACTAGGTTCTGGTCTGTTGTAAATAGCCCAATATTTGATGAGTCACCAAACTCCGTTAAAGACTGCTTAATTTCTGCTGAGAGGTGGGTCCAACAGTTTGGGAAAGTGTATAGTGATGTGACCACCGGAACACCTGTATGGACAGCAGGTAGTGACTGTACCTCACATCCCTTAGTCTTTACAACGGATGAAGTTATCAAGGTAAATATATCAACATCATGGGGGAAAGCTCTGGGTCCTGACGAAGCACCGGCCGATCTCTGTATAGCAGATCCTAAACTATGGGCTAAAATTTTAACTCGTGTTTTTAATGCAGCCACCCTGTCTGCTTTTCCCCCGTCTTGGGCCAAGGCGGTTATTGTATCAATCTTTAAGAAGGAAGACAGAGAGGATCCAGCCTGTTATAGGCCTATTTTGCCTATTGATTCCACATCCAAAATTATGGGGAATGTTGTCCTTGCACGCCTAACAGAGTGGCTTGATCAAGCAAGCATAGTTTCTGACCTTCAATATAGCTTCAGACAAGGGAACGGCACGCTGGACCAATGCCTCAACCTTCATTTGGTGATAGGGAGGTACACAGTCGCTAAGCACAGGGACCTCCATCTGGCCTTTATGGACCTAGCCTCGGCTTTCGACCTTGTCAATAGATCAAAACTTTGGGCAACCCTCCAAGATATAGGGCTAGATGCTGACCTGATCTCTTTTTTGGCCGCCATCCATGAAAATACAACAGTGGCAGTGCGTTTTAATGAAGATGGTAGCCTAACCGATTCTTGGGCAGTTAAAAGAAGGGTCCGGTAGGGGGGCACTATGGCCCCCTTGCTGTTCACACTCTATTTTAACAAGTTAGGGGATGCCCTGATCTCTTGTTGCAAAGACATCCCTAGAGCTGGCACTAAAATGATTCCCGCACTTTTGTATGCCGATGATGTCGTGCTGGTGGCAAGGAATGCAAGGGGGCTGCAAAAGCTTTTACATTGTTTTATAGATTTTATGGAGTCTCTGGACTTAATTACTAATTTTAAAAAGTCACATACCATGTCCATAGACTCAAGGAGGGCAATAAAGGTCAAATTCTATTGCAAGGATGTAGAATTAGTAAAAGGCCCCGCTTTTCCATACTTAGGGGTTCTGGGTTCTTTTTGATCACCGGAGTACGTGGTCCACGCAGAGCACTCACAAAATGAACATATTAGCTAGAGCTTTGGGGGCTATTCTAGACTTTGCAAAAAGAATTGGATCTAAACCACTCCCGACACTCATTAAGATTTATAACGCCATGTGTCTCCCCATGGAGACTTATGGGAGCAGCATCTGGGGATATCTAGAGGTCAGAGAAATCCAGGGGGGCCGAAAATACTTTCTTGCGCAGATTGTTGTTAATCCCGGCTTCTATGACAGTTTCTAATATGCATGAGGAGCTGGGAGAAGGTTTTATTTCCGACCAGATTGCAGTTGCCCCTCTACTGTGTTGGCTGAGAATTCGGGCACAACCCACACCAAATCTCAACCAACTGATCATCCAAGATTGCCTCTTCCTAGACAAGGCGTTAGACAGCCCATGGATCTGATACATTAAGGTCCAGATGGAAATCCTTGGCTGCCCTGATTAATTTTTGAGCCCCATAGTACTGGGTAAATCCACCATAAGGGATTTCAAGCAGCAGTTTTTGGATAGATGTATGTCATTAAGGAAGGAGAAGGAATTGGTAAAACCCACAGTGAGTAGTTTTGGCACACTGAGCCTGGGTAGACAGTTGCAAACATATTTATCCTATATAAACAAACCATACCACCTGTTTGTTTTAATAAAATTTAGATATAATATGGTTCACTGGCTTTCAGCATTTTCCGAAAGGGTATTTTAAAGAAGGAGCATTAAATCCATGCCCATATGATAACTTCTCGGAACAGAACACCCTCCATTTAATATTTTTCAGTGCTTATTACAATTCTTTACGCAGGAAATGTATTATTCCTCTACTGAGAGGCTGTAACTTTGAACAAGTTAGGCCAGCGCTGGCATAATTGCAAATGCTAGCGTCACCTTTGGGGTAGCAAGTTTTTTAACAAGAGCAATCAGGCATAGGAATAGGTTACCATTGAACCACAATGTGGACTCTGTTTTAAACTATGTTACTTAGTTATTTATTTTTAACGTCCTCTTCATAAGACACTGGATAAGAACAAGAGGGGCTAACATTTATTTTATTTATTTATTCAATTCCCGTGACTAATTATTTTGGGTTGGAGTGTTGTATTTTTATTCCCCCCGCCATGGATTGTCGGGGTGTTTATTTCTTGGCATGAAGTGTTGTGCAATTTTGCGAAGTGTATTTTAACTTATTGTAGATAATGACTCTGAATAGAGTAAGATTTTACAAAGTGTAACAACTGTTTTAATTGTCCTTTGTCAAAAAAAATTCTTTGATGCTTGTCACTTTGTCTTAAATTCAGGGGAAATCAAATGAGTCTATACCCATCTACCTAAAAGCATGTTGTTTTGATTGGTCTTGTTTTGTGTTTTGTACTTTGATGGTTTTAATTAGGCAAATAAAGTTAACTTCGACTTTGACTTTGACTTCGGTTTGTTTAAAATTGAGAAGGATTAATAGTGTAGAATGCCTTTAGAGTTCTTGGGAAAGCTTCATTTGGAGTGTCATTTTTGTTTAGGAAATTCAGAACATATTTTTTAGAGGCAGAATAAGTATTTGACAAATAATTTAGCTATACCAGTCAAAAAAGGTTTTGTGATTTAAATATTTTTAAAATGGTGTTTACCATTTTAGAAACGTACTGCTCCATGTGGATGCTCAGTAAAAAAGCAATGGATGCTGGTAGAGAGCCAGGTATACAATTATATACCAAGTGTGCTATCTAGACTTTAGTCACACATTGCTCTGTAGAAAATAATATATACAGTAAAACAGATTGTTTGATAGTGACAGAAGGAGACAACCAATGAGTCAGATATATAGTTACACCTGTTATTCATCTAACAGTAATGAAGATACGTTCATAGTCGGTCATGGAGCTGTCAGGTACTCATTGAATAACCCAACCACTAGTGAGGAAGTCATCAAATCAGTGATTCAGTATCCATGGAATTATTCATTTACCTAGACAACACATGTACTCTTGCAATCAGGCAGGCAGACATTATGTAGTAATTCAGCTATGGAGGCACTACTTATACAGACATCTAATCACCCAGACAGTAACCATTTACTTAGCAATTAACAAGGTTATGACTATGCAGTCATTGTAACACTTGTAGAGAAGCTATGCAATCACCTAAGCACACACTTACAACCCATGTAGTCATTGAAATACTGAGGCACACACATGAACTCATGCAAACACTCAGGTACTACTCATGCAGTCATCTAGTTATTTAGAGAGTTCTATTGTATTCAATTCAATTCAAAGATACTTTATTCGATTGCTTTTTGAGACAAACATAAAAAAGAACATATAAACAATTCATTCAATAAAATTATAAAATATTATACACAGTGCATAATTACATTAGAATCTCAACTTTACAAACAATCATAGTAATCTCCATGATTATAAAATTATAGTTTTCCTGTGGCTAAGTACTTTTTTTAAAAACATGCCTATCCTCCAGACTCTGTGTACATTGTCCAGGAGTTGCAGCATAAGCAATGCAGGATGGCATTGCCTCAGACCCAGCTCATTTAGGATCGTGACAATCCAAACCTTCCCCAGGTTACTGTAGAACTTACAGAATAAAAAGACATGTTGATTGATCCGAACAGTTGTCGCACGGGCACAATCCTATTGTTCGCAACCAATCATTCATACCTGGGAAGCTCACTAACCTGTGGAAAATATATCATCTAAAACGGGTTAATAAGAACCTGGCATAGCCACCAGGTACAAACAATAAATAAGAGAGAATACTAAAAGAGGATAACATCGATTGATTATGTTGGACGGTAGGCTTTACACTCTCAGTTGCCAATCTAATAGAGTCCAGATGATGTATTGCCTATTTTTTTAATTCCTTTCTACTGATCGACTGCATGGAGCTCGGGTTATTGTAATATTCCAAGTGGCTGAGATCAGACATAACATTTCTAATAAACCTCAGCCACGGGATTATTAACGCTCCATCAAGTTTTAAGCTACCTGCTAAAACATCCTAATTTAGCTTGGTCTTAGGTTTAGTCCATATTCTGTGCCTTAGGAGAATTGGCTCCATTTTAATCAAGTCTGAAATAAAAGGCAGACCTAGCTCTGAGTTACAGACATTTGCAGACGTGCTACTGGGAACAGCTAGAATATATCTCAAAAAGATGTTCTCCATCGTTTGAAGTGACTAAGTCTCCACAAAAACCCAAACTGCTGCTCCATACATAGCTGCAGAGATGCATTTTGCTTTGTAAATCTGCATAGGTGCCCGTGGGGGTCTTCTCCCTAGTTTCCTTGCAAAGTTTTACAAGGGCCATCGTCGATCTAGCCATTGTAAGTATTTCCCTTGACGTGATGGCCCGTGTCCCCAAATCATTATGATCAAACAATATTCCTAGGTATGCAAAGCTTATAGAATGCTCAATTTTCGGGCCCTCCAGGAACATGTCCCTACATATGTGACTCCGAGTCCCACATCTCATAATGTAGGTCTTAGAGATGTTTACCTTAAGATCCAATTGACCCATGAACTTAGTAAAACTGTTTAAAACCCATTGTACACCTACTTGCGTGTGGCACATTAAAACTTCATCATCTGCATAAAGAAGTGCAGGAATAGGGCATGCCGCTATTTGTGGGAAGTCGTGATTGTCCTAAACTAATGCCTCATATAAACCATTAATATAAATGTTAAAAAGGAAGGGGGCCAGGATGCCACCTTACTAGACCCCCTTTCTAATGGGGAATGGGGCCGTGCGTTCTCCACCTATACCAAAACGTACTCGTGCCTTAGCATCACAGTATAGGCGTCTGAGGAAGTGGATAATTTGTGTATCTACTCCAAGCTGTTCTAGGATAGCCCACAGGTCCTCATGTCTTACAGAGTCAAACACAGCGGTAAGATCAACAAAGGCCAGGAACAGTCTACCTTTTTTTACTCGTGTGTACTTGCCCACTAAAATAGATAAATGTAAACTTTGCTCCACTGTCCCCAGTCCAGCTAGAAAACCATATTGTATATTGTCCAGGATGTTGTTTTCCTCAGCCCATTCACTTAGATGTTCCAGTATTATATGTCCAGCCACTTTGGTCACAGCATCTAATAAAGAAATGGGCGTATAACACTTCGGATCCTGACGACCCCCCTTTTTAAAAATTGGACCAATGGTTAATTCTACCCATGTAGTTGGAAAGGGGGCGAGGCAACTAGCATTTAGAACCTGGGTAATAATTGGTCCCCATAGTACAGTGTTGGATTTAAAGAGGTCTATGGGGACTCCATCTGGGCCTGGGGCCTTCCCCCCTGAGCTAGCCGCAAGCGCGCGAGTTACCTCCTCCAGTGTAAACCTAAGGTCGAAATACATGGTCTCAGGATTAATAACAGTTTTCCTGTGTGTATCCTCGAGGGTGGTAACAATATTTCCATCAGTATTGTACACCCTCGAGAAGTGATCAAACCACTGATTCTCTGCTATGGCGATTTCTAAAGACAGCCCCTCCCTGGAATTCACAAAAGATGATTTTATCACCTTCCAAAAAGCCAAACTATCAACCCTTAGGGACGTTGCGTGGCGGGATTCCCACGCCTCAATTCTCACTATGACTTTTTGTTCCCTGAGGGCCACTCTATATTCCCCTCTTACCCTTCCTATGTTATCAACATTTTTGGGAATCTTATGTAGTTCCCTTTTCAAATTAGAGTAAGCCCGAGAACACCTTGAGTCAAACCAACCATGAGGATTATTTTTGATTTTCATTGAAACAAATAGTGAATCTCTTATATCCTCAGATATTAACTTAAAGGATGAGAGAATGCCAGCTGGAGTTACCGCCTCATCCAAACACATATCAACGGCTGAGCTACACTTGCGTATCACTTTAATAGTAATAACCACAGGGTTCACTTTCGACCATCGCAGGTTATAACCTTTTATTTTATTAATATTGATGTCAGATAAAATCTGGTCTGTTACATCTTGCCTATGTGGTTTTTTAGATGGTGTTAAAACTGAGAGACACAGTTGGTAATGGTCACTCAGAGAGTTATCGTCCACATAAAATGAGTTCAATCTATGGGTGTGGCTATTCGATATAAGAAAATAATCTATAGTAGTATGGCAACCCCTACCATTAAAAGTGTGGGGCATGGGTGCAGGTTTACTAATTACATCATTGGCAAGACCCACATTCATACTGAAAATCCAGTTATTGTACAAATCCCCCAACCGGGAGTGACGGAAATGGGTATTGTTGATACCTTCCTCTTGCACAATACCACATGCTTTCCCTCCGATGTTTGGGCAAAGTGCACCATTAAAGTCACCTACCATGACTAACATCATGTCTCTACAGCTTTTCCTATGTACAGTCTGCAAGTTGTTATGTAACTGCGTTAAGACCTCTCTCACTAAGGCCGGAGGTATATTGTTGTAAAAATGTATCAATAATATACAACAGTTACCGTCAACATGGATTAGCGTTAGTTGGTAATAAGGTTCCCTAATGATTAAGCCACATTTTTTCCAGCCTATTAGATATATACATTCCCAATCCCCCTTTTGCTCTACCGCTAAGCCCTTTGATAGCTGTGTCGAGTGTCTTAAAACCATTAATGTGGATTGGCTCCTTTGCCAATGCTCCTTTGCCCATGTTTCTTGGAAACATAGAATATTAAATCTCGTTATGAATTCCTCAAAAAGGGGATTTGAATGTTTAGACAACAAACCAAAAATATTCCAAGATACTTTTTTGCAACATACTTTCTCTACAGCAACATGGGATGGTATGTCTAATGAGCGCGCTAATCCACAATTTCTAATATATTGGAGCTGTTCTGTCATGGCAATAATTCTAAATTCATAAGTAGCCTCTGTGCTTGGGAACATAGGGGCCAACTTCTGAGCCTCTATAGTATAAAGGGTTTGCCCATTACAAGTCTCATCACTGCAGCAATTGTTTCCTAGAGAGAGGCTTAGAGGGGGAGTAAGTCAATCCTGTTCATCTAGCATTGTAAGGATGCCAAAGCAGTTGCGAACTGGAATCGAATATGTACTTTTTTTTCAAATTTTGGAAATTCATGAAGAAATCCGCGCGGTTGATATAAGTACCCTAAGGGCAATATACTTAAGTTATGGGGGGAGATAAATGGAGTCCCTGCGACATCAAGAATAGACTGTACTAATGTGTGCGATCTAAAAGTTAAGACCACACAGTCTCCTCCTCAGTATTTAGATGATTTACCAACCCAGGGTGATCGCCAAACCATTTTGAATTCAGAAAAGAGAACATCGGTCAGCCCAACTCTACCAGACACCAAATGCAACAATGTATTTCTTAAAGTAGACCAGTGCTCACCGTCATTATGGGAAAGAGGCGGAACAAAACTATCTTGTATGGTGTGGCTTCAGGTGGGAGATCTAAATTCAAATTTGGGTTGATTTGGCTACCCTGACTATTACCCGAGGTGTACGTAGATGCAGATACTCCCACACCATATGTCAATGCAGTTCCGTCTGTTGTTGTGGGTATCATTAGGGAAAGGTTAGAGCCCTGATTACTTCCAGGATGTATTCCCCTAGGTTGTGGCCAAGGCCTTGGCTGATTATATAGAGGCAGGAGGGGTGGCAAAGTTCTTTGAATGAGGGGCTGATTCTGGTACTGGTCTCTAGTTGTGTCTGTATTCAAATTGGGGCATGAAATTAGCCACTGGTCGCCAGGCATGCCCACCACATGGTTATTTCCCACTACGCTATTTCCTAGATTTCCCTTAGTTATTCTAGCGTCCCACCATTGGCTTTCTTACGAACGTCATCAATGATACTCATGATGGACCCTTCCAGTTTCATAAGCCTATCATCTATTGAACTCAGTTTTAGTGCCAGTGGGTCTAATAAAACATATATCATCGTCTCCATTTTTTTCCAAAAATCGTCCTCCTGTGATGGAGGTAATGGGCTGTTTGCTACCATTGGCTGCATTGAGATAGTATGTCTCTAACATTGTTTCTTGTTTTACGTCTCGTGGTCCTTGCACTATCTGCTTTGGGATTTGGTCTCTGTGTGCCCCTTCCCTTCCTCCTCTTTGTAGGTGGCTCATGAGTAGTATTACAGTTTTTAACAATTTCCTGCCCTTTTACAGGCGGGCTATTGCGTGTACTTAATGATTCTGGGGAAGAAGTGTATTCTGTTATGGAATTTGACACAGGATTCACCAGAGAGAGGCTTCATTGCTAGGCTGCAGGGAGAAAGAAACTGGGACACCCTGAGTTGTCTTAGGCTGGAATGGCAGTGGCTGTAGGGACAACCTACGCTCTGTTAATTCTATCACATGTATCAGAGCTGATTCAGTTATCAGTATAAACGCATCAAAGGTCCCCACCACACCCTGTCCTGCAATATGTTTATGTTTGCTCCTTTACAAATCGCTCCACAATTAGACATACAAAACATAAAAGCTGCATAGCAGAGTCTTTAAGAGGCTCAGAAAGTACCTCAAGTCCCTGTTCTGAGTGATGTGGCCCAGCACAGTCTCTCACGGGCTCAGACGGGCCCGCCCTTGGCCCGGGCACACCCACATTTGTCGCGCACCGCAGAAGCCCGCAATGGTTTTTAAAGCACCTCCTGGTGCTTCAGGATGACGAAATTAGCTGGGCGCCTTGTGGGGAATGCTGGGAAGTGTAGTCCCCGAGTGATGTAAGGATTCAAGCAAGCCTGGCTGAAGACGGCTGAAATGCCATAAACCGTTCCTAGGAAGCTTGTTTCCGGTCCAGGGAAGGCATGGCTTGGCAGTTCGGGCTGGACTGTTCCCATGAGGCACAGGGTCAGACTGATTTGGATATGGCCATGTCTGAACTCGGGTGGCAGAGTGGGCTAAAGAACGGTGATGTATTAAACCCAGATCTGTCGACTGAGTGTGAGTGTTTGATTGGTTCAGATTCTCCATCCATCACCACCCCCTTTTGTACCGCTTTGTTCGCCATAAGTTGGCAGGGTATGCTCAGACGTGAGTCCCTTGCTCACTTTGCCACTGGATTCGAGCAACCCTGGCTGAAGACAGCTGAAATGCCAGAAACCGTTCCTAGGAAGCTTGTGTCCGGTCCAGGGAAGGCATGGCTTGGCAGTTCAGGCTGGACTGTTCCCATGAGGCACAGGGTCAGACTGGTTTGCATATGGCCATGTCTGAACGGGGGTGGCAGAGTGGGCTAAAGAACGGTGATGGATTAAACCCAGATCTGTTTACTGGTTGTGAGTGTTTGATTGGTTCAGATGCTCCATCCATCACCACCCCCTTTTGTACCGCTTTGTTCGCCATAAGTTGGCAGGGTATGCTCAGACGTGAGTCCCTTGCTCACTTTGCCACTGGATTCAAGCAAGCCTGGCTGAAGACGGCTGAAATGCCAGAAAACGTTCCTAGGAAGCTTGTTTCCGGTCCAGGGAAGGCATGGCTTGGCAGTTTGGGCTGGACTGTTCCCATGAGGCACATGATCAGACTGATTTGAATATGGCCATGTCTGAACTCGGGTGGCAGAGTGGGCTAAAGAACGGTGATGTATTAAACCCAGATCTGTTGACTGGGTGTGAGTGTTTGATTGGTTCAGATGCTCCATCCATCACCACCCCCTTTTGTACCGCATTGATTTCAAAGCACAGGGATGCATTATATTTACAACAATATGATGGGCCCCTATTCTCTCCCTTGTGCTGGTGCAGAACTGGCTGCCATGCACCAACGGCTGCACCCTTGCATCAAGGTGCAAGGGTGATTTTGTGGTGGGGATGATTGTTTTAGTCTAGGACAGGACACGTTCCTGTACAAACACAATCACAAGAGGTATTTTCCTCTTTGTATGTGTGCTGTAGAATGCAACCCGCATAGAAACAGGAATAAATGAGGAGAAATAAAAGTATTTTTCCTCTTTGCGTCTCCCTACACCTCCACTAGGGAGCTGTAGGATTCTGGCGCATTGCCAGGATTCCAAATTGTTGTAAATTTGGGTAAGTGGCAGAATCCATGGTTGTTGCATGTGAATACCCACAGCAACACCAATGGTTTGCTTCTTTCATGCAAAGTGCTGCCTGAAAAGTGCCTGTATTTATCAGCCCATGAAAAGCTATGCAAAGTGGGTTTACGAGTCTTTGTAAATATGGAGCACCACATTACAGCTCTGGTGTGTCAAAAAAAGTGTGGCTTGTGAAAGTGCATAGGGCTTGTAAATATGCCTACTTTCCTTAATGTTCATTCTACTACAGAAGGGATAAAATGTTCTTTCAGCATGTATAAGTGAGAAGTGACATATGCTGTAGCTGTGTTGTATAATAGGGTGCTAGAATGTTAAAAGGTAACTAACAAATAAACTTCTGTGTTTTGCTCTGGGTTTGTTATATTGAAGTAAGTGCATGTAGTAATATTTCTAGGTTCATCAGTAGATTTATAACTGTAACATAACATGAAAACTTTTTTGTATTATGTGTATGTCAGTAAATAAGTAGTTGGAAGAATGGTTAGGGTAAAAATTAAAATATACTTTATTTTTTACAGAACAATATCTACACACCGTTACAATGCCTACAAAAGCTCGGATGAAAAAGCAACAGCAGCAACTACGGTATGTTTACAGAAATGAGTTACAAAAAGGGCAAAATGTGGAAAAAGTGGTGAAAGGAAAAAGAGCTACTGGTAAGAGGATGAAGTAATTTCTTAAAAGTATATGCACACATTTGCAACGATTACAAAATAAAGAAAATGAAAAGATGACTATGAGAAACAATAGGAGTGGACAAAGTGGACATTGCAAGAGCAAAAAAGATTGCAAAAGACATGGACGCACCTTAACCAGGAGACAGAAGCAGTTTAAGAAAATCAGAGCCAGAATGTTTCATAGTAGAGTGGTTATAACTACAGAAGTATATGAAGTATATAGGAAGAAGAGAGGCACTGAAACAGAAAGAACGGATTGAGAAAGTAGTTGATTAGGCCTTTGCTTTGAAGAGGAAGCTTTTCATTTTGATTCTATATAGAATGAAGACTCTTGACAAAATACTGTTGTGCATGAAGAGACAAACCCAGAAGAAAAGATTAGTAACTTTTGTCCAGTTTTTATTGGCAAATGGATGCATACTTCTACTACAGAGCCTTTCTTTATTGATCAAAGCTATCACCAGGATAACAAATTAGTTCATGCTATTGATGAATGCAGATGATTTTATGAAATTAAGAATCACAGTCCAATAGCAAATGAGGTGATAGTACCTAGAAATGTAGAAGTTATTGCAGAAGAGGTACAAGGGAGGCATAGTCAGGCCACTGTATACAAATGGAATAGTTGTGTTTGTAGTATTAAAGAACAATCCATTGATAGATTAAGGAAATTCCTACGTATATCTCCAAGGTGAATTTTAAAACACAAAATAAGTTCTTTGCAAGCTTTGGATCCTTGCAAGCTGAGAAAGCATACATATTTGCAGGGACACTCACTAGCTTGTTTATAAAAGAAAATGTGGCAAAGCACCTTTTAACATTTTAGGATGCTAGCTGTACACCACTCAACAATGCCAACTTTAGTTAGGAGGCTGTATTATGTTAAATCTCCTGCTTTATGTTTAGGAGAAATGAATTGGGTTATTTTGCATGGTACTGTAGCAGAGATAGAAAAGGTTTGTGATGATTTTCATTTTTGTTTTTTCGATCCAGAAAAGGACTGTGGGTAAATTGAAGAGTTGGCAGAGGAGCTGTAGAACAGGACACAGCTAATACAGTTGGTAGTTTTCAAGAAGAGATTCCTGCTACGCAGAAAGGATGGACGGCTGACGTGCCCCCACGCAGGCCGCCGTAGTGCTTCCTGTTTCCTCGCGGCTCCGCCCATGGCTGCAGATCCGCGTTTGATTCTAGCCTGCCTGCCGCTCCACCGCTCTACCGGGAGTTACTGCTGAACCACCGAGGAGGGTTGATGTGGCACCTCGCTGCTGCTGTTCTGCTGCCTTTCGCGGGGGTCGATGTCTGAGTCAGTCTCGCCGTTGTGATGTCGGTGTCGGACTTCTGAGGTGCCGAGTCTTTGAAGAGTTATCTAAAGCTGAGGTATTTTTTCCCGCACCTTCCCCTAACTCTCTCACATACCTGCCTGCCTTACGCCACGCTGAGTTACACCACAAGCTCCATATACCGAGCTGTCCCTCATCTCGGAGCCCCATTATTTCTACGTTTATCTTCTGCTGCTCTGCAGGCTCAGGATTCGGAACTCTTGAGGATGCAGAACTTCTGAGGCAGCGAAGTGGGGGCAGAAACTGAGGCATGGAAAAGGGAGGCGGGCTGAGTCATCTAAAGAGAGGCTGCTGTGAATAAGACCTCTGGCAGAACCCTTATATATTTGGATAATAAGTAGGGGGGGGTGTCTGCATAATCTGAAAAAAAAACTGAAACTGAGAAAACTGAAACAGAGAAAACTAGCGTTTTACGCAACTCGACAATACCGTAATCAAAAATTAAAACAAACCAATAAACCACACGCAATTATTTGCGGCAAGAGTAAAAGGCAAGCAGGCCAAGCTGGAGCTGGGGAGGGAGCTACTAAAGTCACCGATTAGACCTCCACTAGCTGCAGCAACAGCAGCAGCAGCTAAGGGAAAGAAAAAAAACAGAAAAAAAAGCGCCCTGAAACTAAAAGTAACAGAGACCGCTGAGATATACAGAAAAAATAAATACAATGTCTTAAGAAAACAAATTGATGAAGATAATGAGGATAATGAAGACGACCAGGAGGAGGGTGAGGAGGATGAAGATGCAGAGAGCTTAACTCTGTCTGAACTTTCGGCAGAACTGAGCCTGCTAGCTGTCGGCGAGAAAGGAGAGGAGGATAGGAAGGACAAGTGAACAAAGGTGGGCCGGCTGGATAAAGCGGAGGACAAGGGGGACAAAGCTGATATCATGCCGCTGCCTAAGGGATCCGAGAGTCAATCGACCCCCAAACAATACCCTCTCTTCTCAAAACCTCTTCTCCAACAGGGGCAACTTTCGAGTACCCCCACACCCCCACACATGGAGAAACTAGTCAAGGAGGGGGTAGTGGCATGACGGATCGAGATGCTTCTAACACTGAAAGGAACATAAACGCCCCTACAACGCCTGAGCCACCAGAGGCGGCACAAGAAGTTGTTGCTGTAGGTGTAGAAGAAGCAGGCTTGGCAGCATTAACTGGTAACAACCAGAGTTTCTCCTTCCGTTGCGCCGCCCCAGACCCTCTCCCACCCGTTGGTGCAGCTGATTACAAGCCCAAGCCATAATTTAGCTATGAAGGCTCTAAGTCAAGACTCAAGCTCGCAAGTTCCTCAGGCTCCCCAAGAAGGCGCCCTGTCCTCTCTCCCGAATGCCATAAAAATGAACTCTATCGAAGACATGCTTGTAACTATCCTTCAGGAACTAAGAGATTTTAAAAACTCTCAGGCTCTGAAAATCTCACAGCTGCACAGCAGACTTACGAAAATGGAAGAAACTCTTGGCAATCTTCCCTCGAGAGTCTCTGAAGCGGAAGCTCGGATCTCGTCCCTAGAGGATTCTCTTACGGCAATGCAGAAAGATCTCCATGTGACTATTAAAGAGAAAACTCAACTAACGGAAACAATGCAGGACCTTGAAAATTACAACAGGAGGTCCAACCTACGGTTAGTAAGCATACCAGAGGGACTGGAAGATAAGGATGTGGTTAAATGGTCAGAGTCCCTCCTGAAAAAAGCTATACCTGAACTCGAAGGCGACCTAACAATCACAAGGGCCCACAGAGTCCCGGCGTATAAACCCAGCAATTTGAAATACCCCCGAACAATTTTGCTCAACTTTTCCGATTTTAGGGTAAAGGAGAACATTTTAAACACTGCATTCTCTAAGAAAATATTTAAAGCAGAGGGGGCAAATAACTTTTGGATTTTTTCTGATATGTCGGCGGCATCCGCCCATAGACGCAGGGACTTTGTTAAATTGATTGACTCTTTTAAGAGCAAGGGAGCTCAAGCCACGATAATACAACAATCGAAACTTAAAGTACTGGCCAAAGGAAATTTTTTTATTTTTACGGATCTGCGTGAAGCTCAGTCTTTTCTTGAAGGTCTGGGACCCTAAGTTGCTGCTGAGCTTCCAATGACCTCAAGAGCGAGTCCGCGGAGACAGGAAGCCCTCAAGGATGCAATGAAATGGCATCCAAGAAGAAGAATTATCAGAGAAGGACGGAAGTGGGACACTGGGGATCTCCGTCCACTCCAGGGGGGGGAGGGAAGGGGTGTGAAGGGGGGTGTTGCAGAGGAAAAAAAGAGAGTTCATATACTGAAGCATTATTTGTTTATATACTGACACATTTATGGTACGGACAATGTTACAGTTAAAAGGCTTTTCTTCGTAGAAAAGGGCGAATCAATTTTTGCCATTCTGAACCTGTCACTTTAAAGTTCAATTAATATGTTTTTTCTTCTATCCCTTGTGCTTTGTTGCTATTATAAATTCTCTGCTCATTTGCGTATTTGCACAGTATCTGCGTATCTGGTAATCTGTTATTCTGCTCTTTTGCACAGGGAGAGGTTTACAACAATATAATGCTGCTCTTTTGTGGTTGCTTTTTGGTTGTTGGATCATATATTTGTGTCTATTTGTTCTTTGCATATTTGCACAAGGGGAGGTTTAAAACCTTTATGTTTTGCTGCTATTATACGATTGTGCTGCTTATTCGCATATTTGCACAAAGAGAGATCTGGATTCGATCATATATTTGTCTCTATTTGCTCATCGCGTATTTGCACAAGGGGATGTTTAAAACCTTTATGTTTAGCTGCTATTATACAATTGTGCTGCTTATTCGCATATTTGCACAAAGAGAGATCTAGATCTTTTTGCTCTATTGCACATATATGTTGCTCTTTTTTGCTTATTTTGCAAAATGAGAGGTTGGGGGGGAGAAAAGAAATGTGTTGTAGATTGACTATGACTACCTGCTGCTATAATACATATATGCTGCTTTTTGCTTCTTTGCAAAAGGTTTAAGACCCCCCCCGTGATATGTTTATTTATTTATTACTTGACGTCGCTACAGATGTGTTTATATTGTGATGAACAAATAACATGTTGAAGATTATCTCTTTTAATGCGAATGGTTTGAATAATGTTCGCAAAAGAAACGCCATTGAGTGCTAGTTAACAAATCTTCTCCCAGATGTTATCTATCTACAAGAAACCCATTATAGAGATCAAGCTGAGTCAGATAAAAATTTTAAGAGCTGGGTTGGTCATAAGATATCCTCAATAGCTGGGATGGCGCAGAGAGGAGTATGTATATTAATAGGAAGACATATAGGCTTTAATTTAGAAGGGGCACATATAGACCCCAGAGGTAGATGGGCAGTTGCGCATGGTAAATTAAACAATGCAAATATAATCTTTGCCACAATCTACGCGCCTATTTTAAATGACCCTCTGCCATTCCTACAGATAAAGCACGGTATAACAGGCCTTCCTGGACCAATAATATGGGGGGGAGATTTTAATTTTCTACAAAATCCTTTACTGGACTCCACCAAAAAAGACCACCGCCAGAACAAACCCCAAGTTGCTACGGCCATCCAAAGCTGTAAACTAGACCGTGATGTTATTGACAATTGGCGTTTCTTTAATCCCCTTAAACGAGAATATTCATGCCATTCAGCAAAGTATAACTCTGCATCCAGGTTAGATTTTTTTTAACTTCTTTGATTTAGAGTTATATAATTATGTCCATCTACCAAATGCCTTTTCAGACCATGAGGCACTTTGTATGGAGGTAAAATTGGGGATACAAGACACAAGGCCCTTAAGAAGATGGTGTTTTAACAAATCGAATCTCCTAGATCCACAATGGTGTATAGCTATAGAAGAAGAGATTGAGCAGTTTTTTTATACAGAATAGAGGCACCGCCCCAATAAATATAACCTGGGATGCATTTAAGGCCACCCTACAGGGGATAATAACATCTAAAGATATACCAAAGCAGATAGCAAGAAGGGCGGAGAAAACCAATTTGCAAACTGAACTCATGCAGGCAACCCAAGAACATTACAGAGTTAGGTCACCGCTCTCGGGGCAAAAGCTGTCTGAGGCAAAGTGTAGGATGAAAGATTTTTATTATGACCTAGGTGAGACTAATAGGTGAGACTAATAGTAACCTTTATGCCCAAAAGAATTACGAGGAGAGTAATTCAGAAGCTCCTCGCCTGGCAAGCCAAAGAAAAACGGGCTCGACATAGGATAGACCAACTAATTGACCCCATCACAAAATCGCATGCCAAGACTACTGCCTCTATTGGTGAGCTGTTTTTGAAACACTACGAGGGAATATATCAAGCAACCGAAGGGGCTACATTCTATTCCATTGGGGAATTTTTAGAGTCACTTGTGATACCTAAACTAGAGGATGAGGGAAAGAAATACCTCATAGAGGACTTCTCAATACTTGAACTAAAGGAGGTGATTGCCTCCTTCCTCAATGGTAAGGCTAATGGTGATGACGGTCTTCCTTTTTTTAATGTAATTTTTATTTTTCAATTTATGCACACTTTAAACATTATACATTATTCATCATTAATTAGGTTTCCATTAATTCATGTCAATCACAGATATACAGATATACAGTATCCAATATGTTTCGCTGTCTTGTTTAAAATTATATACAAAGACGACCATACCCCTACCAATTTCAACTCCACTTTCAGCCTAATCCCTCCTTCCATCTCCTTATAGGATCCCATATTCTCAAGCCCATCATTTTCCCTCTCCTTCCTTTTCGGGCATATATGTTCTTCTCTATGTTGTATGATGCTAATAAATTAGCGAGCCAGCACTGCATTGTCGGTGGATTCTTATCCAGCCAGGCCCTAGCTATTATTAGCCTGTATACCGCCATTGCCACAAATATAAACTCGCGCCGTACACCAACATTAGCCCTGCCGACCCCTGGTAGAATCCAAGACGGAGTGAGCTTAATTCGGATCCCTAATGCTCCACCCAGAAATCCCTCAATATCTCTGAGCAACGTATGGAGTTGCGGGCAGGTGGCAAATATGTGTATATTATCTGCTTCGGCGGCATTACATCTCGAACAGGTAGTTCCCGTGGTGCCTCCCCATTGTGCTATCCTGGCTGGAGTAAAATAAAGTGAATATATGATTTTGTAATGCTGAGATTGAATGGGGGATGCACACAATATCGTATGTCCTAGATCTAATGATTCCTGAAACCAGCCTATTTCTCCACTTGTTTTCTCTGCCCACCTATTACTATATTTTTCTAGATCATCGGTTTTCTCCTTCACCAGACTTGCATAAAACGAGCGAATGATCGATCCCCTGCTATTCTTATTTTCTCCAAAATTTCATTCTTGTTAAATCCCACTGGTCCTCCTTGTTTATTGACTAGAAAACTCCTGATCTGGAGGTACTTAAAGAAATCTCTATAGCTCAGATCATATTTATTTCTGAGATCCATTAACTGCACCAACCCCTCCGATTTCAGTATATCTCCGATTTGTACAATCCCTCTTTCCGCCAAGTCCAGCATAATTTGATCCCCAAATTTTTCTATAGGGAATGACCTGTTTTTATACAATCTAACATACCGATTATATCTCCCCAGTTTGGACTTTTTCAGAAAAAACATTCCATAATTTAACCCCTTCGCTGCTAGACCTTTTCCCCTCCTGTGCTAAGGCTTTTTTTGGCGTTTTGTGGTAGTGCGCCTGTAACTTTTTGACCACATAAGGTATCCACGCCAAATTTGCGTCCTTTTCTTCCAACATCGTGTGGATTCTAAAGGCGCCCAGGGTTTGTGGATTCCCTTGGAGGGGTCCCAGAAATTAACCAAAATATAGTGATTTTTTTGTTTTTGTCAGAAAAATGGGAAAAACTGGCTGCAAACGAAAGCCTCTGGGTTTTTCCCTGAAAATGTTATCAAAAAAGGGTTTGTGGGGCTGAAATCTCAATTTTCTCAGATTTTAGGGAATGACAGTCTTTTGTCAGAGAACCGACATTTTTCACACAGTTTTGGCATTTTTCTGGGACATAGCCTATTTTTGCTATTTTTAGAGCGTTCCACCTCCTTCCAGTTAATGGTAGAAATGAGTTTGAAAGCAATAATGGATCCTGGAAAGCTGTACATTTTCAAAAAGTAAACAAAATTTTGAATTCAGAAAGGGGTCATTTGTCTAAATCCATGAAGGTTTCTTTATAGAAACTAACAGTTAAATATTGGAATAATTGAAAATTTGTTGAAAAAAACAGCCTTTTGTCTCAACGTTTTCACCTATAACTTTTTCTAATTTTGACAGCTCTTGGAAAGCAATATACCGTTACATCCGTTAGACGTTCCTGGTTGTGGGGATAATTAGGACTTGTAGTTTCACCAAGAACCCAACGAACCCAGATCCAAAAACTGAGCAGCAACTTGCAATGGTATTTTTCATTTACTGGGTATAGAGCACTTTGTCCTGGAAAATGTATACATGGAAAAATCTGTATGAAAGACACCTATGTATTTCTGAAATGGGTACAAATGATAGAGTTCAGAAACGGTATATAATTGCACATTTTCAAAATTGGGAATACTCATACTAGCATGAGAATTATTGGTCATTTTTCAAAAAGATTTTTTTTACACAATGTCTTTCATTGAAAGGGAGAAATGCATGAAAGCTCAATTGGTAATAACAGTTGATTTACAAATCTGAATTACCACAAGGCATCCGATAAAAATGGTACCTCACTTGTGTGGGTCGGCCTTGTGCCTGCGACAGGAAACGGCGCAAAATGCAACGTGGTCAAACCTAAATTTTGCAGTTACAAATTGACCCTTTTTTGGTAAAGTGCCTACCTGTAGTTTTTGCACCCTAGCTCTGCCGGAGACTACCTTTTGTTTTTGTGCCCTAGCTCTGACAGCACCTAGGGAAACCTAGCAAACCTATACATTTTTGAAAAGTACACACAGAGGGGAATTCAGGATGGGGTGACTGAACTGCCTACCACCAGGTTTTGTTACCCAGAATCCCTTGCAAAGCTAACAATTTGACAAAAAAAACACATTTTCCTCACATTTCTGTGGTGGAAAGTTCTGGAATCTGCGTGGATCAACAAATTTCCACCCACCCAGCATTCCCCCAGGTCTACCGAAAAAAATGGTACCTCACTTGCGTGGGTAGGCATAGTGCCTGCGACATGAAACAGCGCAAAACACAACATGGTCGCACCTCAATTTCCCCGTGAAATCTAGCACTTTTTGGACAAAAAGACTACCTTTTGTTTTTGCGCCCTAGCTCTGCCAGCACCTAGGGAAACCTAGCAAACCTATACATTTTTTAAAACTATACACTCAGGGAAATTCAGGATGGGGTGACTCGTCTGCCTACCCCCAGATTTTGTTACCCAGAATCCCTTGCAAACCTTAAAATTTGACAAAAAAAACACATTTTTTGCACATTTCTGTGGTGGAAAGTTCTGGAATCTGCGTGGATCAACAAATTTCCACACAGCCAGCGTTCCCCCACGTCTGCCAAAAAAAATGGTACCTCACTTGCGTGGGTAGGCATAGTGGCTGTGACATGAAACAGCGCAAAACGCAACATGGTCGCACCTCAATTTCCCAGTGAAATCTTGCACTTTTCTGACAAAAAGACAACTTTTTGTTTTTGTGCCCTAGCTCTGCCAGCACCTAGGGAAACCTAGCAAACCTATACATTTTTGAAAACTAAACACCCAGGGAAATTTAGGATGGGGTGACTCGTCTGCCTACCCCCAGGTTTTGTTACCCAGAATCCCTTGCAAACCTAAAAATTTGACAAAATAAACACATTTTCCTCACATTTCTGTGGTGGAAAGTTCTGGAATCTGCGTGGATCAACAAATTTCCACCCACCCAGCGTTCCCCCAGGTCTCCCCAAAAAAATGGTACCTCACTTGCGTGGGTAGGCATAGTGGCTGCGACATGAAACAGCGCAAACCGCAACATGGTCGCACCTTAATTTCCCAGTGAAATCTAGCACTTTTCGGACAAAAAGACTACCTTTTGTTTTTGCACCCTAGCTCTACCAGCACCTAGGGAACCCTAGCAAACCTATACATGTTTGAAAACTAAACACCCAGGGGAATTCAGGATGGGGTGACTCGTCTGCCTACCTCCAGGTTTTGTTACCCAGAATCCCTTGCAAACCTAAACATTTGACAAAAAAAACACATTTTCCGCACATTTCTGTGGTGGAAAGTTCTGGGATCTGCGTGGATCAACAAATTTCCACCCACCCAGCGTTCCCCTAGGTCTGCCAAAAAAAATGGTACCTCACTTGCGTGGGTAGGCATAGTGGCTGCGACATGAAACAGCGCAAAACGCAATATGGTTGCACCTCAATTTCCCAGTGAAATCTAGGACTTTTTGGACAAAAAGACTACCTTTTGTTTTTGCACCCTAGCTCTACCAGCACCTAGGGAACCCTAGCAAACCTATACATGTTTGAAAACTAAACACCCAGGGGAATTCAGGATGGGGTGACTCGTCTACCTACCCCCAGGTTTTGTTACCCAGAATCCCTTGCAAACCTAAAAATTTGACAAAAAAAACACATTTTCCTCACATTTCTGTGGTGGAAAGTTCTGGAGTCTGCGTGGATCAACAAATTTCCACCCACCCAGCGTTCCCCCAGGTCTCCCAAAAAAAATGGTACCTCACTTGCGTGGGTAGGCATAGTGGCTGCAACAGGAAACGGTTCAAATCGTACGGTGGTGAATTTACAATACCCTATTGCAAAACTACCTTGATTTTGGGGGGGACCTGAGTTTTTGGCCCGGGGCTCGGTGGCCATCTTTGGAAACTACCAAACCCAAACAGTTCTGAAATCTAGACACCCAGAGGAGTCCAAGGAGGTATGGCATGCGTGGGTCCTCCAATGTTTTCCTACCCAGAACTCCTTGCAAACCTTAAAATTAGGTAAAAATAGCACTTTTCAAAACTTTTTTGCGTGGGATCTCCGTGCCGGCAAAAATGTCCTACCACCCAGCGTTCCCCTTGTTCTCCCGAGTAAAAGGATACCTCACTTGTGTGGGTGCCCCAAAGCAGAACAGGCCAAAAATGAATTTTGAAAAAAGTAGTATTTAAGTTTTACAAACTAAGCCCCCCTGCCTTAGTCACAGGCCTTTGGCCCACCCACACAAGTGAGGTATCATTTTACTCGGGAGAACAAGGGAATCGCTGGGTGGTAGGACATTTGTGCCTGGCAGCGAAATCCCACCCAAAAAAGTAAGGAAAAGTGGGTTTTTTAACCTAAATTTAAGGTTTGCAGGGGTTTCTGGGTAGGAAAACATTAGGAGACCCATGCATGCCATACCTCCCTGGTCTCCCCCGGGTGTCTAGTTTTCAGCACTGTTTGGGTTTGGTAGTTTCCAAAGATGCCCCCCAAGCCCCGGGCCAAAAGCTCAGGTGAGCCCCTCAAAAAATAAGATAGTTTTGCTAAAGGTCATTTTTAGGTCTCCACCGTACGAATTGGGCCTTTTCCTGTTGCAGCCACTATGCCTACCCACGCAAGTGAGGTACCATTTTTATCGGGAGACCTGGGGGAACGCTGGGTGGGAGGTAATTTGTGTGAGCCCAGTGATGCCACGCTTTCCCACACAAAAAATTGTGAAAAAACTTTTTTCCAGCTAAAATTGAGGTTTGCAAGGGATTCTGGGTAAAGGAACGTTGGAGGATCCACGCAAGCCATACCTCCTTGGAAGCCCCCGTGTGTCTACTTTTCAGAAATGTGTGGGTTTCGTAGGTTTCCCTAGATGGCCGTCTAGCACGGGGCCAAAAACCCAGGTAACCCCTCTTGCAAAAGCTGGTGGATTTGACAATGGTGACAATGTCCCGTCCACCAGCTTTTGCAAGAGGGGTTACCTGGGTTTTTGGCCCCGTGCTAGACGGCCATCTAGGGAAACCTACCAAACCCACACATTTCTGAAAAGTAGACACCCGGGGGCTTCCAAGGTGGTATGGCTTGCGTGGATCCTCCAACGTTCCTTTACCCAGAATCCTTTGCAAACCTCAATTTTATCTGGAAAAAATCTTTTTTTTCACACTTTTTTGTGTGGGAAAGCGTGGCATCACTGGGCTCACGCAAATTACCTTCCACCCAGCGTTCCCCCAGGTCTCCCGATAAAAATGGTACCTCACTTGCGTGGGTAGGCATAGTGGCTGCAACAGGAAAATGCCCAATTCGTACGTTGAAGACTTAAAAATTACCTTTAGTAAAACTATCTTCTTTTTTGAGGGGGTCACCTGAGCTTTTGGCCCGGGGCTTGGCGGGCATCTTTGGAAACTACCAAACCCAAACAGTTCTAAAAAATAAACACCAGGGGGAGTCCAGGGAGGTAAGGCATGTGTGGGTCCCCCAATGTTTTCCTACCCAGAATTTCTTGCAAACCTTAAAATTAGGTAAAAATTTCACTTTTCCAAAGTTTCTTGCGTGGGATCTCCGTGCCGGCAAGAATGTCCTACCACCCAGCGTTCCCCTTGTTCTCCCGAGTAAAATGACACCACACCTTAACAGAGTTACTCAAAAGTCAAACATTCAAGCACGGCTATCTATTCCTCAAAGACACACACATACAGGTTGGATTTGGCACGAGGGCGAGTGATGGTTCAGTACATAAAATGTTATTAACAAGATATTTCAAAAAAATGAAATGCTCTGTCAATAAATAAATGCATAAAAACCGAACCAGTGACTCGCAACTCGTGAGCTGTAAAGCCACGACAAGGCACCAACCGTTTTACAGGCCGTTCACGCACCTTTCATACCTGATACAAACCAGACCATTGACACCATCTGGAAGGAAAAGCAACACATAACAACAATCACAATAAGGGACAAGGTACACCCTACTGCAGAAAGAGAAAAAAAACAAATATTACTTCACAGCCATCTAATCCGCAAGCACACACACATACTGGTTGGATTTGGCACGAGGGTGAGTGATGATTCAGTACATACAATTGTATTCGCAATTAATTTCACAAAAATGAAATACACTGCGTATAATTGAAAGTATGATAAACTGAACCACTGACTCACAGCTCGTGAGCTGTAAAGCCACGTCAAGGCACCAACCTCTTTACAGGCCATTCATACACCTTTCGTACGTGTGACACATACAAAACATTCACACCGCCAGCCGCGGACCCATCACATTTCAAAACTCACACCAGCAGACAGCGCCATTCAAGGGCCCATCACTTTCACACGCCCACATTTCTGACATTGCAACTACACAAAATGATGGACTGTGTGGAGTGTCACTCAACTAGCAGTGTGTGTAGTGACCAACAGAAAGTAACTACTCACATATGGCCAGCCGAGCGCCATTCCACCCACACCACCATCCAAGCACCAGACCATGCACACCGCCAGCCAAACACCACTCAGCGCACACCGACAGCCAAGTACCACTCCACACACACCACCAGCCAAGCATCACTCCACACACACCACCAGCCAAGCGCCACTCCACAAACACAACACCAGCCAAGCACCACTCCGTGCACAGACAGCCAAGTACCACTCCACGCACACCATCCAGCCAAGCGCCACTCCACACACACCGCCAGCCAAGCGCCACTCCACGTACACCACTATCCAAGCACCAGACCATGCACACCGCCAGCCAAACACCACTCAGCGCACACCGACAGCCAAGTACTACTCCACACACACCACCAGCCAAGCATCACTCCACGCACACCGCAAGCCAAGCGCCACTCCACACACACCGCCAGCCAAACACCACTCAGTGCACAGACAGCCAAGTACCACTCCACGCACACCACCAGCCAAGCGCCCCTCCACACACACCACCGGCCAAGCGCCACTCCACAAACACAACACCAGCCAAGCACCACTCCGTGCACAGACAGCCAAGTACCACTTCACGCACACCATCCAGCAAAGCGCCACTCCACACAGACCGCCAGCCAAGCACCACTCCGTGCACAGACAGCCAAGTACCACTCCACGCACACCACCAGCCAAGCGCCCCTCCACACACACCACCAGCCAAGCGCCACTCCACAAACACAACACCAGCCAAGCACCACTCCATGCACAGACAGCCAAGTACCACTCCACGCACACCACCAGCCAACCGCCACTCCACACACATGACCAGCCAAGCGCCACTCAACACACACCACCAGCCAAGCGCAACTCCACACACACCGCCAGCCAAGCACCACTCCACGCACACCACCAGCCAAAGACAAATCCAAACACAACACCAGGCAAGCGCAAGAGCACGCACACCGCCAACAAAACACCAGACCACGCACACCGCCAGTCAAGCACCAGTCCACAGACACCGCCAGACAAGCACCAGTCCACAGACACCGGCAGCCAAGCGCCAAACCATGCACACAGTCAGACAATGGACACTACAGGCAAACCAACATCATACTTTAGTTTTTTTTTTAAATAAAAGAAAAACAAAAACAAATTGATACAAATCTACTAACTCAACAACTACATTTAAAAAGACTACACAAATGCAAACTTTGAAACTGAACAATAAGTTTTAAAGAATAAAGACCAACTAGTTCACTTTACCACTCATTGATACTCCCAAAAATTCTTTTGCGTGTGGTACAATCGAAAACAAGCAGGTACACACAGCCCGGGGTTTGAAGGGCAGTCGCGGCAGTACATACGAACCTCCTTCCGCAAACCTCTTCGCCAACAGACTCTACATCTCCGACTGGGAAAGTCTTTTGAGATTGTAGGAGGAATTGTATCTGGAAAGTGGCGATCTTTCAATCTGGCAACATCCTCCACCACTCCAACTCTAGGAACACTTGCCTGTTCCACTAAAACAAGGCTGCCTATTACAGACTCCTGAAACTTTACAAAAGTCATCTTTGACTGGGGACAAGATTTCTGGAACACAACAGAAGCATTAAAGGTTGCCAAGTGGAAAAGATGGATAGCCAACTTCTTGTACCAAATGTAAGCCTTACGAATCGCAGCATACGGTTCCAACCTCTGATCTACTCTGTCAACACCACCCATGTGCCTATTATAGTCCATTATGCACACAGGTTTGCGCACTTCTGCAACCTGACCCCAAACAGTCACCGCTTCAGTGCTTTAATCATGTATTGTAGTCAACATGTAGACATCTCTCCTGTCTGAAAACTTCACAGCTAGAAGCTCCTCACAACGCAGTGCACTGCACTGTCCCCGAGCAAGCTTTTGAAAAACAAGTTCTTTTGGGAAACCTTTACGGTTTGAGCGGATTGTGCCACAAGCAGCAGTGTCCACTTTGGCTATTTCCCTGAACAACCGCACACCAGTGTAGAAGTTATCGACATACAAATGATGGCCTTTGTTAAAAAATCCACGACCAAGTTCCCACACAATTTTCTCAGACACTCCAAAAGTCGACGGACAACCAGGGGGGTTAATCCTGGATTCCTTACCAGTGTACACCCTGAAATTAGAGACATATCCAGTCTCACTGTCACACAGCATATACAGTTTGATTCCATAGCGTGCCCTCTTACTAGGAATGTATTGCCGAAATACCAAGCGGCCCTTGAACAACAGCAAAGACTCATCCACTGCAATTTCTTTCCCAGGATAAAAGATCTCAGAAAATCGATCAACAAAATGATCAATGACAGGCCGAATCTTGAAAAGACGGTCACAATCAGGGTGATCTCGTGGCAAAGCAAGACTATTGTCAAGAAAATGCATCATCCGAAGCAGAAGCAAATACATATCACGACTCATGACTTCCGGAAATATAGCTGTTGCCATCAAGGGACTAGTAGACCAATATGAAGCCATTGATGGTTTCCTAAGCAAGCCCATCAAAAAAGCTAAACCCAAAAACTTTGTCATCTCCTCCAAATTTGTGGGAGTCCACCGGGTAGCTCTAGCGTGGGGCTTAAGGCTGGCACTGTTCACCCTCAAAACATTTTCAGCATACAAATTAGTCTGCTCTACAATCTCTGCCAAAAACACATCATCCATAAACATCTTGAAAAAATCAATAGGCAAAAAGTTTTCAGTGTTCACTCTACACCCTGGAACACCAGTACATTCAGGCAATGCCGGCTGCACCATGCCTGGTGCAACCCAGAGGTCAGAACTTTCATCGTCAAGTCTTGCAGCCGCAGGCTGCCGCCCAGCTGCCTCTTGACTCACTACACCAACTGGAAGTCTAGCAGCCCCAGGCTGCAGCCCAGATGTCTCTTGCCGCACTATTGGCACAGCAATGTCCTCCGCAACCACAGGTACAGCAATGTCCTCCCCAACCAAAGGCACATCATCCACACCAAAAGTAGCTTCATCAGCACTCAAAGTGTCTTCATCATCAGATGAAGCCATGTGTAGAGAAAACTCACTACCTGAATCTTCACCTCCCACCTCTGGCTCAGAATCAGAGTCAGTCTCTGGACCATGGTCAGAGGAAGAATCAAAAAGCATTCCAACAACTTGCTGAGCAGTAATCCGGCGGCTAGCCATTATCCTTACAAATAAAGGAGTCTGCACAAACAACTCAACAACCCCAACACTGCGCAAAGTAAGATAAAAAATGTAAGCCTTTTTAAAAAAAAACTATATTTTGAAAAAATATACAATTCACTGACAAGACACAACTACACTCACCAGCACCTACTCTGCAAAGACACAGCAAATAGGCAATGATATCCCACTAGAAAGAAGAAAAAAAAACAAATGCAAAACATGTTTTACAATCACAACAAACAGAAACCAAACATACTCGTATTACTACACACTTTGCAAAATAAACAATTACGTTACAATTGAACCAAAAAAAGGTCTCTTACCAAACACATGCAACTACAGAAACAGCAGAACAATAGAACCACCAGTAACGGAACCGCACACTGCAACAATCTAAAGAGAAAAAAAACAATACACATTAGAAGAAACAAAAACAACACACATTACAACAGGCTATGTCACAGGGTATGTCACAAATGGGGCGTCTGTCCCCAAGGGGGGAAGATTATAAATCATTATAAACGTGGGCCCCCTGGAAGCAACCCTTTGGAGGGCAGAGAGGCCAAATAAAGACAAGGCAGAACATACTGAAAACAAATGGGCCCAGGAAAGCAACCCTTGGCCAAGGGGTCGCTCCCTATAAAAAAAAAAAAACCTGGAGTATAGTGGACTTTCCTATGCCCCCCTGGGACCGGAAACTGTAAAAAAAACAGCCGATCTGCCCCCAGGGGGGGCAGAACAGTCTAAAATATTTATAATGCCCCCTGGAAGCGACCCTTGCCCAAGGGGTCGCTTCCTTTATAAATATACTAAAATCCCTGGTGTCTAGTGGGCTTGTCTACCCCCCTGGATCCAGATGTGGCCCAAAAAACGGCTGATCTGCCCCCAGGGGGGGCAGACAAGTCTAAAAAAAATTATGGGCCACTAATAAGAGACCCTTCCCTAAGGGGTCGCTTCCTTTACAATTATAAACAAATCCCTGGTGTCTAGTGGGCTTTTCTGCCCCCCCTGGGTCCAGATCACGCACTAACATGGGCGATCTGCCCCCAGGGGGGGCAGAAAAGTCTACACTACATTTTTATGGCCCTGGAAGCGACCCTTGCTCAGGGGGTCGCTCCCTTTACTAATAAAAACACAATCCCTGGTGTCTAGTGGGCTTTCCTGCCCCCCCTGGGTCCAGATTCCCAAATAAAACGGTCGATCTGCCCCCAGGGGGGGCAGAAAAGTCTAAACAAATAAAAAATGCCCTAGGAAGCGACCCTTTCCCAAAGGGTCGCTTCCTTTTATCAAAATAAATAATCCCTGGTGTCCAGTGGGCTTTTCTGCCCCCCTGGGTTGAGATCGCTCGCTAAATCGAGCGATGTCGACCCGGGGGGGCAGAAAAGTCTGACTTCAAATTATTTTGCCCCTGGAAGTGGTCCTTGCCCAAGGGGTCGCTTCCTTTTCAGAAAAAAACATCCCTGGTGTCTAGTGGGGGCATTACTGGTGCAGGATCGCGACGCTGTGCGCGATCCTGAACCAGGAATGCCCTGCATTGGGACATCAGGGGAGAGGAAACAGTGTTTCCTCCCCCCCTGATGCCTCAAGGCACCGAGATAGGGCCCCCCCCACCCCACCGGAGAGCAGGAAACAGAACTACCTGCTCGACGCGCTGGAAGCAAATGGCTTCCAGCGAGTCTAGCACTTTCTGATGACGTCGGCGTGCGCGACAGCGCTCTGACGTCACCAGGAAGTGCGGGGTCGGGGGGAGCAGCGCAAAGTCTTCCGCTGCCACCCCCACTACTGCCACCACGATCGGTGCCCCAGGGGGGGAGCGACAGCGCTCCCCCCGAGGGCTGTACTGATGACGGAGCGGTTCCGTCATCAGCACAGCCCAACCGATGCTGATGACGGAACCGTCCGTCATCAGCATTGAAGGGGTTAACAGCAGCCAAAATTGTCTTGAACCTCGTTCTTTTGAAGTATCCATAGTCTATACAGTTTAAAAAACAATTTCCGACATCCCCCCCTACTACCGCTGTATATATTTTCGTGGAGAAACTATTAACTCTTGGATCAAAGTCATTTCCACCTATCAACCCCTGCATATATTGCAGGCCGGCTGCCATATAGTAAAGTCTGAAATCCGGGGCACCCCACCCGCCCCTCTCTCTAGGTAGGGACATAAACCTGTAAGCCCTGCGTGTCTTACCCTGTGCCCAAATGAACCTATTACAAATGGCCTCCAGAGTGTTAAACCAACTAACCTCAAAAAATAAAGGGATTGATCTAAAAAAATAAAGAAACTTGGGAAGGATTATCATCTTAATTACATTGGTACACCCCACCAGTGACAAATGTAAATTATTCATCCTCTCCAGATCCGCTTTTACTTGCGTCATTAAGGGGGTCATATTGTTTCCCACAACCTGGTCCAAATTTGCTGATATTGCCACCCCCAAATATATTGTTGAGTCAAGAACTCTGTCATCGTTACAGTTCAAGTAACTATTCTCAACTATCTGTGTTTTACATCTATTCAGACTGTATCCGGAAACCTGTCCAAAACACTGAGCCTCCGCTTCCGTCACCCTGATTGCATCTATGGGATTGGGTGTCAAAATAGCTACATCATCCGCGTACGCCAGTGTTTTTACCCTGTAGCCATTTATGCTCATTGCCGGTATGCCTGGATTTCTTTCTAATCTGCGCAGATAAGAGTCCAGATATAGCGCAAATAGTAGGGGAGATGAAGGACAACCCTGCCTAGTCCCTCTGCTAATTCTAACAGCTGTCGAATGTCCCCTATTAACTCTAATCTTGGCCGTTGGATTTTTATAGAGAGTTTGTATAGCTCTTATGAAGCCTTCCCCTATGCAACTCCACCTCATAACCGACCATAAAAAAAAACAGGAGACCCCATCAAACGCCTTTTCAGCATCCAAAAACAGCGCTGCCATAGGGTCTCCTAGGGTATTTGCTGCATCAAACAAAGTTATTACCTGTCTTACATGCTCTGTTGTTCCTTTTGCCGGGATAAACCCATGTTGGGAGGCACAAACCAAACTTTCTACAACCCTTGATAATCTTTTAGCCAGCATTTTGGAATATATCTTTACATCTGAGTTCATCAGAGTAATCGGTCGGCATGAGCCTGGAGCGGTCATCGGTTCCCCTTTCTTTGCAATTACTATAATGTCAGCCCCTCCCCAGGATTCAGGTATCGACTCAGCCTTCTGTGCCAATAGCATTATATTAAACATATCCCCCATAAGGATTGTTTGAAATGTCTTAAAAAACTCCAGTGGTATCTGGTCTGGACCTGCAGCCTTCCCCGAAGGTAGGGTGCCTAGTGCCGTAACAAACTTCTCTAACTGAAATGTAGCTTCTAGTTGAACCTTATCCTCCAGTAGGAGCTTTGAAGGGGGTATCTTGCTCAGATATCCTTCTATATCCACCATACCCGCCGCATTATCCGCATCATAAAGTTCTAAATAGAATTGCCTGAATACTTCCCTTATCTGATCTGATTCTTCATCCCATATTTCCTTGTGCATCTATAATCTCCTTAATATCCGCTGCAGCTCCTCTCTGTCTAGTCTGAACAGCTAAGATATGGCCCACCCGTTCACTAAGCTCATAAACGCTCTTCTTTTTGGCCAGATACTTTTCAGCTGTTTTCTTGGCAATCCCTTCTAACGCCTCCGCCCTGAGTGCTATGCCTTTAAGCAGTATCTGATCTAACTGGGAATGCTGTCTAATAGCCAATGCTAGCTCTTCTTCAACTCTCAAGATGCTTCTATGCATCTCTTCTACCTTCAACTTCTCCCTCCTCTGTTTTTAAAAACATAGCTCATTGTCTCCCCTCTAACCCCAGTCTTAAAGGTATCCCACACTACTCCTGGGGATGCTGTCTCTCTGTTTATATCCCAAAAGCTCTTAATCCAATTTGCCATGGTTGCCCTATATTCCTGATCCTGCAGCAAAGCCCTTTCAAACGTCCATTGTATCTCTTTCCTTTGAACTTGACCCAATTTAACTGTTAGTACTAACGGGCTGTGATCCGATATGATGCGTGGGTGCTTTTCTATTTCTGACCCTGTTGCCAAACTATTTGAAATTAAAAAATAATCCAGTCTAACTAAGACCTGATGGGGAGCTGAAAAAAAAGTACTACCATCCAAATTCGGATGCCATTTTTTCCATGGATCCACCAAAGCATTGTTTATCACCATCTATGACAAAGCTCTATAGGTTTTTTCATCCTACCTAGATAATGACTCCCAGGTTGCACAAATGACCTAACTGGGTAATGCAGATTAAAATCACCATAGCATATGATTGGTTCAGACCAGTGTGCCAGCTCCACATGCAAGTACTGAAAGACATCCGGGTCATCCTCTGTGGAGCCATAAACTGAGACCAGCGTAATTGTCTCCCCTTTAAAGACTAGTTCCAGCAGTACCCACCTCCCCCATTTATTTTCTTTTTTCCTCTTCACCTCCGTGTCTTTATTTCTACCCAACACTACCACCCCTCTAGTTTTTGTCCCTTGGTTAGTTTTTGCTAAAACTGCAAACCCCAGCTGTTCCATAAGATATGCCTTATTACCTTCTACGTGTGTCTCTTGTAAACAGACCAGGTCTAATTTCAGAGTATTCAATAGTGCAGCCACTCTATGTCTTTTATTTATATTGTTCAACCCTCATACATTTATTGAGGCTATTCTACACGGCATTGGGGTTGATTCTGTAACCAATAAGTACCCCTGCTAGTCTACTCGATAGAGGATACGAATGTTGATACCATACATCTCCTTCTGTATCCTGTATATCTTGTACATATGTTATCATATTTCCTGTCCAAGTGTGCTGTGCCAAACTTAAATCACAAAACCTTCGTGAAACTTTTCTTCCATCCCCCCCTCCGCCCTCCCCCGCCCATCCCCCTCTTCTACCCCCCCATCCCCCTATCCCCCACCCCCTTACAGGCAAATAGTGTGGCTGCATCAAATTGTGCAAGTCGCTTCCCTACACTGCTTCATTCCAGCTAACGCTGTGCTGTGTTGCTTCATTTTAAAGTTTTCTCCCCCGCACTCACATAAGCAGGGTTGAAAGATAACCACGAACACTCAACCCATTCAGTTAATATCAAGGATTCATCATCCCTACCCCTACCCTGATCCAGCTTTCTGTTTCTTAATCTGGTCTAGAAAGTGCTGGGCTTTGATCTCTGATGAAAACATCCAAGCCTTCCCTTTTACCACTACCTTGAGTCTTGAAGGATAGAGAAGATATGCTTCTGCCCCTAGGGCCTGAAAGGGTGCTATCATTTGCCTCATTTTCCATCTGCGCTCTACAGTGATGTGACAAAAGTCCGGCCTAGTGAAAAACGTGACACCTTGAAATGATCGCCTACTGTCCGGTCTTGCTTTATCTATAATCTATTGCCTTAACAAAAAGTTCCCTATGTTGACAAGGATTGCCCTAGGTAAAGCACCCTGACCTCCTGTAGCCTGCCCTTTCTTTAACACAAAGGGGAACCGATGTGCCCTCTGCATCGCCCTTTCCCATTGCCACTGGGATTCTGGAAAGGCCTCCTTTAACAGGTCTACAACAAGCTGCCTTACATCCTGTCCTTCTGTCCCTTCTGCCACACCCAAGATTCTGACATTGTTCCGTCTTTGTCTATTCTCAAAATCTTCCATCTTCCAGCGCAGGTCTTCCCCCATCTTTTCATGTTCAGTTTTAAATGATTGCCAGCTCCCAACATCGTCCTCCAATTTTCCTGTACGCTCTTCTACCACGGTTACTCTGTCCACTACTTCTTTATACAGTTTATTAACTTTCCTAAGGGATCCTTGGATTTTCTTAGTGTCCTGCCTTGCTCTGCGGCTATCCACCCTTGCTTCAGCTTGCATCTGCTTGAGAGTAGTGAATATAATTTCAAAAGAATCACTACGAGGGGGACCTCCAGCTGCCCGTTATCCTGATATTCCTGCGAAGTAGCCGAATAGTCCCATTCTAAACGTCTTTCAGGTTGAGATGGAGACCAGAAACCCGCCTCCTTGATTTAGGTTTTTTTCTACGTTGCGTAGAGTCTTTTCCAGAGGTATCGGAGCCTGAGTCTGTACCCTCCTCCTCCTTCTCCTCCTCTGGGCTTCCTGAGATTATGGATTCAGCTTCAGTGTCTTCGTTCACAGAAAAAAAGCACTCCCCCTCTATTGATGCATTCACCCCATTCTTTTATATTCCCATCTCTGGTTCTCTCCCGATTACTTTTGACAATCAGATTATCCCTACTGCCCCAGGTATTGTTTGTCTGCTTTGTGTGCTTATGGGAGTTCATCTCAGCTTCCATTAACAGCAGGGCCCCCAGCATATCCGCATTCCCCTGGTCTGTGCCCCCTAGAGTCTTGTCATTACCTCCTTCCGTTGTTTGGACCACCTTAGGTGTTAATCCTGCCATACAAGCCTCTGGCGCTTCCTCCATCCGCGAGCCATTGCCCTCGACAGGCTGCTGCCCGGGTGTCTGCTCTGCTTCAGCGCCTCGCTCGGGATCCCAGCGTTGCATGGCAACCTGGCTCTCCGCCTTCAGCGTTGCTTCCGTAGTGTCCTCGAGGACGTTTCCACCGGCCTCCAGCTGTTCCTGTGCACCTTCGGTCTGCCCGGGGACCTTCGCGGAAAACACATCATTCAGGGTAGGTTGCCGCATCGCTGAATCTCTACTTTTCGGGGCATCTGCTCCTTTGTATGGCTTATCCGCTCTGCCTGCTTTTTGATCCCGAAGTTCTGCATTATTCATTAATGCGCTTCCCGCTGTCTCCGCTGTCTTGCCGCGTAGCTCAGTCTTTCTATTTGCCGCGGGAGCTAGGACAGCCGGGACCTTTCGTATCGCCCCCAGAGACTTTCCAGGCTTTCCAGTACCTAAATCAGTGCTCTGTGTAACCACAGTGACTGGCTTCTTCGCCGCCAGTAAATCCGACATTTCTTTTCTTTTATCCGGCTTAGCAGATCGAAGGGGCATCTTGTGGACCAGCCCTAGATTCTTTTCGCCGTCCACACCGCCAGCCCAGCGTAGCAACTTCTCTCTCAGCCAGTCCCAGTTTAATCCAGCCCTGGAAAGCCGCTTTATTAGCCGTATGTATTCCTTTAGTCCTTGCTGCCACCAGTGTTCACCAGTCATCTAGCCATCTAGGATCCACAGCGTTTAGGTGTTCCAGATAAGCATAAGCAGGAGAGGGAGGTAGTGCGACTTCTCAGCACAACTCCTCAGCGGCCATCTTGCCCTTCCCCGTGATGATGGTCTTCCTATCAAATTTTTTTTTTAAATTGGAGGTATCCTGCGTAAAGAACTTCTGTTTTTAGTTAACTACCTACTTCAAGGAGGTCTTCCACCGGACTCTTTTCATTCAGCGGTGGTTCTTAGCATTTTTAAAAAAAGGAAAGGACAAGTAAAATCTAAATTCGTACAGACCCATTAGTCTTTTAAACACAGACTACAACATTTTTACCAAACTTTTAGCAAACCGCTTAAATCAAATAGTGAGGTCTCTACCAGCCCACGTCAGTGTGGTTTTATTGCTGGTAGGCACCTTCACTCAAATACAACATTTTTATTGGAGGCACTAGATTATTTAGATTTATAAGGTGAAGGCTCAAATCTGGCTTTTAGACGTGGAGAAAGCCTTCGATCTATTGTCATGGGATTGCCTTTTTGCTATTTTGCACAGTTTCAATTTCCCAATTGTTTTTTTTTCTCTTTTAAAACATCTTTATATGAACTCTAGGGCACAGATTATCATCAATAACACCAACATTGGGACATGTCAGGTCACTAGGGGCACGCGACAAGGATGCCCCCTATCGCCAATTTTATTCGCGTTATTTATTGAACCGTTGGCGATTGCAATTAGGGAAATAAAGACCGACACTGCCCCAGTAGTTGGAATGACAAATATAAAATTATATGCGGATGATATTGCCTTTTTTTTAGATTTTAAACCCTCAAGTCAATTAAAAATTTAAAAAATCTTCTCTGACTTCCAGAAATTAGGGGGCTACAAGATTAATGTTAACAAAACGGAAATTATTTTAATTAACTGCACTTTAGACACTTTAGTACCGGAATTTAGACAGATTTACAAATCATGCCCAAAAAGATATCTGGGAATATTTATATCGGCCAATCTGGAAGACCTGCATTCGCTAAATTTTCTGCCTTTGTTAAAAAAGGTGGGGTCTCTTTTAGATCGTTGGAATTTATTACCCTTGTCTTTAATGGGACGGGCAGCGCTAGTACGTATGTCAATTCTACCGCTTTTTAATTTTCTTTTTAGTGCCATACCCTGTGCAATCCAGGCCTCCTTTTTTTAAAAAGTAGATGCCTTGATCTCCTCTTTTCTCCGGGCAAAAAAATCTCCTAGACTTGCACTCAGCACTTTATATCTCCCATCTGCACAAGGAGGACTGTCCCTCCCAAATATTAGAGAATATTATTTTGCATCGTTTGCACATCATAGTTTTAGGTTTTTTTTTTTCAGAAACACACGAGGTAGACAATTTTTTTATGATGAAGATGTTGTCAGACTAAAAAATCACTGACCCGGTTAGAATTACGAAAGACCCGAAAAAAAGTTCGCTACAAGACCCTACAGTGGATTTTTAAACAGAAAACTCAGTTTTTTAATTTTTATTGCATCTCCAAAATAGGCAATACTACGGATCTAATTAACTTCAGTTTAAGGGAAGAGGGCTGTATGGACAATAGCATAATAAATCTCTGGAAGGAGAACGGCCTTGAGAAAATCGAAGACTTCCTTATAGGTAACAGGTGGAAGTCTTGGGATGAAATTTCCAGACGGATACACCACTCCCATACAATTCTGAACTGGTCATTTCTTATGCTCACTCCAAAACTCAGAGAGCTGGATATAGGAAATTTATTCCATATAGCAAATATCTCTACAGCTATTAATGATCAAACACAAAAGAAGATGAGCATGTGGATTAAAATATTAAAAGAAAATAAAGGGCAGGAACTCTCTAGTAAGATCATTGAGAGGTGGAAAAAGAGGGAAGATATTTGAAATCAGCCTGCAGATATGGGATAAGATAAATAAATTTAATAAAACCATCTTTTATGGCGCTAATTTTAAAAGCATGCAATTTTACAATAAATGGTTAATTTACAGAACCCCCTCCTTTCTCCACAGTATCTTTCCACTCGTCCCGGTCAAATGTTTTCGATATGAAGAAAAAGGCACCTGGAAACACATTGTCTGGGAGTGCCCAAAAATTCAGCCATTCTGGAAAGAAATAGAAAAATACCTCTCTATTGAGCTCAAAGCCACTATAATTTTTGATGATATAGGCCCAGATGTAGGTCGCCATTTACCGGTAAGTAACGGCCGAATTCGGCCGTTACCGACCGATATTTTGGATTTGGCATGTAGGGGGCATCTTATTCACAGAGGCCCAGATGTAGGTCGCCATTTACCGGTCGGTAACGGCCGAATTCGGCCGTGACCGACCGGTATTTTGGATTTGGCATGTAGGGGGCATCTTATTCACAGAATCTGTATATTTACCGAATCAGTAAATATACAGAATCGGTAAATTACCAAATAGGTAAATTTACCGACTCTGTAAATCAAGATGTAGGTGGCACTTCAAAGAGTGCTACAGGCCCTTTAGGAGTCGGTATTTACCACCCAATCCTATTGGGTGGTAAAATGCCGAATTCCAGTGTACATGCACATCTGTGCATGTACACCTATGCCATTTGACACACAGACATGCCCTTAGGGCATGTATGTGTGCCACATGGCACACAAGCCTGCAATTGGGGTGCTACAGGGTGTCAAAGTGACACCCCATTCCCCCTGCCAGGATTCGGTATTTACCGATTCGGAAAATACCGAATCAGTATTTCCCATTGAGTCCTATGGGCTTCAAAGCCCATAGGAATCAATGGGAAATACGATTCGGTATTTACCGAATCGGTAAATACCGAATCTTACAGATTCGGTAATTGTTATTTAAAAATTACCTACATCTGCCTCCTTCTAATTTACCGATTCATAAATACCGAATCGGTAAAATTCGGTATTTATGAGTCGGTAAATTAGATTTACCTACATCGGGGCCCTAATTCCTGTCCTAGGCTGCTCTTCAAGTTATACTCCATATGATGAGTCCCTTTTTATTGCGTCTTTAATAGCAAAATCCCTAATTTTGCAGTCCTGGACAACAAATTTTGTGCCAACCTTTCAGGCATGGAAGGTAAAACTATTACGAATCCAGGGCAGGGAAAGAAAATATGCACTGAGATCTGGGGCCCTCAAGAAATATGAAATGTTTTGGAGTATATTTGAATCTTAGTATGTGTTCTGTCGATATCTAACTGTAAACACATCTTCTCACTATTAATCTGCCAGATTGTTTGTACTTATGCACATCGCACTTTATAAGTAAGTTTCTGAATTGATGAAATTTGCACACGTTTTTGGATTTTTTATGCCCTGTACTGTATTTATTCTGTTACTAAATGTGTCTTGTAATGTATATTCTATCTTTATGAACTCTCAATAAAAATATATAAAAAAAAAAGAAGAGATTCCAAATGTTAACACAGTATGGACCACAATTATGAAACCTTTTTAGGGTCGCAAATGGGCGGATTTCCAGAATCGGACCATTTGCGAAGGAAAAAAAGGCATTTCACATGCATCACACCTGTTACTGAATCACAATTTGGGTTTGTGATTCGGTATTAGGAAGGGGTGTGTTTAGGGAGTCCCTTCCTAATACAGAATCGCATCAGTTTGTTTGAATGCTTTGCGACCAAAATGCGGTCACAAAACATTCACGTTTTACCACCAACTTCAAGTAACCCATTTGCAAATTCTAAAGGGGTCTCCAAGTACCCCTTCCCCTTTGTGAATGTTTGTAAAAGCATTTTGTAAGACCAGGCAGGACCACTGCCTTCTCTTAAAAAATGAGAGGAAACCTTTTAATTTTTCTTTTTGTGAAGTAGCCTGTTTTCCTTTAAGGAAAACAGGCTGCTTTACAACAAAAAAAGATTGCTTTACTTAAAATCAATCGCAGACATGGTGGTCTGCTGACCTCCGCAAGCCACGATTCCTAATGGGTCGCAATCTGCAACCTACTTCATTATTATTCATGAGGTAGGTAATTTGTAAACCATTGGGAATCACAGAAAGAGTTAAAAACACTGTAATACATTCCATTTTGCAACTTCTTGATTGCAAATTGCGAGGATTCACAATTAGGGAATCATAAAACATTTTAGCCATACATCTAGCCTAATGTGCTGAAAAAAGAGAGTATCTTTGTATATGATGTTGATGCACTCACTACAAGGATCAAATACGAACTGTTAACTTATATTTAAAAAGGGAAATAAAACATAATGATAACTGGCAACATTTTGCACTGTACTTATTAGTAGAGAAAGATTTGACTAGTCCATTAGACAAGTTATATGTAGGTAGTGCTACACTTCAAGGTTTAAATGTTTATGAGTCCATTCTTATCCAAACTATACATCCATTTTAGGCTATAGTACGTATGGAGCCAAAGAGAGACAGGGTACCACCAACAGAGCTGCAAAAAGGTCTAAAAGGAGGAGTAGTGTATTTGCCATCAGATGTCAAGAAAACAATGAAATGGTAGGGGTAGATAGAGATTTAGAGGAAGGACTAGTAATTCTAGTAAAGTGTGTGCCTACGAAGAAGAATATATCACAAGAGTTAGTAGATATTACCAAAATTTAAAAAAAATACTTTATAGCTGGTACAAAACAATGTTTACTATAGAAATGTGGAAAGCCTGCAAGATATCACACATATGGAGGATCAGACATTTCCATCTACAGGTCAGCTTGAGAAGGTTGATCAATCCAGGATGGAAGAAATTTTTGAAAATTATAGCATCCACCCTTTATTTCTTAAGAGGTATTGGTGATGCCATTGAGCTGTTTCAAATGACGGAAGCAAAAGAAATTCCATTAAGTGATTGGGAAAAAAGTTTAGAAGCGCAGTGTTTCTCATATCTTTTTCCTACTGGAGTAGGTGGCAGGTATGACAAGCTGCCGATGCAAATACCTTCAGCTGAGTATAGATGTAGTAGATTTTATTCAGAAGACCCTAGATTGCGTCAGTGTATTCATATATATTTCACCTATTATTTGAGAGTGACTTCTCTGGCCTCTCATATGCTGTGACTCATAGACCAAAAACAGGAGTTAATTTGTATAATATATCAGCAAGAGAACTTTTGGAAAAAGTTCAAGGAAAAGATTAGCACTTGGAATCCATTTTAATAAACCTAATGGTATGTCAGCGTGGGACTAATTTATATTGATATCGGTATCATGGTGAACTGAAGGGCCTTTTGAGGAACCTTGGAGCATCTACCTGGTTCTTGACACTGAGTTGTGCTGAATATGCATGGGACGACCTGCTAGAATTCCTGTAAGAGGCAAATTCAAATATAAAAGACATTCATCCGAAGATGCCAGAAGAACTTTGCTGACTAGACCCTGCAAATGTTGGCAGATATTTTAATTACAGATCTCAAGCAATGATGGCTTTCATCTTGAACACAACTAAACATTTTCTAGGTGATGTGATTGATTACTTTTGTCGTACAGAGTACCAAGCCAGAGGTGTTCCTCATATTCATATGTCATTGTGGGTAAAAGATGCCCCAAAGTTTGGACCAGACAGTGATTAGTCTGTGTTGTCTTTTACTGAGCAGTATGTAACTTGCTTCATCCCAAAGGAGTGTAGTGACAACATATTAAGAGAACACATTCTATGATTCAAAATCATAGATGCAGAAAATATTGTCGGCGAAAACACAGAGAAAAAGGGAAATATTATACAAGATGTTGTTTCGGGTTCCCATGATCTGTCATCTCACAAGGAATAGTTAACAGCTTTTTGTCTGCAATCAGACACACACTCACAAGGAAATCACCGAAAAACACATACAACCTAAGAAGAAAAGAGACCTCCAAGTACATTAATAACTAAAACCCTATGATTCTGAAGATATGGAATTCAAACATGGTTGTGCAGTTTGTTGCAGACAACTCAATTGCTGTTGCTTGGTATGTTACATCTTATATAACGAAGTCAGAGAAAACCGAGATTAAAGAGATGTGGTAGGAGATTTCAGCAGAAAAGAGTCTTACAAAGAATTTGTACAGGTTTTGATTGAAAATGCGTTCCCACAGAGACATAGGCTTTTATAAATGTGTAGACTGATTCAGCTCATCTAGTTTGTTTTCAAAATCTAGAGTTGTTGTTTGGATGAGCTTAGGGCTTGCTAATACTCGTAACAGAGTACTGTAGTATTTTCCTGAAATCCAATATTCTGCAGAATTTGAGCCAAACAGTACAGATATTCTGAAGAGTAACATGCTGAATATGTACTATCCAAGAAGAAGTCGTCATCTGGAAGGGATGTGTTTTTATGAAATACTTCAACATTATAATTTCAGAGGCAATGTCAGTGAAAACTTAGATGAAGGTAAATGTGCTGTGTCTGGATGGGAAGGATGTTCGGTGAGATAACAAAGGAAATGTGATCAACCATCGAAAGCTAAATTGCTAAACTCCACAAATTAGATCTCACCCATACATTCACTGAGACACTGATAATCACTCACTTATGCAGTCAGTCACACACCCATTGATTCATCAATACACCTTAGTGAATATATATTTAACACTTATAAACTTTTTAGAAACACTCACAGTCACGAGATGATGTCATAAGTGATGTAATTTGAAATGTCATCAGTGATGTCATCAGTGATGTCACTGACCATGTCATGAGTGATGTAATATGTGAGGTTATAAGCAGTGCATTGTGGGGGCGTGAGTTAAAGTTACCTCAACTAACTATGACTGCTGAATTTCTGTGGTTTTCCATGAGTGAAATGTCAGCCTAACTTTAACGTCCCTGTAACCTTTTCTTTTTTCCGTGAATTTCTGAGGTTTATAAAATTCTATTTCCTAACTATAATGTCCCTATAACCTTTGTTTTTCAGTAAAAAAGGAATATATATATATATATATTTATATACATACATAAATCACAGCAGCAGATGAGTGTTGTGTCGGCTGACACAAAAGAAGGCACTCATGGGAATTCATATGAGTGTTTTTATTAATAGTGCAGAAACCTCCCCAGCACAGACAGACGTGTTTTGCCACTCCAGCTTTTTCGATGTCAGTTAAATCAAAACAATAAACACCAATTTAAAATGAAAAGATGCATGTCAGTAAAACATTATCATAGACATAAAAGATGGCTCAAATACAACCTTACAAAAATATGCCTCTTTTGACGGCCATCTTGTACCATATTTTGGCACAAGTTAAAAATAGATTAATCTATAGTGTAATGCATAAAGCCCTCTCAATTTAGACAAAGTTTAAGTAAGATATGGAAGCATTGTACATCAGCTCTAAGTTTCTCAAATTAATGGATATTTCATAATATATTGGCGCTCCCTCATCACAATGTATACGCAATTTTTGTTGAACTTTTTTCACAGTTAATATAACCCTGAATGGGCAAGTCACATTGGTATGTCAAGGTACGTGAGGGCAAACAAGCCTTGGTAATTAAACTTATAACCTAGGAAAATCCCTCTGAGATATCAGTATTATCAAGGATGACTTTTGAAGTAGTTACATCTGTAGGGAACATACTCGTTGTACCTCTTCAATAGTGCCATATTGGGTATCTTAGATGTAACTAATTCTAAAGTCATCCTTGTTATGAGTTTGTTAGTGTTTGTATGGGAGTGGGTGTGTGACATGTTTTATGAGGGTGTAATGGGTATGTCAGTGTTTCATTTCAGGTGTCATGAGTGATGTCATCAGTGATGTCATACCATGTCATGAGTGATGTAGTATGTGAAGTCATAGGCAAGGCAATGTGAGGGTGCGAGTTATAGTTAGCCCAGCTAACTATAATTGCTGAACTTCTCCGGTTTTATACAAGTGAAATGTCAGCCTAACTATAACGTCCCTGTAATCTTTGCTTCTTTTCTGTGACTTTCAAAGGTGTTTTTAATTCTTTTTCCTAACTATAACATCCCTGTAACCTTTGTTTTTTTCTGTGAAAAAAATAACATTATATATATATAATATCAATTCTATTTCAAATGACAGTGATGATGCAGGTTCAACTATTAATACTGAGGGGCAAACATCGGATAATTCTGAGGTTAATACAGTGATCAATTTATCTGATACAGTGTTGGATAAAGCAGAACTACAGTTGCTATCTTTGGGTTTGTCGTATTGTCCCAAAAATTCGTTTAATTATGTGCAAACCCGTGTTGACGTATTCAAGTTTATACGGAAACTCAAACTTAAAAAGCATTTCAAGTTAACAAATGCGCAAATGAAAGCTTCTGACATTGTGGAAAAGTCCCATCCTTCTAGAGTGTTCTCCATTTCTGACACTGGTGCTTTGAAAGTGGCGCAGGAATTGGCCCTGGAAGAGGATTTTGTGGCTGGGGCAACCCAACAAAACCTTAGGAACGCAGGTATTATGACTAACTTACCTTGTGCCACAAAATTTAAACCTCCCTCCACTTTTTACCCAATAATGCCTAAAGACAACATAGATGCTTTTGGGGATATTGTTGTGGAGGATCTGAAAAAACTGAAGCACACCTTGTCTAGAAAAAGTAAACGTATTAAATATGTAGAGAAACAATATAACAAACTTATGAAGAAATTGAGAAGCAACTCGAATCTCATCATCAATAAAGCGGATAAAGGAGGCAACACTGTTATCTGGCCTCGCACTCAGTATATGGCTGAAGCTGAAAAACATTTGAGTAACCAAACTTGTTACAAAAAAGGCAGTTTCATTGACATCCTGCGCCTCAAGGATAAGGTACACAAGGATCTTAATCTATGGAGGCGTGAAGGATTATTAAGCAAGCAAGAACATGCTTTCCTGAAAAATGATTTCCCGGTGACCCCTTTCTTCTATCTGATACCCAAGATTCACAAGCAAACTATTCCAGTCCCTGGCCGGCCTATCATCTCGGCCCAGGGCAGCTTGTTAGAATCCATCTCACGATATGTGGACCATTTCCTTCATGAATATGTGGAGGCTCTGCCCTCGTTCATTAAGGATACTGGACATTTTTTGTCTAAAATTAATGACATTGTGTGGGACAATGAATCTGTGTTGATAGCTCTTGATATAGATTCTCTTTATACAAGTATTGCCCATCAGGATGGACTGAATGCGGTTAGGTATTTCTTGGGAAAACGAGAAATTGCTTTCAGTCAGCACAGCAACATGCTTCTAAGGATGCTGGATTTATGCCTTAATAACAACTATTTCTTGTTTGATAGAGAAATTTATCAACAATTGAGAGGAGTGGCTATGGGGGCATGTTTCTCCCCCACCTATGCATGCTTGCATGTAGGGTGGTGGGAGGAGCATGTCCTCATGGGGTCACTTGCCAGATTATTTCCCAACAAAATTGCCCATTTTTGGCGTTTCATTGATGATATTTGCATGATTTGGAGGGGTTTGGAAGAATCTGCAGCTGAATTTGTTAGAGTCATCAATGATAACCAACTTAATCTTAGGTTTACATCACAAATCAGCAAAAGTATGATTCAATTCTTGGACGTTGAGATCTATGTCCAAGATGAGAAATTACATACCCGACTCCATAGGAAGCCTACGGCGGGCAATTCCATCTTGCACGCCGATAGTGCACATCCGGGGCATCTTGTTAAGAGTATTCCGTATGGGGAATTTTTACGCATACGTAGAATATGTAGTTCCAGGGCTGATTTAGAGAAATGTCAAAATGAGGCGTTCCTTAGATTCTGTGCTAGAGGCTATCAAAAAACTGTTCTTAAGGAGGCTTTAGATAGAGCTAATAATGTAAACCGGGAGGAATACCTTAATTCCACTAGAGCCATCAGAATCAGACAAGAGCTAACAACAGAAATCCCTGACAGAATCAGTTTTATTACTACTTTCAACAATGAGGAAAGGAAAGTGAGGGGGATTTTAAAAAAACATTGGCCTTTGTTGAAAACAGACATCAGTGTGGCATCTTTGTTACCAGAAGAACCAATTGTAACCTTCAGAAGGGCTCCTTCTATGAGGGATGCCTTGGTTAGATCCAGTCCAGAGGTAAACATCAAGAAAAACTGGTTATCAGAAAAATCAGGGTTTTACAAATGCATCTCATGCAGAGCATGCAAATTTGGTGTTACCACCAAGGAGTATTGTTCTGCATTTGACCCTTTACCCATTTTAATCAAGGGACATTTTACATGCCGAACTGATTTCGTAGTGTATGTGCTCCAATGTACTTGTGGCCTCAAGTATGTTGGTAGCACCAAACTGCAGGCCTTTAACCGTATCCTCCAACATCTCAGGGCCATCGTCAATTCAGATGAGAATTACCCGGTTGCACGCCATTTTGGTTTAGTCCATCAAAAAAATGTGAATGACTTAAAATACTTCATTATTGACGGAATCCCTAAAAACATCAGGGGTGGAAACAGAGAGAAATTGCTTAGGCAGCTGGAAAGCAAGTACATTTTGCTTTTAGATACTAGAATTCCCAATGGGTTAAATACGGGGGAGGATCTTCACTGCTTTTTGTAATTTTGTTGGGTGATTGGGATGTACAGATGAAGAGTGGCAGTTTTCGATTCTGTTTGCAGGTTTAGAAAAATCCCCCTAACACCCCTTAGCCTTGTGTTTCCTCCTTTTTATGATGGAGTTCTTATGAGAAAGCTATAATAGAACTCTTTCTGCAGAGAATGATTGTGTGTACTGCTATGTATTGTGTAGTGTTCTGCTACAATTCACCTAGATTTGAAGTAGATTTAGGAGTGAATTACCATTTTCTACACTGTGGATGATCGATTCGTTCATTTGATCTTGTTGTTTTGAGCAGTTGCGATCAAGATGCATTGTATCAGAATCCAATGGTGGGGATGAAAAGGGCACTATGCCATAAGTCTTGGTTCTCCACAGAGGGTTTCTGATTTTCAGCCATCATTTCGCGAGTCTAATAATTCCTATTGTTTGAAATGGGGTATAGGTAGTTGACTGATCTAATTTTGTGACATCATAACATGTAAACCTCTTAATAGGCAGAACGTGTTTTTTGATCGTTTTTGGTCCTCCCCCTTGCTTTTTATATTATCAGCCTATAACCAATGAGGTATATTTGAGGCAGGGATCTGTCTCTTGTCAAGGCTGACTTTGCACTTCACACTTTGCACTTTGCACGCGTGTTTGCACTAAATGATTATGAATTTGAGCACTAGCACTTTAGTAACAACGATGGGCAGTAGACACGTTGCATATGTATCTAATACATCTTGATATTCATTTTATCCTACAAAACTTAGATTCTTGATTAAGGGTACTGACATCAGCATGATTTTTACGTTTGAAATAATGTTTTCTTGATTTCATAAATTTTCAGCCTGCAAATTTATTTCAATTTAGTAGGTTGTATACAAAATGCAAATTCATCATTTACTGACAAATTCATGTGTTTTACAATGTTTAACATGGTGTCTGTTTTTTAATAGGATAGTGGTAAACCTTATATGTTTTCAGTGTCTATGATTGTATACGCCCCCTCTGTGTTAATTGTGCACCTTATTTATTCACTGTTATTGGTTCTGTCTGGCATGTGATCAAGGCTACCGTGTCGTAGCCGAAACGCGTCATGCTGACAATTACGAGAGAATAAACTACCTTTGATATTGCAACTTTAGCGCTGTGGAGTGGTCTGTACCTGTGGTTTTCGTTGTTGAAGGAATGCTTTCCCTCGTGTAAGAACGGAGCAGGAACTTGAATCATATATATATATATATATATATATATATATATATATATATATATATATATGCTTTACTAGTATATATATAGACATATACACACGTGTATCTGTGTCTGTTTATATAAGTATATATTTAAATATAGCACTAAACAATATTTACATGTATTTGATTTATACTTTACTAATACCGGAACACTAAGGCAGGAAATATAAATGTATACTTACTGTGCCGTTTTGTGTGCAGAAATTGACAAAGGCTAAGTGCCGAAACACGTCTTTTGTTTGCCCGAAGTTCAAAAATAAAATCTATTGAACTCATCCCCTCGTGAGTGTGGTCTTCTATTACGAGTACGATTACTCGATGGAAATTTCTAGCGGAATTTTGAAGCGGGAACACCCCCGCTTGACGAGCACCCGTTCCTGAGTGCAACCGGCTGGTGGTTTGGAGCAGTATTTTAAATTTTTCCGGATGCACCGTGATAGAGGATTGATTGGAGATTTGGTTTGGCACATTGCGCCTTAAATGACACCGGGAGAGCACTACCCGCTACTGGGAGAGGTGATACATGCAACAAGAAGATAATCCGGTAAGGTGTCAGTGACACAACGAACTCCATTTATCGCTTTCGCTAAATCACAGTACGAGAGGGGACACAAAAAGGGCAGTAATATTTTGCGCTGGAGTGACAGCGCTAGAATTGACTTTCAATATGTTCTGCGAGTCAGAGTAGTCACAGTAGCAGCAGAAAATATTTTCAAAAAGAAAAATTATGCCAAGAAAATCGCGAGTAATAATGGAACTCAAGTGACCTCGAATTTGGCTTCAAAATTCTCTGCTCTAGAACGTCTCTATGAGCGTGAGATTAGAAAATGGTGGGAAGCCGCCTCTTTGGAAAACTAAATTGAGGTGGGAAGAGTTCCGAGAGGCCTTGGTATATATACTGTACCGGCCTACGAAAATCCAGATCCTCTCTTGCTGGATGCATGGACTGAACATACAGCCCAGTCTTGTAAGGGTATGCTGTTAATACTCGTAAGATTCGCGTGGAGTGACCGCGAAAAAGCTTTGGCACAAATAAAGGAATTGGAGGAAGAATTATTGAAAGAATATGACTTGACCAAACTGGAAGAAAAACGGGAACAAATGAAAAAGAGATTAAAAACCTATGAACAAAAATCAAACAGCGAAAAGAAGAAAAGTTCGACAGAGACGAAAAAGACTACAGCCAAGGTCGGATACTAACATTCGCTAAAAAATATGAAAACACAAGGAAAGAACTAAGACAAAGATTCCCACAACAACAGGTGACGATTGCTGAAACATCAGAATCTGAAGTTACAGAGGATGAATCTCCAAAAGAAGTTGGAGGAGGGGCGTCGACAATGGGCACCCCTTTTCACGAGGAATTCAAGCTCATCCGAAAACAACAGCTACTAGGAGGCAGAGGGAAACCTCCAGAGCAGTCGGCAAGAGTAAAACGAGGAGGGGCGGGGGGCCAAAAGAATCGTAGGCTCACCGCCCGTTACAGGGAGAAAAAGAGTCTTCAACAAGCGGAAGGGAAGCAAGAAATTTGACGATTATTAACCTGACACTGAGGATCTTGAACAATGAAGAGGAATCCGTACTGAAACTTGGTCTTTCATTTTGCCCCGACAAAAATATGGAGTTTACACAAACAAGAATTGATTTATTCAAATTTACGCGGAAGCTGAAATTGCACAAATACTTCAAGCTTAAACCACCTAAAGCAACAAGTTCAGGACAACTCGAAACTGTAACTGATGGTTTAACTAGCAGGGATATCCCAGCATTGAAAGTATTAGAAGGCCTACAAACTGAGGAAGATAACAGCATCGGCTCCACACAATTAGTAGCCAGATGGAAATTCAACAGAGTAAAGGACTGAGTCCATTTAACCGGCATCTGTATTTCTTCCTCAAATGGCTACTGACGCCATAGACACCTTCTCTGAGGCTGTAATGAAAGATCTTAATCACCTGCGCTATGACAACAAATATACTAAAGGTAATAAGAACTTTACCAAACAACAACAATTAGCATTGAATAAACTATCTGAAGATACGTCTTTGGTCTGTAAGCCTTCAGACAAAGGCGGAAATATTGTGTTACTCACAAAAACTCAATATGAAAATGAAGCTTATCGTCAACTGAATGACCCCTTGCAATATGAAAGGATTAAAGAACAAGGATATATCCAAAGTATAACGGATTATCATTTATTGATCACCTTTTGGTATAAAAAGAACATATTGAACTCTGATGAGTACCTGTTTTTGCGTTGTTCGAACCCCACAACTCCTACATTCTATTACCTACCCAAGGTTCATAAGGATATCCTGAACCCGCCAGGAAGGCCGATCATCGCCTCACAAGGAAGCTTAACTGAAAATCTATCTAAGTATATTGATTTTTTCATATCACAACATGTGGTTCTGTTAAAGTCATATTTGAAAGACACAAAAGACTTCCTGAAACATATTGAGGAAATTGAATGGGAAGAGGGCTATTGTCTTATGGTTCTCGACATTACGAGTCTCTACACATGTATTGCTCCTAATGATGGGGTAACAGCTTTGCAATTTTTCTTGGAATCCAGTGATTTGAATTTGTTTTTAACATAGCCGCATGATACGTGAGTGTCATTTTTTGTCTAACCCATAACATCTTTCTATTTCACAAACAGCTGTTTAGACAGGTGTCTGGGTCCGCGATGGGCACCTGCTTTGCCCCCAGCTACGCGAACTTGTTTGTTGGCTGGTGGGAGGAGCGGGTGACCTGGGCGGGACCCAACCATATGTGGAACACCAGGGTAAAGGCATGGTATCGTTACTTAGACGATTTATTCATTGTATTTGATGGCTCACCAGATTTGGATAAACCCTACATTGAGATTCTGAATGACAATAAGGTGAACTTAACATTTTCAGGAAAAGTAAGTGTAAGTAAAGTCAATTATTTGGACTTGACAGTATTCATAACAAATGGACAAATACACACTATACTTTACCGTAAGAAAACTGACGGTAACTCCACTGTTTTTGCCACAAGTAGTCATCCGAAAAGACTCATCAATAGCATCCCCTGCAGGGAGTGTTTGAGATTGAAGAGGAAAAATACATGTGACTCTGAATTCCAAAAAGCGGCAGTTATGAGCATGCAACGCTTCAGAGTGAGAGGCTATACTGAAGCTGCTCTATCCTCTGCTCTAACTAGAGTGAATAACATCAGTAGAACAGAGCTTTTGGTAGACAAAGGCAACACCAAATCGGAAAACTGATGTTTTCAGATGATTACCGGTTTTTCTGAGAATGCTGGCATGCTGGCCAACTCAAGAGAATCATGCGCAAGAATTGACATATCTTAATGACAGACAGCATTATAAAGGATGACATACCATCTAATATTCTTGTAACATTTCGAAAGGCAAGGTCACTAAAGGACCAACTGGTCCATAGTTACCATGGCACTGAACCAGTGAAGAATCCTTTTAAAACTCTCAATGGATTCTTTCCATGCGGGAATTGCAAAGCCTGCAAAAAGAGTAAACGTGTTCTGTCCTATAACATCCCTAATCTTAGTATACCTAAGAAAATCAATAGGTTTCTCACTTGTACAACACCGTACTGTATATATTGCTTGGTATGCCCATGTGGTTTCCGCTACATTGGGAGCACTATCCATCCAGTGAAGATACGTATTCTGGAGCACATGAGAGCGATTAACAACAGTGATGATTCATACCCTGTGGCCAGGCACTATAACAAAGTACATAATCGTGACAGGGATCTGTTAACGTATTTTTGTGTGGATCGTGTGCCAGCCAGCCATAGAGGCGGTGATAGGCTTCAGAAACTGAGACGTTTGGAATTATGTTACATTATTGATCTGCAATGTAAGAATCCACAGGGTTTTAACAGTAATGAAGAACTTTCAGTACATTTGGGATGACAATGTTATGTAGTTATGATGTTAGAACACTGTATATCTAATGACTTAGCCTTTACTTCTTATGATGATAATTCTTCTTGATTTCCTGGATGAAAAATGTTTGATAATTTTTTGATAATTGATCTTTTTGATAATTAACTTTTTGATAATGAATTTTCGGGTAATGTAATTTTGAAAATGAATGAAATACTGTAAATAGGCAACAATGTATACATTTATTGATCATTAGTATGAGGGATGGTATAGAGTTGAGCCCATCTGTGGGCATGAGTTGTGACAAACAGTAGACCATAAAACGAATATTGTGCCGATATACGCCTATATAATGCAAAAATGTCTAGAAAGCGATTAAATTTGCTGCAATACCTCGCTCCTATGCATCAGTGCATCTATTTGTAGACATTCCAAGATGGTGGCCATTAATTCTGTTGCACTTGTGATTGGTCTGTTTTCTCTTTCCATACTGGAACACTAAGGCAGGAAATATAAATGTATACTTACTGTGGCGTTTTGTGTGCAGAATTTGACAAAGGCTAAGCGCCGAAACGCGTCTTTTGTTTGCCCGGAGTTCAGAAATAAAATCTATTGAACTCATCCCCTCGTGAGTGCGGTCTTCTATTACGAGTACGATTACTTGATGGAAATTTCGAGCGGAATATATATATATATATATATATATGTATATATATATATATATATATATATATACATATATATATATATATATATATATATATTACCTACTGGCGGTCGCCAGTAGGTATATATAGTTAGGATTTTTTTGAATAGGGATTTCTGAAAATTCTATGTTGAATAACTTTGGCGTTGATGGACGGTATTGGCTGAAATTTTCAGGAAAATGGCACATTTTGTTTCTGAGCGTCCCCTGAAAGTTTGGGGGGGGTTTCGTCAAGCGGGGGCCGAGAAAAAAGGGGGGTCCCAAAACGTGTTTTTAACATTGAGTTTTCCATAGGGCGGTTGGACTCACGTTTAGCTCGAACGGCTGAATGGATTTCCACAAAACTTGGCAAAATTGTAGGGACTGGTAGCCCGATGTGCCTTTGCTATGTCTCAAGATATATGCTCCAGTGGTTTTTACGAAAATTAACTTTGAAAAATATATATTGGGCTACATTGGGCTATATATATGTTAGAGCCCAAATGTAGCCCAAATATCAGCCAGATGTAGCCCAACTATAGCCCAGTGACAGAATGTCCCAGAGTGTTCTAAAGAACAACTAGAGCGCTAACAGTCTTACTTATGACAAAAGTATGGCACACCTGAAGTCATCTTGATTGGAATAAAGTGTTAACACTTAAAACATTTAATTTGCAAAGGAACAAAATTAGGGGGTTCATTTTGCCATAGAAATTATGATTAGTGCTGAAGAAAGAAAAAAAATTAGGGCACATTTTGAGTGACTTCTCAAATCCTCTTATATTTCATTAAAAAAAATCTGATATGCAGTCTCCCAAGATGGCCACCAGAGACAAAAGAGCCCAAATGTAGCCCAAATATCAGCCAGATGTAGCCCAACTATAGCCCAATGACAGAATGTCCCAGAGTGTTCTAAAGAACAACTAGAACGCTAACAGTCTTACTTATGACAAAAGTATGGCACACCTGAAGTCATCTTGATTGGAATAAAGTGGTAACACTTAATACATTTAATTTGAAAAGGAACAAAATGAGGGGTTTCATTTTGCCATAGAAATGTTATATATGTATATATTACCTACTGGCAGTCGCCAGTAGGTATATATAGTTAGTATTTTTTTGAATAGGGATTTCTGAAAATTCTATGTTGAATAACTTTGGCGTTAATGGATGGAATTGGCTGAAATTTTCAGGAAAATGGCACATTTTGTTTCTGAGCGTCCCCTGAAAGTTTGGGGGGGTTTTGTCAAGCGGGAGCCGAGAAAAAAGGGGGGTCTCAAAACGTGTTTTTAACATTGAGTTTTCCATAGGGCGGTTGGACTCACTTTTAGCTCGAACAGCTGAATGGATTTCCACAAAACTTGGCAAAATTGTAGGGACTGGTAGCCCGATGTGCCTTTGCTATGTCTCAAGATATATGCTCCAGTGGTTTTTACGAAAATTAACTTTGAAAAATATATATTGGGCTACATTGGGCTATATATATGTTAGAGCCCAAATGTAGCCCAATGTAGCCCAATGTAGCCCAAAGATGGCCACCAGAGACAAAAAAAACAAATGTAGCCCAAATATCAGCCAGATGTAGCCCAACTATAGCCCAGTGACAGAATGTCCCAGAGTGTTCGAAAGAACAACTAGAGCGCTAACAGTCTTACTTATGACAAAAGTATGGCACACCTGAAGTCATCTTGATTGGAATAAAGTGTTAACACTTAAAACATTTAATTTGCAAAGGAACAAAATGAGGAGGTTCATTTTGCCATAGAAATTATGATTAGTGCTGAAGAAAGAAAAATTAGGGCACATTTTGAGTGACTTCTCAAATCCTCTTATATTTCATTAAAAAAATTCTGATATGCAGTCTCCCAAGATGGCCACCAGAGACAAAAGAGCCCAAATGTAGCCCAAATATCAGCCAGATGTAGCCCAACTATAGCCCAATGACAGAATGTCCCGAAGTGTTCTAAAGAACAACTAGAACGCTAACAGTCTTACTTATGACAAAAGTATGGCACACCTGAAGTCATCTTGATTGGAATAAAGTGGTAACACTTAATACATTTAATTTGAAAAGGAACAAAATGAGGGGTTTCATTTTGCCATAGAAATGTTATATATATTCACTGAAAAAACCATAGGTTATACACCATATATAGTTAGGAATTAGCATTTAAAAAACCTTATTTTACTCACACAAAACCAATGAAATTCCATATATAGTTAGTTGTACTAACTATATATCGCGCACCCGCAATCCACTGCTGATCATGTCACATATTACATCATTCATGACATGGTCAGTGACATCACTGATGACATCACTGATGACATCTCAAATGACATCACTGATGACATCACTGATGACATCTCAAATGACATCACTGATGACATCACTGATGACATCTCATTTGACATTACTGATCACATCACTGATGACATCATTCATGTGATAATACGATGAACCTCTTCAGACTCTATTATAACCTTAGATACACTCAGTGTAAACAGACACTCACAGACTGTCACTCATCCATGGAGTTACTTACACACCTAGTCAGTCATGCAAAGAATCAATCACACCTCCATTTTCACAACTATACAGTTATACACACCTTACTTATTCAAACATATACTAAAACATATTTACTCACTTATACAATCCTGGATACAAGTTCACAATGATCCATACAGCCACTCACACATTCACTGGCTCTTATGCACAGTTATTTATATATGTCAACTCTCACATGTACTGTATTTTACATATGTACTTACTTTGACATGTAGCACTGAGATATCCATTCACTCACCAATACACTCATGCACACAGTCAACCACCCATCCAGCTGTTTCCACATGCACTTTTGAACCCATACATCTATGCACAGAGTCATACACCTCCCAGCCACCCACACACACACTCAGTCTCCCATACAAATGCTTGGGCAACCAATCAATAACCCATATAGTTACTCATATAGCTACTGATCAACACATGCAGCAGTTTACAGAAGAACAGACATAATGATGCACAAATTAAGACAGTTTAGTCACTAACCCATGCACTCAGTGAGACACATTTAACCACTCACTCATACAGTCAGTCATGCACCTACTAAATCCTTCATCCAGACACTTATACATCCACTCATTCTTAAATATGTAAGACATATTTTAACTTTACAGAAAAATACAGTCACTGGATGTTGTCATCAGTGATGTCATCAGTGATGTCATTTGAGATGTCATCAGTGATGTCATCAGTGATGTCATTTGAGATGTCATCAGTGATGTCATCAGTGATGTCACTGACCATGTCATGAATGATGTAATATGTGACATGATCAGCAGTGGATTGCGGGTGCGCGATATATAGTTAGTACAACTAACTATATATGGAATTTCATTGGTTTTGTGTGAGTAAAATAAGGTTTTTTAAATGCTAATTCCTAACTATATATGGTGTATAACCTATGTTTTTTTCAGTGAATTTTCAAGGTTTTGTAAATGCTAATTCCTAACTATATATGGTCTATAACCTATGGTTTTTTCAGTGAATTTCATTGGTTTTTTAAAAGCTAATATCTATAGCTGTAAAATGTATTCTTCTTTAAATCCAAAAATATATTTTATATGTTTATTAATAATTTTTTGTTAATATTTTTTTTTGTTTCGCTCCCGGTCCGCGAACCGGAAAGCTTTCCGTTAGCTCAAATTGATGCCGCGACCCGGTCCGCGAGCCGGTAAGAAATCAACATAGTGACGGTATCGCGTTGCCGCGTAATGCGTCTTGTGACGTACCGCGTTAGCGCACCCGGAAGTGCCCCGGGGCGCGGACCGAGGCGCGAAACGCAGCTCCCCGGAAGCGATCCGCGGCGCGTCGCGAAAGCGCGACATATCGCGTTGCCGCGTAATGCGTCTTGTGACGTACCGCGTTAGCGCACCCGGAAGTGCCCCGGGGCGCGGACCGAGGCGCGAAGCGCAGCGACCCGGATGCTAACCGGGGCGCGTTCCACAGCGCGTAACATGAGCGTGAGAGGTCATGTGACTTGTTAATAAAACTTTTCATTGGTTCATTTCACTTTTGGTTTCATAATGATGTAAGGCTAGGTCAGGTGACCTAAAAATAACACTTTTCATTGGTTTAGAACTATTTTTTTTCCCAAATGATGAAAGCCCCCACCTTTTTTCTCACTCTGACTTTCAACTTTGAGAAAGGAAGACCTGATCATTTGCTCTGATTAAAAAATGGCTTCAATAGTAGCTTCAGCTTCTGCACCCCCACCACCACCACCACCATCTCCTCATAGGAAGAGAGGACCACCTGCACAGTTTATTGGAGACACAGAGGAGGAAGAGGAAGAACAAGACGGAGAGGAAGAAGAGGGACCACGATTTGTCAAAGAGTTACCCCGGGTATCTCATCGCAAAGTTAGCTTTATCTGGCAATTTTTTTCCATTCCACCAGGAGAGAAAAAAGTCAATGCACGCCATGCTACGTGCCTTATCTGCCAAGATAAGTTATCCCGGGGCACTAATAAAAAATACAGTTATGGAAATCACACGATGCACCGACATATGCAGAGGCGGCATCCAATCAACTATAGTCGTGCAGAGATGCGTGAACTACAACAGAACCCCCCAACTTCGGTGACAAGAACATCTACTGATATCTCTCTCACAGCTGGAGAGGCCAACGAAACAGTGCCAAATATTCAAAAAAAATTTGTCCATATGAAGCTGACATGCTTATATTGTGGCACTTTAATTTCATGCGCAAACATGAGTCTGAAATTAATTAATTTGGCTTTCGAGAAACACCGATGCTCCAAACGCAGCAAGTTTTAATTTTTTTTTTTGCTCCTGTTGAGCCTTTTTCAATGCCTCTTTCTGTTCTTTCCCTTTGAAAAAAAACAAAAAAAACAAATAAGTGTTCAAAAAATACAAAAAAAACAAATAATGTTCAAAAAAGAAAAAAAAAATATAAAACAACAAAAATATAAAAAAAAAAGTTCTTTTCTGAACTACCTCCCCGTTATTAAAAAATTGCTAGAATGTTTAGCACTCTGGCAAGCTCTATTTCTTTTGGTTCGCTTCCCGGTTAGCTTCCCGGTACGCGGACCGGGAGCTAACCCAAAAAAAAAAAAAAAAAAAAAAATAGAGTAAGGAAAGTAAACAGAGAGTGATGTTAAAAGAAAGACAGCTATAGGGACTAAAGAAGAGATACTGTTTAATAGATCTATTTACCGAAGAAAAGACGGAAGAGGGTATAATTGTGAAAAACAAAATAGATAACGAAGTGAAAGAAAAAAAAAGAGAGTATAACATTAACAAAGAAGAGTTTCTTGGAGAATGTGAGTGAATGTTCAAAATAAGATTAAAACATGAAGAATAACAGAGAGAAAAAATAGAAAACAGAAAACAAAAAATAACAGAAAAAGATTCATTGAAACAGCAAAGAAATGTAAGTAACATAGAGCCATATCATCAACATATGCAATAAAAGTTTTGCAGCTTTTATTGGCAGAAATGTGTCGCTAAAGCTGCTTTTGCGGCAGAAAACTGCCGCTAAAACCACTTTTGCACCAGTTTTCTGCCAATAAAAAGAGCAATAATTTTATTGGCTGTGTTCATAATATGCCCCTTAGTGTGCTTCAACTACACAGAGAAAGCATTCTGAACAAATAGTGATACAGTGATCAGTCAAAGACACTAAGAGTAATAGAGACGGAGTGAGTGAACAAGAGTGAGGAACTATGAGAAGAGAGGGACTGAGAAAAAGAGTGGAAGGAGTTGAGTAAGTAGGTAATAGAGAAAGGAATGAGGGAAGTAGCAAAGGCAGGAAACTGAGGGTTAAAGAAATGAAGCAGTGGAACTAATAGAAGTTAAATGTGATAGAAATGTAACGAAAAGAGTACAAAACATTTACCTTATAATTGTCGTTAAATTACTCACTTTTTGTTTTTATACTTTCAATCTGTGAAAGAGAGAACAAACATTTGAAAAATATTAAAACATGTATTTAAAAATTACAAAAGACAAGGGAAAAGATTGAAGGACAAACAGTTTTTCAACAACTTTGACACTTACAGAAGCTTCTGCTTCTCCAGGCCCCCTACACAGTCCTAAGATATACATTTTAAACTAACAGTATCTTGATGCAGATGAAGTGAGGCCTATCTTAAAACATGGTGCATCTTTTGCATTGCTGTTGTCTCAGAAAAGTGTCGCAAGACACTAAAATTTTAAATGATTGCTTCAGGATGCCAATAAGATGTGTCCTATCCAGAGGTTTGTTTGAGGTGAGGCCTACTCAGGGTTGCAGATGAAATTTCGAGTTGTTGAAGAGAATAGAGGACATAATACATGTGAAGGTCTACCAATGAAGTGAGTCATGTCCACTGCACTCTTGAACAAAGTCCAAACCTCCTATGTTTCCCTGGACAGACCTAAACTTGATCTGCACAATGTGATTCGTAATGATAGGAAACACAGGTGATGTAAATGAAATACGTGCAATTTATTTTGCTCATTTCACAATCACATCACTTGTGTTTCCTTTGCTTAGGTATCTCATTGTGCAGATGTAGTCCAGCATATGAAAGAATACGCAGAAGTGCAGCACTGCATGCAACAACTTTGACACTTACAGAAGCCTCACCTTCTCCATGCCTCCTACACAGTTCTACATATACATCATAAATGCAAACAGTACAGAATTAATTATACATGTTAAATGGTTTATTTTTGCTGTTCTCAGAATGTATCAAAATTCACTAAAAACAGTGACTTGAAGGTATTCATCATATAACAGCGGGGAAAAAAAAACACAATCAAAATGATTGTGTTTAAAAAACCCATACAACATAACAAATCAGTATTCAGAACTCCTTAAAGTTAACTTACTTTCCATGACGTCAAAGGATGTCCTATGAACAGCTTACACTCTGTTGTCCTGTTATTACTTTAAACCCGCCACTTTCTGAAAGAAAATCTCCATCGTTTTTAAAAACATGTTACATGCAATAAATGACTTCTTGCTCTCTACCACAAGTTTCCACAAGGCCAAATCTTGTCAGAGCCATTTATAACTCTTGGATTTATTGTAAGCCAATCCCGTCATTTGGCATTTCTGCAACTTTCAGAATTAAAATGTTGAAGATCATTTTCACAATCCTGGAATAGTAATATCTTCCCCTTCTTGCTCAGTCATGTTCTACATTTCCTATGACACTGATACTGCTTACTATGAAGCAGACTTACACTACCTCTATGAGTACTACAATTATTTAATTCTCTACATCACTTTTAATCACAAAGCAATGTAAAACAGTAGACAGCATTGAAGACTTACATTCCCTCTACTCTATGTTTTGATTGGCTGCTTCAATTAGCTTATAAAAAGAAATAGTTTTTCTGAACTCATTCAAAGTGCACTTATTTCTCCATGACGTCCAGTCTTATGGTTAGAAGTTATGTCTCTGAACTACACTTATCCTCAAGGCCAAATTGTGTAGGAGCCATTAGAACTTCTTGAAATTCCACAGAGCACATCCCGAGATTATTTCCCTAAAATTTTGGTTTTAAAAACACCAGGTAAGAGTTTTTAAGGTCATACGGCAAATTTTTTTTGAAAATTAAAACAGAATCATTGCAGAATGACCAGCCATTTCTAGACTTTAAATAAGCTGTGTAATGTCCTGATGTTATTGAAGGGCCGTCATGATATATAATTGCTGCAGTTACAAAAGTCCTTCCTGATATTGACAACTGCGAAGCTACAAAATTTTTAATTAAAGTTGTCAATTTTGTTCCATCAGGCCTACATCGTTGGAACATTAAAATGACATACTGGCCATATGTTCGTATAAATAATGTGGACATCATTTCAGATTTACATTGGCTACACTCCATGTTGTGATCAGCTGCTTTTACTAGCTTATTAAAGGAGACTGATTTACTGTCTGGCAAAGTTAAATATATAAATCTTTCTGAGTCTACACTAGTAGTACTTGATACCATACAGTTCCCGCAGTCATGCTGCCATTGATTAGAAAGCCCAAACAGCTGATCTACATCTACACCTTCAGCATGCAATACATCAAGCATATACATTAAAAACTCCTGACAATCTTGCTGAATATTTTGAGAGAATTGTGTTTGGCCTGAACATCTGTCTAACAGATTTCGAATTTCAGACACACTTTCTATGTTTGTTCTATCAGTGCTACATTTCTCTAACACAGAATTTAACAAACTGCAAAATCTTTGATCAGAATTGACCACAATCTCTTCTTTTACATTTTCTAGAGAAAACAAAACATTAACCACTACATTAGCATAGCAGTTGACACCAGAACTGTTTTCAAATTGAAAACCAACAACATCTTCAACAGAATCCTTTTTGTTTCTGCTTGTAATTTTAGGTTCATCGACTTTTCGTCTTTTTGCTACAACCTCCCCAGTATTGGTCACATTTCTTCGTTTCCGGCCTACCACACGTTTCTCAAACAAAGGATACTGAGGCAAATGTGGCGCATACTCTCTTCTTAACCTATTGTATTCCTTAACACAATCTAGATCCGCACAAATGTTTGTGACATCACACTCAATCAAGTACAATCCCGATAAAGTTCTAACTCGTGACAATGCCACATATGCCATACCCTCCTTGAACACAGAACTGCCAATATTCACCAATGCACAGTCTACACTTAAACCTTGCGATTTATGGATTGTCACCGCATATGCCAAGCAAACAGGAAACTGCTTACGGCGAACATATAAGTCTTTTACAAGCAAAAATCTAGCAGAGCAACGACCAATTAGCTGTACTTCCTCAATGCCATCAAATTTAATTTTTAAAAATTCAATTCCATCTCTATTTCTGTATTTTACAAAATCAACAACATTACCCATTGATCCATTTACCAGACCTCTTTCAACATGTAAATTCCTTCTTAAAATTATACGGCAGTTCAAGCACACATTCAGAGTCTTTTCAAAACCTGCAGTTTTAGATATACTCTTCTCTAATTAATCCAATTTTGTTTTCAGATTCTCAGACAAAATAATTGTTGATCCCATATGCTCTACTCTGTCAATAGCTTCCAGTTTCACAATCTCTTGCTTTTCTAAATGCAACATTTTGTTGTTGAATTTGGCACATTCTGCAAGAGTTGGCATCAAACATATTCCAGATTTCTTATCAGTAATTTTCTGAAAAATATTCTCAGGCACAACATCTTGTTCTGGATATAAATTTGACAGTAATCGTGCATGTAAAGCTTCTTTCCCATGCTCGGTCACTTTTCCAATTCTAACATCTTGTAGAATAGTCTTGTAAACTTCATCCTTCACCTGACGCATATTTTCATGCAGTTCAGCATAATTGAAGTTTAACCATATATTGACGTTGCCAATGCTGCCTAGGCACTTCCTGGTATCTTCATGCGTGAGCATTTTGAACACAGGTTGCCCTTTCACTGGTGTCAGCTGCAAAAGATCTCCGAAAACAATGATGTGTTTGCCACCAAATAACACATCATACTCTGTTTTGAGAACTTCTTGCATTCTCAAATGCACAAAGGCAAGAATGACATTGGAAACCATGCTTACTTCGTCAATGATAAGAAGTTTCATTTTCCTCAAGATTCTTGAAACTTCAAAACAAGCATCTCCAGATAGCTTGTGATATTGTAATTTGTTGTCATGCTCCACTGGCAGCATCAGTAAATGATGTAAAGTAATCCCTTTAATGGTATGTGCTGCCAGTCCAGTTGGAGCGGTGACAACACAAGACAGCGATGACTCTGTCCTTTCCTGCAAATAGCATGAAATTGCTTTAATGAGGAAACTTTCTCCAGTTCCCGCTTCTCTACTCACGTACAGTCCGACAGGCTTCAACGACGTACATGAGCACTCTTTCTTGTCATGACTTAATCCATGATCAATTTGCATGGTAACTTCGTCATATATTTTCCTCTGCTCAACGTTGAGTTGTCTTTCCAACTCTTCTAAGTTAACCGCATCCTCCTGAGCATGTGCCATGGCTCTTTCCACTTCATTCATAGCAGTGGCAGCTTCATTTTCGATAACAGGTCCTCCTAGTGGATCCTGACTCAATGAAGCAGAACTCTGACTGTCCTGAGAACTGTCTCTGGCAATCTCGGCTGCAATCGTTGCTTCCTGCTCAATTTCCGCATTCAACATTTCTACATATTTGGGAAAAGCAGGACATTCTATGGTCTCCTTGGCAGCATTGAAAGAGTCTTCGTAACAGAGGAAATCTCCAAGCAGTTCCTCTTCTGCACCCCAAGGCTTGAAAAGTTGCAAAAGTGCTAAATAGAAAAACTCCTTTTTTTCAGGAGATTCGCCAGTCAATTTTCGATGGTTTACCAAGTGGCATTTTCTTTGCTTGACCAGACATCCCTCACTTCCTATTACAGCATACACTCCTTTCTCAGTATCTTCTTTGATGTTCCTCTTGAATATGTAATTTTGAAGAACCTCATACAGACAAACATTGTCGAGGTGACTGCTTCTATTTGGATAATATGTATCCAACATGTTGGTCTTCAAAATGTCAGTACTGTTTGGCTCCTTTTCCGCCAAATACTCAATTTCCCGCACAGGTTTCAGAACTCGATTACGCGTTGCAGCAAGACCAAGACTCGCCCAAACGATACTCCTGGACTTGGCATAGAGACTTGCTGAAGACAACCGGTCAGAGCATTTGTACGCTCCGATTTCTCGATGCGACAACATCTTCAGACTGAAACTGTACAACTTCTTGCTGAGGCTCTTTTCATGGGAAATGTCCTCCCACATATCCTTCAATTCTGTCTTCTCTTTTTTGGTGATGTAATATGTCACATACCGAGCCACAGCCATACAGTTATCAGCCACAAACTGTATATCCATGTTAGCATTCCACATGGACAAAATCACCGGGTTGTAGTCGTTGATGTACTTGGACTCTTCGTTCCTCTTCAAATTGTATGTGTTTTTAGGTGATTTCTTCATCACATTATGTCGCAGCGAAGACATCAAACTGTTTACTCTTCCTTTAGAAATCACCGGTCGTGGAAAGCCGAAACGACATTTGGTGTAGAACTTGTCCTTGTTTCGGAATTTACGACGGCAGTACTTTCCACATCGATGGCTTTGGAAACGCAGAACTTTTTCTCTTAGGCTTTTCTTCTCCTTTGCGTTTGGAACAGCACACGTAGAATACTGTTGGATGAAACTCATCACTGAGTCTTCTGGATCCGTTCCAAATTTAGGTGCATCCTTGATCCACAGCAGCATATGTATATGAGGAGCACCTCTTGCTTGGTACTCCTTTCTCCAGAAGAAATCCAACACCTCTCCAAGAGGTGGATTCTTCTTATTCATGATGAAAGACATCATAGCTTCAAATCTATGATTGAAGTACCTACATACATTGACTGGATCCAAAGAGCACAGTTCTCCGGGTGTCTTGAATTCGATGTTATCTACGTTAGCATTTGCCTCTCGTAGAAATTCAAGTAAGTCTTCCCAGCCATACTCGGCACAGCTCAGAGTGAGGAACCATGTGGGAGTACCTAAGTTCCTCAGCATACATTTTAAATCACCATGACGACGGTACCAGTACTCATTAGTACCACGCTGACACGCCATGAGATTAATCAGGTGAGAATCCAAAATACTGTCTTGGACATTGACTTTATCCATAAAGTCACTTGCCGAGATGTTTTGCATGTGTATACCACTTTTCAAGATGTGGTTCACTGCATATGACAGTCCAGACAGATCGCTTTCAAACAGGAGATGAAACAAATAAGGAATGCATTGTCGAAACCTAGCATCTCCTGCATACAATCGCAAAGTCCGGTATTCAGAAGCAGGAATTTGATGAGGTCGCTCATCATATCTTCCTCCTTGACCTGTTGGAAAAAGCTGTGGGAAACACCGAGCTTCCAAACTTTCCTCCCAAACACTAATGGGACTCCCTTTGGCTTGTTTCATTTGAAACAACTCAATAGCATTCCCCATGACTTCCTTGGAATGCAAAGGATGAACACTATAATGTTCATATATTTCTTCACTAGTAGAGGGTTCTACTTTCTCAATTTGACCAGCACACAAATCGCTATCCTCTTCCTCACTTACTTCCTCTTCTGCAACATATACATTCTTATAGTATTTATTATTTTTTTTCAAATACAATGTTGCCTTTTTAACTTTCCTAACATCTACTAAATCTTGCCATATTTTCTTATTCTTTGTCGGAACCCCATTAACTAAGATAACCAGAGGTTCCTCTTCCACTTTTTCTACTCCAATTGTGTTAATGTTTTTCTTCAAATCTAGAGGCAAATAAACAACTCTTCCCTTTAATCCTCTCTGTAAATCTGATGGAGGCAATTTCCCTGTCTTTGGCTCCATTCTTACAATAGCCTGAAAGGGATGGATACTTTGAATCAAAATAGATTCATAAGTATTTAAATCCTTCAATTCAGAAGGAATCTCAACCAATTCCAGATTATTATGAACTGCTCTAGCAGGCATCTGGTTTTGATTTAATTTGCAACAACAATAAGTACACACACGTTGATCCAATCCCAAATCAAAACAATTTTCTACCATCAAGTATGTTGCGAAATCCTTCCATTCACTATTATTTTCCCTTTCACTTTTTGCATATAAATCCACTAACTTAGTCTGATTCTTATAATAAGTGCGTCGACAACACACACAAGTGAAATTTGGCCTCTCACTTGATTTGACCTGAAATGTGACAATTTCCCTCTGGAAATTATCTGTACTGGAAACCTGTACACTATCTTCCACATTACCCGCTTCTTCTTCGTCAATTTCAACATTCTCCTCTTTACTTCCAAAGTAAGAAAACTCCATTTCTTCACATATATTCTTCACATCTATTTCAGAACCATGCAAAAGAGCAGCACATAATTGTTTAAGCATAATTGCTGGACTCTTAGCATAATACAACATTCTAACTAATTTCCTCACTTTATTATGATGCACTGCTAGCATCCTGAAATGATGAAAAACACTCTGGCATACTCTCCTGGAAAGACAAGCCAGTGAATGACCATGCAAACCTGTCACTTCTCTCACTCTGCAAGGATCTAATTCTTGCAACAACCTTATTTTCTGCTTCAAATTTTTCTTATTAAATGACCGTACAAAATCACAAAGCAAATTGATGGAATCCTGTCGCACACTACAAATACTACTACACTTCCAGGTGTACACAGGACCCTTAGCACGTCTTCCTAAAACCTCATTACCTAACACCTCTTCTGCCTCTGTTGTCACAAGTTTTTCTTTTTCAACTGGACAACCATCTTTCACTTCATAAGCACGACCACTGGTGTCAACTGCATGCACCAAATCATTATCCTGGAAATAACTCTCCTCATTAAAAAATGCCTCAGAGCTTGAACTATGCATCCATTCTCCAGAAAAAACTTCACAAAAATTACTACGATTAACTATTCTCTTCCATCTACTATTTCTTTTGAAATCATAAATTGCCTTGTTTAGCTTCCTAATTCTATTGATTATCAAAATAAATAACTTACGTTTAATTTCAAATGCCTGATCAATAACTTTCTCAACTTTTTTTTTCTCTTATAAAAAACCACTTTCTGTTGACCTTTCTTAATATTTTTTAACAAATTGCCAATTATCCTGTTGCGGAACATTCGTTTACGAATGTCCCTAAACTGTTGTTTCCTTCTACTATCATGCACAGAGTTATCTCTTGCTCTAGCAGTAACATTTTTGATTGGCCTTTCCTTTCCATTTGAATTGCTTCTCTTTTTATGGACTGAAATATTTTCTGTAGTAATATTTTTTTTACTACACATATTTCTAATGAATGTTTTTGTACTCTTACCCGGTGCTTTCTTCGTGACTTGACAAATCTTTTTGTTAGAGGACTGCTGCTTCTTTTGATTGGCCTGCTGTCTTTGACGTTTTGCAGCCTTTCTCTCTCTTTCTTTCGTTGGCATGGTGAAATGTTGAAATGATCTGCAGTTGAATCTGTGGTAAAATATATTAAAAAATGTTATTAACCACTATTACCAAACAGTAAATCAATAACAGTGATCAAAAACTTAACACACTACTTGACATTTTAAATAGAAGATTTTTTAGTCCTTGGCAAATTTACAATACAGAAATAGCAGAAAAGAAATGGAATTTATATTCATGTTACCTGTCCTATTTTATATGTGAATCTGATCTAATTTTATGAGCATATTTTAATATTTTATTGAAGACACTACACATAACCTGTTTTTGAAGGTGTCTTTATTTTTAAATTAAACGGTTTACACTTTTACTTTTTATTTATTATACATTTTAAAAATAAATGTTTATAGTTCCATAGGCTCAAGCAGGTCAGCTTCCCACCCTATGTCATATAATTCGGACAAATCTGCATCCTCATCACGCTCTTCTTCATCCTCAGGATTTAAATCATCCAAGGGATCAACATCAACTGATGTTTCAATTACAAGTTCAATGATGAGGTCAAAATCAACTGATTGCAGATTGTCGCTCATGTTGATGTTGTCTTTATCTTTAAAGAAAGATAACAACAATGAGATGTTGCAGAGTAAGAGACAAATCTCAGAGATTATAATAGTAAAATTGTTTAACAAGAGTAACATTTTGCAGCTATTATTTAGCCATGTCCAGCGATGCTGAGCAGGTGAAGCCTATGTCTAATTCTTCAGTGAACAGGACTCATCTCTTCTTAACCTTGGATAAGCCTCACCGACTCTGTGTCCCCTGCACATACTTAAATGTAAAGGGGCAGATTTATGTTAAATGGCACATCCCCAGTCATGCACCAGTTAACGTGCACCGCTGCTCTGCTACCCATGGTGTGCCGCATTTACAATCAGATAGGAGAAAGCTGCGTCAAAACCCTGCGCCTGCTTTAAGCAGGCATAGGTCCTGACGCAACATTGTGGAGATGGGGCACCCCTGAGCCTTGCTGGAGCTGCATCACACTTGCGATACAACTCCAGCAATGCGCCACCTTTACAGCACAGATACGTCACGCATCTGTGCCATTTTTGCCCCATGCTGCGCCGCATTGTAAATGCAGCACACCATGGGTGGCGGAACAGCGGCACAGGATGACTGGCACATCCCTGGTGATGCGCCAGTCATCATAAATCTATCCCTAAGCTTCTTATCTTGTTGGAGATGAACCGCCATATGTATCATCAAACTATTTTGCATTTCCTAAATAGCGAATTTTAAGGAATAAATAGCGATTCTTTACCATTCCTAATTTGCAATGAGCAAATTGCTAATTGCAAATTACCCATTCATTTCCATGGGCTAGGAGGCTCATAGGAATGAAGGTGCAATTTGCGATTAGCAATTAGCTCATCGCAAATTAGGAATTTTTCCAAGGGTGCATGGGTGTCTCAAGAACACCCTGCTGCACCCCTGAAAAAGAAATTTGGGGGCATATGGCGCACATACATGCCCTAAGGGCATGTATTGGCGTCATGTGGCACCTTTTGTTTTTTTTAAAAAAATTCTTTTTGAAAAGAATTCGCAAATTACCACCAACTAGAAGTTGGTGGTAGTTTCCAAATCCTTAATGTCATTTTTTACATATTTTTAGTTTGATACATTGCATTTAAGGAATCGCAAAATTTGCAAATCCTTCAGTGCAATCGCAAAATAAGGAATAGCAAATTTTGCTATTCCTTATTTTGCATCAAACTTGTTTGATACATACCATTTGTCTAATTAGCATTCGCAAAGGCTGAAATTTGCAGAATTTTGATCTTTGCGAATGGTAATTAGCTTGATACATATGACCCTAAGTGAGGTCTGTCTTGCAACATGGTGCATCTTTTGCATCACTGCTGCATCGGTTTCATGTGGCACGTTTTTTTTACACCATGACACATCTGCCTAAATGCATCAATTTGTAATTTTCTCGCCTCATAGCAAATCTTTTGCACCGCCACTGCATCATAAAAGTGACGCACAGTGGCGCAAAAGAGACATACACCTATCATAAATCTGTCTCTACCATTTTAAATGATTAATCCAGGATGACGATAAGGTGTGGCCTATCCAGAGGTTTGTTTATGGTGAGGCCTACTCAGGATTGCAGATTAAAGTTACGCTTGATAAAGAATACAGAGGAGATAATACATGTAAAGGCCTACCAATGAAGTAAGTAATGTCCACTTTATTGCGCCAGTCATCATAAATGTATCCCTAACCTTCTTATCTTGTTACAGATGAACCGCCATATGTACCATCAAACTATTTTGCATTTCCTAAATAGCGAATTTTAAGGAATAAATAGCAATTCTTTACCATTCCTAATTTGCAATGAGCAAATTGCTAATTGCAAATTACCCATTCATTTCCATGGGCTAGGAGGCTCATAGGAATGAAGGTGCAATTTGCGATTAGCAATTAGCTCATCGCAAATTAGGAATTTTTCCAAGGGTGCATGGGTGTCTCAAGAACACCCTGCTGCACCCCTGAAAAAGAAATTTGGGGGCATATGGCGCACATACATGCCCTAAGGACATGTATTGGCGTCATATGGCACCTTTTGTTTTTTGGAAAAAAATGTTTTTTGAAAAGAATTCGCAAATTACCACAAACTAGAAGTTGGTGGTAGTTTCCAAATCCTTAATGTCATTTTTTACATATTTTTTGTTTGATACATTGCATTTAAGAAATCGCAAAATTTGCAAATCCTTCAGTGCAACCGCAAAATAAGGAATAGCAAATTTTGAATTAAGGACATTTTAAGTCATTTCCACATGTGCAGTGTTTTCAAATTATGATTTGAAAATCGTTTTTGGGGAAAAGGAATGGTTTTTAAATTTATGACAAGGACATAATGGTGTATGCTTCTCTATAAGGCATTTCACTGTCTCTGATGTCATTTTTCCCATATTACATTATAAGACCTTTCCCCATGGAGCACATTCCTTGTAAATATGCTCCCACCTGTGCATGGTGAATTTAGATTTTGACTGTTTGAGTCACATAGCCATGTTAAAAGTGACCCAAAAAAATTGCAAACGCTTTAAAAAAACACATTCATGTGTCTTAAGCACATTTTAAGTCATTTCCCCGTGGACAGTGTTTTGTAAGTGGCGCAAAAGAGGCATACACCTATCATAAATCTGTCCCTAGCATTTTAAATGATTAATTCATGATGACGATAAGGTGTGGCCTATCCAGAGGTTTGTTTAAGGTGAGGCCTACTCAGGATTGCAGATTAAAGTTACGCTTGATGAAGAATACAGAGGACATAATACATGTAAAGCTCTACCAATGAAGTAAGTAATGTCCACTTCATTGCGCCAGTCATCATAAATGTATCCCTAAGCTTCTTATCTTGTTAGACATCAACCGGCATATGTATCATATAACTATTTCGCATTTCCAAAATAGCAAATTTTAAGGAATAAATAGCGATTCTTTACCATTCCAAATTTGCGATGAGCAAATTGCTAATTGCAAATTACCCATTCATTTCCATGGGCCAGGATGCCCATATGAATGAAAGTGCAATTTGCGATTAGCAATTAGCTCATCGCAAATTAGGAATTTTTCCAATGGTGCAGGGGTGTCTCAAGAACACCATGCTGCACCCCTGAAAAAGAAATTTGGTGGCATATGGCGCACATAAATTTTAACAACATTCCATTACCTCAAAAACGATTTTCAATTCATAATTTGAAAACACTGCCCACAGGGAAATTACTTAAAATGTCCTTAAGACACATGAAAGTGTTTTTTGAAAGCCTTTGCAATTTTTTTGGGTCACTTTTAACATGGTTATGTAACTCAAACAGCAAAAACCAAAATTAACATGCACAAGTGTGACCATATTTACAATGAATGTGCCCCACGGAGAAAGGTCTTTTAATATAATATGGGAAAAATGACATCAGAGACACAGAAATGCCTTATAAAGAAGCATACACCATTATATCCTTGTCATAAATTTACAAACCATTCCATTTCCCCAAAAACGATTTTCAAATCATAATTTGAAAACACTGCACATGAGGAAATGACTTAAAATGTCCTTAAGACACATGAAAGTGTTTTTTGATTGCCTTTCCAGCATGGTTGGGTCACTTTTAACATGGCTATTTAACACAAACATTCAAAATCTAAATTTGCCATGCACAGGTGGGAGCATATTTACAAGCAATTTGCGCCACAGAGAAAGGTCTTACATTAAAATGGGAAAAATAACATCAGAGACAGTCAATTGCCTTATAAAAAAGCATACACCATTATGTCCTTGTCATAAATTTAAAAACAATTCCTTTTCCCCAAAAACGATTTTCAAATCATAATTTCAAAACACTGCACATGGGAAAATTACTTAAAATGTCCTTAAGACACATAAAAGCGTTTTTTGATTGCCTTTGCAGCATGTTTGTATCACTTTTAACATGGCTATGTAACACAAACATTCAAAATCTAAATTTACCATGCACAGGTGGGAGCATATTTACAAGCAATTTGCGCCACAGAGAAAGGTCTTACATTAAAATGGGGAAAATAACATCAGAGACATTCAATTGCATTATAAAGAAGCATACACCATTATGTCCTTGTCAGAAATATTATAACCATTCATTTTCCTCAAAAACGATTCTCAAGTCATAATTTGAAAAGACTCCACGTCTGCTTTGCAGAAAAACACCCTGTCAGTACTAATACTTCACATTTTCTCCAATTACATTTTCTCAAAGAAACAAAATCTATTTGTAAAACACTTGAGACAAAGCAACATTTGAAAAACACAACTTTCTTCATAATTTTCTCCTTAAAGCACTCTATCTAAATTAAAGAAATATTTTCTCACCTTAGCAAATACTTTGAGTTTGAAAACAGTCTCAGAAACACACCAATTTGTCTTCAGCAGAGCAAAAGGTATGCACTCCAGAGTCTGCAGCTATCAAAAGCACAGAAATGCTGTAATTCTTCACACATATCTCTCATGTCACCCAATCAAAACTCTTCCCTCACTTTTTTTCAAATGAAAACCCTTCCCCCCTCTGCCATTTCATGCCTTTTCTGCATAGCTACCACCTCTTGCAAGACCTCTGGTGTTTGCAAGTTCACACAACAATGTTGCAATTGAACTCTGAACTCTCAGTGCACCTGCGTATCCACTGCAATCTTTCATTTAATGATTATTTATTGACCATTCAAAATACATCTTTCAAAGAACTCATCCATGCACCCTAACTTTCTGTTTTCAGCAATCAAAATCCACCAATCACTGTTACTGCTTCATTAACACAGAAACTCCACAGTTTTTTTCATTTTAAACTCTCATTTTTTCAACTGCCATTTCATTGCCACACTTCATCTGACTGCAGCAGAACCTTCTCTCACCATGTTTTCTGTCTGGATTGTTGGACATAGTTATATCCACTGGGCTCACAGGTATGCTGAGAACAGAAAATTACCTAACCTCAATTTACAAGATGTGGAAATTAAGTGGTTTGGCCACAGAGGATTAAAATGTCACCAATTGATACCATTGGTGAAAACCTTTATGCATTTGCCCAAACATGACCTGTTAATTGTGCACTGTGGAGGTAATGATTTGGGCACTTTGACTGGGGTAGGTCTGGAAATGCTTTTAAAAGACACCTTTGAGCAATTGATGGCACTTTTTCCTCAGACTGCCTTGGTATATTCAAATATATGCCAAAGACAGAAATGGAGGTGGTCAAACCAATTTTGTCCACAAATTGAGAAGTCGAGGAAGCATGTAAACAAATCTGTTTCAGCTTACATGAGAGACCATGGAATGGGCTCCATGTACAACAATAACTTGCGTTACTACATGCAAGATATCTACAGAGGAGATGGAGTTCACTTCTCAGATGAGGGCAACAGAATTTTCACTCTGAATTTAAGACTGTGCATTGGTACCTACTTATAAGTACCTAAATGTACCATAAACCCAAAAGCTCTTCTCAGAGCTACCCTACATCTGATCACTCACAATTATTATTTTACTCTAACTTTTTTCACTAATTTTCAATAAAGTACGCTCCCCGGGGCGCTACCCGGTACGCGAACCGGGAGCTAACCTCGCGAAATTTTTTTAAAAAATGTTTTTTTTTCGCACATATAAGCCTCCTCAGCCACCCTCACAAAACCTAGGGGGTCAAGATTAGTCTACCGTGCTCCTTTCTACCCATTCTGAACATTATTTGCCCTCCATTTTGTATCTTAATTCGACCGAAACACAAAATGGTGGACTCCCGTAACGCTTAAGGTTCGCGAACCGGGGCGCTCAACAGTTCGCGTACCGGGTCGCTCCCTGGGAAGCGCACCATCAAAAAAGGTGGGAAAGTAGTTTACAGAAAAACCACTGGAGACAATTTCACCAAATATAGATTAGCTCATACTACATACCAATCCCTACCATTTTCACAAATTTGATTGGAATTCCATTTAGCCATTTAGCCTGTAGACCTCTCTTAATACCCTGAGGTAAATTACTTCTCAAAACACATCTGAAGTGTTGGAATTGACAACCAATTAAAATGTTACTTTCATTTTCTACTTTTTTTACCTGACATTTTATTGGTTATGTACCTGAATATATATAAAAGAAGAGAATGAAACACAGCCATTTTGACTACTACTTCCTGGTGTACATTTCAATTGGATTTTCACTAATCACTTCAACTTCTTTCTAAAGGTAAGTTGTTATTTTAAAAACTGAACTATATTGTGCACTATCAGTTAATATGGTAAACTTTTTCTGATAGTTATATACTATCCCTCTGTAGTAGTTATAGATTTAGATAGACTTCTCTGTTATAGTTATGGATGGAGTTAGGCTTCTCTTTTATAATTATGAATTTACTTACGTTAAATCACAAACACTTTTTTATATTCCTACTTCCACTCTGATACTATACACTGCCCAAAGATAAATTCACTGATAAAAAATGCCTATCTAAAATTAATCCCAACAGTGCCCTATCTCTACTAATATATATTTTTTTTATCCAAATTTCAGGCAACATGGAAGGCGAACAGAAAGTTTCATTTCAAATTGTCCTGCAAGAGAGCAGCCAAGAATTAATTGATCCAAATTATATAGAATTTATGGATGAAACTTGGGACCAAGAACTACTGCAATGTGTGCAAGCAGTGGATGACCTCCTTCAAAATGAGGACATTTTACACCCTCATAGATTACAAGCTATTTTCAATGAAAATGACGACATTTCAGACAGTGAAATGTTAGAAATGTTATTAAATTTTGAAACACAATCACAATATTAAATAATTGCTTAAAAAATAAAAAAATTAAAAAATAATCAACAAAACCAACAATCAATTAACATACAGTATTTGAAAAAGTCTATCATTCATTTTTCATTGCAGTACGCTGCCCAGAACGCTTCCCGGTTCGCGGACCGGGCGCTACCCACGCAAAAAAACCAAAAAAAAAATTTAATTTTTTTTGCCCCGCGGGGCCCTTTTAAAACCTCCACATTAAACCTAGGGGGTCAGGGAGGATATCCTATGCCCCCTTATGGTTATTTCCCCCTTTGTTTTGGCCTCCTTTTGTCTCTCAATCCTACCGAGAGACAAGATGGCGGCCGCTCCGGACTGTTTAGAATGTTGACAGACACCGGAGAACCAATCAGCTTCGCTACGCGAAGTTCCGGTACGCTTAAGGTCCGCGAACCGGGGCGCTGCCCGGTCCGCTGTTACAGATATATATCTTTTTTTAAACATTAATTTCTCAAAATCCACTGGAGCACATATATTGAGACCTACAAAAGGCACATCGGGCTACCAGTCCCTACAATTTTGCCAAGTTTCGTGCAAATCCATTCAGCCGTTCGGGCTAAAAGTGAGGCCAACCGCCCTATGGAAAACTCAATGTTAAAAACACGTTTTGGGACCCCCCTTTTTTCTCGACCCCCCCTGGACGAAACCCCCCCCAATTTTCAGGGGCTGCTCAGAAACAAAATGTGCCATTTTCCTGAAAATTTCAGCCAATTCCGTCCACAAACGCCAAAGTTATTAGACATAGAATTTTCAAAAATCCCATAGGGAAAAAATCCTAACTATATATACCTACTGGCGACCACCAGTAGGTAATATATATATATATATCACTGAAAAAACCATAGGTTATAGACCATATATAGTTATAATCCACATTTGTAAAGCGCACAATCACCCGTAAGGTTCTCTAGGTGCTGGGGGTCGTCGGGAAGATTAAGCAAGCTATTGCCCAGAGTTACAGGGTGCTGGGCTAATCTGCCACCAGTGCCGGGGATCGAACCGTGATCCCCAGATTCCGAAGTCAGTCGCCCTAGCCGTGGCGCCACACCTCTTCCCTTGCTTCCCTAGTTAGAAATTAGCATTTACAAAACCTTGAAAATTCACTGAAAAAACCATAGGTTATAGACCATATATAGTTAGGAATTAGCATTTACAAAACCTTATTTTACTCACACAAAACCATTGAAATTCGCATATATAGTTAGTTGCACTAACTATATATCGCGCACCCGCAATCCACTGCTGATCATGTCACATATTACATCATTCATGACATGGTCAGTGACATCACTGATGACATCACTGATGACATCACTGATGACATCTCAAATGACATCACTGATGACATCACTGATGACATCTCATTTGACATTACTGATCACATCACTGATGACATCATTCATGTGATAATACGATGAACCTCTTCAGACTCTAATATAACCTTAGATACAATCAGTGTAAACAGACACTCACAGACTGTCACTCATCCATGGAGTTACTCACACACCTAGTCAGTCTTGCAAAGAATCAATCACACCTCCATTTCCTCAACTATACAGTTATACACACCTTACTTATTCAAACATATACTAACACATATTTACTCTCTTATACAATCCCTGATACAAGTTCCCAATGATCCATACAGCCACTCACACATTCACTGGCTCTTATGCACAGTTATTTATACATGTCAACTCTCACATGTACTGTGTTTTACATATGTACCTACTTTGACATGTAGCACTGAGATATCCATTCACTCACCAATACACTCATGCACACAGTCAACCGCCCATACAGCTGTTTCGACATGCACCTTTGAACCCATACATCTAGTGAATCAACTGCTCACACATCTATGCACAGAGTCATACACCTCCCAGCCACCCACACACACACTCAGTCTCCCATACAAATACTTGGGCAACCAATCAATAACCCATATAGTTACTCATATAGCTACTGATCAACACATGCAGCAATTTACAGAACAACAGACATAATGATGCACAAATTAAGACAGTTTAGTCACTAACCCATGCACTCAGTGAGACACATTTAATCACTCACTCATACAGTCAGTCATGCACCTACTAAATCCTTCATCCAGACACTTATACATCCACTCATTCTTCAATATGTAAGACATATTTTAACTTTACAGAAACATACAGTCACTGGATGTTGTCATCAGTGATGTCATCAGTGATGTCATTTGAGATGTCATCAGTGATGTCATCAGTGATGTCACTGACCATGTCATGAATGATGTAATATGTGACATCATCAGCAGTGGATTGCGGGTGCGTGATATATAGTTAGTGCAACTAACTATATATGCAAATTTCAATGGTTTTGTGTGAGTAAAATAAGGTTTTGTAAATGCTAATTCCTAACTATATATGGTCTATAACCTATGGTTTTTTCAGTGAATATATATATATATTCATAAGGATTTGTGAGCGCGATATATATATATATATATATATATATATATATATATATATATATATATATATATATATATCCTGGTAGCCTCCTTTACGAAAAAAGAGCAGAAACCCATGTAGAGGATACAAAAGTGCACTTTATTCGGAAAAAGTATTGAGCGAATGCATTTCGGCGTGTGGGCCTTCGTCTGCGCTCCTCTCTGACCTCTTCGTGTGCTGTGGCGTAGGCAACCCCTGCCTCGAAGGAAGTGTAAATGCTATACTCCGCCCCCTGTTGTAATTGAGCGCACCTGTGTGGTCCAGTGAGAAACGGACCGCAGGTCCCAGAATGCCTCTGTGGTGCATCCCAGGTGAGGGAATGCTCAGCGGGGTTGAACTGCCTGAGTAGCGGTCGAGGATGGGAACAGCGTGAAGCAGGTTGGGAGGTAAGGCCATTTCAAAATTCGGTGCCCCCTCGAGACCTCCACATGTTGACGCAGCAGCCTCTCAGCCTGGAAAATGTGGCGGGGGTTGGCTCAGAAATCCCGGTCACCCTAATCGGAGGTTTAGAATACCTCCAAACCGCTATGTGTCCAAGCATCCTGGCGGGTTCTGGACGTGACTGTGGTACAATCGAGTAACAGGGGTCCGCCGAGCAAGCCAGACCGTCTTGACCTCTTGTGCAGCGGGGTTTCTGTGATGCGCGCTGGCAGTCGCATATAATATACTGGTAGCCTCCTTTATGAAAAAAGAGCAGAAACCCATGTAGAGAATACAAAAGTGCACTTTATTCAGAAAAAGTCTTGAGCGAATGCATTTTGGCGTGTGCGCCTTCGTCTGCGCTCCTCTCTGACCTCTTCGTGTGCTGTGGCATAGGCAACCCCTGCCACGAAGGAAGTGTAAATGCTATACTCCGCCCCCTGTTGTAATTGAGCGCACCTGTGTGGTCCAGTGAGAAACGGACCGCAGGTCCCAGAAGGCCTCTGTGTGGTGCATCCCAGGTGAGGGAATGCTCAGCGGGGTTGAACTGCCTGAGTAGCGGTCGAGGATGGGCACAGCGTGAAGCAGGTTGGGAGGTAAGGCCATTTCAAAATTCGGTGCCCCCTCGAGTCCTCCACATGTTGACGCAGCAGCCTCTCAGCCTGGAAAATGTGGCGGGGGTTGGCTCAGGAATCCCGGTCACCCTAATCGGAGCTTTAGAATACCTCCAAACCGCTATGTGTCCAAGCATCCTGGCGGGTTCTGGACGTGACTGTGGTACAATCGAGGAACAGGGCTCCGCAGAGCAAGGAAGACCGTCTTGACCTCTTGTGCTGCGGGGTTTCTGTGATGCGCGCTGGCAGTCGCATATAATATCCTGGTAGCCTCCTTTGCGAAAAAAGAGCAGAAACCCATGTAGAGGATACAAAAGTGCACTTTATTCAGAAAAAGTCTTGAGCGAATGCATTTCGGCGTGTGGGCCTTCGTCTGCGCTCCTCTCTGACCTCTTCATGTGCTGTGGCGTTGGCAACCCCTGCCTCGAAGGAAGTGTAAATTCTATACTCCGCCCCCTGTTGTAATTGAGCGCACCTGTGTGGTCCAGTGAGAAACGGACCGCAGGTCCCAGAATGCCTCTGTGTGGTGCATCCCAGGTGAGGGAATGCTCAGCGGGGCTGAACTGCCTGAGTAGCGGTCGAGGATGGGCACAGCGTGAAGCAGGTTGGGAGGTAAGGCCATTTCAAAATTCGGTGCCCCCTCGAGTCCTCCACATGTTGACGCAGCAGCCTCTCAGCCTGGAAAATGTGGCGGGGGTTGGCTCAGGAATCCCGGTCACCCTAATCGGAGCTTTAGAATACCTCCAAACCGCTATGTGTCCAAGCATCCTGGCGGGTTCTGGACGTGACTGTGGTACAATCGAGGAACAGGGCTCCGCAGAGCAAGCCAGACCGTCTTGACCTCTTGTGCTGCGGGGTTTCTGTGATGCGCGCTGGCAGTCGCATATAATATCCTGGTAGCCTCCTTTGCGAAAAAAGAGCAGAAACCCATGTAGAGGATACAAAAGTGCACTTTATTCAGAAAAAGTATTGAGCGAATGCATTTCGTCGTGTGGGCCTTCGTCTGCGCTCCTCTCTGACCTCTTTGTGTGCTGTGGCGTAGGCAACCCCTGCCTCGAAGGAAGTGTAAATGCTATACTCCGCCCCCTGTTGTAATTGAGCGCACCTGTGTGGTCCAGTGAGAAACGGACCGCAGGTCCTAGAATGCCTCTGTGTGGTGCATCCCAGGTGAGGGAATGCTCAGCGGGGTTGAACTGCCTGAGTAGCGGTCGAGGATGGGCACAGCGTGAAGCAGGTTGGGAGGTAAGGCCATTTCAAAATTCGGTGCCCCCTCGAGTCCTCCACATGTTGACGCAGCAGCCTCTCAGCCTGGAAAATGTGGCGGGGTTTGGCTCAGGAATCCCAGTGACCCTAATCGGAGGTTTAGAATTCCTCTAAACCGCTATGTGTCCAACTAACTATAACGTGGAATTTCATTGGTTTTATATCAATAAAATTTCCAGCTAACTATAACTGGTGTCAAACCTATGGTTTTTTCAGTGAATTTCATAGGTTTTGTAAATGCTAGTTCCTAACTATAACGTGTGTAAGACCTATGGTTTTTTCAGTGAATTTCATTGGTTTTTAAAATGCTAATTCAAAAATATCTCGTGTATACAACCTATAAAGTTCTGGCAATATTTTTTTTCGGAAACAAGCCGTTTTCTTTACTGTTCAAGTTGCATAGAGACTCCTTGTAAAGCGATACAGAATTAGAAAGTCTGTACCTTGCCTTTTTTTCAACGCATTAAAATTTGTCTGTAAATAAAAATAGCCTTTCTAAACTTTCGTGCGCGACCCGGTGTGCGCACTCTCGGACACAGTTCTCAACTAAAATGGATAGCCCATTTACAGGCTTTCGTGTGCGACCGTGTGCGCACACCCACCTATTTATTTCGTGAAAACTTTGCAATCTGAACTTATTGAATTTCTTCATAGACCCATCAAAGAACTTATAATACGTCAAACAGACTAAACCTAGGCTTATTTTTTAATATTATGAAAATTTTCATTAAATGGAACCAAATGTCTTTTTAAACTTTCGTGTGTGACCGAATGTACACACCTTGGTATTTTAAAAAAAAATATAAAAATATAAAAGGTTCTATAATTTAACAATTGTATGCTTGAATCGAGCTCAATAGATATATTAAATCCGAATATGTTTGAATTTACTTCTTTTCACGTTTTGAAACTTCGCTGAATTAGACCGCTACTTCCAAATGACGTACGTGACTAGATACTATCACCGCGTACACGTCCTGAGACGCGCATGTGAAGTCATGTGACTTGAAAACAACACTTCCAATTGGTTCTTAGTAGTTTCGATTCTGCAATTTACACGGAGGACTCCACCCACTTCCCTCACTATCTTTTGTACTCTCAAAAGAGAACAACGTTCAACACCCTTCGGAAGACTTTGCTGAAATGGCTGCCGCCCCGCATTCATCTTCCGAATCTGAAAGAAATGAGCGACTAACTTTAAAAAGAAAAAAGGAATCTTTTATTTGGATTTTTTTACTTATCCAGAAGAATTAAAGAAAGTAAATGCGCCAAAAGTTACCTGCACGATATGCAATTCGGTTCTCTCAACAGGAAATCCAAGAAAAAAATATTCCTTTTCCATACATACCATGATGCGGCATGTCAAACAAGTGCACCCTGTGGAATTTGCAAAGGCATCGACAAGAGCCCTGGCCACGCTATTACCATCAGAGGTGGCCAGCACATCTTCTGGTGGACGACCTGTATCTCCATCGAGTGCTGTGATGGATTTGAGACCATATCTTGCAAAGGTGCACATGAAATGCAACGAGTGTGGAGAAATTCTTCTGTACGGAGAGCAGAGCCTCATTCTTACTAAACTAAAAATTGAGAGTCATAAATGCCCCGAGAAAAGATAAATTTCTTCATTTCATTTTGATCCTGTGTCACACTTGAAAATGTTGTTGCAAGTTTAAAAAAATCAAAAACAACATAACAGTTGTTTTAAAAAAAAAAAAAAAAGTTCTTTTCAGAACTAACTCATTGTACCAAAAACAGCTCCAGGAGCATATTATAAAGGGGGTTTATGTCCCCTTTTTTGGCTTTCGTTCGTGCGCGACCGTGTGCGCGCACCCGCCTATATATTTCGGGAAAACTTCGCGATTGCAACTTATTAAATTTCTTCATAGACCCATCATAGAACTTATACTACTCAGAAGATATATTCAATCCGGATGTGTTTAGATTTACTCCTTTTCACGTTTTGAAACTTCCCTGAATTAGACCGCTACTTCCAACCAGATACTATCACCGCGTACACGTCCTGAGACGTGCATGTGAAGTCATGTGACTTGAAAACAACACTTCCAATTGGTTCCTAGTAGTTTCTATGCTGCGTCAATACCTACGCCTGCTTCAAACACATGCACAGTTTTGAAACAGCATGGGCCTGAAAGTCACTGAGTGAAATATCATACATTACAGTCAGCCACTTTCAAGACGCATTCCTTCAGAGGAACACTTACCGTTTATTAGAGGTAGATCGTCCGACTCCACCGGAGGACACCCCTAATAAAAAAGACATATATATAAAATGCGGACTAGCCGCTGTATCGTACTAGCAAACTTTAACTTAAAAATCGTTAGAGAAAACAAAAGGAATCGAACAAAATCAGTAGGTCACTGATAGGATCTCTTTTTGACCTTGCTAAAATAGAAACATTAGGAACAACCCCTCATGAGAAATATGAAACTAGTGAGAAAAACCGAGCTCGACGCCATCTTGCCCCCTTTTACGCCCCATCACGAACATAGATAGCCCCACATAGCAAAACGTGATCTTATCGCCTGCCCAACTTCAGATCTGACCCCCCCCTTTTGCTCTCATGTCCTGTCGCAATGTCCGGCTGTAGATTACAATCACATGTTACATTTGGGAGGGGAAACGACATCAGAGCGACTAATATTAGAAATATACCACACGACAGCAAAATAACAGGTTAAAACGTTTTTATTCTTGAACAAAAATATATTAAAACAACTATGGAGAACCATTACGCGAATAGTCCGGAGGCGACACCACGCGCCAAGGCCTGTCCCCAGGATGAACCAAGAGATCCGTTCTTGGGGCCGTGGCAAAGAGCAGCCGGCCGCCATCGGCCAGAGAAGGCATGGGCCCGACCCGAGATGTAGTTGTGGTCCCATTCTCTTCCTCTTTCGGCGCCTTGCAGGCCACGAAGGGGGGATGTCCTGCATATGCCTCCGACCCCCCCCCCCTCTCTTCATCGCCTGGTCCGGCCATAACAAATGTCAGCAAGACGCCGTGGGGTGCACTGGGAGGGAGAGGCGGCGCGGACAATCCTCTTTCGGCGCCATGCAAGCCACGAGGGGGGGATGTCTTGCATATGCCTCCGACCCCCCCCTCTCTTCATCGCCTGGTCCGGCCATAACAAATGTCAGCAAGATGCCGTGAGGTGCACTGGGAGGGAGAGGCGGCGCGGACGAGCTTCTCCCGCCTCCCCACGTGGAGGCCCCTCAGCTGCACCCCCAACGCTCCACGCACCCGTCAAAGGACTCGTCCACTCTTGCGGTGCAGCGACGCTCTACGCACCCTGCAAAGGGTTCCTCCACTCTTGCGGTGCAGCGACGCTCCACGCACCCGTCAAAGGACTCGTCCACTCTTGCGGTGCAGCGACGCTCCATGCACCCAGCAAAGGACTTGTCCACTGTGGCGGTGCAACGATGCTTCGCCCGACAGGCTTGAGTCCATCAGCTCCTGCAACCCAGTGACTGCCGGTGGTTCCAGATCTTTCCTTTCAAAATGCTGCCAACAATATTTTGTGAATGGCGTAGCCACGAGACGTTGGCGCTCTCATGCTGACGCCAGCCTCAGTTTGAATGACCAACAATCCGGGGCGGGGCGCGGCGCAGAGCGCGTAACGTAAGCATAACAGGTCATATGACTTGTTAATAAAGCTTTTCATTGGTTTAGAAATATTTTTATGAGCATATTTCACTATTTTATTAAAAACACTACACATAACCTGTTTTTCAAGTTATGTTTAATTTTAAATGAAACGGTTTACATTTTCACTTTTTATTGCCAGTACATTTTAAAAATAAATGTTTATAGTTCCATATGCTGAAGCACATCAGCTTCCCACCCTATGTCATACAATTCTGACAAATTTGCATCCTCATCATGTTCTTCATCATCCTCAGGATTTAATTCATCTGTGGGATCCACTTCCACTGACGTTTCAATGACAAGTTCAACGATAAGATCGAGATCAATGGATTACTTATTATCACTCATGGTTAATGTTGTCGTTATCTTTAAAGAAAGAGAACAACAATGAGATGTTGCAGAGTAAGAGACAAATCTCAGAGACTATAATAGTACATTTTTTTAACAAGAGTAACATTTTGCAGCTATTATTTAGCCATGTCCAGCGATGCTGAGGAGGTGAGTCCTATGTCCAAGTTTTCAGTGAACAGGACTCATCTCTTTTTAACCTTGGATAAGCCTCACCAACTCTGTGTCCCCTGCTCATACTTAAATGTAAAGGGGCAGATTTATGTTAACTGGCGCATCCCCAGAGATGCACCAGTTAATGTGCACCGCTGCTCTGCCACCCATGGTGTGCCGCATTTACAATGTGGAGCACCATTGAGCAAAAACGACACAGATGCGTCACGCACCTGTGCCGCAAAAGCGGCACATTGCAGGAATCACGTCGTAAGCACGACATGTCTACTCCAATGCACAGGAGCAAGCCACACATTGCATGGTGTATCACTCCTTATGCCTGTTTCAAACAGGCGTAAGGATTTGATTCAGGAATGCTATAAAGCTGACTCAGTGAAATCTTCTAAATTTCACTGTGTTAGTTTTACAGGGCTTTCATGCAAATGAATACCCACCTGCAACAAAACGCCTATATGAAACCTGACGCAGGTTTCATGTGGTGTAGAAAATGAAAATGTATATGTACGTAAGCGGCGTTCATTTGTGTTCACCCTCACCACTGTTGGAGTTAAAGCGAAAGTCACGGCACAGTGGCCCCGCCATCTTGCCCCCTTTTAGGCCCCATCACGAACATAGATAGCCCCACATAGCAAAACGTGATCTTATCGCCTGCCCAACTTCAGATCTGCCCCCCCCCCTTTTGCTCTCATGTCCTGTCGGAATGTCCGGCTGTAGATTACAATCACATGTTACATTTGGGAGGGGAAATGACATCAGAGCGACAAATATTAGAAATATACCACACAACAGCAAAATAACAGGTTAAAACGTTTTTATTCTTGAACAAAAATATATTAAAACAACTATTTACATGACAAACGGCCGCAGCAACAAACCCACAATGCATTTCGACGTCTACTTGACGCCGTCCCTGTCCCTCCTTCCCCAAAGTAGCAATGTTGGGCTACTTTTGGCCTGCTTTCTAGTAGGGTTTTTGAGCGTCAGAAAGTCTACAAAAGCCGTCGGCAACGGCCTGGGGTGGAGAACCATTACGTGAATAGTCCGGAGGCGACACCACTCGCCAAGGCCTGTCCCCAGGATGAACCAAGGGATCCGTTCCTGGGGCCGTGGCAAAGAGCGGCCGGCCGCCATCAGCCAGAGAAGGCATGGGCCCTACCCGAGATGTAGTTGTCTTCCCATTCTCTTCTTTTTTTGGCGCCTTGCAGGCCACAAGGGGGGAATGTCTTGCCTATGCCTCCGACCCCCCCCCCCTCTTCATCGCCTGGTCCGGCCATAACAAATGTCAGCAAGACGCCGTGGGGTGCACTGGGCGGGAGAGGCGGCGCGGACGAGCCTCTCCCGCCTCCCCAGGTGGAGGCCCCTCAGCTGCACCCCCAACGATCCACGCACCCGGCAAAGGGTTCGTCCACTGTGGCGATATAGGGACGCTCCACGAGCCCAGCAAAGGGTTCGCATACTGTGGCGGTATAGGGATGCTCCACGAGCCCAGCAAAGGACTCGCCCACTGTTGCGGTACATCGACGCTCCACTCACCCAGCAGGGTCTCGTCCACTGTGGCGGTGCAACGATGCTTCGCCCGACAGGCTTGAGTCCATCTGCTCCTGCAACCCAGTGACTGCCGGTGGTTGCAGATCTCCTAAAAATGGCGGTCGACTTTGCAGGAATGGGCCTGGCGTGAAAAGTTGGCCTGGTCGCCTGTTAACCAGAAAATGGGCCCCTGTCTTTCCTTTCAAAATGCTGCCAACAATATTATATCAGACTCTGCATCGGTACTTACTTATAAATGCAGAATCAACTCAATTAACACAAGGGCTCTTTTCAGAGCCACCTTATATCAAAGCACTCAAACTTCTGATTTATCTCCATTTTCACACTTTTGTAAATAGTTGTGCGCGCCCGAGTGCGCGCACCCCGCAACTTTTTTTGAGAAAAAAATATATATATTTTCGCGTTTAAGGTCCTTACTGCACACCCTGAGAAAACCTACGCAGCAAAACAATCTCTACCTTCACCCCTTTCCATGTTCCAACGCTTTGAAACGAGAATATATTTACTCGCGCGCACCCCGCAACTTAAAAAAAAATATATATATATATTTTCGCCTTTAAGGGCCTTACTGCACACCCTGAGAGAACCTACGCAGCAAAACAATCTCTACCTTCTCCCCTTTCCATGTTCTAACGCTTTGAAACGAGAATATATTTACTCGCGCGCACCCCGCAACTTTTTCCGATTTTTTTTTTTTATATATTTTCGCGTTTAAGGTCCTTACTGCACACCCTGAGAGAACCTACGCAGCAAAACAATCTCTACCTTCTCCCCTTTCCATGTTCCAACGCTTTGAAATGACAATATATTTACTCGCAGTGACAAAATGGCGGTCAACACTTCCTGATTTCCTTCGAATCGAACGTTAACAGACGTCACGCAGCAAAAAAAAATTCCGCTCGCGCGCAGCCGCTCGAGTGCGCGCACCCGTCCGCGCTTATAGATATATAATTGACTTTGACTTTAATTTTCTCAACAACTACTGAACGGATTTACACCATTCCACAAAAAGCGTAATCTGCGAGCCGGACTCTACAGTTTTGCCAAATTTCTTATAAATCCATTCAGCCGTTCGACCTGTAGCCGTGTCTAAACGTCCTATGGAAAATAACATGGAGAAAACACGTTTTGGGACCCCCCTTTTATCTCAGCCCCCACTTCACCAATCCCCCCCAAATTTTCAGGGAAGGAGCGCAGCGGACGAGCCATCTTCTTTGAGAAATTCGCAAAGATTCATCCACCAGGGCCAAAGTTAATCCAAATAGAATGTTGACGATTTCCTATGGAAACTAGGTCCTAACTATAACTACCTACTGGCGACCGCCAGTAGGTAATATATATATATATATATATATCTACGGAAACAAATTGTCCTGTCGCGGCGGGAGCACAGTCCAGTGGGTGCCAGCGTTGAGACCAGGACAGTGTCTCAAGTTAATTCAATACAAAAGAATGAGGTCGCTGCACACTTCTTGGGATTTCACGCAGTTATTTTATTCAAAACGTGTCACAACACTCCTACGCGTTTCGAACCGAAGTTCCTGTTCACGGTAGTAAATGTGAATAGTCCCATTTCGATTTCATTATTTATACTGAGGCACACCTCTTTCACTAAGGCATGCTGGACCTTATAGTTTTCAAGTTTATAGCTTGTACTGGACTACGCGCTGTGCGCCGCACATGCCAGCAGGGTGTGGATTTGGTTATCACACCGATAAGCGTTCCTTACGTTAGACTCAATGTCACGCAACAATTACGGGCTGAGTGCACGTAATTGTTGCATGACATTGAGTCTAATGTTACACACCAGGGTCAAGAATCAGGTACACTGATTTATGATCACACTCGCTCATGCAAGTCACGATTGCGAATACAAAGCGGCATTTTCCTACAAGTTAAGGAACGCTTATGTGTCAAAGTGATATGTGTGTTGTGACTGGAAGGAGTTTTAGCTCAACTTCTAGCTATAAATCTCCCTGATATATATTAACTTAGTATGAGCCAGTCAAAATGCAGCATTTTATCATTGTGAAGCAGTCTGATATACCAAATGCGAGACGAGACAGCAAAATGTTTGTCTGTGATTGTTCTCCCTTTTACAAAAATTACCTTCTCCTGAACCATCTAACTTGAGTTGTTTTGCACATCTGGCCTATTTATTGAAATTACTGAAATATGTCATTCATACATATAAAACTTATTTTCTTCACTCTTAATGCCCTACTCTGAGTCTGTGATAAATGTGTGTGAGGACTACCAAGGGGATAGATAGATCTGTGTGTAGGATAGCCAGCCAATATATAGGTGTGTGGAGATGATTTCTACACAGGAATTCTTTTCAAATCCACTTGTAATTGGGACCCTAATCTCTTCTATTTCCTGATAAATGTGGCTTTTGCCATGGCCTCTCAACAGAAAGTGTAGCTGTTTTTTGTTGCCAGCTATATTTTGCAAAGTCATAATTAAAATATTACTATATTCTTATTATCTTGGTTCATTTGGCATGACTACACAGCTCCCAATGCCCGTTAACCCAATTTCTATTTTAAGTATTTTTCGTGTTTGCTGGGGGATTGGCTTAATTGCCATTTATACATGTAATTTTGGTTCACGAAGTCATGTCCTTGTCCCATTACTGTTTTCATTTTTACATTATATTATTTCTAATTTTAGATTTCACTTTCACTTCTACATTGAAGACTTAATCTTCAGATCTCTTTTTTTCTTTCAGCTGCTGAATCTTTGATAATTGCTAGCTTTCTTAAGGTTAATTAAAAAATATATATAGTTTTATAGTTTACATATATTTGCTTTTATAGTATATAGATGCTATGTCTTCTATCTCAGAGTACGTTTTAGGTCGAGCTTCGATCAACCTGTTACATCTCTTCTGCGGGGTTTGGCAAACTCACCAATTGCCATCGGTTACTAGCTGTGGCATTCAGAAATGCTGGCTTCTTATTAGTGCATTTCTATAAAAGTCCCACCTTTGTGTATTTAGCTCTCTTTCTGTAAATTTCACTCAGAGAACATTTTATTTGGCCATCACACAGTACAGCTGTGATGCCCCTCCTCCTGTATGGGCATTGCAGTCTGATTCACAGCTTGTATTTCTCCTGGTCCTGTAGGGTGTGAGCCCTCTTAACTGGATCCAGGAGTGTGCACCCCCCACCCACTTAGAATAAACATAAAACAGATGTTTCCTCGTTGAGGAACTACAAGCACTGGGACCTGCAGACAGGCGTTGCTAATTAGTGTTAACTTCCAAGAATTTCTCGACACATGTCACTTAGTCGTTTATGGAGAGCCAGCAGCAGTGAAACGACCACCACACCAAGCGCCACAGCATATTTTGAAAATCATTTCTAAAAGCGTCTTTATTTCGGCAGTATTGTAACCTCGCTGTTGCAATGTAAGTTTTCAGACACACGCACATTTATAAATATTGTATGTCTCCAGGCTACTTTTGACCAGGGCTGTCCCTTGTGGAATCTCTGGAAAAGAACATATACAGAATCGTTCTTGCAGCTGTGGCTCTGCCCAGGGGCACAAGTACCTTGCTTGCCTGTTTTTTGTTTTTAAAAATCATTACAACAATTTGTACTTACAAGGGAGCTCCTCAACCCGTTTATTCCTAGTCACTGTTTTGCTTTTTCTTGATTCATGTCTGTGTTCTCTGAGTGATCTGGAACAAGGACATGGCCCTACAGGAAATGAAAAAAGTTTGTTTTAAGCTTGTTTTTCACCCAGTACTCCACTGTTAGCCAAGGGAGTTAGAGAGTCAGAAAAGATTTTGGTGATGGCGAGCGAAGAAACTCCTGAGCCTTTCAGGTTCTGTCGCGGGTTCTCCATGTGAGAGCTAGGTTGGCTTAACTGAAATATGAAACCATTCCTGTGCTGCAAAGGCCGTGAAGGAACTGCTTAACATGGTCAGTGACTGGCTACCGCCCCCTCCCTGGCATAACCACACCAACCCTGAACACATAGACATGAAACTTAATTGTCTTTGGAAGGCGGGGGATCAGAAGACCCCCCGGCCGTATTTATTAAGATACAAAACAATAAAATTTCAAATTAAAAAGCTCAACTTTTATGCAAAATGTTTACAGGATATTAGATGCAATATTGTCAACAGGTATAAGAGGCTAACCTTAACAAATGTCTAATACAGCTTGTTTCCTAACCGAATCTAACAACCTCATCTGATATTTTGCATACTAACATTTCTGGCCATATGGCGAGGTTGCTAACCGGTGTCAGGTCCTACTAGCTGCGCCCTTACCGTAAGTAGGTGCGCATGCGCAGCCAAGCCCGTTAATTACTCAGTGCATGCCGTGAACTCCATTTACCCACTGAAGGAGGGCCCTTACTCTGCGCCATTCGCATGAGTACGCGCGGGGTGGCTACCAGCCTATGGAAAGCATTACTCCCCTACCCACGCCCCTTTGAAGCCCCAGTTATTCCTGCCCCTGAAGTTCTAGGAGGGGCCAGTGACCCCTCCCCCTGGGCGGTCACCTCCGAGGATGATGCCACTCCCTCAGACCTTAAAATAGCTGCTCACCGGTCATGACCTTACCGCATGCCCCAATCCTAATAAATACGACAAACCTGTGGAGAAAAGGAACTAAAGGACCACTACTCTGGTCTACATCAACCATGACATACATATTCGTTACGCATACTAAGTGGGGAAAAAAGGCCTAAATACACAATCCAATCATTACACTTAATACCCAATCCTCCTGTAAGCGGGAAAAAGGCCTAAAACAAAACATCACAGAGAAACAGAAACATACTGAAATACAACAAACTATACCTAACCGCATTATTCCAGGGATGGTGGGTGGGGAAAATTAAGTTGGCCCCGAGCGCGGGGCACGGCCAGCGTGGGGAGCGTCCAGAAGACAAGGGGGCTCCCTGGACACTCCCCCTACCTTTATTGCCGAGAGGCGGGGAGGGGGTGCACCGCCCCCTCACCCTGCCCCTCGCAGCCCGCCCCCCCGACCCGGAAGCATTCCGATTGCCTCCCAGGTCAGGGGTCAGGTGCTACCAATCGGAGGTGGGGCGCGCCCCCCCCGTGCCACCACTGATCGCCGGAGGGACGCGCCCCACCACCGAGAGGCAGGGGGAGAGGGCAGTCGCCGCACTGCCATGCGGGCGTGGGGGCCGAGGGCCCCCCCTTTTCACATGGTCAGTGACTGGCTACCGCCCCCTCCCTGGCATAACCACACCAACCCTGAACACATAGACATGAAACTTAATTGTCTTTGGAAGGCGGGGGATCAGAAGACCCCCCGGCCGTATTTATTAAGATACAAAACAATAAAATTTCAAATTAAAAAGCTCAACTTTTATGCAAAATGTTTACAGGATATTAGATGCAATATTGTCAACAGGTATTTTCAATATGGCTGAAGTAGCAGCAGAGAGGTAAAAGCTAACTAAACCAACACTCCAGGATGGCTCATCCCCATATTCTTCCTCTCCCTGGCGTCTGCACATTTCTTTCCTAAGCCTGCAATCTGGCTGGTTCAAAGAGTAGGGGTGTAGATGAAACTGATTTCCCCTGCCTGCCTCCTCCTTCTATTGAAGATTATTGCTTATGACCCATCCTCCTTGCTCTGGCATTCTTAAGTAGCAAAGCCCTCTCCTCCCAGCATGGCTCTTTAACCCCAGGGGTTACTTATCACCTCATCAAAGCAGACTGGCCAATCCACTTAACTCTGAGGAATCAGGCCAGATCACTGGAAGGCTGAAATTTGGTTTACAGACAAGAAAGTCTTATAACTTATTTTCTGTATGTTTTAGGTTACATTCAACAATAGTATATTGTTGGATTTATCAATACCATTCTAGTGAGTCCTTGAATACAAATTTTCTGACTCTCCTGGTGGGAATTATAAAAGAATAACTTCTTGCCATGGTAACCAATGTGGCTGGATATTTGCAATTGGGGAAAATGACTTGGGTTTTTGCTGAAGGGGCATGCTGCTGAAGCCCTGTGGTCTTTGTCTCCCCTGGAAATCACTTTGGAACTTGTGACCCTACTCCTCGCGGCCCCCACTTCGCGGGAGCCGCTCATATTGCTTCTCACCGAGGGAACACTGCCACCACCTGCTCATCGTTACAGGACCTGGTTTTCCAGCGGAATATCTACACAGATGCCCACAGTGGGACTGCGAGGACCAACGTGCAGTGTGGCTTGATCTGCCGCAGCTGGTCCTCTTCCCGCCTCCACCTTGCTCTTTAAAATCTGGGCTGGCCATTCATACCTGTGTTTGCTGAAGGGGTGTGCTGCTGAAGCCCTGTGGTCTTTGTCTCCCATGGAAATCACTTTGGAACTTGTGACCTTACTCCTCGCGGCCCCCGCTTCGCGGGAGCCGCTCGTGTTGCTTCTCACCGAGGGAGCGCTGCCACCACCTGCTCATCGTTACAGGACCTGGTTTTCTGGCGGAATATCTACACAGAGGCCCACAGCGGGACTGCGAGGACAAGCGTGCAGTGCGGCTTGATCTGCCGCAGCTGGTCCTCTTCCCGCCTCCACCTTGCTCTTTAAAATCTGGGCTGGCCATTCATATCTGTGTTTGCTGAAGGGGCGTGCTGCTGAAGCCCTGTGGTCTTTGTCTCCCCTGGAAATCACTTTGGAACTTGTGACCCTACTCCTCGCGGCCCACGCTTCGCGGGAGCCGCTTGTATTGCTTCTCACCGAGGGAGCGCTGCCACCACCTGCTCATCGTTACAGGACCTGGTTTTCCAGCGGAATATCTACACAGAGGCCCACAGCGGGACTGCGAGGACCAGCGTGCAGTGCGGTTTGATCTGCCGCAGATGGTCCTCTTCCCGCCTCTACCTTGTTCTTTAAAATCTGGGCTGGCCATTCATACCTGTGTTTGCTGAAGGTGCGTGGTTACTCCCACTATAAAGGTCATCCTTCATTTCCGGCCCACGGGACACGCGCGGAAGCGCCTGGGCGAAGCCCGGGCCAAGGGCGGGCCTGTATGTGCCCGTTCGTGACTGAGAGAGACTGGACTGGCCCCCCACTCTAAGCCCTGATTTTGTCTAATTTATAAATTATATTTTGCTTCTGTATAGGATCCTGCCTTTTACATTACACTTATTTGTATGCTGTACGTGCCTTCGTGTCCACGCCCAGGGTCCAGCTAACATCACATCATGTCTACCCGAGGCTCACGGAGCAAAACGGCAGCGGGGGGGACAAAGAAAAACTTACAGGCCCAATAGATAGTTTTGTCATCAGGGCAAATTCGTTTATTGATCAAGAGATCATCCATATGGAACGCAGAGTCTCCCAAGAGCTTGCCCTGGCAAGAAAAAGATCTTCCCTGGGTCCTATTTCAGCTGCTAGAACCCCCGTTAATGCTAACGATAGAGCCCTTGTGCATGCCCAAGCTGAAATCCATACTGTACCGAAAGAGGTGGACCTATCAGTCTCCCAACTCTTAACCGACTCACAGCTAAGTCTTGCCTTGGAAAAATCCCTGAATGTAACCTTAAATCTATCAGTAGGCAACAATGTTAGTGGGCAATCTATGGGGAGGAGGGAGGGTGCCTTTTCCAAAAAAGAAAAAAAGGATAAAAAAAGGGCAAAAACAAGAATACTAAAAATACTGGAGTAATAATAAATGTACCTGACATTACTAGTGAGGAATCTGACCAAATAGCACCACCGGGTCAAGCACATCCAGATTTGGACTCGACTAACGGGGACGTCGGCTCAGTGAGCCTCGAGGCTTCTCCTATCCTTGTGGGTGACACCGAAGTTGACGAAACCGAGGGCCGACTTCTAACTAAAATGGGTGAACTACTCAAATTCCATATTTCCCCTCTAGAGGCCAGATTGTCCTGTATAGAGAAACAGCTAGCCAAAGTATGTGTATTCATCAAAAATGGAACTACTAAAGTGTTACCTAAAAAAGGGGCTAACAAACCGAATCAATCCTCTAACCCTCAAACTAATAAATCGGTCGCGCCCCCTACAATTATAAATACTTTAGCTACCCCAGTGGTGCAGACAAAACCAAAGACCCCTATAGACACAGAATAATAATGGAGTTAACTTTAAGAATCCCTCTACACATCTCAGTCAGGAAGAGCGATCAATTGGGGTTCTGTCCGTACCTCTCAATAGAACACAAAATAAGGGTGGAGGAGACGCCAGACCCATGGTGAACTTACCGCCTGAGTCAGCCCCCTATGTGGTGATTATGACGGGGGTCCCAGAGTTGGCTGACCTCAAGGAGGAAGCAAATTGGTCATTGAAAAACAAGGTCCAACACTGGCTAAATAGCAACAGACCGCCACCGCCAAACCGTGCAAGCAGGATCTTAACGGTCCGCAGGGTATACTGGATAGGAAATTAAAGGAAAACAATCCGGGGCAATTGTATCGTGGTAAATTTTGAGGACCCACATACAGTTGACCACATCTGTTCATGGAATATGCAAGGCGGAACTGAAGGCATTGAGACTAAACGCCTCTCCTTTTTCTATTCCCCCAGCTGGCGTTCTGGTTTTGACTATGATGCTTACGAGGGAAACTGGCGTAGAGTAGGCAGACGCGACTGGGGGGTGATTCGGGGGACTGGAGCGGCAACTTTAATTTCAATAGAGATCGTCCTTTTAGAGATACCTGGAGAGGTATCCAGACTACCAATATATATGATTGTCTGGAGATGGTAGACTGACTGGCTGCGGCCCCCGAGGGCAAAGATATGGATCTAGTAGTAACCCCTAGCTTTTCATGTCCCATATTAAACGAGAAGTTAAGGATAAGCCCACCAGAAAAAACCTTCACCGAGATGCCCAGTATAAGCAGCCCAATTCGTAGTCTGTTACCCGTTGAGATTTTGGGGGACCATGATGTTAGACTAGCTCATATACCTAGTCCAGGCCGAACCTTTCACCCTAGCATGCAAGATGTAGGGATACCACGATATGCCCAAAGGGTTAGGTTGGGGCTATTATCATGGAACATAGCGGGCCTTTCGAACAAAGCAAAGGACCCAACTTTCCTGGAATTTGTAGATCATTTTGAAGTAATCTGCTTGCAGGAATGTTGGGAGAAGGTTGAGATACACCTAGTGGGTTACCGCACATACTTTTTAGCAGCACAACCTAATAACAGAGGGAGATGCTCCGGGGGGTTATGTACGCTCCGGGGGGTTATGTACTTTTATCTCTAATAAAATTAATCTAACTACTAACTGCCTATTTAATGGGGGCTCACAGTATTTTCAGGTCCTTTCCCTAAGGTCAGGTGAAAATCATCCTATTCTTCTGATAAACCTATATAACAACATCCCAAAGGCAGACCAACATAGGGCCTTAGAGGAATGAAATGAAGCCATGCATAGGGGATTGGGATCTGATCAGAATGAACGCTTTATTATACTGACGGGGGACTTCAATTGCCATTTATGTACACATAGTGATATGGGGACTTGTGGTATGGTGAATCTTAGGGGTGATCCCTGTACACACTTCAAGCACTCTGCGCTCGGGGATTTATTAAATCATTTAATATTTGAGTGGGACCTGGGTTTTGTAAATGAATTCTGTGACCCACCAATTGATTTCAAACCCACATTTTTTGGTCGGGGGACAAGGTCTATTATTGATTACACATTGGTTTCTACAAGCCACCATCGTAGTGTACTCTCATTTAACACAGAGCACATCGCACTCAGCGACCACTATCCAATCAGCTCTAGCTATGAATTGGGGTGGGACGGTAGGAAAGCTCCAAATGTAGCGGAAAACATATATTTACATGGGCTTTCCTTGGCCAGAACAAATGGTTATGTAATCAAATGGAACAAGGTAAACCCGGTTAACTTTTTAAAGAATTTAGTAGAGGTCCAGAAAGATGATTTTATGATTTGCCTAGTGGAGAATCCTAATTCTACAAAGGTTATCACAGCCTTCCAAAAAATCTCAGCCCATATTAGTAATAATTTAACTGGTCCAGTCCGAAAAGTGGGGCAGAGCAAAACTGAGGGCTGGTTTAACCAAGAGTGTTCAAAAGCACACTCCCATCTGATTCAATCACTAAAAAAAGCTCCAAGAAACCTACTTGATATTAGAGTAGCTAGGGCATCCTACAAGGCTGCCATACAAAAACGGAGGAAAGATTTGAAGCAGGCAGCATGGGATGCATTAATTAAGGCGAGCGCACTTAATGATACCACTGCATTTTGGAATGCAGTCAACGCCCCATTTTTTGTGGAAAGGAACTCTGACCAGTTAGAGATTGCGATAGAGGAACATCTTTGGGTAAAATATTTTACCGAGCTATACCACCAAGAGACTCGACCTGGATCAATGAGTTCAGGATTGGGCCAGTCGAGAACTACAGAACCTGGGGAATTAGATCTATTTCCCCTCAATGTATTCTTCTCTCTAGCAGAAGTTGAATCAGCTTTAGCAGACAGTATAAACAGCAAAGCACCGGGACCAGATGGCATTCCAATTGACATCTACCAGGATAACATCGCCCTGTGGGCACCGCTTCTGACCAATGTTTTAAATAGCTATAACATCAAAGGCTTTCCAACTACTTGGCAGGAAGCTATTGTAGTGACAATATTTAAAAAGGGGGATCGAAACGACCCTAAATGCTACAGGCCGATCTCCCTCCTCCATTCATTGATGAAGGTGGCGGGTAGAATTCTCTTAAATCGTCTCTAGATATGGGCTGAGGAGAAAGCTGTCCTTTCCAAATTTCAGTATGGCTTTAGGTCAGGCCTTGGTACTGTCCAACAAGGCCTAAATTTGGCATTGCTAGTAGGTAAATATACGGCAGCAAAGAAGGGTAATCTATTCATGACCTTTGTAGATCTTAGCTCGGCCTGTGATTGCCTGAACCATGACATCATGTGGGCTACCTTAGCTGATCTAGGCATTGATTTTAACATCCTTAATTTTCTTAAAGAGTTATACAGAGGAGCAGGGGCTAAAGTCCGCTATGGGAAAACAGACGAATGTACGTCTAAATTCCCAATTGGGAAAGGCGTTCTCCAGGGATGTATCCTAGCTCCATTTCTTTTTAATTTGTACATTAATGGGGTGGCAGACCATTTAATAAAATTGGAGGTGGATTACCCCCAAATTGATGGAGAACGTGTCCCTATTTTACTGTATGCCGACGATGCGGTTATTATGGTCAGAACTCAAATAGGTCTCCGGAAGGCTTTAATCCGCTTCTCGGCATACATGGGTGACAGAGGCCTAAAGATCAATATAGGGAAGACTTTTACCATGTGCTCCTCGAACAAGGTAAAAATGACCTGTAATACTCATTTGGAAAAATCAAATATTGGCTTAACTAATACTTTCTCATACTTGGGGATTGTTTTTCACAAAAGGGGTACCTGGAAATCAGCCATCATGACTAGGAACTTAGCTTTCTCACGGGCTATTGGTGTTTTGAAATAGTTTGCAAATAAGCTAGGGGACAGACAAGTACGCATCCTGATTGATATTTACCGGGCCAAATGTGTATCGACGGCAGTGTATGGAGCTGGCATATGGGGGGTGGCAGATTGTCATGATATTCAAACAAGGGAAAATGGTTTCCTATGTTACTTGCTTGCTGTCCCCGTTCCACCTCCACTTACGTCTGCCATAAGGAACTGGCTTTACCCTTCATTTCAGATCTAATTAAAATTAGCCCTATGTTGCTGTGGCATAAGATCTGGAATTCAACTGAAACTGTTTTTAATAGGGTGATCATTGCGGACTGTATTAAACTTGAAGGGTCTAAATAGATCAAGTGGCTCTCCTATGTTCAGGAATTTTGCAAAACCTTAGGGTGCCCTGAATTTTTTAATTCACCTTTGACATTGTCTTCAATCTCCAGAAAGGCATTAAAGGAATCTTGCCTTGCCCTTCTGGAAGATCGACGTTGGTGCCTAGAGGGGAAAAAGCCCTTGGTTATTCATCATCAATTTTTGTTGCAGAGTTCTGGACTACAGCTTTATTTATCACCCGACCAGACAAGCTATAGTAGAATGCTTTTAGCCCGTTTGAGAACTAGGTGCTTTTTTAGGATGTTAACCTTTCCTAATCCAAATGATTGGTCCTCACAATTAACCACCTGTCCCTGTGACGATTCTTCTATTCAATCAACCATACATTGTGTCTTGTTCTGCAGATTCTATGAGTGGGGGCGGAAGAGATATCTATTACCCCTACTTAAGTTCTGGAACTTGAGACAATGTAGACCAGCATTATTTAAATTGCTCACTTTGTCTGATGAAATGCCTATCATTGCTGTATCTAGGTACCTGAAATTTGCGATCAGATGTAGATCTACTATGGTATAATTGCAAACCTATATGAATGTCAATGACTGTGTTATTTTTTAATGTACCATCCCTTGGGAAAGGCGAAACTGAATTTGTGACTTATGTTTATTTGTACATATCTTTTTAAACATTTATTGTAACTGTTTTTTCTGGACGTATTTACTTTGTCTGCTTTTATGATTTTATTGTAAAATCGAATAAAGCTATCTTTGAATTTTAATTTGACTTGGGCAATTTTTCCAACACCAGAGCTTATAAAACATATTTTATAAGGACCCTGCCTATATCTACAGGACCCCACACTCCTGGGCTACATAGGGGAGACTTTAGGGGTTCTGCATATGCGCAAATATTGCTGATCCTCACTCCACAGAGCTCTAGCACAAAGTCAATTTTGGGAAACACTTTACAACAAAGTGGAAGTGAAATGTGGAATTTCACTAAACCCAAGGCATCTAAAACTAAATTTATATGGGTTCTATTTCTAAATACCTGACTCCCCCACCACTGGGGCACCTAGGGGAGACCCTGGGGGTACCTAATATGCCAAAATATTAAAGTTTCTCATTTCTTAAGTGCCCCAAACACCAAAGTCGAGTTTGGACACAATTAGCATTTTAAAAGCACTCCTGCAACACAGGGCTGCTTTTAAACTGACCTCAGGTCTCAGCAGTGCACAAATGCGAGTGCAAAAGGGGCTGCTGGCCTCTAAACTGCCATGCCTTATTATATACTAGGGACTTAAATGTAGTTTTAATCCCCCTGCCGTATTATACACTTGTGCCTTATAGGGGAGGTCATGCTAAATATAAGGGTACCCTAACCCATTGTGTGCCCTAGGGTGTGCAGGTGTTTTCACCAGTAGCAGCTCCTCGAGAGAGTGCTGCGGGTGGCGGGCGGGGGGTAGTAAACTCCGGAATTGGGCCAAACAGAGTTGAGTAAAGAAATAAAACTAATTACGTTGTGCACGCTGCAACACCAAATGAGCAAATCTGAAAGGTAATTATCAACCTTTCATTGTAATGTTTTCCACTGTCAGTTATTGTGAGATGTGGCGCACTGGATACTATATTTTAAAATGGAGTATTTAACAAAAAGGTACTAAAACCTGCAACCAAACCCAGATGCATCCTTCCATCCAGTGCCCTAGCAAATTTGCTATGGCCAGAAGGCAAGAACTGAAAATAGGCCTGTTGCCTCTGCCTCTATAGTAACCGCAGGCATCATTGAGATGTAGTGGGATACTGACACTCAGCCGCGGTCGGTAGGAGAGTACCTGCCGGGGCGGTGACGTGAGGAGGGGGAGGGGCAGGGTGGGGTGTAGTAATGTATGGATAACGGATGTTTGCAGGTAAGTAAACATATAAATAAATCAAACGAATTTCGATGGGTGCACTGTATCCCTAAATGCAATGCAGTGCACGCAACGAAATTCATTTGATTTATTTATATGTTTACTTACCTGCAAACATCCATTATCCATACATCACTACCCCCCACCCTGCCCCACCCCTCCCCACGTCATCGCCCCGACAGGTACTCCCCTACCGACCGCGGCTGCTGACACTCCTGTGCCCCATTGCTCTTGCACCTGCTGCACTGTTCATAGCTCTGACCCTGCCTTCATCCACCCAGCCATTGAAATCCAAGAACCTTACACACGAAAACTCCTAAACAAATTCTCAAATACAAATACTCACAAACAGCCAGAAAGTTTGGCTTTTACTTTGCTTACTAAGAATGCCCCAGGTATGCTGAAAACTCTTGCAGCAGTCACCCTTCAACTTTTCTAAGCACAAACATTGCTTTCTATTACTCTGTTCGAATCTTTGTTCATGTCTTCCCCCATCTTCCATTTTTCACGGTTGGATATTATAACTAGGCTCTAAATCTGTAATAATTGAAAAAGCTGCATCTCCATAAAAGCATCACTGAAGTGAGAAAATACTCTTGTAGAAAATCTATCATTTAAAGTGAAATAAAACTGTTGTTGCCAAATGTTCTGGTGTCACATTCGGAGAACTAATTTGCAGGATACCAACGTGCGGTTTCCTCTGAGTTACCTATTTAGGAAAAACTGAAGAGAGTAAAAGAGATCTTGTTTCATTTTCAATTTATTTGCACATGTGCAATGCATTTTTTTAACTGTTTGTAAGGTGAAGGCTGTCTCCTGCTTGCAGTCAGTTACATCAGAGCGCTTGAGCAGGCTTAATGTAAGGGTCATTTGTTTTTCTGTAATAATGCTTTATTTTTGGGGAAAGCTCTCACAGCTCACATAAATACCCACCGAAACAGCACTGAATTGCAAGGATATGTGCACGCTGGATAAGGAAGAAATGCTCTACACCCCCACACTCCCCCAAACCCTAAAGAGGCTGGAATGCTTGCCTGCTGCTTTTGTTACTAGCGTCCAGGGACATCTTAAGGATTTTGGGGGCCCATGGCCGATTGTATTTTGGGGGGCCCTGTTCTTCTTTTGAGCTTATGATCCAGTTTCAGCTCTTTCATGCCCTCTTTGGCCAGGTCATTGACAGTGGACAGGCACACTATATTCATATATAGTGATGTGTATTTTCAATATTGTAACACGGCAGCAGCTCTCTAATATTTCTGCAAATCATCTCTGTGACACCCTCGCATTTCTCATATATGAGGTCCTGTTTTGATCTAAAAAAAACTTTATTTATTGATGTTGCATGAAACATTAACACATTTCCCTGCAAGATGTATGTACTATTCTTTCACACATCACTCACATCAATAAATAAATGAAAGGGAAAGAGTATTTGAAATAATCTGTTGGAGAATTATTAAAAGTCATCAAGGCAAGCCTTTGCAGAATAGAGCTGGTTCTGGCAACCCCCGAAACACTGGTGCACTGGGTCAGAGCCCATTTTGCCCATGCCTTAAAACGTCTCTGCTAGGGGCTGATATTGAAGCACCACTGTAAAACCGGCCCCAATAACAAAACCTGATATTGCAGCACCACTGCAAAACCGGCTCCCAATGATAAAACTGGCTCCTCACCTCTACAAAACCAGCTCCGCTCCCGGGGAATTGCCCGATGACAGTCGCACCCTGGTACGCACAGGAGAAATTTCCATTACACAGCAGTAATCTTGTGTAATTTCAAGTTACACATGTGATGCCAAGTTCGTGAAATTACTTTATTACCACACATCACGTAATTTTGCATCACATTTTTGCACCATACATGGCAAAAATGTTGTGCAAGCACACGGGAACTACACAAATCACAACTATTTGTGATCCTTGTGTTTCTGCGTTATTTTTGAATGGATCTAAAATGGATGTGAGGACAGATTTTGTGCTAGTTTTGAATTGTCCAAATTTGCTTAATTTTCCCATCATTTGGAAAACTTATACAAAAGCAAAATTTGTGAATTTCTTAAACCTCTACTCATCACTAAGTAGTAATGGTATAAACATTCCAAGAATTACAAATATTATGCCAACGCAAGCATTACATCAGAGATCGGTACCAATGTGCCATAACAATATATGAAGAAATACAACTATTCGGCCAGAGCCAACAGTACGCAGGAGGAGACATCATCATGCCAAGAATGCCCACAATATGTCCAGAAATGCCACCATTATGTATAGACAGTTCTCTCCCTGGTTCATTAATCCTTGATGCATGCTCAAATTTTCAAACCTCCTTGTTAATTTTGAATGTACAAATTTGCACATGAGTGACAGCACAAAAAGATTAGCTGAAAGTATTACAACTGATTTTAGCAATCCTAGGTTCAGACCGTACTGTCTGCACACCCTCAGATCTTTATATGTGTTTGACCAGAGTAACCTAAGGAAGGTGCAGTGGACACAAAAAAGAGAAAGTGAATCGTGCCTTGAAGGCTGCGGTACAAACCAGGCCATGCTGAGTAATACCTAGGCCTTACCAGTGGCTTAGATGGTTCGAAGGGAGAATTCTGTATCTTAGTTGGAATCTAACAGATACTGAAGAGACTCAGTCTAGGCATTGTTCTCAGATGGGTGCTGATATCCATATAAAAGAACTTGTTGTTCAAAATACACTGGTGGACATCGTGGAAAATGATTCCCAGAACTAGATGTTGTAGCTGTGTTTGCTCAGGTATGAAGCCTCAGTTGACCTAGATTGGTGGGAGTTCCTGTAAAGTAGACTCCTGCCTCAATTTAGTTTAAATCTTCTTTATTGGCAACTCTGCTACAAATGGATCATACAGTGAAGTCCACATCTCCTAGTCCCTTCATCAACTGTCCCTCCCCAGAATCTCTACCCGTACATTCCTATTCCATTAATTACGCCTCTTGCATTCCAAACACGGAATGCTCCAACACAACACATCTTCCCCCTTTATAATAATAAATAACCCCCCAAAAAACTATATACAACATAAGGATAAAACAAAAAAAAAACTTATTCCAACATATAATCTCTAAATCTGTGAGGATTATGGATGACTCTTCCAAACCTTCCCAATCTCCTTGAATCTGCACAAGTTTGTTCACATAATTCTTCATTTCCCAGACCATTCTCTTCTTCAATTCCTACTTCATCTTCTACTTCATCTTCCCACAACCATTCATCAAACAAAGCTGTAGTTCCCCTGACATCCTCCTCCTGTGCTTTTTAAATATTTTTACATTTGCTATTTGACTCATATGCCATACCCGACCATCACTAAGTCTAGCCGAGTTTCTCAGACATTCCACAACTTTACATGGCTTTGAAAATACACTTTCTCCTTTAGCCACTTTTCCCCACTTCTTAGTTTTTACCCAATCTCCAACTTCAAGTTCTTCCATCCTTGTCACATTCTTTTTATCAAAATTCCTTTTATATACTTGTTGTGCTCTTATAATATTCTCTTTAACTTTTTCCGGTGATCATTCAATATGTTTCGTACTGTCCATCCATCCTATATTTTCTCTCATGAACAGTTCCCTACCTCTCATCATCACAAATGGACTCAAACCAGTGAGAGAAGGTGTGAGACGATAACCCCACAACATTTTTGTAAGCTCAACTTCCCAATTCTTCTTATTCTCACAAGCAATTTGGATAGTCCCTTTAATGACACGATTAAACCGCTCCACTGCGCCATTACTTGAAGGATGATATACAGACGTCAATGCATGTGTTATGCCATTCCTTTAAAAAAAATCCCCAACCTTCACTGCTGTAAAATGTGTACCATTATCACTAATCATTCTCTTGCGCAAGGTAAAATTCTTTAATTATCTTCCAATATTCACTCGTAACTCATTTTCCTTAAGTTCCACTTCTTCCTAATTCAAATCTCCGTCATCCTGCTCACCTCAGTCCTTTAACATCGGCCAATTTTACATCACTCCAACTTTTGCTCCTCAGTGGATTCACGCAGAGTTGCGCATCCTCTGTCCCCAATTTGTAAAGTTGACTCCTGCCTCAATTTAGTTCAAATCTTCTTTATTGGCAACTCTGCTACAAATGGATCATACAGCGATGTCCACATCTCCTAGTCCCTTCATCAACTGTCCCTCCCCAGAATCTCTACCCGTACATTCCTATTCCATTAATTACGCCTCTTGCATTCCAAACACGGAATGCTCCAACACAACACATCTTCCCCCTTTATAATAATAAATAACCCCCCAAAAAACTATATACAACATAAGGATAAAACAAAAAAAACCGTATTCCAACATATAATCTCTAAGTCTGTGAGGAGTATGGATGACTCTTCCAAACCTTCCCAATCTCCTTGAATCTGCACAAGTTTGTTCACATAATTCTTCATTTCCCAGACCATTCTCTTCTTCAATTCCTACTTCATCTTCTACTTCATCTTCCCACAAATCTTCTTTATTGGCAACTCTGCTACAAATGGATCATACAGCGATGTCCACATCTCCCAGTCCCTTCATCAACTGTCCCTCCCCAGAATCTCTACCCTTACATTCCTATTCCATTAATTACGCCTCTTGCATTCCAAACACGGAATGCTCCAACGCAACAGTACCTCTATTTGGACAGTCCCAAAGAGGACAGCTCCATCCAAATGTGCTTGAACCAACCCAAAGATTCCCAGCTGACAAGGGTAGGACATCATGCAGGGTTTTCCCTACATATCTTCAGCTTTGAGGTGTACCACAGCCTCGACCCGTATAATAGGTGTCTCAGCCTGGCTATAGACCCAGGATCCATTAGGCAAAGCTTGAGTAACATGGGGATAGTTGGTGTACAGAGGAGCAATTTCAGCACTTGTTTGAAGAATCATAGCTCAGAGCATGTTAGGTCAGTAATGTTGGAAAAACCACACGGTTCTGCATCATACTTTGCTTTGAACTTGTGCTTTGTAAACCTTGAAGGCCAATTGGACCTTTGTTACGGGCAAAGAGTACTTCTTTTTCCCCGGGGCCATCAGATGTTTTAAATAGATTAGATGCTGCCTCCACCTCACATCATATGAAATGTTTATACCAACAGTTGTAAAATAGAAGACCTGGTCTAGTGTAGAAGAGTTTAAAATGAGGTTATTCTTAATGCTCTTGTGTTTGGGAACATGCTTAACTTAGTTTTTGCAATATTGATTAAAAAAACCTTCAAAGAACAAAATTCTCCCCAAAATGTTAATATGTTCTGGAGAGAGTTACTGGCATGCAGAAGCAAGGCCATTGTGGTCCTTTCCAGGGCTAGAGCATCACATATACAGGATTTAACATACTCGTCCACACAGTTGATGTAAATTAAAAATAAAATTGGAGCTAGAGAGCAACTCTGTCAGGCTCCAATTTGCACTGAAGGTGGTCTAGTAGTTTCACCAGCAGTGACCTAACGCATCTTTGTAAAATTGACTTCATGCAGGCTACTTAGTAAAGATAAGATACCAGATGCCATGCCAAGGTCACATAGAGTAGTACCACGTTGATCTAAGGTGGTTCAGGGTATTTTCTTTTAAGGTTGAAATTTCCCCATGCTTTGTCTTCATCCTCTATTGCTGTGCGGTATCCCCCTCTTAATATATCAGCATCCTAGCAGTGGGACACTCTGAAAGGAGTAGCCATGTGCTTTGTAGATATTATTATTATTAATATTATCTTTATTATTATTCATGAGGTTCAAGAGAGCAACTGCAATTCCCTGCAATCACTAAATTCGGGTTGAGGCAAGATCTTGTTTCCAAGATCAAAGCAGTTAGTGCCTATTTGGTATCCAAAACCCATTCGCGATTTCTCATGTGGGGATCCTTCTACAATATATGTTAAAACGTGACATTTGTACATCAGAGTGGAAAGTTAAGAGCAAATGTTGGATGTCGGGTGATTACAAATAATGAGCTTGATCCTATAGTTTAATGAGGTATTGAGGAATGGACCAAATGAACAGTCATCCTGAGGGCCTCCCTTTAGGGGTTTTTCACAGCAAGGCCATCAGAGCCACAATAGCCACTTCTGTGTGTGTGGGGTAAATCCCATGTATCTTGCAAATCTGGTGCTGGTCGATTAACTTGCACTGGTCGGCATCGTCCAGGTTTCACACCAATTCTTCTACATTCCAGTTGAGTAACTTGAGACCAGAGAAATTATGTACCTCATATGAGAGAAGTCAGTAGTTAACATGTGAATGTACTATCAATGCTGGATTGGTAGACATTGTGTTAGGGATCCTGCAGTGATTTACACAGTAAAGACTACAGCACTTAGTCGCCCTTGAGATTCTCAACATTGGCTTACATTATTGTTCTATTGTTGTTGCAGGTGTTATATTTCATTCTCATAGAGGGAAAGACATGAACTAATGAAGCCTCAGGGCCCTTGGCATGGGTCTGTGTCTTAGGCATCTGAACTGGTCTGCCACTCAACACACTGTTATGTTTGTGAGAAGAATGGTCAGGAGAACTAAGAAATAATGGGTTCCTTTCCAGTGGAACTTTTGTTATGAATATTACCAAATTGCTCACTAATATTTTTTGATCCAGTAGAGCAACACACAGGAGTTGCTCAGCCTACCCTCATGGTTTCATTGTGACCTATACCCAGTGAGTTTAAAAATGGTATTGTCAGGATTTCACTAGGTGCTAATTTGTTGCAACCCATGAAGTATGGGAGAAGGATAAACTATTGTGTTCTATTCGAGGTGTCATGAGGACATTCAGAAGTGTAGGTGAGAGTCAAGTCAATTTTGTTGGCCCTATGATAGCAGTGGTATGGTTATTCATTTCTGTATAAAGCCTGGCAGGGAATTAAATATTTGCATTGTCATTGAGCTCCCTAGCTTGCCCCTAGCCGTAGTTGTTATTGCCACAAGGTGCCTTGTGGGTGCCATTGTTCCTCAGACTATTATGTAGAAAGGCAGTGAAAGACATGGTTTTTAATGGTGCCAAAGAACCTCCCTTATTGCCTGATGCAGTATTGTGAAGGGTGGTACTCTGGCTATGGTGTAAATTATTAGGTTTATTGTAGCCGATTGAATAATGTTCACTGTGTTGGACCTAGCCATTTCTGCAGTCACTCCCAAACGTATTCCCTTCTTCCTCCTCTTTTACTGACTTCGTTTTTGCTGGCATTAGGACGAGGAGAACTTTACCACTGCTAGCCCGTGCTAAAGTGCATATGCTCTCTTTCTAAAACATGGTAACATAGGATAATATCCAATTGGCAGATTTAATTCACTTATAAGTCCCTAGTATAGTGCACTCCATGTGCTCTGGACCTGTAAATTAAATGCTAATAGTGGGCCCGAAGGTGTGCTTGAGTCACCCACCGAATTTACCCGCTAACCATATCTCAGGCCGGGCACTGTAGGGCCTGTGTGCTCAGTTGACTGCCACTTCGACTTGGCAATTTAAAATCCATTGCCAAGTCTTAAACATCCCTTTTATTGTATCTATGTCACCACAAGGGTAGGCCCTAGGAGGCCCTAAGAGCAAGGTGCTGTGTAACTAAAATGCAGGACATGTACGTCTTTGTTTTATGTGTCCTGGTAGTGACAAACAGCTAAATTTGTTTTTCACCAATGTAAGGCCTACTCCTCTCATAGGGCAGCATGTTTGGGAGGGGAAAGATAAATCCCCTTTATTGGTATAGTCAGATTAGACATTACTATTTTGAAAATGCCACTTTTAGACAATGAACATTTCTCTGCTATTACTGCTCTGTGCGCCTTGAAGCCTGTCTCCAATACATGTCAGGGCTGGTTGACAGTTACACTTTGTGCATTCCCTCCATACAGCCACAAACATAGGAAGGCTAGATGTGGCTGAGTATACATCTACATACATCTGGATTCTGGGCAGGAAGAGAGGAAGGGGTTAACACTTACACTTCAAAGGGCAGTGGCCTTACCTCACACAAAGGAATGATTGCCCCCACAGACAGCCTGGCAGAAATGACTGGGTTGAAAGGGATACTGGTGCACTTTAAAGCTATTTCTTTGAAGTCTCCCCCAATTAATTTGTACATTTGGATATAAGTACTGGGTCTCTGTCCACAGCAAATCAGACACTTCTGGACCTACACTTAAACCCCTGTCAGAAGAACTGCTGTGCCGCTCAAAAGACTCAACTGGAATGCTGATCTGGAAGGTCATCTGTTTTGTTTGTTGGCCTACTGCTTGCTGCTCTCTGACTCTGCTGAAGGAGAGCTGGACTCTGACTTCTTCAAAATCATCTTCAAGGGTTTGTTGGCTTGCCTCCTGTTGCTTGTGACTCAGGGATATCAAAGTCACTACCCCTATTCCTGTGGTTGGTTCACTGGAAGTGGCCCAGATAACTACAGCATGGATTTTGATGCATCTTCTGCCTGCGTGTTGCAGAAGCAGTGCAGGACACTGACACATCAACCTCACTACGTTAAGAAGATCGCCACATCTCGCAGTGTGGAACCAGGAAAGGTACTTTGTTCACCAGAGCCTGCATGAATCCTGTAGCCGGCTGGTGCTCCATCGCGGTCGGCCCAAACTTTGACTTTGCCCTGGTGTAGTGCGAGCTCAATTAACCTTTTTAGCACTACTTGCTTCCAAGTGCTTTACTGCAATTATTTATTTACAATTCAATATCTTAAATTCTACACATTAGACTTTTGTCATTTTGGTCTCGTTTTATTTATAAAGTCAGACTTTATGTTTCTTAACTGTTGTGGAGTCTTTTTGTGGTGTTTGCACTGTGTTACTGTACGAGTTATTGCACTAATACTTTACACATTGCCTGCTAAGTTAATCCTGCCTGCTCTATGCCAAGCTACCAGATGGCCAGCACTGGATATTTTACGTTGTGTTAATACTTACCCTGGCTAAAAGTGTGGTCCCTACTTCGACAGGGTGCATACCTCTGCCAAGTAGACACCCAATTTCTAACAGTCACTTACTGGAGTCTCATTGGGGCTAGTCATGTTTGGTTGAGTGACAAATTTAAGCTGCATTGCTTCCCTTTTTTATGTCTGTGTAGCTTTCTAAGTTTATTTTTGTTTAAGAAAGACTCTGAGCCACTATCCAGGCCCTTACCTTCAGTGCCAGTTGTTATGGAGCTGAGGGTCATAGTTTCTCCATGGGCTGATGCTGAAGGATGAACCATTGGAATGAATTAATGGACTGTATTGATATGATATCTATTGAATATCTATTCTAATACTGTGATGTCTGAATACGTTATGCTCTGGTGAAATGCTATAATATTTAAAAGATTATCAGATACACTGGATTCATTTTTATTTTGTTTAAAGAAAGATCATAGGAATTGATTTCGGAGTGATCGGTGGAGATGTTTTTTCATTTGGGGAGGACGCTATTGCGCCTATTGGTTCAAGAGCCATGGTTCCATTGGTACTAGGGAGGCCAGGAGCAATAGATGCTTTTGAGTCCTTGCCACCAATCGTGATGGCAAACCCCAAATTGTGGAATTTGAAATGTGTTGGGCAGAATTTCTAATGGCAATTGCCGGCAGTGACCCTTCAGCAAGCCGCAGGAGTTGCAAATGAGGTGCCCTCTGTGCCTCCATGCCAGAGACAGAAATGAGTTGCGCACACTTGGAGTATGTGGGGAGCAGGGGTTTTGAGATAGCAATGGTCCCTTCAGCTAGTTGAAGCAACTGCAGCCCATCTGTTAGCCAGTATTTAGAGAGAGCGCCAGAGAGCTAACTGAGACGCCGGCCAGGAACGGCTGATCGCCATTCGGAACAGACGCCAGAAGGCTGCCACGAGGGAGCTGTGAGCCGCTGTACGGGACTACCACAGGTGCTGTACGGGACTACACAGGCGCTGCAGGGTCACGGAGGCTGCGGAGACAAATCAGCGCAGCGGTGGTGATCGCGCACCTTCCTGTTCCCGGACCTTCACCTTCACCAGAGGCGGCAAGGTCCCGCACCCGCACCAGCAGTCACGCCGCAGGAGGCACTGCAGAGGTAACCCAGACCCGCACCCGCCTGCACCCGCGCCTGTACTTGCCCGGTTTTGCGTCTGCACCCACCCCTATACCCCCGACCAGGGAAAGGACCTACATACGGATCAGACCCGCTTGTTGCCTGCTGCCTGCCAGTACCGTGCCTGCACTTGTTTGCTTGTATTTGCACTGCTCTCACTCACTCTCACACCCCGACCCGGACCCGGATTAAACCTGCACTGAAGCCGCGGGAGACATGAGTGTTGAGCGCCAAAGCTGAAGCTGCAGAAGCTGCGGCGGGGTTGCAGCAGGGCCCCCTTCTAATCTGCCTCGGTCTCTCAGCTGCTAAGAAATTCAACTATTGCCTGGCGGAAAAGAGGCAAGGCAAGGCAAGGTCGGGACTAAGGCAAGGCAAGGCAGTTGATTGAGCAACTGACTGAGCATCTGACTGAGCGCTACTCTGATACAATACCGAAGGATCCTGCAGAGGAGGGGGAAGCTGTGAGCGCGGCAGCCAAATAGAGGCGGCCGCGAAGTAAGAGCCCCAGGGGCCGGCTGACAGGTAGTCTGACTAGGTCCGACTGACCAGGGGCACCCCCCGGCGCGCTCCGCTCGCAAGCGATCCAGACCCCCCCCCAGTGACAGCGACATTTCTGCAACCTTCCCTGACCCACCAGACTGCCCCCGCTCTTGAACTGCCCACCAATCATCACCCATCACTCCATCATTCAATAAGCGCGGGGGGGTCGTGGTGAGAGACTAAGAGAGCAGACTAAGAGAGCAGAGCGAAATGAGGTCTGGAAAGATCAGGGGCTCACCGGAGCTAACTTCAAGCAACAAAGCAAGCAACAAAGCAAAGATGAAAAAGGGGAATAAGAAAACAGCCACCGACAGACCAACACCCCTCGGAATGGAGCAGAATCTTCTCTCCTTAACAGAGTCACCATTGGGCCTGGCCAATACCGCAGCGAAACAGGGGCACTCAAAGGACCTGCTCCAAGTGTCACCGGCTACCGAGCCTCTCAATAGGAAAAAGCTTCACCAGACTAAAATTTACACTAAGTTTGAGTTCCTAAAGGACGCAGGCTCAGCCATCTTCTCAAGCAACAAGCACCTCCAGGGACTGCAATCCCCGCTGTCACCCTTACCGCTGCTGGGCAAATGTGCACCACTGCACGATACTACCACAAGTGCTACAAGCACCCTGCCCCAGGGAACCTTCACGGTTACGGCTGATTTTCATCAAAGTGGCACTCTAAAGCATAGGTCAACAAGTGCAAGCGCACCATTTGAGCTTCTAGAGTCCTCACCTGTATTAGGAAAGTCCCCTGACCTTACCTGTAAACAGCAGCTATCACCTGCCCACTTGGCTAGCTGTACTCCAAAACACCCACCGGAGGAGACCATTGCAAACCTAAAATCCACCTTAGAGGCACAAGAAGTAGACAAACTCAAAAACCCGGACCCCCTAGACAGATGCTTGAGTGCGGGCGATGTAGGGGCTGGTCCGCAGCCTCCAACAACGGCAAAGACACAAACTCTGGCCACTCCCAAGGATATTCAACTAGACCAGGGCGGACATTTCAGGAGCCCCAACCACAGTATCTTCATCAAACCCCACTCGGCTGGTATAGGCGTCTCACCACTCACAGAACCGGGTAATTACGCCTCAGCATCAAGTCTCTCGCACAGCGCAGCACTCAGCGCGGAATCCAGCCAACACAAGTCCAATCAACACAACTCCAGCTGGGAAGCTGAACGCAGGGCCAGACCGTCTTACCCGAACGTACAAGGGCGAGAGGACATGTCAACAACCAACAACCTAGACCATAAAAACCTGCTTTCCCTCAACTCCCTTTTGGTTGACAACAACACCACCAACACTGCCCCAATTGCGAATCTCCAATTTGCAAATGAGAGAGAGCAGGAAAAAGCTCACAACATCGGAGCAACTGACAGAGAGCAGGGAAAAGATCACAACACCGGAGCCTGGACCTCCCTTCTAAATACAATTCAGCTAGCTGTAGAAGCTATGCAATATCAATCGGACAAAATGGATCTTCAACTTAATCTCCTCAACACACTGGCAGTCTTCACTGCGGGGATTGATGAAAAGTTAGGTAACCTGAACACCTTGATACAAAGAGCACAAAAAAAACATATTTAAGCTGCAACTGCAATCAGGCAGTAGACAAACTAGCCACACTGCCTTCAATGCTAACAGGTCTAATAGTGAACATAAAATCGCTGCACAAAGGCAAAGCCTTCAAAGAAACGGGCTCCACTAACTTTGCAGAAAGTAACATCAGCAGCAATCCACATGACACAAACTCAATTGGCCACGAATCCCTCGTAAACAAGGAACTTACCCAGAAGAGGTCTAAGTCCCCCAAAAAACTTAACGCAAAACAACGACGACAACAAAAAAGAAAAGGACGTAAGCAAAATCTGTCGCCAACCTCAACAAAAACTCTTCCCTATATTCTCTGGCTTCACCAAGAAACAAATGGAGACTTCAAACACGGGCAACCCCTTTGAAGGGGAAATCCCAGCAGCTATCAGCCTAACCCAGCCGCAAAACACAATTAGCAGCACTTTGCACCAGGAAGGACAAGGGCCCCAAGCCCAACCGGCTGCTAACTCACCTGGACACCTAGATACACACACAACAACGGCGACAAGTACTAGCCAGCACATACAGTCCACTAAGTCTTTCGCAAAGCAGGAGCTAGTTACTGAACGCCAACTGGCAGCCTTGACATCGCCAATTAGGGAAGCCTCTTATCGAATGGCCAATCCCTCCGAGTGCTCCAACCAGGTCCATCAAACCTCAGCAGCAACAAAAACACCTATCCCACCGATCACCAAGGAGGCGGTAAGGGAAAGACCCACAGGCCATATGTCATGCCAATCGCAAGACGATCAAACTAGGGCTACCCTTAAGACAACTGTAATTATTCACTCTGCCCACAGCCAATCTGAACAGTCAAAGACAATATGGCCACAAGAGATGCAAACAACATTGAAGCAACCAACGCCAACCAAAGCACCAATCCACAGCTCTAACACGCCAGGTGATGGCAGAAATCTAGTAGCGTATACTACTCCATCGGATCTTGGCGTAGCAGCACACGCCCATGCTACAAAAGTAAAATGGAAGGCAGATGGTAGCAAAATGCATCTAACCGAGATCCTTGTCTTCCACCCGGAATACACATCGAAAGGGCAGCAGGACGTGCTGAACAGAGGCAACATTCTCAAACTGATGAAATGCGTCCCAACCTTGGGGGGCATAAACTCCAAAGATTTACTTTTGGTTGAATTCTTGCCCGCTCCGAATACAAGCAGCCAGGAGGCGACTAGGACGACTTGGTCCTCCAGCGATGTTGTCGACCTAATTGCATCAGAAGCAGCCCAATTTAAGAACTGGGGTATCAAGCTCGTTCCTTTACAAAGACCAGCCTACCCCTCGCCACTCCGCAGAAGTAACAGTGCTGCACCAGCGATGCAACAGACTAACCCCTGTAGTGTACTAAGGGGTGCGCTGGGCAGATCACCAATAAAAAGGGAGAACAGCACTTGGCAGCAACCACTGGACAGGCTGACAATGACAACTGGCTTGGAGTCAGTGTTCACAACAGGGTGGCGCAAATCAGTCCCAAGGAATCATCAGCCTCGTACATCCACCACCGCCAACTCCAAGGGAAACAGTCCGGGGGAATGGGCAGAAGTAAGCACAAAGAAGGCATCTGACTCAAACCACGCACTAGTAAGAGGAACACTGTCCCGAACAATTTTCACATGCCCCGAAGAGGTATGACGCCTTCACCAACTGGGAGAAGACACCAGAGGATGGGTGCCAGTCTTTGGCATCTGTTCTTGGAACATACATGGCCTAACCTCCAAAATGGATGACCCGGACTTCATAAAGTATATCTCACAATTTGACATTGTAATGCTGCAGGAAACCTGGCTTTCGAGCACAATACACATCCCGGGTTTCACTTGCTTCTCAACAGCTGCGGCCAAACCCAACAAATTTGGACATCGGTCAGGAGGTTTGGCGACATACGTATCCACCACATCAATACCCTCGGCAGTTCACCTGGCCTCATCAACATCCTCAACCTTATCCGTAAAGATCAAGCTACAGTTGGGCACCAAAGAGGAAAGAGTCTGCTTTGTTAATATATATGTTCAACCCAAAAACAGAGCCAAAGACTCAAGGATCATCTTGAACCAACTGGCGGAGCACGCCACCCAATTGGAGAACCCACTCCTCTTCCTGTCGGGGGACTTCAACCAAAATTTACTTGGCTCGTCACAAGACGACGATGCTCTGGCTCTTAATAAAATTTACAGCATACCAGCACAAAGCTCCCCTCCAAACCGGAGAAAACGCCAAAATAACGCTCTTCTACAAGACTTAGAACATCAAAATCTCCGGGCACTAAACGGCAGATTTCTGACGGACTCCCCCCCAGTAGCTTCTTTCTACTCTCACAGTGCCAGTTCCATCTTGGACTACACTTTTGCCAGTCTGGCACTATTTCCATACATCCGGGAATTTAGAATGGGGGATCAGGGGGAAAGTGACCACCGCCCTCAGGAAAGCCAGCTGACAGCAAGGACACAAATGGTAATTAGGCCAGACAACATACTGGGGGAGATTTACACAATCAATCTAAGGAAAATCAAATGTTCGCCAACTAATACAACCACCTTGGCTGAAACTGCCCTCCAACTGTACAAAACACATACATCAGATGCAGCTGGGCACATTTCCCACAGAGAGCAATACACAGACTTACTGGTAAAGAAACTGGCAAGAAAGACAGCACCTAAAGGCAACTATAAAACAGAGCGTGGCAGAAGCAGCATAAAGAAGGGACAAAGAACACAACTACGCTCACAAAAAAGAGCTGTAAATCTATCCTTACGGAGGCTAAGAGCAGCGCCCCAAAATGAACAACTCCGAGTCACACTGAAAAAACAAATGGCTGAGCTCAAACACACAAAATGGGAAATAAAAAAAGACGCAGAAAACGAAGGCTGGGCAAAACTCTTATATGACTCCAAAAGCAACAATAGTGCCCGTTTTTGGCAATCACTAAATAAGATCCTACGCCCAGACCACAAGGACCTCGGTTCACACATTGGGGAAGATCAGTGGATTAACTACCTCGGCAGTCACTTCAACGATCCCTTGGGACATACAGGGGTACAAAGTAGTACCAACGCAGAGCAAGCACTCGCAATGATCATGACAACGCCGACAAACCTGGGAGATCAACCCCAACCCAGTGACACTCTGGCACCATCAGTAGCCCAGCAAATAGTCCTAATAAAAAAACAGATTAGTAAGGGCAGCAAAGAAGGCGCTCCAGGTCCTAATGGCATTCCGCCAGTCCTGTTCAAGGTGAAAGACACAGAATGGGCAACCATAATACAACCTTTATTCACAGAAGTCAGACTCCTAAACAGAATTCCAGACTCTTGGAGAGGGTCGACGATTGTCCCCATACACAAAAAGGGAGACAAAACGGCCCCCGATAATTACCGATTAATAGCCCTCATTGACAACGAGGCGAAATACTTTGCTGGAATAATCTTAGAGGAGATTGTGACATGGGCGGACTCAAAGCTGATTATACCATGGAACCAGACGGGTTTCCGGAAAAAAACCGGAACAACAACTAACATCCTGGCATTCTCGCTGATTATTGACGGAGCTAAAACAAAAAACTGCTGCTGCATTTGTGTTACATCGATTTCTCCGCAGCCTTTGATAATATCGAGAGAGGCATGCTGTGGCAGAAACTTGCACAATGGGGAATACCTCAACCACTTCTTAACATGCTGAAGTTACTTCACTATGATACCTGGGTGCAGGTGAAGCTGGGAAGCGGGACCCATCTGTCTTCCAAAGTTTGTACGACCAAAGGGCTAAAACAAGGGTGCGTGTTGGCTCCGACCTTGTTCAATCTGTTTATGGCAGATTTATCAGTCCGACTCGACATATGCAACTCCCACTCTCCGAGGCTGGGAGGAAAAACCCTAAGCAATCTATTATACGCGGATGACATGGTGCTCCTTAGCCACACACATATTGCCCTCCAGAATCTGCTGACCGAAATGCACAGTTACGCAACGGAAAACAACCTAAAAATCAACTTAAGTAAAACGCGTATGATGTCGATCAATACCAGGAACAAACATCAGAAGCCCTGGACTCTGGGCGGCCAAAAAATAGAGTCTTCACACGAATATAAATACTTGGGACTTATCTTTGACACAGAAGGCTCATTTGTCCAGCAGATGGAAGAAACCAAAAGAAGAGGGGCCTCGATCGCGATCACACTGAAAAATTTAGCAAACCAACTATCGGGGCCGACTCTAACACCATACTTAAAAGTCATCCAGGCTAAATCGCTCCCTTCAATCTCCTACGGCAGCGAGGCACTACGAGGAAGAGACTCCAGGAACCTAGACAACATCCAGGTAAAAGCATAAAGAACTTTGTTCTCACTTCCGTCCTACACCTCACCTGCCCAAATAAGGCTTGAGTTCGGCTTAAAAAAACAAGACCTTGCAAGACACGGAGCTTTCATTATCTGCTGCCACAAACTCCGCTCAGCCCTCAAAGACACCTTAAACGCAACGCTGTGGCAAGACATACAAAGCAGGGTTGAATCCCAGGCACGCTCCTACTTGAAGGCAGCTCTGGGGGCTGTCAAGGCAACCGCACTCTGGGACATGCAACTGGGGCACAACCCCTTTAAAAAAGTGGTTTGGAAAAACGTAAAAACTATGGGCCAGATGTAGGTCGGTCGGTAACGGCCGAAAATCGGTATTTTCGGCCGTTACCGACCGGTATTTCAGAAATGGTATGTAGGGCCCTTAATTTTACAGAATCGGTAAATTTACCGATCGGTAAATTTACCGATTCTGTAAAATACCGAATCGGTATTTTTACCGATTCTGTAAATTTGAGATGTAGGTGGGATTTTTCTGAGTCCCAAAGCCCCTACAAAATCGGTGTTTTACCATCAAATCCAATTTGATGGTAAAATACCGATTTCAGGTGTGCATGCACATGTGTGCATGCACACCTAGCCATGTGACAGACAGACATGCCCTTAGGGCATGTCTGTGTGCCACATGGCGCACATGCCTATTTTTGGGGTGCCAGAGGGTGTCCAAGTGACACCCCCTGCACCCTTGCTAAAATCGGTATTTACCGATTCTGTAATTACAGAATCGGTATTGCCCATTGATTCCTATGGGCTTCACAGCCCATAGGAATCAATAGGAAATACCGATTCGGTATTTCCAGATTCGGTAAATACCGAATCTTAAAGATTCGGTATTTACACATCTGGAAATACCTACATCTCCCCCTTCATATTTACCACTTCTTAAATACCGAATCGGTAAAATTCGGTATTTAAGAAGTGGTAAAATATAATTACCTACATCTAGCCCTTAATCCCTAATAGAGGATAAGGCCGCTTTTGCAAAAAGAAACAATGCGTGGATGACATTAAACACGTATAAATCCCTGACACCACAATCTTACTTCAGCCAGGGCTACCCAAAAATTACAAAACTTCAGTTTTTGAAATATAGATTAGGGATCCTGCCCAGCAGAGAGCATCAACCACCATGGCTCAGGAGCAATGGCCATGAAGTCTGTCCGCTCTGCAATCTAGCAACCGGAGACATACTACACATGACCTGTCTCTGTGAAGAGTTCCGACAAGTCCGCCGACAGCTATTAAGGGACCAGTTCAAGCAGATAGGGACCAGCACGTGAAGGCAGGCTGTGCTTGCATGCTTGAACCCTGTAAATATAAAACTGAACTGTAGATACGTCAAATTTCTGACTACGATAGAGAAAAGTCTGCTAAACTTACAACTGGCAGCAACTTCTGGCTCTGGGACCTAATGGACGAACTTTGGGCCACAAAAGTCTAGCCTGCCCTGGCTCAGGGAATACTGTCCGACAACTACCCTTGGTCTCTCACCGCATGCCTCTCGACAAAGACGATTACACAGACTATATTCTTATCATATTTTAAGAAATTGTTTTAAATGTAACGAATGTACTGGTTTTAATTAACTATACATAATAAATTTACTTACTTAGTATTTAGAGATTGGCTAAAGCAGTCGATGTGCTCTGTGGGCAGTAGTCTGGTTTACTCAATTATGTTGTCTGAACTGGGAATGAAAGAAGGATACTTTAAAGAAGCAAACACCAAACCTGCTTGTCTACCAACAAGTGCAGTTGTCAAATTACCAGAATCAATGTGTTGTATGATAAGTGCTTCTAGTGTTTTATATCCCTTCTCTTTTCTGACCTGGAGCACTTGTGAGATGCTAATTGGCATCCTAATTATTGTATTCATGGCTTTTAAGACAGGGAAGGCAGGCGGTGTTATGTTTCAGATTTTCGGATCTACTTCACCCAATGAAGTACTCACTTTGTTAGGGATAGGAAAGTCAGGGGTTGGAAGGGGTAACTGCATGCTCCACCCCATACATACTGTTCTGTCAGGGTCTCTAGGGTCTGGTGGGATTGGTGGGGGCATCCTAAGGAATTGTCATGGCCATAGATTAAATCTTTTTAGCAGTTTAGCTCTGGGCTAGAGAAATTGCAGTGCATTATGGCAGGAGGATTGAATGACTGTAGTTTTAGAGGGCAATGACACATTGCCATAAGGTTAGGGTGATGTCAGAGATTGCACTTTCTACAGACTAGTTTTAGCACCTTTGGTAATGAAGAAACATGTTTTTTTTTGCAGTAGCCAACTTGGTTTAGACTTTGGTTTGGCTGCTAGGCTAAGCTCACAGGGCTTTTCATACTATAATGGACCTATTGTTGGTGGCAGTGTGCAATGAATGATTGCTTCCCTTGCTTCCAGCTAGATGGACTTGGTTGGAGTTGCCTATTGAGAGAACAGGAACAGATGCACTATTATGCTGTAGTACCTTAATGCTTGGGTTGATTAAATGAGATATGGTATATAGAGTCTAGGTACAGTTTCAGAGAAGGTTCAGATCACATCCAGGTTCACGTTTTGTAGTATTGTGAGACACAGAAGGATGCCAAATGAGTGCAGAGGTGTGAAGGAGCAGCAAAGGTTCACTTATTGCTTCTTGGTGGGCAAAACAAGGCCATCAAGGGTGGCAGGAACAGTGACAACAAAGACTTTACTCATATTTTCAGTTTTTCCAAAAGTCAGAAGACAGAAGTTGCACTTGGGGCGTTTTAATGTTACTTGGTTCCGCAGTTGTTCGGATCGGACCAAAGAGAACCAGCCTAGAGGGACTGCTAAGTTTTTGATGTTCAATTTCAGAGTCTCATTTCACCATACATCCAGAGAGTCTGGATCCAATCAAGAATGAAGGCAGAGTAGGAATCTTACCACATGCTCTCTACCCTTTTATTACTAAGGGGAGGCGAGAGAGTGGTGCTTATCTGTGCATTGTCGGAGACAGTAATAGCAAAAAGAGCTTAAAACTAAGGGTTAACATTGAGGGTTCAGAATCACAAGGTAGCCAAGGCGTGAAATGGAGGGAAAGAATTGGGAAATCGGGATAGAGACCAATCTAAATGTCTGATGTTTGCAGTGACAATGAATACTCATGGAGCGGTCTCAACATCAAGGATCAAGCTATAGCTGTCAGCCTCTACAAATCTATGCAGGGCTGGTAACGCCAAGGGTAACAAATGGTAAGCTCCTTACTACAAAGCGATACAAGTAAAGTCCCTTTAATCCATTAAAATTAGGTAAGACATACTACTTACCTCCCCCATCCAGAGATGACAATCCTTTCTTATCACTAGGGCTGCTTCTACTCTAATCCAAGGCCATGGAAATCATTGCCACTAGTCTCAGTCCATTGAAATCATTGCCACTAGTCTCAGGCCATTGAAATCATAGCTGCCAACCCTCTGCAATCCCAGGCTCCCTATTCCAGCACAGAGTCCCTACCACTCGGGGGTTGGGCGGTGAGGGTATTGATTATAGTGTGCAGTTCCTGCTGTCCCAGATGCAGGTCCTGTTCCTTGGCCTCCTGGCCACCACTGCTTCTGCTAATTCCCAACAGGTAGATAAAGACAGATCAAACCCCCCTCCCCCCAGGCTTAAAAACAGGCTTCACTATGAGCCTTATCAGGTGCCTTGCCCTCTAGGGCACCGTCAATGGCCCGGGGGCAGGGATCCAATGGTGCAGACGGCAAGTGTGATGATGGTATGGCGGTGCTCTGGTGTCAGTGTTGATGGAGCAGCAAGTAGCGATTGGTCCTACTGCTATCAGACTAGTGTTGACCAGGCAGGCGTGAGCGCAGCATTAAAACACTGCATTAGAGATGTGCCTGACTGGTGAGAGGAGAACTGCAGAGCTGGACACAGTGGTGTCTGTGTTAACATGATTTCTCCATGATGCCTTGTGACGGAGGTCATATTTAGTTTCTGAAAGTAACGAGCAGTGATCATGAGCGATTATTATAAAACACAGGTGACCTGACTGTAATGTTTTTATCTTTTCCCTTTTTTATAAGCTATTATGTAAATTGACTAATTCAAATTTCAGAATATTATGTATTTGAAGGCTGCTTTTTTAGTCTGTATACTTGTTTACATTGAGCACGTGGTACTGTATTTTTTTATATCCTTTCATGGGCATTGTCTCGAAAACACTATCCTATAGATTCATCAAACATCCATTCTGCGATTCCTTATTAGCTAAAAATAAGGATACGCTAATAAGGAATAGCAAAAGGCTATGCATGAAAAACTCACAAAAAAATAGCGATTTCTTAAAATACCTCCCCATTCATTCCTATGGGCCCAGAGACCCATAGGAATGAATGGGAAGACATTCTCAATGTGCGATTCTCAATTAGAGAATCGCAAATTGAGATTGCAATTTCAAGGGTGCCAAAAGGACACCCTGCTGCACCCCTGAAATCTGCATATGGGTACATCTTGCACACACACATGCCCTAAGGGCATGTTTGAGTGTAAAATGGAACTTTGAAAAATGCACTTTAGTGCATTTTTCAAAGTTTTTGCAAATTACCATGAAGTTCAACTTCATGGTAATTTGCTCCCCCTATTAGCGAAATCGCTATTTTTTTTTACTGTAATGCATTGCATTTAAGGAATCTCAATTTGAGATTCCTTAAATGCAATCGCAATTTAATTAATCGCAATTTTGTGATTTCTTAAATTGTGATTTTTGCATTTGGGATGATGCATCGCTAATGCATAAATACCGGTCGCAAAGTGCGACCGGATTTAAGCTTGATGCATCTATGCCTATCTTTGTTGTTGTTATTATTGCTACTATATTGGCTGTGCACTCCTCTGCCATTTATATACTTGGTGTGCTTTGTCAAGAGTCAAAACAGTGGAGCACAAGGGGCCACAGCACAAATATACTGTATAAAACACGTTTTCTGATATGTCAAAAGAATGATATCAAGGTCCAACACTCATTCCGTCCAGAAATAAACCGTGCAATCCATTCAAGACTTTTGTAAAGGGAGGCTTCCTATTGACTGCTTACGCTAACTATACACAAATAGAAAGCTGTTTACTACTAACTAGGCCTGGGCACAATTTTGATTACGCCGGAGTAATAGGAGTCATTTCATGAACTACACATTACTCTTGTGGAATTACACAGAGTTTGAGTAATTAGGAGTAATTTCAGGAAGAAAATCATACCAAAGGAGCACAGAGCGAGAAGCTGCTGCCAACTGCTGTTCATGTCCAGTAGCATTTAGTGCTATTTTCTTAGCACAAAATGCATTCTTTTTTTTGTTGTTGCTTTTATTGAGAATAAGTGCAGCATCATACAGAGTAGCCATAGTCCAAGGACACAATGCATTTACACTCTTTACACTCTACATCATAAAGAGAATCAATCATTACAATAAAAGAAACAGTAAATAACCACTAACAGGTACCTTCTAGTGATTCTTGTGCCTATTTTGGACGCAAGAATGCATTTAGTCCCAGGAAAATTGTGCTAATTGCTGGATTACGCATCTCATACAATTACACATAATTATGAGTCATTTTGAGGTAATTCCGAGAAATTGCACTATCGAGAATGACGCCAGTTAAGATCACCCCTACTAATAACTAAGGGCCAGATGTAGGAACCCTAATACCGGTCGGAAACTGCAGATTTTGGCCGTTTCCGACCGGTATTAGGGTTTTCAGATGTAGGGCATGCATTTACAGAATCGGTATTTTACCGATTCTGTATTTACCGATTCGGTAAAATTACCGAATCGGTAAATACAGACTCGGTAAAATACCGATTCTGTAAATGCAGATGTAGCTGGCACATGTCAGAGTGCCACAGGGCTTTAAGAATCGGTATTTTACCACCCAATCCAATTGGGTAGTAAAATACCGAATCCAGGTCTGCATGCACATGTGTGCATGCACACCTGTGCCATGTGACACACAGACATGCCCTTAGGGCATGTCTATGTGCCACATGGCGCACATGCCTATTTTTGGGGTGCCAGAGGGTGTCAAAGTGACACCCCCTGCACCCTTGCTGAAATCAGTATTTACCGAATCTGTAAATACCGATTCGGTAATGCCCATTGATTCCTATGGGCTTCAATGCCCATAGGAATCAATGGGCATTACCGATTCTGTATTTACAGAATCGGTAAATACCGAATCTTAACGATTCGGTAAATACCGAATCTCAACGATTCGGTATCATCTCCCCTCCTCTTTTTTACCACTTCTTAAATACCGATTCGGTATGAATCGGTATTTAAGAAGTGGTAAAAAAGATTTACCTACATCGGGCCCTGTGCCTCCTAAAGGTATGACATTACTGACAACCTGGGTCTCCTAATAAGTAGGCTTTCAAATGAATTTTATTGGTATTTTTCTTAATGCATAACTCACCAGGAAACTGGCAACAGAAAGCAATTCAGCAATAAATGAGGGGGTGAGAGCTTCTTAGTTTCTGCTATTCTGGACATATTTGTTGTGTTGTGTGAGTTTGTAATGACGCAGCCTTTGTGGTTCCTGATGGACTCCATAGAACTGTGACATGAGCATTGGAGCATAGTGAATTGAATGCAGGTTTAGAATGTTGAGTTTGAGGATACACACGGAAGAATAAAGATGTGTTTTACTAAACTTTGTCTGTGGCGTAGTCATTGGCGAGTCCCCGGGCTGGGGAAGACGCTACAATATTGTCCATGACTCCAAATCACAAATTACATCCCTTGTTGGACTTAATCCATGTTTAAGGAATAGCACGTTAAAAAATTATTTTTCAAGACGTATCGGACATTCCTGAGCTGGCTCACCATGCATGTTGCTTGCTTGTCACTGCCCTTACAGTTGCCACAATCTGTATTTTACAGCATTGGCATTCTCCACAATTATGGTTACATGAGGAATGGCTCACGGAGATGTGTAAGATGGTTTCTAAGAAAGGGTTGTTTGCAACCTAATGGACAAAGCTGATTTTTTTCTTGTTATTTGGTCCAGATTTTTACAGGTTACCCCGCCCCCATAATTTGCATTCATTTGCATGGATTCTAAATTCTTCGTAATCACCATTATTTTGCCACCATTCTCTACCCACCTGTATTATTATACCTGGAATTTGCTAAACCGGTTTATTTTCCCTGTTTTGTAATCTGTCTTTTCATCCCTCCTCTATCTCGCTCCTTCTTCATTTCTTCTCCTTACTTTCTTCTTTCTATAGCTTATTTCCTCTCACCCCTTTCTCCTTTTTTCCATCTTTTCTTAAATATTGTATATAATTACTGGGCCTAACTCACAAACGGACTCCCCGGTCACAACTGAGGCCTCGCAGTTGTGACGAGGGTCCCACACTCGTGGCGGGACCTACGCAATGGAAACCTGCTGTACAGAGGTCTCGTTGTAAGTGCTCGACCCTCGCTGCAACTGTGAAGGCTCTTTGCGAATTAGACCCAAATTCAAATTCAAATTTCAAAAGCTTTATTCGAATTGTGTAAACAAATTCATAAAAGCATACAAAATAAAATCACAATTTAAAAATCATATCATTTACACTCATAATTAAAACACTAATTATACTGTACAATTGAGAGTTATTAAAAACATTTAAGAATACAGAGAGTACATTCAAACTATTTAAAAGGTTAAAACTAATACATTGGTACAAACTAGGGCTAATCAGTTATAATGGACCTTCTCAGTCTAAGTATTGCTCTCAGGTACAAGGTTACAGTACTTATAGTATAGTGATCATCCAATGTCCTTAACTTGTTATATGCTTCTCTTGATTTTCTTAGACCCCAAGATAAGAGAAGAGGTCTCAGAATTTACCGCCTCGGATGACTATAGAGGGTGCAGAAAAGGGTACAGTGAATATTCGATTGAAATGACAGCTCATCACAGGGACAATTTCTTTTTTCTCTCGACCAATCATTACATCGAGGCAGAGTTACTAATCTATAAAAAGTTTCCAAACTGAAACATGTTAAAAGCCTACGGTAATAGAAAGGTTGGTCTAATGCGAGATACAACTGAATGTCCCTGTGCAATGTGACGTCATCGTGGCTTATGACAGTTATCTTGGTCCTTTCTTCATTCCATCTTTTCATTTCCAGATGTTCTAATAGAGATTTTTTTAAGACAGATCGTGAAACCAGCTCCATAGTAGTTGGGTTTGAAAAGTATTTAGGATGGCCTATTTCACATGCAAAATTGTTGATGTAGGTGAACCATTTAATATTTTTAGCCCCATCACAGGCCAAGCAGTCTTCTATAATAATTCTATTAAATACTGTGGCAGGATTAGTCCAGACATTGTGCCAGAGTAGAATCGGTGCCAGTTTTATAATGTCCGAGATGTAGTGGAGGGCAACTTCAGCATGCAGCACGTATGTAGATGTGCTCATTGGGACGGCCTGTAATTATCCTAAGAACCTGTTCTCGATACGTTGAATGGCCTCCACAGGCTGTGATCCCCATAAACCCGCCCCGTAGGTACCAGTTGAGACACATTTGGCTTTGAATATTTGCAGAAGCTCTCTTGCTGGCCTGGACCCTAGCTTTTTAGCAAAATTTGAGAGTGCACCCGTTGCTCTATTAAAAGCTAAAGCCCTCGCATTTACCGCGGGCATCCATGTACCCTGTCTATCAAAGTGCACTCCCAGGTAGCAAAATATATCAGATAGCTCCACCATCTATCATCCAAAGTAATCGGACAAGGTGCTCTACATTTATTCGGTCCACATGACATGGTGAATGTCTTAGAAACATTTACATGTAGCCCCCTACCCCTCATATAATGTGAAAAAGTCTGTACTGCCTTTTGGAGTCCCATCCTTGTCTGTGAGAGAATAGCCGCATCGTCGGCATAGAGGAGAATTGGGATGGGTTTTCCTTTTACTACTGGGTAATCATAATATTGTTCTGTGAGAAAGGAACCCACATCGTTAATATATAAATTAAAAAGCAGGGCAGCGAGAATGCACCCCTGCCTTACTCCTCTATGAATAGGAAAAAAGTCTGAGCATTCCCCTCTTCTGCCATATCTTACGCGTGCACCAGCCCCGGAGTAAAGTTCTCTAATAAAGGTAAGTATCCTATTATCCAGCCCAATGTCCATTAGAGTTTGCCACAAAGTATCATGCCTTACGCAATCGAACGCAGAACTAAGGTCTACGAATGTTACATATAAAAAAAAAATGTGGCCATGAATATATTTAGAAGTTATTAGAGAAAGATTTAAGCCTTGCTCTATTGTCCCTCTCTCTTTCCTGAACCCGTATTGTAGGGTGGATAAAACATCATGCTCCTCTAACCAATCCTGTATACGAGCAAGAATGATCCTGCCCGCTATCTTCATGAGGCCATCTAAAACCGAGATGGGACGATAGCAGACAGGATCGTTCCTGTCCCCCTTTTTATATACGGGAACCAGGACTGCCTCCTGCCAGGTCCTAATAAAGCCAATTTTATTTGAGCAATTTAGTACTGTAGTAAGTATTGGCGCCCAGAGATCCGGGAGATTTCTAAAAACATAAATGGGAACATAATCTGGTCCAGGGGCTTTGGCCGCAGGACTTTCCCTTAGTGCTTTATAGACCTCCTCAATCTCAAATTGTATGTCTAATGGAAAGGGAGTACATGTTTTTTCTGATGCAGTTCTTGAGTGAGTGGAGTCTTCAAGGGGGGCTGAAGTGCTATAGAGGGCCTGGAAATGATTCACCCATTCCTGTGCCGATATGGCATTATCTATCCGAGGGCCCTGACAATCTCGATAGAACGGTGCATTTTCAGCCTTCCAGAAGGCAACATTATCCTTTAGCTCAGACGCTGCATGGAGAGCAGACCAAGCTTGGGATTTCAGCTCTTTCTTTCTGTTAGCCAAGGCAGTACAATACCTGCGCCTTGCAGATTGAATCTGTAGTCTGGTTGATGGAGTAGAATGCAGGGCTTTTTTAAGAGCAGAGAGTGCCCTAGTACAATTTGCATAAAACCACCCAGGGGAGCCCTTAACCACATTACGAGGGGTTCTCACCAGCTGTTTGATGCATGAACAGATTTTATTAAAAGATTCAAGCACAGAAGTTGGATCTTCTTCTGGTGACAAACAAGTATTAATTTCCTGTTTGGAGCTAGTAATCAAAGTTTTTATAACATTTTCTGGGATTACCTTCTCTCATTTAATGCAAAACCCATTTTGTTGCCCAAGGATTGGATTCAAATCGTACTTTGAGGAGTTATTTTGAGGTGGCTTATCCAGATCAAAGTTAAAAGTTACCGAGATAGGGTAATGGTCACTCACACCAGTAAGGACAGACTCCCAGTTAGTAACCAAGGCAGAATAATGGGAAGAAAGGAGTGTAAAATCAATAATTGATTTTGCCCCTCTGCCATTGAAAGTGGGACTACATTTTTTCGCAGGGGTACACACTTCATTAATGAAAGCTAAGGAGTAATCTCCCAGTATATTATTCAACAGGTCCCCTAATTTAGTATGAGAAAAATGGTTCAGCACCCCTTGATTTTCATCCTCCAGACCACACACACCCTGTAGACTCCTCGGACATAGGGAGCAATTAAAATCTCCTACCCAGATGAGGGCCATATCTCCTGATAAGCTTTCTTCGATGTTACTAAGGGTAGCTGAGAATTTTTTTATGACATTCTCTACTTGTGTTATGGGGATATTGTTGTAGAAGTTTACTATAACCAAGTTTTTTTGAGAGCCCCAAGTTGAGATTAGGATTTGATAATAACTACTATCTGTAAAGCTTTTAAGAACGGTTGGGCCCGTGGTAATTGATAAATACAGGGACAAACCTCCCTTGTGTCTTCCTCTACTGCTAGGTACAGCTGGGGTAAAAATAGATTTATATCCCAGTAAATGGGATTCTTCAGTTGCCCATGTTTCCTGGAGGGCTATAATAGAATGGGTCATTGTTATCGATTGCCAACTGATATCATTCATTTTTGCAGCAAGACCCGCTACATTCCAGGTGATTATGGTAACAGGATTTTCAGTAATGAATGGAGATGATGGATCACTTAGGGGCACTGACATAAGTTCAGTGCTACTTCTTTGAGGAGAGACGTCATTAGTATCCCTCATATTACTAGTAAGTTGGGTAGCAACTATTGATTGTTCACCTGTCAAGTGTGTTTGAGGCAGAGAATTTGCCTCACAGGGGTCACCCTGGGTGCGTCAGTCTAAACCATCTAGACCTGAAAGAGCGTGGTATCTGTTTACTACTGGAAGTGGGTAATGATAAGCCTCTTGCTGTCCCTCATATTGGAGTTTAGCTTGATGTTGGGGTAATATCAGCGACCTGGGAAAAAAATAATTTAATTGCCGAATCTGTATGCCCAGATTTCCATTTTCCTGGTACCAGTCATTTAGGCAGTTCATAACCCTGTAATCTTTGAAGTTAATTATTATTACGTCTCCACTAATATCCTTCGGTCTCACACCCAACCATTTTGTCCTTCTCACGTATAGTATCTCTCCATTAATGTTTGGTGGGAGGGGTCTATTTGTTTTTAACCAATAGATGGCCTTATTTTTAAGGCTCCAATAGTCCTCATATTGGCCTGGCAACAGTTCAGGAACCCCCGTCAGCACAGCAACGTAGGGAGCTGATTTAGGGGGAAGAATAATTGGGACGTTAGGGCAAATTCTGTTTTCTGCCCCAGTTTGGGACCTTAGATTGCTATTTCTGGGTATGGAAGTTTCCTTATTATTAAGCGGAATACACTCTGTCCTATTACTATTTCTGCTATTAGGTAAACTATTAGCAGGAACAGCCCTCGTGCATTTAGCCCCAGTATTTTTTCGGCCCGATTGAGTTTGAAATGAAGATGGCAGGTTATTGGTGACCACCTTAAGCTGTAATTGTTGCGGGGTATTTTTATTTTCGGAAGTACTATTAGCATTTGTTTGTCCTTTGGTTATTTTTGTCTTGATCTTGTGATTGTTTTCCTGGGGGGGGAAGGTATGGTTACTTTCTTACATACTGAGTTTTTGTTGGCCTGTTTTGTGAGTTCCCTGGTCAGTTCTACATTGGTATGTGTTGTGGTTTCCAGGTCTCCTAGCTCATCTGTAATGATTTTTAATCTGTGTACCACGGGTAATATTAGTGATTTAATTAGTTGCTCAAAATTCCCAACCAATTCTTTAATTAGGGGGAATTGTAGTAATTCATTATTCAGCCCATTTGTCGCATTTGATGTGCGATCTTTCCCTAAGCTTTTGCCATTTGCTGCTATGGTATACGTTCTTTTCCTGGTCTTAGCACTTCTACCTTGAAAGATATCCACCCCGCGTTTCCTCTTTCTATGTGTGCCCTGACTTTTTTGAGTTGTGGATGGGGATCTAGGTATTTGAGGATCCACCAAGGAAGTCTCCTCCGAGGAGATTTCTAATGGTGTTTCCCTTTGCAGTGAATCTTGTGTGGATTCAATCAAGATATCATGATCCCGCAATTGAGGGGGGATACTAATGTCACCTACATTATCTTGTCCATCCGCCCGTTCTAGAAAAGACCTGTCCTCATTGATTATCCCCAGGGATGCACAATTATCATTGACCAGAGCGGGAGAAGCTGCGATGATAGGCAGGAAAGATGGTTCCTTAGTAGTAACGTCCATATGGGGTTGATTATGATGTACATTTGTTGCAGACGGCATGCCTGGGAGGGATATAAACGACGGAAGTAAGTACGAATCCTGAGTGTTGTTGGTTCTCCCAGATATATTAATAGGAAGGAGAGGGGGCAGTAACCCCGCAGGTAAGGAGAGGCGTCTCTCAGTATGCTCAATAGCAATCGCCACTGCTCCAATAGTCTTTTGGAGCATACGGTTGATTGCTGTTAAGGAATGTGAGGTGGGCTTGGCTTGTTTTTTAGCTTTTAAAGTGGACATTTTAGTGGCTAATAGAATGCAAATAAGCAGTAAGTCCCAATGTTCACAAATATGAAGTTCTTACTATATGCTGCAGAGTAGTCCCGTGGTGGCCTTTAGTGCAGTCAAGGGCCTAGGGGGGTGGCCCGGTCCGGCCTCCTTTGGCCTCCGAACGGCCACAAAATGGCCTGCCCTTTGCCCGGGCTTAGCCCGGCACGTCCCGCGCGCATCCCGCGCAGCGAGCAGATGAACTGGTTTTATGGGAAGTGTGACGGCCTGTGGGCGGGGCTAACAGAGGGCGCTGACCAGATGGCAAAGGTCGCGCAGGGGCTCCTGGACGAGTGAGTCCCTTCAGCGCTCCACCCCTGAAGCAGCCGCTCTCCTCCACAGCACACACAGAGTCTCCACACAGTGAGCACGCCGCGAAGCAGCACCCGCGAAGCGGGTGCGGCGAGATGCAGCGGCGGGTCAACTCCACCAATGTCAGCAGGGCCGTGGAACCAAGGCAACAGCGGCGGTCAGGTTTGGCAAACGTTCCACTCCAGTGTGAATTAGACCCATTGTTTGTTATTTGTGCATGTATCACAATTAACATCTGTAACTAAATATGGAAATCTGTAGCATTGTCAATAGCTTGCTCAAGCAGTGCAGACTTATAAGATATAGGGGCATATTTACAATAAGTGGCGCATCCATGCATATCAGCAGGGATGCGCCACTTATTGTGCGCCATGCCTCCGCCACCATGGATGCGCCGCATTTACAATGCGGCGCACCATGGGGCAAAAACGGCACAGATACGTGACGCATCTGTGCCGTAAAAGTGACGCATTGCTGGAGTTCCGTCGCAAGCGTGCACAGCTCCAGCAATGCTCTGGGGGGCCCTATCTTGTTAATGCTGCATCAATCCTTAGGCCTGCTTCAAGCAGGCGCGGGGTTTTGACGCAGCATGGGCCCCGAAGTGACTGAGTGAAATCTTGTAGATTTCACTCAGCCACTTTTAGAAGGCGTTCCTGCGCTGGAACACCCCTCCCTGCGCAGGAACGCCTCCTTCTGGCGCAGGGCTTTACAACGTGACGCATCTCCCAGATGCGTCACGTTGTAAATACCCCGCACCATATCGCATCTGTTGCGCTGCCGCTAAGTCACAAAAGTGACTCAACGGCGGCGTAAAAGACGTGCAAGGGGCTTGTAAATCTGCCCCTATGTATTTTACTTTATCGTTTTAGTTCTGCACACAACGTTTTGAGAATATGTGAAGTGTTAGGAACCCCACTCTTGCCCTCTACATCAAGAGACCGGAAAAATAGATAATGGTATATTCATCTGCAGGACATTCCATGCGTGACAAGGCAGAAGCGATGAGGTGTTCCCACCAGGAAGCAGTACAATTGACACAAACGTGATTGGCTGAGGAAGTCAGGAAGTATGTTGATGGAATGTCTCCAAGGGCTGAGGGTGGCTTCGAAGAGATATAAAGACAGAAAATGGAACGTAAGGAGACAAAAATAATCAACCCAAAATAAGATCCCAAACAGTTAACAGAGGGCTTAGGAGACAAGGTGAGGAAAACAGAACTACTGTACATAAAAAAGCAGGGAACTAGATATTGGCCCTAGGAACTCTTTAAGCAATCATTTTGGTTGCAACTACAGAACACAGTTGGGAAAGTACAATGCAATGAAATAAGGAATATGTATATGAGAAGCAGTTAACATTATCAGAAGATTAAAGTTGTTGAAGAATAGTAGCATCAAGGTGGAACAGCTGTAGCAAACACCTTGCAATCTATGAACATCGTGCACTGGGAAAACATCAGCTATAAGAGTGGGGGATGGAGCATAAAACAGTGTCCTGGAAGCCCTGTGAAATGTGACCATTGATGGTACAAAGACAGGGCTGGTAACCAAGGGATGTCCCCTGCAAATAAATGCACGGGCAATCTAAACAGCAATGATCTAACGTGAGGTTTGGACAGTCTCAGAAATAACAAGCACTGGCAATGACGGTCATTTTCACTTATATAGTTGAAAGTTTTTTTGCCAAATTTCACAAACGCCAGCCCAGATACAGCAGGGTCGATACAAGCTTCAAATAAGAAGCTGATGACAGCAGCAGTGCAAGGTTCTGTTGTTCACTGAAAACAGGTAGAATCTGTGGATGCTTTAGCTCACTTTCACAAAGACACACACAAACACATGCACAAATATAGCACACAAAGCAGCTGTGCAATCCTCACCCGTGTGTGGGTTAATATTTGATGTCAGTGCATTTTGCGATGCAGGGCGCGCTACAAAATTTGTTTTATTAATAAATTGTTTACTTACCTCCAATTATCCATATTCCGGTTTTTAGCAATCCCTACCCCGCCCCTCCCCCGCCCCACCTTCCTGCCCCACCGTAACTCCCTCCGCGGGCCGCGGCTGATTGCGCCACTAATAAATTACAAAGAATAAAAAAGCACTTACCATCTTGTGCATCAATCTTTAGACAGTGATACTGTGGAAAATACCACTCTTATCTAACCACGTCCACCCTCTGATGCAGCGTAGGGAGCATGAAATGCTGAATTGGCAATGCATGCACAAATGCTTACACTGATGTACACCTCACTGGACTGTTGTGGATAGTCCTTCCTAAGCATGTCAACTGCTTAAGAGTGGTGAGAATCGCTGGTAGACAAAGAAACACTGCTACCACCATGCAGGAAGGGAACATGTAACATAACTTGGTGGTCTGCAATGCTAATAACAAACAAAAATCTAAAAAAAATAAAAGTAGTCGGAAACAAGAAAGGTAATAAAAATAAAGGCGATAAAAATACAAGAAAATCTGAAAATTGTCAGCAGCAGCCACGTAATAGCATGGGGGTGTTGATTAGGAATGTGTCTCTGGGGGGCAAACAACTTGGAAGGTCAAAAAATAACTTGGGCAGGATGCAGATGGAAAAAGAAAATGTTCAACTGCCTAACAGTAGCCACTCTGGTACAGTAAAAGGAAGGGAAATGGCTGACTTGTGACTCACGTTTAAAATGCATCAGACAATAATTTTAAGCAACAATATCTAATGAGGCGTTTTGTATTCAAATGCATACATTTTAGGCATTTTTTGTAATTCTTGCTGGACTTATGGGAATCATTTGCATTTCATTGTGAAAAAATGTCAAATTTTCATCTGAACTCAATCATAACCCCTCAGGTGCACACACTATATTAGCAATGGCTGCCATATGCCTCGGCCATCATAATGTCAAGAAGGCTCAAATCAATCTACTATCATTTTAATCTCCGAGCTTCCCTCTCACTTCACTTTAATCACAAACCTTTTTTGTTTTCTCTAAAACAAACAATATGGCTTTAGTATGTTAAGGAGGACCTTCATAATGGTTCAAATTAAGCCTGGGCGGAGTTTGTGGAGTTCCGCGTAGTAACAACAAATTTCCACTAAGCTATGCGGAGTTCTGCAAGTGGCAGAGTGGGTTATCTTGTGCGGTTCTCACTGATTTGTAGTGGCAGGTGTTTGTCCAGCTCTGTAAAATCAGAGGGTGCTGCTTCTTTCTGCCGCTCGAGTAAAATTTCTACTCAAGCTCCAGCTTTCTCAATGTGAACAGAAGGTTTCTCAACGGGAGCAGTAGCGACCATCCGCGACCGCCCCGTTGAGAAATCTCGTAGGGAAGCGGTCTAGCATTGGATTTTCCGTGCTCACGCTCATCAACTTACTGTTGGCGAGTGAGGAAAAAACTCTGCTACGCAGAGTGGAGTTTTTCAGAACTCCACGAGCTCCATGGAGCGCGGAGTGCAAAAAACTCTGCAAACTCTGCGAACAGAGATCACCGCCCAGGCTGACTTAGAATACCCAAAATATGCCAGAGGCGGAAGCCATATGTTTAGTCCACCAAAATGGCTAGAAGGCTCACAGAAATCTCAGCCCATGTCACTGTCACCCAATCGTACAGCTTCTCTCTCATTTCAGATTTTTTTAGCCAGGCACTGGTATGACTAGTTTTTTTTTCACCCCCATTTTTTAATCTACTCTTACCTAAGGGAACTTTACTTTTTTCTCTGACTATTCCGATTTCACTTTAATCCTCCCAAAAAACAGTTTGTTTCCCAACTTCTCAAGCTCTTTCATTAAATGCATCTTATTGCTCTTGTGTATCAGTTTTTTGTCTCTTCCCTTTTCATACTAGTATACTTCCCACCTGCCTTTGTCCCACTTTTTCACCCCCATGTCTGCGTTTGTGTGCCTTAACATCTCTTTCTCTGACATATTATTATGACATTCCTTCCCCAGTCTTTTCTTGTTTTCTCTCTTTTGGTGCGTGTTCATCCATATTTGCTTCCTTTTTTTTCTTTCAGGCCTTTTTTTGTTTTCTCCCATTTTTTGCTCTTTTGCACTTCACTCTAACTTCCCCAGTTCCTTTGTTCATCTTGCTATATCTTGCGTTCTGCTTTCTCTTTCTCTGGCATTACTTCTATCTTCATCCAACTTTCCATTTAATTCTTGTAGTTCCTTCCAACAATCTTACTCTATTTATCGGGCTCTACCTCTTTAATTATCTTCAATTTTATTTTGTTTGATTCATATTTTCTTTTTTTCTCCATAGTCTTCTCTTCTTTATTTCTCTCTATCCTGATTGCCTTTCTCCCCATTTAAATTGTGCTTACTTCCTTTCAGTTTTCCTTTTATTCAATGCTTCTTTTTCTTTACGTTTTATCCTTTCTTTTTTCTCTCTCTCTTCTATCCTTTCTTTTGTTCTTACTTTCTTTCTTTCTCCTTTTTTGGATTTCATTTACTTCAGTTGTTTCTTTCTTCCATTCTCCTTTCTTGCTTCCTGTTCACCTTCACGTCCGTGCTCAGGACACATTTTCATAAAAACCTGCTACCCCTATTTGTCTCAAACCTAGCAATGGTGGTTTTTGTGAACACTAATTAAGCACCTTCCCCTCTAAACTGTAGATAACTGAGTTCTGAACAAAAATCAAAGAGAACAATCAAGACTTGGCCAGCAACAGAACAATCTCAATAGAAGTGTATTTGAAAAACTAATAAAAAACAGTATTATTTCATATCTTCGACTTCCCTAAATATTCTGCTCCTAGATCAACAAACCAGACTCTGTCCTGGAGAGACATGAGGACCACTTTATTTCCATATGGGAGGATGCTGAGAGACCCTAAAGGAACCGGATACTAAGAAAGGCATCCTTGACTGGGTCACATCCTTCCTCTCCATCAGATCAAACATCATCTGTATACCCTCCTTCACACAACTCTCTTTCAGCATCAAAGTAGTTGCATCTCAAACATAAACCATTTCTCAGCTCCTATTTATCATCTACTTCAGCCCAGTGGCACATGCTCCTTACATATTTGTGCTATGCCTATTACTCTGATGTCATTCAAAATCCGAAGAACTGAGGGGTCTTTAGAGCTCATAATAAGATCTCTGTCTACGAGCTGTCAAAGAATAGATACTGTCTTATCATGTTAAACGAAATTAATTTTAAACAGAGATCTTAATGTGGAGAGAGTGGAAGAACAACCATCCCAGGACAGTCTTGTCCCCGGAGATTAGAGTACCACAAATGTCATTGAAACCTGGGAATGACTGACCAAAGATGTATGGATTCCAACGTATCACTATTCTCAAAGTAAATCAAGCCATGAGAAGTGATTTTCATAATTCTTTCATCAGTGATTAATCTTCCCTAATCTTAGATTGCAACAGAAACTCCAGGCAACCACTGAATTTGTTTTGTCGCACCTTGAGTATGAAAACCATCTTTACCAGGGAATAATACTCTCTGTACTGCAACATTTACAAATAATGCCACAGCAAGACAACCGCTACACATTATTTCTAAGACCACTTCTCTCCTGATCTAGAAATACTTCATTGCCTTCCAATTTCTACAGGTCTAGCATTCAAGATACTGTGCTTCACATATTAGGCCATATACAGTAAAAGCCCAGGTTTCATTCAAGTAAACCTAAAGAGATATTTACAAAAGAGAACATTATTTTCGGCCGTTACCGACCGGTATTAGGCTTCCTACATCTGGCCCTAAGTTCTGGAACACTATTCTGGCAAAGATTAGAACAACTAAAAACCATCTGATATTGAAATATCTTGTAAAGGCCTGGCTCTTTCTAAGATCATGGCAGTGATTAGATCAAACCAGCTTACATGAGTAAGCAGGAAACCAATGGTGCAGTTTCTAAGTGGATTTTTCATGACACATGCTATAACTACCAGCATCCCACAGCGATATTGAGCTGTTCCCCACCTCCTTGAGAGTGCCATATGAAGCATCAACCCCTGACATAATGTTCCGGCCAGATGGTGTAGCATTCTGTGCATCATCCATGCTATTTTGCCAACAAAATATGTTAATGCTTTGAAATGTCTCTCTGCATATTTTGATTGATAATATATTTATCTGTGTATGTTCTCCCTTGAGTTGAAAAGACTTGAAGTTTCCATGTTGGTGAATAATGTTACCAATCTGAAGTAGAATTTGATCCAATGCTGTAAGGGAGTGCAACAGTTGCTTAATTTGCTCTCACTTTATTATGTGCAAAACCAGCCTGAAACTTAGGGAGTTTTAATTTTCTGTAAGCAATACGAGGAACTTTGTTTGACCAAAGGAATTTAGATAGCAATTTGTCTACATCCTTATAGAATTTGAGGGGAAATTGAGTGGGAATCATAGTCAAGGAGTAAAAAATTTTGGGAGCAATGTTCATTTTTATAAATTCCATTCTTCCTCACCAGGAGAGATGAAGGGAAGACCACTTGGACATTTTATGTTTAATATACTCAACTATGAACTCGCTATTTAATGTCAAAGTAGCAGTCAACGATGATGCAAATAGAATTCCTAAGTATTTAAGCTTATATTTTTGCCAAATAATGCCTGAGTTTGGTAACATATCCGGAGTACAAAAAGCATTTAAAGGAAAAAATTCAGTCTTACTTACATTCAATTTGTAACCAGAAAGCATAGAGTATTTTGTAATAATGTCTAATAGGGAAGGAACAGAAGAAATAGGATTACTAATAAACAATAAAACATCATCAGCATATGCTAAAGTTTTAACCATAACATCATTGATCACAATACCCTGAATAGTATCGCAGTGACAGATATAATTAAGAAAAGGTTCAATTCCCAACAAAAATATTAGTGGGGAAAGGGGACAACCCTGTCTAGTACCTCTAAAAAGGGAAAACTGAGTGGAAATTTGACCATTAATAAACAAACGAGCAGTAGGAGCAAAATACAAGGCAGAAATCATACGAATAAAAGGGGCACCAAAGTTAAAGGACAATAAAGTTTTAAATAAAAACTGCCAATTAATTTTGTCAAATGCTTTTTCAGCATCAAGAGCCATAACTCCTGCAGGAGAAGAAAGAGAAGGGCTCTGCTCAATATTGTGTAACAACGTTCTGGTGTTGTTAGCAGAGAACCTATTTTTCATAAAACCAGATTGATCTGGGTGAATAATGGAGTGAAGGACAGGAGCTAATCTAGAGGCAAGGATTTTAGCATACAACTTACAGTCTTGATTCATTAGGGAGATGGGACGATAATTAGAGACCAGGGTAGGGTCTTTATCGGGTTTGGGCAGTACAATGATTAAAGCGTCCGCAAAGGAACCAGAAATGGTACCAGAGGAAATAAAATGGGAAAATACCTCACTCAAATAGGGCAAAAGGAGAGACTGAAATTCTTTATAAAATTCAGCTGGGATACCATCCGGACCTGGGGATTTATTCTGAGGGAGCGATTTGATAGCGAGCAAAATTTCGTCACAAGTAATAGGGGAATCTAAACTAAGTCTATCTGATGGAGAAATTTGAGGTAGAGTACACCTATTCAAAAAGGAATCAATTAAAGATTCATCACAGGGATCAGGTTTACTATATAGGGAAGAGTAAAAATGCAAAAATTCTTGAACAATATCATTATGGGAGATAGCCACCTGTCCCTGAGAACCACGTATCGAGGTTATTTGAGTCTTATTCCTCTTGATCCGCAAATAGTTCGCAAGGAGTTTCCCAGACCTATTAGTATTGAAACGAAATTTAGCATTGGAATTAGCGAGTTGGATCCCTGCTCTAGTACTAAGTATAGCATAAAATTAATAACACAGTTTTTGTAATTTAAGTTTATATTGAGGGTCATTAGAGGAAATAAATAAACGTTCGAATTTAGCAATTTGTTTTTCTAAATGTTTAACATTAGAGTTACATTTTTTGTTCTCATGGGCCATGATAGAAATAGTGGCACCTCTAATGTCGGCCTTAAATGCATCCCATCTATTGATAATTGACGATGAATCTTCAGGGTTGAACAAAAAATAGTCTTGAATAGCCTGTAGTAATTTGGGTTTATGTGTGTCATTAAGTACAATGCTCATGTTCATACGCCACCTATTTTGTTTGGTAAAAGGAGAGGAGATATTTAAAACAAACGAAATTAGAGCATGGTCAGAAATATCAATATTACCTATCACAGGATTGGTGGCTGATGGAAGTAAAGAGGGGGAAATCAAAAAATAATCAATCCTCGAATGGGAGTTATGGGGATTAGAGAAAAATGAAAAACATTTATCAGTGGGGAAATGCAATCTCCAAATATCAGCCAATTTGGTTGTGTGAAGAAAAGATTTAAAGGCATGGAATACTTTAGGAGGACGGAATTTTGCAGAAGAGAGTCTATCTAACAATGGATCAATAAATACATTAAAATCCCCTCCAACAATCAAAGGAGCCTGCCCCAACTTCAAAACTTCTGTAGTTATAGTAGACCAAAAGAAAGGGTCATCAGCTGTAGGGCCATAAATATTAAGCAGATAGAATATTGAATCATGAAGTTAAACCTTAACTATAACATATCTACCTTCTGTATCGGTAAACTTACTAAGAATCTGGCAATTCAGCCTTTTAGCAAAGAAAATTGCAACACCATTTTTCTTTCCTTGCGCAGGAGAGGACACAATATCATCTACCCACTTTTTTTTCATATAATGTAAAATGTTGTCATCAATATGCGTTTCTTGGAGAAAGCAAATGTCCGCTCTACAAGCACCCAGGTAATCTAAAATTTTAGTGCGTTTAACTGGATGTCTAAGACCCTTAACGTTAAGGGAGACAATTTTAATATTATGAGGACTAGCCATCATGAATTAGAAGGAAACACAGAAAGAAAGATTGCAAGAAAGCGAATGGGTGAAACAGCCATGGATAAAGAGTAACTCTATGTAGGTAGCTAGAAAAGGAAGGACACAAAAGGAAGATACAGGAAAGGAAGGAAAAAGAACAAACAAGATACAGAAATAAGAACATAGAGACGCACACCCGTTCCTCAAGCATGGTCAAGAACCGTTGGAGCCCATAAATGGATAGTCATTAAATGCCAGGGAAGATCAAACTACAATATTCAAGTAACGACATCCTGAGTTTCCATCGACGGTGAAGCTTGTTGTTCCAGGAATAGTCTTAAATCTTCAGGACGATGAAAAGATTTAGAGAAAGTGTCTTTCCAGACTATCATCGTAGAAGGATCAAACAAACCATATTTGAAACCAAGGCTTCTCAGTTGTGGACGAAAAGAAGAAAATTCTTTGCGGATAGCAACCGTTTCCTTAGCAAAGTCTTGATGAATAAAGATTTTGGAGCCATTCACCAAGAGAGAAGGAATATCTCTAGCAGCTTTCCTGATAAGAACCAGATGATGGTGTCGCAAAACCTTAAAAATCATTTGCCTAGGTTTGGTGTGGCGAGGATTTCTATGCGAAGGAATTCTATGTGCCTTGTCCACTTCAAACTTTTCGGAAAATTTAATATTTAGAAGACCAGGAAGCAAGGATTCTAGGTATATGCGACAGTCAGATCCTTCAACCTCTTCAGGAAGATTGAAAATACGGAGATTGTATTGCCGATTACGGTTTTCCAATTCCAGCAGCTGAGTATGCATTAATACTATTTGCTGCATCAAAGGTGTAAAAGAGTCCAATTTATTTTTGTTATCCTGAATTTTGATAGTATTATCAGACACTTTCATGGACATGGAAGCCATATCTTTGCGAATATTTTTCATTTCAATTGCAATAGTGTCAGTGTTCAGTCGCAGCGCTTGAATTTCTTCTAAAATTAATTTGAGGGAAGGTTCAGAAGATTCAACAACCTTAGATTTATTTGGGGGAGGCGATACTTGCTGTTTCCTCTTATTATTGGCAGAATTCTTATTATCCATCTTGAGGTGAATAAATAACCCAAAGCGTCAAATAAATGCAGGAAAAAGAAAAAGCACCTCAAAATTTTTATAAATATTAGGGAAAAAAATGTTAAATTCCCAAAACCTCTCCAGAAACAGCAGTGCAGTAGTTAACAGGGTTGTGGGCGTGGCTAGGCCCAAGCCAGGCCCTCTCTTTGTGAGCACCCCGCCCCCTGTGAGGAGGAAGCCGGCAGAGGCTGGGACCGAGGCAGGGAGAGGAACCAGAGGGCCAGCAGGAGCACTTCCCAACGAAGAAATCGCCCCAAAAAATGAGTAGAAGGTAGGCAATACTTTCAGCTTACTAGCGCTGCGCTGTTATCGATGTTCCTGACAGGAATTCGTCGTATTTTGGCTGATTGGGCCGATTACTTCACCGAGCTCCGGTGGCGGCGGCCATCTTGGTCGACGCGCTCGCGCGACTCCCTCCCAAGTCAATCTAACTAAGGTAGGAACTTGGCGGGCAAAGGTTTCAAGTTGGTCCCGCTGTGAGCTTTTTTGTTACTCAAAAACCTTATTCAGTGTGACTAGGTCCTGTTCACATGCTAACTGTACTTTCTCTTGGTGCTTTACATGTTCTTTCTCCTTTTTCTCTTAAATGTTTTAAAATTCATATCTCTGGTTACTTTTATTGGAGTTTTGTTATTTTGTTATTGAATATTTCTCCTTGTTATAAATTTGAGTGGTGCTTTTATTGTGTTGTGCTTTTTATTTTTTAACTGTTTTGGTGCTACTAAATATTTGCACATTTTCTCTACACTAACCTTGTCAGCTCTGTGCTATAGCTACCAGGGGTTGAGCCCAGGCATACATTATTGGAACCTTTACCTGGACCTAACAGGTTAGTGACTTTATCTCTTGTGGTGGACTATAATGCACTCTAATTAGTAATTCACTTTCTTACACTACAGTATTACACTTGTTTAGGGCTCTCTTGAAGCAAAATATATTCTTAAACTCTACATGTTTGTGTGAAGAGTGTGCATTTCTGTAACTACAGCGCCCTTCTGGACGTCTGTTCTTCAGAATCTTCCTCCTCCTTTCCACATCATTGCCTGAAGGCCATATTGCCTTAACCTGTCCCACTTTGTCTCACCTGTAGATATTTTCTTTAACTGATAGCCCATCTACATTGAACTTTACATTAGGTATCTGGGCATTCCTAGGTAGGAAATCTCCTTCATTTTGCACAATCACTGGTGATAATTGGTGGGGTCCACAGACCCTTGTGTATATATAGCATCTGATGTTTCTTTGGGGTCTGACTACAATATGTTACAGCACCACCACTCCTACTGGACCATGTGCACGTGGTGTTGATCAGTTTTTAGAGTGATCCTGTACCTCTTCTGGACCAGCACTTAGAATATATACCATAACTGGTAGTTCGATTTCCATTAAGATGGTTCAAACTGTCACACTTCAGTGCAGTCCCCATGGCTGATCTTATGACTGCCCTTTCATTGCCTCCTCAATGGACCCATCAGAGCATATACTATGCCTTGTTATATAATGTCTGCTACTATGGGTTGCTCCCTGCTGCTCTCCAGTGGACTAATAGTTATAAATAAAAGCCTATTCCTATTGGTTGATCCTCCGTTCATTATGTGTGGATTCCAAAGCATATAATACAGTAAATGCACGATTCCACCCCTAAAGTAGCACTCCACACTTCTGAGCATCCCATTAGACATCAGGGCCAATAAGGTATAATATATAAGTCAAAGAGCACACCAGACTATTCGAGATGATAGATCACCACATGCAATCCATACACACGAATCACTTGCAACAACGTGGTCGGAGTAGACTCTGCCATACATGCACAGCAGCAAATCACTTTCATAAAAATACAGCTGCATTCTAGACTTTGACAGTTCCTGTGAATGCAGGCCTGCCATCGTTCGCAGTAGATGTTAGATGATAGGAATCAAAAGTGTTATCTTAAAACATACTACATGGGATTGTAGCTAAGTTAGACAGCTACAGAATACTTGCCGCAGTCCAAACAGAAAACACCATGAATTAACAGAATTAAGGGCCTGATTCACTTTGGTGTAAGTTTACCTTTGTGAATCAATCTGTCCGTTCTCAAAAACATTTACTAAATCAAACAAACCAGGTCAGCAATGCGACAGACCAGATCTACTAAGCGACTAAGGCTATCATTGAATACAAAAGCTAAGACAGTCATGTTACGAACACACACACAGATATATATGTATATCATCAAGGACAACTTGGCAAGAACCCCACAAAAGTTACCACAGCACAGAGGGAGTCAACAACGCTTTTTCCTTTTCCAGGTAATTTATTTCATTTACACCTTGTGTAAAACAAACAGGACGGTCGACGCATTTCGGCTGTTGCCTTCAACTGGACCAGTGCAGTGCATTGCGGGCTCACAAATTATAGTTAGCTGAACTAACTATAACAGGGGAATTTCACTGTGTGTGTATGAGTGTTTGTATAACGCCCCTGAAACCTATGTTTTTTTCAGTGAATATATATATATATATCTACGCTCCGTTGTCACTCCCACTGCCAGTGCACTCTTTCAGGCGGGTGCTGGTTACGGTCCTGACTGGCCGATTTAAATTAAAGCTCGTTTTTCCTCCAAGTATGGTAAGAGAAAATACCGCACTCAAGGTGGGGGGGCTCACGCAAGAATTTTATTTGGCAAACCAAGGAACAAGCGTTTCGGCGCGGAGCCTTCTTCTGTGTTATTCATGTAATCATAAAACAGTGTTTATAATGCATTTGTTCAAAAATGGGCAGTAAAATGATAAAGGGACCAATTGCCTCTGACAAATTCAAGTGCCATTTTAAAGAGGCTAATCATCTACATTACTGCCTATACAGATTAGTCTATACATTTTGTAGATAGTATTTTAACTGTGATCACAACGTGAACCATATAAAGCGCTTAGATGCGCTAAAGTATTCCGCATAATGTTTGCATAAATGTAGTTATGTTGCGGACCACAGGCACAACCACATACACATACACATACTCGTGTTTGTGATGGGCAATTCCTCTCACTTGCTCTAGAATCTTCAGCAGTAGTGTCTTTTGCATGAGGTAAAGGCGTTTGTGGGTGTGGGTGCTAGGGCTCAATCTTTGTTTACATTATTTCATCCCTCCTACCATACCTCTCCTAATATGAATGGTTGCTACATCCGTAAGTAGTACCTCGTCATCTTGCCACTGTGTCGCCGGACTGCTTCAAGCACAGACGTCACTATGGAAGTCAGTCTGTGCAACACTGTCACTTTAACAGTGATTTTGATAGAAGTACTGCTGCTTTATAGAGCAATTTAATAAAAAAAAATTGGTATAGGTATTCCAAAATCAGTCTGTGTTTGCTGGGCTCAAAAACGGGGATCACAGTATTTACGACAGTACAGTAGGTGTTGCACTAGAAAGGGGTTTTTATGAATCGAACAGTAGGGCATTTTGTCTACCAGAGGAACTAATCCGCACGTGGCCTTCATAAATCTGCCCCGTAGTACCTACCGGTCAGCTCAAACAATCGTAAAAACAGGATGAAATGATAAGGATGACAAATTATTCACATCTTTGTAACAGATATTAATCAGTGACTAAAAAACCACTTATCTAATGTTCTATGATGTGAAATGTCACTTAATATAGCGTTAAGGAAAATAGATTTCACTAACAGAACATTTAGCCATGTCAATGGAATATTTCTCCTTGTAATGTCTTCATTATCATTGGGAACTCGCAGTGCCTGTGGCAGTAATTATAGGTTTTCAACCTTTAGAAAGAGTACTATTGAGGTTATTCTAAAACATTTTGTGCTCTGCTATAACCGAGTTAATAGGTTTTGCACAATTCTTAAATTATTTCATTTTAAAATAATGGCACAAACATCTTTTATTTATTTATTAAAAACGGGAAATTAATGTCATATCAGGACTATTCTATATTTCATTTGAAGGTACACTGGTAATGTATTTAGTTGACGGCTCATCATGCTAATTTTGAACACAGAGTATTGTTTATAAACAAGAACACACATACACACACACACACACACCCCTCCCCTTACTGGTGTTCCGAAATAAAGTGGAGTTCCGGCCCTTAGGCGGATAAGATCCCTTTGGTTCATCCCGGTGTGAAATATGTAATATTCATGTATATGATGTGCTGTCTTCAACAGTGTTAACCTTTGCAGACATTAGTGTGAATGCATTTCAACAAAACACTGTGCAGAAAGTACTGATGCACCCGCCTTTATGGTTACCCTTATCTGAAGGCAAACAATTACTTTAATGTAAAGAATCACATTTGCAGAAGGAAGGATGCACACTGCCCAAAGAGGACAACCTCATTCCCCACTTATTAGACCTCTGTTCTTGGACTTGGCTTATCCGAGGAATTGATAGCCAAAAATAAATATAGCTTCCCGAGAAGACCCTAGTGAGCTCACTTGAGCACCCACACATAGATGGGCTCTTTTCCAAAAAGGAAAAGACTGAGCCTGTATGATTGACTGGACGTGTTGCCAATTGTGGAGTTTTAAAGGAATATATGTGTGTATTTGAAAATGCAGTGGCCAAAGAAGTTGCTTGGGAACGAAGAGATGTCAAATGAGCTAGTAAAGTAGTAACTGTCTGTTAAAAATGGTTGGCTAGGGTATGCACCTAAGGGAGGCAGAACCCACCACTGTAGTCAGGGCAAGGGTGCTACACACACAAGATAACCCCTGCTAACCCCCTTGTTAGATTGGGCAGGACAGTGAGGCTTATCCCAGAGGCAATGCGTTAAGCGTTAGAGCAACACACTCACACCAGTAACACAAGAAATACACCACAAAAGAGACTCCGTACAAGGTATATCAAAACATATATAGTATATTCTGCATAAAACATAGACCAAAAGGACATGAATCATAAAAACTGTGCACCCTACGCAAATCCTGGATCAGTAGGCATTATCCTGTTAAGAGAAGTACTTACATGGCATACATTATGATATCAGGGCATGAATTGCAACATAAAAACACATAGATCACAACTGCTGTGCAAACCCTGGCAATCTAAAACAACCTACATCATAACATCAGGGTTGGAATATGCAGCAGTTTGGTAAAGATGGAATCTCCTGGTCAGGTAAACTGCTCTCCCCTAGCTCAGCTCCATCATTGCACCTCTGCCCCCAGCACCTTCTGCCTTCCAGGTAAGGCGTTTGAGGCCCTCCTCCACCCACAGGCTCCTGCCTGCACCTCATCCCTGGAAGACCAGTGGGAAAGCCTTGCCAGCCTTCTGTAGCCTTTGACTGTCTGATTGTGCCTTGTTTTGTGCCTTTTCTGTTGCTTATTTTCTTTCAGTGCTTTTTTTCTCTTTTTTCTCTTGGTTCCTTTATTGTACCTCATTTTCTCTTTTTTCTCTTTGTGCCTTGATTCTCATTTTTCCCCTTGTGCCTTTATTGTGGTTTTTTTCCTGGGACTTCTTTTCACTGCCCGGTTTTCCGCTTCGATCCCTTCCCTGCTGCTGCTTCCCCCATGCAATAAACTTAACACTTGCCAGTGCTGGAATACTTGTTAAATAAACACTATTCAACTATATAGTGTACATGACAAAGACATGCACACCTGCTTTATGAATTGCAGTTTTTTATTTTGTTTCTTTTATAGCCTAATTTTTAGGTCTGCAACATTTTTTAATTTTATGCATGGGAATACAAAACATTCTATGTACATATATATACAAACAACACAAAATATACAAATGATTAGGTATGTACAAAAAATTCAACAACTTCCATACAACTCATTCATGGCCTTCCATTCATACAAAACATACACACTGGTCCCAGTGTCAAAGAAAATTTTTAAGTTCAACAGATGTAAAGTCCGTTTTTTAGTCTACTTCAGATTGAATTTTAACTTTTTAGACAAAAAAGAAGAAAAACAAGGCAGTCATTTATCGTGTTGCCCTAAGAGTTTCCTTGGGGAGGACTCTAGAACATGACCTGGGACCTGGTCGGTCTGCTTCCCCCATGGCCCCTCCCCCCTGCGTCTTACTGCTCCCGCCCCTAGCTGCTCTCCCTCCCCCGACCCCTACTTATTGGTGGCTGCTGCGTGGCCACGTGCAGCGGGCGCGCCGCTGGCACACCAAAGTCAAGTCCGTCTGCGCCTGTCCGCGACCTGGCTGAGATTGTGCCAGGGACCCTAGTCCTCTGACCCCTGCCACTACATCTCAGCAACCCTCCATGCACTCAACCCCAGAAGGAACAACAACTGTCAGCTGACATGCTGAACACCCCCAAAGGCCAGTTCTCCTGCCGACACTGCTGCCGCACCTTCACCCACCTCTGGACCCCCACTGCTACTGCCAACCCACTGGATGTCAGTGCACCCAAACCCCTGAGCTGCATCCTCCTCAATGTACGCTACCTGCCACATGGCTGCCCTCATCCTACTAGACCTCTCAGCAGCCTTCAACAGCATCTCCCGCCGCACACTAACCGCCAGCATCCAGGGAACTGCCCTTGACTGGATTCTCTCCTTCCTCACCGGCTGAACTCAAAGAATCAGACTCCTGCCCTTCTTCTTTGTAACCACAGAGATCAGCTGCGGAGTACCCAAAGGATCCTCACTCAACTCCATGCTATTCAACATCTACATGGCCCCTCTCACCACCATTGTCAGAAAACATGGGCTCAGCATAGTATCCTATCCCAATGACACCCATCTCATCCTCTCCCTCCCTAATGAACCTGACATTACCGGACACAGCTTCCAGGAAGGAATGAAAGAAGTCATCTCCTGGATGAGCAGCAGCTGCCTGAAGCTCAACTCACACAAAAAGATAGTCCTCATCCTCTGATCCACCCCCTCCACGTGGGACAACACCTGGTGGTCCACCACCCTCTGCAAAACTCTCACACCCACAGGCCACGCCTGTAACCTCGGCATCATACTCAACTCCTCCCTCACCATGAACCGACAGATCAAAGTTGATTATTTCACGTGCTTCAATACCCTCCGCATCCTCTGCAAGACCTTCAAATGGATCCCCCCAATCCTGAAAGACCGTCACCCAGGCACTCATAGCCAGCAGACTAGATTATGCGAATACTCTCTACGGTGGAATCAACAAATCTCTACTCCTCAAACTCCAGAACGTGGCGGCCAGCTTGCCCTTGGCATCCCATGACAAGAACACATTACCCAGAACCTATAAGAACTCCACTGGCTCCCCGTCAAATAGAGAGTGACCTTCAAGTTCCACACTCATGCCTACAAATCCCTCCGCAACACCAGACACCAATACCTCAAAAGAATCTCCTTCTACACACCCAAGAGAAGCCTCTGCTCTCCCGATCTTGCCCTGGCCGAAATCCGACGCATCTGCAGAGCCAGAGCAAAGGGAGAGCCTTCTCCTACATCGCAGCCAAGACCTGAAATAAATTCCCTCTCAGCATCAGATGAACCCCCACACTGTAAGCATTCAGGAAGAGCATCAAGACCTGGCTCTTTGAATGAGACGGAGCTGCTCAAACTCCCCCAGCGCACCCAGAACCTCACGAGTGAGTAGTTCCTTTAAAAAATCCCTGATTTTTTGATTGATTGATACTTCACCAAATCCCACCAAGAAGCCACCAGTATTGTGCGTGTAATGCAGCCTTACCAGAGGCTACTATATGAAATCCTCCTATAGACACAGAATTTATTTATTTATTTATCACATTTGTAGAGTGCTCTGTTACCCGGAGGTGTCCTGGCGCTAGACTCAAGACTTAGCTCCCCTGTGCTTCTTTCATCAGGACTATGATAGATTCTCAGGGGCATTCGCTAGACTAAGAGCTTTCACACATGGAACGTAGGGCTCAGGGATGCCTGTGAACCTACTATGAGTTACGTGGTAGTAGGGGTGCTTTTATGAATGTGGCAAGTTCCTTAGGGCACATTGGGGGCCTTCGTTGGGAGACTACCCTCCAAGAACAAATGCCCTAGGATGCAGGTTTAGTGAGCCCTCAACTGGTCTCCTAGGACCGGGCTACATCAAAGAAAAAGGGGGAGTTGGCTACGCGACAAGCGCTCCACCCATTGGCATATTACCAGTTATATTCTGGAACTGTGGGGGCTCCTATACCAGAAGGTGGTACGGTACTGGCCGGGGCCAGTAGACTTCCAGGGTCAAAGTCGAAGCCAGTAGGACCGATGGCATTTGCAGAGGATCCCAGGCAGTCAGCAGGTTATCAGCACTGACTCCAGGTGTGGGACCGCAGGGCACAACATTCAAATGCACAGGCTGCATTGGAGATTTCCTTTGTGTGGCTCCGATTTCTGAAAGGGGGAGGGAGTGCTCTGAGGGAGGTCCTCCGGGGGCACCAGCAGGGCAATGACAGCCTGCAGGACTCTCCTGTGCCACTCGGGTCAATTGTCTTGGTCCCCTTGACTGGGGAGCTGCACCTCAAAGACCGTCTCCACTAGCAAAAGCATTCACCTTGCGCTGGGCTCAACGAGTATCTTTGCATGCACTCGGGCACAGCTGGGTTTATGTTCATGAGGCTCTCACCACGCGCTGGGTCCTTGTGATACACAGGGCAAATGCCAGAGCTCACCCACTGCATATTAGGAGAGTCTAATTCAGCCAGATTTTGAAACCACTGGCACGGGGACCCTGATGGTGCATGGGGGGAACAGCAAGCCACTGGAGAATACTAGGTGTGGGACCCAGAGGGGCAAGCAAGCAGCAGGTCAGCACATACAGAAGGCAGTAGCTCTTGACAAAGTAGAAGTCCTTTGGGGGAACAGAGTCAGGGATCAGCTGGCAGCAGGGCAACAAGCAGAAAAGCAATCTAGTGAGTCCTTTAGGCCACCCAACAAACAGTGGGAGGCAGGGCAAAAGCAAAGAGTAGTTGCCAGCAGTCCTTCAAACAGGGTTGTGCCCCAGTTCCAAAAGTGCTCACCTAATGTGTGGTCGGAGCCCCTGCACTCAAAATGTTTTTGATGTAGAGGTGACTTCCAAAGAAACTTTAGAATTGAGCAACACCCCCTTTCAACCCCAGCCCTGACTCCAGGTATCAGTAGGGGGTAAACAAGCCCTTTGTGTGAAGTCAGGACACAGCCTATAGAATTGTAACTGTGCCCCACCTCCTTTTCTCCCAGCCCAGGAAGACCAATCAGTATGCAGATGCACGAAGCCCCTCCTGTGTGATTGCTGTCTTTAAAGTATGCAAAAAGTTTAACTGTCACTTTGATCTAGACGAAGATTGGAGTCAGGCTGCAAAGCACATAAAGTTAGAAGCACAGAGAAAAGTTTACTTTCTAAAAGTTCTGGGGTAAAGAGATCTATAATGGATTTTTCTTAACAGGCAATTTCATTCCATTGAAATATCACTAATGAATGCCCTAATCGCGGCGTCTAAAAGAAAATATCTTAAACCTACATTCAACCAAATCAACAGTGAATAAATCTCAACAAAGCCGGGTGTATTCCTTTTTTAAGTTTATTATCAAAAGTACAATATTAAGGGTAGTAGATTTTCTCATGTAAAAAGGTGACAGAAACCCCAATATTTCAAATTATGACCTTAATGGAAACAGTCTATACATAGCACATAGATCTCCTACAAACAAAATTTCTTCTACAAAATAAAACATGGGTTTCTGTGTCGCTATTTCAGTCTTTTATGTTGTCCATCTATTAGACCATCTATAAGACCATCTTCAGGACATAATATTCACATTAAGAACAAACAGCCTTTGATAAGTAGGTCAATCAAAACACTTCTTGATATTGTTGTAAAGAGATATTTGGGCTTAATGTATCCATATGCTGTCACCTTACAAACACTGTGTGTACAATGAGGGGTTTTTGTTCAAAGCGTGATGTGTTGTGTTGCTTTAATAACTCCATATGTCACCCTTTAGAACCAGCATTTCTCCATTACGTATCATCCACATTAAGCTCAAGTGTCTTTGTCCTGGTAGTGACAAACATTCTACCTTGTTTCTCACTACCGTGAGGCCTGCACCTTCCATGGGCAAACGTTAGTGCTGCCATGTTTGGCATTTCTAACTCATTAGCCAACTCTGAGTGGGCCTTACACTACCACTAGAGCACCTCTAGGGTAAGGCTTGAGGGGTGAAGCAAGTGGTAGGAGAAGGGCAGGGCAGCTACACATGGGACTGCCCAGGTAGGAAGGAACCCCCATGTGAGTTTTCCCTACCTAGGAGGTTGGCTCTTCTCATGCACACAGTGGTTTTGCTGGTTCCCTTTTAGTGGCCTAAGGGCACAGGACACTTTCCCACTGTAAATGCAGTGTAAAAGTTTGAGCGACCTCCCTACAAATGTTAGGAAGTGGTGCTTACCTGATGTTTTTAAACATGTCTCAAGCTTGGTAGTGCAGACCTATGGGTGTGCATTTGCACCCATGTGGTTTTGAAACATGTGTTAAGCCTGCCATTGCAGGCCTGTGTGCACGCAATTGCACTTATGCTGAGGTTGGCCTTTCTAAACCAATGACACATCCTGATTGGACCTTTCTCTATCAGTAGGTCACCCCTAGGGTAAATCTTAAGGGGTGGAGCAAGTGGTAGATGAAAGGCAGGGCAGGTACACATTTGTGTTTCCTAGCCAGGTTGTGAAGACTACCCATGTGTGTTTTCAGTACCTAGGAGATTTGCTCTTCCAATCGGCTAACATGGGGGGATGATTGAAGTGACTTCAAGATGCAATAATGGCTTTAAGTGGAGTAGCCTCATTGGATTCGCAATGACAAACCCTCTCCTGTGTTAAAGAGGGATGTGTCATTAGTAGCTTAGAAATGCCACTTCTAGACCACTTCATGAATTAAGCAGTGGAGAGGCCCCGTCCGACTATTGGTAATTATTAAACCAACTGAGATTAGAAAGGAAGCATTAATGAAAACATTGCCAGCATGGTGAAAGTAAGTATTGTCTCTTGCCCACAAAGCCATAATGTATCTAATCAGATACTCTATTGATGCAGCACTCATCTCTATTTTTGGATCCCCCTTCTAAAGCCCACTAGGCTTCCAATTAACTGGCAGCAAGCATTCCAATATCTTTAGTAAAAGCACCACCTGACTGGCGCAAGTAAGTGCCTTTTCTTGCTCCTTCAGTGACAAAATATTAATATTCACCAAACCATGTACATGACTGATGGTTTATTCCTCTATTCAAACAAGTACTTTTGAGAAAAATTACCCTGTATTTTGAATAATTGGGAACTTTAGAGTTCCTCCTCATCTATAATTCATGTCCCCCTTTGTTCATTAGATAGACCAGTCCACGCCCTGAAGAGAATGGCACAAATCACCTGGGGTATCGAAACACATCGGCGTTACACAACACGGGGACCTTCGCATTTCATTAAGTTTCCCCCAGTGGAAATGTTTTTTGAATGGTCTCACTACTGGGTCTAATGTTTCTTTTCCCTGTGGCTTCTTAAATTGGTTACACTTCTTAAATTGGTTACACAATGCGGATGGTAAAGGATGTCCTTCAATCAATCAATCAGTCATATTTATATAGCGCGCTACTCACCCGCTAGGGTCTCAAGGTGCTGGGAGGGGGGATCCGCTACTGCTCGAATAGCCAGGTCTTGAGTTGTTTCCTGAAGGAGAGATGGTCCTGGGTCAGCCGAAGGTGGATGGGGAGGGATTTCCATGTTTTGGCCGCCAGGTAGGAGAAGGATCTTCCTCCAGCGGTGGCTCTGCGAATACGTGGGACGGTAGTGAGGGCGAGGCTGGTCGAGCGGAGCTGGTGGGTGGGTGTGTAGAATGTGAGGCGGTTGTTGAGGTACTTGGGACCCCTGTCGTGGAGAGCCTTGTGTGCGTGGGTGAGGAGTCTGAACGTGATTCTCTTGCTGACGGGGAGCCAGTGCAGGTCTCTCAGGTGGGCAGATATGTGGTTGTGGCGGGGGATGTTCAGGATGAGTCTTGCGGAGGCGTTTTGTATGTGCTGGAGTTTTTTCTGTAGTTTGGCTGTGGTTCCCACGTAGAGGGTGTTCCCGTAGTCCAGTCGGCTGGTGACGAGGGCCTTGGTGACCGTCTTCCTGGTTTCGGTGGGGATCCACCGGAAGATCTTTCGGAGCATGCGCATGGTGTTGAAACAGGATGACGAGACGGCGTTGACTTGTTTGGTCATCGTGAGGGAGGAGTCCAGGATGAAACCCAGGTTGCGTGCGTGGTTCGTTGACTTGGGGGCAGTGCCCAGGGCAGTGGGCCACCAGGTGTCGTCCCAGGCGGACGGGGATGATCCCAGGATGAGGACCTCCGTCTTGTCTGAGTTCAGCTTCAGGCGGCTGGTCTTCATCCACTCTGCGACGTCTTTCATTCCTTCCTGAGGCTGGCTCTGGCGGCGGCGGGGTCGGAGAGGGAGAGGATCAGCTGGGTGTCGTCAGCATAGAAAATGATGTTTAGGTTGTGTTGGCGTGCCATGGCTGTGAGGGGGCTCATGTAGATGTTGAAGAGGGTGGGGCTGAGCGAGGATCCTTGAGGTACGCCGCAGATGACTTCGGTGGCCGCGGAACGGAACGGGGGGAGGCGGACTCTCTGGGTTCTTCCGGCGAGGAACGAGATGATCCACTCCAGTGCCTTCCCTTCGATTCCGTTGTTGCTGAGGCGCTGTATTAGTGTGCGGTGGCATACTGTGGAGAATGCTGCTGAGAGATCCAGGAGAATGAGGGCAGCTGTTTCCCCGTTGTCAAGCAGGGATCTGATGTCGTCGGTAGCTGCGATGAGGGCGGTCTCGGTGCTGTGGTTAGCTCGGAAACCGGACTGTGAGGGGTCGAGGGATCCATCTGTCTCGAGGAGACGGCGAGTTGTTTGTTGGCGGTCTTCACGATGACTTTGGCAGGAAAAGGGAGGAGCGAGATGGGGCGGAAGTTCTTGAGATCCGTGGGGTCCGCGGTGGGTTTCTTGAGGAGAGCGCTGAGCTCGGCATGTTTCCAGCTCTCCGGGAAGGCGGCGGTGGCGAAGGAGATGTTGATGATGCCCCGGAGTTGGGGTGCGATGATGGAGTCGGCCTTGTTGAAGACGTGGTGAGGGAAGGGGTCAGTTGGGGAGCCGGAGTGGATGGTGTTCATCGTGCGGGTGGTGTCTTCGGTGCTGACCGGGGTCCAGTTGCAGAGGGGGGTGGTGGGGGGCGCTGGTTCGGTGGTTGGGTGCATGGTCTGTGCGCCGAAGCTGTTGTGTATGTCGGCGATCTTGCGGTGGAAGAATGAGGCGAGTGAGTCGCAGAGGTCTTGCGAGGGTGTGATGTCGTTGTTGCAGGCTCTGGGGTTGGAGAGCTCTTTAACGATGCTGAAGAGTTCCTTGCTGTTATGGGTGTTGTTGTCAAGCCGTTCTTTGAATGTTTTCCTTTTGGTGGTGCAGATCAGCTGGTGGTGTGTGCGGGTGGCGTTCTTGAGGGCTATCATGTTTTCTGTAGTCTGGTCGTGGCGCCAGGCTTTCTCGAGGGTGCTGCAGTTTTTCTTGGAGGTTTTGAGGTCGTTGGTGAACCACAAGGCTTTCTTGCTGCCGGGTCTGCTGGGAGGGTTCTTCAGTGGTGCGAGGTCATCGGCGCAGTTGGTGAGCCACTGTGTGAGGTTGCGGGCTGCTTCGTTGGGGTCCGTTGTGTTGGTGGGAGGGTTCTAGCTGAGGGAAGTGGTGAGCTGGTCGGCGGTGATCTTGCTCCAGCTTCTGTGGGGAACCTGTTGCGGGTGGTGGTGGGTCGTGGTTCTCCTGAACTTGAAGTGGATGCAGCTGTGATCAGTCCAGTGTAGTCCGGTGGAGTGGCTGAAGGAGATGTGCTTGCTGGAGGAGAAGACGGTGTCAAGCGTTTGGCCGGCGTAGTGGGTGGGAGTGATAACCAGTTGCTTGAGTCCGAGGTTGGCGAGGTTGTCCAGCAGGGCGGCGGTGTTGCTGTCATTGTTGTTCTCCAGGTGGAAGTTGAGGTCCCCTAGGAGGATGTAGTCTGAGGAGGTGAGGGCGTGCAGGCTGATGAAGTACGCGATGGCTTCGCTGAATTGTGTGCGTGGTCCCGGGGGTCTGTAGATGAGAGTGCCTCTGAGGGTGGTCTTGGGGTCGGTGTGTATCTGGAAGTGAAGGTGCTGGGCGGAGGTGAGGGTGTCGTCGTAGTTGGTCGTGATGTGGATGCTGTTTCTGTGGACGATGGCGATGCCTCCTCCGGTTTGGTTGGTGCGGTCCCTCCGGGTGATCTTGTATCCACCCAGGATGGCTATGGCGATGTCGGGGGCTGAGGAGGCGTTCATCCAGGTTTCTGTGAGGAAGGCGACGTCTGGTGATGTTGTGTCAAGGAGGTTCCAGAGTTCGATGGCGTGTCTGTGGATGGAGCGGGTGTTGAGCAGGATGCACTTGAGGTGATTGTTGCTGGCCTCCCATTTCGCATGGAGTTCACAACGAGGTACCGACGGAGAGAGCAGGGCCTCAGTCACCGAGCGATTGCCGTGTGAGGTGAGGCTTATCCCCACAAAATGCTGGGATGAAGAAGTATTTTCAGATACATGGATCACATGTCGGGTAAGGTGGTATGTTACCACTAACTTACCTTCTCTTCAACTCTTCTCCTGGACCAAGTTCAAATTACACTTTTATTTATGGTTTTTGCAGTAGCATAATTCACTTTAGTAAGGTCCTGAAGAAGGCCGAGCAAATAAGCAAGACGGCTGAAACATGTTGACCCCACTCCTAGCCAACAGATAGTTATTAATATTTTCATTACTATCAGGCGGTTTTTATTATATGACATTAAGGAAATCCTCAATAAACATATTTTTTGCCTTTTTAGCCATTTTTATTTCACGCACTATCAACACCTGCACTGCACTTCATCAGTCCTGACATACCCTGTACAAAACAAGTGGCTGAGTCTTGTTTGAGCGGTGGAGGCCTATCACCTTGCACACAAGCTTTGGTACTTCCTTAGCTAGAGGTGAAATACTTCTTCCCCCCCTCTCTACCAGTTTTCCAGATGACGAATTTCCGCCAAATGGGTGGGCTGATGGAAATTGGACTCATGGCCGAGTTTGACAGGTGATGCATTATTGGTGAACTGTATTTGCTTTCACACCAGTTGTTTTTTCAGTTGCATTATATTAGACCTTCTTACTCCTTGTAGTTAGTCAGATTGTTGCTGGTGCCTGGCCTTGCGGGTGCGGTGCAGGTCCAGAGGCAGGTGAATATGCAGGCTTGGCAGATGAAGGGTCCCTGGGTGCCTTTCGGGGTTGCTCGGTAGCAGGCGGGGTTCCGGCCGGGGTTGAGTGCGTTGAGGGTGGCGGCATCGTAAGTCCGTCGTGTGGGCTGGCATCGTCGGGGGCCAGGGGTCATGGCGCTGGGCGTGGTCCAGGTGTGGACGGGCGCAGACGGGCTTGCCTTTGGCACGCCTTCGGTGTGCCAGCGGCGTGCCCGCTGCGCGCGTCCGCTGCGCTTCTGTGCGGCTTCCTCCATAAGAGGCTAAGTGGGAGGAAGGAGCAGCTGGGAGGCGGGAGCGGGCGGCCAATGGGCGAGGGAAGGTGATACAAAAAGGAAAAACGGGCGGGGGAGCAGCGGCGGGGAGCGTGGGGCGGGGGGGGGTCAAGGGGAAGCCAGAAACCACAGAATACGATAACAAAAAATACGGCGACAGGAACAGCACAAATAGAAATACAATACCAACAATACCAGTCCCAGGGGCAGGGGCACACCAGCGGCGGCCTCCAGGCAGCAGGAGGGGGTCACGGAGGCACAGGGTGAGCCATGCGGCGTGTGGGGTGACCAGAGGTAACTGCTCCTTTTGTAAACTAAGACTGGTGATATATTGTTTTGCTAATAGTTGTTATGTATCACTCTTCATATATTGATTGTTTCATCACATTATCTCATCACAAAATCTGTATGTTTTTGTTTTATTTGTTGCCTTAATATGTGTAATTTGTTCTCGACTAAAATGTATCCACACTTACCTGACCTATGATAACATGTGGAGTAAAGTGCATAGAATGAAGTAGGAAATGAATGCTTCAAGTCTATATCAATTGAATTGATGGCCTTTAGTCTGTTAAATTGGTTTAGCGGCATTTGAATGTGATGGCTAGGACACCTTTTCTCTAAGTTTATTACAGGGAAAACAGCCATTACAACACAGGCATTACTTCGAATGGCTATTATAAGGCATCTTTTACTTCGCAGGTACCATTGCAACGCATGCTATTTCAACACATGCTATTACAATGGAGATACCAACACAATAATTTGGATTTGGATAGTTTTAAAGACATTTAAAAAAAATTGTTTTGAACATGAAAATAATTAAGTGTGTATAACAATAGTATTAATACTCTTATAATACGTATATATTAATACTAAGTTATTTTCCTTTAACAGACTCTTTTTAATACTCTTTTAATGAATAAAAGTCTTGTAGAATAATGTGGAAAATATAGGAGACTAAGAAAATGATTGAAAAATTTCAACAATTTTTAGGACACAGCGAGTGTTGCCGCAGGTACGTTGTTTAGGTCAAACAGAGGATCGCAGGGCAGTGGATACGAAGCATGGATGATCTGTGTAAAGACAACGTAAGTAAAAAATATTAATGAAAAATAGGGTTTATTAGTAGTTTTATAATAGGAGATTTGAGGGTGCAATATAGAAATAAAATAGACGTGAAACATAGGGGTTTGGATTTGAAGTAAACAAGATGTGTGTGAATGATAGTGCTAAAGAAAAAAAAGTAGAGTAATAGAATCGAGTAAGAAGATATGCGCAAGGTATATGTTGTTTAAATACATTTTTTGATACTTATTTAAATATCAGAGATTATATGTAAATTTAATTACGGTAAATATATTAGAAATGTGATAATTAAAAGAAGTGTTGTGAAAAGAAGTGTTGTAGAAAATATTTTTGGGGGAAAAATAATTGTTTTATAAATTAAAAACAATAAATAAAAGGACACTGTTAAAAAATGTTTTTTATTGTTAAATCAAATATTGTTAATAAGAAGAAATGGGCAACCAAATGTTTGCAAAAATATTGTGTATAATAAAAACAATTTCATATAAAAAATGTATGGAATTTAATTGATGCTTTACATGTTTGAAACATAGAATAAACAAGGTTTTTCCATGGTTTTACTTTAGCGTCAATGATAAAAATGGTCCCTTTTCTCTTTTTACAGAAATACTGCACGAAGATGCTGAAACGTAATATGGGATCATCACGCGACGGATAAGAAGTTTGGAAGACCAGCGTCCAGGTAAGATGATTTAATCCTTAAATTAAAAAGATAGTCGTGAAACAGTTTAATGTAAGGAGAGAGGAGGGAGGTTAGTTGAAGTAGTGCTGTGTAATTAAAAAAAGTATGTATGTTTTAACATGAAAATGTATTCCTATACAGATAGCAAGATGAAGGCCCAGGTCAGCTTGTTGTTTCTTAACCCTTTTTAAAAGTAAATAACAGGGGGCGTGGCCAAGATGGCGGAGTGAGCGGACGCTTCCCTCCGGAGCTCCTCCGATCCGTCTGGGCCCAAGCCTGCATCCTAGCGTTCTCCCCCTGCCTTGACGCGGCAGAGGCGGCGTGAGTGTTCTCGACAGCCCGACGACCCCGCAGCACACCCGGGCTCCGGCGCGGCTGAGACGGAGGGCGCGCACGGGCGGCGAGGCAGCCCGCCGCGGTAATCGGAGCCGGAGGCGGCAGGTGGAGCGCCGGCCTCGGGGCCAATGATATCAGACTGGCCGCAAACCCACGTGGTGAGGCCGGAACGCGACTGCGGCGCACCGGCTGACCCCACGGAGCAGCACGGCCCGGTGGCTCTGGGGGCCCCAAGTCTTGGCGCCTAGAGGAGGCGGGGACGGCCACCCGGACAACTAATCGAGGCCGCGGCTGCGGCCTGCATAGAGGAAGCACCTCCTGATAACTGCTGGAAGCCCCGGGGATCTACCGGAACGGCCCCGGACACTCAGCCCACCCCTCGGACCCCGGTCCGGCTCTCCCACGGCGGCAGTGGATGGGGATACCCGGTTCACCTAGAGGGACCCCGGGGAGCAGCCACTGTTGAGGCCCTCCGCCGCCATCTTGCCTCGGCACACCCGGGCCTTGGGACGATTGGTGCGCCGCGGCCGGCCCGCCGGGCCAATACTCCGCAAAGTCTGGGGGACGATGCCCTGATTCATCTTGGGGCATCTTGAGTGGGCCTCGTTGGAGGTCCCGGTTGACACAGAGGGATTGGTGCCTTAGTAGTGGGGTGACCCTCGCTGCGGGGGACGGTCGAGACGCAGACGGACCGGCTCCGGCACAGCTGGCACCCTCGGCTATAGAGCGGCCTCCCTGCTGGTGCGCCTGCCTGCGTGGCCCGCAGCCGGCCATCGCTGCCACATGAGTGCTGCTGGGTCCGCGGCCGTTGCCGAGCGGCATAGCTCTTCAGGGGGACAACCAGAATCCTGAGGGCAGGAGGCCCGAGTGACTACCGCGCACATTGAGCACTGGAGCGGTGCAGGAGTAGTTGACTTCGAAATGACCGCCCAGAGAGGAGGGAAGCAGGGCGATCGGACGCTGCCTGAGATGCTGTCCAAATCCCAAGTGAAGGCGGACAGGGGACACCCTTCGCCAGGCCGGTCGAGGGCCCAACAGGACGCTGATACGAGCGAACCACCTATAACTCGCTCCTTTCTGGAGTCCCTCTTCAATTCCCTCAGGGAGGACTTCCTTACCCTGAAGCAGGAGGTGGCGGTCGAAATCCGGGAGGTACGGAGAGAAGTGGACAGCCTCGGGGAGAGAGTGGCCGCCATGGAGGGTGCGGACACCGCCAGAGATGAGGAGATAGTGCAGCTGCAGCAGGAGGTGGTCCGTCTGAAAGACCAGCAACTGGATCTCCTGGCCCACACCGAGGACCTTGAAAACAGGTCCCGCCGGAACAACATTCGAGTCCGAGGCGTTCCATCCAAAGAAGAAGGTACCGATGTGGCGGGTTACCTGCAGGACTTGTTCCGAGACATCCTGGGCGAGGCAGCTGACTTCCCCATTCGGATTGACAGAGCCCATCGGGTGGGACTAGCGCGACGGACCTCAGCTCCACCGCCGGACATCCTGGCCTTTCTCCCAGACTACCCACGGAAAGAACGTATTCTTGGCGAAGCCAGGAAGAAGCAGCCCCTGCAGTTCCGAGGCCATCCGGTGGCCCTCTATCAGGACCTCTCCGCTATCACTCTCCAAAAGCGTAAGTCCTTTAAGATTGCTACAGACTTCCTCAGAGAACATGAGATGCCGTATGCCTGGGGTCACCCCTTTCGCATCATCTTCAGGTGGAATGGCACCCTACACCAACTTCGCTCGCTCCAGGACACTTGCGGGGTGCTGGGGATCACGGCGACCGAGGAGGATGCGTCCACCCCACGGCGGCGGCGCTTCACGAGGAATGGCTGACAGCGAGTTTCGAGCCGTCGATCATCAGGATCCAGTGCGCGCCCAGATCCACAGTCTATCAGGGCGGATATGGCTAACGCAGTGCGAGAGGTGGCCCGAGACACTGCCCCGACTGCCTGAGGCTTTCACAGGGGGAGAACACTTCAGCATTGATCGTTTAGCAGGTATTGGGCTGCGGGGAGGGGGAGTGAGGGAGAGGAGCCTGGTGGCCGGACGTCCACGCAGGTAACTTCCATTGACTTGTCCCCTAGTGGGGCCGGACTTGGACTATAATGTGTTTGGGGGCTGTCAAGGGGATGTTCTTTCATGGTTTCTTGTTGGGGTTGGGGGGATCCAGGTGGCGATGGGGGTGTTGAGGGGGGAGTAGGAAGGGGGAGGGCGAGGGGGGTTCTCCTTGTCCGCGGGTCCTACACAGGGCGGCTTCTCTTGGTTCGCCTCTGAGGCCTGCCCGCGCAGCACAGCTTCTCCACTTGTAGATCTACAATGACTCGTCCTCTGACTATCCTCACTCTCAATATGAGGGGACTCAACAACCCTATCAAACGCAGAGCAATCCTCTCACTCCTGGAGCGTTCCAAAGCAGACATCTGCCTCCTGCAGGAAACACACTTGCTCCCCAAAGACCACCATAGGCTTAAATCACGCTCCTTCCCATGGCAATTCTTTTCCTCTGTGAATAAGAAAGCAGTTGGGGTGGCGATACTAGTGGCCAGAACATTTGAGGGACGGGTCCTACACAAGGAAGCTGAAATTAAGGGCAGGTTGCTGGCACATCGCTTCTTCATCGCTGGGCAGACACTACTCATAGGCTCCATCTATGCACCCAACGACGGTCAAGAGGCTTTTTTACACAAGGCACTGGAGGCGGTCACAGCCAACACGCACACACACCTACTACTGGGGGGGGACCTCAATTTGGTGTTTCACAACACCGGAGACCGGTCCGGTCAACGCTCTGGTCAGGTGGGGGCACTCTCGGCCATGGGCCAGGTCCGCCTCGATGATCTGGGCCTGCTTGACTTGTGGAGGCGGGTCCACCCACGGACCACAGCGTACACGTATTACTCGGCAGCCCACAAAACGAATGCGCGCCTCGACTATCTCTTGTGCTCCTCCCAGTTGGCGTCCTGCACCCGGGACGTTGAGATCCACCCGGCCTCCCTATCGGACCACTCTCCGGTGGTGGCGTCCTTCCTGATGCCGTCTACCCCGCGACCCCAGCGGCACTGGTGCCTACGCGATAGCTTATTACACAGCCCGGTTGTGCTGGACCGCGTCAAGACTGCCATGAGCCAATTCCTAGCCCACAACGCGAATGGCAACACCACCAAAGCCACCCAATGGGCAGCACTTAAGGCAGTCCTACGGGGAGAATTCATCTCCCTAGCCGCAGCGAACAATAGAGAACGTGCACAGAAGAGAGCCGAGCTCACCCAACGCGTGGCGGAGTTGGAACAAATGCACCAGCATACCGGTGCTGCCCGAGCTTGGCGCCAATTATCCACGGAAAGGAAGATGCTTGCGGCCTTGGACCAGGATGTGGCTGAATACGCCGCTCTTTGGCTACGCCACGCGTATTATACCGGGGGGGACCGATGTGGGAGACTTCTCGCAAGCAAGCTGAGGGAACAGCAGCAGCGGCGACACATTCGAACCATCCAGGTTGGGGCTGGCGACCCGATAGTGGAGGATGGAGAGATTGCCGCTGCCTTCGGAAACTTCTATGCCAACCTCTATGAGGCAGACCACTTAGACCTGCAGTCCGGCTGGGATTATCTCCAGGGCACAACTCTCCCGTCTTTAAATAACGCCTGAAACTGGGTAAAGCGCCCAGACCGGATGGCTACTCAGCGGCCTTTTACAAGGCGTTTTGCCCCCAAGTAGCCCCTTTATTTCGTGACCTCTTTAACACCTTCGACCAGCCCGGTGCTGTGCCCCCAGATCTCCTGGAGGCTGCAATATCGGTGATACCCAAATCTGGCCGTATTCCCACCCGATGTGGCTCATACCGGCCGATATCCCTGTTGAACATAGACCTCAAATTATACACGGGGATCATAGCGAGCAGGCTCGCCCCGTATATGCAGCAACTAGAAGACCCCGATCAAGCAGGATTTATCCTGCAGCGGCAAACCAGTGATAACACCAGACGAGTCCTCCATTTGATAGAGGCCGGGTCTCGAACGAGACCGGGCTGTATGCTTCTTACCATCGACGCCGAGAAGGCGTTCGACTGAGTGCACTGGCTATACTTAGACCTGGCACTCCAGAAGTTTGGCATGGGAGAGACTCTCTGCAACCGCATTTTTAACTGTTATCGCCGGCCAGCTGCGACAGTTAGAGTCAATAGCCACACGTCTCCATGCTTTCCAATCGGCCAGGGGACCAGACATGGCTGTCCACTGTCCCCCCCTGCTATTTGCTCTATATATGGAGCCATTAGCACAACGTATACGACAAAACTGCCTCATTCAAGGTATCCCGTTCGGCGGGGACACACATAAGGTCAGTCTATACGCCGACGATGTTTGCTCTCCCTGATGTCACCGATGCAGTCTCTTCGGGCGCTCTTCGTGGAGCTCCACACCTTGGCCTTGGCCTCCGGATTCAAGGTCATTGTGGAGAAATCAGAGGCCCTGAACATCTTGTTGCCACCTGACGTGTTGGCAGAGGTCAAGGCTGAATTCGACCTGCAATGGCCCGCCTCCCCCGTTTCCTATCTCGGGGTTCTGTTGGCACCGACGGTGAGAGCTACGGCTGAGGCCAACTACGCGAGGCTCAGCACGCGCCTTCACGGAGAGCTCCGGCGGTGGAAACACCTCACGCTTTCCTGGCTGGGTCGCATTGCGGCCGTTAAAATTACTTTGCTGCCTCAGATTCTGTATGTTTTTCAAACTCTTCCCCTGCACCCACCAGTGGGGTGGCTCCACAAGACTCAATCTGACCTAGCGCGGTATATCTGGAATGGCCGGCGGCCTCGCTTTAAGCATTTGATTGCTACACTTCCCCCGGCTCATGGTGGCGTGGGGATACCGGACCTCACCCTATACTTCCAAGCCACCCAGCTGCGCACACTGGTAGAATGGCATCAACTAGAATCCAGTAAACCCTGGCTCTTCCAGGACCAGGCGGCGGCGGGCCGACCTCTGCAGGGGGTCCCGTTTTTACCGCGTCGCAATAGACCCCCAATCTTTACGCGTCACAAATCACGAGTACGGTCTTGCGCGTGTGGGACACGGTGGCGGTGCGGCGGGGCTTCACTTCTTTCCCCTCCCCGATGACGCCGATCTTTAGCAACCCAGACTTCTCTCCGGGCCTTGATCCGCAGGCGTTTGCGGTCTGGAGGACGACACCCTGCAGAGCTGTGGGTCATATGTTCGATCTTAACGGTATTCTTCCCTTTCCGAAGGTGAAGGAAGACTACGGCATACCGGAATCCGACCGCCTGCCGTACCTGCAGGTCCGTCACTGGGTTCTTCATCCATCCATTCAGCCCGGCGCACAGCGACACGTCACGACATACAAAAAATGGCTGTTGACATGTTCCTCCGACAAGAAGCTGCTCTCAGACTTGTACCAACACTTGCTACTCACTAACATTCACTCTTACAATGTGGGGAAGGCCAGGTGGGAGAGGGACCTGGGGAGGACATTTACCCACAAGGAATGGGAAGGCATATATCATAGAGCCCGCCACTCAGCCTATCACGTGAGCCTTACTGAGACGCTGACTAAAGTGGTCACCTATTGGTATCACACACCAAAACGCCTACACCGCTGGGACCCCCGAGTCACTGATTGCTGCTGGAGGGGTTGCGGGGGGCTTGGCACCCTAGAACATCTGCTCTGGAGTTGCGACCGTCTGCAGCCTTACTGGAACGCAATCCTTGACTTAATAGATATGCACCTAGACACCCAGCTTCCCAGGTTCCCTTCGTATGTGCTGCTCGGCCTCCCTAATGCCTTGATGTACCCCCTGAAATCCTTGAGGGGAAGACTCATAGCAATCGCACTGGGAGCAGCGATGCAGAACATTGTGGCACATTGGAGAGACGTTCAGCCTCCTCAGCAACTTGGGTGGTTACATAGGCTTTGGATGATATTAGGGATGGAGAAACTGTCGCTGGCAAAGACTGGTAGGGGGGATGACTTTGCAGAACTTTGGCGACCGTTCCTGACCCTGCTCACCGGGGAGTTCAGGGAGCTGAGCTGCCCCCGATACCTGCGACTGCTGCGCTTGGCCGATACCCCACTCACAGACCCTACCTCACACTCTCGCAGACCGAGAGCTCGAAGGCGCGCGCCTTCCCAGGAACCGCTGTAACAGGGCATCACGTTCCTGTAGCTTAACCCGTTGGACAAGGAGGGGGGTGGGATGGGTGGGTTTGGGGAGGGACTAGTTGGGGTTGTTCTACTTCATAGCTTACTGTATTCAAAGACGGCTCCCGCTCCCTAATTACGCGGCCGGCCCAGTTGGGTTGTAGGCGGCTTGCTGTGTATTCCACTACATGAACTGGGCGCATTGTGGGCCTTTTCACCTGCTTGTATTATCATGGGAGATCCGTGTCACTTACAGCATGAGCCGTTGTCCCTGTTGTGATATTTTCTTGCAATAAAAAGATTTAATACTAAAAGTAAATAACAAATAAAAGTGATAAAAAAACAGTAATTTTGTTTCTGTTCTTTTGGATTGACAAGTTTGACCTTAAAAGTGACATGAACAGTTTTGTATTTATAAAAAACAAGAGTTTGCTCGATTACAGTTTGAAAGAGATTTAATTTGTATGTGCACTTTCGGCAATGCATGCTTTTGGGTTTAATTTTTTGGGAAAACGGACTTTTTCGATCATTTATTAAATTTTGAAAGACAGTGGATTTGTTTTTCAGAAATGAGAGAACATTTTCGATCATGTCTGGAATTTCGAAATACAGTGGATTTGTTTTTTAGAAATTAGACGATTGCAATGCGGGATTATTTTTTGCATTTTTTGCAGCAAGAACTTATTTTTGGGATTTTTTTATTGGGTTTCGTTTTTTGGTTAGTGGAGCAGTATTCTTTATTGGCAGCAATTTTAAGGCTTGGTTTATAAAGAATTTGCAAAAATATTTGGTTAGAAAAATAAAATGGGACATGGATTACGAAATTATCTGAATTGGATTGTGTAAATCAACTAGACTCTTGGAGAAAATGTGGATTTAAAGTCCAAGAATAGAAAAAAAGAAGACATCAAAAGGTAAGAAACCTGACTATATGATATAATTTTTTTTTTCTTAGAAAACTGCCAATTAATTGATTGTGTTTAATGGATAAAACAGGCAACCAACTTGTTAGTGGGGAAAGGATAGGTTAGAAATGGAGGAGGTGTGCAATATTATCTAGGTAGTCAGAAGCCAATGACAATTGTTGAATTCCCATCAATAGTCTCTCAGACATTTCCTTTATTTTGCTAGATATACGTGGGTTGAGACTACCTGTTAATGATTGTGAAAATCTCATTTCTTGGAAACTTTGCTTCTTCCTCAAAATTTGCAAAAAATGATAAAAGTTAGGATGTGGTTTTCCAATTGATTTTTTGAAGGAGTTATGCCATCCCTCAATGGCATTTATTTGTGTTTGCTCTTCCCTCTAAGTAGGTTGAGTAGCAGTTCCACCACTCCACATGGTAATGTGGCTTCCTCCTGTGGCCTGACCTGCTTAGAGGGCCAATCCATGTATCTCCAAAATAATTTAGAAGGGGCGCCAATAAGTATACATTTTTTGTAAAATATTTCGAATCTGTAATAGATGTGTAGTACTCATCTACACTGTCAGGAGGAACAAAACAAATTGCAGTTAGTGTTTATTAAGTTTAAATTGTAGTTTACTGTCTGATATAAAATCATCAACTAAGGGTGTGTTTTGTATATTACGCCAATATGCCTGCGAAAAGTGAAAAAACATCCTTGAATTTGGGTATCTGTGTACATTTTGGTAATAGTATTAATCATAGGTAATTCAAAATCAATTAACACTTTTCTAGGACGTTTGTTAATTTTTTTTTATTTAACCACTGACAAAAAATCAGTGTACATTGAAGTTTGTTTATCAGGCATTAAACTGTACACTAAGGGGACTACTGTATTATTTATGTAGGCACGAATTGTGTATATTTGGGTGAATGGGTGGGGCGTGGATTTAAACGTACCATCCATCATCCAGATATCACTATTGTCTAGCTTAACAAGATTACGGGGCGTGCTAAAGATAAGGATACATTTAAGAGGTTTTTTTTTTGTCATGCATAAGAAAGGGTTCATTAGTAACAGTTACAGAAAGCTCAGGTGGAATGTTTATGTCAGAGAAAGTTGGGGGAGGTTACACGTTGGGGGTTACTTGCCTGTTTTTATGCTATATAATTCAGCATAAATTGTGGATTGTGGGCATTGAAGTGGCTACATGTGCAGGAATATGTTGTGAAACCTCCCGTAAAACTGAGCCACAGGTTCCATGAGAAGTGGATGCAAGTTCTTTCATTTCCTTGATATTTTTTCTTACCTCTATCTCCATTACAGAGGCAGAGTGGTTATGTTCTGAGGTTCTTACTACAGTGTCACCAAGAGTAACTGCTCTGCCTCTGCAATGTGATGAGTAAAATTGTACACAACTCTAATGACACCTGGGCTCAGTTTGTCTTGCCTTACAGTAAACGTAGCCACTGTGCTACAAAAGATGGTTGCCCCTGTTGGATTTGATGTATGTAGCCTGATTTCTCTCAGCAATATTCTGTAAAGAAAGGTAAAAGATATTTAAAAAGTAGTTATTGCTGATACTTGTAGTGAGACCCTTCAACTCCCCGCTAAGGGGACCCTTAAGCTTGGTGGGGGCACAAAAAGGAAACTTCAATGTAAAGGGGGTGAAGCTAAGAAACTCCAGCCCACCTCAGCTCTTATAGGGGCTACCAAGCCCATGGCATCTGAGCTGGTAGCCACAAATATAGACTCGTCGGTAACAGTAGTATTTAAAGCTATAATGAGCAGGTTACTGGACAGTAAGGGGGTCATTAGGATGACGGCGGACTTTGTCCACCCGTCATCCTACCGGTGAAAGGGACCGCACGCCATAAGGGTGGGTGTCCCGTGGCTGGCATTAGGATGCGCCCGCCACAGTGACGGGCGCATCCAGCATTCCTACCATTGTGGTGGACGGTGCATTGAGCACCGCCCGCCACATTGGAAGAAAGGCATGCTGTGCGCTTCCATGCACAGCATGGCAGGCACCACGCGGTATCCCCTAGCATGGAACTGCTGGGGGATACCATAGGTACCCCCCATGTGCACCCCCCACCCCCCCCGGAGTCCATGGGGGCCCGCATCTGGCCCCCAAAGCAGACTCCGCATGCCTTTCTGCCCATTGTAATATGGCTGGCGATGTTTGATAGACACCGCCACCTTATGAACCCTTTTCCGCCCCGGTCGCAAGGCAACCGGGGTGGAAAAGTGGCGGACGGTGTTTCCGTCCGCCGCGGACCCCCCAGCCATACTAATATGGGGGCCATTCCGGCTAGGATGGCGGGCGGCGCCCCCGCCAGGCTGGCAGTAGCCATCCCCCGGCCTGGCGGGGGCAATCCGCCTGCCATCCTAATGGGCCCCTAAGTTGGGTCCCATCCTTGAGAGACTAACCGTGATTGAGAAATGTATAATAGGGCGCAACCGGTCTGAAGAATCCTGGATTCCAAGTGTGCTCAATATTAATCCGGGACCCAGAATTGGAAATGATCCAGGATTTAAAGTTTTTTTTGTTCCAGCCGTCCCGTCGGCCTATGGTAGAGCCAAGATAGGTCTGGCTATATGTACATCTCTGGCAGTGGACTGCCGGATACGGCTCCTCCCATCTCCAAGTCCAGACCCTCAAGCCATTGTCTTGAAGATGGGAAACACAAGAATGGGCCTGATTAACTTCTATAATGCCACGTCAAGCACCCAGGGGGAAAGTAATATCACCCAGCTGGGCTTATATTTAAGGCAGTCTTTCTGCTTTGTATCACATACCCTTATGGTGACAGGTGACTTTAATATCCATCCATGCGGAGACCCTAAGCTTACAATCATGGCTGATCAGGGATACCATTGATTGCATGGGTTCCATTTGAAGCATTCTATTCAGGGGGAAGAATTGAATAACATATTCAAAGACTTTGATCTACTGTCATTAATGTCTCTCTCTGCCCCATACAGTTAATCCCCTGTTTCTTCCTTTAAAGGGAGAGGCAGCGGATCTTTCATCGATTACATCTTAAATTCTTCTTCCCTCCAGTCTTTCTTTCAGGGGTTTACTATTAGGGACAGTGCCTACAGTGATCATAACCCTCTTTGTGTACATCTGAGTGGCCCACTTTCATAGAGAAAACACAGGGTGGTGACACCTGGCATATTAAGACCTATGGATGGTAGGCGTTGTCTCAAATAGTCACAGATTTCCCCAGATACCTGTTACTGCGAGGTAAGAGACTCGTGCCGTCAAACTTGCACTTTGTGCCTTGCCAGGCACCTCACTGTGAGATGATCTCAGTGCCTTTAATGTTATCACCATCAAGGCAGGGGAACTTCTAAGTGCACCTGCATGCAGTGTAGGCATCTCTAATTCAAGATGGTTCGACTCATCCTGCTCTCAGGTGGCACTGAAGTTAAAGGAAGCTCTGAGCGCTACCCCAGAAATCAACTGTATATACGTACCCTTTGTATTAAATATAAACAGGCTTTGGCCACACACTAGGGTGCCTTGAAGGAAGAGAGACCTGGGGGGAGCTTTTAGAGACAAGAAGTCTAGGGAACAGCTCAAGGTTTTGGGGTATCGTAAATAGACCGCTGTTTGAGAAAGATACAGATGGTGACTTATGCCCCCACATCATGAAGGAAGAATGGGTGTCCCACTTTCAATGTATGTTCCAGGGCCCTATGGTTTACCCAGAGCAGATAGACAGGGACATCAACAATGCAGCAGTGGTCTTTGAGCAGAAAGTGGTTTGATGTGGGGATTGCCTGAAAAGATGGGTAAGCACCCAATTGCAGCTATGTTGAAAATCTATCAGGCTAAAGGCGTAGCAACCGCCTGCTATGGCAGTGAAATCTGGGGACACACCACCACAGATGTATTGCAGGTGGTCGAGAATAACTTCTTAAAGCGCTTGCTGGGTGTGCCAAGTGGCATATCAAACCTGGTGGCCCACAAGGAACTGGGGGTACCTTTTTTATGTGACACCCTAGCCATGCGCCCCTTAGTGTTCTGGCTTAAGTGCTGGCTGAATAAGGATTTAGCTCTCAGTCAGCAGATTATAACCAATGGTATGAGCCCTGACCATATGTCCTGTATACCATGGTTGAAATATATCAGAGGCTGTTTTGTAGAGCTGGGGCATCCTGACCTTTTTTTAAAGCCTGATACTATTGTAAAAAAGGATGTGCAGTTTGTAAAGAAAGCCTTTAGCTGGATGAGTTAGAAGTGCGAAAACCCAGCGTCCGTAAGTTTTTGGCGCTAAAAACCAAATTGTGGATAGAGCCTTGTCTCCTGGGGTCACTGTCCACCTACGAACAGTTTTTATTGTCCAAGTTTCGTCTGGACCTTTTTTATTTGTTACTTGCCATTCCAAAAGGGTGCTGTAGGGGACAGGTGTTAGCACCATGTGGCTGCAATGGTGTGACTCTACAAGATCTGCTACACTTCATGTTACTCTGTAAATTTTACGAGGTACCAGGAGATATTTTTTAGTCCCCCTTTTAAAGAGGCTACATTTTAACCAGGTTCACCCTGCGCTTTAGTATTTGCAACTGTGTAAAGCAGATTGTATCTTTTTTATCATGGGCTACCTGAAATCTATGGTGAGAACCAGGGCTTGCCGGGAAACCTAGGTATTTTATTGGTAGAAAGCACCTCTTGTTTTAACGTGTGGAATATATGTCTTTTTTACTAATGGGTCCATTTTCTCTTTTATTACCGATATGAATTGTAATTTTTTAAACTTCATGTTTTATATGAAATCTAGATGCTGTGTAACTTTTATGGTTTTCTATATGTAAAACTGAATAAAGTTGTTTTTTGATTTGATTTGATGTAGTTATTGATGTGTTATTTGAAAAATTTCAATAAAATCCTGAAAGTTTAGAAAAGAGGAAAATTGTTTTGAGATTAACATATTTATGAAAAACATGCATAGTGTTTATGCCTTTGGTTGTTGGTTACACCTTTTGAATAACTAAAGTTGAAGCATGGTGATTTATTTTTTAATTTATTGAGAATTTTTAAACTGACCTTTCAGTTGTTTGTCTTTGCTTTTTTGAAGAAGATTTTGTCTTGAGGTTGTTTTTATGTTTCAAATTTCACTTGGTTTGCAAAATGGAGATTTGTTTTGCTGTATTTGTTCTTCAAAATTAGATCAGTTGATATGTTTTACATTTGTGGATAAAAATTAATTAAAAAAATTAAGTCAAATGATTGATCACAATAAACATGTTCAATCTATGATTATTTTGTCAAGCCTTTACATTGTTTTCTATTTTGAAAAAGACTACTTGTGCAACACATACTTTCTATGATGCAAATGACTGTTCAATATAAAAGGCGCTTTTAAATGCATTTACTTTCTGGAAATATAGCAAAGTTTTAACAATGGATTAATTTACCTTGAATCTTTTTTGTGCTTTTTTAAAATGTATTCGGTGTCGGACCGCTTCTTGAGAGGGTATTGTGCTGTAAAGATGTAGAGAAGATTGAACTTATTAAAAGCATTTTTTGGGATGTCAGCAGTGTTTTACGTGTTTAAAATATAGAAAGAGTCAGTTTACCTTGCCTTTTGGTGGGTATTGTTTTTTAATTCTTTTGGCTGTTTTGGTTGGAGAAGGAATTTGTATGTCCTCCTTTTTAGGTTTTCTGTGGAAAAGACAAAAGAGTTTGTTTGTATTGGTGAATAGTAATTATCACCCACTTCAACATCCTGCACTTTCCCTGATGCAAACACCTTTTGGAGTAGGAATAGTAATTTTGACCCACCCACACCATCCATCATTTTCCCTGTGGTCAACACCTGTCGTAGTTAGAGCTCGGGAACTCGGCTCACCTGGTTGCTGTTTGTTCCGACACCCAGATCGATTGCCTTCGCTGCGGCGGTGTGGAGGAGCGTGGCGGCGGAGGCTGCTGCTGATGGAGGGACGTGGCATGATCACTTTGGGACCGGCGTTTGTGGACCGTTGGGCAGTCCGCGCTGTGTGCTGACTTTGGAGCTGGGACGCCGGAGTAGAAGGAGCGCGGAATGAGGCTCGGTAGCTGAGTTGTGCTGGCTCTGCCACTGCGAGGCGGGGAAGGACTCTGCGGGCTGTGGCGAGGTGATTCTCGGCGGTTGGAGGGAAAAAGCAACCCGGTCATTTCGGTTTTTGATCTTCTTTATCGGGCAAAACTCCACGGCTGCTTACTGATTGTGGATTGTGGACTATGGAACACCCTCATGGCAGTGAGTGAGGTAACTTTATTTTCCCCCGCTGAATATTATTTGTCTGGTTATAATCAGGCTTGGCAGTCGTAATTGCTGTTATTTTTGGGACTTGAAGAAAGAGATCTTAATATCTTCTACCTTGCTGCATTTTTGGGGATATTTACCTGCTGCCACTCGACCTCCCTGGTGACCGCTGGTGCTCGCTGGTCCCCCCCCCCGCTGACGCATCAGAAGACCTTGCGGCCGCCGTGCGGGGTGACTACAGCCCCCAGAGGTCTTTGCAGTTGACCCCGCCCACCTCTACCCATTTCCGCGCCCGGGAGGCGCATAAATCATCGGCGCTCCCTTAGCGTCGCGGGACGGGGTCGGGACAGCGCCGGGCGAAGCCCGGACAAAGGGCAGGCCATCTGTGGCCGTCCGAGGCCAAACGAGGCCGGGCTGGGCCATATCCCTAACAACCGCTTAAACAGACTACCGCCACCAAAAATCTTTAAGAGGAACTTGTTGGGGATTTGCTGTTATATTATCAAACGTTGTTCATTCACAGGCTCCATGGGGAAATGCAAATCAATGGAGGGGGGAACGGATCTGGTAACCCCTCGAAGCTCCGTAAAGGAAAGAAAGCATCAAAGAAGACAAGTCAGTCAGCCGGGAATAGTGTAATGGATCGTATTAATACTCCTGTGGATGAGTGCAGGGAGATCCTTGTGGCTGATCAAGGAGATAATAGTGCGAATGTCACGAGTGATAAGGGAGGGGTTTCGTTAAAGCCAATAAATGATCCTGTTGTACTCCCAACAACAATTCCTGATATGTTTAAGGCAAAAAGGAAACTTAAGGACAGCATGGTTAATCTAACTGGGGACTGTTCAACTACACCTAATGAGTCTCTCAGTAATGAAGGTCTGACTATCCACCTTGACCCCGAGAGTGAAAACCCGCCATCGCCACCTGTCTTCCAGGTACTTCTTGGTAACAGGTTCGCGGTCCTGGCTGAAATCCACAATGAGCTCCCTGCCCCCTCAATTACCGACAATAGCAGGGACAAGGCAATGTCCGTGGAAGTTGGTGCTTTGACTAACCTTGTCATTTTATTATGGGATGAAATAGAGTCACTGAGGGCATTGATCATCAATTTAACCTCTATGGTCAATGACAAATGCGAGGGTTTAACAAAGTCCACATCTAATGTTATACCTGCTGCACGAGATTTCTTCCCCATAAAAACTCATGAAGCAAGCAAAGCACACCTAGCTAAAAGCTTGAACAAGCATAGTGACCAGAGTACGGGGAAAGCCGCTGGTTTTAGTCCTGGCCTCCCACCCCTGAAAGATAGGAAGGAAGGGCTTCCTACCCAATGTTCCGGAAGAGAGGGAATTCGACAAGAGTTAAGGCAAAAAACCATTGGTCTAGCTGGACTGCAAACAAAAGCATCAGTGGTGGCTGTGGGTTTGACAGCTGTAGAGGCCAATAAGCTAGGGAACAAAGGGAACACCCTCTCCAATAAAGCTTATTACAAAAGGAACACAATATATATGACCAATGTTCCTAAATTAAGGATTTCGAAATTTGGTAATAGCGAGCACCCAGATTCTCTAACCAACAAAGCCATTCATTGGCTGCGCTATGTTAGAGAATGCCGCTCGGTGATTAGGGAAGATATCTTAGAAGCAAAAAGGCTAAGTTCCCCGAATTTCACATGTGACTCTATAGAGTTAACGTTGAAATCTGCATTCCTTGCTAACAACCTCTTTACATTAGAGTTTAGATCCAGTACTCCATCCCAATCACAGATCCAATTAAGGAAATAATGTCCCCACACTCTGGTGCCCATTTCTAACACCACAGGAAAAGTGAGGAACTGTTCTGGGTTAGATAACAACGATTGACAAACATCGGTACTTCCGATAGCAGACTGTGAAAATTTGGTGGTCCTGAAAGTTGGGGAATGTATGGAAGCTCCAGTATCAACAAAGGCAGCAGGGATTGTATTACGGGATGTTGCCTCTCCACTGAGCCTCAATCTAGAGGGTGACACCAGGAGTAGGGTTGGTTTTAAAATCAATCCGTACGAAGGGATGCCATGTGAATTAGGCCAAGGTCAGTCTATAGATACCCCTGTAAATATTACATCAAAGCCGCCGGATTGTAATAAGGATGGTCTGGGGAAGTTAGTTTCATGGAACATTGCAGGGTTGCATTCTAAACAAGATTCTCATGATTGGCTAAGCTTTGTTAACAATTTTGATATGTGCATGTTTCAGGAGACATGGCTATGTGAACCATCTTTTGCCCAGGGATACTTAAACTACTCTGTGCCTGCATCCAAGGGTACAAAGGGGAGACCTATGGGTGGCCTAACCATTTGGGTCCGCCAGTGTCTTCCGTTAACTATCAAGGTCATAGACACCAGAAATAGAGATATCCAACTTATCAGAGTAGACTCAGGTACTCTGAGTCAGCTCGATGTCTACAATGTCTATGTAAGGGGTAGCAGGGGTGGGAGGTCAGAGGTTTTAGCGGCCTTGAGTTCCCTCCTTGAAACCCATTCCCAAGATAACAACATTGTGATTGCTGGTGACTTAAACCGAACATTTGAACCCCTGGCAATTGACGATTACTTCCTTGGGGACGAAGAGGATAGGCAATGGGGAGTCCCCAAATTAGAGTTGAAACCAGTTTCCGGTTGCTCCGAGGATGTTATCTGTCTAAACGCCATATGCTATGAAAAGGGTCTGAGAGCACTAAATGGGAGGACTCTGAGCGATAAGGTTGGGACCAGTACATTCGACAACGGGTGGCATAGAAGTAGAATTGCTTATGTTTTGTGCAGTTTAAAAATATGGACCTGGTTTGTGACATGGAGGTTAAATGGAGGATCGAGAGTGACCACAACCCACTGTGCGTGGAGCACAAATGGTGGACTTCTACCAATGTGATCACAAACACTGAGGGGGTTGTTGCGCCTTCGATCGTCCCTTCAAACGACATGCGCAGGCTAAGATGGGCACATGTTGTGACGGATGTATGACGTTACAACGCAGGCTATTACAACGCCTGCCTTTACAACGCGGTTTTTACATCGCATACCATTACAACGCATAGCGCTTTTGGGTGCTGGATAGTGAATAGTTTAATTTACTATTCCAACTCCAGTCCCCGTGGACACTAGGGAAGGTGTTGGATACTAAATTAAACGTATTCCCTATCCTAGAGCGCCCCCCAGCGCAATGCGTTGTAATAGTTTGCGTTTTAATGACCGCGTTGTAATGGTAGTGCGTTGTAAAAGTTTTGTTGTAAGTGATGTTTACCGTTGTGACTAACCAACAGGCGATTGCTAGTATTAACACTGAAGCTGACAAAGCAATACTGGCCATTGAACAAATTAATGTGTCCAATCCTGGAACAAGCAGTGTGACTGTAATCCATGATACCCTCTTTTGTACCATCAGGAATCATTTTTTAAAACCTGCGAAAAACAAGGGAGAGGGACCCCGTAAGCAGGCAAAATGGTATAACGCCCAATGAAGGAAGGCCCGTCTAGCTCTAGGAACTGCTATCAAAGGGAGGCAACCCATGGCTATTCGATCTGCCAGAAAAGAATATAAGGATAGTGTAACAAAGGCTAAGAAAGCAATGGATGAGCTCCATTGGTTAGAACTAAAAGCAGCTAGCGATAGGAAAGACTCCAGGTACTTTTGGAACATCGTAAAGTGGGGCAGAGAGGGAGTACCTGAACCCCCTAATAACAACGTACCGGAGGAGGAGTGGGTCAAATATTTTAAGCCCCAGTATGCTGAGTCTCAGCATGCCACTGTGGTGGTCAACTTAAGTCCTGTTTACTATAAAGATGACTCTTTTAGTACCAAAGAGATAATGATGGCCCTTAGCACAGTGGCCAGTGGCAGAGCCCCAGGATTAGATGGCGTGCCAGCTGATGTTTTTATTAACGATAAAGAGCATTGGTGTAAGTATATCCATCTTCTTACCAATGCAATCGCTCGGGGTACAACCATACCGACATCCTGGCAGGGTGCAGTAATAATACCTGTGTTCAAGAAAGGTGACCGATCCCAGCCGGGCAATTAATGCCCATAAGCCTTATTGACACCATTCAAAAGGTAGTTGGGCGTTTAGTTGTAAATAGGCTCCTTGACTGGGCCGAGGAGAACAACGCCCTGTCCCCATTCCAAGCAGGATTTCGAAGGACTACTAGTACGGTGGATCAGGTATTCCGCTTCACCTTACTACAGTGGAGGACTGTGTTGCTGGGCGGGGGCAGCTTGCACGCGGCTTTTGTCGATTTGCAGGCTGCCTTCGACGTAGTACCTAGGTCCAAGCCTAGGCTGGTGTTGAGGAACCAGTGCCTACCAGGAGAGCTACTGACAATGATAATGAGGCTCCACGAAGCAAACTTCGCTAAGATTCAGTGGGGGGCCATGGAATGGTGACTGCAGACTTCCCGGTGGAGCGTGGCGTCCGGCAAGGGTGCTCGATGGCACCCACACTTTTTACACTATACATTAACGGGGTTGTTGCTCGTATGTTGTCTTCGAATGTTGATGCTCCCTCATTAGCTGGCACAAAAATTCCTATTTTAATGTTTGCAGACGACACGCTGATTTTATCTAAGACGCCAAGTGGACTACAGCGTGCTCTGTCTATCTTTGACCAATTTTGAGCGGAACATGGCCTAGAAGTTAATGTGGCCAAAACAAAACTTATGATCTTTAATCCCCACCGTAGCTTTAAATCTAAGTTAACTATGAACGGTCGTTCTTTAGAGATAGTGAATCCCTTTACATATCTGGGAATCCATGTATCTAACGATCTCAGATGGTCCCAGCACATAGATATTGCTACATTAAGGCATAGGCAATTGGCTGGCGCTCTTGGTTTAGAACACAGAAAATCTTTGATGAAACCAATAAAGCCAGCATTGCAGGTATATGAAGCAAAGGCTCTCGGCTCTGCACGTTACGGTGCTGAGCTGTGGGGATTTGAGAAGGTAGCGGCACTCCAAACTTCGGAAAATAAGTTCTTCCGGGCCATCACCGGTGTCCCCAAGAGTACCCCACTGGTGCCTCTTAGGAACGATCTGGGCAGAAAAGCGGTTGCTGATTTGGTTAGGCTTTGTCCGATCCTGTATTGGCGAAGGCTTTGGACCACGCCTGAGCTCTCTCACTATGACGAGGGGTTCCTAGATATCATCAAAGCGGATGTGTTCCACAAAATCGGATGGCTCAAAACACTTAGTGTAACTCTGAGTGAACTTGGTCTCCGGTCGCTTTGGGAAGATCCAGCGGGAACCATCTTTCCAACCAAAAGAATCATGAAAGAAATCTATTGGGAGAAGGTAGCTGCTTGGACCTGGAGTAGCTCTAGTGCAGCGTCTATGGCTGGAGGATTCTTAGAAGCCAAGCTGTATTCTTGCCTCGAATCTTACTGGGACGCTATGACTAGGCCAGGTGACAGAAAGCTCCTCTTCCAATTAAGAGCAGGTGCACTCCCCCTTAGATCACTGACAGGAAGGTGGGGAGGCAGACTTAATGATAGCTGCCCTGCTTGTGGTGCCGCTAAAGAAACAGTGGTCATTTTCTATTTTCCTGTACAGCTTATTCTGACCAAAGACGTATTTGGCTAACACCAACGTGTAAGAACCTGGGTACCACTAGTAGTACTGTAGCTCTACGTATTATATGCACTAGCATTTTAATGCCCCTAGCGATAGCTACAGCTAATTATCTTGGATGGGCGTGGTCTATTAGACAGAGAATGTTAGTCACTTGATTATTTTTATCTTTGTTAGTCGGTCTGCATCTTAGAGTTGTTTTATCTTAAAAATTTTTATCCCAAAAATGTTTTATTGTGTATTATTACTAAATTTTATTTATAAAATTTTACTCTGCATTCGTATTTAAATTTCAATCTGCTATCAGTAATCAAGTCTTATTTTTTAACTGAAAGTTTTATTTTTTAACAGAAATGATTGTTAATCTGGTTTTATATTGTTGTATGTGCTTGCTTTTATGAGTGAACCTCGAATAAAGCATTAATTGACTTGACTTGAATAGTAATTTTGACCAACCACCACCATCCAACAATTTCCTTAATGCCAACACCTGTTGGTGTAGGAATAGCAATTCTTACCCGCTCACACGATCCATCACTTTCCCTGTTGTCAACACCTGTTGGAGAATAGTCATTTTGAGCCCCTAACAACATACATCACTTTCCCTAAGGCTAACACATGTCGGTGTAGGAATAGTACATTTTACCCCCTCACACCATCCTGCACTTTCCCTGTTGTCAACATCTGTTGGAGTTACAATAGTAATTTTGACCCCACCACCATCCAGCACTGTCCCTTATGCCAACACCTGTGGGAGTAGGAATAGTACTTTTTATCCCCTCACACCATCCAGCACTTTCCCTGTGGTCAACAACTGTTGGAGTTAGAATAGTAATGTTGACCCCACCACCATCCAACACTTTCCATAATGCCAACACCCGTGGGAGTAGAAATAGTAATTTTTACCCCTCACACCATCCAGCACTTTCCCTTTGGAGTTAGAATATTAATTCCCCCCCTTTACATCCAGCACTTTCCTTGATAATGGATTTATTTATCTTGACTCTTGTTTGTGCTTCTTGAAAATGCACTTGTTGTCTGCCAACTTCTCGAGAAGGTATTATGCTGTAAAGATGAAGAGAAGATTGAACTTATTAAAAAACATTATTTAGGATGTAAGCAGTGTTTTACTTGTTTGAACTATTGAGTCAGTTTATCTTGTCTTTTGATGGATATTGATTTTTAATTCTTTTGGCTGTTTTGGATGGAGGAGGAATTTTTATCCCCTCACGCCATCCAGCACTTCCCCTATGGTCAACACCTGTTGGAGTTAGAATAGTAATTTAGACCACCAAAACCATCCAGCACTTTCACTAATAATGAATTTATTTACCTTGAATCTTCTTTTTCCTTCTTGAAAATGTATTTCTTGTCTACCAACTTCTTGAGAATGTATTATGCTGTAAAGATGTAGAGAAGATTGATCGTATTAAAATAAATTTCCTGGAATGTTAGCAGTGTTTTACTTGTTTAAAATATAGATAGAGTCAGTTTACCTTGTCTTTTGATGGGTATTGTTTTTTAATTCTTTTGGCTGTTTTGGATGGAGCAGAAATGTGTATGTCCTCATTTTTAGTTGTTCCGTGGAAAAGACAAAAGAGTTTTTTTTGGGGTGAATAGCAATTATGACCCACTTCACCATCCTGCACTTTTCCTAATGTCTACACCTCTCAGATTAGGAATAGTTCTCCTCAGCACTCCTCAGCACTATCCCTGTGATCAACTCCTTTTGGAGTTAGAATAGTAATTTTGAGCCCCCTCGAATATCCAGCTTTTTTGCCATTACTTGTCGCAGTTAGAGTACTAAATTTTACACCCATCTTCATTCAACTTTTTAACTGTGTCAAACACTTGACAGAGTATGAATGGTAATTTACACCCGCCCCTCCAAAAAGCACTTTCCCTGTGGCCAAAACCTGTTTGTCTATAATTCTAATTTTTATGTTTATCAACATCCTGCACTTTCACTGTTATGAAAACATGACTGCATTTGTTTCATATTTTGGACACCCACCATCAGCCATCAGTTTCACAGTGCCAAACACCTGAAAGATTTTGAATAGAATATGTGTACCCAAACACCTGGCTGCTCTTTCCATGATGCATACATCGCTGGGAGTTTTTATCTTTATTTTTACCAACACCGTAATCATGCACTCTCATTTTGGAAAACAGTTGGATTTTTTAGAATTATATTTTTTCCACACACTACTATCCTGTAATTTCACAGATGCTTACTCAGCTTGAAATAGAAATAGATTAATTGCAATACCATGCAGCAGTTTCCTGAGGCAAAGTCTTCAAGGACTAGTAATAGTACTTGAGTATTAAAATAATTATCTGTGTATTATTTTTAATACTCTAAATTTGAAACACTCCCCCACCTAAAGATACTTGTCATTTTGAGTACTTAAAAAAATAAAAATAAAAACATATTTATATGATGATTTATATCAGTTCTTTTAATCCACTTTCAATTAAAAAGTTAATTCTAAATGTAAACTGCATCTATTTTAAAATTCAATTTTTAGGTACCCGCCAGCATTCACTTCTTTTAGGGGATATGCACAATGCCTCTAAAGTTTATCTTTTTTTTAAATTTAATTTAATATAACAAATCTTCAAAAAAATTCTATTTAAAAAAAATATTTGTATGTAATTACGTTTTTAATAACTTAGACTTTATTTGTTTTTGCTTGCGGTTATTTTTTCCATAATTCTCCTGGCTTTCACTCGATTAAAATGAAAACCCTTATAAATAAGAAAGGAAATTAGACTCATTATTTAAAAAACAAATTTGTACTCAACTCTCATTATGCTTGTTACTATTACTTTGAATAGTACCTACTTTTGACTGTAGATGGCACTGTTTAGCTGTCGAAAGGGTCGCTGTTGCTCTGCCTTCAAAAATGTGTGTGGACTCTGTGAAAGTCAGATCTCCACTGCAGTCAAAATGGTGGACGGCTGGTTTTACATGTTTTTGTGGGGAATTTGTCAATTTAAAATAAAATATGTTTTGAAAACTGCATTTTTCCGCAATTTAATTTTTGTCTGAATATATAATTAAATTTATATGGATTTAAATCGATTAAAATGAAAACCCTTATAAATAAGAAAGGAAATTAGACTAATTATTTAAAAAACAATATTTGTACTCAACTCTCATTATGCTTGTTACTATTACTTTGAATAGTACCTACTTTTGACTGTAGATGGCACTGTTTAGCTGTCGAAAGGGTCGCTGTTGCTCTGCCTTCAAAAATGTGTGTGGACTCTGTGAAAGTCAGATCTCCACTGCAGTCAAAATGGTGGACGGCTGGTTTTACATGTTTTTGTGGGGAATTTGTCAATTTAAAATAAAATATGTTTTGAAAACTGCATTTTTCCGCGATTTAATTTTTGTCTGAATATATAATTAAATTTATATGGATTTAAATCATGTTTATTGCGATGACTACTGTTCTGTCAGCCATTTGTGTTGTTCTAGCAATATGTATATGTATCGAAATAGTGGAAGTACTCTCGTTGTTTTGTGTCTTAAAATTGTGGCAGAATTATTTTACATTTTAAAATGTGTTTTTGTAATAAATAATATTTAATTTGTTTGTCTTCATATATGTGTTATCTTTCATAATATTTAAATATTTTGATTAGTGTATTTTTGAAAGTTCACATTTTTTAAAATGTGGAAGTATTAATTTACTACTCGTAGTATTTATTTTAATACTTGATTGTTAAAATAATTGCTGTGTATTAATTTTAATACCCACATTTTAATACACTCCCGCACCCAAAACCCCTATTTCCCTTGCATCCCGTCCCAGGGGTTAACTTACTTTTAAAATAAAAACATAAATATTTCAAATGCAAAATGCGATGCAAAAGTAGGCGTGGTCTTTGTATCCATTGTAATGTCATTTTTATCCACTACAATACATTTGCGAACTAATTGTATGCAAACTAAAACTTGCGTTGTATTAGTCTTTGCGAAGTAAAAACATTTTTGTAAATGCATGTGTTGTATTGCTTTGCATTGTATCATCATATATTCTTATTACGGCCTCATCCAGCTGCCAAGGGCAAACCCCTTGTTGCTATTACACTTCTAGAAAGTGGACATTTCTCTGCCTGAAAACGCTGTGTGCCTTTTAGCTTGACTCCAGTCCACACTAGAGACTGGGGGAGCACATCTGTGCATTCCCCAGAAACAGCTATAAATATTGGACAGCAACTGGAACTACAGACCTCTGCCATTTGAGGTCCTGGCTCGATATATTGGAGGGATAGGTTTTGACACTTGGCCTCTAGGAAGCCAGATCATGGCCCCACTAAATATTAAGATCTGTATTACATGGTCCCTTGGCAGACAGGATTGAAGTTCATGGAAAAACATCTGTGTTTCAAGAGGAAAGCCACTGAACCACCCCCAACTTCAAAAGAGCACTACAGTATAGCTATTTCAGCAGAGTTGAGATACACTTGTGGCGACATGGGGCCGGAGATCCTGAAACTGCATGGTGCACACTGTCAGAGCAATCTGTAGTGCACAAGGAGGACTACTGCAATTGGAAGGGAGAATGCATGCTTCCTGAATACTGAATAGAGGCTTGCCTGGGATGACTAGCTGGAAATGTCAACCTGAGCATAGCAGTATCTGCTCATCCATAGGCCTGAATTGGCAGTCTGGTTAACCGGTTGAAAGGCAATACTGGTGGGTGGTACAATCAGTGCTGCGTCTCACCATTAGCCAGTGCTGAACCTGCCTGGGGAATGTGGTGTACCTTTTTACAGGGACCTCACAGGTACAACACATGAACCAATCATGTAAGCACCCCTCCCTACAAAGGGTAGGAAGGGCACATGCACTTTCACATTGCATTACAGTGGGAAAGTGCTCAGAGTCCTAAGGCCATAACAAGAGAATCACCAAAAAACAGGAAGAGAAAAAGCAAAAAGTTTCAGGGACATCCCCTAAGAATGGCTATGTCCAACACTTGTTTATGAATGCAAAAAAAGGAGTATGCTCTCTTTTGGTTGTCAGGTCTGGAAAAGGACCTGGAAACATGGTAAGATATTGCTTGCAAAAACAAGTCACAGAAAGTGGTAGAGTGCCCAGCACAAATGACAGACTATTCAAGAGGTCCAACCAAGAGCATTTCCCATGATATGATTCAGGCTCCACGTTTGCATTGGTTGTAGTCAGTGCTTAATTTGAGCCTCTGGTTATCGGTGGGAGGCAACAGCACTCATTACAGGGAACAAGCACACATTTTTGGCCAAATACATAAAGCAGAAAGACAGAGAAAAAAACTCAGAAAAAACAACGTAGTGCACACCCGCTTAGCAGCTCAAGGTGCCAATAACTCAGTGCACCCAAAGTCACAAGTCCCGTGGTGGGTTCCTGTGCTGGCTGCAATGCAGCATGTGCCACAAATCCTGTTCAACTCCAGTCAGCATACAGTGGTGGGGTGCCTGTGTCAGCTGCAATGCAGCGTGTGCCAAAAACACTGTTCAACCCCGGTCAACACCGTGTGTCAGGGTGGTAGGCCCGTGCTGGCCACAATGCAGCGTGTGCCACAAACCAGTCAGAAAGTTGCCGATGCATATGTCCCTGTTGTAGTGCCCATATGACCTGTGAAACAAATTGCTATGTGGTTTTTGGGAGACAAGGGTACCCCGACATGTAAACCTGGGGTGATAATGGATATTTTAGGAACAATGGTTCAGGTGTGGCCTAAAAGGTCCAAAAGCAAGAGCGGTGACCCAGAGAGGGGCACTGTTTTTTACAAATGAAATTCATTCAATAGGGAGCAAGAAAAAGGAGTCTGTAACGGGTCATGTAGGTCACAGGATGACAGATATGTATTCACAAAAATGTCAGTTTTAGGGTGCTCACACAATAAGTAAAAGAAAGCGTGGTGTGAAATAGTGAATTTTAAAAAGAGATCGCATTGACAACAATATATATGATTTATACAAGTTACGAGGAGTTCATGTTGTAGGGTGGTCGACGCAGTTTTGAACCCAATTATTGGGGTTCATCTTCAGGACAATGGTGAGCTAGTTAGATATCGTGGGAACTGGCGGTAAGTCAGTATCAAGGGAAGGAATAAACCTTGATCCAAAGCAATTTGTGTTTAAGGAAAACAACCCTTAATTAGCTGGGTAGTTTCAGGGGACAGTGATCCAAAACGGGAGTTTATTAATAGCCAGATGAATTTGTCATGAAAAATCAATCAGTAATTGGCTGAGCAGCTGGGCAGTACATAGATCCACCTGGGCAGTATCAATTTATTTCGTTGGGCGACAGGGAATTGAATGGGTGCCTGAAGCCAAGCAGCCGGAGACGTCCTGCGGATGCTGGCTAAAGAATGCTATGTAGCACCCTCTGACTGGCATTCTACAGGATAAGTGTGAGACCTGGTACCCAATGAACATCACTGACGCAAGGAAAATCTGTGGAAGACAAGTACTGCGGAAGATGAGGGGTGCAGTCCGCAGTCTGGTCGCCATGTCATTGATCATCAAACAGGATTCGGCACTCCATGTCGTTGTCCAAGGTGAGTACATCTGAGTGAATCGTGTGTGCGGGACCAAGCAGGAACAGGCCAGGTGGCGGAAATGAATGCTACTGAGTCCTTCTGATAACAGGCCCAACCGCATCCATGTGTGCTCTGCCCCACTTGTGGGTGTTGCTATACCGGCTGCAGAACTGTGTGCCACTGACACTTCAGGGACCGGAGGTGGATTGTCAGCCGCACTGTGTGCCACTGACACATCAGGTGCCTGAGATGTATTGTTAGCTGCACTATGTCCCACTCAATCAATCAATCAATCAATCAATCAAGTAATTTGTAAAGCGCGCTACCTACCGGCTAGGGTCTCAAGGCGCTGGGGGGGAGCTGCAGTCAGTGGTCGAAGAGCCAGGTCTTGAGCAGTCTTCTGAATGCCGGGAGGTCTGTAGTCTACCGTAGGTGGAGGGGGAAAATGTTGCAGGTCTTGGCAGCGCGGTGGGAGAAGGATCTGCCCCCGGAGGTGGTTCTGTGGATGCGCGGGACGGCGGCCAGGCAAAGGTCAGCGGAGCGTAGTTTCCTGTTGGGTGCGTAGAAGGAGAGTCTGCTGTTAAGGTAGGCTGGGCCGGTCTTGTGGGGTGCTTTGTGTGCGTGGATCATGAGTTTGAAGGTGATTCTTTTGTCGACGGGGAGCCAATGCAGGTCTCTCAGGTGGGGGGTGATGTGGTCTCTGTGAGGGATGTCTAGGACCAGGCGTGCTGAAGCGTTCTGGATTCTTTGGAGTCTGCTGATGAGTTTGGCCGGAGCTCCAGCGTAGAGGGCGTTCTCGTAGTCGAGTCGGCTGCTGATGAGGACATGGGTGACTGTTTTCCGAGTGTTCGTTGGGTTCCATCTGTAGATCTTGCGGAGCATACAGAGGGTGTGGAAGCATGAGGAGGAGACTGCATTGACTTGGTTGGTCATGCTGAGCGTGGAGTCAAGGATGATCCCTAGGTTGCGTGTGTGGTTGGTCGGTGTCGGGGGGGTTCCCAGGGAAGGAGGCCACCAGGAGTCGTCCCACGCCGATCGGCTGGGCCCAAGGATGAGGATCTCCATCTTGTCCGAGTTCAGCTTGAGCCAACTTGCCTCCATCCAGTCAGCAAGACCTTCATCCCCCGGTACAGGTTGGATTTGGCGATGAGGGGCTCCTTGGTGACGGAGAGGATCAGCTGGGTGTCGTTGGCATAGGAGATTATGTTGAAGTCGTGTAGTCTGGCGATGCGGGCGAGGGGGGCCATGTAGACATTGAACAGCGTCAGGCTGAGGGAAGATTCCTGAGGGACGCCGCAGATGGTTTTGGTGGTTCCGGATTGGAATGGGGGAGGAGAACTCTCTGGGTTCTGTCGGTGAGGAAGGAGGTGGTCCAGTCCAGGGCCTTGTCTCTGATCCCTGCATCGTAGAGGTGTGTGCGGAGAGTGTGGTGGCAGACGGTGTCCAAAGCGGCAGAGAGGTCCAGGAGAATGAGGGCTGCTGTATTGCCGTTGTCGAAGAGAATTCTGATGTTGTCTGTGGTGGCGATGAGGGCGGTTTCGGTGCCTGTGGTTGCTGCGAAAGCCAGACTGGGACGGGTCCAAGATGTTGTGGTCTTCTAGGTAGCGGGTGAGCTGGGTGTTGACGGTCTTTTCAATGACTTTCGCTGGGAACAGAAGCAGGGAGATGGGCCGGAAGTTCTTGAGGTCACCCGGGTCCGCCTTGGATTTCTTCAGGAGGGCGTTGATCTCGGCGTGCTTCCAGCTCTCAGGGAATGTGCCGTTTCGAAGGAGAGCTTGGAGTTGTGGACGAAGGTGACGTGGGGGCTGGAGGAGAATATGGCATTGAGCGTGTGGCCGGCGATGTGGGTCGGGGTTGTGACGATCTGTTTCAGTTCGAGGGTGGCGAGGTTGTCGACCAGGGTGGAGGAGTTGCTGTCGTTCATGTTTTCCAGATAGAAGTTTAGGTCGTCGAGCAGAATGTAGTTGGTGGAGGTCAGTGCGTGCGTGCTGATGAAGTCCGCGATGGAGTTGCCGAATTGGGGGCGTGGGCCCGTCGGTCTGTAGATGAGGGTGCCTCTGAGAGTGGTCTTGGGGTCTGTGTGGATCTTGAAGTGTATGTGTTCGGCGGTGGTGAGGGTGTTGTCGGTGTTGGAGGAGACCTTGATGGTGTTCTTGTGTATGATGGCGATTCCTCCTCCGACTCCATTGGCGCGGTCTCTTCGGGAGATCTTGTACCCGTCGGGAATGGCCATTGCGATGTCAGGGGCGGAGGTTTCGTTCAGCCAGGTCTCGGTCAGGAAGGCGACGCCTGGTGCTGTGGTGGTGAGTAGGTCCCAGAGATCGACGGCCTGCTTGCGTGCGGAGCGGGTGTTGAGCAGGATGCATCGCAGTCAGTCGGATCCTGTTGCTGTTGGGGCTTTGGCGTCGTTGGTGCAGGTGAAGGTGCAGCTTTGGCAGGTGAAAGGGCCGTGGGTGCGCTTGGGGGTGGCTTTGTAGCAGTTGGAGGGCCGTCCTTGGTTGAGTGCGATGAGGGTGTTGGCGTTGTAGAGGAGTCTTGCTTCGTCTCTGGTGTGGGGGCCAGGGGTTCTGGCATGGGCGCGGTCCAGGCACGAACGGGCACAGGCAGGCTTGCCTTAGGCGTGCCTTCAGCGTGCCAGCGGCGCGTCCGCGGTGCGTCCGCTGCGCGTGGCCGCGCAGCGGCTGCCATAAAAGGGGGAGGTGGGAAGGGCGGGTCGGCTGGGAGGCGGGAAGGTGGCAGCGAATGGGCACAGGGGCGGGGCCACCTGGAGGGCAGCGGCAGGAAGGGAGAAAAACGATGGGGGAAAATGGGAGGAAACGGCGAGGGGAGAGTGAGGTCAGAAGCAGGCAGGCCCGCTCGGAGGGGCAGCAAGGAGGCTGGCAGTCACACAGGCACACAGGGAGACAGGGGCACAGGCCGCCGGGGTACAGGAAAGAAGGGTTAAAGTGCAGGCACTCAGGGGGATTGGCGGCAGTGGAGGCGGCGATCAGGGGCACAGACAGCAGCAGGCAGTGAGGAGCAGGCAAGGCTGGCACAGGAGATGGTGGCGCTGCAGCGGAGGGGGGAGCAAACTACCAGAAGGGCAAGGGTCCCACTGACACATCAGGTACCGGAATGGTTAGGCCTGCTGCACTGGGAGGAAGAGACACACCAGAGGGGGGAGATGTGGATGGTGCGGGGGCAGCAGCATTCATCATTGCCATGCCTTGTGGCAGTAAGGCCAAGATGAGGATCTGCAGGGCATGGTAGATCCCAGCTACATCCGCTGATGTTCAGCGGTGGATGCCATCCTTTCCACCTCCATCCGCACCATGTCTTCCATGAGCCTCTGCATTTGTGCCAGCTAACGGCTGTTATCGCTGAAGCCACTCACTATGGGGTTATGTTTATGACCCATTCAGGGTACCTGCAACCCAACTTCACTTTGCTACCTCATCGTCTCTGTTGGGGTTAGTGGGCCATCGGACTTCTGGTTCTAAAATGTTAATTTCTCTATCTCCTGAGTTTTTCCCTACTGTTATTTCAATATCTTTTAGAATTATGGAGATATTTATACCCCTATTATTAGAGCACCCGTACTCTTGTGACTGATAAATCGTTCCTAAGCTTTCTACTGGAACTCGGCTAGGGGATACGGTAGGGATCACTTCTATAACACTTTTCCTAAAGCAGTTCGCATTAGCCATAACCAGCGCTGACACTATCCCTGAAGTAAATGTAGCTCTAGTGCTTGGGGGAGTGCTCCTCCTGTCTAAATAGATTGTCTCAATATCTTTACTGGTTATTAACCCCAAGTCCTTTATTTCTGTTAATATCTGTAGTAGGGCACTTCTATTCAGTAACATTGGTTCTGTTTCAAACAGGGAGACAAAAATCAAAGTCCTGCTTACTTGCCCGGCTCCAGGTTCCGTCTTCATTACTGGTCTAATACCGGGCTTCCCTATGGCTGTGTCTCTATCCGACTTCCCCCTTTTGTTATTTAGAACTGTAAACCGGTCCCCCACCCGAGCTGTCCCCTGGCCAAGGTCAAACCTTGCAAGAAGAGTATCCTGCCTACTTCGGTGGAATACATCACCACTTAAGTCCACAGGATGGTCTATGACCAGCTCACAAAAAATGCCCATTACCTTTCCTAATATGGGGTCACTACTTTTCTCATGGTTTATCCCACTTTCTTCCTGGCCCTCTTGACACTGTGCGGCTATCGACATCTGGTTCGCACAAAACAACTGATTATTATTTTCATGCACAGTCTTTTGACCCGTATTCAATAAGGATTTGGATTTCTCCAAAGTCCCTGTGTCCATTCTACTTGGAGGAAGATTTATACTATTTATTTCCTCACTTACTGGAAGGAACCACAGTTGTTTTAGTTTTTGTTTGGGGATACGTTTGTTCCTGGTCTTCCTCTTACCCCTTCTACCAATTCTGTCATGGCCTTCATTCAATACTGGGATCTCCACTAAAGGTACACTGTCTAGGGTATTTACTAATTCTTCAGTTGGCTTTGGGCTTTGGTTGATTGGGTTACTTTTAAAAAAAATAGAGTAAAGTCGTAATGGGGGAGTTACGAGGATCATTTAAAATTAGATTTTTCCCCTTGAGTAGTAAACTGTGCGCTCTCCTGAGGTTTAACTGAGGGTAAACTAACAGTTGGGCTACCTCTAAAGGAGACACTTTTAGTCCCTCATTTGCTTCTTTCTTTTACCCATCCAACAATTTAGTATCACTCTTTAGCATCCTGTTACATATTTGACATGCATGACTAGGTACTTCAGAACCCTTTTCCAAATTCTTTATGGCTTGCTTGGTCTGATTAAGTTCTTGAACCCCTTTTAGTATGGGCGTGAGGACATCCAATATATGATCTGTATTTACTGTGCTTTTTTCTAGCAAAGATAAAATTGCAGATAGAATTCTCTCTAGAGCATAACAAATCTCCAAGGTACCTCCCCATCTGCACCTTCTCATATGAATTCATATTATTATCTGTCCCCTTGTCTATTGATAAGCCTGAAATCCCTTCAACGGGAAGTTCTAGTAAATCAACAGCATGGGACGAACTAGTAGGTGTACTACTATACAGAGCAGGCATATGTGGTTGACCAGGTGTTAAAACCGGAGACAGCTCTGGATCCATCTCTAAGGCGCCTGCCTTTTGCAGCTGTGCCGTTAGTTCTTTGTTCTTTTCCATTTTCTTGGCTATATCCGGTAGAGTATAATCCTCCATTTTCACCTGCCCAGAGCCAATGCCATGTTCTAGACACTGTGTCGCTTTTAATGACAGATCACTTAGATTGGGTAGCAAACCACCAGGCTCAAATTTGTTCTAACCTCTTGAACAAACTTGAGGTTTGTCAAAAAGGGATACCAATCATGCCAATGGTGATAATGGGTGTGTCCATTTCTTGCCACATTCTTATTGGGGGGTCTTTTACTTTGTCCACCGACAAATCCACTTCCATTTCTGATTTAATACCCACCCTCCCCCAATTGTGAAGCAGCTGTTTCACCTGGTGGCTGTACAGATTTTCCACCAGTATTGTTCTGTTGAATAATTACAGCAGGGTAAAGAGCTGCCATAACTTCTGAGTTAGTGTCATGAATTCCCCCCTCCTCGCATATGCAGTTCGCCCTGTTTTCACCGCGATCCCGCACAGAAACAATCGGCGTCGCGGCAGGATGGAAACTACAATGACCAGCATGCCTAGCGAGACTGAGCATGACCGGAAACGCCTTCAAATAGCGTACACCGGCGAAGACACGGCGTCGGATATTGTGATCCTTGCCGACCTGGAGAACAGCAGTGGATTGCGGTACCGAGGCGTTCTTCATCCACAGCGGACCTGTTTGTGAGAGGGAGATAGAGATGAGGCCAAGCGGCGGTTCTAGGCATCACGCTCCCCGGACGCAGTGAGTTTGAGTGTCAGTCCGACACTAAGTTTGGTAACTTGGAAAGAGACGCACGCCACGGAGGTGTTGCAGCATCTCAGTTGAACTCGCTAGAACCACAGCTGAGGAAACAGAGGTAAGATTGAGCGGCTGCTCTCTGCCCCGCCCTCAGAACCCGAGAGTTTGCTCCGTGTGTGAAACAAACAGAGACGCACACCACGGAGGTGTTTGCCGCGTCTCTGATGTGAAGTGCGTGAAGCACCTTAGAGGTCATTCACAATCGTACTCTTGTGCTGTGCTCTTAGGGTTGAGAAGGTCGAGCGGCTGTTCCCATCAACTCAGTTGCGAACTGCATGGTAGAGTGCCCGGCTGGGCCTCCCAAGTTCGTTGTTTCCCTGCTAGAGCATCAACACTCGAGTAGAAGAGACCACATTGATACACTTCGCCATTAGCAGCGCTTGAACGGCAATTTCGTCCGTTTCTTAGCACAGTGCCCTCCGTTGGCGAATACCGGGACCGGTATTCATGCGGAGGACGGTGGGAGCCCCTGAAAGGCAAAGGGACCAGTGCTGCTAATGGGTATCGTTGACCTTGCTTTTTGGTTACTACTTATTATTCTTATTGACTTCCTGTACCGTATTATTTACTACCTTGGTTTATTTTATTCTTTCTTCACAAAGCGTATATCCAATAAATACTTATTGGACAGCTATAAATGGTTTGAGTCTGATTCTCTTGTTCTATCTTGCCTTCCCCAATCCTGGGTAATCCAGAGGTTACAAAATATCCGACCGTTTTCACATTAACCAACCCCTGGTCGGGTGGAAAACAATGGCTACCTTGGACGACGTATTGGCAGCCTTGGCATCTGTTCAAATCGAGCTTACTGCATCCAGGCAGCAAACTGCAGACCTAAAGACAAAACTTGATACCCTACAAAGGAACCCTTTTGATGTGGGACCCCACACCGCGACTCCTACTCCTGCAGTGGTGGTGGAAATGCCCGTCTCCATTCCTTTGGCCACACCCGAGAGGTACAGCGGAGACCCCAACACTGTACAGGTTTTTCTCACTCAAGTGGCTTTGCACCTGTCGTGCAAACCCAAGGCGTTCCCCCCCAGCCGAGCAAGGGTGGCTTTTCTCATTTCATACCTGGCGGGGAATGCAGCACAATGGGCGGTTCCATTGGTGAGTAGGGATGACCCCCTTCTATGTGACTGGGGAGCCTTTTGAGAGGAGTTCCTAAAAGTATTCGACAGAAGGGCTGACTCCTATACCGCAGACAGGGAGATGCTGGAGTTACGTCAGGGCAACAATGACCTTTTGCAATATTTGAACGCATTCCGGCGTCTTGTGGCCAAGACCAAGTGGCCTGTCACTAAACAAACGGCGCTCTTCCACCAAGGGTTGAGCGACGAACTCAAGGACGTCGTAGCACAGATCGACCCACAATCCAAGACTTGTGAAGGTCTCATCAACTTGGTACTACGATTGGATCATAGGTTGAGTGAGAGGAAAGGAGACAATAAAAGAAAAGGAAAACCTATGCCCTCTTATGTGTCATCCGGAAACCCCGAGTCCAGCCCCGTCGCTAAAGCAGAACCAATGGACATCGGCGCCATCCGGGCTAGCCTGACCGCCACAGAAAAAGAATCACGCCGCAAACAAGGCCTCTGCTTGTACTGTGGCAAGAAGGGTCATTATGTCCGTGAGTGCCCTGCTAAACCGAAGACCAGTCGATACCGAGCTACCCGGACTGTGACTGCAGTAGTGGACGGGCCGGCGGAAAACTAACGGACTCCCTGAACAGTGAAGGGGCCTCATGGAGTCACGTATGCATCCCTTCTTTGTCACGCCTGGAGCAGGTGCGTCAGCAGCACTTATTTATCACGGTATACATAGGCATTCATGCACAATGGATACCTGTGGTGGCCATGGTTGATTCTGGGGCCACGGGTCTCTTAATGGACCAGAAAGAAGCGCAGAGACTGGGCAACTCCCTCATTCCCAAGGAAGTACCTGAGGATGGGTATGCTGTGGATGGAAGACGACTGGTTACGGGACCTATTGGGCATCACACAGGGGAGCGTCCTGTGAAGTACTTGAATGACACAAGGAGGTGATTGACTTCAGCATCATTCGAGCACCACAGTACGGAGTGATATTGGGTCTACCCTGGCTCCAAAAGCACAACCCTTCGGTCAACTGGATGACCCATTAGCTGAAGATGACGTCTCTGTATTGCCTAAGGCAGTGCGGGTTAAGTCAAGGATCAAGTGGCAGCACTCAAGGCTTGGTTCACAGGGTAGCCACAGCGGCAGAGAAAAAGGTTGACCTTCCCAGAGTTTATCACAGCTATAGTGACGTCTTTGATGGGGTACGGGCAGAGGTGCTCCCTCCGCACAGGATTTATGACGGACAAATTGACTTGGCTCCGGGTGCATGCGTACCCAGTGGCAGAATGTATGCCTTAACGGAGCAGGAAAACATCTATTTGCTCTCCTATCTCGACAAGCTCCTGGGGTTGGGGTTCATTACACCATCCAAGTCCCCGGCGACATCGCCCCTCTTCTTCATTCCTAAGGCCAATGGGGAGTTGAGGGCTTGTGTGGACCTTAGGGCTTTGAAAGCAATCACAGTCAAGAACAGGTACCCCTTGCCCCTCATCAGCGTTCTGCTGGAAGAGGTGAAGATGGCCTGTATTTATACGAAGCTCGACCTCAAGGGGGCATATCACCTGGTGCGCATGCGGAAAGGTAACGAGTGGAAGACTGCATTTAAGACCAGATTCTGTCTTTTCGAATACCTCGTCATGCCGTTTGGGCTCTGCAACGTCCCTGCGGCCTTTCAATTCTTCCTCAACGAGGTGTTCCATGACGTCCTGGATGTGTACGTGGTAGTGTACATAGACGATATGCTCATTTACTCCAACACGGAAGAGAACCACGTACAACACGTAATACCGGTGCTCGGGAAGCTCCGGGAGAACATGCTGTTCTGCAAGCTAAGCAAGTGTGACTTCCATGTCACGTCTGTGGAGTTCCTTGGGGTGATGCCTAGCCCGAATGGGCAGGAGATGGCGGAACACAAGATCAAGGCAGTGGAGGAATGGCCTGTTCCACAAGGTGTCAAGGATGTACAAAGCTTCATTGGGTTCGCCAATTTTTATAGGCGTTTCATCGATGCGTTCTCTGGATTGGTGGCCCCGATTACTCAGCTATTGCGGAAATCACAGGCGTTCATCTGGAACCAAGAGGCGCCGGATGCGTTTGTAGCCCTGAAGAATGCGTTCGTCACGGCCCCAGTGCTGTCTCACCCCAATCCAGAACAACTTATGTGGTAGAGGCGGACGCTTCGGATGTGGCTCTGGGGGTTATCCTGTCCCACCGTAACCAAGACACAGGCGTGCTGCATCCCGTGGCCTTCATGTCCAGGAAGTTAAACGACGCTGAACGCAATTATCACATTGCGGAGAAGGAGCTGCTGGCTATCAAGGACACCTTCACAGAGTGGAGGCATCTGTTGATGGGAGCCAGGCATGTGGTTACCGTGTTCGCGGACAACAGGAACCTGCAATTTATGACGGCGGCAAGACACCTCTCCCCTCGGCAGCTAAGGTGGATGCTCTTCTTCTCTGGCTTTAACTTTCACATTACGTATCGGCCGGGTACTGAAAACAAGAAGGCGGATGCGCTTTCCCGTCAAACCTCTGCCACGGAACCACGACCTTTCGTGGAACGCTCCATCATTCACCCCGATGCGGTGTTGGGGGTGATAAAGCCGGATGCTTTTCTCAAGGGCATCCAGAACGGGATACGTTCCTTTTCTTGGAGAAGATGGCTCCAATGCCACAGGAAGTGGCAGGTCAGGGACGGGATACCGATGCATGGTCGCCGGTTGCTGATACCGACGCCTCGGCTACAGAAGCAGGCCTTCACTTGGTGCCATGTTTCGCCCTGTGCTGGTCATTTTGGATTAGAGAAAACGTTAGCCAGCATGGGGAGAACTTCTGGTGGCCGTCCATGAGAGCAGATGTCCTGAAGTGGGGAGGGGCCTGTTTGACCTGTGCCACCATGAAAGCTGATCATGGGCGTCCACAGGGATTGCTACAACCCCTTCCTACGCCATGCCGGCCGTGGGACAACATCTCCTTGGACTTCGTAGTGGGTCTGCCGGTGGATCAGGGATGCACGGCGATCCTGTTGGTGGTCGGCTACCTCACGAAGATGGGACACTTCATTGCATGCAAGCAGGTGCCGTCTGCAGGTCAACTGGCGTTGCTGTTATTGAGAAATTTGGTGAGGTTGCACGGATTGCCCAGCATGATAGTGTCAGACAGAGGTTCGCAGTTTACAGCCCAGTTCTGGAGGACATGGTGTTCGGCATTGCACATCACTTCGGCCATGTCAACGAGCTACCACCCACAGACGGACGGCCAGACGGAACGCCTAAACCAGTCTCTCAAGCAATACCTGTGCTGTTTTGTTGAGCAAGGGAGAGAGGAATGGGTGGATCTGCTCTGGATAGCAGAAATAGCTTATAACAATGCCACGCATAGCTCCACCAAAACTTTCCCTTTCTACTGCAACTACGGACATCACTCCAGGTTTTTACCGTTTCTTCACCCTCTCAGAGACAACAGAATGCCTGAAACCTCCAAAAGGGTGGCTCACATCAAGGAAACCCTGATGCGTTCACGAAAGTGCCCGGATGCTGCCAAGGCAAAGTACAAGGCCGTGGCTGACAGGAGAAGGAGGCCTGGGCCCTTGTACGGGGTGGGAGATTACATCTGGGTGTCTACCAAGAACCTACGTTTTCGCAAACATAGTATGTTTCATCCCAAATACATTGGCCCTTACCGCATCACCAAATGCATGAGCCCCATGAACGTGAAACTGTGTTTGCCTAAGCAGCTACGGATCCATCCTGTTTTCCACGTGTCGCTGCTTAAACCCTCGTCTGCACCTGCTTGTGCAAAACCCGTATCGGTATCAGTGGACTCGGACGTGGAGTATGAAGTTGCGGGCATTAGGGGCTCCAAGTGGCGAGGGGGTAAGTTGTGGGACCTCGTGGCCTGGAAGGGGTATGGCCCGGAGGAGCAGTCGTGGGAGCCTGCGGCCGGAGTCCATGCACCTTGTCTGGTGTCATTGTTCCACAGGAAGCATCCGGACAGTGCTGGTCAGGTGGAAAGGGGTTGATGGCAGGAGGATGTACTGTCATGAATTCCCCCCTCCTCGCATATGCAGTTCACCCTGTTTTCACCGCGATCCCGCACAGAAACAATCGGCGTCGCATCAGGATGGAAACTACAATGACCAGCATGCCTAGCGAGACTGAGCGTGACCGGAAACGCCTTCAAATAGCGTACACCGGCAAAGACACGGCGTCGGATATTGTGATCCTTGCCGACCTGGAGAACAGCAGTGCATTGCGGTACCGAGGCATTCTTCATCCACAGCGGACCTGTTTGCAAGAGAGAGAGAGAGATGCAGCCAAGTGGCGGTTCTAGGCATCTCGCTCCCCGGACGCAGTGAGTTAGAGTGTCAGTCCGACACTAAGTTTGGTAACTTGGAAAGAGACGCACGCCACGGAGGTGTTGCAGCGTCTCAGTTGAATTCGCTAGAACCACAGCTGAGGAAACAGAGTTAAAATTGAGCGGCTGCTCTCTGCCTCGCCCTCAGAAACCGAGAGTTTGCTCCGTGTGTGAAACAAACAGAGACGCACACCACAGAGGTGTTTTCCGCGTCTCTGATGTGAAGTGCGTGAAGCACCTGAGAGGTCATTCACAATCGTACTCTTGTGCTGTGCTCTTAGGGTTGAGAAGGTTGAGCGGCTGCTCCCTTCAACTCAGTCGCGAACTGCATGGTAGAGTGCCCGTCTGGGCCTCCCAAGTTCATTGTTTCCCTGCTAGAGCATCAACACTCAAGTAGAAGAGACCACATTGATACACTTTGCCATTAGCAGCGCTCGAACAGCATTTTCGTCCGTTTCTTAGCACAGTGCCCTCCGTTGGCGAATACCGGGACCGGTATTCATGCGGAGGACGGTGGGAGCCCCTGAAAGGCAGAGGGACCAGTGCTGCTAATGGGTATCGTTGACCTTGCTTTTTGGTTACTACTTAATATTCATTTTGACTTCCTGTACCGTATTATTTACTACCTTGGTTTATTTCATTCTTTCTTCACAAAGCGTATATCCAATAAATACTTATTGGACAGCTATAATTGGTTGGAGTCTGATTCTCTTGTTCTATCTTGCCTTCCCCGATCCCGGGTAATCCAGAGGTTAAAATTAGTGAGCTGGATACCCTTCTCATTCTCTGATGTTACATCTGTGTCCATCACCTCAACTTCCTGGACCTCATTTATTTCCGTATTCAGGCCCTTCCCTCTCTTGGAACACCTCACACCTTTTGTAAACATTGACATTATCAATGGATAAGATTTCAAATGAGAAAGGTGATCCCTATTTCTCCTGCGCTGAATGTTTTTCAGAAGCTTAAGAGGCCTCGGGAGACTGCACTCATAGACTGCTCCTGTTTTCCCTTTTACACTTGAGCACAGACACCTAGATGGCATTACCACGTAATTCAGTCCTCTTACTGCTTATTCCCCGCTACCTGCTACGGCTTCAGACTCCCAAGTTCTGCCGCTCAATCCGCACAGCATCACTGCGGCAATAGGTGGTTAGATGTTGGGGGCAGGTGGGGGTAGGTAGACGAGCAGGTGACTCCAATGCAGCTCCAGCACAGCATAGGCTTCCAGCACTACTTGGCCCTCTTGGTTCCAAACAGCATCAGCAGTTTTCAATAGCACACGGCAAACAGCTCACCGGAACCTGAGTCAAAACTGTAGAATTGTTGATCACACAGCTTTCACCCAAATGCTTTCTGTATACTAGTTATGCCTGCTAGTTATGCCTGCTCCACTCCAACTCCAGTTCCAGCTCCTTGTTGTCACTCTGATTACCAGCCCCCTTGGTCCCTACCTGCCGCTTGCTCTCTGTCTGGCACCGAGAAGAAGAGAACAAGAGCGTAGAGCTGCAGGCACTGGAGGCTCAATCCGCACTGCTTGTTAACCTTTGCCTTGGTGAAGCATTGAAGAAAGAAAATGAAGAAAACTGCCAGTTCAACTCGGCAGCTTAATGCCCCGCTTCTTCAGCTCACTTACTGCACCCCCACAGGATCACCCAGCTGCCAGAGCCGCCACAGAGCACCGAAAACACTACAACAAGAAGGTAGCATCACTAGCACTGGGGCAATGGGGGGAGAACAGGTGAGAGCATGCAAACAGTCAGGAGGAGGCAGAATTGGAGGAGATGGAGGAAGAGGAGAGAATTGCTGGGCCTTCTGCTGCTCTGCTGCTCCTTCCTTCACTCCTTAGGCCTTCCAAAGGCCCTCCAAAGGTGAGAGGTGAAAGAGAAAATGCTCAGACTGTCATTGTTCCCCCAGGCATCAAACCGCGAGCCACAGGGGGGTCTCAGGAGTCGCAGGCTGCTACACACTGCTACCATCGCACTCTGTGACCGCACACTGCACACCGTGCCTCAGCCCACGACCCCCGCCAACTGCTAATGAGGGTGGGAGTCGTGGCTGAAGCAAACTGGGCGCAGAGCGATGCTCACAGGCTAGAGCAGGAGCGGGAGTGCAAGCTCCTCATCCTCGGCTAGGCTGGGCGGGCGGGTGGTCATGCTCATGGCAATTCCAGGATGCAGCAAGCAGGGACCTCGGATCGGTAGAGCGAAGCATCCACGCCTGCTGCCAGCTGCTACTGCACGCAAGGCGAAAACACAGCGAAAACGCAGACTGGATTCCGAACAATGAACAATATGTTGTATTTTCACTTTATTACTGTTTGTGTGCTGCATAAGTACTTTACACATTTTCCCAAAGTGGAGCCTGACTGTGACAAGCTACCCAAGGTTAAGCGCATAATAATTTAGTGAATTTTTTGGCTCAAACTGCAAGGAATTGTGGCTGTTGCTTGACCAGAGCTCACACCTCAGTCCACCAAGAGCTCAATTTATCACAGGTGGCCAGTCTACAAATTCTAAGAATGCTTCTGGTTACGTATTACTGCTAGTCTATGGGTGGGGGGTGACTCCTAGTGTGAGCCTGCTTCTCTGTGAGAGGTGTAAAAGTGTTGTCAGTAGTAAGTAACAGCCAGCCTCTGAGGGATGAGAGAGTACAGTCTGTAGTCTGATGCTGCTAGTATTTGATGTGTGATAGGGCTGTCAGTGGTATGAGACTACTATTCTTTTAGTGGTGTGAGAGAGCGTCCAGTACTGTGTCACTAATAGTCTGTAAAGGGTGGGCGAGTTCTGTTGGTAATGTGTTACTGCTGGTCTATGAGTGGCGGTGAGAGCGTTGTTGAATGTGTAGAACTACTAGTCTATCATGGGGTGAAATAGCTTCGGGTAGTGTGTAACTACTAGACTGGTGGGTGTAGCTGTGCTGTCTGCAGTCCAAAACTGCAAGCTTGTGAACAGTGTAAGAGTGTTTCTGGTAGTGTGGGACTTCTACACGTTAAGGGATGTGAGAGTTAGGTGAGTAGAATGAGACTGGTAGTTTGTTATGGGTATGAAAGTTTTGTCTGTAGTTATACTGCTCATCTCAGATGGACATGTGAGTGCTATGTGACTGCTACTTTGTGGGGTGAAGAGTGCTATTGGTAATGTGTGTCTGCTAGTCTGGGAGGGGTTTGAGAGTGCTAAAAATGTTGAAGAATGTTAGTCCGTGAGAGATTTTAGAGTGCGGTCTATGTGAGACTGCTATTCTTCAAGGGAGTGTGAAAGTGCACTGGTTACTGTGAAACTGCCTACCTGTGAGGGGCATGAGACCACTGTTAGTAGTAGGTTACGGCTACTCAGTGCTGAAAGCAGTGAGATAATGCTAGTCTCTATTGGTTGTTTGTGTTTTTATGTTGCAGGGCTGTTATCATGCAAAATGTACGAAAGTGTGTTGCTCGCGTGAGACTGCTAGTCTGTTAGTGGTGTGACAGTACTCTCTGTAGTGTTACTGTAACACTGTGATAGGTTTGAGAGTGCTTCTGAGAATGCAGTCAGTGGTGTGTCGCTACTTCTGCACGATGGGGCAGCTTTTGTGTCATGGAAGCTCCTTAGTGCAAGGCAGGAACCAGCCTTTTCATCAATGCAAAACCAAAAGGAACTGCTAAAATAAGTACTAATATTCCATCTCTATATTCCCATTTTTCTTTCATGTGGGTTTAGCCACACCTAAGGCAGTGGCATTCTTACAAACAGTAATAGATACTTAAGGTCAAGTGCCACAGTTCACCTTGCTCTACACACACAAAACACAAATATTGGGAGGGTAAAACATTGCATCAAGCCACTTTCAACTTAGCAGAATTGTAGTTGAGAAAATAACAAATGTTTGGAATGGTAATATCGACTAATGAAGTCATTTTCCAAAACAGAAACATATTTCACATAACAGTTGAAGAGGGCATTTAACAGGTAACAATACCAAACGTAGGGTCCAAGGGAGACAGTCCCAAAAGAGAACGTATCACTCCCTACCTATACATGAAAACTCACTAAAGATATGCTCTACTTAAGTTGGGGGTTGTGTATTAGAATTACGTGTTAGTGAGCCTTTATAAGGACGAGAACCCTCATTCACCCAAGGGTGACATGCTTGCATCATTGGGCTCACATCGGGGCCACAGGCTCCCAGATATGGGCTACCACTCTCCACCTAATGTAGTGGGTAGAGAGTAGCTGACGTTTTTTTATGGGGGATACCACTGAGCAGTGTAAGTGAGTGAGGGGCAGAGTGCCAAAACAAAATATGTGAATGATTAAACCTATCTCAAGGGCTCAATTTTGTTAATCAGTAGTGTCCTTGGATAGGGTTTAAAATGAAAGGACTGGAGCTTCAGAGCCAATATACCCGCTTGGTGGTCAACATGTTTCTGCCTTTGCTAGACTCCAACCAGAGTTCTTAGGAATTCTTCAGGACCAAACTTCACTACAAGTCACTTTGCAAACAACATGAAAATCAAACAAGATGGCTACACTGGCCGTAATCGTCTGCGGTCACAAGAACAATGGGTAATTAATACACCATTTCCATCTCCATCTGCAAACAAGAAAAAAAAATAAACATCGCCTTAAATCAATGATGGAGCGGTAATTTCTTCTGGTAATTTCTTAATGCAAAACCCTCATCCTACCTCTAATTTACCGCTGAAAAAGGTGTTGGGCCCTTCACACCATGTATTACCTTCAGCAGACTTTAAATAAAGATGAACAGTCAAAAATGCAATTATTATTTTAAGCCAATAAAGAGAGTTGTTGAGTACTTTAAAGGGTTTTATTTTCTAGTCAAAAGTTAAGTTTTTCTCTGACCCTTTATTCATTAGTAAAATATCAATAAGATTACAGAATTTTGAAAACAGGAATAATAGCAATATTACAGAACTCATTACATTCTGCATATAAGCATTACATCTAAGAAAGAAAATGTGGTGAAAAATTCTTAAAGAGTTTCTAAGAAAAAATTGTCTTGCAAGGCTAATCAATAATTAAATAGTTTGCAAAAATCTCCCATTCAGAGAAATAAATGCATAAGTCAAATAAATCTTTTCAGACCTAATTAATTAGTCAACGCATAAACTTAAAGTTTAGCATCTAATGCTATCTTAATCAGTTGCACTCTCTGTTCTTGTCTGTGTCTAAAGAGCAAGCAGCCCCTCATTCACCAGACCTCAAAGGAATGTGGCCTGCAGTGCCAATATATGACGTGCAAGGACTCTTTGAAAAAAAATCACCAGGGAACCCCCCACCTGACTCTCCTCGGACGCCCAAGGCTGCACCTGTGACGATCTCGTACCTAACCCATAGAATGTCTGGTCTAATCTGTTCCTTCTCTCAAGAGCTCAACGTCCCCCTGAAGCCTAATGAGCCTAGTAGCCAAAATGAGCAAAAAGTCAACCCCGCCTCCAGAGAGGTCATTATTTATACTCTAATTCTTGGCAGACTACACATAAATATTTCATGTTCAGGAAAACTTGTACGTGATTGGTCAGTCATGATGACAAGAGGTCTCAGAATCCTGACTCATTCTAAAATCCTGACTATACCAGTTTTAACAAAAGAAGCATACACGAGTAAATACATTTTATATATATTTGCAACATTTTCGAGGAAAAATGTTTCATTCTAACTCTCTTCCTTCCTTCCTTCCACCGCGCAGTCTAGTAGGATACTTTATCTAACTGGTACATTGGCACAATCACAAGAATGTTTCAAAGTACAAAGAGGGCTTGACTTCTTCGTGGTTTGAGGAAAGCTGCTACAGTCTGCGCATGCACTCTTCTCTGAAAATGCAAGTCATAGCCTTGCTGGATTCACAGGCAACCATGTTTTGTGTAGGCCTCAAAAATAATACAAACACAAAGAGAATATTAATGTCATGTAAATCAGCCCATTATGTTTCCCAACTCCATACTAATACCCCTTATAAATGTTTACCTAGCCAAGCTATTAGTTTCAAACAGCTTTCCTATTATTTATGACAACATGCAAAATAAATGTGCAATGTGCAATATAGCATTATTATGCATTTAGTGTACATTTTAAAAGCACACACAGTTAATACAGCACACACAGTTAATACAGCGCACACAGTTAATACAGCACACATAGCAACATGCTTTAGTGTTTTAGATAGCTTTTCATGCAAAAAAGCATTTAGCCCCATGTGTAGTGTTTGGTGCATTTGTTAATTCACACACATTATAAAAATAGGTGTTTTTAACTGAACATGTTTATCAAAATATGCAACAAGTCAAAGTCTTTTAAGACAGAAATAGTGAATTTAGATTACAAGGGATGAGCTGGGAAGAGAGAAACACATTCTATTAATCTTCAAGGCTAAAAAGGCCACTTGGGGAAAAAAACACCACTTTTCTCTACACTGCAAAAACACATGTTAATTCAGCACAAGCATTTCAGACTGACTTAGGCCTCACTTTCATATTTTTCATGTGCCATGTTTTTAACTTGCACCAAAATGTGCGTGGCAATTTAAATGCAGTCTGTCTGAAGCACAAAAATAAAACAATGCCTGACTGCAGATGAAATCTGCTCCATCAATCCACCCTTCTGATGATATCAAATCATAATCAAATGATTTATAATTAATCACACATATTTAATTTCACTAGTGACATGTCTTATTGCAAAAGCTGAGCATATAACAATTTTACTCCTAATTGTAAGGCAAACACCAGTTTGGTCTGTAATCAGGACATATATAGCCAAGCTCAAATGTTTTAGTGCAGAGTTCTGTAAGTAGCTTCTTGGAGCTGTTAGTCTTCATTAAAATAAGTAACTAAAATAATAAAAGGAAAATTCAGCAGGACAGTTTTAGCATTTCTTTGCTCTTTGTCATCAGCTTGCCATCAGTATGGCTCATACTTTCCATGCAAATGGGACTACTTAGGTGCCGAGAAACTCTGACAGAGCACCATCAATCCTTTGCACTTATTCAACCTAGGCCTTTCACTCTTATTTTCACTTTGATCAGATTCAGATGTTTCACCACAGCATCTCTCGGATCAAATTTGTTGCACCATCATTATGCAGATCTTGTGTAGCAGCTGCAATCTGGTGAGAAACTGCACACTGTACATCAACCAGACCTACACAGCAATGGCTAATATTCTCATCAGTGTTTTCCACAAGTGCATTTGCATATGTATTTTCAAGCCACTTTGGTGATGCTGAAAAACAGTCTTTTGCAAAAGGTAACTCTGTGTTGCCATTGTGTTGCTTTATTATGCTTGACACTTCAGGCAGATAGCTACAAATCATTCCTTGTTCAATCTGTTGTTCTGCAGTCATTATCTTTAAGACTTCATTATGATCTAATTTCAGAGAATCGGGCAATCTATACCTGGGCATCAGTCTTTGCAATAACACTTTTGCCACTGTGCAGTTGTCACTTTTCTCAAAAACAGTTCTGATACAACCCTGTTGTTCTGCTTCTGAAACATTTTCTTGAGCCTCTTTTAATTCAACTATGAAGATTCCATTGAATGAATATGCTAACAGAACACAATTTTGTGCAACTGAATTAGCATATCTCTCTCCCATGACAACAGTGACTCCCAATTGAGCAGATATACTGCATGTTATGGTAAGGGCAATCAATTTCGAATTTTGGGCTGAGGTAACTACTGAAAGCCATGACGCTTTGACAACATAATGTATAAGGAGGACAGCATGTGCTGCATTTAATGTGTCACCTTTCAAACATGGGCCATCTACAAAATGGACATTGTTGGGCTGACTCAGACGTTCATCCTTAAAGTCTGATTTTGGCTTCATGCATATTTTCATGATATTTAGACACTCATATTCAGTTTGATCACAATCCAATTCTTTTGCTGACATGTCTGTGAAGTTAGGGTCAAAGGTCATTGGTCAATACATCACAGACCTTTGAAAACATTCTTCTTTTTGAATAAGAAATGAGAGAGCGCAGCCCTCCCTCTCACTGCAAATTAGTGTATTTTCTTTCAAATAAACTTTCATTCCTAGTGCTGGGGCGAAACATTTTTTCTCTTTCAACTCTAGGAATGCTTTTGTGCAATTGTTGTCCAATGGAAGCGGATCAGACACATCCATGTGTGTCAGCCTCAGTAAAGGCTTAGCCACTAGGGAAAGGTTTGGAAACCACTCTCTACAGCAGCTAACCATTCCCAAAAATGTCCTGACTTCTTTCTTAATTTGAGGTGGATTTATCTTGGAAATTATTTCCACCTTCTCTGGTGACACCTTTCTACCTCCCTTTCCAATTTTGTGTCCCAGTTATTCATCTTCTTTTTGACAGTACTCCTGAATATTCTCTTGCAATGGCACTGTGACATGAACCTGGCAAAAATCAATAAAAGTAAGCCATTCTTCAGTACATGGAATGTGAAAAAATATATTGGCTGGATTCGGTACCACAGGACAACATGGAAAAAATATGCTTTTAATCTCCTGCACTATTCTGTTCTTTTCATTTATTTTCTGTGAACTTGTGATCAGAAAGTTACACAAACTTCCAATCAATTCCATCAAAAATCCTTTCATTGGTAACATTTCTGCAACTGATGGTGTTCCTGAATACATGTCATTTGGTTCTAATTTTTGTCATACCATTGTAAGCACTTGTCACATTTACATATTCCATTTTTATTTAGAATGTGGTAACCCGCATATCTTGCAAGGCTTCCAGAATAGACAAGGCTCGCACAACTAAAAATATGCAGTGAGTCTTAGACAATAAAAAGGGGTCGGTGGTGGTGACTCTAAACATATCTCATGTATAATATAGACGCACAGGATCCTGAATCTTCGGTTTTGCATGTAAATATTTCTGGTGGTAGTCTTTCATTTTTTCACCTTTGCATCTGCATTTTCAGTTTTTGACCTTGAACTGCCACATCATATATTCTTTGTTGTACTTAACTGTAATATCCGCAGACATTGAATTATTTGCATCTTCTTAAGTTTATGGACACTGAATTATTTGCATTGTCTCAAGTTTATGGAATAGCATGTACACATGCATTCTTGATAAATTGCTCATTGCTGATTTACTTTGTTCATGTTTGCCATTTCTTTTAGTGCCCCAGAAGAAGGGATCTACCCGAAATGCTTTGGGCCTTTATAAATTCGTTTTATGGTTGTGTACTCAGAACAATGTATCTATTATTATTAATTGTTAGCATTATTGACAGCAATGCACACTGTACAGATTTCTTTGTAATCACGAAAATCTTTTTTGATGTAAGTCTTGGCAACGAAAATTAATACAGAAGCTGATTCATTTCAGATTAAAGTTTGAATCTTTTCTTTATTGAATGTGTATTTAATAAGCACAGTCTCATGTGATCTCATTGTTTGATTCTTTAATGATATTGCTGTGCGTTTGGTATACCAGTGGTTATTCCACTAGCTGTTGTTCATCTCAAATTTTAATAAGACATGTTCTGCTCATTTTATTAATCTGGCATCCTTCTCTGTGAACTCTTTTCTGAAAACAATACTACAGCTGTCTCTTGTTGGGCCATTTTAAAATGTACCTCCTCATCAGGAATCTGAAAATGAACATTATCTGATATACAGTAATCTGTGCTGTTTAATTTGCAAAATAATTGTTTTCCTGGTAGGCCTGAGTCACAGACAATAGTTTTGCAATTTTCCTCAAATGGGCCTCTTTTTGCTTCAAATTCTTCTAACTCTGGGTTTGTAATTTCTTTGTTTAAAACTCCTGCAACTAAATTTGGACTTTCCACTGCCTTCACAATGGAATTGGTAAATTCAGAACTGTGAGGGTTAAAACTCTCATTTTCAAACACAGCAACCTGTTGGACTGGGTTCTGTTTTTGTCTCTGGAAATAATTCACATTTGCTCTGGACAACCTATTTACATTAATTTTATGATTTTCCATATTCTGTGGGACCATCTGTGCTTGAAAAATTCCTGCCATTGGTACCTGTTTCTGAACTGACATTTGCATTTGCTTAGCTGGCATAATTTGCACCTGCATTTCTCCATGTTTTTGTGCATCATGTTTAAATATATTTTTCTTCTTCCAATGCTCAAATCTGTTATAAAGATGGCAAATGGACCCATTTTCCAGCAGTACAACATCCATACCTAAATGTGCACAAACCAAAACACCTTTACTTCCATCCTGTGTTCTTTTAATCTGTACCCAATCAACATCCTCTGCTGGCACCCCACCCTTCAGGAAAATATTCACTGCTATATTTTCCTCCATAACAACTGAAAATGATGGTGAATTCATGCAAACCCTTTCTATTGTCTCTTCACCTGGCTTTTTAACAACATTAGATTCAAACCACAATTTAGTTTGCAAGGCAATGTAAAAGAACATTTCTAAATTAATGCACAACTCTTTTAATATTTCATCAAATCCATCTACTTGTGGGTACCACAGCATAAATGTGTCTCTCAATTGTGGGAATGTGTTCAGAAATGCTGCAAGTTCAATTTTATTCTGTGGCTTATGCACATACATTTCTCCCACCTTTTCTCTCAATGAGTAAGCAAAAGCTTCTCCCTCATTCTGTTTATTATTTTTCTCAACTAGATCTGGTGGCTTCTTTTCCTTATCCAGTTTCCTTGCTAGGTGTGGTGGTTTCTTTATCTTCTCATGTTTTCTTGCCCACTTGTCTCCTAATTTCTCAAACCCATTGCATTTGAAAATATATTTTATTATTTCTGTAATATGCAAATGCATTCCTGAAGAACACATTTTCTCATTTGCTTCATCATCCATGTGTACCCTAAAACCTTTCTGAAATGGAAAATTTCCTGAACCATCAGTTTCATATTTTTGAGCCACATCTGTCAGTCCATTATGTGTTGTTAATGCACATGCAGCTGTTTCCATACTTAGGGAAATGAATTCTTTTTCCTGACACTAGTTCACATTTTTATTATTTAAACAGCATGGACTGTTATTTTCTCCATGTTCAAATGCTGAATTTAAAACACTAAGCTGTTTCTCTTTTTCATGGCCTGTGTTAATATGTTCTCTCATGTTTTCTGTATTTTTAATTACTGCTGCTTCCTCAAAGCAGGTTTGAAAAATCCCATTTTCAAATATATTTATTTTATCCTGGGGGGCTGCATATGTTGTAAATACAATTTTTCCCTAATCATTCAGTGCTTGGGGTAATTTCTGTTCAATAATCTGTGTATTCTGAGTTTCTGAAATAAACCCAGCCATAATCACTCCTTCTGCAGCTCTTCGAATCTTTACAGTAGGGACCATATTAATTGGGACAGGCATAATTTTTCTAGGCATCATCTGTGCATCTGCAGTTTGTAATTCTTGAACTGAATCAGTCACATTTGAAGCAGTAACACCTGGAGGTATCACTGTCAGTACTGAATCAAAAGGTAATGGGTCAATATAAAACGTCAGCACAGTTCTCTCAGTCTGTATTTCTCTCTGTTCAACAGAAGCAGTAGCCCCTGTAGTATTTACTGGTGCACTATTTTCAGTATTTTTCATGGGAACCACATAAAGTGGTGGACACTAGGTTAACAATTCATCCATTATTTCATCCCCTGAATTATTATTTATTTGAAGCTCTTTATCATCATTAATTCCCTTCTCCTGCATTTGGTGCTTTACCTTTTCATCCTCACTTGCTTTTTCTCTTGCTGCTTTTCCCCACATGCTTAAGGCCTAAAATTGTGCTGCTTTAGATGGTGTCTCTATTTCACATAAGACTTCCCTTAATTTGTCAATAATTTGCAATTCAAAAGTACCATCTTTTGGAAACCTCAAAGCACCTTCTTTTTCAGTAATCTTGCACCATTGGTGAACCCACATACATGTGTTTTGTCCCAAATTGGTAGACATAAAATGCACAGGTGTTCCTTCAGGAGCATCACCAATAAAAAATGAATTTTTCACTTTACCGCCTAACAGCTTCTTTAAACCTTCAAATATTTTCATTTTTGCAATAGTTCAATGCAATTTTTTTTTTCCAAAGCTGTCAGTCTCAATTTTAGTCAGTTGTATTTCTACCACTGACCCTCCACAAAATCTTACAACAATATTTCTCTTAATCAATAACTCTGTTAGTAACAACATAAATACATTCACTACTCTGTCTGTTCCACTAAATAAAGGATAGATTTATATTCACTGCGAGTAACACATTCCGCTTACCCTTCACAAAGTAAGACCTTCTGTTTACTCTTCAAACACTACAGGTAAATCCCTTCCGCTTACCTTTCGCTCAAGCTCAGAAGAACCTGCTACTCCTTTGGACTTATCCTTTAGGATATATCGTGGGCCAAAGTTTCACCAGCGAACCCTTTTGCTGTCAATCAAGCTCAGAAGAACCTGCTACTCCTTCAGTGTGACACTTTCTAGGTGATATCACACCAAATTCTAGCAATGAACTCTTTCCTATCAATCACTCACACTTTTACACAGAAAATAGTCCCTAATTTAAAACTTCCAGCCCTACCTAGCTCCTCAGTGTTATTCCAACAGACGAGTAACCTCAGTGCAGTGTGGCTTCCATTTGCCACCCGCTATTCCTTCCCGGGATTCTCCCACAGGTGTGCATACCTGTGTTTCCAGACAACATAGAACAAGACACTAACTTAAAATGAAGAGTTAAAACATGTAATCAATAACCCAAAAAATTATGTCCTATGAAATTACCAATGTAATCAATAACACCATAAATTCAAAATGAGTAAAATGTCACCAACAGTAAAAAAAAACTTATATTTTCAACACTTCAATAATACATGCTAGCACATTAACATTTCATTACCCTATTGATACTCACACTACTTCTTGCATCACCTTCCAGTACTGCTTTGCCAGACTTCAGGTTCTGAGCATTGGAGTCAGGAATCAGGACTTGGACATTTTATCTAACTTGGGCAATTATTTTACTTCCCGCTTAAGGTCAATGATCCATTAGTTGAATAGTTGATGGTGAAAGCAATAATCATTAATCACCAAACGAATCAATAATGACCATCCTCTGATTACCAAAAACTGATGGAGCGGTAATTTCTTCTGGTAATTTCTCAATGCAAAACTCTCATGCTACCTCTAATTTACAGCTGAAAAATGTGTTGGGCCCTTCACACCATGTATTAACTGCAGTAGACTTTAAATAAAGATGAACAGTCAAAAATGCAATTATTATTTTAAGCCAATAAAGAGAGTTGTTGAGTACTTTAAAGGGTTTTATTTTCTAGTCAAAAGTTAAGTTTTTCTCTGACCCTTTATTCATTAGTAAAATATCAATCAGGTTACAGAATTTGGAAATCAGGAAAAATAGCAATAATACAGAACACATTACATTCTGCATATAAGCATCACATGTAAGAAAGAAAATGTGGTGCAAAATTCTTCAAGTGTTTGTAAGAAGAAATAGTCTTGCAAGGCTAATCAATATTTAAATAGTTTACAAAAGTCTCTTAAGAGAAATAAATGCATAAGTCAAATACATCTTTTCAGACCTAATTAATTAGTCAAAGCATAAACTTAAAGTTTAGCATCTAATTCTATCATAATCAGCTGCACTCTCTGTTCTTGTCTGTGTCTAAAGAGCAAGCAGCCCCTCCTTCACCAGACCACAAAGGAATGTGGCCTGCAGTGCCAAAATATGACGTGCAAGGACTCTTTGAAAAAAAAATCACCAGGGAACCCCCCACCTGACTCTCCTCAGACTCCCAAGGCTGCACACGTGACGATCTCGTACCTAACCCATAGAATGTCTGGTCTAATATGTTCCTTCTCTCAAGAGCTCACACGCCCCCCTGAAGCCTAATGAGCCTAGTAGCCAAAATGAGCAAGAAGCCAACCCCGCCTCCAGAGAGGTTATTATTTATACTCTAATTCTTGGCAGACTACACAAAACTGTTTTATGTTCAGGAAAACTTGTACGTGATTGGTCAGTCATGATGGTAAGAGGTCCCAGAATCCTGACTCATTCTAAAATCCTGACTATACCAGTTTTAACAAAAGAAGCATACATGAGTAAATACATTTTATATATATTTGCAACATTTGCTAGGAAAAATGTTTCATTCTAATTCTCTTCCTTTCTTCCACAGCGCAGTCTAGTAGGATACTTTATCTAACTGGTACATTGGCACAATCACAAGAATGTTTCAAAGTACAAAGAGGCCTTGACTTCTTCGTGGTTTAAGGAAAGCTGCCACAGTCTGCGCATGCACTCTTCTCTGAAAATGCAAGTCATAGCCATGCTGGATTCACAGGCAGCCATGTTTTGTGTAGGCCCCAAAAATAAAACAAGCACAAAGAGAATATTAATGTCATGTAAATCAGCCCATTATGTTTCCCAACTCCATACTAATACTCCTTATAAATGTGTACCTAGCCAAGCTATTAGTTTCAAGCAGCTTTTCTATTATTTAGACAATTTGCAAATTAAATGTGCAATGTGCAATATAGCATTATTATGCATTTAGTGTAAATTTTAAAAGCACACACAGTTAATACAGCACACACAGTTAATACAGCACACATGGCAACATGCTTTAGTGTTTTAGATAGCTTTTCATGCAAAAAAGCATTTAGCCCCATGTGTAGTGTTTGGTGCTTTTGTTAATACACACACATTATAAAAAGAGGTGTTTTTAACTGAAAAGGTTTATCAAAATATGCAACAAGTCAAAGTCTTTTAAGACAGAAATAGTGAATTTAGATTACAGGGGATGAGCTGGGAAGAGAGAAACACATTCTATTAATCTTCAAAGCTAAAAAGGCCACTTTTCTCTACACTGCCAAAACACATGTTAATTCAGCACAAGAATTTCAGACTGACTTTCATATTTTTCATGTGCCATGTTTTCAACTTGCACCAAAATGTGCACGGCAATTTAAATGCAGTCTGTCTGAAGCACAAAAATAAAACAATGCCTGACTGCAGTTGAAATCTGCTCCATCATCACTAAGTTGCACAAGGGGTGTCCCAAGGCACATACACAATCTCCCACATTAACAGTTTATAAAATACATGGTGTATTGTAAGCTGGAAAGCGGGAACAGGGTTACCTGTTTGAGGAGATACACTTAACCTCTCTTCAGCCATGTGGTACCCCGCGGCCAATTTGGCTAATGAGACTGAAGGAAAAATGAATTAAAAACAATGGCAGTGTAATGAGAGTGGAATTCATGTTCGTCAAGTGTTTAGTGAAAATGAAAGAAAGGCCTGGTTAGCACTGAACATCATAATGACAGACCAATCGAAAAGGAAAAGGAACAACATCCAACATACAAGGTACCTGTGCAAGACACTATAGCCCCTCCCATTGTGTGTGCACCCTCCCAATTTTTTTTACATCGTAGGGTAAAAAGAGTAGCGCATGACAGCCGCGGTTGGCACTAGGAGTTCCTGCAGGGCGGTGACGTGGGGAGGGGTAGGGGCAGGGTGGGGGGTAGTAATGTATGTATTACGGAGTTTAACAGGTAAGTAAACATATAAATAAATAAAAAAATTCATTGCGCGCACTGCATCACCAAATGCGATGCAGTGCGCGCAACGAAATTCATTTTATTTATTTATATGTTTACTTACCTGTTATACTCCGTAATCCATACATTACTACCCCCCACCCTGCCCCTCCCCCTCCCCACATCACCGCCCTGCAGGAACTCCTACTACCGACCGCGGCAGGTGCATGATACAGTATTGTACACAAGGAAGATGCGATCATCATGACTAATGCGCCACACAAACCCTGTAGATAATAAAATGTGGGGGAGGCACATGTCCCAGCCACAATTGGCAGCTCCAAACCAAATCTGGGTACGAATATCACCCAGAATTGAGCAGGTGGAGGATGTCAACACCCACTATGTGAAATTGAGCTAGAGTGGGAAGCGAGATCGTGGGAGAAGAAAACCATCCTCCTACTGTAGTGCAAGGAAGCCATGAGCGAGTGAGACCCAGGCTTAAACACACGACACAGTTGGGCAGTCCAAATAACTACAGGAACAAAGGGAAGAAGCGTGCAGATTTATCACCGTTCTCGTCCTAGTAAACTGTGTAAAAAAGGCAGGGTCCTGGCGAGAGTGGGAAGACACGAGAAGCTGTCATTTTTATAGTGGCTTCACAATTACCGGACATGGCTCGGTATGTCACGTCCATTCCCGGTGCACAGCATCATTGGAAATTTAGTGTTGTGTATGAGGAGGTGATTCAGAAAAGGGGGTGGTGATGAACAGAGTGTCTGAATTAAGCAGGCCACTCTTACCCAGTCCAAAGATCAGGGCTTGATCCATCACCGTTTTTTAGCTCACTGCACCATCCCAGCTCAGAACCTGGCTACATGCAAATTAGTCTGTTCCTGGCCCAGTGCATGATGGGAACAGGGCAAACTAAACTACCAAGCCAATTCTTATACTGGGAAGGAAACAAGCTTCTGGGGACCGGTTTCTGGCATTTCAGCCGTCGTCGGCCCCTATAGGTGTGGCAGGGTATACTCAGACATCAGTCCCTTGCTCACTGCTCCATCAGGATTCAAGCAAGCCGGGCCGACGACGGCTGAAATGCCAGAAACCGGTCCCCGGAAGCCTGTCTCCTTTCTGGTGAAGAATTGGCTTGGTAGTTTGGTCTGCCCTGTTCCCATGATGCACTGGGCCAGGGACAGACTAATTTGCATATAGCCAGGTTCTGAGCTGGGATGGGGCAGTGAGCTAAATAACGGTGATGGATCAAGCCCTGATCTTTGGACTGGGTAAGAGTGGTCTGCTTAATTCAGACACTCTGTTTATCACCACCCCCTTTTCTGAATCGTTTTTGCCCACTATAGGTGTGGCAGGGTATACTCAGACATGAGTCCCTTGCTCACTGCTCCATCAGGATTCAAGCAAGCCGGGCCGACAACGGCTGAAATGCCAGAAACCGGTCCCCGGAAGCTTGTCGCCTTTCTGGTGAAGAATTGGCTTGGTAGTTTGGTCTGCCCTGTTCCCATGATGCACTGGGCCAGGGACAGACTAATTTGCATATAGCCAGGTTCTGAGCTGGGATGGGGCAGTGAGCTAAATAACGGTGATGGATCAAGCCCTGATCTTTGGACTGGGTAAGAGTGGTCTGCTTAATTCAGACACTCTGTTCATCACCACCCCCTTTTCTGAATCGTTTTTGGCCACTATAGGTGTGGCAGGGTATACTCAGACATGAGTCCCTTGCTCACTGCTCCATCAGGATTCAAGCAAGCCGGGCCGACGACGGCTGAAATGCCAGAAACCGGTCCCCGGAAGCTTGTCTCCTTTCTGGTGAAGAATTGGCTTGGTAGTTTGGTCTGCCCTGTTCCCATGATGCACTGGGCCAGGGACAGACTAATTTGCATATAGCCAGGTTCTGAGCTGGGATAGGGCAGTGAGCTAAATAACGGTGATGGATCAAGCCCTGATCTTTGGACTGGGTAAGAGTGGTCTGCTTAATTCAGACACTCTGTTCATCACCACCCCCTTTTCTGAATCGTTTTTGGCCACTATAGGTGTGGCAGGGTATACTCAGACATGAGTCCCTTGCTCACTGCTCCATCAGGATTCAAGCAAGCCGGGCCGAAGACGGCTGAAATGCCAGAAACCGGTCCCCGGAAGCTTGTCTCCTTTCTGGTGAAGAATTGGCTTGGTAGTTTGGCCTGCCCTGTTCCCATGATGCACTGGGCCAGGGACAGACTAATTTGCATATAGCCAGGTTCTGAGCTGGGATGGGGCAGTGAGCTAAATAACGGTGATGGATCAAGCCCTGATCTTTGGACTGGGTAAGAGTGGTCTGCTTAATTCAGACACTCTGTTCATCGCCACCCCCTTTTCTGAATCGTTTTTGGCCACTATAGATGTGGCAGGGTATACTCAGACATGAATGAGTCCCTTGCTCACTGCTCCATCAGGATTCAAGCAAGCCGGGCCGACGACGGCTGAAATGCCAGAAACCGGTCCCCGGAAGCTTGTCTCCTATCTGGTGAAGAATTGGCTTGGTAGTTTGGTCTGCCCTGTTCCCATGATGCACTGGGCCAGGGACAGACTAATTTGCATATAGCCAGGTTCTGAGCTGGGATGGGGCAGTGAGCTAAATAACGGTGATGGATCAAGCCCTGATCTTTGGACTGGGTAAGAGTGGTCTGCTTAATTCAGACACTCTGTTCATCACCACCCCCTTTTCTGAATCGTTTTTGGCCACTATAGGTGTGGCAGGGTATACTCAGACATGAGTCCCTTGCTCACTGCTCCATCAGGATTCAAGCAAGCCGGGCCGAAGATGGCTGAAATGCCAGAAACCGGTCCCCGGAAGCTTGTCTCCTTTCTGGTGAAGAATTGGCTTGGTAGTTTGGTCTGCCCTGTTCCCATGATGCACTGGGCCAGGGACAGACTAATTTGCATATAGCCAGGTTCTGAGCTGGGATGGGGCAGTGAGCTAAATAACGGTGATGGATCAAGCCCTGATCTTTGGACTGGGTAAGAGTGGTCTGCTTAATTCAGACACTCTGTTCATCACCACCCCCTTTTCTGAATCGTTTTTGGCCACTATAGGTGTGGCAGGGTATACTCAGACATGAGTCCCTTGCTCACTGCTCCATCAGGATTCAAGCAAGCCGGGCCGACGACGGCTGAAATGCCAGAAACCGGTCCCCGGAAGCTTGTCTCCTTTCTGGTGAAGAATTGGCTTGGTAGTTAGGTCTGCCCTGTTCCCATGATGCACTGGGCCAGGGACAGACTTATTTGCATATAGCCAGGTTCTGAGCTGGGATGGAGCAGTGAGCTAAATAACGGTGATGGATCAAGCCCTGATCTTTGGACTGGGTAAGAGTGGTCTGCTTAATTCAGACACTCTGTTCATCACCACCCCCTTTTCTGAATCGTTTTTGGCCACTATAGGTGTGGCAGGGTATACTCAGACATGAGTCCCTTGCTCAATGCTTCATCAGGATTCAAGCAAGCCGGGCCGACGATGGCTGAAATGCCAGAAACCGGTCCCCGGAAGCTTGTCTCCTTTCTGGTGAAGAATTGGCTTGGTAGTTTGGTCTGCCCTGTTCCCATGATGCACTGGGCCAGGGACAGACTAATTTGCATATAGCCAGGTTCTGAGCTGGGATGGGGCAGTGAGCTAAATAACGGTGATGGATCAAGCCCTGATCTTTGGACTGGGTAAGAGTGGTGTGCTTAATTCAGAAACTCTGTTCATCACCACCCCCTTTTCTTAATCGTGTATGAGGAGGTAGCACAAGGCTCGAATACCACAAGGCCTATGGGCTGGGGCTGACAAACTTGATAGCATGACAGTGAGTTCAAAAGACCCCAGATACATCAGTGGGATGACGGTGGCGATGGCAAGACGGGCATCGGACTAGGGGCATGGCGATGTACATCACATGTGCCCTCCACGCCCTACATCATGGGGAATGTAGTTCTGTGAGCAAGAAATTGGCACTCATATGTCAAAAAACCGCAAGGTTGGAGCTTGTGAACTGTAAAGGGTGCTAAAAGTGTGCTAAGATGCCAGAAATACCCACTTCATCAGGGCTTTATGTATGTATTTAGGCTTCTAAATGATAACTCTGTGTAGAGAGGTAGACAAAGATTAAGGGACTAGATTCGTCCTCTATTGCAACTGCCACCCTCCTGGGTCCAAGGACAGTTTGAAAATCAAGCGGCTCATGTGCTGGGCCAGGCAGAGGAGAAGACAGTCCGTGTAGCCGTCCTCTTGCTATGTGAATGCGCATCTACCTCTCTACACAGAGTTATCATTTTAGAAGCCTATATACATACATCAAGCCCTGATGAAGTTGGACGGAATGCGTCGGCTGTTTGGCTGCCTCTTTTTTGCATAAAGAAGAATAAAGGAACTAGTATTGTTGACATCAACAGTGCATGGATATTATTATTTCTGGAACCGGTGGTGCATTCCACATTCATGTGTAATTTTAAAAAATCACTAAATATAAGAAACATTGAAAACCACTGCATGGATGGCTGCAAACGTTTGACATCAAGATTTCACTCTAGTCCTACTATAGTTTACTCCTTCCTCCTAGTATATAGAGCACCACCCAGCAATGCTAACTTAAAAGATGTCTTACAAGATAAATTGACCAAGGTCCATCTGGACCACCCAAACTTATACATTCTATGAGACCTCAATAAATAGCTTGAAAAGAATATTCAAACCACAGCTAGCATAACACACACTGAAGCTTTAAATTGCAGTTTGTTTCCTTCCCAACTCACTCTGCTGGACACACTCTTGATGTCAAATGGACACCGTTAAGACAAGCCTAAATTGCTAACAACTACCCAGTAAGCTGGAGCGCCAACAACATCATTGCGTTTAGGAACAAGAAACCTATCAATGACAGCACTTCAAAAAACCCAAACAATAACAAAAATAAATGCTCATAGAGGCAATGAAAAAACTAGGCATCCACAAACTTAACTCCCATCAGGAAAGAACCCGAATAAACATGCTGACAAAAGAAATATAAACCTTCTACAATTGTATTTCCACTGTACTGGACAAGCAGATACCAATAAAGACCACATGAAGGGTTGACCACAAAAAGAACGCCACATGGATAAATAACATCAAAATAATTAAAACACAACTCACCACACTACAACACAAGAGGACAAAATCATGAAATAAAACACACAAAAATCACACTACCGCATTATGACACAGCCTACAAAAGAGCCATCCGAACCAGAAAAAGATAACACTACTGAAAAAGTGAAACCAAAACCACTTGCCCTTCTAAAAGAATCCACAAGAATCTAGCAGAAATCTGCAATCCATCCTGCCAAAGCATAGGACCATGGCAATCCTAAGACTTCTTTGACAAAGTCTCCATGGTAGTGATCTGAAATATTAAAAAGACAATAACACATATGACCCAACCAACATATGGAGAGAAACTGTTCTACATGATCCAACCAACATTGAGAGAGACAATTCTATATCACTACATTATCATTGCAAGAAGAATGATTTGATTTGTTGTTTAATAAGGTTTTTGATCTACAAAGAGATCAACAGTAAATTACCAACAAATAATACTTGATTCAATAAAATTGCTTTCACACATAATAAAGTTTACACATTAGACCACATAAGACAGCTGTTAATTTAATACATGTTTAAAAAACTCTAAATCCGATAATGTATCATTTCATTAGCCGGATTATACATGAGCTGAGAGGCTGCTCCAGATGATTTAATACCATACGTCAAAAACAGAGGTTTTAACAAGTAACTTCTGGCAGGCTTTAAATTAGGCCAAACAAATAGTACATAATCCACCATCTGTACTGTTCCATTTCACAAATTACACCTCCTGTCAGCCCAACTTATTTACGGGCAAGCATCCACAACATAATTTAAATGGAGGCAATTTAATCTAAACATGAGCATGCAAAGGGGAACCCCATGTTCCATGTTCAACCTTAAGTAGGGATGAGGGGTCGAAACATTTCCTGCCCTTGTTACTTCCTCCAGCATTTTTAGTTTCCCACAGTGGCAACTTTCCTGTTCCAAGGATCTAAATTTCATGGAGGATTTTAAGTAGCCTCTAAAGCTACAATAGCTCTTATCTTGCAGGTCTACCAATTTCAGGCTAAAGCGCCCAAGTGCTTCAATAAAGTTTGACATCAGAGTAGAGTCTTGCCTTATTGAAGTATAACATTCAATACTTATAAATTTCCTCAAAGAATTATCTTTTAAATGCATAAGATGATAGACCCAAAAATCTAAAGATGCAACCTTACAAAGGTGCTGACCAGTCCCATTTCGATGCGTAGAGCGTCTATTGGTGCTATGGTGTTTAAATTACAAATTTACCACAGTATTTTCCGTTCTGCTTTGTGCATAAAGTGCCAGTGCTAAGTCTGTATAGGTTCCACTCCATATAATAGTGTAGGGGGAATTTTCATCTTGTAAACAGTCAGCAAGTGTGTAAAGTACCTTCAGCCTGTAGCGCCATAAAATGCCGTAAATGTGTTTGCATGAGATAAAGCCTTATTTGTCAGATGGACACTATGGGGCATATTATACAGGACCGGTGTTAAAATTATCGCTGTTTTATCGGCAGGAAACTGCCGATAAAACAGCGATAATGGGCTTGATAATACGCCCTTGTTAATTACCATAGAAGCCCATATTAACACAAGAACATGGGCTTCTATGGGAATTAACAAGGGCGCATTATCAAGCCCATTATCGCCGTTTTATCGGCAGTTTCCTGCCGACAAATCGGCGATAATTTTAACACCGGTCCTTGATAATATGCCCCTATGTTCTTTCTCACTCAAATTTTCAGAAACAATTTTTCCTAGGTACAGATAGGATTTAACCCTTTCTTTAGCATAGTACCCAGGAATCATCTATAGTTCGCCCTCCAGCGGTCTCCCTTCTGATGAAATTTAATTACTTTACTTTTATTTACGTTAGCTTTCAAATAATGTCTATCTGCATAAGCTGCTTGACAATGAAGATTCTCTCAAAGCCTTTAGGGGTCAAGATCAATATTATAGGTAAGTACGTTTATTTCATGTCCAGTTAAATAAATTACATGTACATAAAAAATACAGGTTAAAATATTTCCATGATAATACAATATCGCCATTAAAACATCTTAAATAAGAGAAACTTCATAACGGTGAATGTTATCAAATTAAACTTTTGAGCCATAGAGGCACACACAATAATAATTCAATACAATTGATGAAATATGACATCCAGTATAATAAGAATAGACCAGGCCCGGCTTTAAGTTGGAAACCCCTCCAACAAGTGATAGTAAAAGTGCAAACGTGTTGTGCTAACATGTTGCCATAAGGTGCTCTTGATGGAACTTTATGGTGGACTGAGTAAAGTGTGTTTTTTGGGCTTAATGGTTATAGGATACTACATTCACCTGCCTGGAGGTAAAGTTCTACTAAAAAGGTAAAATATTGGCAAGTCCCAAAGTGTGCAAATGCTGTGTACCTGCTATCTCCAAGTGACACCATTGATGTGCGCTCGACTGGGAACTCAAGCTAAAGAGTTAGGTGCCACATTTTTCCAGCTCCCTAGCAGCAAGGTCCAAGAATCTCACTGTCTTACATGCCAGTTGCATTGAATCTCCACCTATAGATAGCAGCTAGACGCCATGACCTGATTTGCAGATCTCTTAGAGATGGAAGTAAGAGTCTTTGCCTGTGTGTTACAAAGATGGAGCAGCAATTCATTGATTTGGCCACAGAGCCGGCACTCTGAAGTGGTCCAGTGCTGCTACCAGGAGGGCATAAGATCTTTCAACATGAACATGACCGGAGGTATGCGCCTGAGATCGTGTTTCTTGGCCTCTGAAAAGTGCACAAATAAATATGCCTGGGATCCCCAAGATGCGTATGATGGCATGACCCTTTGCTTGCTATGATAGCTTTACCAATAAAGAAAAATGAAAATCTGGCAGCTTCATTTGTACTACATTTAAAAGTGACATAGTACATGCTGGTGTGCCAGACTTCTTCTAATCTAAAAGCTGCAATTCAGGACTGTAAGCTGGAAACCCAGATCTATTTCCACCCAGCTCCAGTATGCCTGAGAATTTAGTATGGCTGCCCTCGTCCTCCATGAGAATTTTACCAGGGCACCTTGCCTGGATAGGTCCTGGTAGAGCAGTCCAAACTCAAGTCTCATTTAGTCGTGGCAGACATGCTGCAGAATCGCAATTAGTTTTTTTTTAAAGTGGTTTGGTTGCAAAATGTTTAAGGTTGCAGCATCTTTCCATTAAAGAAATTTCGAGCCATAAGATACTGAAGGCATGAATTTGGCTCCCATGACCTGAAGGAGATGAAGTGTTGAGATGTTTTGTGCTTTGTGTTTCAAGGTTTTAAATGGAAACAGCAGATTATTAGCGATGGCTCGTCTAGATTGCAGATGCAGCTTGTATGTTAAATGGTAGTCTAGCTGGACGCCAAAATACTTATAGGTTTTGACCAACTATAAAAAGTCACCATTTGGACTGCCTGTTGCTACCTTGACATCTGAAGCAAAGAACCTTACTATTGCTGTAGGTCAAACTCATTCGCAGATTGTTGGTATACTGCAATAAATGAGCTATCGACTGCATCAGCCCAATTGAGGTTTTGCTCAGGAGGACGATATCGTGGGCATAGTGCAGGCTTCTAATTTGTGTTGTGCTCAACCTGGGTGGATCCCCCGGCACAAGGGTCAGGTGATTGGCTAGGTCGGCCATGAAGATATTAAAGAAATAGGGTGCAGGGTTGCATCCTGGTTTTAAGCCCATGTTCGTATAGAGTTTTTGGGTGGTTCTTCGGCTGCCCCTATCTTAATTTGAACCCATGTGTTGGAGTATAGGTTGATTATAGCCACCAGCAGTTCCACCGGTAAACCCTGTCCTTTGTAAAAGTGCTAATTCCTGGCATGAAGCCAGTCTGAGTTTTCAGGATTATGTTTAAATGGTGAATCCAGTCCTCTAGATCAATGAGCAAGTTTGAGGCATAGATCTTGGCTACTACGTCTGTTAAGGCAATTAATCTATAGTTGGACAGATTTGAGCATTCACCTAATGTGTGTCCTTACAAATCAAATGCCTGGGAAGCTGTGAGTGAGCTCCAGAATAAAAGTTTGGGCAACATTGTTGCTATATGATCTTGTTTTTATAGAAACATTGGTTAGTCCCTTGAAGTTCTTGCAGGGGCAGCCAGAATATAGTCTAAAGTGGAGCATGATCTTGTTTGTGACTCTAGTGAAGGCTGCTGGATTATCCAATGGACTTTGCCTATTAAGTATATGGAAACCCAAGGCTGTTATGAATGACTTGCCTTGTAGATCCCTTCTAGTTTAAATTCCCAACATTTCCGGGAAATTATTTGGAGGTTTGACATCTGAATTTTGCAGTAGATCATATTAAAATCAACTAATACTAAAATAGAAGCTTATGGATACATGGCATTCAAGGCTTTAAGAAGACCAATTCGGGTTTGAATCTTGTCAGGCTTGTGCTTATGGGCTGGGTGGACGTACAGATTTATGATTAATAGGTTGGTATGTGGATCCACTGACATCCTAACACACTGCATTCATTAGAACACCCATGTCCACTTCCTCGTGTCCTCACACAATGTCAATGGAGATATAAATCACCATGCTTTCTTATGCCCTTCCCAGCTTAGCCTTTTTTGTTGCTGCATTAAAATATTCCTCAAATCCCACAGTTGTTTTTGACGACTGCTGTGAGGTTTCTTGCAGGAGTATGACCTCATAGTTGGTGGGAATGATAGAAAATGATCGACCCCCCACCTTTGCGGCAAGTTCATTCACGTTCCAGGTGCAGATTCTGCAAGAGTAGTCCTAGGAGGATGGGCTTTGAACAAACCCTCATGAAACTTTGAAAGGTCTGCTGTTTGTAAACATGACTTGCTGGATACCATCAGGATTGACCTGTTGCTGAACAGCTCTAAGTGGGTGTCTTGACTTTGTTATTTGTAGACCATCTCTAACTACTATGGGGTGCTCTGGGCCGATTGCTCCCTTCAGCATGCCTGTTGTTGGCAGTGGTGGAAGCAAGGAGCTCGGGTAGCGAGCTGTCCCAGGTTTCCTCTTCTTGATACCCAAGCTGCTAATATTTCCCTGTGCTGCCAGACTTGAGATGCAATAATTCAGTCTGACTAGGTAATGGTGCTGATATCATTCCCTGTTGCTCAGGGTTAGGACTAAATTCTACCGCTTCTATGTTGGTAGACCTAATGCGATGCAGAACTTGCACTGCTTTTAGCAACCTTAGCACTGCGTTTTGATTTAAAATGTCATGGAGACCCCTTGATTTATATTGGTGGTTCAATTCAGTCTTCATGCTTTCTTGATTAGAAATGTCCCGCCCCGACACTATTCCTGAATCGTGGAGATTGCCTCAGATTCCAATGGGGGCCACACCCAGCGTTGTAAAGCTTGAATTGCAAATGTGTGCTGTCGGGGCTCTCTTTCAGTTTCTGAGTTCGAATCCACTACGGTGACCAAGCTTGGACCATTGTAACCCCCTACTGCAGAGGGATGCCTGTTATCTGATTCTGGTCTGTCATTATTTCCGTTTTGTAAGTCGGTAATTGGAATTAGTCTATTCTGGGTTCCTTTAGACCCCCATATGGCACTGGAAGACCTATGTTGTCAACAGAGGAAATATGAGGGGAGATTTATAATTGAAGCGATTTTGTGGCTCATGGCCAAGAGTAACGGTTTGGTGCAGTAGCGGAGCTCAAGTCTTCCAGGCGTTCTGGCATTGTCAGAGCTAGTGGCCCAGAGCAGCTGCTTGATGCAGGAACTGTGTCAGAATCCAAGGCTTCCAGCTACTGAAAAATCAGGTATTGATTGATGATAGAATTTACATTTTTATTTGGCTCTGTGGCTATCCTATCCCAATGGCATCGATATGTCTATTTTTGAGTGAAAGTTGCGCAGTTGGTCATTTTGTCACTTTTTTCGCTGGATTTTCTCAGTCGATGTGGGCTTGACAGCAGTGTGGCCTTTACCAGGTCATTTTGTATGGCTGGATGTGTCAACAGAATGATGACTTATTAATTCATTAGGAGAGCCTCTGTTTGCAAGGGTAAATTATTTTTCTGGTCCTCCAGCATAGAAGGTTGTTGCAATGCTCCTATTGTTATTGGGCTATCAAGTCTCCCTGTTCAGTGTTAATTCACAGTTTGCCAGAAGAGAGTCTTGTTTGGGTCACCGTCACTAATTCCAGTAATTCTGAAAGCATTCTTGAGACCGTGGCAAGAGTCTCCAAGGTGCTGGTGCATTGACAAGTGTGATAAGTGGTAGCTGGGTCACGCTGTACTTTTCTGATTGTGGTGTTTAACTCCTGCAGTTTAAGACCAATACCCTGAACATGCGCAGCAGTTGTGTAAAGTAGATCACCTTGAGCATCCAACTTGTCAGCTTGATTTATTAGTGTTGATGAAATCACCTCCAAGATGCTTAATAGCTGGGCCAAATTGATGGGTCCAAGGCTGGTTAGTGGTGACTGAGGATGACCATTTCATCTGAATCGATCAGATGGAAGCTATGTCATTTTCAGTCCCATTGTCTGCTCCTCAGTAATTCTACTGCCACGCGAGGCTTTCTCCACAGAGGAAGGGGCCCTTAATGATAATTTGATCGGGGAGAGCAAAGAGTTAGAGTTATGTTTTGGGGCAAGGGAGGGACAAGAGCAGACCTGAACTGTAGGTGATACATGTGACTGTTCAAAGGGGCTTAGGAGCATCTTACGCTAAAGCGAGGAGTCTTCATTGGCCCCCTCCAGTATGGCATTCTTTAAACCTTTGTGAGCCTGATTTGGGCAGGGCATCCCAGGTATAGACCAATCCGCGTGCTGGGGGCTGGTGTGGGTTAGATCCCTGTCAAATTGGAGATCCTGGGCCCATATGTACGGAGGTACTGAACAGTCTGGCAAGGAGCTTGGTCTATGGAGCCTCTGCTTTATTTCATGTACTTGGACCAGAAGCTGAGCCCTAGCGAGGCAGTCTGGAACTGTCATTAGAGGGGCAGTGAGATGTGCTGGGGTGGCGAGATATGATGGAGAAGGTGGCTCTAAGACCTTTAAGGAAGTTTCTACAGCCCCGGTTGGGTTTGTCACTGGCTGTACTAGCTGTTTGTACTCGACTATGGGAGGTGGTGACTTCGCTAGTGGAAATTTGCTGTCACAACTAACCCCTTGGTCTACTTGGGCAGTAGAGCTGGGTGCTTTACAGGTGGTTGTTAAAAAGTGTGTAATCTTGGCTTTCTCTGGCCTGGAACTTTAGAACAATGTGTGGTGTTGGGTTCAAATCAGGCCTACATACTCTACTAAACTCTCGAACACCTTAGCATAGAAGTTGGCACGGACACTGGAAAAGGTAAAAGACAAGTTTATTAAGACCCCATGGGGTGGTGATACATTCCTACAGTACCCTTCGGCAATGTAAGAAGTAGCACACCGAACATTGGTGCGCGACCTCTTTTATACAGTTTAATAGTAATAAAAAGATAGGCGGTTACAAGTTACACATTTTAGGTACATATAAGGTCATTTTTGGAACACAGCCAACATGTGGGAGGAGTTTCAACAGCACTGGTCAGTTAGCATGAACATTCCTGAAGAGTGACCAATTGGTGCGTAATGCGCATGTGCGCTTGACCAGTACTAAAAATAGCCTGTTGCCGAGCAGACTAGTGACCATGGGTATCGAGAAAGGACGAAAGGGCACACTGACCACGAGGCAGCGTGTTCATAGGAAACGGAAGTCAGAGGGATTCAAAATGGCCCCCGTTCGTTTTGGTCAAGTTAACAGAAAAGACCGTGTAGCTGTGCTAAACGCTAACTCAGGAGCTGCCAAAACACGACAGACGGCCCTTTTAGCGTTTAGCAAAAGCTACCTCATAGTGGACATAGTCAGAATGTTCATCCTCAATGTTAATAGCCATTATTTTCAATACTTCATCACTGATCAGTTTCTCTTGTTTAACAATAGCTCGTTTGGACGGAATACAGGCTGTAGGGCCACATTGAATACATAGACAAAGGAAAAATAATACTCCAATAAAAACACAGATAATCGTTAATAATTTCCAACCCCAAGTACTAAGCAGGGTCCAGAACCAACCAGAAAAGGTCCATGTTCCATTTTCTGGGTGGATCTCAGCAGCTATCTTATGTAATTTTGTAATTGAATCATATACAGAAGGTGAGTTATCTGGTACGTACACGCAACAACTACTTCCGATGACGCGGCATGCTCCACCCCTATCAGCTAGTATCACATCTAGAACCATTCGATTCTGGAGTGCTACAATTCTGGTAATTTGTAATTCCTCAGTAATATTCCCTAAAGCAGAGGCAGTTTCATTGGCGACGGCTTCCACCACACGTGTAAGCCGCCTTATCTTCCTGCTATTCAGTGCAGCTCCTACAAATGAAAATAACCCCAAATTAAAATCTACATATTGTTGTAAAGTGGTATCAGTCTGGTCTATTTCATCAAGATCTATTGCTCGTTTCACTCTATTCAATATGAAATCATGGTACAAAACATAATCATTGTGATACATGGGAGGAGCAATAAACACAGGTGGTAATACAAATGCTATATAACACGTTCCCAACCATCCCAATGGTAGACGATGGTATCCCTTATTTCCACAAACGAAATATGTGTTATGTGAAGCTACGAATGCAATTCCAGTTGGTGTATCAAAGGTAAGTGTAATATTACATTCACTGCGGCCTACAGGGATTGTACCTTTATTTCTAATACACAAATCTGCTTTTGTATCGATAACAGTTATTATATGCGAGCTCGTCACGTTTATAAGTCTTTGATTCGTATATACACGAGGTGTAGAGACATTGTCCGGCCGGTATTCTTCCCATTCGAATTTAGTTCCTTCAGCGTGTGGATAGCCGTCTTTATCGTTATAGCATATTTTATTCAACCGAAAAAGTAATCCACCTTTCGTCGGCCATCGCAGAGTAAAAAGAAGAGTGTACCAAGCATGACAAGAACCATTATGAGAAAACGGGAGAGGAATGAGTGGTGTTCCTCCCTTCTTCTGGTGTCCGGGCAACATTCCACATACCCAACAATTGGACGTATTGGTCATGTTATGAGTATGATGCAAAATCTTAATAAAACTGTTATTCAAATAAGTCTGCCTATGTCTTTCTTCGTGAAAAGGCAGAGTGAAATGAAAATGTTCAGACGGACTCGGAGTGGTGGGCAGTAAATGTTCTCGTACAGGAAACAACAGTTCTATAGTCCAAGCTAATACTGCGATCACCACTATGGTCAAGACAAACAAAACAACACCAAGAATTCTCCTCTTTCGTGTCGAAGGAGATGCCATAGTTCATGAAACAATACTCTTCAAAAACAACACTAAGCGGGAAAAATAAAAACGATGGTTCTGAACCGAGGCTGCCGTTGATTTGTTCTCCGGGATTCAAGACGGGTGTCGCTACACTGGGCAGAACTGATCCCCCCCCCTTGATATTCCCGGCTTCCGTTTCACAAACCTCAGAGCGGTCACCAACCAGTTTCAAAAGAAAGAGCACAAAAGAAATCTTATTTCCTGGGGCGTAGATTATATTTCACTTTATCAGAAACAACGTGGTCCGGGAAGGCTCCCTCCAATTCATCAGGCGTGACAGCTGGGCTCTTTTCTGTATCCAAAATCTTTCTGTAGTCGGATAGCACCACAGGGCTCACCAGATCCGGAGAGACACGTCGGCAGTGCGTTGAATGTATCCACCGCTTCTTGTTGGTGACTCTCACAGCAGTTCGCGTAGCCAGCAGCACTTGCTCAGGGCCATGCCATCTCGGTTCCAAACTGCTGGATCGCTCAAAGACTTTGACCATCACGTGGTCCCCAGGGCGGAGATCGTGAGCCTCACCAGTGGAGTTATCAGGGAGCGCCTCTCGAACCTGTTGATGAATAGAAAGCAAATCATTTGTTAATCGTGCCAGATAATCGTTCATCATTATACAAGGCATATCATGTATCAAACGAGGTTTTGGAACTCCCCATATATTCATAGGCCTTCCAAACACCACTTCATAGGGTGTGAGGCCAGACCGAGAATGTGGCACTGATCGAATGGACAGCAATGCCAGAGGCAAAGCGTCCGGCCATTTCAGAGATGTCGATGCCACTATCTTTGCTAGCTTCAGCTTCAGAGTTGCATTGTATCGTTCTACTAAACCTGCTGATTGCGGATGAAAGACAGCATGGAATCGTTGTTTGATTCCCAATCCTTTCAGGACATATTCCACTACTTTTCCAATGAAATGAGGGCCATTATCACTCCACATAAGTTTACAAACACCGTAGCGCGGGAAGTACTCCTTGAGTAACACCTTAGCTGTTGTCAATGCTGTATTGTCTTTCGTAGGGTAAGCCTCAATCCATTTGCTGAAGGCACACACCACTACTAGGACATACTTGAGATTATTACAGCGTTCCAGCTGGATGTAATCCATTTGTAGTACTTCGAATGGTGCAGTAGGTGGGACAAACCCACCTTTAGGAGTATGAGTCCCTTGTCCAGGATTGTGCTGCAAACATATCAGACAGGTCTGCACTACTCTCTTAGCCGTGCTAGCAATGTCAGCATTTTCCCAAACTCGTGTAAGCAATTTAGTAATTGCGAGAGCTCCAATGTGTGCCAGTCCATGTGTCATTTGCACCATTGTTTGTAAATAGGCCATGGGTAGTTTCCATCTCTCCATATCTTTACTACGCCAGCAACCCTCATCATCCAATACTCCCTCGGTGGCCCATTTCACAAGTTCTGCCTCTGATGCTGACTTTTGTATATCGAGTATTTCTTCTCTAGCATCATGCCACCGCTCAGCTTGTGACTTCACCACATACATGGGGAAATTATTTTGCAGCATAGCGGTCTCTCTCGCAATGCGGTCTGCAAAAGCATTGCCCTGTCCTATTTTGTCCGTCACCTTTTTATGTGCGCTGCACTTGACTATTGCAACTTTCTTTGGGCATAACAGTGCATTCAGGAGATCGCGTACTAATTCTCCATGCATGATGTGTACTCCGTGTGAAGTCAGGAATCCTCGTTCCTTCCAAAGTAGGCCAAAATCATGCACTACTCCAAAAGCGTAACGACTATCCGTGTAAATGTTCACACATAGTCCAGCACTTAACTCACATGCCTTCGTTAAGGCTATCAACTCAGCCGCTTGAGCTGATTTTTGGGGTATCCGTGCTGCTTCTACCACAGTCTTAAGTGTCGTGATCGCATAAGCTGCGGAAGTCGTACCACCTGGTAACCTCACACATGACCCATCAACCCACAGTTCCCCATCTACATCTGGAAATGGCGTATCCTGTAAATCGATACGACCCTTTGTCTGTTCCTCAGTCAGAAAAACACAATCATGTTGTTCTTCCTTCTGGGTCTCAGCAACAGGATCCGGCAATAAAGTAGCAGGATTTAGTGTTGCACATCGTTTTAGTGTGATGTGCGGCGCCAACAACGTTAGCTCATATCCTGTCAGACGGGCACTAGTTAGATGCTGTGTTTTCGTTTGATTCAGTAACGCATCTACCGCATGGGGAACTAGCACCAACAATTTGTGTGACAAAACTATTCCCTCACTTTGTCGTATCGCAACTGCTGTTGCTGCAACTGCTCGAAAACATCCAGGCAATCCTCGAGCCACAGGGTCGAGTACCGCCGAGAAGTATGCACAAGGCCTCTGTTTGTCTCCGTGTGTCTGCACTAACATTGACAATGCGCACCCATCCTTCTCGTGTACATATAATGTAAAGATCTTCGTGTAATCAGGTGTACCCAACACTGGTGCAGAACAAAGAGCTTGTCTCAATTGCTCAAAAGCATTCTGACATTCATCCGTCCATTCAATGGAAATCAGTGTATCTTTAGACAACAATGCCAACAATGGCTTAACGATATGTGAAAAACCCAATATCCATTGCCTACAAAAAGACGTCAAACCTATAAAGGCGCGAACATCTTTCTGAGTGCGAGGGACTGGGGTATCTAATATTGCTTGAATTCGATCTGGTGTCAACGCACGGCCCTCCTTAGACAAAAGATGACCGAGGTAGGTCACCTTTGGTCTACAATATTGTAGCTTTTTCTTCGAAACTTTATGATTATGTTTGGCCAGGAAGGAAAGCAAGGAAAAAGTACTCTTCTCACATTGTTCTAAAGTATCTGCAGCAAGTAAGAGATCGTCCACATATTGAATGAGAACCACTCCTTCTTGTAAGTCAAAGGAATCAAGCTGCCTTTTTAATGCTTGACTATAAATGCTAGGACTTTCAGTATAGCCTTGAGGAACTCGACAGAATCTGTACGATTTATTATTTAATGTAAAGCCGAATAGATATCGACTGTCAGGATGTACAGGGATCGAAAAGAAGGCGTTCTTCAAATCGATGACTGTAAAAGTAGTTGCCGTTGGTGGAACCAACGTAAGCAAGGTGGTGATGTCAGATACCACTGGATACTGAGGCACTACTATCTTGTTTATTTCCCTCAAATCAATAATGAAACGGTAAACCTTAGTATCTGTATCTCTCTTAAGGATCGGTAAAATTGGACTATTGCAAACATTGTAAGGAACTTCCTCGACTACTCCTGCCGAAATCAAATCATCTACAATGTGTATTAAAGCAAGTTCACCTTCTCTAGAAATCTTGTATTGCGGGACACGCGGCAGAGATACTCCCTCCTTTACAGTAATACGCACTGGAGGAATGACCATTCGTCCTACATCCGTGTCAGAAGTGGCCCACAACGTTTTCGGTAAGGAGGCCAATACTTCAGATTCATAGAGAAAACACACTCGCTCAAAGTCTGGGTAATTCTCATTCAACACAACTCGCACTCCTTCTGGGGCACAGCGAATAGTAGCTCGAAAGTGTTTTAACATGTCGAGTCCCATAATATTATCTGGTGTATTTGGAGACAACAAAAAGGGACAAGGGGCAGCAAATTTATCGACATGAAATGCAACTGGTTGAGACAATGGGCTAGAAGTAGGTGTTCCATCGAACCCTATTGCTGTAATTACCTCGCCAGACAGGGGAGCCCTTGGAACCAAGTATTTGGACAAAGCGCTACGAGTAGCTCCTGTATCAACCAGAAATTGATCAGTAGAACCCAGAACATGTGCTTCTATGTATGGACCCCTTTGATCAACTGGTACCTCAACCGATTCCACACCCCATCCTACGCAATCCTATGCATAATGCTCATCCCGTAGTTCAGCAGGACCACCCTCATTTATCTGATATTGATTGCGATTATCAAACGTATTATAATCTGACTGACCACGACCCCTTGCTCCATATCCCCCACGATCATTCGTGCCATAACCTCCTCTCGACCCTCCATAATAACTTCTAGACCTTCCACTTCCTCGCCCCCTCAAATTACGCTGCTCTCGAAACACCGGACAGTCTGCAATCCAATGCCCAAACTGTTTGCAGTATGCACATTGATTCACAGAAATGTCAGAACGAGGGGGAGGAGCATTACTGTACGATCCTCGTCCCCCTCTATTGTTCCCTCTCGTAGCCTGAACTTGAGCTAACATTACCTTCGTTTTCAATTCCTTCGCCTTCTTTTCACTACTTTCTTTCGCCTCCAATTCCTGTCGTTCATAATATTGAGCCATAGTCAATAAAGAAGCAGGGGTCGCTGTGGTCCATGAACTTTCACTCGTTTTCAATCGTTTCGCAATCTCCGGTAGGAGATTAGCCACATACTTATCAACAAATAAATGCCTGCCCGTATCTTCCGTCAATAATTGACCACTGTAATCATGGAACGCTTCCTCGAAGCGAGAGAAAAAATCGGAAACTGATTCATCCGCTTTCTGCTTACAAGAGGCTAATATAGTCCAATCAATCTTTTTAGCGGGAGCAAGAGTCTTTAGTTTTGTTAGTATGGCCCCTGGAAGGTCTAATATTAATTGACACGGCTTACATGCTGGTTCTCTATCTAAATCAGCCTGAATAAGATCTTTCCAAGTGGCCCCGAGAGTCGTGAGATCATCAAACCTACGAATCGCTCTCCACATATCAGGGGGCAATATCAACCCAAAAAATAGATCAATATCAACTAACGTCATGATACACGAAGAAATTGCACTTTCAACATTCTCATAAAAAGCCGCAGGATTTTTACGGGGATCAGGTAAAGCATTCTTCAGTGCCATAACATCTGCTCTATTCCAAGGCGTATAAACCCAGTTATATACAAAATACCCTTTCGCGTCTTTTGATCTCTTATCATCATTTGTGCCATCCCCTTTATGAGGGACATATAAAGGCGCAGCTTCTCGCATAGGTCTAACATTAATCGCAGCGATCTTATCTGTTTCAAAGATAGGGCATTCTTTAGATATCCCCGTCGCTCCGGACGTAGACGAATTCTTCGACTTTTCCAACTCCCGTAGTTGTGTCGCCTCATTACGCAGTTCAATCAAACGTTTGAAGAAGTCGTCCGCATCTGAAAGAACAAAAAGACCTTTACGAAAATTCTCACAACCCTTGGATATCTCCTTTGGTTCTAACTCGAGAGAATATTTTCTATACCGCTCAACAACTTCATCTCCAAAATGATCTAAAAAATACAGTCGTTCTTTATCAGGCCACTGTTCCATTTGTTCAGTAACGTCAGAAACAGTAACAGCATTAGTATTTAATTTTCGTGCAAATGAACGTAATTCCGCAGCTCGTTCCGCATGTAACCTGGTACGCTGTGTTCGATCACTATCCTCGTCCGAGTCCTCGTTCGGAGCCGTAGGTACGACATACGGAGGCGGACACCGATCTAGTAATGAAAAATCATCCGTTTCATTAGTAAGGACTGGATAAAAAGGACGCCTGATAGGGAATTGACCGTTAACCTGTAAATTTCGTTCTCGTCTCTCCCTCTCTTTCTTTTCCTGTAATTCCTTCTCCTGTAGCTGTAAAGCTTTGTCACGTGCAGCCTTCCACTGCACTTTCTCCGCCAAGGCTTCCTCACGCTTCACTCGTTCACGCACCTCTTTCTCCCACATACGCACACAATCAAACATATCTTGTCTAGACCTTCGCTGAAACAAACACTGTTCTACATACTGTACCTTTCGAAGGTCAAACGACCCATATAGTGGCCACTGTAATTCACGATCAGTTTTAGTATACTTATGCCATAATGTACTATACATTATTGGTGGAATACCGAATTTGACATACATTTCACGATTTGGAGTCCCCTCTGGGGGAGCCGGCTGTTTTGCACTTAATCGATAATTGGTACCATTTTCAGAACAGCACATCCTACGGAGTGTGCTAAAAACAGGCATGTTTCAAAAAGTACCACGAAAACGTGATACTACAAAAATGCCACCTAACACGGTGCACTATTCAAATCAAATAAATCAGAGAAATATCCCTACATGCCTGCCTATGTGAGGTGCACTTCACATATTCAAATTCAAATTCAAAGATTGAAACGTTAGCTAACAAATTCAAATTCAAATTCAAAGTTTCAAAAAGCCACAGTAAGTGTCAGTAGACTACTTCACCACTCAAAAGCTTACCAAATATTTTCGAACGTCCAAAGTCCAACTGCCAAGTTCTGTGGTCAAATCAGCCAAAACGGCACCTCACGACAATCCAAGATCAGAATCTCAGTCGAGGACCGGCGCCACCTGGAAGGTCAGATCGGAAGGAAGGGAAAACACACCGTGGGTGCCGAGACTCGGGTCACTCAATGGCAGCGATCGCGTCCATGGCGAGTTTCCTAACCTTCGTCACGACCTCTCCTTCGGGCATCCGAGTCGCCGATGAGTCCCTTCGTGGTCGCCAATTGTGGTGTTGGGTTCAAATCAGGCCTACATACTCTACTAAACTCTCGAACACCTTAGCATAGAAGTTGGCACGGACACTGGAAAAGGTAAAAGACAAGTTTATTAAGACCCCATGGGGTGGTGATACATTCCTACAGTACCCTTCGGCAATGTAAGAAGTAGCACACCGAACATTGGTGCGCGACCTCTTTTATACAGTTTAATAGTAATAAAAAGATAGGCGGTTACAAGTTACACATTTTAGGTACATATAAGGTCATTTTTGGAACACAGCCAACATGTGGGAGGAGTTTCAACAGCACTGGTCAGTTAGCATGAACATTCCTGAAGAGTGACCAATTGGTGCGTAATGCGCATGTGCGCTTGACCAGTACTAAAAATAGCCTGTTGCCGAGCAGACTAGTGACCATGGGTATCGAGAAAGGACGAAAGGGCACACTGACCACGAGGCAGCGTGTTCATAGGAAACGGAAGTCAGAGGGATTCAAAATGGCCCCCGTTCGTTTTGGTCAAGTTAACAGAAAAGACCGTGTAGCTGTGCTAAACGCTAACTCAGGAGCTGCCAAAACACGACAAATGTGTTGTTGATGTGGGAGGACAGTCCTCCTCACAGGTCATCTCTAAGATGGGATATGTAGCTGGAGCCAGTAAAGTAGGGTTGAGCATTGGCTTCTCCTTCACCTCGCCCCCTTGTTTGCTATTGGCCTTAAGTATTCTGCGTACCTTTCCTGATCTCATGCTAGTTGTTAGTGATTTGGACTGGTTAATTGAAGTTCAGCAGCCCTAATTTGTTGAGTTAAGGATGAGTGAGAGAGGTATACAGCTGAAATCAAGTTGTGGAGCTTCTCAGGAAGCCCAAGCCACACCTGACCCTAGTCAGACCACTTCTGCTCCAATTCGGGCGCTGCCCTTGACTACCTCGCTTAAAGCTGCCTCACGCATCTGAAACCCGACTGATTACTATGTCCTTCTTATTAGCCTCTCACTTTAGTGCTTCTTCTGTGCTTTTTACACTTCCATTGTGCTTTAGTCTGCACTGATATATGCTCCCTTAGTTTCATTGGCCCCCTTCTTGTTCCTGTTGGCCCCCACTAGGTCCTGGGGGATAGACAGGATTTATAAGCTAGGGGCTATGAGCTGTGGGCTGAGAGCTGAGGCGCTGGTGCTGAAAGACCACCTGTAAGGAAAAACCCTCAGCACTCACCACTTGCTCCTGTCAACAGGCTCTCAAGCTGGTGCAAGCAACAACCAGTAGGTCCTTGGGTTTTAGGGGGAGAGCTGTGCCTCCGAGGGCAGCAATCAGGAAGACCTTGGGTTTCTGGGGGATTGATGTGGCGTCCGAGAGCAACAATCAGCTTGCCCTTGGGTTGCTGGGGGAATGATATGGCCTCTAAAGACAGTGTTAAGGCAGTCCAGGGGTAAACCTGGGGCACTGCTGGATACATAAGGCGGCAGGCAGGCTCCAAGCAACCGCTGGGACCACCCCCTCACCTCTGGGCCCCCTTTCTAATTTTGTCAAGGACTTCCATGTTTCCGTGTCCCCCCAAAGTCCTGCAGAACTCCTGCCGCTGCCTAACCAGGTGGAGTAATTGGCCATTGACTCAAGCAACTGGTGAACACCCCGACCCACTACGCCGGCCACACGCTTGATCCCGTCTTCTCTTCCAGCAAGCACATCACCTTCAGCCACGCCACCGGACTCCACTGGACCGACCACAGCTGCGTCCACTTCAGCTTCAGAAGAACCACGACCCACCACCACCCGCAACAGGTTCCTCACAGGAGCTGGAGCAAGATCACCGCCGACCAGCTCACCACCTCCCTCAGCCAGAGCCCACCCGCCAGCACAACGGACCCCAACGAAGCAGCCCGCAACTTCACACAGTGGCTGACCGCCTGCGCCGACGACCTCGCACCACTGAAGAAACCTCCCAGCAGACCCAGAAGCAAGAAGGCCTCCTGGTTCACCGACGAACTCAAGGACTCCAAGAAGAACTGCCGCACCCTCGAGAAAACCTGGCTCCTCGACCAGACCACAGACAACATGACCGCCCTCAAACGAGCCACCCGCAAGCACCACCAACTTATCCGCACCACCAAGAAGAAATCACTGAAGGAACGGCTGGACAACAACACCCATGACAGCAAGGAACTCTTCAACATCGTCAAGGAGTTCTCCAACCCCAGCACCGGCAACAACGACATCACTCCTTCACAAGATCTCTGCGACTCTCTCGCCTTGTTCTTCCACCGCAAGATCGCCGACATCCACAACAGCTTCGGCGCACCATCCACGCACCCAACCGCCGAACCAACGCACCCCACCGCCAACCTCCGCACCTGGACCACGGTGACCACCGAAGACACAGCCCGCACGATGAACACCATCCACTCGGGATCTCCGACCGACCCCTGCCCCCACCACGTCTTCAACAAGGCCGACTCCACCATCGCACCCCAACTCCGGAACATCATCAACACCTCCTTCAACACCGCCACCTTCCTGGAGAGCTGGAAGCACACCGAGCTCAGCGCCCTTCTGAAGAAACCAACAGCGGACCCCACCGACCTCAAGAACTTCCGCCCCATCTCGCTCCTCCCTTTTCCTGCGAAAGTCATCGAGAAGATCGTCAACAGACAGCTGGCCGCCTTCCTCGAGACGAACGGATCCCTCGACCCCTCGCAGTCCGGTTTCAGAGCCAACCACAGCACCGACACCGCCCTGATCGCAGCCACCGACGACATCCGAGCCCTGCTCGACAACGGGGAAACAGCGGCACTCATCCTCCTGGACCTCTCCGCAGCGTTCGACACTGTCTGCCACCGCACCCTAGTTCAACGCCTCAGCAACATCGGCATCCAAGAGAAGGCACTGGAGTGGATCATCTCGTTCCTCACCGGAAGAACACAGAGAGTTCGCCTCCCCCCGTTTCGATCCGAGGCCACCGAAGTCATCTGCGGCGTACCACAAGGATCATCACTCAGCCCCACCCTCTTCAACGTCTACATGAGACCTCTTGCAGCCATCGCACGCCAACACAACCTCAACATCATCTCCTACGCCGACGACACCCAGCTGATCCTCTCCCTCACCAGGGACCCCGACACCGCCAGAACCAGCCTACACGAAGGGATGAAAGACGTCGCCGAGTGGATGAAGAACAGCCGCCTGAAACTGAACTCAGATAAGACGGAAGTCCTCATCCTGGGACCATTGCCCTCCGCCTGGGACGACTCCTGGTGGCCTTCCGCCCTGGGCACCGCTCCCAAGCCAACAGACCACACACGCAACCTGGGCTTCATCCTGGACTCTTCCCTCTCGATGACCAGACAAGTCAACGCCGTCTCCTCATCGTGCTTCAACACCCTACGCATGCTCCGCAAGATCTTCCGATGGATCCCGATAGAAACCAGGAAGACGGTCACCCAGGCACTCGTCACCAGCCGACTGGACTACGGAAACACCCTCTACGCTGGAACCACAGCCAAGCTACAGAGGAGACTCCAACGCATCCAGAACGCCTCTGCCCGACTCATCCTGGACATCCCCCGACGCAGCCACATCTCCGGCCACCTGAGGGACCTGCACTGCCTCCCCGTCAACAAGAGGATCACGTTCAGGCTCCTCACCCACGCACACAAGTCTCTCCACAACCTGGGCCCCAATTACCTCAATGACCAACTGACCTTCTACACGCCCACCCGCCAGCTACGATCTACTAGCCTCGCCCTCGCAGCCGTACCACGCATCCGAAGAGCCACCGCTGGAGGCAGATCCTTCTCCTACCTGGCAGCCAAGACATGGAACTCCCTCCCCATCCACCTTCGACTGACCCAGGACCATCTCGCCTTCAGGAGACAACTCAAGACCTGGCTGTTCGAGCAATAGTGAACCCCTTCCCCCAAGCGCCTTGAGACCCTCACGGGTGAGTAGCGCACTATACAAGTGTTATGATTGATTGATTGATTGATTGAATGTCCTGCTCCCTCTGCCGGAAGAAAAAAAGAAGAGTTAAGAGGCAGGATGGGCAGTTGGGTGGGCAGATTGCACACTGTGGGGTTCTTGCACCATGCCCTGCTGAGTCGAAAAAGACCAACAGACTGCGGCACAATCGTAGACCGCAGCTGCTGATGGCACCCCCGCCAAAGCCAACGAGCCGCGGGCTAATGCAGTTTCTTTCAGTCGTGCTTGGATGTTTCAGAGCTGCTACGTGCACTTTCCTCCAATCTCCACTGAATCGCTGGAGTCTGACGTCAGTACTCCACCCAGCATTCTCTGCGTGGCTTAGACTTTATTTTTCTGTAACGCTAGCTGTCTTGAGAGAAATATACTATCCTCTGTATATAGGAGTGTCCCTATCGTGTGGGACCCAACCATTGGGGAATCTCCTCCGACAGAGTCTTTAGGCAGGGTATGCCTATCCATGCAGTAGAAGGCGGTAGACAGATCACTAAATACTGAGTATACTGGCATAATCTATTTCTGGACATATTTTTTCATAATAAGATGTAACATTGATATATTATCTAGGGTGGAGCAGTTTGATCGAAATTCGGTCTGTTCCAAGGGCAACATCTGCTTTTTATTTACCCAGTCCTGTAGATAAATCAGTACAGCCTTTGCAAGGATTTTTCCAGTTGCATCTAAAACTGTGATTTGACTTTAATTACTGGGTATATTTATAGGGTCTTTTTTATGAAATCAGATTATAACACAGCACGCTGCAAGTTAGGCACTTACCCCTATATGTAGAAGAATTTAAACAAAGCAGCCAAGTAGGTTGCCCATAAATCAGACACTAACTTAATCACAGTGATAGGCAGCGTATCAGGCCCTCCTGCCCCTGTACACCTTGCACCCAGATTAATATTCTTTACTTGTAATTTGGTTGAGCAAGGAAGGATCACTTCCACCCTATGTCTAAGATTGGAGTTCAGCAAGTTCTGATCCATAAAAAGGTCCCCTCTGCTATTCCAGGCATACAATAGGGACATGTACTTGCCCCAATATTCACTAGAAATGTAGTTAGATTTGGACGTACATGTGCTACCACTTCATTCCCCAGTAATATTCCAGAAGAACCTGCATTTTGTTTGCTTAACAGCTTCTGTGATTTCTACCCATCTCCTATCAGAATCTTTCCATTTTTGTGTCAATAGCCATCTTGTTCTCCTCCTTTTCAGACAGTTTCTGACTATAATACTTTCCATTGAATAAAAAATAAATAGGCGTCTTCACAGTTTATTTATAAACCTATTGAGAGTAAAATCCTTTATTTGGACTACGGAAATGCCCTTAAGCCGGAATCAACAGAACCCTTCTACACAAACTACAAACCATCCAGAACGCCGCAGCCAGACTTGTCCTCATGACACAGCGTCATGAACACATGACCCAACACCGGCAAGATCTCCACTGGCTCCCCGTCAAGAAGAGGGTCACCGTCAAACTCCTCACCCATGCCTACAAATCCCTCAACAATATCGGACCCAAATACCTCAACGAGAGACTAGCCTTCCATGTACCCAAGAGGAGCCTCCGCTTCGCCCGACCTTCCCTGGCAGAGGTCCCCGCATCAGCAGAAACAGAACAGAACAGGTGGGAGAGCCTTCTCCTACATCGCAATCAAGACCCGGAATAAGACCCCTGTAAGCATCAGATGCTCCCCGACCCTGCACACGTTCAGGAAGGACCTCAAGACCTGGCTCTTTAACTGATACTCCCCCAGCACCTTGAGATCCTAAGGGGGGCTAGTGTGCATCTATAAACCCTTGATTGATTGATTGATTGATTGATCGATTGATTTAAACTCTTCCTCTGAATCTTGGGTTTAATACCGTCCTTCTCTGAGAGTTTTGCAATGTCCTTTCCAAAGTTTTGCATATCTTTGTGAAAAAATCTGCTGCAGTCTGACATTGTGTCTATTGCATTTCTTAGATCCTTAGATATGGCTAGTTTATTTGCTGATTTCCACTATACTCTACCAATAGCAGCCTTTAAGACCTGCTCCTTCTCTCCAATCTTCCAACAAGAAATGGCCTGAAGTTTACCCTTAATGTAGAAATATAGTATACTATGATCACTCCACTTGTTGTCAATTACTGCAACAGCCTTTATAAGGGAAAGGCAGAGTAAAAGCTTACAATGTAATCAATTATTAAAGAACCATTGGACATGCTATGGGTCAGACGAGCCGGGATATCAGTCTCTATTCTACCATTCACAATGACAGCATCTAAGTCCCAACATGATTCCAGCAGTAGAGACCCTCTCTTTTACTCTAGACCCCAATGGGAAGAGCACCTTTGAAATATGCATAGCTTCCTTTCGTTCATCCTCAGTAAAACGTCTCATTATATGATTGGAAATAGTGGCATTAAGATCACCAACCACAATTATGTTACTGGTCTATGCCTTCTCGGTAATTACTTCACTAAAATAGAAGCTATCACAGTGAAGTAAATTAATGATAGAACACTTTATAAGACCACGGGCAATTCATGCTCAATAATGTGGCAATGCCACCACAATACAGCACTTTTCTAGACTTCTTTGCGGGGTTGCTAATAACACAGTAATCTTTCACCTCAGATGTATCAGTTACCCAAGTCTCTTGTATACATATGATGTCTCAGTTTACTGAGCCTAGATTAAAAGGGCCTCATTTATGAGCCCTTGCGTCACTTTTACGCCGCCGGTGCGTCACTTTTTGTGACGCACCAGTGGCGTAAACAATGCGCCTTGTTGCGCCATGTTTACAAAGTGACGCATCTAGGTAGATGCGTTACTTTGTAAACCCATGCGCCACATTATACCTGCGCCATGTATAATGTATGCAAAGGTGGCGTATTGACGCAAGAAAGTGTCGTAGAAGTGACGGAGTGAAATCTATGAGAATTCACTGCGTCACTTCTAGGACACCGTTGTGTCAAAATCTTGCGCCTGCCTCACAGCAGGCGTAAGATTGACGCAGGTCTTTTCACATGGGGCTTACCCCATGTGAAAGGAAGCATTGCTGGAGTTGCGTCACTTTTGTGACACACTCCAGCAATGCGTCACTTTTGCGCTTTACAGATACTTCAGAAATACTGACGTATCTGTAACTCCTTGCGACATGATGCGTCATACATTAAATATGACGCATCAGGTATGTCGCAAGGAGTGCGCACTGAGAAGTGACGCATCGCTGCTTTCACGCAGCGATGCGTCATTTCTCATAAATGAGGCCCTAAATGTTCCCAACTCTTTTTGAGCAGCCCGCTAAGTTCCAAGGCAAAAATATTACATTAATTGTTAAATAGATTGACTGCACGAGGTGAGCCTTGAACACTATCATCATTTAAGGCTGCTGCCAACCACTGTCACTGTAGCAGACCTTCATCAAGCGACTCCGAGATCAGCTTCTGCTTTGCAAGGGATACCCTTCTACTCCCCAATTTGCAAGAAATTACAGGCAACTTTGCATTGCACTACAGCTTGTCAGGCGAGATTAGGTAATTCCCTAAGAGTGTAAACCTATTCATATCACTTTAGTTATTTACCTTAGAGTTGCAAGGTCTTGGAAAGTATGGTACTATATCAACCCCTTTAAAGATGAAAAAGCACAGTTTTTCCTTATTAGATTAACAATAATGGTGAATAAAAGGTAACCCTTGGCTTTTTCTCACCGCAAACTTTTAACAATTATACTAATTTAATGTCACTGCTCATTATGGTATTCAACTGGTCTCTTTGGGCCAAAAGATACAGCAAATAAGATCTATTTACGGCAAAATCATTTTGATCGAATAGCACAATAAAATGAAGTCTTCAAGATAACAGACGACTCTTTGCCCTTTTGATAGCTAGGTCAACTTCCCTGGTTAATCATACAAGGATCGTATTTCTGGAGCATATGATGGAGCATATGATTTTACATTCGAATTTAAGACAGATATGTATAATCAGTCCCATTTATCCCCTTAGTTCCAGAGGCAAAGATCCTTGAGAGAAATGTGTCTTTATTGGCATTTGAATCCATCACGTTCTTCGGCTATGGTTAAGCATCTGTCAAAGACTTTGCTACATCTGGATTCTCCTGGACTAGTCCCTTGGAGCCAGTTGGTTGTATCGTGGTCCATCTATTTGCGTTTCCAATTGTACTTCAGTCTTAGGGAATTTGACTCCTCTTAACCCTCTTTTATTAATCCTTCTCATCTTCCTTTTTACCTTTCTTCTTCCTTTCTTATCTTTTTCCTACCAACCTTCTGAACATCTTCCTGTGCGATAGATGCCACATTTTCTCTTGTTGTTGTTTTTTGAAAATTACATACACTTTCTTGCTTTCCCCTAATTCATAAGCTTAGGCCCCCCTGCTTTTTATTTGCAGGCTCTGAGACAGATTGATATTCTTCTTTGAAGAGGTCTTTTAGCTAAGTTTAGTCAATTGACAAATCACCTCTTTTGCCCATTCCCTGAAACTTAACCCAAGAACGACCCACTTGCATACCAGCCTCTCCCAATCTGGGTGCAGGAGATTCAAAGTATTCAGTTTGTGACCCCAACCCATCTAATCAGTAACTTTTTTGAATATCACCATCAAGGTATCTAGAGTATGTTCCGAACTGTCTGTATATGTTTCTAGTACAGCCATGACAACAGAATATGTTCCAAACCTTGCAGTGATTTTGAGAAATACATGTACTCTGCTGAGATGCTAACTGGCTGATTAAATGACAGGTCAGGAGTCATCGAAATGTTTGACATTACAGGACCGGTCTGACTCGGGGTGCTAGAAAACCAGTCCATTGACTTTTTCTCTGTTATAGGCTTTACTAGCAATGGCGCTTCTTTTTCCTATTTCCTAACCTGGGTCTGGATTTAAAAGGTAATATATCCAGTAGCGTATAATCCAAAACAATAGGCATTTGGGAGCCTTGCAAAACTTGCTGTACTTCCTAATCATTATTAATATATGGGATGAAGCTCAATTTACTTATTTGTCCTTTATTAAGATGGGTCACTAAATGTTGTTGTTGATTAGAAACATTTAACCAACCTTCTCGTTCTGAAGGCACCAACTGGGAGGCATCCTTCGTCAACAAGCTCATCATCAACCCCAGCTGCATCCAGGACCTAGTAGTGGAATTTTCTTCAGAACCTTTTTGGAAGAATGTGGGTAGAATCCCACTCCCTCAATGATGATTCTGAAGTGAGGTGCTCTGGAGGAGGCTGGCTTAGTATATGGTACACATTTATTTAAGTGAAACACCTTGTACTAAACCAGGCAAACCTTATGGGGATTTTAGTCATCTTTTGAAATCTCTCATAACGGTAGCTGTGGAGAGCAGCCGTCAGACTTATCTCGAAGGAGTGTTAAGTAGCTTGTTTTATCATATCTAGTCATGTAGTATAAGTTAAACGAAAAGAACCACACAGTGTATATATAAAAATATGTCTATTTATTACACAACACTCACTGACACATTAGTATATTTCCTACCTCAAGATATAAACACAAATATACAATAATACTTAAATTGTAAGCAGATAGGTAAGCACAAAATACTGTGGTCTCCGGGGGAGAGCAAAACATATACTAAAAAAGTGGAATGCGAATTGCGACTTGAGTCGGACCTTGGAGCCGGAGACTCAGCAGAGCTGGGGACACAAGGAAACATCCAAGGTAAGCACCCAGGAACCCACCGGAGGCTGTGTGCAGAGTGGAAATACTGCAGCTTATCCAATAGAAGTCAATGGGGAAGTTGTGGTTGCAGTTTTGGAGAAGGACTTTTCCAGTGAACCCTCAAGAAATCCTGTGGGTGACAGAAGGTTGGAGAGTCACCCCATCTGTGGAAACCCCAGGAACCAGGATAGCTACACTAGGGTAGGTGCAAAGTCACGTTGGATACAGTCGTAAACCACAATGGAGGGCTTTAGTAAAGATGCCGCTGGAGAAGACTGTGCAACAGTCTGGTGGAATCCAAGGGTGCATTCTTGAAGTGTATAACCTCCAAAGAGAGGGGACAGAGTCTATGCCACTCGAAGGTGACCAGGAGGCACGGAAGAGCAATGCCCACCAATGTTGGATGGTTCAGGAGAGATGATGGTGCCCTTGTCACTGCAGAAGTCGGAGCAGGCAATGCTGAGGAAGACCCGAAGCAATGCACCAGCTGTCCCATATCAGAAGTTGAGAACCAGGGGGTCGGTGTCTGGTGGGAACACCAACAAGTCTTGGCAGCTGCAACAGGCGTGAAAAGCGAAGAAGGACCAATATTGTGTTCAGCGTGGTCTAAGGGACTCATCACAAGCAGGAGGGTCAGGGCATGCACCGTGCAGCAGGGGAGCCCACTAGAGCAGGAAAAGACCTTCAAGAGGACCCACAGGCCAAAAGCACAGGAGTCGCAAGAGGACATTGAGCAGCTCACCAAAGATGAAGACCCACGGTGCAGAAGATGCAGTGAGGACACTGATCTTGGCAGGAAGAGATACTGGAGCTTATTGTAGCCTGATATCTCTGAAGTGCAGAGCTAACAAGCCATGGCAATGGTAAGTCAATGCAGTGCACAGGGGTTCGGTCTCAGTGGTTCTGATAAGGGATACTTGCCTCAAAATTGCAGAGAGGACAGGTCAGGCCTGGAGGGAGTTGCAGAACCACTACCTGTGTCGTGAGCCGTTCGAAGTCTGTGGGGCGTCAGGAGCAGCAGACCAGTCAGCTATGTTGCAGAGCCTGCAGATGAAGCGGAGTAACTCCTTCGCTCCAAGAGAGATTACTGCAGGTGCCCTTGATGCCGACTGGTCTTTTGAAGATCCGGGAAGAAGCACAGACAAAGATGACAAAGAAGACGTGCAGAACAGCGAGACCAAAAGCAGCAGTAGTCTTCCATGATGAAGTCTCGGTTTCAGGCAAAGGCCAAGTGCCCAGACGGTCAAAGAGTGATATAGGTTCAGGCTTCAGTCATGTCCCACGATCAATCTGAGGACCCACCCACAGGTAAGTCCTTGAAAACCCTAGAAAGGAGGGTTAGGACAACTATGGGGTTCCTCCCAGAGGACAGGTTGGACAGAGGGGAGGATATTCCCATGTCCTTTGTCCAGTTTCACAACAGAGCGGGAGCCAAGGACTCCCTGAACTAGCTCAAACTGGAGTATGCAAGGAGGGCACCAAATGCACCCTTCTAAGTAGTTTGGTGGCACTGGCAAGCGTTTACACCTCAGCCCAATACACTAAGTCCTGTCTGGGAGGTGGTCACACCTCCCTGCGACAGGAAATCTATTCTTCTACCTTACCCTGCTCAGCTCAGCAGCAGGAGGACAGAATCATGTCTGGGGTCAGCAGTAGCACTAGCTTGCTGACAGACCCGGAAAGGCTGTTACCAGGAGTACTGGGGGCTTCCCGGCACAGTCCCCCAGTGCATGGAATCATACCTCCAACACCGATAATGGTGTTGGGATATGGTTCCAACATGTTTGATACCAAACGTGCCCAGGTTCGGCACAGCCACTACATAGTTAGCCATTGTGTAAACACTGACAGCCACTATCTGTATCAAAACGGCTGCCCGCTCTTACAAAGCCTGGAGAATCACATACAGGGGCACTCTCACACTTGTAACCAAGCACCCTGCTCTCAGGAGTGACGAGCCTGCCTTAGGGGTGACCTATAGCTTTTAAGTGTAGTGACCTAAGATATAAGGAATGCTATAGCTGTCATTAGTAGTGCTAACACCAAAGTACACAGGCTGCAATGGCAGGCCTGTAGTCACATTTTGAGTGGGCTCTCATAGTTGGCACAATACATGCGCAGCCCATGGGGAACCCTGGTGTACCAAAGCCCTTGGTACCTTAGTACCATAGACTAGGGACTTACAAGGGTAATCCAGTTGCCAATTGTGGACATTCATTAATACTTAACATGTCAATTTAGGAAGAAAGCACAGTTACTTGGTTCCTGATTAGCAGGGTCCCAGTCAGGCTAGTCAAAAAATCAAACTGACACCAGCAAAAAGTGGGGTAACCATGCTAGAAGGATCCTACCTTCCTACATGCTCTATTCCTAAATTAATCAGATTTTGTTTTTAGACAATATCTAGAAAAGAGAATCCTCCTGGAATGTAGTTTCTTTGCCGTCATGATTTCCCAGAAGCACTCAAAAAGGGATGCAATTGGATGTAAAGATACCAGGGGAGGGTACCTCGTAATCCACACGCCGCACCATATCTCCTTGCCTCTGAGCCATAGTAAGAGTGCATGTTTCAAAACCTTTAGACTCACCTTTTTGTAAAATTTTGGCGCTCCAAACTTATAGAAGAACCCCGGACCATCAATAGGCTATACTATACACCCAAAAAATAGCTACATTTGTGAATCCCCCCCATCTTGTTCAAGATGTGGGTTAGTTGAAGCAGACCATGTGCATGTTTTTTATGATTGCACTATTTTGGGCCCCTTTTTGTCCTTGGTGGAGAAGGCCCTAGAGGGAATTTTTAAGGTACAAGTAAGCTTGAATACAGCTAGAGTTTTTTTGAGCTCGATATTGATCTTGTCAGCTTATTAAGGGGAACACAGGTGGTGTTATTTCTAAGTTTAGTTTTAATTGCGCGTAGAGAGATATGTAAATTATGGAAGGACCCCAGCCCACCCCTGTATGAAAGCTGGTTACGGGTGGCATTGAGTACTGCGCGCTTTGAATCTGGATTGGGGCAAAATGTAAATAGTATGGTGTAGGACCCTATGGTGGAATGGGGAAGGGAAATGAGGCTGGTCTATGGCCTATAGTCCAATGATTACACCATGCCTCGGAATAAAGGGGCAGGGCGGGTTTGCCCAGGCTATTGCAAGATCATCAGCCTCAGGGCGCCCACGACGGAACGGGTTGAGAAAGTTTATTTGCACAGCTTTTGGTGGATGGAGGACAAAAAAAAAATCCACACGCCGCACCGAAACCTAGACGTGCAGCTTCTTCAGGGCACAGAGAACTTCCTAGCAGACTATCAGGACCGTTCTATGACCTGGCACCTCTAAAATCTTTAACTTTATCCTTTGCACAACCTGTGCAGGGAAGTTATCTAGATGCTTCCTCAATAAATCACTTCAACTACGTATATTCGTCCCTGACTTGATTACCTACTAGGCAGGCAGAGACACAGACTCAGGCATCAAATCCATTTGGGATGCTCTATAATTCACAGTTGACAAGAAGGGAGTATTTTACCTATTGCTTTAGGATTTATAAGCTGCATCTGACACTATATCACCACATGCTACCACAAAGACTCCATCATCCCAGATTACATGAAAATTCTTTAAAATGGATTGTTTCTGGGGCGTGGCCAGCAACATAGCGGAGTAGGACGCGAGCCTGTATAGCTCCGGCCCAGGCAAGTGACCCAACACAAGATAAGGGGGCCCAAGGTCCTGAAAACCTACTGACTCTGGTCCCAGGGGGTCCAATTTCCCCTCCAGGACCTGAAAATCGTGAGTCGAGACAGTGCAATTCTGAATTATGCGGCACTGCGGGCTAAACTAGAGGGCCGCTACCACGACCTAAAATGGCGCCTCAGGCCCGCTGAGAGCCAAAGCCGTGTAGCGGGCGGCGTCGGAGCCCATTTTTGATCGGCGGCTGACCCAGAGAGTCTCTCTGTCTGGCCTAGAAGAAACGCAAGGGGTCTGGGGGACGCTGATCGTCACCCCCTGCGGAGGAGGGAGAGCCACGACGGATAGCGGTGGAACGGAGGACCGCGTTCCTGCTTGCCGCCGCTTGGAGCTGCGCGGTCGGAGGTGGCGGCAGTGGCTGGTGCCGTGGCCTGCGGGGCCTAACGGGAGCGGTGAGGAGCCGGCGGCGCTGCAGAGGACTGAGAGGTGAGCGGCCGCCCCCCTGCTCGGCTGACACCTGGGGAGATTGTGTGAAGCCCGGCAGAGCTCTGGCACGGGCCTTCCTCGCCTGAGGCCTTGGTGGAGGAGGCCTACCGAGACTGCCTGTGTGTAGTTGCAGTGTCCCCGTCACGATCGCGGGGGGAGCCGGCTGGCCCTGCCCTGTTACTCACCTGCTGAGGCCTCTGATCTGGGAGGTGAGTTGAGGGACAGCCGGGTACACCAACAGAAGGAGGTATGAGGGGCGCACGCATGGAGGGCGGCACAACCCGGGCTGGCTGGTGACCTGCGGTGAGGAGGGCTCAAACACCTGGGTCAACGATGAGTAGTGGCGCCAGTAGAAGCATTGGGCTGCCCCCTGGTGCGCGCATCCGAGGGAGACCCACCTGGGTCCATACAGATTGAGAGAGACTTGGCTGGGGAGTGTGGAGATAGGGTGGCGCCTTTTCCATCCTGGTCCTGCAATTGCAACTGACCGGGCCCCCGGGCCGGCTGACCTAACCGTGACACCCCGCACCTTGCCCACCATTGTCCCTTCCTGGGGCAAAAACGCTGAAGAGAGTGCCTGCCGGGAGTGGAGGTGGCGGCTGGGTGAGGGAGAGAATTGACAAGTGGAGGCGGAGGGACGATTTGGTGAGGATCCTGGTGTGGCGGAACAGAGCACCGGGCTGGAAAGTGTCTGGGAAGACCAGTCCTTCAGGGTGCGGGACACGACGCAGCGCACTATGGGCAGGATAAAGGACAAGGACCCTAAAATTCCCCGGCAGGGCACACTAAACCACTATGCTAGGTCGGCCCCCCCCCACTACCGGGAGAAGACTCTGCGGCCACTAGTTCAGACACAGCCCTGCTGATGAACGCAATCCAGGCCTCCCGTGAAGCCTTGGAGAACAAGATCGGAACGGTAGGTACGCAAGTGACGCTTCTGTGACAAGATCTTAGGAATCTAGCGGAGAGGGTGAAGGAATAGGAGACGAGGCTGGGGGAGGCGGAAGACACAATACAGGAGGTGAGAAAAGGTATGGCGGAGCTCCAGTCATCGCATAAGCAGCTATTATGGAAGGTGTATGACGCGGAAAACAGGACAAGAAGCAACAACCTCCATTTTGTGGGTTTTAGGGAGGAATTGTAGGCACGAACATGGCGGCGTTCCTCCACTCGTGGCTCCAGCGTACCTTCCCACAAGATACATTCTCTACCTGTTTCATGATAGAAAGGGCTCACCGAGAGCTGCTGGCCAAGCCACCAGCTGGAGCACAACCTAGGCCGGTCATTGCACGCTCCCTGAACTTTTTGGACAGGGACATGATTCTTAGGGAAGCTAGAAAGCGTGGGAAAATACGATTGGACAATGCCCAGATAATGATTTTCCCGGACTATAGTCAGGAAGTGCCAAGGCAGCGACGCTCATATGACTCAGTGAAAGCCAAATTGAGATCCCTCCAAATTCAGTACATGGTATTGTTCCCGGCCAAACTGAAAGTGATTTACAAGGACAAGACACATTTTTTCCTGACCCTGGAAGAGGCCTGGCAATGGCTGGAGGAATGATCCCGGTTGACGAGACCCACATGCGATGCTCGCACAACACTTGACGCAGAGAGGCCGCCCGGAAGCTCCAGGGGGACGCCCAAATCGCAGAGGTCGAGACAGGGCCGTGCGACCCCACACCCCAAGTCTGGACCTGAAAGACAGAGAACGCGAAGTGAGGGGTCCCTTGACCTTAATCGAATTGTGGGATCCCGTTTCTCTTGCCTGGCGGAGGCATCACGCTCAGATGTGGAGGGAAAGCCATGGGGTTCCTCGTCAGAGGGGGAAAAGCAGGACGGACAATCGCTGCATCCTTTGGCAATTGAAATCAACGAGATGGAGCAGGAGCTCGAGCACGAACCTGTGGAATCTCAGAGAGATCTCCAGGACTTTAACTCTTGAAGAGGGGACCAAAGTGGCTGCCCAAGCTTAGATACTGTCTCGCCTGGAGCGTGCAAGCTGGACATTCCCCCCCCCCCCCGATTGGACTGTTGTTTTGATCTTTTGTTTTTCCTTTGGCTTGTGCCTGCTCTTGCGTATACCTTCGTATGTGGTGACTTTAAAGGTTTAGAAAGAGTTTTTTCTTTCCTTTGTGGTGTCTGGGAGTGGGAGGGCGACATACCTCCATCACCCGATTATCTTATTCTCTGCTATTTGGTGGGAGATGGGACAGCGGGGGAGAGGGAGGTGGGGAGGGGGGGAGCACGGGGGACTACAAAAGGTTGGGGGGGTGCAAGGGAGGAAGGGGGTTGTCACGGTTAGGACCATTACCTACACCTGTGTTTTAAACACCCGACTCCTGCTAACACAGAAGGTTTTCTTGTCTGATGTCCTCTACACTGACAGGTAGTCCCCGGGTGGATGTCCAGGTTAATGGCTGTGCTAAGATCCTCACATGGAACGTGAACAGCCTGGGCAACAAAGTTAAGAGGGGGTTAGTCCTGGCCTACATGAAAAGGGTAGGTCCGGATATTGTCCTATTGCAGGAGAACCACCTTCAGGGCACCCGTTGTGGTTTCTTGGCGAGGGGACCATAAAGAGTGCTGGCACATGCAGGGTACACAACTAGATCCAGAGGGGTCGCCATCCTGATTAAGAAAACACCTCCCTTTGTGATTACTCAGACTTGGATGGAGTCACTGGGGAACTACGTGGGGGTAACGGGAACCTGGGGACGCCAGAAACTCACGATAATCTCAGTCTATGCACCACCGAAACTACAGGCCAGAACTTTGTCTGGAGTCACGGATATCTTACTGAACACATCAGATACATGGCAGGTGATGGGAGGGGACTTTAACGATGTTATGTCATCTCTGCGGGACAGGTCAGGGAATCGGCTCTACACTAACTCCTCTAGCTAGAACCATCTCCACCCATCTCCACCCTTGGTCTAGTGGATGCCTAGAGGTGGCGGCATCCGGACGCTAGCACCTACTCGTACTTCTCAGGGGCCCATAGGGTGTACTCCAGATTAGATTATGTCTTCCTGTTGCGACGTACTCTTAGTGTGGAGGATGAGGCGAGTATAAGGCTCGAGGTATCTCGGAACATTTGCCTCTTCTGGTGCGGCTGGGGGGGTGGCGTACATCGGTGGGAGTAGATGGCGTCTGCCTACATGGGACCTGCAGAAAAAGGACCTAGTGAAGGGTCTCAGGGCAGATGTAAAGATATACTTTCCGGAAAACATAGGATCAGTTTCATCAGGGGTAGTTATCTGGGAAGCCGTCAAGGTAGTTCTGCGGAACAGGGCCCAAAATAGGCTAGCCTGGGAAAAAAGGAAAGTGCAGGAACAGCTACATACTTTGGAAGTGCAGATTCTAGAGCTAGAGCGCGAACATGTGGCTGATAGGGACGCACAGACTCTCAGACTTCTACTGGATAAGCAACAGCAGTACAAGGCACTGGGGACGGATGAGGCCAAAACGCAGGCACTAGCGACCTTTCACAGACTGTACGATGTAAGGGACAAGTCGGGAAAGCTCCTGGCATGGCTAAGTTGGAAAGAGCAGGACGCCCTATGGGTGGAACAGGTGCAGAATGAACAGGGGCAGCTTCGGCAGACTGATGTGCAGATAGTTCAAGCCTTCGCAGCTTACTATGAAGATTTTTACAAAGCTAGGGACCTCGGAGCCCTAGAAGATACCCTGATGTACATTGACCAAATTAAAATCCCCGTCCTATCTGAAGAAGACCAACTGGACCTGGAGGGTGAAATAACAATCGCTGAGATCAAAGAGGCCTTGACTATACTCGGCCCGGGGAAATCTCCTGTCCCGAACGGTCTGCATCTGGGCCTCAAGCGGGGAACACGCAAATGAGCGTGTCTGCGGGGACAATTACTGCAGCCTCTCCTACTCGCTGTCACTCAACTCTCTCATTAAACGGATTTACCCGTGGCTGATAACTCTCTCATTCAACGACATTACATGCGCCTGCTAACATCAACCAGGGCTGTAGCCGGGCTCAGGCGGCGGATCACTTTACCAATTACACGCGCCTGCTAACATCAACCAGGGCTGCAGCTGGGCCTTCTCCGTCCCTATTCTAATGAAACAAAAAATTTTGTCTACCGCGAGATTTTAAAATAAATTGCCTTTGCCAAATACACACATTCTATTTCATTCCCTTGACAACGTCGGGACGGGCTGCTAGTGCCATATAAAAAAGCAAATAAAAATATTTTAAAAATGGATTGTTTCAAATATAAAAAACAGAGAAAGTGCAGTTTATCACATCCCTTCAAATCTGCTCATCACACCCAACACTGTGATGTCCCTCAAGGGTACATCACATCCTTGCTATTATTAAACATCTACCTAACCCCCATATTAAACCTGATTAAATTATTCAACGTCACCTGTTACAACTTTGCAGATGATACCCAAATCATTCTAATAGTGAATCGTCTGAAAGACCTCTGTAATCCAAAACTTGATGACTGCCTTTGCACCATAAGCACATAGATGAATAACCATTTAAAGTTGAACACCAGAAACACACAGATAATGATCTGCAGACAATGGCAAAAATACCAGCCTACCGCCATATGGCCCAAGGAATTTGAGGCCCCTCCAACAACATAAAAACAAGTGAGAAACCTTGGGGTAACCATGGAGTCATAGTTTACTGATTTTGTCCCTGGCAGCTGCTGTTGCTAATGTTGTTTTTCTCAGCGTTGTAGCAGCTGGAGTGACAGCTGTGGTTCCTGATGTTGCAGCAACCGTCATCACTGTTTTAGTAGCAACTGTGGTTGCTGCTTTGGTATTTACTTTGGTGGTAGATGTGGTCACAGCTGCAGTCCCTGCTGTCAATTTGTGCCAAATTCAAGGGGTCATTGGAGGCAGACTTTGTGTCAGGAAGGTTTGGAAGTGCAGTTGTGGAAAGAGAAACTTTTTGTAGCTACCTCACCAGTAAAAAAACACAATGCAAATATATAACCACTGAAATCAACAATGAAAACCTCTCCATGCATGTTCCTTGTGCTATCTAACAGATGGGTTGTGGCAGACAGCTAGAGCTCTCTCTCTACCTCATCTAAAAAACTGGTAGCAGTGCTAGTCTCGGAGCTAAAAGCAGGCCAAGAAAATGTAATTGTAATCCCAAATTCAGTGAATTAGTTAATGCAACAAATAACCCATCCTTCTACAGTGATGTTGAAATAGTTCCTCCTCTCCTTCAAGGAATTAATTTAAAAAATGTATGTTATGCTAATTAACTGAAATATGTTTCTTGAAATATATCTTGCTTAGTCAAGGGGACACAAAGAATGTGCAAACTTCAGTTTGTGATATAATGCCAAACATATAAAGACAATGCAAAATACTATTTTTGTTTTCTTGTTACCTGCAGCAAGCTTGTGTATTGTTAATGACCAGAGTTACATTTTTAGTGAAGGTGTTCCCACATTATAGCTCACCAACTGTGTCTTATGGCAAGGAGAGATCTCACAGAAAATTAGGAAACACAAACTCTCTACATTCTTATCTAACCCATAAGCACTAAGCCATGCGGCTCTCACTTGGGAATCATACAATTGTGGTAGTGTGTGAATGTGGCCACTTGGTAAGTTGCGAGCCTTTTCCAAAGGAAACCAAGTCATGGAACAATAATTGAATTAATCTGAGTCAATGATGATCACTCAGCTTGTATTCTAGTTTATCATTATTCATGTATCCTGCCACTCTAGACAGAGCTCAGCCATTTGCAATTCAACCTTAAGCAGGCACACATAAGTACAGTGCAACCAGGTTCCCCTCAGATAGGAACACATGCAACCCATACCCATTTATGCTTACTTAGGCCTCGTCAATTCGGAATAGGTTGAGTCATGTCTGTAAAGCAGAGTCTGTGTCACTGCCATAATAAGTCTAGGAAAGCTAGGGGTGATATGTGTTCCTGACAATGCTTTCTTTAAGTGTTCTTGATTGCTCTCTTGATCATCCTAGCATGCTACCACCACTACATGGCTCTTGGTACCCCTAATTTAAAAGAGCAAGTGCCCCCATACAGGCTGTGAAATAACAAGAAGTCAATGCAGGACAGGTGTGTATAATGCCGATTTCTGCTTGTTCTGTTCACTGGACGATAATTAGAGTTCGGCAAAATTTTCAGGATCTTCTGAAGTATTTCACATTGGCCTGATGCTTCCTTTTCAGTTTTGGAAGATAGCGCTGTTTTGTGTGAGGATGTAGCTTTGAGAGAGAACTCTCTTGCAGGTAAGAAGCCCTACGCCATCTGCTAATTTTTCCTAAACTTGAAGTAGGATTTAGTTAGGCTGAAATCGTATAACTTGCCTGAAACCATAATATGGCAGTAAAGCTTGGATTGATAAATAAGGCAAATGTTTTATTGTATTTGAGGTCTCTTATTCCAATGTGTTAGCCGAATTCTTTCTTAATACTCCTGCTCTACCACTTTCTGAGAATTCAAGAAATTAACGGGTAGAGGCACAGTTGAAGAACTTCATCCTAAATTCTTTGACGAAATAACTTGGAAGGAACAGAAACATTCTAACCAGTACCAGATATTAGAACTAGGTATGAAAATGTGCGTAATATTTTTTAGGGGAAACTATGAAAAATTCCTCAAAATTACACAAAATTCTGTTATTGTGAGACATGCAAATCTTTTATCTTGGGCACAAAAAATATGCAAAACACATTTTGAGCTAAAAACTGCAAAAACATATGTCGCGCAACACATACACACAGCCATTTTGATTAGCGAATGGTCCAGGTTTTCCTAGGCCGGGCATGACAGGAGCATAACATTTTTTATCAGCATCAGATTTACATTTAGAGCAAAAAGGTAAATGGGGAATTGTGTGTCATTTCCGAACTTGAGGTACAGTTGTCTAGCAACAGGTCTGAGCAGGTAACTAAAAAATGCTTGAGTTCAATATGGGGTTTGATATCAAGAAAGGCATTAGAGAGGGAGCCATCAGAATCAGACCATCAGCAAATTATCATGAATGAGACTACAGGGTGTGGCCATAACCAACAGGGACGCACAAGGCAGACTGTCAAACAAACGGAACCATGTCTGAGCGAAATACTCAGCTCCATTAAAAGCTTGCATGAAGAAGTGAAAACAGACAACAAAAAGAACCACGCCGCCATACAAAAGTTAGAAGGAGCGATCAAAAAAGTAGGTCTAACTTGCTCTGAAATATCGGACAGAATGGTCTCTGTGGAAACATGTGCCTAAAACTTGGAAATAGACGTTGCTAACCTCCAAAGCCGAGGTAAAGATCAAGATGGTATTATAAAAGATCTAATGCTAAAAGTTGAAGATCATGAAAACCGAGCTAGACGAAACAACCTCCGTTTCCTAGGAATTCCCGAAGGTGTAGAAGGAAAAGACATAAGGGCCTTCATGATCTCCTCCTTAACACAGCCTTTCCTGAACTCCAGTCGTGGGAAATGGAGAGGGAGGTACAGCGTGTGCACCGCTTTCCATTAACTCTTTCCAAGCGAACCAACAACTCTTCACAATACCCAAGAGCAGTACTGATATACTTTGTGAATTTTCTGCTTCATGAAGCCATATACAATCTCGCACGGCCCAACAGTAAGAGGGAACATAAGGGGTTCAAGTTTTTCACTCAATCAGATTATGCTCATGTCACAGTAGAACGGAGTTGGAGGCTGCGGCAATTAATTACACCTTTTGAGCAAATAGGAGCCAACGTTTTTCTACTAGATCCAGCCAGACTAAAAATTATTATCAACGGGACAACACGCAGTTTCACGAGCGAAATTCAGGCTCAGGCTTACTTCAAAGAAATTTCTCTCTCAAGTAACCCCAAAACAGAAAGACAACAAAGACCAGCGGGTAGATAAGACTAAGAAAGCAAATGATGTAATATATGGATATCCACTAATACACTGAGGAACTTTATTTTGGCACACTTAAAATTGTATTTTATGTCCAGCACACCAGGGTTTGGGAGGCAGGGCGGGCTGGGGCACTCTGACCAGACCGACGCCCACTCCTGGATCCCTCCGGACTCAGGAAGCCTCAAGGGGTGGTTAGGGGGGGTGGAAAGGGGGGAGGGCGGGCGGGAAGAGTACAAGCGAATAAAACACGGGTAAGCGCATGTATACCAGGAACCAAAATAGGAAAAAGAAAGAGAAAAATGACACATTCATGCTATAAAATTGCAAAAATAAATAAAGATAACAAGACAAAGACTAGTGCAAGGTTGAACCAGAAACTTAAAAAAAAATGGCCAAATTAAGGATCTTAACTATTAATATTTGCGGTCTCAACGATGTGAAAAAAAGACAAAGGGTTGCAATCAGACTCAAGACAATAGGTCCTAACATTATATGCATGCAGGAGACACATGTGGAAGGGTCAGACTAACAGCTACTGAAAAACATGGGTTACAGACTGATTATCTCAACATCACAGGCAACAAAGACAAGAGGGGTAGCCATCCTTGCAATCGGTGGGGGGCTACAGTTTACCAGGTCTAGAGCCGATAAATTAGGGCGCTGGGCAATAACAGAATGCTTATTTGGTCAAGGGAAGAAAGCTACGATTTGTTCCATATATGGGACACTAACAGATGACCCAGAACTATGGATATTTATCTTAAACGAACTAGCCCACTGGTCACCCCCCTTTATCATGTGTGGTGATTTTAATTTGAACCTACCCCCGGACTGGCAATCAAGGCCAGACTTTACATACAAAGGTGGGAAGCCAAGGGTATTTAGCACACTACAAGAAATATGTACCACACATTCCCTAACGAACAAAGCAATCCATTGGATTCGGTACGTTAGGGGGTGCAGGTTTGTCATCAGGGAGGATATCCTAAAAGCCGTAAGGATTACAACACCAGGTGACCCATGTGATTGTATTGAGCTGGTTCTAAAAAATCCAAGAATAGCACAAGATCTGCTGGCCTTGGAATTTAGAACCTGTTCCCCGGATAATTCTAGGATTCAAATAAGATCAACACCCCATCTGAAAAGATTCCTAAATAGAGAAAACCCTGTGAAGAGCTCAGACATGGCGTATTCTGGATTGGATAATAACGACTGACTACAATCTCAGATAGCACAAGTAACACCCAGGGAAGTGTGTAGTGATGAGGTCCCTGATTATGGAACAACTAACCCCATGGGTGGGCCCCACCACTATTGTAATTCCTCTGAACCCAAGGCTACTACCCTCACAGAATAGTGTACTAGACAGTAGCCAAGAGGAACCACAAGCTTTAGAATGCACTTCATTCACTAGCAAAATTGGATCAGTTCTCTCATGGAACATTGCTGGTCTGAGAACGAAATTGGACTCCCCGGAATGGGCTTCTTTCATCAGGCAGCATGAAATATGCTTATTCCAGGAAACCTAGTCCTTAGAACAGTTATATTTCCCGGGGTATTTAAATTATAGCATTTCAGCCGAAAAGTCAGGGAAAGGTCGACCATCAGGTGGCCTGACAACCTGGATCAAGCAGGATCTTGCTGTAACGGTTAAATCTATATCCACTACCCATAGGGATCTCCAGTCCCTTAGACTAGAGTTTGCAAATCGAGAGCCCATTTATATATATAATGTATATGCCAGAAGCACTGGGGGGAAGAACTCGGAAGTCCTAACACTTCTGGAAGATCAGTTAGAAAATAATCTTCTCCACTCTAACATAATCATAGGTGGAAATTTTAATGTAACTTTTGAACCTCTCTTGAATGGCAATTGGAATTTAACAGATGAAGAAGATAGGGAATGGGGGGTTCCCAAATTGGACCTTGTCCCCATCACAAGGTGGACGCAAATAGCATTACAACTTAACTCACTCTGTCTAAATAAAGGTGTTAGATCTGCCAATGGTAGAACAGTAGGGGACAAGCTTGGGGCTTATACGTTCAAGAGCGGTCCCTGGCAGAGCAGAATAGACTACATCCTAGTTAGCTTGAGTTTGTGGAGACACCTTCAGGGCATGCGGATTATTGACAGAGTAGAGAGTGATGATAATCCCGTATCGGCAAAAATCACATATTGGAAAACACCAGACCCCCTGGGAAGGGAGGTGGATACCAATTCTCCAGTGGACATTGTCATCTCTAATGACATGCGACACGTTCGCTGGACTAAAGTCTCAGCCATTCAAGGGAATATCGATTTTATAGCTAGCAAGCTTGCCCAAGCAACAAATGATTTGAAGTGTTTATTGTGTGAGGATTGCTCTATTGTCAACATAGAAAATGGAACCAGGATTCATGAAGCTTTTTTTAAGGAACTTATTTGTTAAACCATGTAAGCAAAGTGGCACTTGTATTCCCCACCTGCCACGTTGGTTCTCAGGGGAATGTAGACAGGCTCGCTTGGAATTGGGTCGAGGAATTAAAAGTGGCTCAAGTGTGAATACGCCCATTGCAAGGGCGGCATATAAATCTGCCGTCTTTGAATCCAAGCGCTTATGGGACGAACAGAGGTGGCTGAACCTGAAAGAAGCAGGACGCCACAAAGACTCGAGAAAGTTCTGGAATGTCTATAAATGGGGTGTGGATGGTAGTTCTGACAAGCCACAGAACTGGGTCCCGCAGGATAAATGGGTATCCCATTTTAAACCACAGTTTGCGTTGAGTGATGACCAAGCCACATTTATGGAGGCGCCCTCTATCCCCTTTATGGAAGACCCTTTCACCCTGGGGGATGTTCAGCTGGCCCTAGATGCCGTTGTCCCTGGTAGAGCGCCAGGAATCGACGGGATTCCAGCGGATCTATTTTTACAAGACAAAGCCTCCTGGGGCCCTATATACTACTCTTGGCGAATGCAGTTGCTAGGGGAGCGCCCATTCCCCATTCATGGAATGGGGCCGAAATTATCCCAGTTTACAAGAAAGGGGATAAATCCCAGCATAGAAATTATCGGCCTATCAGTTTGATCGATACCACCCAGAAAATCATTGGTAGGCTGATTTTAAACAAGGTTCAGGCTTCGGAACGGGACCATAGTATTTTGTCTCACTTGCAGGCTGGCTTTAGAACGTCCATTAGCACGGTCGACCAGGTTTTGCATTTTGCAATGCTGTACTGGAAGACTGTGTTAATTGGACGTGGCAGCCTATATGCTGCATTTATAGATCTAAGAGCAGCCTTTGATCTTGTCCCGCGTTCAACTCTGTGGAAAGTGCTAAATGATATGGGTATGCCAGGGGACATTTTGTCACTAATTAAAAAACTCCACCAGGAGAATTTTGCTCAAATTAGGTGGGACAATCCTGGCAATGTTACATCCCAGTTCCCAGTAGAAACAGGTGTTCGCCAAGGTTGCGTCCTGGCACCCAACACTATTTTCTCTGTATATAAATGATGTTGCAAAAATGTTAATTGGTTCTAATGTTGATGCACCTATCCTCGCAGGAGCCAAAATCCCTATTTTAATGTTTGCCGACGACTGTCTTATAGTATCGAAAACCCCGAGCGGGTTGCAGAAGGCTCTATTAATTTTTGAAGATTTCTGCGTTGCCCGTGGTCTGGAGGTTAATGTTCTTAAATGAAAGTACATGTCTTTTAATGCACCTAATACATATAAGGGTAATGTACGAATGAGCAATGGACCCCTGGAGAAGGTACAGGCATTTAGCTACCTGGGTGTCTGCATCCAACAGAATTTATCCTAGAGGCAGCAGATTGAGCTTTCTTCTTTGAAACATCGCCAGCTCTCCGGAGCTTTGAGCCTAGAACACTCAAGGTCCTTGACCAAGCCAATATCACCAGTGCTATCGGTTTACAATGGAAAAGTGGTTAGTTCTACTTTGTATGGTGTAGAATTGTGGGGAAATGAGAATTTAAGGAGGATATTAGCCTCAGAAAATTAATTTCTCAGGAAATTAATAAAGCTACCCCAGAGTACCCCACTGAGCCCCCTATTTTATGATTTGGGCCTATCGCCAATGGCTTTAATTGCATCCTTCCGCCCAATTTTATATTGGAGGCGGATTTGGATTACGCCTAAACTGGTCACATACACCAGGGGGTTGATGGATGTAATTAAAAGTGACGGTTCCCGGAATATCAAGTGGCTAGGACATATTCGGAGTGTTCTTTTTAATTTAGGCCTAGGAGAACTGTGGGAAGATCCATCAAATGCTAGGTTCCCACCAAAGAAGGTACTTAAGAACTTATATTGGAACCATGCGGCCTCAAAAGCCTTTAGTAGCACTCCTTCCCACTCTCTCATTGGATTGTTCTTGGAAATTAAAGAGCGGCCTAAATTTGAGGAATTTTGGGATACCATCACGAAGCCCCTTGACCGTAAGCTCTACTTTCAATTAAGAGTAGGAAGCTTATCAGTAAGGGCGTTTTCTAATAGGTGGACTAGCGGGGGTAAGGTTGCCTGTCCAGCTTGTCTGGATATTCCCGAAACTATTGGCCACCTCCTGTTTGAGTGCCCAGTGTACGCGGCGCCTCGTCGGAAGTGGCTACGCCCGATGTGTAGGCTACTGGGCACTAGTAGTGGACTAGTTGCAATTAGGATTATTCGTAACTGCCCAAACATGACTGTGTATATAGCGGTGGCGAAATTTTTAGGCTGGGCATGGTCAATTAGAGGCCGATTGTTGAAAGAATAATCAGAATCATGTAAGCCAAGTATCTTCGCTAAACCATTGTATAATAGTATCGTCCATACCTGTATTGGTTATGAATTGACTGTATCTTATGTATTTTATGAATTTTATGATCTGGAATTTTAACTTAGTTTTATTCATTTTATGCATGTATTTTTTTATATGTGGAATATGCTTTTATGACAATCGTCGAATAAAGCTTGCTTGATTAAAATGTACCACACATGGTTTAGGGGATTGTTGGCAAGCAAAACACCCCACAGATCCGGATCATACATTTTTTTCCCACCCACATAATAAATTGACAAGGTTAGACTGCATACTGATCTCCAATACAATCTCATCAAAATGCCCCATAGAGAAACTTCCCCGAGTATTATCCGATCACAATCCACTGATTCTCAGTATGGATATAGAAAGGCCGGGCCATAGTCAGAATCGATGGACTTTTGAAAGGGCTTTACTTCTGAACGAAGAGTATTGTCAATGTCTAAACAAGTGGATCCCCGAGTTCCTAGAGGACAATATGGGGACCGCTCCAATCAAAATTGTCTGGGACACCTTAAAAGCAGGAATAAGGAGAGAGACGCTATGATTTTCCCTCAACCTTAACCGGGTAGCAAAAATGGAAATGAAAACACTGCAGGACAGACTCATCAATACAGAGGAAGGTCTGATGAGGGCAGTACAAGAGGGGCATAATGTAGAAGAAACACTGGTTAAGGTAGCAATCGCAAAAAATAAAGTGGTGGATATTTTTACCAAAAAAGCAATAGAAAAAGCTATGGCGAACAAAGAACGCATATATGAACTTAGCGAAAAAGTAGGGCACCATTTGGCAGTACGAACGAGACAAGAAACTATGGCAAACACAATTTAAGAAATTAATGATCCCAAAAAAGGTCTTACACAAAATCAATTAGAGATAAGAAATGCATTTCATGATTACTATCAGGATCTGTACACAGAAACTGATAAAAATCAAGGTAAAATTGAACGGTTTCTAGAACAGTCTAATAGCCCACAACTATCTACGGAAGACCAAGAAAGCTTAGCGAAAAATCCAGAATGGGTCGAAATCTTACTATCAATTATTAGCCTACCCCCGGGGAAAGCAGCGGGGCTGGATGGGATCTCCGTCGAATTCTATGCTAAATTTTATAAACCATTGATGGAAATTATAAAAACCTTAATGACGCTTATTTTTACGGGGGGGGCAACCACCAGGCTCATGGGCTAGGGCTAAAATTATAGTTTTCCCGATTAAAAATAAAGACCCCGCACAACTGGGATCCTATCGCCCTATCATCAGGTTTTAATGTCTTTATTTCGATGATAAGATCACAAAAAAAGGGTTAAAAAACATGACATTACAAGGCATATTAACCACTATACAATAAATGAAAAAGAAAAACATTAACCATGTTATTAAGTTACACTTGAATCACAGCTAAAACTAATTATTAAATTATTAAACCTCAGAGATTTACAAAGACAGAGATAAACCTGAACCTAAAAAAGCTAAAATTTGCAGATTTCAATTTACAGAATTAATAGAGTCATACACAGTACAGTTAATCAGAGTTCCTTCTGGCCCTTATTGCCCACGTCCAGCCTAAAAATTTAGCCAAGCATACCACAAAAATTTCCGAGGTATTAGTTTTTAAAGCCCGAATTGCCTCGGAGGACCTTCTACATGAGAGGCGCTGAGACAAAGGTTTTAACCATTTGGTGCGAGGTTCTGAATACTGCGGGCAGGCAAACAATAGATGACCCTCTGTTTCCTTTTGGTCTGGGCACCAACAACAAGAACTTGAGGTTTCTTTACCCCAAGATGATGTAAATGAATTCAGCGGTAGGGCACCTACTCGAAACTGATGATAAAGTTTCTTGTCCAGTGGTCTGGTGATGATATCCCAGTAAATCTCACGGGAAGGGTCCAGCTTAAAGCTTAGGAATCTTCCCGTAAGACTGCCAGAACTGGAAGCAATTACCAAAGATTGGCGAATCGAGGCCCAGTATAATTCTTTGAATTCCTTTTTGGATGGAAAGGTGTTGGTACCAGGAGAAGCCCACAGATGTTCTAATCCCATATCTTGCAAGCTCCTTTTCACGGAGCGAAGCCAGGGGATTCTTTCAGAGCCCCCCAGCGACCTCACTTCTGCTAACTCCTTTGCAAATAGAGTAAGATCCGGGGAGGTCCACAAGCGCCTCCAGAGAGCCACTACTCTAAATCTTGCCATATCATTAATTGGGGAGCATCCCATATCATGGCAGAGGGGAATCGATGGGGAGGATTGAGGTAACCCTACAAAGTTCCGAAGGAATTTACACTGAGTTTTATAAAGACTTGAGAGGTCCATAACTCCCCATAAATCAGCGCCATAAAGTATGGCGGCGTTTATTTTAGTATCATAGATTTTCATAGCAGGGATAACCCGTTTTGTTATGGATCTCTTCTGCTCACGCAAAAGACAACCGGTGAGTTGAGCAAATTTTAGATGTTGAGCCGCGATTTGCTCTTTCCATACCAAACGGCGGTCCAAAGTGACCCCTAAATAAGTCATGGTTTCAACTTGTTCCAAGTTGACCCCACTCATTTTTACATTACTACGGACAATGTTATTCCTAGTTAGAACCATGAACTTGGTTTTACCCACGTTTACCTGGAGATCATTTTTCACACAAAACTCCTCAAAACAGTTCAAGGCCCGCTGTAGGCCTGTACGTGTCTTGGATAGGAGTAAGGTGTCGTCAGCGAAGATAAGCATGGGGAATTTTGTCCCTGCCAATGATGGGGCGTCGGTATGGGTGGCCGAGAAAAATGTAACTACCTGATCAATGAAGAGCAGGAAAAGTGTGGGCGCAAGGACGCACCCCTGGCGGACTCCACGAGTGACCGGCAAAGAATCTGTAAATTGTCCTTGGCCTCCCCACCTTACCCTCGCGTAGTTGTCTTCATGCATTCTAATGATTAACTCGAGTAGTTCTCCTGTTAGCCCAAGATCCCTCAATACCTGCCACAGTTTGCCCCTAGGCACTAAATCGAAGGCTGACTTCAGGTCTATAAATGCGGCAAAGATAGTACCACAGCCGAGTAAGACCACCTTCCAGAAAATCATACAGAATCGGAACACCTGGTCGATGGTGCTCGTCCCAGATCTAAAGCCTGCCTGCATGGGTGACAATATATTTTCTGATTCCATCCACCCTTGCACTCTAGCCAAGATCATTCGAGCAATGACCTTTTGGAGGCAGTCAATTAAGCTAATCAGGCGATAGTTGCCCGGATTAGACTTATCTCCTTTTTTATATATTGGAAGGATCTCGGCCCCTTCCATGATTTGGGAATGCTTGCACCTTTTGCTATGGCATTTGCTATGTTAGTGATATATGGCACCCAGAGATCTGTATTTGCTTTGAACAAATCCGCTGGTATTTGGTCCAACCCCGGTGCTTTCCCCCGCTGAGTCAAACCAAGGGCAGACTCAGCCTCAGTATTAGTGAAGGTCAGATTTTCTCCACGTGTGGGCGTTATATACAGCTTATCCAGCATAGGGGTAGGACCAGTGCCCGCCATACTAAATTGGGACGCATAGTGTATTATCCAGGCTTCTGAAGACACATGATTGATTGGAATACGGGAATCAACATCCTTCCCCCATTTTACTATGTCCCAGAATTTGGACTGATTATTCAACTTGGAGGCATCCAAGAGATCGGCCCAATAACCATCCTCCCACACCCCTTTGGCTTCCCACTGAACTCTTTTATACCGTATCCTAGCCTCCTTTACATCACACATATTTCTAGATTTAACTTTGTCAACCAAATTACTGTGAACCTCCCTACATTCTTTGTTATACCACTTTGCCCGAATAGCATGCGGTCGTCCTACACCCTTCTGACATGGTTTGGAGAGGAGAAACTTGAGCTTATCAAAACAGCGTTCATGCAGGACCATGATTGTATTAGGTTCTAAGGTACCCCTCCCAGTGTCCTGTGGCAGCATTTTGTTTAATGCAATCATAACCATATCGCCCTATCACATTAATTAACTGCGACTCTAAAATATACTCGAAGTTGCTGGCAACCAGACTGGCGTAACATATACACAAAATCACCTCTCCACGCCAACACGGTTTCATTCCGGGCCGATCAACCACTGATCATGTGCAGAGGGTCATCACATTCTTTGACATTACAGAAGTGGCAGGAGACCCTATGGCCCTAATACTGTTAGATGCCGAGAAGGCCTTCGATAGGGTCTCCTGGCAATATCTGTGGACAGCAATGTCGAGGTGCGGTATCGGTAACCGATTCATTAAAGCCACCCGTATGTTATATACAAACCCTGAAGCGGTTGTCGCAATAAACGGAGAGATGACCGGGAGCATCAGAGTTACCAGAGGGACAAGACAGGGGTGTCCGTGCTGTCCGTTATTGTTCGCTATCTTCATCAATCCTTTCATTCTCCGACTAGAATCCAACTTGGCGATACCACAAGTCAAAACTATTAATGGTAATACTAAGATGCTAGCCTATGCGGACGACATAGCAATAGTTACCAGAGATCCTGACGTAGCAGTGAAAGCAATGGAAGAAGATGCCAAACAATTCGGGGAGATCTCAGGATATAAACTTAATCAGGGAAAAACCCAGATAGTCGTCAACAATAAGATTACATACCTAGATGATCGGGTAGTTACCAACGCCATATATTTAGGAGTAAACATAACATCTGACCAAGACAATCTGGTCAAAATTAACCTGGAACCCCTTATACACCAAACAAGCAAAAACCTCCGGAGAATTCACAATCTTCATCTGACCTTAGTGGGAAGATGCAATCCCCTCAAATGCTATATCTCCCAAACTTTTTATATTTATTTCGGAAAATTTGTTTAGATTTCACCACACAAATATTTCAGGACATAGACAACTTATTCTCACAGTTTATATGGAATTATAAAAAACCACGTAGGGCACTCAAATATATTACACTGCCCAAAGAAAGAGGCGGGCTCTCACTACCGAACTTTAAAATATATTGGTGGGCCACGATCATGCAGTATATCAATATACTACTGACCTCGTATAACCCTGCAGAACGCGAAGGAACGATCCCAACATCACAAGGTTTACTTTTAGGTAATGAAACAAAAGCACATCTCTGGCGACTTACTTACAATGGTTACTACAAAAAAGTATGATTCAAAACCCTAAGGGGTGTATACACAATGTTCGAAAGCTCTTGGGTATGTGGGGATTTTCTTACTACACAACGTTAGTGGGAAATACCAATCTCCCAGAAACACTTAATGACGCTTGCATGACATGGTGGCAAAGGGCCGAGATCACCCAGTGTGGTAATTTTTACTCAAATATAGGATTCAAATCATTTGATGAACTGAAATCAGAATTTGGATTAAGCCAATCAGATTTCTTTAAATATCTACAAATTAGAGATTTCTTAATGAAGAAAGGGGGAGGCCCGGCCAAATTTAGAAAAATTCACTTAATAGACACAATAATTGGTACCCGCACAATAAGAATTGGTGGTATATATAATAACCTCATATCCGCTCTACCAGATGATATTGAAAAATGTATAACAAATTGGCACGAAAAATTAGACGTAATGGAAGATACCTGTGAGAAATCACTTAAGGCATCTCAACTATGGCTAATGTCGGCCAACCTCCAAGCCCAATATGGGGTCGGGCAGAGGTACAGAATGCCCTTGTTGTAAGCAATACGAGGCAGATATCGTACACATATTTGCAACATGTGTCACATTGGGTACAATACGTAGGGAAATCTCCACCTTTCTATCCAAAATTTTTAACGTACAAATTGAAATCACGACGGCAGAATTAATACTTGGCCTAGATGGAGATACGCGGCCAAAGGAAATTCAAGGGCTTATTTTTATTGCTGCGGCTGTAATCAATCAATCAATCAATCAGGTCATTTGTATAGCGCACTACTCACCCGTAGGGTCTCAAGGCGCTGGGAGGGGGGGGGGTGCCGCTACTGCTCGAACAGCCAGGTCTTGAGCTTCTTCCTGAAGGAGAGGTGGTCTTGGGTCAGGCGCAGATTGGTCGGAAGTGAGTTCCAGGTCTTGGCGGCCAGGTGGGAGAAGGATCTTCCTCCTGTTGTCGCTCTTCGGATGCGGGGGACGGTGGCGAGGGCGTGGTTGGTTGATCTGAGGAGGCGCTTGGGAGTGTAGAAGTTGATCCGGTTGTTGAGGTAGCTCGGGCCTTGGTCGTGTAGGGCTTTGTGCGCGTGGGTGAGGAGCCGGAAGGTGATTCTCTTGTTGACCGGGAGCCAGTGCAGATCTCTCAGGTGTCCGGAGATGTGGCTGCGTCGGGGGATGTCGAGGATGAGTCTCGCCGAGGCGTTCTGGATCCGCTGGAGTCTCTTCTGGAGTTTGGCAGTGGTTCCGGCGTAGAGGGCGTTGCCGTAGTCCAGTCGGCTGGTGACGAGGGCTTGGGTGACCGTCTTCCTCGTCTCGGTGGGGATCCACCGGAAGATCTTACGTAGCATGCGCAGGATGTTGAAGCATGACGAGGAGACGGCGTTGACTTGTCTGGTCATGGAGAGGGAGGAGTCCAGGATGAAGCCCAGGTTGCGTGCGTGGTCCGTCGGTTTGGGTGCGGTGCCCAGGGCGGGGGGCCACCAGGAGTCGTCCCAGGCGGAGGGCGTGGAGCCCAGGATGAGGACCTCCGTCTTGTCTGAGTTCAGTTTCAGGCGGCTGGTCGTCATCCATTCGGCTACGTCTCTCATCCCTTCGTGCAGGTTGGCTCTGGCGGTGGCGGGGTCGTTGGTCAGGGAGAGGATCAGCTGGGTGTCGTCGGCGTAGGAGATGATGTTCAGGTTGTGTTGGCGTGCGATGGCCGCGAGGGGGCTCATGTATACGTTGAAGAGGGTTGGGCTCAGCGAGGAACCTTGGGGTACGCCGCAGATGACTTTGGTGGCCTCTGACTTGTACGGTGGTAGGCGGACTCTTTGTGTTCTTCCGTCGAGGAAGGAGGTGATCCATTCCAGCGCTTTCTCCTGGATTCCGATGTTGCTGAGGCGCTGTACTAGGGTGCGGTGGCAGACAGTGTCGAAAGCCGCGGAGAGGTCCAGGAGGATGAGGGCTGCTGTTTCTCCGTTGTCCATCAGAGTTCGAAGGTCGTCTGTGGCGGCGATGAGGGCGGTCTCGGTGCTGTGGTTCGCTCGGAAGCCGGACTGTGAGGGGTCGAGGGATCCATTCGTCTCGAGGAAGGCGGCCAGCTGTTTGTTGACGGTCTTCTCGATGACTTTGGCCGGGAACGGGAGGAGCGAGATGGGACGGTAGTTCTTGAGGTCGGTGGGGTCTGCTGTGGGTTTCTTGAGGAGAGCGCTGAGTTCGGCGTGCTTCCAGCTCTCAGGGAAGGTAGCGGAGTCGAAGGAGGTGTTGATGATGTCCCGCAGGTGGGGTGCGAGGACAGCGTCGGCTTTGTTGAAGACGTGGTGAGGGCAGGGGTCAGTCGGAGATCCGGAATGGATGGAGTTCATGGTGCGGATGGTGTCTTCGGTGCTGATCGGGGTCCAGGTGCGGAGGGTGGTGGTGGGTGGCGTCGTTGCGGTTGTGGCTTGCGTTGGTTGGTTGTTGAAGCTGTTGTGTATGTCCGTGATCTTGTTGTGGAAGTAGGACGCGAGGGAGTTGCAGAGGTCTTGCGACGGGGTGGTGTCGTTGTTTCCGGCGTTGGGGTTGGAGAGCTCTTTCACGATGTTGAAGAGTTCCTTGCAGTTGTGTGCGTTGTTGTCCAGCCGGTCCTTGTATGCATTTTTCTTGGTGGCGCGGATCAGTTGGTGGTGTTTCCGGGTGGCGAGCTTGAGGGTGGTCATGTTGTCCGTCGTTGGTTCCCTTCTCCAGGCTTTCTCGAGGGCTCGACAGTTCTTCTTGGAGCACTTGAGTTCGTCGGTGAACCATGGTGTTTTTCTGCTGCAGGATCTGCTGGGCGGGGTCCTCAGAGGGGCGAGTTCGTCCGCGCAGTTGCTGATCCACTTCGTGAGGTTGTCGGCGGCCTGGCTGGGGTTCGCTGAGTTGGCGGGAGGGTGCTGGCTCAGGGAGGCGGTGAGCTGGTCGGCTGTGATCTTGTTCCAGCTTCTTCGAGCAACCTGTTGCTGGAGGTGGTGGATCGTCGTTCTTCTGAAGGTGAAGTGGACGCAGCTGTGGTCCGTCCAGTGGAGTCCTGTTGTGTGGCTGAAGGTGACGTCTTTGCTGGATGAGAAGACGGCGTCGAGTGTGTGTCCGGCGAGGTGGGTGGGGGTGGTCACTAGCTGCTTGAGTCCGAGGTTGTCGAGGTTGTCGAGCAGGGTGGTGGTGTTGCGGTCGTTGTTGTTCTCCAGGTGGAAGTTGAGGTCCCCCAGGAGGATGTAGTCGGCGGAGGGGAGAGCGTGCGGGCTGACGAAGTCGGCGATGTCCTCGCTGAATCGTGTGCGCGGTCCCGGGGGTCGGTAGATCAGGGTGCCTCTGAGGGTGGTCTTCGGGTTGGTGTGTATTCAGATTATGTTTGGCTACAGCATGGCTAGACCATAACCCTCCTGCTTTTGAACAATGGCGGGCCAGACTCTTGGCCACATATAATCTAGAAAAGGCTATATACCGAAAGAAAGGTAGAAAGAAACAAAAGACGGGGCTAAAAATCTGGGACCCACTGACACGTTGGATACAGAATCCGGTTGGATAATTATATAATTTAATCTATTTGCAATTATATCGAGAAAATGTATACTATGTTTACTATAATATGGACACAAAAAAATGTCATGTATCATGTACCGTGCTTTTATTTTCCAATAAGTTTTGCTTATGTATATACTCAAGTTGGGGGGGAAGGGGGTAGAGGTCATTTATTGTAATTCTAATTTTTACATATGTATTCTTATGCATAATCAAGGAGGGGATAAAATGAAAATGCCTCAATAAAGATTTTTTTTTTTTTAAAAAGAGAGGGAGCCTTAGTTCACGTTCCTCAAGTTTTGTTCCCCCTTCCGTCCCTAAAACACTCCTTTAATTGCTTCCCTGGTCAGTTGTGGGGGATGAATATCATCAGTCCAAAACTCACCAAGATCAGACAGCGTGCATTTTACATTGCATATCCAATTGATATAATGAGATTTGTCAGTATGACTATTTCTCTGAAATCTTTATAATAGTCTTTAAGGGCAGGTGTGTCCTTTAATCTATGCCAATATAACAATTACCTTAAATGGGCCTAGAGGGCCAATGTTGTGAGACCCATGTTCCTGCGCAATGGTAGGCAATCTGTGCTTTTGGAGAGACTAACTAGGGCTCTAAGAAAATTATTCGCTGGTACATCCAGCTCTAGCCAAGCTTGTGGAGCTCCAAATCTCCTCCCCATATAATGTGCTGCCCTCTGCCTAGGCCCTGTACACCTTTAGGACTGGTGCGATATACACCTGGCTTTGGAGCATTTGTTGTCTTAAGATCGCAGAGGCCTGATGCATGTGTTTCAGGGCACTTTCTATAACCTGCGAAGACCAAGTCATGTTCTTGGTAAAGTGATTCCCAGGTAGTTAAACTCTGTGACCATCAAGAATGATAGATACTCTAAAAGGGGGTTGATGGTCATAAATTGTTATTTGAATGGCTAATTATCAATCCTTGGTCAGCACAGAATGCCACAAATCTATCAATACATTTGAATGCCAGATGAAGTTTTGGAGACGAGTAAGGTATCGTCTGTAAACAGTAGTAAAGGGTTCTTATTGGCCGCCACCCTGGGGGAGTTGCTCTAGCTGTCCTCCAGATAGAAACCACATCATTTAGATACAGGGAGAACAGTGCTGGGGCGAGAACGTACCCTGGCACCCCATAGGACTTGTGAATGGGTGTCTTGGTATAAGCTTCTGAGGATGTCCAGAAGGCACCTTGCTGTCCTTCAGGGCCTCCCAGAATTTGCAGCGGGCCAGGTCAAATGGCAACATAAGGTCCATGAATACTAAGTATAGATGGGATTTTTCAATGATGACTGTCTTCCGAAAGATATTTCTAAAGACCTGTTCAATGGTGCTTGTCTGGCTTCTAAACCCTGCCTGCAAATAGAGCAGGATTCCATGCTCTTCCATCCAGTGGTCAATTTGGTACAAGACCTGCCTGCAAAAGGCCTTCTGGACTACATCAGTAAAACTAATTGGCCTATAGTTCGGGGGGGGTCACTTGGGCCCTTCTTATAGACAGGATCAATCCAGCTGCTTTCCATCTGCTCAAGAGTTCCATCCTTGCCCAATATAATGTTGGTTAGCTTATTTACATAGAGGGTGAATTCTCGATGTCTACTTACAGGAGCTCGCCAGGAATCTTATCCGGCCCAGTGGCTTTACCACCCACTAAAGCCTTTATTTGCCCTCACAGACTCATTTATATCAATGGTTAGTTTGGTGGTAGGGACATGTGGTGGTGAAGTTAGTGGAGCTTAAGCATCCACACTCTCTGTTGTGTGAAAACCATAAAGATCCGAGAAGTGCTTGTGCCAGGACTCTGGATGAATGGAGTCTGCAAGACAGGTTGAAGGGCTCTGCCCCTTATTTGCTTCTAGCTGCCAGAATTTCCTAGTGTCTTTGTTAACTGCAGCCTCATAGACATCTTGCCAGGGCCACATGTCACAGTCATTTTGTCGGACCCATTAATAGTGCTTTCTACTGGCTCTGATGTCAGTGACATCACCTCTCTCAAGGGCCTGTCGCAACTCAGATTTTGCCCTAATACAGTCTTTCTTAAACTACGTGAGACTAGGTTTAGAGACCTTGTGGTTGTGTGCATGGTATCATGTTTAGCATTCATCTAGGGTGTAAAATAGTTTTCATGTAACAATGAAGCTACAGAATGCTAATCTTACAGTGAGATGGAGCTATCTAGTTCAGTGATGGCTTTAAGCAGAAACCTGTTCATTTTAGCCCTGAGGTCAGGGTGGATTACTACTCTACCTGTTAATAGATGTTAATGGATCTGTGGTAAGGTAGTGAGTGGTACTCGCTGGCTGTTTGAAAATATTGCTCAATGTGCAATGCAGAGCAGTATGATCACTGTCCACCCTAATTAGCACCTTCACGTCCGCTACAGTACTCCAGTGGGGAGGGGAATAAATATTTAATCTATCCTACTAGAGGAGCCATGCCGATTGAAATTCGGTCAGATTTGTGCAACCATTACATGCCCTCAATTTGAAAGATAGCGTGAAGGATAGTAGCTGGTATGCTGCCTCTGCCCAGCGTTTCACAGGGGCAGTGTTTGTCGGCAGGATAACCCACACCTCATCCTCTGCATCTAAGAGATAAGGGGGTAGATGTATCAACATTTGCGTTTGCGATTTCTTAATAGCGATTTTTTTGCGAATCGCTATTATGAAATCGCAAAATGCGATGTATGTATTTTTCTGCGAGTTTTCTGCGATTCCTTAAATGTCGCAGAAATTGTTGCAATTTTTTTGCGATTCCTTATTTTGCTAATTTCGCAAAATAAAAAATCGCAAATAAGCGTGAATCTGCTGCTGTTAACAAAAAAGTAATTGAGTCCTAGTCAGGAACTGCTCTTGATTAGCATCACCTGCTTGCCTGAGCCACACCCAGTGGCAGTTGGAATCCTGTTAGGCTGGAGAGAAGACCTGTTTGACTGCAGTATGGAGCCAGAAAATACAGAAGGAGGTGCCTCAGATGAGAAAAGGAAGAGAAAGCAGAAATTTTCTGAGAAGGAGGTGGAGACACTGGTGGAAGAAATGGCCTGTAATCACGAACTTTTATTTGGAAAGCAAGCCAAACATGTTCCAGAAGTGAGAAAAAGGAAGATTTGGTTGGAAATTCAAGAGAAAGTAAATGCTGTGGGAGTCATACCAAGATCTATTGACGAGCTGAAAAAGCGTTGGTATGATATGCGTCTGAGGTCAAAAGAGAAACTTGCAGAGACTGAAAGAAGCAAGTAAAACTGGGGGAGGAACATCACAGATAGACCAACCAACCCCACATGAGGAGCTAGTTGAAGCAACAATACTGCATGAAAGTGTCAGTGGTGTCTCAGCCATTGATAGTTCTGAGCCAAGACTTGTAGAAGAAGGTAAGAAGGATGCATGATTGTTTAAATTTTTCTGTGTCATGTATGTGGGGTTTTTTTGGAACATGTAACCAGAATGTTTTCAAATATTTTGAGGATGTTTGTTATTTAAATGTCAGACTTTATCCCCTTAAGTTTAGAAATTTAAAAATCAATTGACTTAAATACACTTATGCATTAATTTGAGAAATAAATAAAAGGAAATAGACACACCAATGGAGTGCATTGGTTGTTTGCAGTTTTTAATGGTAATAAAACAGACAGACAGACAGACAACCATCCCATGTGCCTCTCTTTTCATTCTCAGACCATGTTGAACATTCCAATGATGTTGTTGAAGGCCAATCTTCTCATGAACATAATATATCACCGGGTGAACTTAATTGTAATCAGGATGAGGAATCCATTTCTATTGTGAGATCTAAAAGAAGAGCTGTAGCTCCTTTACAACCTTTCCTGGATACAGATGAAGAACCTGAGGGGTCAAGACATAGTGCACATGAGTCAGTACATGAAGTTGGGCATTTGGAAAATGTTAATGATTCTTCTAGAAAAAAGAGCTTACTCTTTAAATGCTACCAGACAGAACAGGGGCGAAGTTACAGGCATCTCAAATGTTTTTGAAGGGTTGGAGCAGAACATGCTCAAAGTCCAAGAGAAGCAGCACAAAGCTTTAAGATCCATTAGTGGACAACTATGCAAATTAAATAAGAGCAATGCCAACATGGGTGATGGAATGAGGCGCATGGCTGACTCTATGGATAGACTTTGTGTTGCTTTTGAGAAGTCTGAGACTAACAGAGTGAGAGCTTCACGCAGACAGGATATTAGAATGCAAATTTCCTGAAAAAGGGGGAAGCTGTAGGAACCCCTCCTTCTCGCTAGTGGCAAACTCTCACCTCAAATCTGTTGCAGGCAGCAACACAGCAGCACAACAAATCCACGCTGTAGGCGGTGGTAGGTGCTTTAATAATGCGTGGTGCTGGAAGCTGCAGGAGACCCTCCTTCTCCTCGCCAGGGGTAGACTGGGCTCTTGAGTCCCTTGCAGACAGCAACACAGCAGCACAACACATCCACGCTGTGGGAGGTGGTAGATGCTTTAAAAACGCGATGTGCAGGAAGCTGCAGGAGCCCCTCCTCCTCGCCAGGGGCAGACTGGGCTCTTGAGTCCCTTGCAGGCAGCAACAGCAACAGGGCAACACAACAGACCAGTGTCGCACGAGGTGGTAGGTGCCTTATTAGCTCATGGTGCTTGAAGCTGCAGGAGCCCCTTTTACCCCTCAGCTGGGGCAGGCTGGGTCCTCGAGTCCATAACAGGCAGCAACAGCAACACAACAGCATAACAGACCATGCCCTGGTAGGTGGTAGGCAATTTAATAGCGCGTGGCTCGGGAAGCTTCAGGAGCCCCTCCATCTCCTCACCAGGGGCAGACTGGTACCTCACGTCCCTTGCAGGCAGCAACAGCAATACAGCAGCACAAATAATCAACTTACTATAATTTGAACCCCCATCATGCACTTCTTATGACCGCATATATTACAGCACATACAACATGTTAAATGACATCTTTGATGATACCACCAATGGCATCTCAAATTACATAAATGATGACACAACTGATAAAAACCATCTAATTATTGTGACTATGTGCCATGGGCTTTGTGAACTGGAAGTAATTCAACATGATGCACCTGTGTCCCATCTTTTATTAGCAATCCACTGAAAATAGACATTATATGTGCAGCATGCCGGACAGTTGCATGTATTTGAACTAGCCCACGTTGCTGTGTGCCATCCTTTATTGTAACAGATATTCGAGCACCTGAAAAACAGAAGACCTCGATAGACTTTAATGAATGTACCCTCTTTTTAAACCTTGCCTGCTGCATGCTTGTGTGCTGTTAAATACCATAGTTACACTTTTAGAGATGGTGCTACACACTACAATGCACTAAACACAGCCCTGAAATGAGCAGAATAGCATACACCCTTAAAGCCAGTTTTCAGATTTTTCAGTTTTCATTAAAATTTCAGCATTTTTACATGTTGCGTGCCACTATATAAAATGAAATGGAACTATAGCACCAATGATTCCCAATCAAATTACAACTGATTTGTTGGTGTGATTATATTTAACCAAATTTGAAGTAATTTCAGCCCAATTTCGTCCACTAGAAATTTGGATATTATTTGGTTCACACATTTTGCAATATGTCCTTATATTTTTGGGACTTCAATCTTTTTTTTGGGATTATACAAAAATATTTCGAAGAATGCTTCAGCAGGAGGCCGGCCTGATTCTCAAGACCTTTAGAAGGTGGAGGAGGAAAGCAGAAGCCCTCCCAAATCCATAGTTTTGGAGTTCCTCAAATTCCACCCTTCATGAAGAAGGTCTCTGCCAAGAAAGTCACATCTAAAATATGTGACAAGGATTTCAGCGGAAGGACAAGGAAATAAGTACTACTTCAGTACCTCTGGGATGCACAAGTGCTGAAAGCAAGGCACTACAAGCAATTAATATCTGCAAAAAGCAGAAAGCAGGAGATATAGATGGAATCTACATCGGCACTTCCTTCCTGCGGCTAGTGGCTCATGGAGACACCCTTCACCTGACTGGCCTTGCAGCCCAACAGCAGGAGTGTGATTTGTACTTTGCCAGAACTGGAATATGTTGTCCGGACTGCAGCAAAGTCATATTGGATAATGAGCACAGTGCCATTGATTACTATGCCAGTAGAGCACCATTATTGTAATCACTTTACCAAGTTACAAAGCAGGGTTTGGCCTCAGCCAAAGTTTGCCAACCCACGGAGTCTAGATTTTGGCAATACGCAGTGGGGGTTGTTTGCAGGGCCTGGCCTGTTTCAAGACCCTGTACCCAACTGCATCAGGAGTGGCCAAATGCTACAGAGCACAGCCTGGCCCTGCATCAAGCCTTCCTCAGGGCAGCCATCTTTTGTGGCACACGCCCTTAAGACAAGCACATGGCCATTTTGGGCAATCCCTGCACCCAGCTACCCTCTCCCTCCCCAGGACTGTTCAACCCCAATGTTGGTCCTGGTAAAGCTTATCAAGCTACATAACAATCTCCATGTCTCTCTGCCTTGGTCTGTGCCATGGGCACCTATAACAGGGTGTGCCATGCAAGGGGATGTTTTGGGGGGTTTATGAGACCCCCTTTACCCCCTGCAGAGGGCTGCTCTCAGGGGCGCAGTGAGAGTGTGCCATCTAAGGTGGATGACTGAGGGCTTCTTTGCCTCTGCACCCACGTCTGTAATACGGCACAGGCACCGAGGCAAAGGGATTCCCTCATTTGCATGGGACATGCCCACATTTAAATGAGGGAAAGCCCCCTTGAGGATAGCGCTAGCACTTTATGTGGGCCAGCGCTATTGGTATTAAAGAAGGGGCAGCACAAATGTCTGAGACCCCTTCTGTAATACCAAAGTGCCCTGGGATGCGCAAAGTGGGCGCAAAGGCCCATTGAGCCCTGGGGCGCTTTGTGTAATACGACCCCGGATTACCTTGTTGCGTCTGTGCCTATGCATACAACACTGCGAAGTTTCAAAGAGTTTTCCCACTCAAATGAAGGAACGCCTCCCTGATGTTGCACAAGCACACATTTAGGGGCAGATTTACAAGCCCATTGCAACACTTTTGCACCACTGTTGCGTCACTTTTGTGACGCAGCGGCGGCGTAAACAATTTGGTCAATTTACAACGTGATGCATCCAGGGAGATGCGTCACGCTGTAAAGACCTGCATCACATTATACCTGTATCAGGTATAATGTATGCAGAGTGGGTGTTCTCACGTAGGAAAGCCTCATAGAAGTGACGCAGTGAAATCTACAAGATTTCACTGCGCCTCTTCTAGGGTGCCGCTGCATCAAACCCTTATGCCTGCTTGAAGCAGGTGTAAGGAGTGACACAGTACATTGATTATAGGCCTCCCCATACATTTCTGGAGTTGTGTCGTGCTTGCAACATGACTCCAGCAATGCATGACTTTTAAGACAACAGATGCATCAGCATTTCTGATGCATCTGTCAATCCTTGTGTCATGGTGCATCATATTTTAAATATGGCACATCCATGGTGGCGCAAGCAAACTGACGCTTCTCTAATGATGCGTCAGTTTCTTGTAAATATGCCCCTTAGTGACAGCACACTCCATATTAAGGAAGGGTTGAACAGACATCTTTGGAACTCTCCATAATACCAAAGTGCCCTGTGAAGCATAACGCAGACACACATGTTCATTGCACCCCTGGGGATTTTTTTGATAATAAGGCCCAAATATTTAACACAGATTGATTCTGTAGATTGTTTTTACATCCATGTTTTTTCATAAAGGGTGCATAATATTTCACTCGGGGCAGACTTCCAAATTGTAACGGACTGTCAAATAAGACTTCTTTCGTAGAGTGAATAGAAGCCAGATGTATGAAACCATATTGCAATCACAATTCCTGAACATAAGAAAATGATCAGGTCTTATTGTAATTGTAGAAACCCCATTTGAAAAGTACTAAAGTGTCATTATCTTACAGTGATAACATTGATCATCCCTTGCAAATGTTTTCAAAGGGAAAGAGGACGGTAAAGCAGGTATCTGCTTTCTCTGTACTTTAAATAAATGTATCAATGGTTTTTGACCGCTCCTGGTATTTCAAACTGTTAAAAGTTAAAAGACTATGGGCCTCATTTATGAAAAGTGACGCATCGCTACGTGAAAACAGCGATGCGCCACTTTCACTGCGTTCTCCCTGCGACACTAATGATGCGTCATATTTGCAGTATGGCGCATCATGTCGCAAGGAGTTACAGATACGTCAGTATTTCTGATGTATCAGTAGGCCAAAAGTGTCGCATTGCTGGAGTGTGTCACAAAAGTGAAGCAACTTCAGCAATGTGTACTTTCACATGGGCAAGTCCCATGTTGTTAGTGCCTGCGTCAGTCTTACGCCTGCCATGACGCAGGCGTTAGATTTTGACGCATTAGCGTCCAAGAAATGGTGCAGTGAAATCTTATAGATTTCACTGCGTCACTTTTATTACTCTTTCTTTTGTCAAAACACCCCCCTTGCATACATTATACCTGGCGCAGGTATAATGCGGCGCAGGGGTTTTCAAAGTGATCAATCTACCTAGATGCGTCACTTTGTAAATATGGTGCAACACGGCACATTTTTTACTCCGCTGGTGCGTCACAAAAAGTGACGCACCAGCGGCGTAAAAGTGACGCAAGGGCTCATAAATAAGCCCCTATGAGAACTGTTGGTGTGCATTTCAGAGCTGAAACTGTCCAAGAGGTACAACTTCTACTCTGCGATTGCCAGCTAATATCATCAGAGGAAGCCCCAGAACCACTGCAAGTCCCCCTATGCCCAGTTTCCTTTTTTTTATATTGCAGCCCCTCACCAAGGGGCTGCATTGAGCACTCTTCAAGGAATGTAAATACATCTTTATATTGCAGCCATTCACATAGATTAACAGAAGGAATCCTTGCTCATGAAGATTATTGAGGTGGGATTTCTACAAATAATTGTAGAAGACCTTTTTTTACTGTGCCAGATTTATATATTGTGGTTCGGGCTGAACATTTTTGGTGCAACGTTTATGAAGTTAAGGGTGGATATATCGATCTTGAGGCTGAACCCTTGCAGCACTTTGTCAGGACTTCAACAAGAATGAAAGACAGGGAGGCAATGCGGCACTCAACTCAAATAGTGACACCAGTTGATACACTGATTCGTGCCTCATCACATGGCAAAACAATGAGGAGGCACAATCACACTTGAGCTGGTAACCCTTGCATGGGAAACAGCTGTTACAACGCATGCGTTACAACGCATGCTTATACCGTGCATGCAGTTACAATGCAAATGGCTTATTGCAGGGGTATAAGGTGTTGGATTTAACTCCTACACTTTCCCTACTGTTGAACACACTGGAGTTGGAATAGTAAATTATACTATTCCAACATTCAGCGCACCCCAACAGCAAGTCGGGGTAAAAACATGTGTTGTAACAACATGAGGGGTAAAATCATGCACTATAACGTCATACACCCCTCTTGCACTGAAGGGGTTTCCAGCTCAGGTGAGAACATACTATTCAACTGGGCTCCAATTTACAGGACATTGGAGGTTGCACCATATGAGTACCTTATTGCTGTGGAGGAGAGTAGCTGTGTAGGTTTAGGCAGAGCAGGGGGTTCAAAGCTCCACTTGCAATGGACCCACACTCATCACAGCAACAACCTTTTCACCCCAATACTCAATGCTCAGAGGTTGAAAAAGATTCTTAGATTGTAAGGTCTGCACACCATACCATTTTAGTTTCAATATTTTTATCTAAATAAGACCTGTAGCTTTACTTTAACTACAGCTTTTTTTAAGACACGGACTAAGTCACATTGAAAATGAGTTGGAGTGCCCATTTTCAACTGTCTATTGCAATATTATTCAATACTTTGTAATTCTGATCCAGGCTCTGTAATTAACTCCTCCATTTACTTCTAGGGAAAGCTTAATGGATTTTCTCATTCAGCAGCTAATGTTAATCTGAGACAGTTCAAAGGAAGTGAAACATGCATCTTGTACACTAATAGCAGTAGCTGCATAAAGACACAAAATTAATGAGAGGGGATGTTTAAGTATAAACAGAAAACACATCTGCATCCTGGAGAGTTGATTGAGGATAACCTGCATCACTGCCAACATTTTAAACCCTCTGCATATTTTGGATGAATTGTGCTTGAAAATGAATTAGCATGGCAAAACCACTTTGTGTTTTTGTCACATATCTTCTTCATTGCTTTAAAACACATTTCGCCACAGTGTGCAGCCATATTAGCAAACCATCCGAAAATAATCTCTACTGACAAATTTCAGTTGTACATTGCCTTTTCACTTTGTTTCCTTTACACATATTATGATTATTGTTTTACATTTGTATCATATATATATATATATTCACTGAAAAAACCATAGGTTATAGACCATATATAGTTAGGAATTAGCATTTACAAAACCTTGAAAATTCACTGAAAAAACCATAGGTTATAGACCATATATAGTTAGGAATTAGCATTTAAAAAACCTTATTTTACTCACACAAAACCATTGAAATTCCATATATAGTTAGTTGCACTAACTATATATCGCGCACCTGCAATCCACTGCTGATGATGTCACATATTACATCATTCATGACATGGTCAGTGACATCACTGATGACATCACTGATGACATCTCAAATGACACCACTGATGACATCACTGATGACATCTCATTTGACATCAATGACCACATCACTGATGATATCATTCATGTGACAATACAATGCATCTCCTCACATTTTAATATAACCTCTGTTTCACCCAGTGTTAAATACAGAATATAATTTTTGAAACCATTGACACACCAATACTAGTTACTACATACGCACTCACTGATTCCTACGTCTACACACACCTTCACTCATTCACCCATACTATCATTCATACATACAATCACTCATCTTTACAACACTATCATATGCACTCATACACCTATACAGACACTCACAGTCTGCCACTCATCCATGGAGTTACTCACACACCTAGTCAGTCCTGTAAAGAATCAATGACACTTCCATTTTCTTGTCTATACAGTTAAACATAGAGCACCTTACATTTTCAAACATATACTAACACATACTTACCTTGTTATACAATCATTGATACAAGTACACATTGATCTGCACAGGGTCACACACCTCCCAGCCAGCCACACACACACTCAGTCTCCCATACAAATACTTGGACAATCAATCAGTAACCCATATAGTTAATCATATAGCTACTGATCAAAACATGCAGCAGTTTACAGAACAACAGACATAATGATGCACAAATTAAGACACTTTAGTCACTAACCCATGCACTCAGTGAGACACATTTAATCACTCACTCATGCATTCAGTCATGCACCTACTAAATCCTTTGTCCAGACACTTATACTTCCACTCATTCTTCAATATGTAAGACACATTTTAACTTTACAGAAACATACAGTCACTGGATGTTGTCATCAGTGATGTCATCAGTGATGTCATTTGAGATGTCATCAGTGATGTCATCAGTGATGTCACTGACCATGTCATGAATGATGTAATATGTGACATCATCAGCAGTGGATTGCAGGTGCGCGATATATAGTTAGTGCAACTAACTATATATGGAATTTCAATGGTTTTGTGTGAGTAAAATAAGGTTTTTTAAATGCTAATTCCTAACTATATATGGTCTATAACCTATGGTTTTTTCAGTGAATTTTCAAGGTTTTGTAAATGCTAATTCCTAACTATATATGGTCTATAACCTATGGTTTTTTCAGTGAATTTCAATGGTTTTTTAATAGCAAATATCATAAGCTGTCGAATGTCAAGTACGTGGTAAGTGAAAACATTTTCGTGTTTATGCACACTGATCTGCTTTGAATGGTGCCCCCCCCCCTCATTTCTATTAGGAGTACTCTCTCTTTGCAGATAGTGAAAGGTAGTTAACGCAGGTCTTTGCCCCCATTGTAATCCGTCGTGCCTGCTTCTCTCTCCATTTGATTCATTGTTATCCAAGTATTTACTGTTTTAGAATTAGTTCTCTTTGGTTCATTCTCTATTTACAAACAAACACAGAGTCGCAATACTCTGTTTAGTCTTTGCAGATAACGAAAAATCGTGTAAAAAAAAAGAAAAGGAATCGAGCAAAATCAGTAGGCCACTAATGGGATCTCTTTTTGACCTCGCTAAAATAGAAACATTAGGAACAACCCCTCATGACAAATACAAAACTAGTGAGATGAACTGAACTCCACACAATGATGGCTGCAAAACAGCTCGGCTCCGCCACCCACCCCGCCCAAAATAACGATAAAGAACGGCTGCCATGATTGGTTACGGAATGACCACGACGGAGCTACGAAATGGTGCTGCTCTCATGCTAACCCCAGCTTCAGTCTGAAACATCCAGAAACACTGTAGACTACCAATTCGATCAGTTCCGGTAGCGCCCCAATGTAACCCGGTAGAGAAGAACTAGCCCTCCCCTCTTTGACTGATGGTTCTTGTTGCCTGTCCCTTCTGTTGTCATTTAACAGAACTATTTAGCCTGCTGAAAGGGGTTGTGTTCCGACCGCTGGTTGGTGGAGACATTTTGACTATATTCTGTACCTGCGTTGTCGCGTAATGCGTCATATGACGCGCCGCGTTAGCGCATCCGGAAGTCATCCGGGGCGCGCAGCGCGTAACGTAAGCATAACAAGTCATGTGACTTGTTAATAAAACTTTTCATTGGTTCATTTTACTTTTCTTATTGTAATGATGAAAGGCTTGGTCATATGACCTAAAAATTACGCTTTTCATTACTTCCGAACATTATTTTTTCTTAAATATATGTTATAATGTTCCAGGCTAATGTACTTTCCCGGAAATTTTACAACTGTCCTGCAAGTAAAATATATTCTTTTTTCGAGAAAAAGAGCGTTTCTTCGTCCCATGACGGAGCCGTTGAGCAAAAGAGGGTCGACCTGCTGTCTTAGTCGCCGATACGCCTGAATATGAGATTCTTATCGATCACTTTATGTTGCAGGAATAGAAAACACAACAGCCCTTGACCATTTATCTTTACTGCGTTCCTTCGTATTATACCTTTTACCCTTCATGTAATTGGTCTGCTTTATTTCACTTGCCTTTTAATGATTCTAAAACAGTGACTATTATTAAAAACTTTACCAATGTATATACTACTACCATGTTTTCTTTTAAAAACCTTTATTGTGAAAATTTCATTATACAAATACGAGCCTATAACCACGTGGGCCGGCCACGGAGCAAACTGTAATCGTATATGATGAATAGACATTTACACTGTAGAGGAACGTAACGGGCGGGCCATTACGTTGCAAGAACTAAGGTGTCTAACAGTTACGGAATCGGTGGACGTACATTTTATAATTAAAATACGACAGGGCCAGTTACAATAAAATTATCTAGATATACATTTGCGGGCAAGTACCATGGGTGACGTTAATTCGAACTTTCAACAGTACAGTAATCAATAACACATCAGAACTTAATATCAATAGGGATGTCGAAATATTCAATCAATTCTCGTCCCCGCCCGCCATTTGCTTCAAAACTGCATACGTATCTCGTGATTTCAAGGTTCTGCAACCAGTACACAACAAGGAGTTACGAGTCCCATTTATTCTGGCGCCATTTTGGGCGAGGACGGGCAGGTCCAGGATATAGTCAAAATGTCTCTACCAACCATCGACTATGATGATGTTCATATGCTGTATTTATTAGAGTAACACTCATCTGTCCACATGAAATTAATTTGCCACAATCTAAACATGTCATTTTAATCTTTCCAAAGTTCTTCTAAATATTTGGGACCGTTTCCCTTGCCTCTGAAGCTCTCAGTGCCACTTCTTTGATGAATGTACTAGCAGGTCAGGGGTTCTCCTCCAAATCTCTCTTTTATGCAGCACTATAATTAATTGGTGCCACCTCTCCATATGACGATGCATGGTATAGTTACCACAACTATATTTTTTTTCGGTTCCTCTGGAGAGTTCATCGTGGCAGATGAAGCGTGTAACGTACCGGGCATTTACCTTTTTTTGCATGTACAGGAAAGGAAAAAAAAATCGAGCGTCCGAGTTCTAAGGTGTCCCAGGGCCATTTTAGTGGACCAGGCCCAAATCCAAAGAACAGGCCGCCATTTTGAGAGTCCTGTTGCAGCCGCCTGTCGCTGTAGCATCAAGAGCAGCCGAAACTCAGCTGAATGGCAACTGAAACGGTAAAGGGGCGCCCCACTACAGCAGACGAGCCAGGCCCAAATCCAAAGAACAGCTATCTCACAGGCTAATGGGGCGACCCACGCCGAGTTTCAGCATTGTAGGATGACCACACAAGTACAGCAACTTGCTAGACATCACCTCGGTGCCATCCGGATCTCGGCGCCCCACTGCAGATGAAGTGCCTCTCAACTATAAAACCACCACGGTGACATCCGGATCTTGGCGCGTTGTGCTGCCTTCGGCCTATTCGCACATCGGTCCGCTACTGACGCCATCTCACAGGCTAATGGGGCGACCCACGCCGAGTTTCAGCATTGTAGGATGACCACACCAGTACAGCAACTTGCTAGACATCACCTCGGTGCCATCCGGATCTCGGCGCCCCACTGCAGATGAAGTGCCTCTCAACTATGAAACCACCACGGTGACATCCGGATCTTGGCGCGTTGTGCTGCCTTCGGCCTATTCGCACATCGGTCCGCTACTGACGCCATCTCACAGGCTAATGGGGCGACCCACGCCGAGTTTCAGCATTGTAGGATGACCACACCAGTACAGCAACTTGCTAGACATCACCTCGGTGCCATCCGGATCTCGGCGCCCCACTGCAGATGAAGTGCCTCTCAACTATGAAACCACCACGGTGACATCCGGATCTTGGCGCGTTGTGCTGCCTTCGGCCTATTCGCACATCGGTCCGCTACTGACGCCATCTCACAGGCTAATGGGGTGACCCACGCCGAGTTTCAGCATTGTAGGATGACCACACCAACTTGCTAGACATCACCTCAGTGCCATCCGAATCTTGGCATCTCAACGCCTAGTGGTATCTTCCATACAAAAAATATTGTTACGCTGCCTTTGGCCCCATTCGCACATCAGTCCGCAACTTAGACATCACCTCGGTGCCATCCGGATCTTGGCATCTCAGCGCCTTGTGGTGTCAGTCAGAAAATATTGTTGTGCTGCCTTCGGCCTATTCGCACATCGGTCCGCTACTGACGCCATCTCACAGGCCAACGGGGCGCCCCACGCCGACTTTCAGCATTGTAGGATGGCCACACCAGTGCGGCAACTTGCTACACACCACCTCGGTGCCATCCGGATCTTGGCATCTCAGCGCCTTGTGGTCTCTTCTACACCGGAAATATAGTAGAAAATATTGTTGCGCTGCCTTTGGTCCCATTCACACATCAGTCCGCTACTGACACCATCTCACAGGCCAACGGGGCGCCCCACGCCGACTTTCAACATTGTAGGATGGCCACAGAAGTGCGACAACTTACTAGACACCACCTCGGTGCCATCCGGATCTTGGCGCGTTGTGCTGCCTTCGGCCTATTCGCACATCGGTCCGCTACTGACGCAAACTCACAGGCCAACGGGGCGCCCCACGCCGACTTTCAGCATTGTAGGATGGCCACACCAGTGCGGCAACTTCCTACACACCACCTCGGTGCCATCCGGATCTTGGCGCGTAGTGAAGCTGCAGCAGCTGCAAATAAGCTTCAGACAGTGTTACAACCGCTGCTCAGAACTCTCAACTATGACACCACCTCGATGCCATCCGGATCTTGGCGCGTTGTGTTGCCTTCGGCCTATTCGCACATCGGTCCGCTACTGACGCCGCCTCACGTGCCAACGTATTTTCTCCGCATTTTATACCCTATGCCGCATAACAGGTCATGTGACTTGTTTATAAAACTTTTCATTGGTTCATTTTACTTTTGGTTTCCTAATGATGGAAGGCTTGATCATATGACCTAAAAACAACACTTTTCATTGGATGAAAACTTTTTTTTTTCCCCAAACGATGAAAGCCCCACCTTGTTTCTGGATGTTTCAGACTGAAGCTGGCGTCACCATGAGAGCACCACCATCTCGTAGCTCCGTCGTGGTCATTCCGCGAGCAAACATGGCAGCCGCTCCCCACCAGAAGCCTGCAGGAGTCGGGGCCCCCAAAACTTTTGATGAATTCTCAAGGCGGAGGGGACGCTTTCGAGAATGGGGTCCAAGACCTAGCAGACAAGCGTCCGATTTCCAAGGTGTCCCAGGGCCATTTCAGTGGACCAGGCCCAAAAAGGAAACAGCCTGTCGCCATTTTGAGAGTCCTGTGACAGCCGCCTATCGCTGCACCGCAAGAGTGGGCGCAACTCAGCTGAATGGCGGATTTTGACACAGTGGACCAAAAGCGGACGGAATGGCAACTGAAACGGTAAAGGGGCGCCCCACTACAACAGACGAGACTCCACCTGGAGAGGCCCGTTCACGCCGCCTCCCCCGGGGCGCTCCACGCCGTTATTCGGAGCAGCATTGTAGGATACCAAAACCAGTGCGGCAACTTACTGGACATCACCTTGGTGCCATCGTTCTGCTGCCTTGGAACTATTCGCACAACAGTTTGCTACTGATGACCCACCCCCCGCGACGCCCCACGCCGTTATTTGCTGGGTGGCAACTTACTAGACATCACTTTTGTGTCATCTAGATTTCGGCGCGTTCTGCTGCCTTGGAACTATTCGCACAACAGTTTGCTACTGATCACCCACCCCCCGCGACGCCCCACGCCGGAAATCTGGACGTTGTGCTGCGTTGGGACTATTCGCACAGCCGACCGCTACTTCGTTGTTTTTCTCTAAAAATGTTTATATGTTATTACTATTTTTGTTTTCTTGTATATATTTATAAATTATTAAAGTTTTATAATCTTACTACTTTGTCGGAGTGCTATATATTTTTAATGTGACACATAATTGTAAAAACTTTGATGTACAAAGAGTCATCCCTGGAATCTTCCGCTTCACGCTCGGTCCCCTCCCCAATCACAATACAGGATGGTTTTCAGATAATAGCAACGCTTCTGCTGTGACGGATCTCATCGAGTGTGGGCCTTGATCTACTATAACTCCTTTGAAGACGGGTGATTCTTTACAGCTGTGGCTATAAACTACATCTGCAGGGCTAGCTGATAGCCTAGGACCGGCCTGGACAATCGGACACAGAGGAAAAGGAGTGTCAGAGGGTGCGGTAGTGATTAGATTCAAAATACTTTATTCGGTTAAAAAGACAAAAATAACCATAAAAGTAGCATATAGAAAATACAGTTTACACAGGGAGTCATGTATTCATTTTTTAAAATACCTATGTACAATAAGGAGGTTAGTTCATTAGAATCGATTTACGGCATTTAAAAATAGATTTAAAAAATTCACCCATTGAGGCTACCATAAAAACAGTTTCCAGTTTCTGGCACTCTAAAAACGCTAAGCGACATCTTCGTAAATTTAAGTCTTTAAGAATCGGGATGATACATTTCTTTCGCGCAAAGGTATAACATTTACAAAAGAATAAAATATGAATATCAGACTGTGGGGAAACATCATCACATGGGCAAAAGGGTAATTCTTTCAACCAACAATTCATCACGGGAAAAGACAAGACTCTAAAAACAATATTGAGTCTAAACCGAGTTAAAAGGAAACGTTCGTGATTGGACATATATAGGGACAGGTAAGGCTGTAATTTATCTCCGCATAAAATATCCTGATGGGCAGAGACAGTCTTTTTCCTTGCCTCCTCTAAATGTCTTTTATCCTTGAGGTGAGCAATACACAGATTTTTCAAGTCTCTTCTCGATATGTATGCCATAGTTGGTGGGTCCTCAAAATATTGAACACAATTCATTTCACTGAGAAAGTCCTTGACATAACATATCCATTTAGAATCATTAATATTGTCCAATACTAAAACGTCCTTTAAAATAGCCCGATTAACCAAACATTCATCATTTGTCCACACCCTATGCCATAGGAGGATGGGTTGAATCTTAATAGTATCAGTAACATAAATTACTCCCAACTCAACATGGCAAATCATAGTTGCAGTACTTTCAGGTACAGACAGGATGTGGCGTAAAAATTTATTTTCCATGGTTTGAATTTTGCTAATGTTAGAGTAACCCCACAGCCCTGATCCATAGGTAGCAACTGCCAAGCAGGTTGCCCTATAAATAGTTAAAATCTCTTTTATGGGTTTTTTCCCTAGTTTTCTCATAAAACATTTTAAGGCCATAATAGTTTTGGAAAACAACAAAGATCTAGCCTGGATTGCACTAGTCCATGAACCACTTTCGTGGAACAGAATTCCCAAATAGGGAAAAGTGGAGGTTTTTTCCAGGGGATTGGAATTTATAAAAATAGGTTTCAAACGCTTATTTGATCTCGGCCCACAAAACATGGACAGTGTTTTTGAACAATTTATTTTTAGATCTAAACCAAGCATGAAACTATTAAAAGAGGAAACCAAAATTTGTAACGCCATTGGGGTTTGTGCCATCAAAACGGCATCGTCCGCGTACATCAAGGCTGGGACAGGCCTTCCACCCACCATAGGCATGTCCCTACCCTCCTGCACGAGTCGTTTCTCAAAGCCATTTATGTATAGCAAAAATAAAAATGGGGCTAAAACACACCCTTGGCGTACACCCCGGCCAATCCCAAACTGTCTTGTGCATTCACCATTTTTCCCAAAACGGACACTAGCATTGGCCCCAGAATATAGGTCTCGCAAGAAGCAGATAATAGCATTGTCAACCCCCAATTCAGTCATAATTGACCACAATTTACTGTGTGAAACGCAGTCAAAAGCTGACGATAAGTCAACAAATGTGAGGTATAGACGTTGTTTTTTAACTGCTACATACTTCTGCTGCAGGATTAACAGATTCAATCCCTGCTCTATCGTTCCTAAACCTCTTTGAAACCCAAATTGGAAATCACATAACACCCCGTTCTCTTCTGACCAGATTCGCAATTTTAATTGAGGAGTCCAATAAAGAAATTGGCCTATAACACATGCAATTCTGCCTGTCACCTTTCTTGAATATCGGGACTATGATTGATGTAAGCCAGGTAGGAACTAAACCCTTAGCCAGAGCAACATTAAAAAGCTGGACAAGCAGAGGCCCCCATAGATCAGTATTGGCCTTGTAGAGATCTGCTGGTATGCCATCTGGTCCAGCCGCCTTACCCCCTTTGGTTGCCTTTAAGCTCGCCAGAACTTCGGGCAAGGTTACGACCAGGACTTTAGTTGAATCTATGTTTGGGCACATAGAGTCCTGACTTATGTCACGGACTGGTTCCACAGCTTTATAGAGAGAGGAAAAGTGCGCCACCCACTCATCTTCAGGGATGGCGATTTCCATCCGCGCCTTTTTTTCATACAGTAACGGGGTATTAATTACCCTCCAAAAAGCTGCCGGATCCTTTGATTGTGAGGCCTCGCATAGATCGTCCCAGGCCTCTTTCCTTATTGCCACCTTCCTATCCTTCAATGCTATGTTATAGTCCCTCCTCAGGATTCTAATTTGATTTACATCCCGTGGTCTTTTATGGATCGCTTGTCTAAGCTTTGATAGGGCACTGGTACATTTATTATCAAACCATTTTCTATTGTACTTTAGGGAGTTTTTCTTTGCAACCCATAACGCCTCCTTGATTGCAATAGAAATAGTATAAAAATTATTTAAAATTTCATTACTGTCAGCATGCTCGTTGAGGCAGGTCAAAAAATTACTCCTGCACTTATTCACTAATTTAGATAGAAAATCTGCCGGGACCACTCTACTCCATTTAAGACTATATCCATTTTGGGTACCTAAAATCACGTCCGGCGCCTTGATATTGGGACCTGCTACATGGCCCACAAGAGAAAATAAATTCTCCATTTTTAGTACCTGTGGGTAGTGGTCACTTAGTGGTAAGTGCATGATACTAGAACTAATCAGTCTGCCCGCCGAGCTAGTTGTACAGAGACTAAAATCAATAATGGTCGAAGCCCCCCGCCCCACAAAAGTTGGAACAAATGGCATTGTGTGGTGGGCTAACTCATTCGTAAAACCCAAATCAAAATTAAAAATCATCTCATTCAATGAATCACCTAGAAGGGTATGTTCAAAATGCGTCAAGCTAATGTCCTGCTCCAACATCAAACCACAAATACCCTTCTGACCCTTTTTGCACAAAGAGCAATTAAAATCACCCCCCCATAATACCATGACTTCACCCTTTTTTTCCTCAAGAGTATTCTGTATATCTGCACTTATGTTAACAAAAACATCCTTAATTACGCTACTTGAACAGTTATTGTAAAAGTTAAAAAGAACAATCGTTGGACCCTTCCTTGTATCAATGACAATTTTCTGGTAATAACTGGAACCAGGAAGAAAAGTAATTTTATCAGTAACTAGGAGATTCGATATATACACGGAGAGTCCCCCCTTTGGTCTTCCGTGTACTCCTCCCACTGCAGGTGTAAAATAAGTTCTGTAACCATTTAAATGTATTGCTGCGGTGGTCCAGGTTTCTTGTAAGGCTAATATACCCACATCAGCAATAACATTACACCAGGACGGATTTAGAATTTTCTGCTTTAAACCTGCCACATTCCAAAAAACAACCTTACAATAATCTTCTGTAAGTGGCTCTTCAACAGTAGCTCCAGTAACACTACTGAGGCTCCCTGATATAGACGCATCCTCCCCATGAATTTCTAGTGGCTCAACATATGACTCCTGAGTCTCAACATGCCCCAGTGGTTTTATAGGCCCCAAATCTGCAGATTTGGAAGGCCCCAAGGCCTCATTTTTGATCGTTGGGAGTCAATCCACCGCTTCCAAGCAGTCGAACCGATTAAAACACGGGAAGATCGGAGGGAATTGTGGATTACCTAACCAACCTTGGTCAAAACTCTGTGGTCGAAAGTGAGGGGACCTCGATCTATATTTCACTACATTCCAACCATCCTCACCTCTCCCTCCACCTTGCGTGTTAAAGTAATTACTATCGGGAGCCCAACCCATGTTACCTCCTTGATGTCTATTGTCCCTAGTCCAGCTCCACCTATTATCAGGATGTTCGCCTTCAGGATAAAAATAAGATAATCCCCTAGCCGTAACAGAGAGACCATGATTTCTAGGGGGTCTTGTAGTAATGTATTTAGCAGTCAATGGGTTCTCAAATGTTATTACCACACAGTCGCCGTGTGTCCTTTTTTTGTTATAACCAATCCATGGGGCCCTTTCAACCATCAAAATATTACTTTTTACTGCTGGCGGGAGAGGGTAATTATCATTTAGCCAATGGATGGTTTTATTTACAAGTCCACCATTATTTTCATTAGAATTATCATTTAATTGGGGGACTCCTGTAAGGACCACAACGTATGGTGCGGCTTTTGGGGGTAAATGTATATTTCTACGTACATCCCGTTTTTTAGACTTATCTTTATCCTTATCATGTGGTGGTTTAGGAGTTTCTTGGACTGGGACTACTATATCAATCTGGGCAGGAGTTTTAGGGGTTGGTATAGTTTTTGGCAGTGATTTGGTAGTAGCTACATTTTTGACAACTGGTGGCGGCCTAGTCATTTGATTTTTCCCAGATGGAATTTTGTTATCCAGATTGAAGCTAGGGGCACTTATATCTTTATGGATGTTTTTTAAAATAGTTTCCAAACACCGTAGCCTAACCTCGATTGGTTCGAGGAGGGTCTTCAACATGGCCAGGATGTTATTATTAGCCATATTTAGGCTACAGTTGTCCTCACTACCTTCATCTAGATTCGTAACAGCACCGCTTAAATCCAGGATATCTTCAAGACTGCTATCTAAGATGGTATCATCCGGGAGACTCAGTGGTAAACCAGCATTAGCATGAAGAGTTAACCCATTATCACTAGTGTGAAGCACTCTATTAGTATTCACATTCAGTGGCAGAACTTCTAAATTGGCCAGGTCTGCACTCTTACTAATATCTACCTTTCTCCCTTGGCTCCTGTTAGATTTTACAGTTTTTTGAATATTAATCTTTTGTTTAGGGATCGCCCCCTCCTTCAGACCCCTTTGTGTTGAATCACTAGCTATAGTTAAAATATCAGACTCCTTTTCCACTGAAGTGCTAGTCACAAGCAGAGAAGGATTAGGTGTAGCCTCCAGGTCCTCCTGTGAGCCTGGGGCTACTTGACCCCTATCGTTCTGTACATTTCTAGGATTTCCCAGAGCAGAAACATTGTTCGGAGTACGAGCTTTAGCGATAAGACCTAGGGAGGATCGTCTCGCTGCAGCTAGGTCCTGGGACACCCTCCTATCCATAATTACTATCCCTTCATCAATTAAAGCATTTGTCCGAACAATAAAGTCATCCAGAGTACCAGTCAGTTTCTTTACAGCAGCAGCCCTGCTTCTAGTTTCCGGGCAGCTCATGTCAGTAACCCCAGAGGTACCTGGAAATAAGGCAAGAGATATGTATAGCTAAAAGAACAGTTGGTCCCAGAAAGTCAGAATCCTGAAGGATACGATTGCGAAAACTACAGGTGGGTAACCTACTTACAGTTCTGTTGGGGCCATATCCATGGAAGTCAATTAAGCAGAGTTTCTGGCCCAGGCCCGGCTCCTCTGGCCTCTGAGGGCCACAGAGGGCCCGCCCTTTGCCCGGGCTTAGCCCCGGGCGTCCCGCTCGCGTCCCGCGTAGCTGGCTCTGTCGCAGTTATGAAGCGCCTCCTGGCGCGACGTCACTGTTGCGCGCCGCCGCGTTGCCTGCCGGGAACTGTAGTCCCGGAGCAGCGGCGCGATTTCACCAGGTATTGACTCTTGGCTCCGGTGGCGGCGTTCTCCCAGCAAGGGAGCTACCAGGTAGGTGACTCTTGGCTCGGTGGCGGCGTTATCAGTGCAGCGTTATGGGTCCTCTGCTCTGCGGTAGTGAATAGGGCGAAAGGGAGGTGTCGGGCGGGCACAGGGTGTGATTCTCAGGGAAGAACAGCGCAGATGGGGGGAGGTTTATTACCCATGCATAAAACAGAGAGCGGGGGTGACCACTGCCTGGGGGAGATGCTTGCGAGGGTGGGGAGCCATGCTAAGGATCGACAGCGTGCACAGAGTGGATCTGGTCAAGGCATCTAAAATGGCTGCCGTGCACGACAAAAGTGTGGCATTTGAAAAAAGACAAGATGGCGCACACAATGTTTTTCAACAATTCCTGATTTCCTTCGAATCGAACGTTAACAGACGTTGGGGCATATTACCAAAGTTAAGCGATATTTATCCCTAACGATGCATTGCAAAGATTTTTTTACCGTCAGAAATTATCGCAGATAAACCTTGCTATTATCAAGGTTTATCGCAAATACGATAAAAAACGAGCGCAATGCATTAATATCGCTGAAAACTCCGCGATATTCATGCATTACCGAGCTAATGCTCTTAGCCATGTTATCCACCTCCCATTGGATAACATGGCTAAGAACTGCTCAGGGCAGCTGTTACTTTTTGGAGATATTCGCGCTTATCTCGAATATTTCCAAAAGTTGATAATAGGAGATAGCGATGTTAGCGACTGTTTCCAGTCGCTAACATCTTGGCATGCCCACTTTGCATGTCATTAGTGATAAATATCACTCACATGCAAAGTGGGGCCCAAGATGGTCGCTATCTCCTACTAGCCGTCGCTAACTGGTGTTAGCAACAGCTACGTAATACAGATATAATTTTATCTCCGCGAAGCGGAGCGCTGTTACAGATATATATCTTGTTTTTGAACGTTAATTTCTCAAAATGCACTGAAGCACATATATTGAGACCTAGCAAAGGCACATCGGGCTACCAGTCCCTAATATTTTACCAAGTTTCGTGCAAATCCATTCAGCCGTTCGATTATTATTATTATTTTTTTTTTTTGCCCCGCGGGGCCCTTTTAAAACCTCCACATCAAACCTAGGGGGTCAGCGAGGATCTACTATGCCCCCTTATGGTCATTTGCCCCTTCGCTTTGGCCTCCTCTTGTCTCTCGATCCTACCGAGAGACAAGATGGCGGCCGCTACGGACTGTTTGGAATGTTTACAGACACCGGAGAGCCAATCAGCTTCGCTTCGCAAAGCTCCGTAACGCGAAAAGTACGCGAAGCAGTCCGCTGTTACAGATATATATCTTTTTTTGAACGTTAATTTCTCAAAATCCACTGAAGCACATATATTGAGACCTAGCAAAGGCACATCGGGCTACCAGTCCCTACAATTTTGCCAAGTTTCGTGCAAATCCATTCAGCCGTAAGATTATTATTATAATTTTTTTTTTTTGCCCCGCGGGGCCCTTTTAAAACCTCCACATCAAACCTAGGGGGTCAGCGAGGATCTACTATTCCCCCTTATGGTCATTTGCCCCTTCGCTTTGGCCTCCTCTTGTCTCTCGATCCTACCGAGAGACAAGATGGCGGCCGCTACGGACTTTTTGGAATGTTGACAGACGCCAGAGAACCAATCAGCTTCGCTTCACAAAGCTCCGTTGCGCGAAAAGTCCGCGAACCAGTGCGCTAACTGGTCCGCTGTTACAGATATATATCTTTTTTTAAACGTTAATTTCTCAAAATCCACTGGAGCACATATATTGAGACCTACAAAAGGCACATCGGGCTACCAGTCCCTACAATTTTGCCAAGTTTCGTGCAAATCCATTCAGCCGTTCGGGCTAAAAGTGAGGCCAACCGCCCTATGGAAAACTCAATGTTAAAAACACGTTTTGGGACCCCCCTTTTTTCTCGGCCCCCACTGGACGAACCCCCCCAAATTTTCAAGGGCTGCTCAGAAACAAAATGTGCCATTTTCCTGAAAATTTCAGCCAATTCCGTCCACAAACGCCAAAGTTATTAGACATAGAATTTTCAAAAAACCCATAGAGAAAAAATCCTAACTATATATACCTACTGGCGACCGCCAGTAGGTAATATATATATATATATATATATATATATATATATATATATATATATATATATATATATATATATATATATATATATATACACTTTTTTTTTAATGGTCTATCAAATTATTCCCCGATTACACTAGGCCACAAACTGCAGCCGCACATTGCACGCCACTAATGAGTGTTAGTGTTGCATGGCCCCTCATTCCATTTTAATACCGTCTCCAGTGTTTCCTCTATGAATTCATTGTCTATGCAGGCCCCTGTATCGGATAATGCCTTGCAGATACTGGATAGATGTACTAGACACAAAGTACTTACTAGAGGCCAAAATAGCAGAACTATTCAGGGGGGGCAGACCCTTGGGCCAGTCCAAAAAAAGAAAGGGCAGAGCTCTAATAAGCAATTATATCCTTCATCAAAAAGAGGGTGTGGAGGTATAGTGAGGGAGGCCGAGGATGAAGGAAACAACTAAGGGGGTCATTAGGATAGCGTGCGGAAAACCACCCCGACCGCCATGGAGGCGGAAAACCAACCACCTGCCTGCACTGCGGATGCACCGGCGGCCACATTAGGTTCAACCGCCACTAAAGACCGACGGCGGCGGTAGCGGGCCAAGAAAAGCCATCCGACGCGGGCGGTGATGGCCAAAAACCGACCGCGGCAGTCGGATAAGCTGCAGAAAAGCAACAACCCGCCACAAGGATAGCTGACACACCGCACGGGAAATTAAGATAACGCCGAGGGTGTCGCGGTCGGGACCTCTGTTACCGACCGCTGCGGTCGCACACAGGAGTGAATGGGAAAAATAGCGGAAGAGCTGCAGCTTAGACACCGCAGCGGACGGGCCATGAAAAACATGGCGGTCTATGCCAAAACACAGCAGTGATGCCAAACAGTGCACAAATAAAATCAGCCATGCCCCCCAAATACATAACACACATACAAATAAAACAAATAAAGCCAAAAAAAGAAGAAAAAAACAGAACAACTCCCACAACACACCTGACACCCAAAATCCACTTGGGCACACCCACACAGCTGAGTATAAAGCCACCCCCTTCACTGACCACAATCCTTTGCAACACTCCAGAAGAGAAGGCCATACACCACATCTGACAGGAGAGGAAAAAGAGCACAGCACACACACATCCACCACCACCACTATCACTACAACCATTACACCAGCACAAACAATCCCCCAGCACCGCACACACCTCACACCTCAACACCATACCCCTGCACCCACACCCCTGCACCCGCAAACACCTCAACCACACACACCATGACAACACAATAAATGCCCAAATTCACCGAGAGTGAGTTGACAGTCATGGTCAATGAGATTGTGAGAGTAGAGCCACAACTGTTTGATAGCCTGGTCCAACAGACACCATTAGCCACAAGGACACAAATGTTGGAAAGGATAGTCCAAAGGGTGAATGCAGTAGGGACCACCCCAAGATCCAAGAAGGAGATCATGAAGGGGTGGTATGACCTCAAGAGGGTTGTCAAGGAGAGGAGGAGTAAGAACTGGACGCTGGTGAACGTGACTGGCAGTGGCCATCCCATCCCACCGAAAACATTCACACCATGGGAGGAGAAGGTGCTTGCCATACTGCTTCTTAAGAGTCTCACAGGAGTAGCCGGGGTAGCGGAGGCTGGTAAGTACAAACAAATGCCAAACAACAACACTGAGAAGTACTTCCTTGAAATACCAAAACACCATTACACTGTCCACCCTCACACAACAGGTAACTAGCCATCTTGCTTAGGAGGCCTGTATGGGGGAGGGAGGCCTGCACTACCACTCCCACCATGCCCCCTGTCCCACAGCTGAGCAGGATACAGGCCTCCCCCACCCAGGAGCATGTGTCAGATATTGCACTGTTCAACAAACAAACTTACAGGTAGGTAGCCATCTTCACTTGGAGGGTGTTTGGGGGAGTGAGGCCTGTACCACTACTCCCAGCATGTCTCCTGGTCCACACTCCAGCAGCATGGAAGCCTCCCCCACCCAGGAGCATGTGTCAGCCATTGCACTGTTCAACAAACAAACTTACAGGTAGGTAGCCATCTTCACTTCGAGGGTGTCTGGGGGAGGGAGGCCTGTATCACTACTCCCAGCATGTCCCCTGGCCCACACTCTAGCAGCATGGAGGCCACCCCCACCCAGGAGCATGTGTCAGCCATTGCACTGTTCAACAAACAAACTTACAGGTAGGTAGCCATCTTCACTTGGAGGGTGTTTGGGGGAGGGAGGCCTGTACCACTACTCCCAGCATGTCACCTGGCCCACACTCCAGCAGCATGGAGGCCTCCCCCACCCAGGAGCATGTGTCAGCCATTGCACTCTTCACCCTCATCGAACAGGTAGGTAGCTATCTTGCTTGTGATGTCTGTCTGTTTGAGGGAGGCCAGCACTACCACTCCCACCATGCCTCCTGTCCCACAGCTGAGCAGGATACAGGCCTCCCCCACCCAGGAGCATGTGTCAGCCATTGCACTGTTCACCCTCACCGAACAGGTAGGTAGCTATCTTGCTTGTGATGTCTGTCTGTTTGAGGGAGGCCTGCACTACCACTCCCACCATGCCTCCTGTCCCACAGCTGAGCAGGATACAGGCCTCCCCCACCCAGGAGCATGTGTCAGCCATTGCACTCTTCACCCTCACCGAACAGGTAGGTAGCTATCTTGCTTGTGATGTCTGTCTGTTTGAGGGAGGCTTGCACTACCACTCCCACCATGCCTCCTGTCCCACATCTGAGCAGGATACAGTCCTCCCCAACCAGGAGCATGTGTCAGCCATTGCACTCTTCACCCTCACCGAACAGGTAGGTAACTATCTTGCTTGTGATGTCTGTCTGTTTGAGGGAGGCCTGCACTGCCACTCCCACCATGCCTCCTGTCCCACAGCTGAGCAGGATACAGGCCTCCCCCACCCAGGAGCATGTGTCAGCCATTGCACTCTTCACCCTCACCGAACAGGTAGGTAGCTATCTTGACTCTTCCTGATGTGTGTGTGTGTGTGTGTGTGGTAGACCTGCATTCCTAAACACAGCAACAATTGCATGCAATGCATAGAGATCCAACATGTATGAGTGAATAATGTTTCTCTGCACTATGAAATTACACAGTGTTGTCATGAATTGTACTACTGGTTACTTCATATTTGTGTAGTGTACAGACAGGCGTTTACACGCAGCTGACACAATACTTGCAGAGTGCCCAACACTGACCATTCCCCATCTAATCCACGGGTGATGAAGAAGTCACTTCTGAGGACCACACCAACGACCAGCAGAGCCAGTCTCTACCCCCGGCTCATGGACTCTCAGATGTGGACTTCCAGGACAGTTTGGACGATGAGCTCCAGCCCGGCCTATCTGGTGTGCCACAGACCCAGAGGTCCCAGGCCCCCATCCTTCCCACCACCACGTCTGCTGCAACAACAGTGCAGCAGACCCCTGCTGTCACGGCCTCTGCCTCCACCGCAGCCACCACCACCGCCACCGCCACTACCACTAGTACCACCAGTACCATGTGCAGCACCCTCCCTGTCCCAGGGGACGACCAGGCACAGCAACAACTGTTGAGGGCAGGGAGAGAGTGCGTGGACCCACAGTGGCGAGGCAAGAGGTCCGTGGCAGCAGAGCAGGTGGGAGGGCCAGGGTCACCACCAGACCTCGGGAGGAGTGGACACCATCCCTGGACCTCTTCACCAGAGCAGTGGAGGCATACCAAGAGGTCCAGGGACAAAGTGGCCGGTCGGATTAACTTTTAAGGGAGCTCATCCTGCTGATGAATAGGTCCGAGAACAACTACTCGGAACGCTAAAGCCGGGGACTGGAGGCTGCAACAGGTCAGACGGTTGGGTGTGTACTTAAATAAGACCACCTACATAGACTGCCCAGTCCTGTGAGACGCCGGTGACCGATCCCATTTGGATGGAGCCTGGCAGATTTCACAAACACCACATATATATTATAAGGAGCAGCTACTCTGCCCTTTCACACTGATAGGATAGGGACCTCCCATCCCCTCAGTTCCCTCACATAGGGGGTCATTTCTGCCCTGAAGAAAGTCCAGGACCTACATGGCCATAACGGACTGAAACATGTCGGCACTAGGGTCTTATGACCATAATACTCCAACAAAGACCCATTTTTAACATATTTTTAATGACCCAGACAGAACCCAAAAATAAAGGGAAACCGGGGATCTGACTGAGGTAATTTATCTTTAAACCCCCTTGCCATTTATCTATCACAAGAGCTCCCAATACTGTGTTTGAGCCCACCCTGACTTATAGGGGTCAGGGTGACCCGATGATGAAGCATGACACCACTAGGGTGTGTGAGGGTAAATAAACAAAAAGTAGTTTTTTCCCTACACTCATGGTTGGGTTAGGCACAACCTTTCATCAGGCAATTCCTTTCTTCTGTTAGTCGTGTCCCCGAGATACAGCGAGTTTGATAACGTTACTAACCGATGTCCATCGGAGTATATATTGTGATTTATATTGTTTAGGGAGGACATACTCGGGTGCAGTCATACCTCTCGAACTCTCCTGGTAATGGTATCTTTTCCAAATACCTATTTGTGATTACGTCCATCGACAACCACCTTGGACAGATGGTGTGCCTCATGGGCCAGCAAGTGGCATTGCAGAGGGACAGGCCTGTGTCTCAACCACCACCTCCGTCCCCTCCTGCTGTGCCGCAGGATGACAGTGCACCATCCTCCCCTGCGCCAACAGAGAGGGGCGAGTCCCCTCACGCCGCTGGCCATTCAGCAAGCCCCCCCGCCAAAAAGATCTAGGGGGCGTCCAAAGAAGAGCCTGGGATTCTCCGGAGGCAAAGCAACTGCCACACGCCAGTCACGGAGCCAGACGTGATGACAACCCTCTTCCCTACTGCATTGACTGTTTGGACTGTCTTTCCCCACATTTCCTTGGCAATGGCACCTGTCTGTTGGACTGGGTCACCACATCCATGTGGACCCTACTCTTGCATCTCATCGAACAAGTCTGTCAACTCACTGCTCATTCCCCATTGTCATGTAAATATTCCCGCACAAATCACATATCCACTGTCAAAATAAAATACCTGACGCACCAGATTTTGTGCAGTATCGTTTTTAGTGCAATATTTACAATGTTGACAAGGTCCGTGATGTGTCCAAATGCTGTACAGTTCGTAGGTCCCCATCAACGAAATAAGCCCCCACCACAGAGAAATTAGCCCTTAGCTCGGCAGCACACACTCCTGCCGGGTAGCCAGTCCGGCCCTGCTGGTCTCATTGTGGCATCCAGGCAGAACACTACACAAAACATACACAAGACACAACAGGCATACTACACAATGGGCTGCAGGTGTGAACAAATAGGGTCCAGCATACATCCCCATATGGTACGTCAATGTCACATTTACCACACACAGGTGACTGAACGTGTGCCTGTCGGTTACATCCGCGCATAGCCCTTCACAACAACAGCAACCACACCAGACAATGTACACGTTGTACCTCGTCACCCACCTCCAAGTGAAGTAGCGGTCGATGAGCTGCTGGCGTAGATCTACTCCTTCCTACTCTCCACTGTCCTCATCACTGGACTCAGGTCCTTGAGCAGGTGGTGGCCTTGGTTCCTCACCATCGTCCAGGAGCAGGGGGACCCTCTTGTGGATGGCCAGGTTGTGCAGCATGCCACAACGATCTTGCTCACCTTCCCAGGTGAGTATGCCAGTGCACCTCTGGTCCTGTCAAGGCAGCGGAATCTTGAATTCAGCAGGCCAAAAGTCCGTTCGATTACCCGTCGGGTCCTGCCATGGGCCTCATTGTAGCGGATGTCAGCCGGGGTCCTGGGATTCCTGAGGGGGCTCAACAGCCATGGCCTACTGGGATATGCTTAGTCACCTGTGAATGACAAACAACCTTTGGAATGTTGCACAGCCAGAGTGCATCAGGTAACACACATCACACCAGATCAGTAGGCATACTCACCCACAATCCAAGCACGCTCGGGATGCAGATTCTCCATCATCCGTGGCACCATGCTGTTCCTCATGATGTACGAATCATGCGCCGAGCCTGGATACTTCGCACATACATGAGAAATGGTCATGTCCGCAAGGCACACCACCTGCACATTGATGGAATGATAATGCATGCGGTTCCTATAAATGTGCTCCGTTACCTGTGGTGCCGCCAGACCTACATGGGTGCAATCAATGGCACATACAACATGCGGGATGCGCCCAAGGGGATAGAAGTCCCCCTTCACGGCAGCCAATTCTCCTCCCCAAGGGAAATGGATGTAGCGATTCCGATACAGCATCATGGCAGCAAGAACATCCCTCAGCACCATGCTGAACATGGGCTGCGACATCCCTCCAGCGCTAGCCATGGTCTCCTCGAAGGAACCTGTCGCAAAGAAGTGGAGTGCTGCCATCACCTTGTATGTGGGTGTGAATGCCGTTGGATAGTGGCGGCGAGGCTGCAGATAGGGCTCCAATAGATCACACAGGATCTTCAGTGTTGGTCTATCCATGCGGAATTTCCTTATTATTGCCTCATTCTCCATGTCCTCCAGCACTGTCAGGTGACGTAGGAGATTTGGCCTCCTCCTATTTGAGATGTAAAATTTGAAATGTCAGTGACAACCATCATGAGATGGCCACAGCACATACCATCACTGATATCATGGAAAAACATCGACTGCCTGAGAGATGCATGGCACACAAGGTTACATGGCTGGCCTTTTGATACACACAGAGGGCACACCTCTCCACTGACAATACACAAGTGCCACAAACACATCGGAGAATGTGAATGCGCACATACTGGAGAACACAATTCATATGTGCAGGCAAGGTGCTGCAACATCCGCCAAGTAAGTAAGGAAAGTACCATGTCTGTATCATACCCATCTGCTGTACCTGTCACACCTCAATGCATCATGTTAACTCTGCATACATCCATCAACACAATGATCACAGTATCAGGAAAACATTCAGTTGTGTGCATGAGCTGTTGTGAATGCACCAGTCTGATATGATACAATGCAGTGACACAAACCTTGTCAAGGTCATCACTGACCCACAACAAATTGATTAGTACCACATCATGAATACCAGCTCAAGAGGGTCAAGCATCATCAGCCATGAAATACATAAGTAACATGGCAGGGACCACAGACCAAAGTGTCTCACACTGAACGTGCGTCCACCTGTGGATGACATGGAAGTATGGCATTGTGTGTACAATGATGTGCCCTTCACCATGTTGCTGCTGTGTACTGATACAGTGTTCAGGATTGACATAGCCATGAATGGTTATGAAAATAGTGGTACCAACCACCTGTCCCTGGCGGTTTGACACCAGCACCACCCCCTTCACAAGTGCGGAAGCCATTGGCAAATGGACATGTGTACATGGCGGTGGCCATGCTCCGCCGCATGAATCGTGGTACCTACCGCCTGTCCCCGGTGGTGTGACACCAGCACCACCCCCTTCACAAGTGCTGAAGCCATTGGCATATGGACATGTGTACATGGCGGTGGCCATGCTCCACCACATGAATCGCGGTACCTACCGCCTGTTCCCTGCAGTGTGACACCAGCACCACCCCTTCACAAGTGCTGAAACCATTGGCAAACGGACATATGTACATGGCGGTGGGCATGCTCCGCCAGCGCATAGGCGGTCATTGGATGCATTTGAATAATGCACCATTGCGGTAGCGCACCCCGGGCACTCGCGGTGCATCACCGCCATGGAGCATTGCCTACAGCCAATGGGAGCGATGATCGCGGTGGCATGATGCAGATTTGAAAAACGTGGAAGGTGTGCTCCGCCAGCGCATAGGCGGTCATTGGATGCATTTGAATGATGCACCATCGCGGTAGCGCACCCCGGCACCCGCGGTGCATCACCGCCATGGAGCATTGCCTACAACCAATGGGAGCGATGATCGCGGTGGCATGATGCAGATTTGAAAAACGCGGAAGGTGTGCTCCGCCAGTGGGTAGGCGGTCATTGGATGATTTAGAAAGAGGCAGACCTGGACAACCAATTGGTGCTGCTTTGCAGCTTACAGACGACCCCAGGGGGCTATAAGTTTGTGGGAGTGAGCCTTACATTTCCACTGCTCACAGAGCCTGCTGCCTGGGACCCTCTCCTGCTGCTGCCTGAAGAGCCTGCTGCCTGGGACCCTCTCCTGCTGCTGCCTGAAGAGCCTGCTGCCTGGGACCCTCTCCTGCTGCTGCATCCTGAGCCTGCTGCCTGGGACCCTCTCCTACTGCTGCCTGAAGAGCCTGCTGCCTGGGACCCTCTCCTGCTGCTGCCTCCTGAGCCTGCTGCCTGGGACCCTCTCCTGCTGCTGCCTCCTGAGCCTGCTGCCTGGGACCCTCTCCTGCTGCTGCCTCCTGAGCCTCCTGCCTGGGACCCCTCACCACTCACTTCTGCCACAGGTGTTCCATGTCCACAGGGATGGCAAGGACGGAGAAGAACTGTGCCAGTCCATTCACCAGCGAGGAGCTAGAGGTCCTTTTGGACGAGGTGCTGGCACAGTACCCAAGGCTGTTTGGTGGTCCCAATGTCGTGGTAAGTCACCATGTAGGTAGCCGTCGGGCAGAGGGGTGTCAGACGTGTAGTTGTGCTGCTGCAGTATATGCCTGAGGGTGTGGGGTTGTGTCAAACACTGTCAGACAAGCTGACTCCAGGGCGAGGGAGTGTGTGTGTCACAATGTCACTCTTTCCCATGCCTGCACCTGTATGTGTGAGTGGGGAGTGTTACATTGTCAGCCATACAGAGCCACCGAATGTTTGCCATGTAGGTGCCAGGACATTAATTGCTTGTGTGAGTATTTCTGTGTGCCCCTGTTGTCTGACTCAGAGTGACCCAGGGAGTCGGACCAGTGGCTGCCCACACAAACGAAAAACACCACCAGACTTACATGTTCCTTTCACCAGCTCCTTCCCACTGAATACTAGATATGCCACATCTGTGCCCTGTGTAATTGCTGACTTACACACTTCTGTTGATGCATATTATGTTGATGCATCTTGCATTTGTGAGATTATCCTGGACCCTCTACGCCCCAATGTGTGCATGCAATCACATCTGTGTGGGCCATGCTAAGTTCCCTTGTGAGGGGTCCCCCAGTTTGGGATGGAGGGAGGTCACAATAGGTCCTGAGTCTGGGTCTTGCTACTGTACTGATAGATGTTGGTACCTGATATTGTGGAACTGGTCATTAACCCTTCTTTACTCTCATACATGCAGCTCAAGGTAAACCAGCGTAAGGCCGTGTGAAGGGCCATTGTGGCAAAGGTGTGAGCCCTGGGGGTATCCAACCGCCAACGCACACACTGCCACAAGTGGTGGGACGACATCAGTTGGCTTGCAAAAACCGTGACTGAGATGACATTGGGGATGCTACCACGCACAGGGCGTTTGGCACGGCGCAGCATGACTCCAGTGATGGGCCGCATCTTGGCAGTGACTCATCCAGACCTGGATGCACGTCTGAAGGAGCATGGCAAGCAAGGCAGGGCTGGTGAGTATCTGGGGAGCGTGACTTTTGCTTGGAGTGGATGCATGTGTACAGGGCCTGTGGCAGCGGTAAGCCATGCGATGTGCATGTGTTGCTGTGCTGTGCTGTGTCATGTGAGTGGCTGCTGTGATGTGTGTTTGTGTCAGTTATTGTGCCACCCTGCCCTTTGTCTTGGTAGTTTGGTCTGCCCTGTTCCCATGATGCACTGGGCCAGGGACAGACTAATTTGCATATAGCCAGGTTCTGAACTGGGATGGTGCAGTGAGCTAAAAAACGGTGATGGATCAAGCCCTGATCTGTTGACTGGGTAGGAGTGTTCTGATTAACTCAGATACTCTGTCCATCACCACCCCCTTTTTGTAATTATTTTGGCCACCATGAGTGTGGAAGGGTATGCTCAGACATGAGTCCCTTGCTCATTGCACCATCAGGATTCAAGCAAGCCGGGCCGAAGACGGCTGTAATGCCAGAAACCGGTCCCCGGAAGCTTGTTTCCTTTCCAGTGAAGAATTGGCTTGGTAGTTTGGTCTGCCCTGTTCCCATGATGCACTGGGCCAGGGACAGACTAATTTGCATATAGCCAGGTTCTGAACTGGGATGGTGCAGTGAGCTAAAAAACGGTGATGGATCAAGCCCTGATCTGTTGACTGGGTAGGAGTGTTCTGATTAACTCAGATACTCTGTCCATCACCACCCCCTTTTTGTAATTATTTTGGCCACCATGAGTGTGGAAGGGTATGCTCAGACATGAGTCCCTTGCTCATTGCACCATCAGGATTCAAGCAAGCCGGGCTGAAGACGGCTGTAATGCCAGAAACCGGTCCCCGGAAGCTTGTTTCCTTTCCAGTGAAGAATTGGCTTTGGTAGTTTGGTCTGCCCTGTTCCCATGATGCACTGGGCCAGGGACAGACTAATTTGCATATAGCCAGGTTCTGAACTGGGATGGTGCAGTGAGCTAAAAAACGGTGATGGATCAAGCCCTGATCTGTTGACTGGGTAGGAGAGTTCTGATTAACTCAGATACTCTGTCCATCACCACCCCCTTTTTGTAATTATTTTGGCCACCATGAGTGTGGAAGGGTATGCTCAGACATGAGTCCCTTGCTCATTGCTCCATCAGGATTCAAGCAAGCCGGGCTGAAGACGGCTGTAATGCCAGAAACCGGTCCCCGGAAGCTTGTTTCCTTTCCAGTGAAGAATTGGCTTGGTAGTTTGGTCTGCCCTGTTCCCATGATGCACTGGGCCAGGGACAGAGTAATTTGCATGTAGCCAGGTTCTGAAGTGGGATGGTGCAGTGAGCTAAAAAACGGTGATGGATCAAGCCCTGATCTGTTGACTGGGTAGGAGTGTTCTGATTAACTCAGATACTCTGTCCATCACCACCCCCTTTTTGTAATTATTTTGGCCACCATGAGTGTGGAAGGATATGCTCAGACATGAGTCCCTTGCTCATTGCACCATCAGGATTCAATCAAGCCGGGCCGAAGACGGCTGTAATGCCAGAAACCGGTCCCCGGAAGCTTGTTTCCTTTCTAGTGAAGAATTGGCTTGGTAGTTTGGTCTGCCCTGTTCCCATGATGCACTGGGCCAGGGACAGACTAATTTGCATATAGCCAGGTTCTGAGCTGGGATGGGGCAGTGAGCTAAATAACGGTGATGGATCTAGCCCTGATCTTTGGACTGGGTAAGAGTGGTCTGCTTAATTCAGACACTCTGTTCATCACCACCCCCTGTTCTGAATCATTTTTGGCCACTATAGGTGTGGCAGGGTATACTCAGACATGAGTCCCTTGCTCACTGCTCCATCAGGATTCAAGCAAGCCGGGCCGACGACGGCTGAAATGCCAGAAACCGGTCCCCGGAAGCTTGTCTCCTTTCTGGTGAAGAATTGGCTTGGTAGTTTGGTCTGCCCTGTTCCCATGATGCACTGGGCCAGGGACAGACTAATTTGCATATAGCGAGGTTCTGAGCTGGGATGGGGCAGTGAGCTAAATAACGGTGATGGATCTAGCCCTGATCTTTGGACTGGTTAAGAGTGGTCTGCTTAATTCAGACACTCTGTTCATCACCACCCCCCTTTTCTGAATCGTTTTTGGCCACTATAGGTGTGGCAGGGTATACTCAGACATGAGTCCCTTGCTCACTGCTCCATCAGGATTCAAGCAAGCCGGGCCGACGACGGCTGAAATGCCAGAAACCGGTCCCCGGAAGCTTGTCTCCTTTCTGGTGAAGAATTGGCTTGGTAGTTTGGTCTTGCCTGTTCCCATGATGCACTGGGCCAGGGACAGACTAATTTGCATATAGCCAGGTTCTGAGCTGGGATGGGGCAGTGAGCTAAATAACGGTGATGGATCTAGCCCTGATCTTTGGACTGGGTAAGAGTGGTCTGCTTAATTCAGACACTCTGTTCATCACCACCCCCTGTTCTGAATCATTTTTGGCCACTATAGGTGTGGCAGGGTATACTCAGACATGAGTCCCTTGCTCACTGCTCCATCAGGACTCAAGCAAGCCGGGCCGACGACGGCTGAAATGCCAGAAACCGGTCCCCGGAAGCTTGTCTCCTTTCTGGTGAAGAATTGGCTTGGTAGTTTGGTCTGCCCTGTTCCCATGATGCACTGGGCCAGGGACAGACTAATTTGCATATAGCCAGGTTCTGAGCTGGGATGGGGCAGTGAGCTAAATAACGGTGATGGATCTAGCCCTGATCTTTGTACTGGGTAAGAGTGGTCTGCTTAATTCAGACACTCTGTTCATCACCACCCCCTTTTCTGAATCATTTTGTCCACCATAAGCGTGGAAGTGTATACTCAGATGTGAGTCCCTTGCTCACTGCTCCATCAGAATTGAAGCAAGCCGGGCCGAAGACGGCTGAAATGCCAGAAACCGGTCCCCGGAAGCTTGTTTCCTTTCCAGTAAAGAATTGGCTTGGTAGTTTGGTCTGCCCTGTTCCCATGATGCACTGGGCCAGGGTCAGACTAATTTGCATGTAGCCAGGTTCTGAGCTGGGATGGGGCAGTTAGCTAAATAACGGTGATGGGTCTAGCCCTGATCTTTGGACTGGGTAGGAGTGTTCTGATTAACTCAGATACTCTGTCCATCACCACCCCCTTTTTGTAATTACCCTGCCCTTACTGAGCAGATACTCCCTGCTGTACTTTTCCATTGCCAGATGTGTTGGGCTCCACATGGTCATTCAGCGTTGGGATGGTGTGGGTGATCTATTATGGGATGAACAGCAGTGTCCACTTGCTGAGTGTGAATTCATTTATGCCTACTTTGCCTGCACCATGATCGTTGGTGCCCCAACATCTGCAAATAATGTGCCCCAGATTATCACATGGTGCTTGCTATGGCCTACGTGGCATTGGGGACTGTGATGTCCAAATAGGTGTGTGTGTTGTCCCCTCATGTTCCCTGGAGGTCTGTTAGTGGTAACAAGTGTTGTACCCTCATCATGTCACAAGGTGTGGGCAGCCCAAGTTGTGTGTGTGGTACACTTCATCTACGGGCAGGGTGTGTTGCTGTGTGGCATCAAAATGACTCACTCATGTCAGATATTCAGCGTTGCAGGCACTGTATTTTTCTATGTTGTGTGTAGCTGCACAGTGATTGCAGGGGCTGGTGGTTACCATGTAGATTTGGGCCTCTCCTGTAGTGCAATGTCTTGAATTTGTGTGACCAGATGATGACACTTACACAACCCTGTATCCCTCTCTCATGCAGATTCGCAAGAGACCACGGAGGAACATGAGCCCGAACCCAGTGGTGGCGAGAGTAGCACTACAGCTGCAGCGGAGGCCAGTGATACAGAGCCCACCAGCGCATCTGAGGGGGACAGAAGTATGCAGGAGGAATGTGTGGCTGAGACACAGAGTACCACATCATCTGATGCCAGCGGGGATGCATCCATGCTGGCAGGCACAGTTGATGGGGAGTCTGCATCATCATCTACCACCCAGCGGCCAGTGCCCAGCCTCCCATCCACTTCTTCTGGTGCTGCCCATATCCGTGTCACTAAGAGGGGACGAGTCACATTCACACCTGGCACCGCTGCACCTGCACCTGTCCCCCCTGCTGCCCTCGCTGCAGAGTGTGTAGAGCTCCTGTGCCAGCTCTGTGTGGGCCAGACCACTCTGCACAATGCCTTCAGTGACCATGACAAGAAATTAGGCCAGGTGGTTGCATACATGAAGGGCATACACTCTGACGTGGGTGGGCTACACCGTACAGTCCAGGCATTGTCATCCACAGTGACGTCAGCCCTTCAACAGGCACATGCTCCCATTGCAGCTCTGGTGCCTTTGTCCACCCCCCAGTCAGTGGCCACATCAGTGACAGTGACCACGGTTCGCCTGCGTCACCAAAATGTTACAGCACAAGGAGCACACAACAGACACAACCCAGGCACTCCCGCCCACAGACACCATCCCCACTGAAGAGCAGGGACACCCCACAATGCACAGAAAAGAGCCAGTCAGGGAAGATCAAGGCCAGGTGATCAATGAGGCAGACATCAGGCTCACATGCCGCAGAGGCATCACCAGCAAAAGACTCTCCTGTCACAGAAACTTCACACAGACCTACCCATGCAGTGTCTGTGTCCACTGCGGAGGTGTTGCATATCAGGGGTACACCTAGGAAGAGCACAGGGACACATCCACCCATCACATCTACCCCAATTCAGAGTCCATTGAAGCAGGTGGAGGAGGGCACTGTAGAGACCACCCCTGCCAAGAAGTCAAAGGAGGGCACTGAAGGGGGAATCCCTGTCACAAAGGCAAAGCAGGGCACTGTGGAGACCACCCCTGGCACAAAGGCAAAGCAGGGCTCTGTAGACACCACCCCTGGCAAAAAGGCAAAGCAGGGCACTGTGGAGACCACCCCTGGCAAAGCGGCAAATCAGGGCACTGTAGACACCACCCCTGGCACAAAGGCAAAGCAGGGCACTGTAGGGGGTACACCAGGCAAAGAGGGGAAGGAGGTCCTGAGGCGAAGCCAGACCAAGCGTTCCGCAGGATCCAGCACATCACCAGAGGTAGTGCCAGTGTCTGCACCTGATGTGGGACAGTTGGTGTGTGTGCCTGTTGGGTCATCAACACGTCCCATCAACCCCAAGACAGGGAAGCCAATTCATATTCCCAAAAAGTGGGAGGGCACCCCTCCAACCTCTCCCTCCCACACTGTGTCAGAAGTCTGCATGACTCCACCTCCACGTGCCATCATGCCACCTGGTCTACACAGCCATCCAGCTTGGCAAGCCACTGTTAGCCCCACATCACCTGGGGCTCTGTCACCCCAGTTAAGTGGGCCTGCTGTCACCAACACACAGCCAGGTCCAAGTCTGCATGACTTCCAGCAGTGAGTTGACATCCCCCTCATGTGCCTGTGCCTCATACCGGTGTGCTAGTCCTGCCCATTGTTTACAAGCATGGACACTGGCCCTGTTGCTCTGCTGTGCTGGCCTCTCACCTGTGCCTTGGACACTGGCCCTGTTGCTCTGCTGTGCTGGCCTCTCACCTGTGCTTTGGACACTGGCCCTGTTGCTCTGCTGTGTCGTGCTCTCACCTGTGCCTTGGAGACTGGCCCTGTTGCTCTGCTGTGTTGTGCTCTCACCTGTGCCTTGGACACTGGCCCTGTTTCTCTGCTGTGTCTTGCTCTCACCTGTGCCTTGGTCACTGGCCCTGTTGCTCTGCTGTGCTGGCCTCTCACCTGTGCCTTGGACACTGGCCCTGTTGCTCTTCTATACTGGCCTCTCACCTGTGCCTTGGACACTGGCCCTGTTGCTCTGCTGTGTCGTGCTCTCACCTGTGCTATGGACACTGGCCTTCCTGTTTGTGTTTCACCTGTGCATGGTATATAGCATTTTTGCATCATTTTGAGCCTTGCTGTTGTCTACTATTGTTGTACCGTTGCATCTATGCAATATGTGAATAAATACAGTTACTTCTGGTGTGTGTTTTGTCGGTGTCCTTGCTGATTAAAGTTCTGTTTCTGTTCCCATTTGATTGCCTGTGCACCATGCTCCATGTATCACTTCAACATTGCAAGGCTCTTTGCAGCCATCATAATTTTGGGCAGGGGTGACAGGGTCTTAAGTCCATTCTGAGCCTGCAAATTGTGTGATCTGTGATGGCTATTTTACCTGGCATGCAGTCATCTTGTTAGTGATTTGCTGTTGTTGCCTACACTGTTCACATGTGTGGTTGGGGGACACTGCCAGCACAGGGTGTGAGGCTGTGCAAATGTTTCGAAGCTGACTGGGATATGTAATGTAGTATGTGTGTGGATTGATTTCTGTGTGCCCAGCCTTGTATGTGCATGGTCATCTTGTGTTGGGCCTTGGTCCTGGTGCCATGGCCTACATGAGATGCATGGTGTTGGGTGTAGCAGAGGTGTGCAGTGTGAAGGGTGTCAGTTTGTAGTGGATGTGTGTGTGCCCCTGTATTGTGTGAGACACACATGTGTCACCCAGGAGTTGTATGCCTGTTGTTTGTTTTGTCTTGCCCTGGGTAGAGGATTGTATGCACTTGTGTGAGCTGTTTGTAGTGCACTGTGCTGTGTGTTGGTGTGTCCATGGTGTTGTGTGAGACTCCTGCTTGTTGTATTCGTCACTTTGGAGTGTACAAAGTGTGTGAGTTGCACATCAGTGTTGTGTTTGATTGGTCCTCAATGTGTCTTGGGTGTTCTTGTGTGAACTGTGTGGCCCTGCTGCTCCACACTGGCATTGTGTTTGTGTTTGTAATCATTGCAGGCATATGGTGTTTTTTCCACTCCTGTATGGCATGGTGTGTGTGGTTTTAGGCCATCCCCTATGTGTGCCACTTGTGCTTGGCCACTGTCGGTGTTCCATCCCTCAATTTGTGTGTGGTACACCCCTTACATGTCTGCTATTGCCATGCAGGCTGTTTAACTTAGATGTCAGCTTTCCCCTTGGTTTCCATGTGTGTGTGTGCCTCCCCATCACTTCATATGTGGGCTTGTGCTTTGTGGTGCAGTTCTTGGGCCATAGGTGTTGTTCCACTCTGGACATTGCCCCAATGGTTTATGTGTGCTGTCCTTGTGCTATTGGTCATTCTGTAGTGGTCATGTGGACATCAGCTGTGTGTGCTGAGCAGTGCTCTGGTGTAGGTGGCTGTGCTCTTTTATCCCAGAGTGGTGCATGTGTAGTTGTTGTGTTGGATGTGTGGATGTAGGGTGTGGTATCGCTTCAGTTCCTGGGTGTGGTGTTGTATTTTTGCAGTGCTGATTTGTGGTGTGTGATGCGGTTGTGTCAGTCATGCCTGTTAGGCAGACAATGCTTGTCGTGCATGCGGTGCTGTGTGTATGTGGCCTTGGCATTGCCTGATGTGCATCCCCTGATGTCTTGTGGTGTTTGTTGATTGAGGCTTCATGTGCATCTGTGATGGGTTTGATGTGGCTGTGTGTGTTGGTCCAGATGCACTTCTTGTGTGATTTGTGTTTTCGTGTGTGTGTTTTGTTCCTGAGTGATGTTGTTATGTACTCCTGTTGTGTCTGTTCTCCCATTGATTTTCCCCAGTCTGACTGACAGGGTATGTGTGTTTCTGATGGAGCTCAGTATGTGTTCCTGTATTGTTTGTGTGTTGTTCTTGTGCAGACATTGGCTGTGGCCTCGCTGTGTGTGTGCTGTGTTTGTGGCTACACCCAGGGTGTGTGTTTGTGTGTGTGTGTGCTGGCAAGGATTGTGAGCCTTGAGTGTGTGTGGCAGTGGTGTTGTGTGTTCCTTGTCCGCCACTCCTGCAGTGGCTGTCTCCCTGGTTGTGTGTTGTGTGGTGCAGGGAGTGTGTATTGTGCTTGTTGTTTCAGTGCTTGTTGGTGTGCATGGGGGTGCACGGGATGGGCATCTGGCCTGGGGGTTGATGGGCTGTGTTGCTGTGTGGTTGGGGGCTGTGTATCCCTGTGGTGTTTGTGCCCTGCCCATGCCTTGGAGTGGCTCTGCCTTCTGCATAGTGCGCATGTGTTAACCGTGGCGGTGATGTGACCGGGACAGGGGCGTTGCGGCTGTTTGGCGGTCGATGTGTGTCCCGGATGCTGAGGGGTGCCTTGTTGTGAGGTGGGTGATGTGTGGGTGCCCGTATGGATGTGTTGTGTCCCCCAGCAGGGTGTCTGTGTGGTGATTCGACCCTGTGTCGGCCTGTGTGTTGTGTGTTACATTTGTGTAGTTGCGTACCTGCGGCGTCGTCCGCGACCCTCCGACGATAGTGTTGTAGAAGGAACATCACCGGATGCATATGGAGGGCTGGGTTCATGGCGTTCATGACCGGGTCTCGGCGCTCGCGCTCCGCTGTCGACTTTCCGCCTGCTCAGGCTGGGCGGTGTCTCCGCTGCAGTGTGTCTGCTTGTTTGCGCCATCCTAATTTGTCGAGCGGGGCGGACGTCATTCGTTACGGCGGAGAGTCTCGATTGGCTCCCGCCACCACGATGGCGGGCACACTTTGATGGCGGTGTGCGTCGCTCCGCAGCGGATGGGAAATGACCTATGTTTACCTATCCTAATGTGACGTGAGTTCCGCTGCTCGCGGTCGGAAAAAGCTGTTTTCCGCCCCACCACCACCGCGGGGGTGCCACCGCCCGACATCCTAATGGACCCCTTAGTGTTTGACATCTTATCTACTGCCAAAGAGTCTCCCCCAGTACCTCAACCCCCCCTGCAGATTGACGACAGTACAGAATTTTCGATAAAAATACTAGAAGTAATATCAAGTTTATTGAGCCCTCTGATGCAAAAACTATCCGGGCTAGAAGAGAGTATAGAAAAATTAGAAAAAAAAGTAAGCATTGTTCACTGAACCCAGGAGGGTCTGAGGAGCCAGCATTGCTGCACGAGTATCCAGCCTGCCCAGCAACTTCAGGCTATCATGTTTCAATGTAGCACTAAGAACGCCCAGCCCAATGGGGCTAGTAGTAGCTGTGCAAACGATCTCCCCAGTATCGCTGATTCTGGCTTAGTGTTGGCACCCCTTACTCCAGTATCGCCGATTCTGGCTTAGTGATGGCACCCCTCCTGCCCCATTGGACTGCTATTCTGATAACAGCAATGGGGTAGCAAAAGGGAGGCCAAATGATGAGTTGTACACACAAACTACCATCCAAGAATGGCTGCTGAATATCCAAAAACCATCACCCTCAAATAGGCCTATTAATACACGTAGGGCGGAAACGCAGTTCCACAGCAGCTAAGGCCAATTTAGAAAGCCAGCGGGAGTAATGTCAGGTGCTAATACACCACATTTACCCACAGAAGCAACACCATACACCGTAGTGCTGGCTATTGTCCCTACTTCACAACCTGCAGTCACAGAACATTGGACTAATCTAAGAAATAAATCATTATATGAGATAAGTGCAAGGACAGGTCTATCTAATCCCCTTTTTACAGAGTTTAAAATGGCAAGGCGGGTCAGTTGGATAGGGAGATCCAAGAAATTCTTAGATGGCGACTGTATAGTGCTATCATTTGGGTCACCGGATCTGGTCCAAGCAATTCTAGAAAGGGCGGGTAACAGATTCATAGAGAAAACAGGGATTAGTATTCTACCTCTTGGTTCTTGGTTATTTCTATAAACCACCCCAATTTATACAACCTTTGCTCGGGGAGATGTCAGGGGGAGGGTGGAGACAGCATAGATACGCCATACCTGTGAATAATCGCTATGACGCTTTTAACGCCCTAGACGACAATGACTGACTGTCCTTACTGGATGGAGGTTTATCTGTGGACATAGGTATTACAAGGGACATCATGATTGTAATAGCACCAAATGATTGCCTGGAAGTCGAGGAGACCTGTGATCCCAAGATGGCCCATAGGTTAATTTCAAAGGAACCCCCTGAGAAATGTATCACTGTTAGCCCTTATCTAGGACTAATGCTTCAGGACAGCAGTGATACTGTTGAACAAGCTACAACTAATCTGCATTCAAGTACAAGCACAGATATGCTAACAAACAACACTAATAGAACTACTAAGATTACGCCCTTGTTGCAACATCAATTAACATCATATCCGACCGGCATATCTACTGATAGTGCTTTCCCATTTGGCACAGATACCTATGGGTGTTCATCCATAACTAATACTGAGGCAAATAACAGTCTAACAATTATATTGTGCAACCTGGCGGGTATCCATTCTAAACTCCAAGACCCAGATTGGTTTTCCTACATAGAGAAAAACAAGAAAAACAATATTTGAGTCTTCCAAGAGACCTGGGAAATAGATAGGGTACATATAAACAGCTACAACACTTACAGTGCGGAAGCTAACCCGCCCAAGAGGACGGGCAGTGCCAGTGGTGGGCAACTAATATTTGTAAAAAACTCTTTATCTTGCAAATATAAGCATATACCAATTGATTCTCAAGATATTATGGGGATACAGCTTGTTTTTCAAACCAGCTTAATTTTGACCTTGTTTAATGTTTATGCTATGTCAGAATTATATAACAGTGAGTCCACAGTACTCTCACTGCTGGATGATTTGGTCAGAATACATCAATCTAACTCTAAAGTTATTGTTGCGGGGATTTTAATGCTGCATTTGAACTGTCTATTTTATTGAGCACTCTGCTCGAGGAAGAGGATGAGTTATGGGGTATCCCTTATTTGGTAGCTGGAGAAAACGGCCCAGGCCTATCAAATGGCTCCTTGAAGATTGCTTATCTAATCACAGTTAGGAGCTTGAGAGCCTGTAATGGGAGAACCACGTCTGATTTAGGGAGAAATGCCACTTTTAAAAGGGGAGCCTACTCTAGTATCATCGACTATATATTTGTTGATGTAAGAGTGTGGTCACTGGTTGATGATATGAGCATTGAGCAAAGGGACGGCAGTGATCATAATTCTTTATTATTATAAATGATGGGTACTGATTTGGATAGGAATTTTTTAAGTCACATCTCTAAAAATGAGGAGCCGCGCGTAACTAATAACCGTAGAAGAGTTGTGTGGCCTAAAGTCCAAGTTGTTCAGGGCTTCTATACTAGAATATATAAGCTTTTTATATTGTTTTTAACCAATCTGTGCAGCTGCGTGGGGAGTACACAACCCGTGGAACTAACCCATATTGTATGGTGCATCATAAATTCTTTGAAGCTTTACAAACTGTCTTTAGTAAAAATAGCACTGGCAGAAGACCTCTTAGCATTGGGGTAAACCAGTGGTTCAACAATGACTGTCAGAAAGCCAAGAAGGGCCTGCAATTAGCAGTTAGAGAGCACTCCAGAACTGAAGTAATGCAAGCTCACAAAAGCTACAAAGTAGCATTAAATAAAGCAAAGCGAGATCCCACCGACTAAAATTGGCAAGATCTGGTCCTGGCTGCCCAATGTAGAGACAGTCAATTTTTTGGCACATTGTTTCAAAGGGGAGCAAGCAGAATGCTTTCACACTTAGCTATCAAATCCAACCGGAGACCTGGGTGGACCATTTCACAAAATGATATTCAGGAACTGAGGTGCAGGGCAGTTCTAGCACCTATAGGGCTGAATGCAACCCAGTTACTACTACTATAGCAGCGAATGCTAACAACTCAGCATTGGCCTTCAGCCTAGAAGACACTCTGTCAGCAATCAGTAGATTACAGGCAAGAAAAGCCCCTGGCCCCGATTTGATCCAAAGTGATCTGTATAAACCAGAACCAATGATATGGGCCCGTACATAAATCTTTTGTCTAATTGTGTATTGGCTGGTGAGGACATGCCAGAAACCTGGAGGGGAGCCTAGATAATTACCATCTATAAAAAGGGAGATGCTGCTATCCCCTCCAATTACAAACCCATGTGCGACAATAGACAATTTACAAAAGATTTTTTCCAGGCAAGTCCTAGATACATTACAATGCTGGATGGATGATCATACGATACTGTCACCATTCCAGGCTGATTTTCGTTCCAAAATAAGCATGTGTGATCAAGCTTTCAGATTCACTTTATTAACCTGGAAATATGTGCTACTTAGGAAACATAAGCTTTATGTAGCATTCGTGGATCTGCGAGCTGCATTTGATCTGGTACAACGTTACTTGTTATGGAAGATTATGCTCGATCTAGGTGCCTCTGCAGATCTGGTAACAGTGATAGCACGACTCCACATGGATAATTATGCCCAAGTCAGATGGGGGAAAAATGGTGAACTAACTGAGAAGATACCGAGACGGTGTGGGGTGCAACAAGGGTGCGTTCTCACCCCCATGCTGTTTTCCCTGTTCATCAATGATGTGGCGAGTCGCTTAATGGTTAGCAAGAATGATGCACCTTCCCTGCATGGGGAAAAAGTCCATATCCTGCTCTTTGTAGATGACTCCTTATTTATATCTAAGACACCAATGGGTTTGCAAGTATTATTGGATAGGTTTTTAGAATTCTGCATAGATCAGAGATTGGAACTCAACAGCTCCAAGACAGTCAGTCAAATACTCTTTATTCGATTTTTTAAAAATTATAAAAGGGAATAAAATATTTATATACATACAAAAAAAACATGTATATACATACTTAAAAAACATCCACTTCATAAGTTTAGACAACCGTGAGTTAAGAACACAATGCAGGCTCAATCTAAGTAAGTGCATACCTCTGACCATGCACAGCATAAATAATACATTAGAGTAGAAAAATGCATTATAATAAAATGTAAAGCGCAGTATTCAATTTAATTCTAATTGTAGTTCATCTATCCATGGTATACACAGCATAAATAATGCATTTGAATAGGAAAATTCATTATGTCAAATTAAGGAGGCGCAGTATTTGTTTTAGTTCTGATTGCTGCAGCCAAAAAACTAGCTACGCAAAATATAATGCGGGTACTATTCAAGGACTGAAGACGGGCTAGAGCGGGCCTCACCTGAATGAAGCCAGACTCCCTCAGGATTGGTGCCAAATATTTTTTCCTGCTGTCCGAATATAAGCCACAAAACATAATAAAATGCATTGTATCCTGTTGTGAAAATATATCACAACAACAGGGTGGGCCCTCTTCTGTTATTATTTTTTTTTTTAATAAAACAGTTTATTGCAGGTGGTCTAGCATACACAGCTGATCAGTGCCTACAACCCTGAGGCCGACGGCGTTCAACAATTGTAAGATATGAAAATGGTACACAGCCTAGATGCCGACCTCCCGGGGGTTCGGCGGCGATTACATATCATGATGCAGTGCTATAACCAGGTATTTGATTAGGGTAAATGCAAGCAGACTGTTTGGTATTTCTCCGTTTTTGTAAACAAAGGAACAAGAACATGAAAACTAAAAAGAAAGCAGAGTCAAACAATAGTTACATTCAGTGTTGCATATAGGAGTCAGTGTCCAGTTCAAATAAAACACAAGTTAGCGCCGGTGCCGTCTTACAGGACCATTATGTGACATAGATAGTTCAGCCGTAGGAGAATCACAAAGTTCACCCCTGTAAGCATTCCAGTGCCCCCACTTTTTGTCCCAGACCTTAGGACAGCCACGCACCTTATATACTGTCTTTCCTGCGATCATGCATCGGTCCATCTCGGCCACCCAGCCCACCACCAGCGGTCTATCTTGGGAGCCCCATTTCATCGCAATGGAGCATTTGGCTAGCAGGAATCCTAGTGCAGCCCATTGCAGTTCGTGATCATTAAGGTCAATCGCACCCCATATGTCAAGGATACACGGCTTGGGCGAGGTGGAGAGCGATTTACCCAATGAGGCACTCATTTTCCCAACAACGCTACCCCAAAACTGTTGCAGATTCGGGCAGTCCCACAATATGTGAAAAAAGGTGCCAGGTAAACCACTGCCCCGCAAGCAATGTGCGTCAGGGCGTCACCCAATTTTCGCCAGAGTAAGAGCAGACATATACGTCCTATGCAAAACCTTCAATTGTATCAGACGGAAATTGTGGCAGATAGCCGATTGTCTAGGGGACATGAGGGCCGAGCGCCAATCCTCTTCATCCAATTGGCCCAAGTCTATTTCCCATTTGGCCCGTAATGACTGGAAGGAGTTTGGAAGATTATTACATAGTTTTCGATAAGTGTAGTAGATGGCTTTCTCAGGAAGTGGCTCAGAAAGTAATCTATCTTCTAAAGGGGAGATAACAGGAATGGAGGAGAGGTCTGGAATGGCGGTCCGGATGGCTTGTGCAATCTGTAAATAGCTGAAGGATTCCTTGGATGCAAGGGAATATTTAGCCTGAAGAGCAGTGAAAGGAAAAATAGCACCCTTTTGGACTAGGTCTCCCAACTCCGAAATGCCGATCGTGTCCCACTTGTCGAAACCCTGGGAGAAGCAGAGGGAGCCCAAGCGTTGTGATGACCACAGAGGGGCAGCTTTAGTGAGCTTGTCCGCCCATCCCAAACTCTTGTTGGCTCTGTGCCACAGTGTACCCTTGTGAGCCATGGGACCAACATATCGGTGTTTAGTGGGTGTGTGGTAGAGGGCCCCCAGATACCCCTCTAGCCCGGTCTGGCTCCTGTCAAGGAGAAAGGCTGGGTTAAGGGGCGAACCATGTATCCAGTGGTTAACAGCCACTAATTGCGACGCCCAATAATAGAGGCGGAGGTTGGGCAGAGCAATGCCTCCGTCGTACCAGCCTTGAAAGAGCTTACACAGGGCAATCCGAGCGGTCCCTCCATCCCACAATAGGAGACGGAGCTCGCCTTCCACTGTTCGAAAATAGGAGTCCGGGATCAAGAAGGGACAGTTTTGCAAAGCATATAGAAAGCGCGGAAGAGCTAGCATTTTGAAGAGCGCCGCCCTGCCTAGAAGGGAGAGCGGGAGGGAGCACCAGTGGGCGACGTCGCTACGAAGCCTGCGCAAGGGTCCCAATAAGTTACGGTCGTGAAAGGTCTTCGCATCCGGTGTGACATAAATACTGAGGTATTGGAAGCCATCAGTAGCAATCGCGATGGAGAACCCTCGGGGCAGCCGGGGAGGGGGGCCGTGCAACATGTAAAGCGTAGATTTAGTCCAATTGATCGAATAGCCCTAGTATTTCCCAAAATTGGTGAGGACATGAAACAAACTGTTAATGGAGGACCGGGGGGAAGAGACATAAAAGAGGATATCGTCGGCATAAAGGCAGATCTTGTCTGTCACATCTTCCTTCCATTGGAGACCCCTGATCGAGACATCAGTTCGGATCCAGTGGGCGAGGGGCTCAAGGGTAAGGGCGAAGAGTAGCGGGGACAGGGGACAGCCCTGTCTGGTACCCCGGTGGAGGCGAAACCGCCGGGATGTGTGGTCGTTGACCCTGACTTGGGCAAAGAGGTCGTATATAGCAGTGTCACCCAGCCAATGAATTGCGGTCCAAAACAAAAATGGGCCAGAACGCCAGAACCTCGAAGAGGTAAGGCCACTCGTTCGAATCAAACGCCATCGTAGCGTCAAGAGATAGGATAGCTGCATCCTGCTGGATAGTGGACTGGCGGCTCATGACATTGTGGACCCTTCGCAGATTCAGAGCCGTATTGCGGCCCGGAAGGAAACCGGATTGGTCATCATGTATAAGGGAGGGGAGGACGAGAAGAAGACGGTTGGCCAGCAGTTTAGCCAGGACCTTTGCCTCTGCACTGATCAGGGAGATTGGCCGATACGAGCCGCAATCAGTGGGTGGTTTATTCGGCTTGAGGATTACCGCAATAGAGGCCAGCCGCTGGGCAAGCGGGAGTATACCGTCATCACGGCTTTGTATAAACATATTGCGTAAATGAGGGACAATCTCTCTGGCCATACCCTTGAGGAATTCAATAGGGACTCCATCCGGGCCCAAAGCTTTCCCAGAGTTGACAGCGAAAAGTGCTGTAGTCAGCTCGTCCACCGTGATGTCAGCGTCCAGGGTCGCCCGATCAGTGTCTGAGATGACAGGGAGGTGCATTTCCTCCAGGAGTTGCCTAGATTCCTCAGGTGCATACCATGAACAAGCGGTGTACACGCGCTCCAAATGGTCAGCAAAGGCCTCCGCAATATCTTGTGTGTCCACAACTGTGGAGCCGTTCGGTCTAAGGATGGAGGGAACCCATCGGTATCCTTGGTCTCGCCGCTCCAACCACACAAGCATTTTGCCTGCAGCGTCTCCGAATTCATACACACAGTGGGGTGTGTGGAGCAAACGGGCCTGTGCTTTCTCCTGAGTCAGCGCTTTGTACACCAATTGCTGAGTGCGGAGGCGGTGAGCAGTGTCGTCGGAGGGGGCGGTGTTGTGTACTGTTTCGAGGTGGATAAGGTCTTTTTCTGCCTGGAGGATCCGTTCTCTATGGGCACGCAAATAGCCCGTTTTTAGTGTCAATGCCTCACCCTTGAGGACCGCCAGATACGCCTCCCAGAGCGTTACCGTCGAAGCAACCGAGCCGGCGTTTTCAGTGAAGTAATATTCAGTGCGTTTGAGGAGGTCGTCTTTGATATCAGGGATTTGCATGAGCCAGGGGCTAATAACAATAGGGCCGCTCGTGAATGGACGATGATAGGTCAAGTCCACGCTGAGGGGTGAGTGATCAGAAATGCCTCGCGGAAGGACCGACGGGCGAACGAAGTAGCGGAGGTCAGCAGTGGGGCAGAATAAATAGTCAATGCAGGACATGCTTTTATGCGCGTTCGAGTAGTGTGTGAAATATGACGTGGTCGGATAATGGTGGCGCCAGATGTCTTCTAGCCCCATGGCGTGCGTAAAGTCAGAGAGGTCGGAGCGCGACCGATGAGAGCTGCGCTTGGGACTATGATCTAAGTTATCGCACATCATGCTGTTAAAGTCTCCGCCGATCAGAAGTGTACCAACAGGGAGGCCCAACATGTGAGCGCCCAGCTCCTTAAGGGAGTCTTGGACTGATGCCGGTGGAATGTACACTGAGAGTATGTTTAGTGGGCAGCCCTCCCAGGAGGCCTCAACAAGTGCAAAGCGACCTAAGGGGTCAGCCCATGTCTTGGAGGGAATAAATGCGAGATTCTTTTTGACCAGGATCCCGGTGCCGCGGGACCCAGAGGTGAAACCGGCGTGAACCAATAGTGTATAGCCGCTGCGTTGAAGAGCTCGACAAGAGTTACCCACCAGGTGCGTTTCCTGTAACAGGGGAGTGACGCCGGAGGTATTGGAGGACCACACTTCTCTTAATTTTGTGTCCCAGGCCATTTACATTCCAAGACAGGATCGTGAGGGTTCTAGAGAGAGGATGCGTCATGGTGATAAACTAAGTGGAGTATGTGGAAGGAGAAGTGGAAGTAAGGCCGGCCAATGCGCCAGGACAGCAGATTAGAACAACAAACTGGAACAGGAAGCCCATCAAGCTCTAGGGGACCAGGCAAATTCTGGGGTGAACAGCTTGGCAGCAGAGGACCCACAGTGGGCCGCGAGCTATAGGCAATGTGACAAGAAAAGACTCCACGTGAAAGCAAAAAAATAAACAAAAAGAACAATGCAATGACAACAGAATAGACCCACATTTCCCCACCCCCATTCCAGCCCCCCTCCTTGCTCCCCTGCCCCCGGACTTCAAACTATCCACACCCCAACTAGGCAGAGTGCCTGTCGCCCTCCCAATCATGGTAGGGGTACCCGGTGAGCCGGTGCCGCCCCCCCGCCTGTCACTAGCTGTGAAGTGACCAACATGCATATGAATACGTAAAATATAAAACAGATCCCAGTGCTATAACCTCATGGTAGAAAGAGTACCTGGTAGGCAGTCAATGTGGCCCCGGCTGGAACCGAGGGGTGCACCATCTGAAATCAGGAACGAACAAGTCGTGGAGATCCGCTATACAGAGCTGACCTCACAAACAGCTCCCAATAAGAGGAGCAGATCCGCAGAGCAGTAGCCAAAGTCGGTGAATGAAAAACTTCTAACAGCAAAGGGTCCTCATTCACCTACGGGGTCGAGGCCTGTAAAGAGTTCCTGACTGCCCGGCAGTTGATCATCTTGCGGGTGTTCGTCCTGGCCGTCACGGGCGTTGCGGTTTCTCGGAGATCTCTCAGCCCGGCGCCAGCCCTAAAGCCAGTCCCACACCTCATCCGGCGACATGAAGAACCAAGCCTTGCCATCATGTTCTACGCGCAATTTCGCTGGGAAGAGCATTGAATATTTGATCTGTTTTTCGCGTGGGGCTTTCTAGACCTCCAGGAAGCTGCGTCTCCTGGCCTGTACCTTCATGGTGAAGTCTGGGAACAGTGTAACGCGAGCATTGTCAAGGAGGAGAGGTGATCCCGCCCGGGCAGCCTGGAGGATGGCGTCGCGGTCCCGGAAGTTGAAGACCCTCGCGATGATAGGTCGGGGGGGAGCCCCCGGCTTGGGTTTACCTCCCGCGACCCTGTGTGCCCGCTCAATTGAAAAGTAGCCTGAGAGTTGTTTCGGCTGGAAATGGGTCGTAATCAGTTTTTCCACAAAGAGATCCGCAGCCGGCTCCTCGATGCGCTCCGGAATGCCCAATAGGCGAAGGTTGTTGCGTCGAGCCCTTCCTTCATAGTCGTCCAGGAGGTCGCTCATTTGTTTTTGCTGCTGCTGGAGCTGTGCCACCTGTTGCTGGAAGTAGAGGTGTCATCAATAAGAGCTGCAGTTTTAACTTCTACGTCCTTGACTTTGGAGTCCATTTTCTTCAGGTCCGCCCGCATCAGCGTCACCTCAATATTGACTGAGTCTATCCGCGTCTCTAGGGAGGATCTCACCCCAGCTATCGCCTGCATGATGTCCTCTAGGCTAGGGGTCTTCGCTCCCGACGAGGGGGATGCAAGGTTCGGGGTATCAGGGGAGGCCATAGTCTTTTTTCCCCTCTAGCGCCCCAGGAGTTCTTATTAAGCTGTCTCTGGCTGGAGGGCCTGGCCACTTTGTTCGACGCCATGAGTAACAGCGTTGTGAGGGTGGAGGCATGCAAGGCTCAAAGGGAAGTGAAATGTGATAGCAGAAGCGGCCTATGTCGTTGGAACAGGCAGTACAAACTCGTCAGGACCAACCAATCCCAGTCGGCAGAGCAGCGCTCAGGGGACAGCAAGTAGTGGAGGACACAGTGTGCGTTGGCAAATCTTGGGAATCAGGAGTTTCTCAGAGGCGCAAGGGTCGTATGTGAGGTCTGGGTGAGCAACAGGACGTACTGCGACTCAACGATGGCCCAGGATCGCCACATCCAAGACAGGTCCGGCAGCAGAAGGGCGGATCCGACGCCAGCGAGGGCAGCGGCGGACTCTCGAGGTGCACAGGAGGGCTAGGCCGTGGCCAGGGCTCCGGATGGAAGAGTAGCGGCAGGGATCACTCTGCAGGCGAGAGTCAGTACTTGAACCACGCAGGCGCTGCAGCGGCGTCAATGCTGCCCACATCCACAGCGCCGCCCCTGTATCCAGCGCAAGACCGGTGACAGATTAGGCCTCAAGGCAGTAGTGTTCGGGCCTCTTCTTCCGGTGAAGGTGGGCCGCAGCGGGACGAAGTGGCGAAGTTCCGGGGGCCCGTTAGCAAGGGACAGAGAATGAAAGCGGCTCAATGTTGTCTCTGCTGTTAGCCCCCCGGGCACGCTGCAGTGAAGTCGTGGCTGAGGTGGGAAGTGGGCGGGGGAAGCCACTGAGCGCCGGCCGTCACGGGCCCAGAAGCCAAGGAGTTGTGTGGGAGGTCTAAGGCAATATAGGCAGAGGCTGCTGAGTGGGCGAGATCTGATCTGGGACGGTACGTGGCCGCCGCAGCAGCGCCAGAGCGTCCTGCAGATACAGCGCAGTCCCGGCAGCCAACGTACCTCTAAAGAAGAATCGGGCCTTCCGGACATGACGATCCGGCCTCCGCTGCAGATGGGGGTGGACCGCAACGGACCGAAGTCGAGTCGGTCTGAAGTCCGTCGGCCAGGAGAGAAGATCAGCGTGGCTCAGCCCCAGCTCCACAGTCGGACGGCCTCCACAGGTCTATTGCGGCAGAGTAATGGCGAAAAAGGAGTGAGTGGGAAGAGTCTGTGGGTGTGGGCAACCACAGGCCCAAAAGCCGGGGTGTCGCGTGGGCGGCACTCCGACAGCGAAGCGGCCGGACACAGTTCCTCCAGGGCAGCACAGCTTGTGCAGAGAGCAACTTTTGGCAGTCAGGGAAGTCACCCGCTGGGCTCCGGTGCGGCGCAGCAGGGTCCGCCACTCGATCCCGGTCCCGGACAACGCAGTACCAGCAGGGATAGTCAGTAGCGGGGTCCGAGCTCCGAAGTAGGCGCCATCTTGTAGGCCACGGGACCTCCGCTTCCCAAGACGTGTTCTCCCTGCACAGAACAGGAACCGGGGCCACACCAGTACCAAGGCAGGCACCGGGGTCTTCTAGACGGCTCCGCCGATGTTTAGGGGGAGCACAGGTCGTAAAACGGATAGTTGTAGGCGGATGAGCAGGCGGGGATCGGGAGTCGCGTTAGCGAGCGACCATTCCCGTTGGCTGCTAGCCACTCCCCCTCCCTCTTCTGGTTTTGACCATCTTTGATAGCTACCCAGCGAAAAATGGATCAAATTGAACCTGAATTTAATCAATAGAAATCTATGCAGGAGTTTAGTTACAATCATGAGATATGGCTCAAGTGAGGGGGAATTTGTTAACATGTAATGTGCTCTTACTGAGGGTTTTGTCAATTCCTGCTCCTCAGGAGCCAATCTTGCCCTCTCCATGAAATGTGTTTTGATCCAATTAACGTCCTCCTGCTTGATACTAGACGGTAATAAGAAGAGTTCTGGGTGGCCTAGCTGGGCAAAAGTGTTTCATAAATATTCCGGCCAAGGTATTTTCTTAACATGATCCAGTGACATGAAATCAGACAAAATTGCATGATTTAGCGTTAGCTCAGAGTTGAGCCAGGTCTTTAACCAAAATATTAGCGGTGCCAAATTGAGCTTGATGGTTACGTAGTCTAGACCAACCTCACAGTGAATTGAAAAGGTTGGTGTCGACTGCGGGACAGACAAAAGATATCTCAAAAATCTATTCTCCGCTCTCTGGATCGATTCAATATATGTATGGCTCCATAGAGGTGAGCCGTACACTGCAATTGGAATAAATTTAGTATTGTAGACTTTTAAGAGGGCCTCCATGGGCCTCGCCCCTAACTTTTTTGAAAACCCCATGAGGGCAGACGTTGATCTAGCGATGGATATGCCCTAGGCCTTCACTTGGGGGCCCCACGTACCCCTCTCATCGAAATAACCCCCTGGTAAGGGAACACAGCAACCCTAGAAACCACGTCCCCCTTGCAAATAAAAGATTTGATTTTACGCTTATTCCTGTGATGGCCAACCGCCATTGTGTGAGATTTTTTGGCATTTACTTTTAGGTCCAGTTGGTCCATAAAAGCGCCAAATGAGTCCAACAGACGCTGGAGGCCCACCCCAGTGCAAGGTATTAGGACTGCATCGTCCGCGTATAGGAGTGCCGGTATTCTTGCTCCTCCTACACGCAGGATATCCCCCTCCACTGACTCTAGATGTTTACCCAAGCCATTAATGTAGATGGTAAAGAGGAGGGGGGCCAAGATGCAGCCCTGGCGCACTCCTCGCACAGATTTGAAGCGGCTCGTGCACCTCCCCTTGTTGGTGACCCTAACTGTAGCGAACAGTTCCTGGTGGAGGGACGCCATAAAGTTTACCAGCGACTTGTCTATCCCAATCTCCAAAAGAATTTTCCATAATTTTGCCCTGTTCACTAAATCGAAAGCCAAGGAGAGGTCCATAAACGCCAAAAATAATGTCCCCTCCTTGGCTACCGTGTATTTAGCGATTAACATATGCAGGTTAGAACACTGTTCTACGGTGCCCCTCTTGCCTTTAAAGCCATATTGAATGTTTGATAATCCCCCAATATTCTCGATGTTATCCCTTAGTTTGAATAGTAAGACTCTGCCTAGTATCTTAATCGCAGAGTCTAGGAGGGAAATGGGTCTATAACACCCCGGGTCATCTCGCTGCCCTTTTTTGAAGATTGGCACAATAATTGATGTGGCCCAGGTAGTGGGGATGGTATCGCCATTTGCAGCCGAGAAAACATTTGTTAGTACCTTGGCCCAAAGCTTAGGGGAAAGTCTATAAAAATCAGCCAGAACACCATCCGGCCCCGGGGCCTTGTTCTTAGAGGTCTTCAAGTTGGCTCTCTCCACTTCCCCTTGAGTAAAAGTTAAAGGGGCAGACCCTAGTGCAACACTCGGGCAACCTTGTGCTCCAGAATCAGTGTCGCCATACATATTTCTAAAATGTCGGAGCCATAGGTCATCGGGGATGACACAGTCCGTGTCCAAGTTATCTGAGTCTGAGAAAAATGGCTGATTTATTATTGACCAGAACTGGGTGCTATTGTGCAGTACGTCGATAGAGAGTACATTTTCCCAGGCTGTGTTTTTTATATTATTCTTTCTTCTTTTAGTTGTTGCCCTGTACTCTTTCCTTAAAATGGCAACGGCTACTTTATCTCTCGGGCTAGTTTTTAGTGCTTGCAATAATGCCCTATGGGCTCTTGAGCAGCTGGAGTCAAACCATCTGCGATGTTTGATTCCGCCCCAGGCTGATTTAACTGTCAGCGCCTTAGAGATTTGTGCGCACATAGTTTCAAAGGCCCCCATGATCTCCCGGTTTGTAGAATTATTATCCTGGCAAATCAGCATATCCCTCTCAATTTTGGGGAGTAGTTCTTCAATAAAATTTTTGGGGATAACCTTGGTCAATTTTAGCGTTCTCCCTTGATCAACGGGGCGTGTGGCTGGTCCTGATTGTGCAAGACAGGACCTGATGCCCTTTGAGTCTCCCCAATACATCTCAAGTAGCACCGGATTGTGATCACTGTATATTAATGCAATAACTCTATAGGACGCGACCCTGTGTAAAATGCCTGGGGTCAGGAAGATGTAATCTATTATGGACCCAGGGTCAGTACCTTTATATGTATTTAATTTTGCCCCCCCATCGGTATTAGCTGGTTCAAAAAGGTTATGATTAGCCAGCATTTCCTCAAGAGCCTCTCCTGCCTTTGTATGCTCAAAGTGAGGGGTCATCGCACATGTTGGGCCCTCCACTTCTCCAGTATTACATGGGTCCTGGCAGGGATGAATATTAAAATCGCCCATTAAGAAGAGCTCATAGACAATGTGAGTGTTTTGACTGAGTTTTGATAAAAAAAATCCCAAGACAATGATGTGTTCATTTCCGTTGTCCCTATCCCACGAATTATAAAAATTAATAAAAATGTTTTTGCAACTTGGGGATACTACCCATTCCACAATTAGGAGGTTCGGTGAACATACTTTAACCAAGGTCAGGGACCCCTTAAGTTTTAATGATAAAAGAGTAATAAGGCCCCCCTTGGCCCTACCAACAGAGCTTGGGGCAGCCGGGGAAACAAAACTAATGAAACCATCCAACCAAAAACTGGGGGAAATGTCCCAGGATTCCTGAATAGCGATGATCTCGTGACTAGTAACAAATTCAACCCAGGCCACATCTGCCCTCTTGGCTCTGATTCCGGCTACGTTCCAGCTAATGATTTTACAAACTGCTGGTGCATAAGGGCAGATAACCCTAGGGGTGGCAGGTGTGAGCATGACTGACTGTCAATCCAGTTCCTCTATATCTTAAAGAGGGGCAAAACAATTACTCAAGACTTGTCCCTCGCCTCTGGATAATATGGATGTTGTCGTAGGAGAAGGTACCAACCAGGGTCCCAGCCCAACAAATAAGGTAAATGTATGTGTATGCCTAATCCCTCTGTCCCTTCCCACAACTAGACTCAAACTCCTCCTGGCTGTGTTGGCAGAATAAGCCCCTGAATGGATTGCTGGGGGCGGGTAGAAAAAACCCAAAGGAACTGGTCTCAAGGTGCCCGAATCTATAATCTTCGAGCCATCCCAGAACAGTCTGTCTGCCAGGTCATAACAATTGAAATTTATTACCACACACTCCCCCTGGACTGTTTTTGGGCGCTTCCCAATCCAGCCCACCCTTCTAGCCATGATAATCCTATTAGAGATATTTGACCTGCCACTGGAAAAATCGTTACACCAAGATCTGGCCCTAGTTAAGAGTTTCCGGTGTGGATTCACCTTGGCCTTCATTAAGTGGGGGCACACCAATGAATATAGCAACAAATGGAGCTGCCTCAGGGGGCAAGTCTAAATTCATTTGGCAACCTCTTGCCTGCCTACTTTTGGCAATACTGGAGCGCTGAAGAGAACTACCCGGGCAGTTTAAATTTAAAGGTGCTACCTCTATGTTAGAGGGGGCTGTATTTGGATTCCGGGGCCCATTTTTAACTGCGGCCTCCTCTTTATCGCACCGCAACGAAACAGATTTTTCAATAGCCTCGCTAGGGTTTGTGCCCGAGAATCTAGGCCCGCTCTCAATAAGGACGGGGCTAGTGTATGGTCATTGACAATTTTATCAATAAGTGAGCATTTCTTTAACAAACCAGTAAGACAGGTATTTAAGGTTTCCACAATGTCTTTGGCGATGCCCACTAACAAGGGCTCAATACGATTAACAAATAAGGCTTCAAGCTGAACGCCCAGGTTATCAACAATCACTTGTTTAGCAAAAGATGTATTTTTCTCCGTTTTCTAGAGGTTTGCTTCAAACCTGGGCAGGTCCCTTGAATGTTCTGGTCCAGAATGTTGCCAATAAGGGGATCAGGCATTTGTGCCACAGACGAAATAGGTTTAACCACAGTCACCTCCGGTTCCAAGGGAATGTGCGGTGTATGTATATGTGCAATGTCAGCAGAGTCCGGACCATGTGTTATGGACTGGGAAACCAGACCCAGCTCCTGTTCGGCACTCGCAATTTCTTTAGTAAGTGCTCCCACAGCTGAAGACAAATATGAAATGATGGCCTCTGAGTGTCTTGGGACCTTCGCATTTTTCCCCCACTCCTCTGCATGGTGTGTTTTCTTGCGCTTACTCATGTTTCAGACGATGTCAAGGGGGTGGCCCAGCCCTGCCTCCTCCTGCCCCGGACGGCCACAGACGGCCCACCCTTTGCCCGGGCTTAGCCCGGTGCCGCCCGCGCGCGCCCACGACGTGGGGGCTCTCGCTGGTCTAAGAGCACCTCTGGGGGTGGCACAGGGCGTGCGCCACTTCCTGTTGCGAGGGCCGCTGGGGGATGTAGTCCCAGGTCCGCCGCGCTGCGGTGTCCAGTGGCTGCGGCGGCAGGCAGCAGGAAAGCAGGAAAGCTGGTGAAGACAGCGGGAATGGCGGGAACGGCGCGGGAAAGCTGCGGTGTTCCTCTGCACCCTCCGCAACTCCCAGGTCAGTGTCAGTGTCCCCCGCTCCCCTGGGGCTCTCGCTGGTCTAGGAGCACCTCCGGGGGCGGGACAGGGTGTGCGCGACTTCCTGTTGCAAGGGCCGCTGGCGGATGTAGTCCCAGGTCCGCTGCGCCGCGGTGTCCAGTGGCTGCGGTGGCAGGCGGCAGGAAGGCAGGAAGGCTGGCGAAGACACCGGGAACGGCGCGGGAAAGCTGTGGTGTTCCTCGGCACCCTACGCAACACCCAGGTCAGTGTCAGTGTGTCCCCCGCTTCTCCGGGGCTCTCGCTGGTCTAAGAGCACCTCCAAGACCAAATATATGGTGTTTGGGAAAGTACAGGGTGGCCTTCGGGAGATCAAGATTACACCCGAGCCCCTGGAGCAGGTAAAAAACGTTGATTATCTAGGCATAGGTTTGAGTGAGTCACTCAATTGGGAATACCAACAAGAGTACCTAATCCTAAATCTATACTAAGATTTCATGAACAATCTTATACTCAACTCCTATCCCCAGCACTGAAAATCTAAGGTGCAAAAGCCCAAAGTGGAGCCTTGCACGTAGCTGAGATTTGTGGCTACACCACCGTCAATAAGTTAACGACTTGCGAAAACATTTTTGTTCGATACCTTATTTCGGTACCGATTACAACTCCCCCATTCCCCTTTTCTGTGATCTTGGGTTGAAGAGGATTGGGGATTTGGTTGCTCCGAAACCCTTAACCTACAGGTTGTGCCTATGGATAGCCTCCAGCTTACTGATTGTCGAAATTCTTTACGGGAGGTTATGATGATTAATGGTGCAAAAAGCTTACCATGGTTTAAACATATTGCAGACTGGTGAAAGTCATTGAGTATGAAGGACCTGTGGGAAAATCCGGATAGGGCTACAAGAGATACTTTATTGAGCTTAAAAGCCAGATATTGGGAGGTGGTGGGCAAAAACTTTACTAACAATTTGACCAGTTGTTAGTTAACATCCACATTTTTAGCTGTAAAGTCATGCACACAATTTGAACCCTTTCTTGACCGAATCTCTCCCCCTCTTGCAAAAAGCTTATATGTGAGATTCCGATACAGCAATCTGCTCCTAACATTTCCTGGCAAGGAGGTGGTTGGTCTAGTACTGGATTTATGTCCTGCCTGAACTACTGTCAGAGAAACTGAAGAACACGTTTTGTTTTTCTGCCTTGGATACCAACAGATACGCAGGAGGTGGATAAGACCAATTTGCCTCAATTTAGGAGCTAGGCAGTATCAGATTGCGCACAGAATTTTAAAATCAGATGTATCTGAACCAATAGTTTTTTCTGTCAGTCGCTTTTTATTTGCCTTCTGGATAATCAGACAGAAGCTTTTATTATCAATTGCACCGTATTATTAATTGTCTTGCACCTTACGTATTGTGTACTTTAGGAACGCTCCCCTTATTTCCTTGGGCACAAGTAAGCTGCATGCTTCTTGGCAGGAAGCATGCCCCACAGCTATCTCTTAATGTATTCTGCTGTATGCTTGGCTGTCCATTTCTATTGCCCCTTTTTAATTAGATACTTGAAAATGTATTTGTTTTTATATTTTTAAATTGTGAATTGACATTGTTTTTATCTTTTGTATACTTTGATGGTTTTGTACAAACAAATCGAATAAAGTTATTTGACTATTAAAAAAGAGTGTCAATGTTAGTATGTAACTTAGCGGGTGCACAATTTGCCCTTGATTATGGCTTGCTCATCCAGGAATGGAGCATCATGTGAAATGTATTCATGACTAACGTCAACGGGTGCAGAAAATAATATTTGCCTCAGTGATCAGCCAGTGGCCTCTGCCACAAATTGTGGAAAAAACCGAGGTTAAGGAAAATGTGCTGTATTTTTTTTTTAAAGATGGATTTTATTTAAAATGCGATCACATACACGGTCAGCTGACCCCAGTAGACGACCATCCCTAAGATTATGTCTAAACTTAGTGAGCCACACTTTATGGACTATCTCATAAATAAATAAAAATATTGATAATGGAGGTCGGATTTTGACCTCTTATGTTTCAGAATTTTGTACACCGACCTACCAGTACATACATTAGTTCACAAAATTCCTTTCCATTTGCTAAAACTTGTTGCGCAATTTGTGACCACTTTTTATAAATGGAAATTTGTGCATTTGGCTCTGAGTTCTTTTAGCAAAAATGTAATGCAAAGACATTTTCCAACATATTTCAAAGCCCATGCATTCATATTTTTTTGTGGTTTGATTTTTTTTTGTGGTTTTCCAATCACTCCCCTTTTCACTCTTGCATCATTAATAATGCATGCTTTGTTGCACAGATGCACCTGTATTGCATTTCTAAATCAGGGTTGGCCTTCTTCATGTTACATAGCTAGGCTCTGTTAAACATAATAATAAACACAAATGGTATTGAACTCAGTGGCAGCCGCTAGGATCCATAAGTGGTGGGGCAGTGGGAGGGAAGAGGTTGAAAATAAAAAACATGAAAGATCACGTACCTGTGTACGGCTGCCGCCTCTCCTCTGCCCTCTACTGCTCCTAACTCCTGGCAGCTCACAGTGTCCCAGACTCTGCTAAGCCAATCACGACTCTGCTGAATTAGCATCAGTGATGTCATTTGAGATGTCATCAGTGATGTCATCAGTGATGTCACTGACCATGTCATGAATGATGTAATATGTGACATGATCAGCAGTGGATTGCGGGTGCGCGATATATAGTTAGTACAACTAACTATATATGCGAATTTCAATGGTTTTGTGTGAGTAAAATAAGGTTTTGTAAATGCTAATTCCTAACTATATATGGTCTATAACCTATGGTTTTTTCAGTGAATTTTCAAGGTTTTGTAAATGCTAATTCCTAACTATATATGGTCTATAACCTATGGTTTTTTCAGTGAATTTCAATGGTTTTTTAATAGCAAATATCAAAAGCTTTAAAATGTATTCTTCTTTAATTCGAAAAATATATTTTATATGTTTTTAATACAATTTTTTTATGTATTTTTCTTTTTATTATTTTTTTTTGTTTCGCTCCCAGTCCGCGAACCGGGTAGCTTCCCGTTAGCTCAATTTGGTGCCGCGACCCGGTCCGCGAACCGGTAAACGTTCCGTTTGCGCAACTGCCGCGTTAGAAAACAACATCGTGACGTGTCGCGTAATCGCGACGTATGGCGTTCTCGCGTAATGCGTCTTATGACGCGCCACGTTAGCGCACCCGGAAGTGCTCCGGAGCGCGAACCGAGGCGCGAAGCGCAGCGCCCCGGAAGCGATCCGGGGCGCGGCGCGCAGCGCGTAACGTAAGCGTAACAGGTCATGTAACTTGTTATCAAAACTTTTCATTGGTTCATTTCACTTTTGGTTTCCTAATGATGTAAGGCTAGGTCATGTGACCTAAAAATAACACTTTTCATTGGTTTAGAACTATTTTTTTTCCCAAATGATGAAAACCCCTCCTTGTTTCCTCACTCTGATTTTCAACTTTGTGAGAGGAAGACCTTTTTTGATTACTTAGAAATGGCAAGTCTTGTAGCTGCAGCTGGTGCACCCCCACCACCACCACCACCTCCTAGGAAGAGAGGACCACCTCCTCAGATTATCATTCAGCAAGAGGAGGAAGAAGAGGAAGAAGAGGAAGAGACGCAAGGGGAGAGGCAGTTTTTGCCTGAGGAGCCAAGAATTTCCCATATAAAGGAAGATTTCATATGGCAATTTTATTCATTTCCCCAGGGTCAAAAGAAAGTGAATGCCCACTATGTAACTTGCCTTATCTGCAAGAAAGATCTGTCCAGAGGGACAGATAAAAAATATAGCTATGGCAAATACACCATGCATCGCCATATGCAGAGGTGGCACCCTAATAATTATAGTGCTGCACAAGTACGTGACCTGCAGGATAACCCCCCTCCTGTGGCCAGAACATCAAATGTAGAGGCAGTGACGGGACCAGAGGCGAGGGAGACGGTCCCAAATATACAGATGAAGTTTGGGAGTATCAAACAAGTCTGCGTTTATTGCGGCCAATTGATTTGCTACAGAGAAAGTAGCCATCAACAGAGCTATCGACAATCATGATTGTCCAAAACGCCCCAGAAAATAAATTATCTTTTTTTTTTTTGCTCCTGTTGAGCCCTTTATAATGAATCATTTTCGTTTGTCCCCCCCCAAAAAAACCAAAAAAATATAAAATCGTTCAAAAAATACAAAAAAAGTAAAAAAATGTTCAGAAAAAAAATAAAAAAAATATAAAACAACAAAAATAATTAAAAAAAAGTTCTTTTCAGAACTACCTCCCCTTTATAAAAAATTGCTAGAATGTTTAGCACTCTGGCAACCTCTATTTCTTTTGATTCGCTTCCCGGTTCGCGCGCCGGTACGCGAACCGGAAACGAAACAATTTTTTTTTTTTTTTTAAAAAGAAGAGTAAGTATAAGGGAAGGAAACAGAGAGTAATGTTGAAAGAAAGACAGCTAGAGGGAGTAACACAGAGATACTGTTTAATAGATCTATTTACCGAAGAAAAGATGGAAGAGGGTATAATTGTGAAAAACAAAATAGATAAGGAAGTGAAAGAAAAAAAGGAGAGTAGAAGAATAATAAACAAGAGTTTCTTAGAGAATGTGAGTGAATGTTCAAAATAAGAAGAAAAATAGTAAAGGATGTGGAATGAGAGGTAGGGATAGAACCGGACTAAAAGAACAATCCTGAGGGAAAGTGTTAAGAAAACAGTGAGCAAAAGTAAATAGGAATAAAACAAGATGTATGATAGTGTATAAGGTTAAAACATGTGGAATAACAGAGAGAAAAAACAGAAAGCAGAAAAGAAGAAGTGACAGAAAAGGAATGATTGAAACAGCAAGGAAATGTAAATAACATAGGGGCATATTATCAACACAGGCGATAAAATTATCGCTGCTTTTATCGGCAGAAATCTGCCGCTAAAGCCGCTTTTGCGGCAGTTTTCTGCCGATAAAAGCAGCGATAATTTTATCGCCTGTGTTGATAATATGCCCCTTAGTGTGCTTGAACTACAGGGAGAAAGCATAATGAACAAGTAGTGAAAGAGTGATCAGTCAGAGACAGTGAGAGTAATAGAGACGAAGTGAGTGAACAGGAGTGAGGAACTATGAGAACAGAGGGATTGAGAAAAGGAGTGGAAGGAGTAGAGTAAGTAAGTAATAGAGAAAGGAATGAGGGAAGTAGCAAAGGCAGGAAACTGAGGGTTAAAGAAATGAAGCAGTGGAACTAATAGAAGTTAAATGTGACAGAAATGTAACGAAAAGAGTACAAAACATTTACCTTATAATTGTCGTTAACTTAGTCACTTGTTATTTTTATACTTTCAATCTGTGAAAGAAAGAACAAAAATTTGAAAAATATTAAAAAATGTATTGAAAAATTAGAAAAGACAAGGGAAAAGATTGACAATCAACCAATTTTACAAAGAAATAAAGTTAGAGATAAACATGCAGAAAAAAAGAGAAAGAAACGGTGATAGACAGTCAGAGACAAAAAGAAATTGAAATAGAGTAAATTACTAAGAGAAAAAAAAGAAGATACTTTCAGTGACAGAAAAGAAGGATAGAAGAGAAAACTAAATTGAAGTTGTGAAAGTTACTAAAAGAAAGTGAGTAAGGTAAACTATATAAGGAAAGGGTGAATAAGGAAAAGAGAGTGAGGGAGAGAGGACACAGAGGAAGTGAAGGAAAGAGTGTCAGATACAGACTGAGTGAGGCATCTACACAATGTGATTCATAATGTTAGGAAACACAGGTAATGTAATTGAAAAACGTTCAATTTTTTTTGCTCATTCCACAATCACATCACTTGTGTTTCCTTTGCTTACGTATCTCATTGTGCAGATGTAGTCTGGCATATGAAAGACTACGCAGAAGGTGACCACTGTATGCAACAACTTTGACACTTACAGAAGCCTCTGCTTCTCCATGCCCCCTACACAGTCCTAAATATATACATTTTAAACTAACAGTATCTTGTTGCAGATGAAGTGAGGCCTATCTTGCAACATGGTGCATCTTTTGCACTGCTGCTGTGTCACAAAAGTGACGCAACGGCAGCGCAAAAGAGGTGCACGGCCATCATAAAACTGCCCCTAACATTTTAAATGATTGTTTCAGGATGCCGATAAGGTGTGGCCTATCCAGAGATTTGTTTGAGGTGAGGTCTACTCAGAGTTTCAGATTACATTTAGGCTTGTTGAAGAGTACAGAGGCGATAATACATGTGCAAGCCTACCAACGAAGTGAGTCATGTCCACTGCACTCTTGAACAAAGGCCAGACCTCCTCTGTCTCCCTGGACAGGCCTAAACCTCATCTGCACAATGTGATTCGTAATGTTAGGAAACACAGGTGATATAATTGAAAAACGTGCAAATATTTTTGCTCATTTAACAATCACATCACCTGTATTTCCTCAGCTTAGGTATCTCATTGTACAGATGTAGTCTAGCATATCCAAGAGTACGCAGAAGGTGAGGACTGTATGCAACAGAGCAATGTACATTACTCACCTCCCTTGACACTTACAGAAGCCTCAGTTTCTCCATGCCTCCTACACAGTTCTAAATGTATATCATAAATACAAAAAGTACAGAATTAATTATACATGTTAAATGGTTTATTTTTGCTGTTCTCAGAATATATCAAATTTCACTAAAAACAGTGACTTGAAGGTATTCATCATATAACAGCGGGGAAAAAAAACACAATCAAAATGATTGTGTTTAAAAAACCCATATAACATAACCAATCAGAAATCAGAACTCCTCAAAAGTAACTTACTTTCCATGACGTCGAAGGATGTCCTATGAACAGCTTATACTCTGTTGTGCTGTTATTATTTTCAGCTCGCCACTTTCTGAAAGAAAAGCTCAATCGTTTTGACAAATATGTTAATTACAATAAATGACTTCTCGCTCTCTACCGCACTTCTCCTCAAGGCCAAATCGTGTAAGAGCCATTTATAACTCTTGGAATTCTTCTAAGCAAATCCCATCATTTTCTTTTTCCGCAACTTTCAGAAAGAAAACGTTCAAGATCACTTTCACAATCCTGTACTAGTAATATCTCACCCTTCTTGCTCACTCATGTTCCACATTTCCTATGACACTGATACTGCTTACTATGAAGCAGACTTACACTACCTCTATGACTACTACAATTATTTAATTCTCTACATCACTTTAAATCACAAAGCAATTTAAAAGAGTACATAAAATTATATCAACTGCTAGAATCATTATAGGCCAGTTACCTACCCTAAATTCTTTCTTCTGAAAACAGAAAGTAAGAATATTTTTAAATAAAAAGGCAACATTGTTTCATAGTGAAATGTGAATCATTTCCAGAACATCAGCTTTTTTTACATTTTCAATAAGCTGTGTAATAAGTGGATGTTGTCAAATGACCATCATGTCATATAATAGCTGCAGTTAGAAATGTTCTTCCTAAAATCAACGACTGTGTAGCCACAACATTTGTAATTAAAGTTGAAAACTTATTTTCATCAGGTTCATATAGTTGGAATTTTTAAATGACATTATAACCAAAAGTTTGTTCAAAATATGTCGACAGCATTGCAGACTTACATTACCTCTACTCCATGTTTTGATTGGCTGCTTGAATTAGCTTATTAAAACAAACAGTTTTTCTGAACTCATTCAAAGTGCAGTTATTTTTCCATGACGTCAAGTGTTATGGTAAGAACATCGTTTGCTTTGGGAAATACTCTGTTGTCCTTTAACTAATCCGTGCCCACCACTTTCTGTAAGAAAACCTTCTTTTTTTTCAGGTACTACTTAAAACTCAAAAATAACTTTTCACTCTGTACTACACTTATCCTCAAGGCCAAATAGTGTAGGAGCCATTAGAACCTCTTGAAATTCCTCAGAGCAAATCCCGAGATTCTTTCCCTAAAATTTTGGTTGTAAAAACACCAGGTAAGAATTTTTAAGGTCAAAAGGCAATTTTTTTTTAAAAGTTAAAACAGAATCATTGCAGAATGACCAGCCGTTTCTAGACTTCAAATAAGCTGTGGAATTTCCTGATGTTGTTGAAGGACCGTCATGATATATAATTGCTGCAGTTACAAAAGTCCTTCCTGATATTGACAACTGTGAAGCCACAACATTTTTAATTAAAGTTGTCAATTTTGTTCCATCAGGCCTACATCGTTGGAACATTAAAATGACATACTGGCCATATGTTCGTATAAATAATGTGGACAGCATTGCAGACTTACATTGACTACACTCCATGTTGTGATCGGCTGCTTTTACTAGCTTATTAAAGGACACTGATTTACTGTCTGGCAAAGTTAAATATATAAATCTTTCTGAGTCTACACTAGTAGTACTTGATACCCTACAGTTCTCGCAGTCATGCTGCCATTGATAAGAAAGGCCAAACAGATGATCTACATCTACACCTTCATCTTGCAATACATCAAGCATATACATTAAAAACTCCTGACAATCTTGCTGAATATTTTGAGAGAATTGCGTTTGACCTGAACATTTGTCTAACAGATTTCGAACTTCAGACACACTTTCTATTTTTGTTCTATCAGTGCTACATTTATCTAACACAGAATTCAACAAACTGCAAAATCTTTGATCCGAATTGACCACAATCTCTTCTTTTAAAGTTTCTAGAGAAAAGACAACATTAACCACTACATTAGCATAGCAGTTGACACCAGAACTATTTTCAAATTGAAAACCAACAACATCTTCAACAGAATCCATTTTTTTTCTGCTTATAATTTTGGGTTCATCAACTTTTCGTCTTTTTGCTACAACCTCCATACTATTGGTCACATTTCTTCGTTTCCGGCCTACCACACGTTTCTCAAACAAAGGATATTGAGGCAAATGTGGCGCATACTCTCTTCTTAACCTATTGTATTCCTTAACACAATCTAGATCCGCACAAATGTTTGTGACATCACACTCAATCAAGTACAATCCCGATAAAGTTCTGACTCGTGACAATGCCACATATGCCATACCCTCCTTGAACACAGAACTGCCAATATTCACCAATGCACTGTCTACACTTAAACCTTGCGATTTATGGATTGTCACCGCATATGCCAAGCAAACAGGAAACTGCTTACGGCGAACATATAAGTCTTTTACAAGCAAAAACCTAGCAGAGCAACGACCAATTAGCTGTACTTCCTCAATACCATCAAATTTAATTTTTAAAAATTCAATTCCATCTCTATTTCTGTATTTCTCAAAATCAACAACATTACCCATTGATCCATTTACCAGACCTCTTTCAACATGTAAATTCCTTCTTAAAATTATACGGCAATTTAAGCACACATTCAGAGTCTTTTCAAAACCAGCAGTTTTAGATATAGTCTTCTCTAATGAATCCAATTTTGATTTCAAATTCTCAGACAAAATAATTGTTGCTCCCATATGCTCTATTCTGTCAATAGCTTCCAGTTTCACAATCTCTTGGTATTCTAAATTCAACATTTTGTTGTTGAAGATGGCACATTCTGCAAGAGTTGGCATCAAACATATTCCAGATTTCTTCTCAGTAATTTTCCGAAAAATATTCTCTGGCAGAACGTCTTCTTCTGGATACAAATTTGATAGTAATCGTGCATGTAAAGCTTCTTTCCCATGCTCGGTCACTTTTCCGATTCTAACATCTTGTAGAATATTCTTATAATCTTCATCCTTCGCTTGACGCATATTTTCACGCAGTTCAGCATAATTGAAGTTTAACCATATATTAACGTTGCCAATGCTCCCTAGGCACTTCCTGGTATCTTCATGCGTGAGCATTTTGAACACAGGTTGTCCTTTCACTGGTGTCAGCTGCAGAAGATCACCGAAAACAATGATGTATTTGCCACCAAATAACACATCATACTCTGTTTTGAGAACTTCTTGCATTCTCAAATGCACAAAGGCAAGCATGACATTGGAAACCATACTTACTTCATCAATGATAAGAAGTTTCATCTTCTTCAGCACTCTGGAAACTTCACAACAAGCATCTCCAGATAACTTGTGGTATTGTAATTTGTTATCATGCTCCACTGGCAGCATCAGTAGACAATGCAAAGTAATACCTTTAATGTTATGTGCTGCCAGTCCAGTTGGTGCGGTGACAACACAAGACAGCGATGACTCAGTCCTTTTCTGCAAATAACATGAAATTGCTTTAATGAGGAAACTTTTTCCAGTTCCCGCTTCTCCACTCACGTACAGTCGGACAGGCTTCAACGACGTACATGAGCACTCTTTCTTCTCATGACTTAATCCATGATCAATTTGGTTGGTAACTTCGTCATATATTTTCCTCTGCTCAACGTTGAGTTGTCTTTCCAAGTCTTCTAAGTTAACCGCATCCTCCTGAGCATGTGCCATGGCTCTTTCCACTTCAATCATGGCAGTGGCAGCTTCATTTTCGATAACTGGTCCTCCTAGAGGATCCTGACTCAATGAAACAGAACTCTGACTGTCCTGAGAACTGTCTCTAGCAATCACGGCTGCAATCGTTGCTTCCTGCTCGATTTCCGCATTCAACATTTCTAGATATTTGGGAAAAACAGGACATTCTATGGTCTCCTTGGCGGCATTATAAGAATCTTCGTAACAGACGAAATCTCCAAGCAGTTCCTCTTCTGCACGCCAAGGCTTGAAAAGTTGCAAAACTGCTAAATAGAAAAACTCTTTTTTCTTTCAGGAGATTCGCCACTCAATTTTCGATGGTTTACCAAGTGGCATTTTCTTTGCTTGACCAGACATCCCTCAATTCCAATTACAGCATACACTCCGTTATCAATATCTTCTTTGATGTTCCTCTTGAATATGTAATGTTGTAGAACCTCATACAGACAAACATTCTCGAGGTGACTGCTTCTATTTGGATAATATGTATCCAGCATGTTGGTCTTCAAAATATCGGTACTGTTTGGCTCCTTTTCCGGCCAAATACTCAATTTCCCGCACAGGTTTCAGAACTCGATTACGCGTTGCAGCAAGACCAAGACTCGCCCAAATGATACTCCTAGATTTGGCATAGAGACTTGCTGAAGACAACCGGTCATAACATTCGTAAGCTCCGATTTCTCGATGCGACAACATCTTCAGACTGAAACTGTACAACTTCTTACTGAGGCTCTTTTCATGGGAAATGTCCTCCCACATATCCTTCAATTCTGTCTTTTCTTTTTTGGTGATGTAAGATGTCACATACCGAGCCACAGCCATACAGTTATCAGCCACAAACTGTATATCCATGTTAGCATTCCACATGGACAAAATCACTGGGTTGTAGTCGTTGATGTACTTGGACTCTTCGTTCCTTTTCAAATTGTATGTATTTTTGGGTGATTTCCTCATCACATTATGTCGCAGCGAAGACATCAAACTGTTCACTCTTCCTTTGGAAATCACCGGTCGTGGAAAGGCGAAATGACATTTTGTGTAGAACTTGTCCTTGTTTCTGAATTTACGACGACAGTACTTTCCACAACGATGGCTTTGGAAGCGTAAAACTTGTTCTCTTAGGCTTTTGTCTTCCTTTGTGTTTGGAACAGCACATGTAGAATACTGTTCTATAAAACTCATCACTAAGTCATCCGGATCTGTTCCAAATTTGGGTGCATCTTTGATCCATAGCAGCATATGTATATGAGGAGCACCTCTTGCTTGGTACTCCTTTCTCCAGAAGAAATCCAACACCTCTCCAAGAGGTGGATTTTTTTTGTTCATGATGAAAGACATCATAGCTTCAAATCTATGATTGAAGTACCTGCATACATTCACTGGATTCAAAGAGCACAGTTCTCCGGGTGTCTTGAATTCAATATTTTCAATGTTTCCATTTGCCTCTCGTAGAAATTCAAGTAAGTCTTCCCAGCCATACTCGGCACAGCTGAGAGTGAGGAACCATGTGGGAGTTCCTAAGTTCCTCAGCATACATTTTAAATCACCATGACGACAGTACCAGTACTCATTAGTACCACGCTGACACGCCATGAGATTAATCAGGTGAGAATCCAAAATACTGTCTTGCACATTGACTTTATCCATAAAGTCCCTTGCCGAGATATTTTGCATCTGTACACCACTTTTCAAGATGTGGTTCACTGCATATGAAAGTCCAGACAGATCGCTTTCAAACAGTAGATGAAACAAATAGGGAATGCATTGACGAAACCTAGGATCTTCTGCATACAATCGTAAAGTCCGGTATTCAGAAGCAGGAATTTGATCAGGTCGCTCATCATATCTTCCTCCTTGACCTGTTGGAAATAATTGTGGGAAACACCGAGCTTCCAAACTTTCCTCCCAAACACTAATGGGACTCCCTTTGTCTTGTTTCATTTGAAACAACTCAATAGCATTCCCCATGACTTCCTTGGAATGCAAAGGATGAACACTATAATGTTCATATATTTCTTCATTTTTAGAGGCTTCTACTTTCTCAATTTGACCAGCACACAAATCGCTATCCTCTTCTTCACTTACTTCCTCTTCTGCAACATATACATTCTTGTAGTACTTATTGTTTTTCTTCAAATACAATGTTGCCTTTTTGACTTTCCTAACATCCACTAAATCTTGCCAGATTTTCTTACTCTTTGTCGGAACCCCATTAACTAAGATAACCAGAGGTTCCTCTTCCACTTTCTCTACTCCAATTGTATTATTGTTTTTCTTCAAATCTAGAGGCAAATAAACAACTCTTCCCTTTAATCCTCTCTGTAAATCTGATGGAGGCAATTTCCCAGTCTTTGGCTCCATTCGTACAATAGCCTGAAAGGGATGGACACTTTGAATCAAAATAGATTCATAAGTATTTAAATCCTTCAATTCAGAAGGAATGTCAACCAATTCCAGATTATTATGAACCGCTCTAGCAGGCATCTGGTTTTGATTTAATTTGTTACAACAATAAGTACACACACGTTGATCTGATCCCAAATCAAAACAATTTTCTACCATCAAGTATGTTGCGAAATCCTTCCATTCACTATTATTTTCCCTTTCACTTTTTGCATATAAATCCACTAACTTAGTCTGATTCTTATAATAAGTGCGTCGACAACACACACAAGTGAAATTAGGCCTCTCACTTGATTTCACCTCAAACGTGGCAATTTCCTTCTGAAAATTATCTGTACTGGAAACCTGTACACTCTCTTCCACATTACCTTCTTCTTCTGGGTTAATTTCAACATTCTCCTCTTTACTTGTAAAGTAACAAAACTCAATTTCTGCACAAATATTCTTCACATCTACTTCTGAACCATGCAAAAGAGCAGTGCATAATTGTTTAAGCATAATTGCTGGACTCTTAGCATAATACAACATTCTAACTAATTTCCTCACTTTATTATGATGCACTGCTAACATCCTGAAATGATGAAAAACACTCTGGCATACTCTCCTGGAAAGACAAGCCAATGAATGACCATGCAAACCTATCACTTCTCTCACTCTGCAAGGATCTAATTCTTGCAACAACTTCATTTTCTGTTTCAAACTGTTCCTATTAAATGTCCGTACAAAATCACAAAGCAAATGGATGGAATCCTGTCGCACACTGCAAATACTACTACACTTCCAGGTATACACTGGTCCCTTAGGACGTTTTCCTAAAACCTCATTACCTAACATCTCTTCTACCTCTGTTGTCATAAGTTTTTCTTTTTCAACCGGACAACCATCTTTCACCTCATAAGCTCGACCACTGGTGTCAACTGCATGCACCAAATCATTATCCTGGAAATAACTCTCCTCATTAAAAAATGCCTCACAACTTGAACTATGCATCCATTCTCCTGAAAATACTTCACAAAAATTACATTGATTAACTGTTCTCTTCCATCTACTATTTGATTTGAAATCATAAATTGCCTTGTTTAGTTTCCTAATTCTATTGATTATCAAAATAAATAACTTTCGCTTAATTTCGAATGCCTGATCAATAATTTTCTCAATATTTTTCTTTCTTTTATAAAAAGCCACTTTCTGTTGACCTTTCTTAATATTTTTTAACAAATTGCCAATTATCCTGTTGCGGAACATTCGTCTACGAATGTCCCTAAACTGATTTTTCCTTCTACTACCATGCACAGAGTTATCTCCTGGTCTAGCAGTAACATTTTTGATTGGCCTTTCTTTTCCGTTTAAATTGGCTCTCTTTTTCTGGACTAAAACATGTTCTGTAGTAATATTTTTTTTCCTGAAAATATTTCTTAGGAATGATTTCGTTGTCTTACCCGGAGGTTTCTTGGTGACTTGACGAGTTTTTATTGTAGAGGACTGCTGCAAGCATGTAGTAAGCTGCTGTCTTTGACGTTTTGTAGCCTTTCGGCTTCTTTCTTTAGATGGCATATTGTAGTTTTGAAATGATCTGCAGTTGAATCTGTGGTAAAATATAATAAAAAATGTTATTAACCACTATTACCAAACAGTAAATCAATAACAGTCGTCAAAAAATGAACACACTACTTGTCAATTCTACATACAATAATTTTTAGTGCATTGGCAAATTTAGAACTCACAAATAGTAGCAAAGAAATAGAATGCTTCTACATTTGACCTGTGCTCTTTTATATGTGAATCTGAACTAATTTTATTAGCATATTTCACTATTTTATTAAAGACACTTCACACAAGCTGTTTTTGTAGTTGTTTTTAATTTTAAATGAATCGGTTTACATGGTTACTTTTCATTTCGAGTATCTTAAATTTATTTCTAAAAGTCTTTATAGGTTAATAGACTCGAGCAGGTCAGCTGCCCACCCTATGTCATACAATTCGGACAAATCGGCATCCTCATCATATTCTTCATCATCCACAGGATTTAAATCATCCAAGGGATCTACTTCCACTGACGTTTCAATGACAAGTTCAATGATAAGATCGAGATCAACAGATTGCTCATTATCACTCATGGTTGATGTTGTTATCTTTAAAAAAAGAGAACAACAATGAGATGTTGCAGACTAAGAGACAAATCTCAGAGACTATAATAGTAAAATTATTTAACAAGAGTAACATTTTGCAGATATTATTTAGCCATGTCCAGCGATGCTGAGGAGGTGAGGCCTATGTCCAAGTTTTCAGTGAACAGGACTCATCTCTTCTTAACCTTGGATAAGCCTCACCGACTCTGTGTCCCCTGCTCATACTTAAATGTAAAGGGGCAGATTTATATTAACTGGCGCATCCCCAGGGATGCACCAGTTAACGTGCGCCGCTGCTCTGCCACCCATGGTGTGCCGCATTTACAATGCGGAGCACCATGGGGCAAAAACAGCACAGATGCGTCACCTACTCAGGGTTACAGATGAAATGTAAGTTGTTAAAGAGTACAGAGGAGATAATACATGTGCAGGCCTACCAACGAAGTGAGTCATGTCCACTGCACTCTTGAACAAACGTCAGACCTCCTCTGTCTCCCTGGACAGGCCTAAACCTCATCTACACAATGTGATTCGTAATGTTAGGAAACACAGGTAATGTAATTGAAAAACGTGCAATTTTTTTTGCTCATTCCACAATCACATCACCTGTGTTTCCTTTGCTTAGGTATCTCATTGTGCAGATGTAGTCTAGCATATCAAAGAGTACGCAGAAGGTGAGCACTGTATGCAACAATTTTGACACTTACAGAAGATTCAGCTTCTCCATGCCCCCTACACAGTCCTAAATGTTTACAGTTTAAACTGACGGTATCTTGTTGCAGATGAAGTGAGGCCTATCTTGCAACATGGTGCATCTTTTGCACTGCTGCTGCGTCACAAAAATGACGCAACAGCGGCGCAAAAGAGGCGCACGGTCATCATAAATCTGCCCCTAACATTTTAAATGATTGATTCAGGATGCCGTTAAGGTGTGGCCTATCCAGAGGTTTGTTTGAGGTGAGGCCTACTCAGGTTTACAGACGAAATTTAGGCTTGTTAAACAGTACAGAGGAGATAGTACATGTGCAGGCCTACCGATGAAGTGAGTCATGTCCACTACACTCTTGAACAAAGGCCAGACCTCCTCTGTGTCCCTGACCAGGCCTAAACCTCATCTGCACAATGTGATTTGTAATGTTAGGAAACACAGGTGATGTAATTGAAAAATATGCAATTTCTTTTGCTCATTTCACAATCACATCAATTGTGTTTCCTTTGCTTAGGTATCTCATTGTGCAGATGTAGTCTAGCATATTAAAGAGTACGCAGAAGGAGAGCACGGTATGCATCAATTTTGACACTAACAGAAGATTCAGCTTCTCCATGCCCCCTACAGAGTCCTAAATGTTTACAGTTTAAACTGACAGTATCTTGTTGCAGATGAAGTGAGGCCTATCTTGCAACATGGTGCATCTTTTGCATCACTGCTGCGTCACAAAACTGACGCAAGAGCGGCACAAAAGAGGCGCACGGCCATCATAAATCTGCCCCTAACATTTTAAATGATTGATTCAGGATGACGATAAGGTGGGGCCTATCCAGAGGTTTGTTTGAGGTGAGGCCTACTCAGGGATGCAGATGAAATTTAGGCTTGTTGAAGAGTACAAAGGAGATAATACATGTGCAGGCCTACCAATGAAGTGAGTCATGTTCACTGCACTCTTGAACAAAGGCCAGACGTCCTCTGTCTCCCTGGACAGGCCTAAACCTCATCTGCACAATGTGATTCGTAATATTAGGAAACACAGGTGATGTAATTGAAAAACGTGCAATTTTTTTTGCTCATTTCACAATCACATCACCTGTGTTTCCTTTGCTTAGGTATCTCAGTGTGCAGATGTAGTCTAGCATATCCAAGAGTACGCAGAAGATGAGGACTGTATGCAACAGAGCAATGTACATTACTCACCTCCCTTGACACTTACAGAAGCCTCAGATTCTCCATGCCTCCTACACAGTTCTAAATGTATATCATTATCATCATAGTGACTATGAAACTCTTGCAGAACATATTGTGAAACCTTAATGAGTTCAAGAAACGTGTTTTTAAATCGGCAAACAAGGAATATTATTCTCACAGATTCATAGTGGAAACTGAAATATTTATTTAAAGAAACAACCAATATGACCTTCTCATAAATGTGAAAAGCGTTTTTAAAAAAAAACGATTTTCTGGTCATAATTTGAAAACACAACACAGGTCCTAAGTAAAGCACACCCTGTCAGTACTTAAATTAGCCAAGCACACATGGGGGCGTGTTTACAAGGACCTTGCACCACGGGGAGATGACTTAAATTAAAATGGGGAAAATAACATCAAAGGGACTCAAAGGCCTTGTAAATATGCCCCAAGCAGCCTATGAAACTCTAGCAGTACATATCAAGAAACCTAAATGATTTCAAGAAATGTTTTTAAACACATCAAATAAATTAGTTATTCATCCACATTCATGGGGAAGTGACTTAAAATGCCCTAACACACATGAAAGCGTATTTTTAAGGCCCTTGCACCATTTTTGCATCACTTTTAACATGGCCATGTAACTCAAAGAAACAAAATCTAAATTTGCCAAGCACACATGGGGGCGTATTTACAAGGACCTTGCACCACGGGGAAATTACTTAAATTAAAATGGGGAAAATAACATCAAAGGGACTCAAAGGCCTTGTAAATATGCCCCAAGCAACCTATGAAACTCTAGCAGTACATATCAAGAAAACCTAAATGACTTCAAGAAACGTTCTTAAACACATCAAGTAAATTAATTATTCAACCACATTCATGGGGAAGTGACTTAAAATGCCCTAACACACATTAAAGCGTATTTTTAAGGCCCTAGCACCATTTTTGCATCACTTTTAACATGGCTATGTAACTCAAAGAAACAAAATCTAAATTTGTCAAGCACACATGGGGGCGTATTTACAAGGACCTTGCACCACGAGGAAATGACTTAAATTAAAATGGGGAAAATAACATCAAAGGGACTCAAAGGCCTTGTAAATATGCCCCAAGCAACCTATGAAATTCTAGCAGTACATATCAAGAAACCTACTTGATTTCAAAAAACGTTTTTAAACACATCAAATAAAACAATTAATTACCCACATTCATGGGGAAGTTACTTAAAATGCCCTAACACACATGAAAGCGTATTTTTAAGGCCCTTGCACCATTTTTGCGTCACCTTTAACATGGCTATGTAACTCAAAGAAACAAAATCTATTTGTAAAACACTTGACACAAAGCAACATTTTAAATACACAACTTTCTTCATAATTTTCTCCCTAAAGCATACTATTCTCTATCTAAATTAAATGAATCTTTTCTCACCTTAGCAAATACTTTTTGAGTTTCAAAACAGTCTCAGACACACACCAATTTTTCTTTAGCAGAGCAAAGGGTATGCACTCCAGAGGCTGCAACCAACAAAGGCACAGAAATGCTGTAATTCATCACACATATCTCTCATGTCACCCAATCAAAACTCTTCCCTCACTTTTTTCAAATCAACACCCTTCCCCCCTCTGCCCTTTCTGCCTTTTTTCCATAGCAACCACCTCCTGAAAGACCTGTCATGTTTACAAGTTCACACAACAATGTTTCAATTGAACTCTGAACTCTCAGTACACCTGCGTATCCAGTGCAATCTTTCATAAAATGATTTTTTCTTGACCATTCAAATTACATCTTTCAAAGAACTCATCCATGCACCCTAACTTTCTGTTTCCAGCAATCAAAATCCACCAATCACTGCTACTGAATCATTAGCACAGAAACTCCACAGTTTTTTTCATTATAAACTCTTATTTTTTCAACTGCCATTTCATACCCACACTTCATCTGACTGCAGCAGAACCTCCTCTCACCATGTTTTCTGTCTGGATTGTTGGACATAGTTATATCCACTGGGCTCAAAGGTATGCTGATAACAGAAATTTACACAACCTCAATTTACAAAATGTGGAAATCAAGTGGATTGGCCACAGAGGATTAAGATGTCACCAATTGATACCATTGGTGAAAACCTTTTTGCATTTGCCAAAACCTGACCTATTAATTGTGCACTGTGGAGGAAATGACTTGGGCACTTTGACTGGGGTAGGTCTGGAAATGCTTTTAAAGGACACCTTTGACCAATTGATGGCACTTTTTCCTCAAACTGCCTTGGTATATTCAAATATATGCCAAAGACAGAAATGGAGGTGGTCGAACCAATTTTGTCCACTAATTGAGAAATCGAGGAAGCATTTAAATAAGTCTGTTTCAGCTTACATGAGAGACCATGGAATGGGCTCCATGTACAACAATAACTTGCGTTACTACATGCAAGATATCTACAGAGGAGATGGAGTTCACTTCTCAGATGAGAGGAACAGAGTTTTCATCCTGAATTTAAAACTATGTATTGGTACCTACTTATAAGTACCTAAATCTACCACAGACCCAAAAGCTCTTCTCAGAGCTACCCTAACTATGATCACTATAAACAAATTTTAAATATAACTTTTTTTTTACAAATTTTCACAATTTACGCTTTCCGGAGCGCTACCCGGTATGCGCACCGGACGATAACCGCGCGAAAATTTGAAAACAAAATGTTTTTTTCCCGCACATATGGGCCTCCTCAGCCACCCTCAGAAAACCTAGGGGGTCAGGATACGTCTACCGTGCCCCCTTCTACCCATTCTGAACATTATTTGCCCTCCATCTTGTATCTCAATTCTACCGAAACACAAAATGGAGGACTCCCGTAACGCTTCCTGTTCGCGTACCGGGGCACTCACCGGGAAGCGCTCAATTAAAAAAGGTAGGAAAGTAATTTACAGAAAAACCACTGGAGACAATTTCACCAAATATAGATTAGCTCATACTACATACCAATCCCTACCATTTTCACAAATTTGGTTGGAATTCCATTTAGCCATTTAGCCTGTAGACCTCTCTAAATACCCTGAGGTAAATTACTTCACAAAACACATCTGAAGTGTTAGAATTGACAACCAATGAAAATGTTACTTTCATTTTCTACTTTTTTTACCTGACATTTCATTGGTTATGTACCTGAATATATATAAAGAAAGAGAGAGAAACACAGCCATTTTGACTACTACTTCCTGAAGTACATTGCAAGAGCATTTTCACTGACAACTTAAACTTGTTTTTAAAAGGTAAGATGTTATTTTGAAAACTGAAGTATATTGTGCACTTTAAGTTAATATGAAAAACTTATTCTGATAGTTATATACTATCCCTCTGTAATAGTTATAGATTTAGATAGACTTCTCTGTTATAGTTATGGATGGATTTAGGCTTGTCTTGTATAATTTTGAATTTACTTAGGTTTCATCACATACACTTTTTTAAATTTCTACTTCCAGTCTGATACCATACACTGCCCAAAGATAAATTCACTGTTAAAAACTACCTATCTAAAATTAATCCCAACAGTGCCCTATCTCTACTGATATATATATTTTTTAATGCAAATTTCAGGCAAAATGGAAGGAGAACAAAAAGTGTCATTTGAAATTGTCCTTGCTGAGACCAATCAAGAAAACATTGAACCAAATGACATTGAATTCATGGATGAATCACGGGACCATGAACTACTACAATGTGTACAATTTGTAGATTTCCTCCTTCAAAATGAGCACATTTCAGACACTCAAATGTTGGAAGTTATGTTCATTCAAAATAATGACATTTCGGACACTGAAAATGACGACATTTCGGACAGTCAAATGTTAGACGTTCTATTAAATTTTGAAAAACAATCACAAAAATACATTTATATTTAATAATCATAAATATTGCTACTTAAATAAAAATAAATAAAAAAACAACAAAAAGAACAATCAATAAACATACAATATTTCAAAAGTCTATCATTCTTTTTTCCTCATAGTACGCTCCCCGGACCGCTTCCCGGTGCGCGTACCGGGCGCTCCCCACGCCAAAAAAATGATTTAAAAAAAAAAAAAAAATTGCCCCGCGGGGCCCTTTTAAAGCCTCTACATCAAACTTAGGGGGTCAGGGAGGATCTACTATGCCCCCTTATGGTCATTTCCCCCCTTAGTTTTGGCCTCCTCTTGTCTCTCGATCCTACCGAGAGACAAGATGGTGGCCGCTCCGGACTGTTTAGAATGTTGACAGACACCGAAGAGCCAATCAGCTTCGCTTCGCGAAGTTCCGTTACGCGTCAGGTACGCGAACCGGAGCGCTAACCGGAGCGCTGTTACAGATATATATATTTTTTTGAACGTTAATTTCTCAAAATCCACTGAAGCACATATATTGAGACCTAGCAAAGGCACATTGGGCAAACAATATCTACAATTTTGCCAAGTTTCGTGCAAATCCATTCAGCCGTTCGAGCTAAAAGTGAGTCCAACCGCCCTATGGAAAATTGCATGGGAAAAACACGTTTTGGGACCCCCCTTTTTTCTCGGCCCCCCTTTGACGGAACCCCCCCCCCCAAATTTTCACGGGCTGCTCAGAAACAAAATGTGCAATTTTCCTGAAAATTTCAGCCAATTCCGTCCACAAACGCCAAAGTTATTAGACAGAATTTTCAAAAATCCCATAGAGAAAAAATCCTAACTATATATACCTACTGGCGACCGCCAGTAGGTAATACACTATTGCTTTAGATTAAACATCTGGTCCACAACAAATCCTTTTAAAATCTAACACACACATTACCTAAATCATAGATCCTGTATAGCTCTTTACATTGAGAGTTTGAGTCTATGTCTTGTACATTCAATATTCGGAGACTTCTCTTTTCCCAGTCATTTTCCGTTTATTGACTATGATGTCATATTTTTGGGTGTCTTATTATTCATGTCTTCATCAGAATAGTAGATGTCATGACTGGCTTCTGCTGTCCATCAGGATAGCACAGCCACACCCCACCTGGTATATTGACTATTAAACCTGTATCCCAGATCTGTCTTCTAGCCGGGGTTGTCACTAATCCTCCTTGTATCTGCATATACTTGGGCATTGTTTTACACACCTCTTATATGCATTTGCAGCACTAATCACTCTAAAATCTCTCACTCTTTTTTTACTTCATTCTCTCATAGGTGGATAGAGTATCGAAGCGAAAAGCTTGTGTGGACAGAATATCATGTCAAAAATATCAAGGAACAAAATATTGAGACGGTAAGTGCAAATAGGCAAATATAGATTTACTGTTCTGAACTCCAAATCTACATACATTGAAGACATATGTATATATGTTCATGGAACATATATGTGGAGTTAAATGTAGTAAAACTTATCTTCACAATATTTTTGCCCTCAATATTCTTGACACAATATTTTGCCCAAACAGTATTTTTTGTCCAAAGACACTGCATACTTAGCAGTCGTGCTTCATAATAAGAAGCCTTTTTACAATGTATAAATGACACACGTGCCAAACAGCCAAACATCATGCAAGAGGTGCACATCCAAATTAGATAGTACAAAGCCTGATTCTCTATATGATTTACCGTGTTTAACCTCTTGCAGCCCCGTAGACATATGAATAGAAAAAAACAAAATTTGCCAAAAAAGAGTATATCATGAACATTTAGCCCCAACACTGTGCAGGAGTTAAACATCACCAGTGTCAGAAAAAATGCCGCAAGTCACGGTGAATTTTTGCTTTTAATGAAGTGGAATTTCTGTCATTTCTAGATTCTGGGCACTGAAAGGCTGCTATCTCACAGTGCAGATACTCTGATCTTTAACCCTGGTAAATATTTAGTAACTCCAACTGTCATAACAGACCTTTAGGTTCGGTCACTCTAATATCAACCAACAATTAGACCAGTGGCCATTTGAGCTGCATTGCATTATTCTGGATTTATCAAGCCACTCAGAGCCATGCAAGATTGTCTTAAATGGCTTGATAAATTGCATTTTAAAATTGTGTTTCCTATGCACCCCATTGTGTGGTGCAAAAACAAAAGGCATCATAATCTGCATGCAATCACTGTGCCTAAGGTAGAGCATATCTGAGTTGTACTGTGCATAACACACAGTATAGAATGATGGCAATACCAAACATGATTTTTGGACAAGGAAGAGAAGAGAAGGGGGAGAATAGAAAGGTTATTTAGGGAAAGGATGACACTGCTTGGGATGACTTTTGAAGAGAGGTGTTTTTCTTCCAATGCTTTCCGTTTGGAACCATTGAAAAGTTGTTATGCTATATTACAATATCCTATTAAGTACTGGTGCTCTGCTGCTGCACATCTGAAATACAAGCAAATCACTCACATACTTTTGTTTTTAGGGTTTTTCTAAAGGGAAATATGATTTAATCCTCTTCAGATTCTGAGGCTTGACACTTCAGACTCAGCAAGATAATTGACCTTACTCCATCGCAAACAAATCTGGAGCGAAGCATTCTCACATTATACTTGACATTATACTTGTCAGTAGACAGTAGGCTATAACTCTGACCATATTGCTGCTCACTGTATTGGGGACAATAAAACAAGCAAAAGAAGGTCCTGTCTATGGGCCCTATTATGATGGCGGACGGACTTGCGTCCGTCCGCCACCCCCGAGGAAGAGGGACCGTCCGCATGGGCAGCGGCGGTCCCTCCAAGGCAATTAGGATCTGACCACCACCCTGGCGGTCACATCCCCTACCTTTAACATTGCGGCGGATGCTGCTTCAAGCAGCACCCGCCGCAAGGTTAAAAAATGCATGTTGACCTTTGCATGCACGAAGCGGCAGGCACCGCGTGGTGCCTGCCGCTTCGTGCACGCAAAGGCAGGGGGGTACCATAGGTACCCCCCATGTGCAACCCCCACCCCCACTTGACCCCTGGGGGCCCGCAAAGGGCCCCCGAACAAAAGACCGTTTGCCTTTCCACGGCGGAAATGCTGCCGTGGAAAGGCATAGTACCGCAGACATCCTAATATGCCTGGCGGTGTCTGATAGATACCGCCAGACATGTTAGAGTTTTCTGTCGTGGTCGTAAGGCGACCGTGGCGGAAAAGCTGTGGACTGAAAAAATATCCCCCCGCCATCTTATCTGACGGGGGGTATTTCTTCAGTCCACAGCAGATAATCCACATTCACGGCCTGGCGGTGGCTCCCGCTGGCCCGAAGGATGCAGATTATCCTCTATCATAATCGGCCCCTTAGTTAGGAAACATGGGTCACTATAGGTAGGCTGAAAATTAGTTGTTCAGGCTGATTCTGAATAGCCTGAACCTTCTTAATCTCACAGGAATTAATACCTAGGTAGTTGCTATTCCAAAACTTCCAGCCTATGTAAATTCAGGGCCTGCAATGCTCGCTTCTGACCTTCCAAGCGAAGAAAAGGAAATATTTTTTTCAACAGTCTGAGATAAAACACACATGTAGATATTACATGCTGTATTTGAAAGTGTATCATCATAATAAACCACCAGATCCTTCGCTAATGTTCTATAGCTGGGGTGGGAGCAAGGTCTTTGGACCACCATCTGTCCAACCAAATGTCTTTACAGCCTCCAACATATGAGCGGAGGAGTGCTGCCCCCCACACTGCTGGGCAGAAAGCTGGAAAAATGAAATGGTAACATAAGGATTTCATTACCATTTTATTTGTCCAGGTTTCTGCAGAATGGGGAGGGCAAAGTGGGCCAGTGCGTCATTGCTGCTGTTTAGCAGCAATAATGAGTGACCCCTTCAGTTTGAAATGTACATGCCGGTTGGGCTGGCTACCTTGCTATGGGCAAACTGAAATTCAAACTCTCCAACTCGGATGTCTTAGGCAGCTGGTTTGGAGAGCAGGCACGGACCTCCAGTGCTCTTCAAGAATGCTGATGCAGCCTGCTCCTGCTAATCCAGTTGCATGAGAGAAGCATCTGAGTTGGATAGGGAACTTTGGGAGCCTGGGACTGGATGTCCTGCAGGCCAAGGTGAGTTTCTTTTCTTTTTTAATTTCTAAATGTTCTTTTATTTGGATGTATTTTTGATGTATTCTTTTTATGTCTCCATCACCATCTTTGCCGGTCACCAACTGCCACTGTATCTTTATCCTAAATAAAGATCATTATCTTGCTGAACTTTAATGCACTCTGTCTTCTCCATGTGGCTATGACCAACATGTAAGTTTTAAATGTTAAGCATTTCTAATTTTGGTGACCATCCAGTCAAATGGTCAACTCAGTATTATTAAATGGTACCTGTAAGCTCTTATGAGTTTAGCCCAAGGGAGTTATATAAACATTAAGGTGTTGGCTCAGAGGATAAACCTGTGGTACCCCTGATTTTACAGGGTATTCTTAAGGTGGTGAAGACACTATTTTAACTTTATGGTGGTGTCAGCTAAGGTACGAAACACCCTATGAAACAGCCAAGCATACAACACCAGTCTCATTTAATCTAATTAGGAGGGTAGCATGGCAGATTACACAAAAGGCTGTTGACAGATTTAAAAGGATAAGAGCAGGACATCTGTCTAAAGTCCACCTTCATTTATCCACTACTTCAGCCGAAACTGACTACAAACTGTGTTGCAACCTGAATCCCCACTGTGCCTGATCCAATAAAGCTTGAGGGTCTAGAACATGGGTAAGACTGCTATCGACAAATATTTGCAACATTTTCATCTGCATCTGCAACAACGATGCATAAGTATTCAAGGGCACCATTTTTTCTGCTACACCGGCTGTGCAAGATTTTACATGGACCATGCTCCCTACTACTGCAAATGGGACAGCCTACTACCATAGGACGACTTCAGATGCAAACATTTGTATCAGTAACCTAAGGATTGAAAAAGCACTTGGCTTGCCTGCAGCGAAAGGGCAAAACCTATGTCCCAAGTATACTTAGATAAGAATTCAAGTGAAAACAAGAACCCAAAAACCCAAATAACCGAACAAAAAATGTAAGCTTTAATAAAAAAAATCTGTGATACCCAGATTTTGCTTTACTAATTTGTTATTGAATAAATGACCAAATCTATCTCATCTAGAAAATGAATGTGCACTACAATTCAACTTCTTGTTACAACTAATGTTTGTAATAGGAAGGGGCACGCACATGGATCTTAGTATCGCCATACCTTAGTTAAATCCAAAGCTCATTTGGAATTGTTGGCATTTATCAGAGTTAGTGCCAAATATATCTTTGAAATATTAATCATGGATGGTGGGTAGGTCATGGAATACTAGCATAGTTCATCCTGTGATTAATTTCTCTCAGTATCATACATAAGCAGTCACTTTCACGTGTTGGATGCATTGCAAAACATTCATTACATTTGTTGGTTTCTTCACCACTTTCCTTCTGTTCCAGATTTTTTTCTTCTGGATTTTTAACAATCTTCTGGGATTCTTTGCCTGTCTTTATTGGTTGTTTCATTCCTCCTTCAAGTTGCGAGGAAGAATTTTGTGCATTTGTATTATTCTTTAATGCATTATTCACCTTTAATTACTGTAACAATATTGCCCACAAGTTTACCCCTTTGTTGGTTATTACATCAATGTGTGACCCTCTTAAGAATACACCTTTCACCTATACTGTTCTGTTCAGGGCGGCACGGTGGCAACCGAGAGAAGTCATCCTTTACTTGTTCAATGAAGCAGGTAACTGAACAGAACATCTTAGCATCTAGTCCGTGGCAGACAGTATCCGGGTGTGAGCAACAGTCATCAGATGATTAGACCAAGAGGAAAAACGTTGCCACTTTTGTGATTTTATTATGTACAGTATCATAGAGAGGAAAGTGTATAGTATGGAACTCCATGAAGTTACAGTGAGTGATAGATAAGGAGAAAAGCCATCTCTCAACAGTTCCTTGAGCTATTTTGGATGAAAACTGCTTTAAGCCTTGCAGTAAGTAGCTCAGATCCAATCTTTTTGGTGTTGAGTTTCATGAATTTACAGCCATTACAGCCATTCAGAAATGAATTTCAATATGGTGATACCATGTATTAAGAAGGTTTCCAGATGAGTTTGGGTATCAACAGCATATTGGTGATTGAGATACTCATCTCCGAACACATGTTGCTCAACAGCTTAAAGTAAAATTGGAGAGTGCTAGGCTAAAATTGATTCTTGTAATATCTACAGGTTATTGGAACTGTATTTGAGGTGCTGTAGCTAAATTTCATAATCTGATACACGCTATCAAGAATAACAGAGAACCAGTCATGTACTGACCCTGAATCCCAAGCCATTTTGTAGGAGCAGCATGTTCAAGTAAGAGCAGTGAGGTGGTATGGACGGGTTGGGGGGATTCAACAGACAACCATGAGAAGAAATTAAATAAATAATTAATTTCCCTCATCTTCGCATGTCAAAATCCGCCCCCCCCCTCCACTGCTCCTACCTGCACAGGCCATTGCTGCCATGTTGGCGTACAGCGAGATGATATCCATAGTCAATTGCATCAAATATTGCACTGGTTGACTTTGTTTTGACAAATCTACGGAACCCTCATTCTATTGTACAGCACATGCAGACTGTTTGTTTTAATAGACATAAGTAAGGCTGTTGCAATGTTGAAAACATTGGAGACACCTTTATATGCAAATTGCTCAATAAAATGAAGAAATCAATCACACACCTTTAAAAAATTGTTACTTTATATTTTGGAGGTTGATTTTGCACAGAATAACTTTTGCCTTTGTAATTTGTAGTTTTTCTTAGTCATCTGAGTGATGCGAAGAGTGTTAGCAAGTTGTATATTCTTCATACATGTTGCTACTTTTTGTATTGACTAATCACCTTTGCACATACCTTTGTTTTGCTTTCTGTCATGATTGCATGTTGCTGGATTTACAGCTTTTTTGTTCACAAAGTTAAAGGTGTGTACACACACATATGCTTTCTTAAAGATGCTATGAAAATTCTGGCAATTTGTCAAAATTATCTACTATTTAGTATTTTACCATGCATACTTCATTTATAATCCAAACTTCATTTGCATACTCATTTTCATGACACTTTTTTTGAGCGTATACCATAACTCTGCTTATGCATTTGTGCAGTAAGAATTTCCATTTTTGGTTAAGAAAAACACATCCCTGCTGTTAAATTCACCAACCATTCTTTTTTGTGGAAATAAAAATGATGTGTTGGTGCAGGGATGATTGTCAATCTTATCATTCATGAAACTTAAGCCCTGATTTGTAATGGTATTGTATCAGGTTTGTGTTACTTTTGATACCGCAGACCCAACACAAAATCTTTTTGGGGTTTGGAAAATCAAAGCCAATTGGTATTTTGTAAGGAACGTTAACACAAACCAGCATGAAGGGCTACTTTGCATTAATCTGCAACAAGGGCGCATCCTATGGGTGGTACATGGGCTTTCCTGTACAACCAGCCATTTTTTTGCGCCAAATAAAATTGCCGCTTGAATACAGACTTTAAAAATGAGAAATACCTTTATTTTTCCTTTCTTTTCTGACTATGCATTGTTCTGCACTGTACAGCACACAAGCAAAGTTGGAAAAGTTACAATACATTTCTAGGCATAATATCCAGTACAAAACATATGCTAGACTATTGCAAACAACCTTGCACCAAGGTGCAAATATGTGTACATGGTGCACTGCTGACTGATTGTGCCTCGGGGCTAGGGAGAGGTGAGAAGAGTTCAATTTTTTAGTAGATATTGTGCTCTCCTGCTCTCTCCTTATCACACAACTCAGGGCAGCAACTTTAGGTGCTGTGCTGCATTGACTGGCATCATCATAAATCTGGCCCTCAATGACACATTCTTCAACTTTATTCCCCTCCACAGAGCCTTAATTATCAAAGTCAATGTCAAAGCAAGCTTTATTCAGTATATAAAAGTATATCCATAAAATAGTTCTACATAATAAAAACAAATTGTCAGGAATTTTATTGAAATCAAAGTTATTTCATCGAAATACATTCTGCTGTGACCTAATTCCCCCCACTGAAATTATTTAAAAGAAATACATATTTCAACAATGATATAAAAAAAACACCATAGCAATCAATTAATTTTTCATACAGCACATAAATACTACAAAACCCTAAGAAATATACGATATGTATAGAGTTGCTAGAAATTTTATAAACTATTCAGTTTCATAGACAAGTGATTCCAGATATAAGAGTTCCATCCTTCGCTTGATGGCAAGTCGAATGAAGGCAATTACCGCATTACAAACCGAAACATGTTAAAGGTTACAGATAAAGTAAAAAGCGGTTTTATAGGAGTATAATCTATTGGAAATGAAAAGTGGACGTAAAATTGATTTCCTTAAGTCCCTATAAAAATCACAGAATAATAGAAACTGCAGTGTGTTTTGGGCAGATTTACCATCACACAGGCACCTTGGAAGTTTTACGCTCCATTTACCCATTTTTGGGAATGCTATCTGATAATGCAGCGTTCTCAGCCTTAATCTGGTTAAATAAAATCTATGTTTCGTATTTGTAATAAAAATAAGATAAGGCTGGGTGCCCAGTGATAAAGGGCCTTCACAGTATAATCTAACATTTGATTTAGTACGCAATGCGGCTTCCCTTATTGTTTCCCTAGATCTAAACAGTCTTATTTTCAGCTCCCTTTACTAAAATTCTCAATACTCATTGGATCTCTAAAATCAGTTTTCACATCACACTCAGTAAGGAGACATGGATATATTTTAACCATGGTATTTTCTTTGAGTGATTAAGAGTTAAACAATCGCGTATTATTTCCTTAGTGAAGTGCTCCAGCATAACGACTGAAGTGGGGAAGACTACAGTTCCCATCTTCCACCTTTCTTCTCTTTCAGCTGCGCTCCACATTATTATTCCAGCAGAGTTAAGAAAAAACGAAACAGCGCCAGTAGCAGAACTTAGAGTGCGCTGTTTAAATGGGCAGACTTACTGGTGTACGTGCTAGAGCAAGAGCCCGTCGCCTACAAGCTAAGGAAGAAGAAGCTGCAGCTGCTAAATTGGCCGCTCAAGGTAAGGAGGAGGATTCCTCTGTGACTTCTGGGGAGGAGACGTCTGCCGATATTAGCACTATAGAGGCCCCTAGAGGGGACCCGATTTGTAGTATCTCACCTGAAACAATGCAGGTGGATGCTTCTAGCCAAAATCTGATGCAAACTCCGACACAGTCAAAGAATATGACCTCGGCTACTATGTCCACTGCGGCTATTAATAAATCTCTGAAGCCGTTTCCACTATTCGATGCCAAGGTTAACTCAGCAGCTGTTAATAATTCTGTTAATAATTCTGTGTTGTCTAATCCAGATTTGCCTAAATCGGACTTGGACCATGGCGCAGCTCCAACAACTGCCGTTTTTACCATCACTTCTTTGCAAACTGATGGGCTACTGCCGAGTAATTCTGAGACATCTTTGACTGGTTATTTGACGACGGCAGACTTGACGGCAGCACCATCAATGGGAGAGATGGTCTCAACTTTAAAACATAACTCTGATAGTTTGGTCAATTCAGCCTCTTCATGTACAGTGGCCAGGGCAATAGAAGGCGCGGGAGTACTAAGTCCTATTATATCTATAGATAGCGAGACTAGTCAGACTATGGGTTAATTGCAGTTGTCAGTCGAAGACATGCTAAACCTGATACTAGATGAAATCCGTGAAGTCAAACAGTTCCAAAGGGCTGAATTGGTCGGGATTCAAAATCGCCTTGACAAAATTGAGGATCTTGTGTCTACTTTTCCTCCTCGTCTTCAGGAAGCTGAAGTTAGAATTTCAGGCCTAGAGGATGAAATTACTAAGGTCAAGAAAGACGTTACTACTACTGTTAAAACATTTAAGGCCTTGGAAACTAAGCTTGATGAACTCGAAAATTTTAATCGCAGATCAAACCTTAGAATAATCGGGGTTCCTGAGAAAATCGAGGGGTCTGACATGATCCAATGGGTTACTTCTTTTCTTTTGCATGAAGTTATACCAGAGTTTAAAGGCGATTTGACAATCACCCGAGCCCATCAGGTACCTGCTCAGCCATTTCCTAATTCTGCTCTCCCTCGTACTATTTTGCTAAATTTTGCCGACATTCGTATCAAAGAGACAATTCTGTCCAGGGCCATTAACCAAGGCCAATTCGTGGCAAATGCTACTACTAAATGCCGGATATTTTCGGACATGTCTGCGGCAGCAGCTCGCCATAGAAAAGAGTTCGTTAAAATATTACACTTGTTTAAGGCAAACGGAGCTCAGGCCTCAATCGCACAACAGTCCAAACTTAAGGTGTTGATTAAAGGCAAATTCTATTTGCTGACTGATGTTGAGGAAGCACAGGATCTGCTTAGTAAAATGTCACCTGGTTAGAAAAATCGATTGATATTGAGGAGGGTGAACATGGGGTTCGGGTGAGGGATGAATGGGAGGCTATGGGGTGTTACATCAAGACACCTCTAGGACAGGGGGTTGAAACTTAGTGGCCAGCGTGGGTAAGGGTAGTAGGTGGATGGTCACAGGTGAAGGCGGGGGGGGTTTTGGTGGGTTGGGTGAAAATTGAAAAAATGGAAGTCATTTGCAGTAGGATTATTTTTTGTATAATAGTGTTTTATAGGGATTATACTTGTATATGTGAAGATTGGTACCATGCGATTTTTGGGGTAGTTGGGATTCATGTTTCAAACCAGGCTGTATGTCTGCTAATAGGGGGTTGAAATTAATTTCGTTTAATGTGAATGGTCTGAATAATGGTAAAAAAATGCGTGCTATAGAGTCTTGGATTGGGACAGAGAATCCTGCAGTAGTATTGCTGCAGGAGACTCATATTGCTTCTTTTATAAAGGAGGATTTCACGATGTTTAAAACCTGGGCTTTGTTCCGGGGTTTTTCATGCGCCAGTAGTTCACAGCGGGGAGTTGCACTTTTTTTTAAATAAAAACTTGTAGGTTGAAATTATTCAGACAGAAAAAGATGGTTTGGGTCATTGGTGCTGGGTTTCATGTAATTTCAAAAATCGTCAAACCCCAATTACCTTTGTCTGATTTTATGCTCCTGTAGAAGACCGCCCTCAAAATTATGATGAAATGTTTCAGTCGCTGTTAATGATAGGCGGGGATATCGTCATAGGCGGCAATTTCAATATACTTATGAACCCTATCTTAGACTCTACCTCGTCCTCCAAGAGACAGTCCAAACCTAAATCTTTTAGGACTATGTTGAATTATATATCAACATTTGAACTATGTGGTCCATGGCGCCTGAGAAATCCGCGGAAAACTGATTTTACCTGATGGTCGGGCAGGTTTAAATCATCTTCCCGTATAGATTTTTTCCTTGCCTCCAGACATCTTAAATTTTTTTCTCAGAAATTTAGTCAAAATGGTTTTTCAGATCACGCTATTGTGGTGATTAATTTTGATCTGGGAGACAATATTAAAATCCCAAAAAGATGGATGTTTAATAAAACATATTTACAGGACATAAACTGGATTTCCACATTAAAATTAGAGATTGCGGATTTCATTGCTCGAAATATGGGGACTGCCCCTTTGCATATTATTTGGGACACCCTAAAAACCTTTATACGGGGTATAATTATAAGTAAAGATGTGTCCGAGTGGTCGACCGTGAAAAATATTAGAAATACTCTTCTACAAAAATTCCAATACCTCATAATACAACGACACCGTAATCCAACTTGCAACGTTCAAAAACAACTTAATGAGGCCAAACGTGAACTTAGCATCCATTAGTTCCTACAGAGCGAAGAGGTTTTTCATAAACAATCTCAAAAGGTTTAGGCAGAAAGTAACTTTACTGGGAAATTCTTAGCCTGGCAAGTGAGAGCACAAGCAGCTTCGAATTTGATCGATTCTCTAAAAGATCCTGTCACTCATATCGTCACATCAGACCAGAAGGAAATAAATGCAATCATGTATTCCCATTATGACAAAATCTATAGCACACAACAATCTATCAATCATCAACATTTTTCAGATTTTCTGGGGAGGCATGTACTTCCCAGCCTATCTTTAGACAATCAATTTAATATGCAAGGAATATTTTCTAAGGAGGAATTGAAATTAGTAGTAAAGGATCCTCCCTTGGGTAAGGCCTGTGGCCTTGACGGCTTCCCTTCTGAATTTTTTAAAGCTTTCTTCAGTTCCTTTGGTGATTTGTTTTTACTATTATTAAATTCAATGCTTGAAGGTGGGCAAGTCCCTAAATCCTTTCATGAAGGCACGGTTATCCATTTTCTCAAGAAGGGGAAAGAACCTAATGACCCTAACTCATATAGGCCAATTACTCTATTAAACTCAGACTATAAAATCACTACCAAATTATTGTCACTCCGTTTTAATAACATCACGGCGGAGTTGATTCATCCCGATCAAAATGGTTTTATCATAGGACGGCAATTATTTACAAACACACATTTTTTAATTGAGGCTTTGGATTATTTTGAGTCACGAGGGTTACATGCTTTAGTATTATTATTAGATGTGGAAAAAGCTTTTGATTTAGTAGTATGGGACACACTTTTTTTCATTTTAAAAAACTTTATGATCCTACAACATATTATTAATTTGATACAGAATTTATATACGGGTGCCACCGCCAATATAATCATTAATACATTTCCAGCTGGTTCAATTTCAGTCCAACGGGGAACCAGGCAAGGCTGCCCCTTATCTCCCATTCTTTTATTGAACCACTCGCTACAGCTATTAGGAATTCAGTACAGATTGTTTCCCCGATTACTTCCATGGCCAAGATAAAACTTTACGCAGACGATATTATGTTATTAATTAAACCGGATCTTATTTCACAGACACAGGTTCTTCAAGTATTTGAAGAATTCGAGGCCTTGGGAGGCTATCGAATTAATAAAAAAAAGACAGAAATGTTGGTCTGTGGGGGTGTGGACCCAATATTACATCCAGACTTGCAAGGTTGTATCAATTCAAAACCTAAAAGATATATGGGATTTTTTTTCTCTTCTACAATTCAGGACTTAAATACACTTAATTTTGTCCCTTTGCTTCGGAAAGTTTGTTTAATGCTGGGATCCATTACCTCTATCTATTCTTGGATGCATCGCTCTGATAAAAATGTCAATACTCCCCCTTTTTAATTTTGTATTCTCCACTATTTCAGTTTTTCTGCCTGGTTCTTTCTTTTCCAAAGTAGAATCTATGTTTTCTGCATTTATTTGGGCAAACAAACGCCCATAATTGATCTACGGACTTTAAATGCAGAAACTGAATATGGAGGTCTTTCATTACCAAATTTAAAAGACTATTACTATGCATTTTTCGCGCAATATCTAAATAGATTTAAAATTCCAAACCCAGGTACAGGTTTATTTATAAAAATGTTTTTTGAGTTAATGTGTTCAGAAACTCAGATTTCATCCCCTCTTCTTGTACCGAAATTACCTAAATTTGTTCGATATAAGACCCTAAATTGGTTTTTCAAACGACAAGATGCCATGCTTAAGAGGTATTCCTTCCCACTCTTTAATTTATTAACTCCATTAAGTGGTGTTTTTGCTTTTTTAAGGATTAAGATTGAATCTATAGTTATTGAAAACTGGGGCCACGCAGTGTTCAAAACGTTAGCCGATTTTTTGGGGAATGGGTCCTGGTTAACTTTAGATGATATGACACGGCTGATTTTGGGTAATTTTTTGTTAATCGGGTCCTATAGTTTGATTTATAAAATTTTGACGCAATTAGACCCCAGTATCATTATTAGTAATACTTCTCCATTAGTAGCAGATCTTTTTGTAAATGAGGTCATAAAAAAACCTGGGGAATGAAAACACTGTCTGACACAGAGCCGTGAGGAAGAGCTGACTTCTAAAGCTATACGCAAATGACATACACAGGAAAATTTAATACTACCAACTGAAATATGGAAAACTATTAATCAGTTTAATTTTAGTTCATTACGTGGCGCCAATTGGCGTAGAATGTTATATTTTAGCAAATGGCTATTATATCGAACACCTGCAATTATTGCCAAAATGTATGATAATACGTCTGCTAATTGCTTTAGATGCGGTAATTGCGATCCAGCTAACTGGTCTCATATTATGGCACATTGTTCTACGATCAAGCTATTTTGGGGGGAAATCTTTAATTTAAAAAAAATGTATTGTATGATAATAAATCCTTGTAATGTAAAAATATTATTATTTGGCTTCGATCCTGAATGTAAATTCTCAATTTATTTGGCTAAACTAATTTATAGTGCAATGGCAGTTTCTAGATCTTTGTTATTACAGAATTGGCGTACATCAAAAGTTCCGATGTTTCAGGAATGGTTCGAGAAAATTAAAAGGGTTAGGAAATGCAAATATCAGTATGCAAAACAAGTTGGGGGCTTAAAAAAATTTGATCAGATTTGGGGGTGTTATTTTGAGTAATTCGTTATTTATCATGCTATACTCAAAAAGAATGATAGTGTATTGTTTGCAACATTCTTATCCTGTTCCTTTTTTTTATTGTATTTGATTTAAAACACTGCAAAAGACTTCAATAAAAAAATAAAAAATAAAAAAAGAAGTGAGTTTCTTCCTTTGTCCAGATTTGATACCATAAAGTTATAGCAGACATGCTAATCAAGTCACTTAGAAAATGAACATCTGTTTCTCTATGGACAATATAGGTAGCTGTGGAATTAGGGTCTGATAACACTCTCCGTAAGAATTTATTTTCCAACGTTTGTAATATGGAGGTGTCTGCCATCCCCCATAAAGCTCCACCATAGCATACCCCTGATATACATTTTCTCCCGTATAGTATTAAAATCTCTCGCATTGGCTTGTTGCCTATTTTATGTAAAAATCTAAAAAGAGCCTCATTTGTCCTTAAAATTTCAATTTACATAAGGTAATATGTGCATTCCAGGTACCTTTACAGTTAAAACATAATCCTAAATAAGAAAAAGTTGATGTTCTTTCAATTGGCCTGCCATCAATGAAGTGGGTTCTTGTTTTAGTTTCACTTTTCCCACATGTCATAACTAGGGTCTTGGATAAATTAATCTCTAGGTCTTTATCAGTCATAAACTTTGCAAAATTGTCGATCAGGAGTTGAAGACCGTTAGAAGTCCTGGAGATCAGGACTGCGTTGTCAGCATATACAAAACAGGTGTGGCACATTTACCAACAATAGGGGCATCAGCTTTTAGACCCTGCAATAAAAAATCAACTCCATTGATGTATAATGAAAATAAAAGTGGAGCAAGGACACACCTTGTCTGATCCCTTGGGTGACTTTGAAGTGCGATGTGCATTACCCGTTCTGTCCCTATCGTATCTTTGATGTTAAATGGACATACATTTGTAACAAGAGACTAATAATGTTATGTGGAGCACCCATCCCTTCCAGCGTTACTAGATCGAATGCGCTGGAGAGGTCAACAAACCAAAGGTGGGGTGAACCTGCCTTTGCAAGGGTATATTTCCCTATGTTCAACCATACCGATTGAACAACCTAACAAACCTATGGGTCTATCATCTGAAGGACTAATCAGGAATACGTATTAAACCTCAGCAACACATTGGTATGCTGAAAAAGAAATCAGAAAAGAGGGTTCTGACTAAAGGCGTCATGCAGAAGATGGTTAACCCTGTGTTAGCAGAGTGCAAAACTATTTCTGGATTCCCATCAAAAAATCATGTGTGATCAATATTATCATATGGTTCTCCGTCCTGGGTCTTGTGTCTCTAGATCACCGAGACAAATGTAGTACCCTTCACGGACTCATAGTTCACAAGTGCCAACAAATGGACAACCATAAGAATCTGATCTGACGGGTGAAGTGCAGTGCCAAAAGAAAAGTGCGTGGAATTTAAAATAGGATAGAGAATCTCATTATAACATTTTTATTCAGCCAAGATCTCTTCCTAACTAAAACCAAGAACAGCGCAAAACATAACTACTGCAGTTTAACAAATATCTGCATGTTTGGCCCCCATGCAGATATTTGTTAAACTGCAGTAGGACTACTCAAAAGTCTACTAATCAGCTGAAGATCATCCATTAGTGTTGTCTTTATATTCAGTCAATCCATCTCACTGCAACTTCTCAGAAGGTCAAACCTGTTTTACATGGGTGGGATTATTTGATTAGTAGTACTATATCGTACTCTTCTGGATTGAATAAGTTGCTCAATTTCAGGTCTATAAAAGTACCCAAGGGGTACTGCAGTAATGGCAACATGTTCATGCTCTCTCTGTTACTTTTGTTAACGCAGACACAACACTTGGGGCTAGATGTAGGTAATAGCAAATTACTGAATGCTAAATACCGAATTTTACCGATTCGGTATTTACGAATCGGTAATTGCTATGTAGGTAAAAAAATCGGTAAAAATACTGAATCGGTAAGCCAGGGGAGATGCCAGGGAACTGGTCAGTGTACCGCCAGCTGTGTCAGCTCCGCGTGGTAGAGGCAATGGGAGGGGTAAACGACAGCAAGTTGAGTCTGCACACATTTCCTCAGCTCCAGCTCCAGTACCGGCTCAGGCTCCAGGTGAGCAAAGTGACACACTCGCTGAGGTTTCATACTCATAAATCAACTGTTGCTTGACAGTATATGTTTTGGCCGCCTCTTGGCTCCACTGGAGATTTATTTTTGCCTTACACCGGGCCACTTCCGCTGCGGAATCTTGAATATCACTGCCTGTGTGTATATCTTGAACAAGCCGCTCCTCAGCCATTCCAAGACCTTGGTACAGCGCCTGTAGTAGTATGAGATCTAAGGACGCCGCGCAAATAATTAATTCCCTCGTTGACTCCACTGGACGCTTGGCAGAGAGTGAGACTGAAATATTGGAAGTATTTCAGCAGTTTTATGCAACATTATACTCAAGTGAAGACTATGATATTCATAATCTGCAATATTACTACAGCAGTACTGTAAACACGATTTGGCTGTGGAGGCAGCAGCAAAGTTAGAGGGCCCTATCACGCTGCTTGAACTTGAACAGGCTATCAAGGGACTACCCGCAGGCAAGGCGGCGGGAGGGGACAAACTCCCACTGGAGATTTATAAAAGCTTTTTCCAAGTCCAAGGACGATATGTTAGCTATTTTCAGGACGGGCCCAGACTGGTGTATATCATAAGTCATGGGATGAGGCCAGCATTGTGGTTTTTAGGAAAAAGGAAAAGCCTGCATATCGGGCAGCCTCATATCGGCCTTTATCATTGTTAAACACAGATGGCAAAATCTATTAAAAAATATTGGCGGCAAGGCTGGCATCAGTGATCTCTCCACTGGTGTCAATACGGCAGCACAGGTTCATTCCCAAACGCGGAACAACAGACCACGTCAACCGGGTGATGGCCTTAATATATCACGCTAATGGCACAGGGCAATCAATCAATCAATCAAAGCATTTATAGAGTGCACTACGCAGCCGTGAGGGTCTCAAGGCGCTAGAGGGGGGCTGTTACTGCTTGAAGAGCCAGGTCTTGAGGTGCTTCCTGAAGCTGAGATGGTCCTGGGTCAGTCGTAGGCGAGTGGGGAGGGAGTTCCAGGTCTTCGCTGCCAGGTAGGAGAATGATCTTCCTCCGGAGGTGGTTCTGCGAATTCGTGGGACGATGGCGAGGGCGAGGCTGGTGGAGCGGAGCTGGCGGGTGGGGTGTAGAACGAGAGTCGGCTGTTGAGGTAGTCGGGGCCCATGTTGTGGAGCGGTTTGTGTGCGTGGGTGAGCAGTCTGAACATGATCCTTTTGTTGACTAGGAGCCAGTGGAGGTTTCTCAGGTGGGTGGTTATGTGGCTGTGGCAAGGGATGTCGAGGATGAGTCGTGCGGCGGTGTTTTGTATGCGCTGGAGCCTGGTCTGGAGTTCGGCGGTAGTTCCTGCGTATAGGGCGTTTCCGTAGTCCAGTCGGCTGATGACGAGGGCCTGGGTGACTGTTCTTCTGGTTTCTGTGGGGATCCACCGGAAGATCTTTCAAAGCATTCTCAGGGTGTTGAAGCATGAGGATGAGACGGCGTTGACTTGTTTGGTCATCGTGAGAGAGGAGTCTAGGATAAAACCCAGGTTGCGTCCGTGGTCCGTGGGTGTGGGTACGGTTCCCAGTACCGAGGGCCACCGAGAGTTATCCCAGGCAGATGGGGATTGTCCGAGGATGAGGACTTCCGTCTTGTCTGAGTTAAGCTTGAGACGGCTGTGTTTCATCCAGTCAGCTACTTCTTTCATCCCTTCCTGGAAGTTGGTTTTGGCCATGGCTGGGTCCTTGGTGAGGGATAGTATCAGCTGGGTGTCGTCGGCGTAGGAGATGATGTTGATGTTGTGCTTTCGTGCGATGGTGGCGAGGGAGCTCATGTAGATACTAAAGAGCGTTGGGCTGAGTGAGGATCCTTGAGGGACGCCGCAGATGATCTTGGTGGCCGCGGATCGGAAGGGGGGGCTTTAAGTCTTATACTATTAGATGCCGAGAAGGCTTTTGACCAAGTTTCTTTGGGTTTTTTATGGGCTGTGATGAGAAGTCGTGGGTTTGGGCCACAATTCATAAAAGCCCTACAGACGTTATACCAACAACCAATAGCTAGGATCTGTACCATGGGGCTACAATCGTCAGTAGTGTCTATACGAAGGGGAACAAGGCAACGCTGTCCTTGCTCCCCGCGGTTATTCTCTTTATATATCGATCCGTTTTTAAAGATGATTGAGAACAACTCTCGGATACCGCCAGTAATAATACATCAGCAAGAATACTGTGTCTTTGCATATGCCGATGATGTGGCTGTTGTCGCCCCAAAACCAGCAGTGGTAATGCTAGAGATAGAGCATCTAGCGGCTGTATATGGAGCAGTTTCTGGTCATAAATTAAACACTACCAAAACTCAGATTTTATGTGTTAATACAGGACCTTACACTGATCCTAGGGTACTAGGATCAGTATCTGGGGGTTCGGGTAAGGGCCTCCGCCTCTGCCCTGGTAGAATCTAATTGGGAGAGGTTAATGACCAGGATTCAGAAGCAATTAGATCAATCTGAATGTCAGCATTTAACACTGATAGGCAGATGCAATATTTTAAAAATGATGGTCCTACCAAAACTTTTGTACTTTCTCCGGTGTGTACCATTGGAGATACCCCAGGCTAGCCTTATGCAGCTCCAATCCATGTGCATGAGATTTTTATGGGCACAGGGGAAAGCTCGGCGTGCTAAGAGATACATGGTCTTACCTAAGGCTGTAGGAGGCTGGGCTGTACCCGATTTTGTGTTATATTATTACGCTTGTATGCTCCAGCACATGAACGTACTGCTTACTGGGGCAGGACCGGTAGATCCAGCTGAACAGCCTTCTATATACAGCATGTTGTTAGGTACTGAAGTGAAAAATCGTCTTTTTCTCAACTTGGACTGGAGCTACTACAAACGCACAAGATTTAAGGTTCTAATGGCTGCGTATAAAGTTTGGAATGCTATCAAAAAAATATATATGGTAGAAAAAGTATCCTGTATACTCCACTAAGTGCTCCGATTTTCTTTCCCAGTGTGATTTTAGGATCGGGTTGTGTATAGCTGGCGAGTCAAAGGTATAAATTGTGTAGGTGATCTATTTACAGTTGGTGGTCTAAAATCGTTTGAACAGATTAAGGAGCAATACCAGCCTCCACACTCACACTTTTTTAAATATTTACAAATCCGCGATCATTTGTTGAAAGCCCGCCTGTGTATACAACCTACCCCCCTCATTGAAGCTAATAAGAAAGCATCTTGGATAGGTGTACTCTATAATCTAATGATAGATGCTATGCCCAATGATTTAGAAACTCATACTAACAAATGGGAGAATAGATTAGGATGTCAAGAGATCTCACTTGAGACCTCAATTGAATTAGCTGGATGACTATTCAAGTCTGCTAACTTAGCCACTCAACATTATAAAACTATCTTTTATTTGTACCATACGCCTGATAAAATCTCAAAATGGGGTGGCAAACCGGATGGAAAATGCTTCCGGTGTGGTGCCTCTGCGGCTGATGTGGTGCACATTTTTGGCACATGTGTAGAGCTGAGGAGCTTGTTTGAGCATGTGGGTAAGTTTCTTTCTGGGATTGTGGGAATACCTGTCCAACTGTCACTTATGCAGATTTTTATTGGGGGTAAAAATGGGCGCTTGTGCGGGCTCTGTGCCCAGTAATATTCTATATTTGTTTTTTGTAGCCACAGCTGTGCTTAGGCTTTGAATAGCCTCGTGTTGGCTGCAAAAAGATGCTCCATCATTCGATGCCTGGTGGGCGAGGTTCTTTGTCATGTTTAATATTGAACACAGTTTGTATGCCCTGAAAGGCAGGAGGAAAAGGAAACTGGGGGAGCAAATTTGGGGGGCAGTCAGATCTCATTTGGAAGTGGATGCTAGAATACCCTGACTTCATAGGTAATTTTTTATGTATTTTCGAGCTTGTTTTATGATTCAAGATTATTTTGGTTCAGAAACTGCATATTGTCTGGTACAGTTAATTTGTGACTAATTTTTGTATCAAATTATTACATCCACCTCGCAATCTGTTGCTGTGAAGTATTGTTATGTACTCATGTATTTTTCAATAAATATATATAAAAAAAAATTGGGACTGCTGCTATACCCAAGTGCACCCGCACTTTATGTCCCCACAGGATATTACTAAGGGATCAATTACAAATGCCTGTTCTTGCCATATTGTGGTGGCTGTGAGGTACTAATTGGAAATAACTTGCATCATCAGTAAATGTAATATAAAGGTAAAAGATGTGTTCCTTTTATGTCACAGGTAGATGGTATCTAGAGGCACACAGAAATAGGCAGCCCCAGCTTGGCAGTCTACAATCCGCAGTACAGTTGAAATATTAGCGCACCTGTACCTTAGGGACAAAAAGACTGTCAAGATTTTAACCCGAAGTAAAAATGTATGTTTAAAGCTATTTTTTGTATTTTAAGGATTTTATGATCATTATATTTAAGTGACATACTTTTGTGTTTTTTTAAAAAAAACAAAATAAAGATTATTACTACTGTCTACTAGTGCTTCTGTTTTCTCTGAGTTAAGTTTCAGGCAGCTCTTCTTCACACTTCCTGGAAGTTGTGCCTGGTGATGTTGGGTTCTTTGGTGAGGGAGAGGATGAACTGGGTGTCATCGGCATAGGAGATGATGTAGAGCCCATGGTTCCTGAAGATGGTTACGAGGGGGGCTATGTATATGTCGAAGAGGGTGGGGCTGAGGGAAAAGCCCTGGGGCACTCAACATCTTGCCTTCGTTGGTTCTGAGAGATAGGGTGGTAGATGAGAGTCCTGTTCAGAGATTCGTTGTACATTGTCAGTTTTTAGGAAGCTGTGAGGTTGGAATGCGAGTTCTTGAATCATCGTCAAGTAGGCCATCAATGACGGGGCTTGCAATGCAAAGTCTTGCATTGGACATGCGTCATGCTCACCTTGGTTCTGAAGGAGATACGGGGCTTGTGATGTGGAGTCCCGCGTCGTCATTGAAGATACCATTGACGAGGGGCTTGCCATGCGATGGCCTGCTTCAGGGATGCGTTGCAAAGTGGTGGTTCCGATGAGTTGGCAGCTGTGAGGACAATGTGAAGTCCTGGTATTGGGAATGTCCATGCAGCAGAGTGGATGCATCGGTTCTGTGCAGGGTTGGGCTGCTCAGAAGAGGAGAGGCACCAAATCTGCTGGGTCCACAGATGGGCCACAGAGCACCTTCAGGCCACCCTGCCAAGGGATGCCACTCCAGGGCTGGAGTGGCATCCCTTGGCAGGGTAGGACTCACAGTGCAGAATCAGGTGCATGTTACAAGAGACTAGCCATTGAAGTCACTCTGATGTTCCAGAGGTTCTTGTAATGTTGTACCTCCCTGCCTTGGCCCCAGATTGTCTGGTGTCACAATATGCTAGTGTCAGACCCCTTCATCAGAATGCTAGAGCAGGGCCTTTGTTATGTGCAAGCCTGGTAGGTGACACTTCCCCCTCATTAACTCAGAGTAGCCCATCCTGCCAATACCTAGCTTCCCTTTGTCTCACTGTCTGTGAGAAATACACAAACACAAACTACCAGCTCAAGCTATAGGCACCAAATGGTTAGGACAAGAAAATGCTAACTTTCTTAGGGTCAGAATTATGATTAAGAATCTGACATTATTAATAAAGAGGGCTTTTAATTACAATTATTTAGACACCAAACTCGATCTGTCTGAAAGTTATAACGTCTCAAATTTAATAAGGTAACCAAATGTTATCCTAAGAGAGAGGTAGGTCTTCCAGTAGTGAGTAACACATTTGAAAGTTATTCACTAGCAGTACATGTAAAACTTAAATGTATATGTCCAACCTTTTAAACACACTGACCTCTGGGTTGTCCAGGGTCTACCCTAGGGGTGACTCATACATATTAAAAAGGAAGGTTAATTTTGCCAAGTCAAAATGGCAGGTTAAAACTGCACACGCAGGCTGAAATGGCAGGGTTGATACATGTTTAAAGGGCCTAATTAAGTGGGTGGCACAATAAGTGCTGCAGGCCCACTAGCAGCACTTAAGTTACAGGCCCTGGGTACATGTAGTACCATTTTACTAGAGACATAGAAGTAGATTAAATATGCCAATTGTCTTTTAGCCAATGTTACCATGTTTAAAGGAGGTGCACCAGCACTGTGGCACTGTAGCAATGGTTAGTAGTGATAAAGTCCCCAGAGTCCTAAAAGCCAGCAAAAAAGGGTTCAGAAAGCAGGAGTTTGAAGGCATAATGCTTAGGGATGACTCTGCAAAAAAGATCAAGTCTAACTATGGTATTTTGTAACTTTCATGTAAATGGAAAATAACTGTTTATTTAAAGTAAACAAACAAAACAATTTTAGCTTTTGCTGCACAGAATATGCTAAACAAAAAATAAAGGATAAAGTTTTCTTTAAAATATTGGTCTGCTATTGCTTGTTAACTATATGTACACATGAGGAACTGTTAAAAAAAGTAAGTAGACAATTCATTTATGGATGGATGGCTCATCGTTCTGCAAGGGGGATGGAGTAATTGACTCCTTCCCCCTGGTGGAGGCACCGCCCACCCCATTTATAAATTACCACCAAACAGGCAGTCTTCTGATGCATTTGCAGGAACTGCCATCACGGCGCTTCCTGCCAATGTTTTTCACAGTTTTATGCATGGCTGCATCATGATGTCCCAGTCCTGAACAAAACAGCAATCCCATTTTTTACTGTTCCCCACCATTAGAGTAAAGGACAGTAAAAAAAATGGCTATTCGTCTGCCCATCCTGATTGAGCGGGCGGACATATAGCCATATATTATCAAGCCGTCGGAAAAGTTTGGATATGGCAGTAATGCAGTAGTCGCCGCCAAAGCCAAACTTAAGGTCCACCTACATCAATTGGGCAGAAGGACCTTTATCTTTACAGTATTTATACTCCACTGCTGGCTCGCAGGAGTATACATACCGCCAAGTTATAAATCAGCCCCTACGTTTTCTAGTCCTTTCTCTATCACTACCTGTTTTCTCATGGTTTGTCTGTCTTATTCTATGCTATTATCAAAATTCATAAATGACAATTGTCTGGGATGGAAATGGGTGCTTCACAGCAATGTTGTACAGCATCACAGCCAGTGCTTAATCTGTGAAAAAAAACAAAAAATTAAGGGCCCTCCATGACAGGCCACTGCATCTTGCACCACAACATTGCCCCAGACAGTGCTGCCAGTGCAGTTTTGACCCAGGTCCTAATCATCATTCTTGTATGGGAGAACACACTATTCCAGGGCACTCAAAGCTTAGAAAATGACCTGGAAGGCTGGTGCTATTACTTTTTAATGTATATTAAATTATGAAACACTTGTTGATGTGCTCACTTGAAAAATAGAGAAACAGAGCTACCGATTGTTGGACTGTCATTCGTGCTGGTGTGCAGAGCTAAGTGCCTGGGCTGACATTGGTAAACACCAGCTAAGGGGCGTAACACAGGCCCCCGCAGCCCACGCGGTGTGGGGTCCCCAAGCTCTAGGTGGTCCCCTCGGCACTGCTCTCTGGTCGGAGAGCTCCTGATTGAGCTCAGAGGGGGCCCCTCTATGTATCGTGCATGGAGGCCCCCTCAGTTTTCGTTACACCAGTGCACCAGCTCAAATTGAACACTGACCGCAACATGGCATGCATACTTTTCCTGGCCTGCAGTGAAAAACAACATTCCGAGGCAGTGTGGAACATAGGCAATGTAAGACAAGGAGTTCACGAAAAGGTTATATTAAAAAAAACTTTAGATTTTAATGATTACGACAATTAGTAAAAGCAAAATCAATAATTTTCAATGGTACATTATATGTTGAACAATAAAAGAAAGTGAATGATGGTAGCTTCACCAGTGCACCAGCTCAAATTGAACACTGACCGCAACATGTCATGCATACTTTTCCTGGCATGTACAGGAAATCCACAGCAGTCATGAGCAAGCAGCAGGACTGACTTCAGCAGAATGAAAGTAAACTCATTGATGTTACTCATGTGATGAGTCCTGCATTATAGTTTGTTTTTGGATCTCAGAGGTTTCAGGAAAGGGGTCAGCTGCCAGGGTATGCACTGTTCCACACAAAACACAATGTTTAAGGCTAGGGTCACAAAATTAGAATAAGTCATGATAATTCTTAAATTATCTGTGAAACAAAGTCTTGATTGAATGAAGGGAAACGGCAAACACATCTACCAAAAAGTAATTGTCTCTCACAATCAACTGGACCTTCGTAGCCAATTTGTTACTGTTCGGCAGAATAATTGGAACATATACACATGCTGAACAATTTGCAGTACATTCGGTTATAATGAAATCAGCAGTACATATAATTTGCACGTTATTGAAAAATGCATTAGTAGTTCTGGAACATGTGTGTTGGGGTGCACATGTTATAGGGAAATCTTCAGAGACACAAAACACACTTTTAACAGTAGTAATTTATATGGTAGTTTTAAAAAAAAACTTTTAAAAAAGGCACCTCGAGACATTATTCTTTTTTTTGGTCTTTATGGAAAAGGAGGAATCGTAAAATATACATCCAATACGAAAAACAAATATTCCACATACTTGATAAGCACTTTCTGGTAAGTTAAATATCCATTTTTTTAATAATCCCCACATTCTCGTTACCTAAATTGTGACCCACCCATTATTATTAATTCACTTCCTGCTCCTATTCCATCTCATATACACCCACATTTATCCACCCATTGGGCTTCATAGTCTCCCATAGTCTGAGTAAGTGATGAACTTGCAACCAAAGAGACAACAAATCAAGGGGCATATAACAAGGGGCATATTATCAAGGGGCCGCGATAAAATTATCGCCGCTTTAACGTCCGTTTTTGGCCGAAAAGCAGCGATAATTTTATCTCAATATTAGCAAAGGACATGCTACCGTGTGTTTCCACGATTTAGCACCCGCTTTGCATCGCATCGTTAATGAGATGCAAAGTAGGCGTGCCTTAATAGACTACATGGGGAAATATCGCAAAGGCAGCTTTGCAATATTTACAACAATGCCCCGGCCGGTGTAGTGATGAACGAATTCACCCTAACCGGTCATTAACCCTGGATTTTAAAGTGTTAGGCATACTTTGCATGGGAGGTGGAAGTGGGGATACGACCATAGGGTCGTATCAGCAAGGTCATCGCTGTTTAGCAGGAAACATCGCTGGTTTTCCAGCGATGTTGGGACATTTCCCTGCTATCGCTGAAATTTTTATTTCCAAGGCCCTAAGTGTTGTAAATACAGAGCTAGCTTGGCGATGAATTCCAGCGATAGCCGGCGATAGGGAAACTCATGCTAGGCGCAGCCATCGATAATTATCGCTGCCGCTTGTTAATATGCCCCCAAGTACTTTATTTGGGAGTGACTATCCCGCTTTTACCGCCTCACCAATTTCTTCCCAATACATTTTACGGAGGACTTCCATGGCCCATGTTCACCATAATTTTATTAGTATACCTTAAAAAGGGGGTTTCTGGATGAGGTCTAAAAGGCTTCCGGAGATAGGCAGCCAAAACATAGAATTTAACATCAGGCTTAGTCCAACATCAGTTATCGAATGGTGCACAAAGTTATTTCACAGAGATCGTTCAAAATTTGCTCACCCAAAAAAGGTGGTTACAAGCTCATGTCCATACCAAAAAATCTTCCTTTCCGTTGTACACTTAAAACACTGTAACACAAATAAACACTGGGGTAGAATGATGGTTTTCCCAAATTCATGCGACCCATAATTGACTAAAATACATGCCCCAAAGTCCTAAAAGGTATTTAGATTTTTTCTAATAGTTACAGGTAATTGAGCCTACTTATATCAGTAGATTGCCCATTAGCTTCTGTACCAAAACATCCGACTAGGCTGGATGAAATGATTCCTGGCATTTCTATGCTTAGCTCTGTTTTGTGTGTGTTTATTAGGATTCCTCATGTTTTCTCTTATTTAACCCTCCAACCTAACAAGTGTGAAAATTGCTGAATAAATTTGAACACTGCTCCCAAATTTGGATTTTCTGTCTCTAAAAGGATGACCATGTCATCTTTTTGCAATACTATGCTTAGGCCCTGATTATGAGCTAGTCACTATAATCTGCCGCGTTCAAAAACCCCTGTTTATGCACTGGTGGGAATTATGAGTTGTTACTTACTTAACACATCCTGTAATTATTGGATGCATTCAATACTTCAACCTTCAATAAATATCAGTGGGTCAAATCTACCGCATTTTAACAGGGAGAAACTATATGGTGTTTACCATACCATGCTAATTATGATGGATTAAATTCCAAAGTCTGCATATTATTCCCCACCAACGTTCTAGGTGTTATTTATCATGCCTGATGAATAACATACCCTGTGATAACATTACTCAGTGTGATAAATGACACTTAAAATGGGAATCAGGGCTTTAATGTTGAGGGACTTTTGGGGCTAAATCTAACTTGTCTACTCTTTATGGTATACCCTGAAAAAAAGTGGCGTCTTCAAAATCTCACCTACATTTTTACCAATTCCCCAATTTCTTTTACAGCACTTCCTTTTGATTTACTGAAAAAAACATTCCAGAAGCCCTGGTAGGTTTGAATAAAAATTACATACAGTATGTTACAATGGCATGAAAAAGGAGACACAGCAGGCACACTTGTCTATTCTATATTTCCATAGTTATCACATCTCCCAGTACTAAATCTGCTGTTAATCCCTCATAAAGATTCTTACAAATTCTGGAGAATTGGGAAGGGAAAATCAGAACTTAGCCAGTTTACTAGATTAAAACCTTCTCTACACCTAGAAATCAAATGTCTAACACATGTTTATTTGTTTCACCATAATCGTCTTACTCCCAGAAACAGAGAATGGTTAGGGCCAGTGGCCTTGAGGGGATAAACCTATTCTGTTTGTGGAGACCATGCTGTTGATTCTGATTTCCAAACATCTAGAATATACTTTCTTAAATATTTTATAGTTTAAATTGAACAATGTTATGCATGTGTAGAACTCACAGCAATCCAGATCATTCCCAGATTTTTATAATGTAGTTAATCGTTACTTTTTGCCAGCATTTAGAGCATAAAATAATAGCTTTAAACTGTGGTAAGAAGAGGAAATGTTTTTTTACAATTGTCAATGAGTCCCATCCTCACCCAGAGCGTTAATGGAGGAAACATATCAGAATTTGGGTTATTAAATTGTGACCTAATAAACTCAATCCTGTTAGTCTCCACACAGTTCATAGAGAACCTCTGCTCCTCTCAAGACATAGCAGCTATGGCGTAAGCAGTAGGCAATTCCTCTGAGAACTGTGTGTTAAGTTTAAGCATTACAAACAACTTTGAAGTCTGAAAACCTCATTAAAATTACCAACCTAATTCATAAATTAAATGTTTTAATGCAAGAGGTACCTAGAAAAAGTAATGCACCAATTAAAAAATCTCACAATTGACCGGGATCTAAGCACAATTTCCGGCTGACTATGAACAAGGTCAGATACTGAAGGAGGGTCAACCCATTCAAAGCTTTTACCTTGAGACTAAGTCAACGTTTTGGTAGTCAGTGTCTTCCAGTGAGGCAAGATCCAGGGCCAAAGTTGGTGAGGGTCCCTCTGAGTCAGATACATCTCCAGTGAGCTCCAGCTGAAGCAGTTGATTTTAGGGCCAAAAGCTCCAACCAGGAAAAAAGCTGGATTTTGTATATGTGCCAAGTTTCCTTTGTCATGTGGAGAAGTTTGCCACCTCACCCCGGTTCAAGGTTTTAGCTTTAGAATTAGAGCCTCACTCCGAATTTGGCAGCCTGCCCACCATCTGCCATATTAGGAGATCCTTGCCAGCCTTGCAGAAGCTTCTGCACTTTCAAAGGGTCACTGACAGGTTTGTTCCTCTGAAGGCACTCATTTTAGCAGAGTGTCTGCCGTGTATCATGCAGATGCTTAGCAAACTATTTTGTTTTGCAAAAGCAAACTTCCAAAGTAGGAGTTTGCTTTTGTAAAACAAATACTAATGACCCCGACACCTAGAGAGTTTCCCCCAGGGTGTGGGAATAGGTTTTAATGTTTCTGTTTGGGACCACCTGGTACTCAACTAATCTCAAAACACAAAAAATAGGTGTCACAATTTGGAACAAAAATGACAGCAGCACTATATAGCCTTGGATAACCAGGAATACAGTAAGGCCCTCTCTAAATACTAGTCCATGATGATAGAATAAAAGTCAAACAATTTCATTCAAAAAAATAGAAATGGGCAGAAACTCTATGAAAGAACTCTTTGATAAAGTAAAAGCCCCATCAAATCCACTTATCTCTGACAACTCTAATAATAATCAATCGTCTGTGATACACTTGAGTTAACCTTCCAATCGAAAGTGCTAAGTGTCTTTTGAGCCTTAACTTCTGGGATGCCATAACCAACCAGGGTCGAAAGTCAATGTCATCTAAATGAAAACCCACGTCTTCTAAATAAATTCACCCCACTCACTGCCAAACAAGTACTCCCTCTGCTTCTTAGCAAAAAATCAGGGTCGAACGATGGTCCCTGTCCCCCAACAAGTCTTATCAAATTTCAGAGGTAATTACTGCTCATCTGACTCCCATTTTTAACAAAATTTTCCACACTGGAACATTGGCCAAAATCTGGAGAATGGCCTTGGTTTTGCCTTTTATAAAAAAAGCACATCTTCAGATCCCAAGAACTATTGCCCCATCCACCCAGTGAATATCATGGATAAAGCATTAAACCTTAAGGTATCAGAATTAATCAATGTAAATAACCAACTCGATGCTGACCAATTCGGCTTTCGTAAAGAGCATAGCACTGAAATAGCTCTCATATGGCAGCAGAGAACATAAGAACAATCATTGATCAAGGTGAAAACGAGGCTTTGGTCTTATAGGATCTTTCTGCAACTTTTGGCACTGTCAGTGATAGGATCCACATAAAACATCGTCACGACCTGGGCATCAGAGACACTGCTCTATCTCTCCTAGCCTTCTTCCTATCAGAGAGAACAGCAAGTAGCCATAAATGGCTACATCTCACAATCCTTCAGCATCCCATGCGGCATGCGCCAGGGTGCATCCCTTAGTCCCACATTATTTAATATTTTACATTACCCCTCTAATCAAACATATTAGGAATTTTGTTTCACAGTGGTGTAGTACACTGACGACATCCAAATCCTCATATCAGTGTCAGGCAACCATGCCCTGACAGCTGGAAGATTTCGGAAATATATGGAAAGCTTCAGCTCATCGATGAGGGAGAATTGCCTGAGATTTAATTTAGGCAAAACTGAGGTTCTGCTGGTTGGCAAAAACAGCATTTTCTGGTCCTCGGATTAGTGGCCAATGAATCTTTGCCCTTCTCCCACACCAGTAGAAAAAGTTAGGAATCTTGGAGTAATCTTTGATAAACAACTCACTTTTGAAAATCAAGGAAACCAAATTGCTTCTGCTGCATTTCACCTCTTAAGAAAATCATTAGAAAATCATGCCATTTATCCTGAATCATCATCAAACACTTAAGGTCACAGCACTAATCTTGTCTAAATTAAATTACTGCAATGGGCTGTATGTAAACCTACAACAGAAATTATTGGTAAAACTTCAAACTCTGCAGAATGTGGCAGCATGCATTATTTTTTTTTAAGTTCAAAAGAATTTTATTAAAGACAATATATGATTGTAACACATAGAAAGAAAGTATCATATGATCAGTACATAATATATAATATGGAAACTATGTAATCATCAAAATAATAATGGTTCAGCATGCATAGAAAGTACGAATAAAGAAAGAACATTATTCAAACAGGATTACAACAGGTAAAAAGTATGCAAAAATGAAATAGATAACATAATGCAAAATAAGATATTCCATGTAATAATACTTTAGAACAATAGTACTTTTAGAAAAATGTCAAGGAGGTGTAGCTACTTCTTGCTGTAACGGAGATACACGCAAGGAGCGACTTGCACTAATATCATTATAAGTTGTGACAGGTGACCATAGGTGCGCACGCTTGGGTGCCATGTGTAATGGGTATACAAAGGAAGTGTCTAACCTGTGATTATAGCAAACTGGATACCACCATGCCTGAAATGACAGTTTAGTAAAATCTTTCCAAATTCTGGTTATTTGCTGGAAGACTACTGCTAGCAGTAGGTCAATGATTGTAACCATGGAGTCACAATTTTCCCAGATGGGGAGTAAACTGCCTAGGAAGATATGCATATGGGTGTATGGGTGATTGGCGTTGAAAATAGAGTTTATCTGGGACCATACTTTAATCCAGAAGTTGTGAACAGGATTACATGTGAAAAGCATATAAAAGTGGTCCGCTTGCGTCGATGAGCAAGACCAGCAAGTGTCCGGAGTCTGTGCATGTCTAGTGTGGAGTACAGATGGGGCAACAGAAGTCTATTGTAGTTGAAGAAAAGGGTTTGTATAGTGTTAGCCGCCCTTGAGGATTTGTGGATTTTAAGACAAATTTTCCCCAAAAAATCTGTCGACCAGGAAGTTCCCAAATCAGTCTCCCACGCCAATTCAACTTTGGATTTGTCCCTTGGGATAGGGGAGGTATGTAGAAATGTGTATATAGCGGAAGCTCTAGAAGCGTTGACAATAGGTTACCTAAGCTGGTCTGCGTGTCGAGCGTAGGTGTATCAGTTGGTTGAGCAAGCCCGAATGCTAACTGAGCATTTTGAATGGCGGTTAGTAAGAGTAAAAACCTGGGTCTAAATGAGGTAGGTAAAGCGAACAAAGATCTGGCTCTGTCGAATGATATGAAGCCCTCTTGATCATATAATTGATGAACCCAAACAATACCTCTTTGCCGCCAGGTTTTCCAGAAAATAGATTTATTGTTGATCAAGATGTTTTTGTTATGCCATATAGGTGAGGCATAAAAGGAGGCAGAAGGATTTGGTGGTAGTATTCTTGAGGTGTGCTTAATTATGGGAGTAGAGACGGACTGTGGTATACGAGTAAAAGATAGAAATTCCTGAAAAGAGAAAGGTGAAAGGAAGGACTTTTCAAGTAAAGCCCATTTGGAAAGAAAGTCAGCAGGATCCGCAAGCCAATTTAATGCTTGATGCAAAAGAAATGATTTGTGATAAATAGCAAGATCCGGAAAAATCACCCCTCCCTCCGTCTTTGGACAAATTAACTTTGAAACAGACATACGTGCTTTCTTGGTACTCCATAAGAAGGAAGATAGAATCGAGTTAAGCTTCTTAAAATATTTGGAAGGAATAGCTAATGAAATATTAGAAATGGTGTATAAAACTATGGGAGAAAGCATCATTTTAATGGTGTCCAATCGGCCCCACCAGGACAAACGAAGTGGATGCCATTTTGCTGTTAAGGATGATAACTTTTGAATACAATTGTCCATGCAGCGGAAGATTGTGTCTGAGATAGTTGGGGAAAAGTGCACGCCCAAATACTTGATAAAATGAGGACTCCAAGTGAATCCTGAGGAAACAAAATCCGCACTAAGGGTGAATTTGGTAAGAGGTATAATTTCACACTTATCTTTATTTAATTTATATCCTGAGACAGACGCAAAGGATTGGACTTCTGCCAGTAAAGCGGGGAGAGAGTCTTGTGGATGAGATAAAAACATAAGGACATCATCAGCATACGCTGCCATCTTAACTGTGGTATCATTGAAGGAGAAGCCATGAATATCATTATTTTGACGAATACGTAATAAAAAGGGTTCTAGTGCAAGATTAAAAAGAAAAGGAGATAGCGGGCATCCCTGTCTGACACCTCTGTGCAGGGGAAAATAGGGGGAAAGGCCCCATTCGCTGCAACAGCTGCTCTAGGGTTAGAATATAGAAAAGAGATGAGAGCAATGATTTTTGGACCAAAACCAAACCTGCGAAGAACACGAAATAGATAAGACCACTCAACTCGATCAAACGCTTTTTCAGCATCCAATGCGATGGCCGCTAAAGGAAGTGAGGAGTGTGAGGCCTTAGATAAAATGTCAAAAAACAACCGCGTATTATCTGAAATGAGACGGCCTTTGACAAATCCAGATTGTTCTGCCCCAAGCAAATCAGGTAGGTAAGACTCCAATCGCAGGGCTAAAGCTTTTGAAAAGATCTTGTAATCAATATTAACTAGGGAAATGGGACGGTAAGTTTTGCAGTGTTGTGGATCTTTACCGTCCTTAGGAATAAGACAGATAAGGGCATCTGCAAACGAACCAGAAGAGTGACCTGATTTGACAAAGTCAGAGAGAAGGAGGCATAGCTTGAGAAGGAGTAGATTTGAAAAGTGAGTAAAGAACTCTACTGTGAACCCGTCTGGGCCCGGGGCTTTGTCCTTCTTAAGTGTCTGCAAAGCTTTCAGAAGTTCCTTCTGTGAGATATCGGTTTCTAGTGGCGAGGATTCTAAATTAATGGGGGGAGTATATTGGATTGAAGAAAGAAATTGGGTAATGTCATCGTCAGAAGAGGATGTTTCAGACGTGTAAAGTGACTTGTAAAAGTGAAGGAATTCGGCTAAGATCTCTCCATCCTTAAACTTCAGTTGGGCATCTTGACCAAACACTGATTCAAAATTGAGTTTATTTTGTTTGACCTTCAAATAGTTTGCTAATAACTTACCCGCTTTATTCTGGCCCCTGTAGTATTTGGCACTAGATTTGAGCAAGATATTGGATGCGTTAGTAGTTGTTTCCTGATTGAATTCAAATTTGGCTTTAAGGAGCTCAGATAGGAAATCTTTAGATTTAGAGGAATAATATGAGTGTTCTAGTGCTTTAATTTTGGCTAAAAGAGCGTTGGTAGTTTGCCGTGCCTTTCGGCGTTTATTGGACACTTACCTAATAACAAAGTCCCTGGCGGAGGCTTTGAATGCATCCCAAACTACAGAAAAAGATACATTACCTGTGTGGTTAAAAAAGAAGAATTCATGAAAAAAAGATGTGACGGATAATGTGAATACTGGGTCCAGAAGCAAAGAATTATTAAAGCGCCATTTACGAGATAATGTAGGTGTGCTTAGGATGTCTAAATGCATTGGGACCGGTGCATGGTGAGATGTGAGTATGGAACCTATTTCGTCATTTACGAGAGATTGAGCTACATTATGGGAAACAAAAAGTAATCTATTCTAGACTGAGTATGGTGTAGAGGAGAATAAAAGGAGTATTCCCTAGCTGTAGGATTAGAGAGCAACCAGGCGTCTATTAGTTTGTGTTGTTTTACTGTTTGTGTGAAGAGTTTGTGGGAATTGTGAGGAATGAGTGTAGATGAAGAGTGCCGATCAAGAAAGGGGTCAAAAACTTCATTACAATCCCCTGCAAGGATAAAATTGTCATCGTAATATTGTGTAATATGTGAAGCCAAGGATTTCCAAAAGGAAGGATCACCCGGTGTAGGTGCGTACACATTCAATAGGGAAAGTGGAACATTATCTACCAGAAATGTAACAAATACCCACCTACCATTGGAATCTGAGGAGTGCGAGAGTATCTTAATGGGAAGTGACTTGCGGAAAAGAATAAGAACACCATTACGCTTACCATCCCCTGGAGAAAAGAACACTTCACTTACCCAATTCCTTTTTAACTTTTCAGATTCTGAAGATGTTAAATGGGACTCTTGTATGCAAGCAATCTCAACACCCAATTTGGCTAGATGAGTCAAAACTCTTTGTCTCTTAATGGGTGAATGTAAACCTCTGACATTCCATGAAACAATATTTAACGGCATATGAGAGAACTATAATACAGTGATGCATGCAAAAAAGAACCATATTTTGAACATGAAAAATCGATCTTAGCTATGAACCAGTAAGATGTAGAAAGCGATAGTGAGAGTAAGGAAGAAAGAAGGAGAAAAAAGAGAGAATAGTGTAAAAAAAATGCAGGAAGGAACAAAGATGAAAGAGAAGATGAAAGAGAATAGTGAACCAAATAACGAAATAAGCCATGGTATAAGAAGCAACCGAAAAGAAAGGAAGAACAAGGAATGCAAACAGAGGGAAGATACGAAAGAAACAGAAGACTTACAACAAATCCAAGACAATAAGGGGAATGGAAGGGTAGAAGGCCACAACAAATGATGACGCGCTCAGGAATCATGAGGAGGGACTGTGGAGGGGAGGACACACAGCCAGCGGGCAGTAAAAACATAAGGAGAAGGATGAAGGATGAAGGATGATGGAGTTATCTGTGAATGAAACAGAATACATTAATGAGTAAAATAAGAAGAGAAAAAACAGTAAATAAACAAATACAAATATAGAAATACATTAAGTGTACACAGAGGAGAGAGAATAAGCTGAATATACAGTAATAAGTGTCATTAAACCAAAGACATCATAGGCGAAGTATAACTATAACTCAGGCTATAGCAAAGGTAAAATGTATAAGACAACAACACAGATATAAACAGTCATTTGAACTGCGACGTTGAAGCCGTCTCCATCGGTTGGGTTTGAAAAGAGTACAGAAAACTCTTGAGCTGCAATGGGTCTTCGTAGGTGTTGGTTTCATTATTTATGGTGACCTTAAAGAGACAAGGATGAAATAGCCCATAACGCGCCCCCATGGAACGCAACTGGGGCCGTAGTGAGCGAAATTCCTTGCGACGGTCTGCTGTTGACTTGGTGTAGTCCTGTGTGAAACAGAGTTTCCAGACCAGATAATCCTGTTCAGTGCTCTAGCCGCCAATAGGACCTGCAATAAGTCAGTGTACTCCAAGAAGTATGTGATCACTCCTCTTGGCCTCTTAGTAGCCAACAATGTTGCTGCAGATGACTTAGAACCCAAGCGATGAGCCCTTTGAATGTTTAAATTGGTACCCTCTGGGAGCTTGAGAAGTTGTGGAAGAAATTATTTAAAAAATGTAATAGAGTCAGACCCCTCAGTTATCTCAGGTAAACCGCAAATGCGAAGGTTGTTCCTCCTGCCCCTATTTTCCAAACTTTCCACTTGCCTATGAAACGCCAGTACCTGAGAAGATAAAGACTCCATTTTGGATGCAGAAGAGGAGAGAGAATCTACATTATGTTCCAGAGTGATGACATGTTCTTCCATATTAGACCATTTATCTGTGAGAACCTGAATCGCTGAGTTAGTCTTTTCGACAAATGGTCTTAGAGCTCGAATCTCCTCCAACAGTAAATCCATAGTAACTGAAGAATTCTGTTTCGTAGGGGACGGAGGATCTTTCTTCAGTCTCTTAGAGGACGGTTTTGTGACATTTGAGGAGGCAGCAGGCGCTGAAGGAGTTCAAATTGTTGAGGACTTGGATGAGGTAGTGGCAGAGTCCTCCATTGCTAGGCACTGATAGCGTGAACTGGTTTGGAGCATCGATTTGGGTTTGGATTGAGACAGAGCTTTAAGCTGTTTACCTATACAAAAGAGAGATATCTGCGTAGCTTAGCCAAACAGAATTAAGAATAAAAAGCAAGAGAAACAAATTATCAAATGCAGAAACAGGTGTATAAACAACCTCCAAAGAAAGGAGCAAGCAACTTGAATTATAAAATACTAGTGTGAATACATTTAAATGGCGTAAGTTGTATCGAAGTTATAACAAGCTCTGTCAAAAAGAAAGGAAGTCTCTTTAAAAAAAACCTTGGCTAAAAATGAGCTTATAATCAATTCGCAATATCCACAAGTCATAGAGAAAGGAGACTGCAGCCAGAAGATAAGTCACAGTGAGGGGCTCATGTCAGCAGGTAAGTCAAATAAGAACAGGTGCTTGGCTCATTGATGAAAATGTTGTAGTTCACACCAAATAAGCAGAATGACGCTGAAAGGGGCTTCTCAAAGTGTTAATAATCCATAAATATTGTTGTCTTGAGAGGAAGCGCTATGCTGAGAGACATAAACACCACATTGGAGGGACCTCCGTCGGCAGTTAAAAGAAAATGCCGGACGCGGGCTTCAGCAATTCCCAACGTCTCACACAATGCAGTGAAAAAGCAGTAATAGTTGCAGGCAAAGATATAAGGGAGCTTAAAGGCAAAACAGAGGCATACTTAAAAGGTACCTGCCTTAATTATGACATTCCGACAGCCTGGGCATCTAGTGAAAGGTTGCGCTATGATCCGCAATTCTGTCAGCGTCTGCAGCAAAATGGCCGGCGCGGTATAGAGAGCGCCGCGTCACGCTATGAAGATAAATAATGAGGCTCACAGACCTGAATGAGGGCAATAAGCAGCTTGCTCTGGGTCACGGCCGCTTCATGATTCTATATCCGCAGAACTGTGCCGGTCTTAAGGAAAGGGATGCCGCATTGGCCCGTCCTCTCCCTCGTCCTCTCCGGAGAGTCATGGAGCGGCGGTCATTCCCGTCGGGCACAAGCCACTCCCCCCCAGCATGCATTATTTTTAGCATTCCTAAACACCAGTCAGCCTCCTTAGTCTACGCAAACTCCACTGGCTTAACTGAATTACCTTGAAGGCCGTATGTATTGCCTATAAGGCCCTGCATAAATCTGGACCAGACTTTTTTACACAAACATTCAAATGGTATAGGCCCTCTAATGCACTTCTGCCTTCTAATGCAAAACTCTTGACAGTACATACCTTCAAGAAAGCACTGTGTGGTGGAAAAAGGTTTGTGATTAGCACTAAAAAGATTTGGAATTCCCTTCCTCTTCACCTCAAAGAAGCCCAAAATCTCCTTCAATTTAGAAAGACCTTGAAAACTTGGCTCTTCAATCACTAGCATTCTTCTCATTCCCACATTTACCTGACTCTATCTCCTTCCAAGGCATTGTCAAGACAACCTCGGGTATTCGAGCGCTAAATAAAATATACTAACATAACATAACCAGCCCAGGCAGCTGGACTCTCACATAAAGTTTAGGCAGGGAAATATCAAATTTAAAAAGTGGCATTTCTCAAATAATTATTTAAAATCCAACTTTACCAGCGACATCACTGGCGCACATGGAATAAGGAGAAATAATGGCATAAAAGATATATCGCTGTCATTAGACAGTTTTTATAAAACTTACCCTATCACCTCTGGGTCAAGCCCAACAGGCAGGAGCTAGATTAATGGTGTTAGAAATGTGTTTTATCTCCCACTGGGTGATCAAATTCAAAGCCAGGATACATGTGTTGTTTGTGTACATTTTCATGTGGCAGTCATATGCTTTGTTAAATGTGAAGTGGGTGACAAGCATTGAATAATTGTATGTAATGATTTCCATGTTTGTTGGTCAATTGTCTATAATTGTGTTGTGGTCAAAATATTTAGGCCCTGATTACGGTGTCGGTCGGAACTGCCTCCGACTGACATCTCTGTGGATGTGGAACCAACCGACCTCAGGTCGATGGTTCCGATACCGCAATTAGGATGCAACCACACATGGTATGGTTACAAACTTCCATTTTAAAATAAGCTTGTGTGGGGGGCTCAAACCGCCAGATAGCACAAGCTCCCAATGAAAAATGGAAGCTTTAAAACATCCATGCACCATGTGGCAGGCACCTCACCGTTCTTCAGGGCCACATGCTGATGGCCAGGGGGGAAAGGAGCCCTTCTAGGGACCCCCAAAGATACTTTCTGACAGCAGTTCCTTGTCGGAAATGCCGTCATGGAACTACTGTTGGAAAGTGCATTCATAATCCCGATAGCAAAAATGCCGTCCTTAAGGGATTATGAGTCCTTTCCAGCTCCTGTTGGAACCGATTTGTAGTTCCCAGACAGTTTAAACTCTGACCACCGTCATTGTAATACAACGGTCAGAGTTGAAACCTACAATGTCGGTCAGAAAGCCTTTGATCAGCGGTCAAAAGCTTTACGACCGACATTGTAATTAGGCCTTAATGTTTCTTGAATATAAAGAAAATCAATGGTGATCAAAAGAATTGATTTGAGGGATCATGAAGAGTAAAATTGAATGTGTGAAAAGATTGTCAGAACTCGATAATTCCAGTTTCATCGAAGTTTCTAGTGGGCTAGCCTTGCTGACGCAATATTGGCCCATCCCATGTTCCTGAATGCAACCTATCTAATTAAGCATTTAATAAATGTAACAGTGTAGGCTAATGATTCCCTATGACAGCAGCCAGCCTTGCTACCATGGAAACCATTTTTGGGGATAATTCACAGTAAGGACATATTCAACATTCATTTCCTAAATATCATAATTTTAAATATCATGCACCTTGCCTTTATGGGCAATAAGGCCCACATATTGGTTACCTATAGAAAGGGAAATGTAGGCTTGCCAAAAAGGGGTTATTTTGGCAGTCTGAATTAGCCGTTTAATGTTAACACAGTTTAAAGTTACCTGTATGTAGCTACTAGGCTGCGTACAACCATAGACGTCCACGCACAGCATGCACAGCTGTGCACAAACATATACACACATGTGCATGCGTGACTAGCTCAGTGCCCCTTACCCTTGTGGTGGCCTTTTCTTAACAGGGGAATATTGGTGGTATACGCACGCAGTTCAATTTACCATGAATTTACCATGGGTAAGATTCAGATAGTGATACTCCCCCATAGTAGAGGCCCCAAAAACTTTTGATCAAAATATTTTGGCTCCCTTAATGGGCGAAATTAGGATTTCAGTCTTTGATCACTTCAGAAAAAAGTTTCTCTGCTTCATTAAAAAGTACTTAATTTTTAGAATTCATATGGTTAGTGTGCTCCTCCATGCTGTTCCTAAAGTCGATACAAATGTGTGGCTTGAATTTTACCCATCAATGCCTCTACTCTTGTTAAGGAAATCTTGCATTTTTTGAAGAAAATGTGAGAGACACTGATGAGAGTAGAGCCATAAATTGTTCTATTCCATGGCTATCCTTGAAACATATTCACAATTCTGTGAGCCTGCTGAGCAGGATGGACTGGTAAATCATGGTAAAAAGTATCTGAGACACCAAAAGAAATCAGACCTGCATGCTGGCCTTCATTAATGGTGATGAAGAGGTCTTCTTTACTTTTTACAAGCACTGATTCTGAGCTTTCAGAAGGTCTGCACCAAGAAATGTATTTCTTCTTGGTGAGGGTGTGTTCCACTTATGCTCACAGTTGTATGAGGTGTTCTCTTTTCAAGAATATAATGCTTAGATAAGAGAAATTAGTCAGTAGCTGGACAGCACTTGAGGGTGTGCTGTAGATGTTTTGCAAAGTGTGTGAAGTTTTCATATTTTAGGAAGTCAGGAGCTGTGCCACTTAGAAGAGCAGCAGCATTTATACTTGTGACATAAGCTTAAAAGGAATGAGAGAACTATCTTCCTGAATGTGGCTAAACAGGACTCACTGGGAGTTTGAAATCTTTTGTTTTTTAGGGAAACTCTGTCATTTCTACTTCTTATATGTGAATGACGGGGTGAAAAGTGGGATGAATAAGTGGAGGAATAATTTGTTGACAAGGTGATTGACAGTCCTGTTAGTCATAGTTTCAGGGATAATACTGTAATGTTTCTGCACTTAAACAGATCTTCCTTACTGAACCTGGTGCCAAAGCCACGTTTGTGGATGAGTAGGATGCCACTTTACCCCTAGCATTGGTAAGGTCAAGCATCACCTGTGAAAAGCCCAATGAGTTAATTTTCTTGGGGCCAGATGTACGACCCTTACATTTCACCAGTTGCAAATTGCGACGTGTTGCAACTCGCAATTCGAGACTCGCAAAATGGAATGTACAACAGTGTCTGAGACTGTTTGCAGTTCCTAATGGGTTCGCAAATGATCTGCCTCATTAATATTCATGAGGCAGGTCGCAATTTGCAACCCATTGGGAATGGCTAGCACTGCCAGGGATGGTGGTCTGTTGGGGTCAGCAGACCACCATGTCTGTGACTGCTTTATAAATAAGGCAGTTTTTTAATTCTTCCTTGAAGGAAAATGGGATGCATTTTAAAAAACTAAAATGGAACATTTCTGTTTCATTTTTTAAGAGCACTTAAAAAAATATTTGCATACATTCACAAAGGGGATGGGGTTCCATGGGGACCCCTTCCCATTTGCAACTGGCTTACCACCTACTTGAAGTAGGTGGTGAACTGTGAGTGTTTCACAGCTTCAAATGCGGTCACAAAACAATGGTACATACCATTTTGACTCGCTGTTAGGAAGGGATGCCCTTGGTATTCCCCTTCCTATTAACGACTCACAAACGCTATTTTGCGAGATGCCGACTCACAAAATAGCGTTTGTACATACCACCACCATTATTTTCTTTTGCAAACAGGCCAATTTTCAGTTTGCGACCTCAAAAATGGTCGTTCATCTACCTTTGTTCATTTATCTATACGCTTTTTTCTAACTAGATTGTCTGCCCACAGGTTGAAAGCTCCCTGCAATATTTCTTCTGGGTAATGAATTGCTTATGCTGTCCAGAAAAAAGTGGTTGTAACTTAGAAGTTGATTGGTGTTGGTTATGGTAAATGAGCTGTTAGATTTCCTAATCGCAGGTTAAGAACTTTGCACAGTCCAGGGATGAGTCATGAATCACTTCCATCCCAACTACTCTAGGATTCCATGTTGCTTTGGACAGTAAGTGAGTGTAGTGTGGATGAAAATGAGTAAATCAAAGTGGGAGAGAATAAGTAAGAATGAGTGAATGTGAGTGCAAGTTTGTGTGTGTGTGACTATGAATGATGAGAGTAAGAATACATTTTATTGAGAGTGCATGAATGTGAATGAATGAGTGAGAATGAATAAGTCAGAGTGACTGCAAATAAATGAGAGTCAGAGGGAGGGAATGAGAGTAAGGATGAGTGCTAGTATGAGTGAGTGAGAAAGTATGAGTGAGTACGAGTAAGAATGAGTGAGAGTATCAGTGAATGAGACTGGCAGTGAATGTGAGTGAGAATGGGTGTCTGAGTGAATGCAAGTGACCGTGCCTTTGGTGTTATAATTGTTAGTCTGCTGTTGACATAGACATATTAAAGGTAATTATTAGCTTACGGAGGCTTACGGAGGCACCCATGACACAATACTGGGCCAGGCGTACTGGAGGCAATTCTTAGCATGACAGGCACCTGTGACAAATTACTGGCACTGGCGTAAGAGAGGTAATTCTTGGCATTATTGACACCCATGGCAAAATACAGATACTGGTATGTTAGAAGTAATTCTGAGGACGTGGGGCATGTGTGGAAAAATGCTGGTGCTGACATACTTTAGGAAAATCTTGGTTTAGGGACACATGGCAAAATGCTAACACTAGCACATAGGAAGTATTTCTTCACATGAGGGAGGATAACTGTGAATATTTGGAGTGGGGTAAACATTCCAAAATGCTGGCCATGTCACACTAGAGATGATTCCTAACATAAAGATCACACAGGGCATTTGGATAGCATTATTGTATGTCTTTTTGAAAAAAGTAGGTAGATAAAATGCTGGCCCTGGTAAAATGGAGGACATTTTAGACATATGTAGGCACCCACAGCACATTTTGAAACAAGCAATGGCAAAACCAATAAATTAATTAAATTATTAAAAGTACTAAATACATTTATACAAAATAGACAAGTCCCCAATTAAAATATTTGCACTATATTCATAAAACGTTATCCTATATCCTATATCCATAAAAATACCTAAATAATTCGAAATGAAAAGCCACACTATAATAAACAGAAAAATGATACAATAGTTGATCTGACACATCTTTTTTGCTTGATTTGTACAGCGGCAACAAGAAAGCTAGAAATGTCAAAAATATCCCTAGTGTTACTCAGCGTTTGAAGATAGAGTAAAGCAGGTCTGACTTGCATGAAACCCTTACCAGACAATATAGGGATTAAAAACGTCCTACATTAAAAAAGTCCAGAACATCATAAAGTGCAGAGTATCTTGTGCAGAATAGTTGTCACATTGGCAGGGGACTGCGTCCTTAGGTTTACCCGACCCAGGGAAATCACCCTGTGTGAATTGGATCAAATTAAAATGGAACCTGGTCAAGAGCCAGCAATGGAAGGTCTTATTCACCAATTTCAAACAACAAGGGTTCAATTAACAGGGTAGTTGTAGTTAAAAAAATAAGCCCTAACTAAGGCTTTCTTCATCTCCTTCTTCATCTCCTGTTCTTCCCTTTCCAACATCAATAAATACATAATATTAATTTTGACCCACTTCACATCTTCCTTACAGACTCTGTATGGTAGAAACAAGTAGTTCACGAGCACAAGCAAATTTCTTATCGTCTCAAGAGAAAAGATGTCCACTATTAAATCAATATTCTTTCAAACGTCCAATGAGTTAATTCTTTTTCTTTTCTTTTTCTTTTCTCGTCATACATCTGAGAATTCTTCATCATAGTCTCAGTCTTCAAAGTTCATCAAATTCATATAAGACGTAGCCAATAGAAATACAATGCCAACACGTGTTTCGTCATGGGGCACAGTCACCCAAATGACTTCTTCAGGGCTACAATGAAAGTGAAAAGATACAAGGTATAAGCAATGCTCTTTAACTCTCAACCACACCATCACCAATCAGTGGACACTCCACCAAAACCAAAATATGAAGATCAAAAGCCCGGAAATAGTGCATAGTGGAAAAGTCACGTGAGGACTACTAGTGTGATTTACACTCGAAAGAACAAAGAAAATGCCAAGTGTAATCTGATTATCAGAATTCATAAAGGACAAAGCATAAGAAAAGGGAGGAAAGGGAGGAGAAAAAGGAAAAAAGAGAACAAATAATAATAATAATGTTAGGGTGCATTGAATGAAAGCCAAAGGTTTAAGGAGAGCCAAAGTTTGATGCATCTCTCAAAAAAGGAGGAACCTTATGAACCAATGGTTTAATAATGACCAGAAGGCCACAAAGAAACAAGTCCAAGTTTACTACAACCGTATTCAGAACACAATCAAACAGTAAACTCACCATAAAGATAAAACGTCTCAAAATATATACGCCAATTCCAGAAATCAGTAGTTTCTCAAATAAGGAATTTGAACTGAATCAGAGACAGAGAGTTAATTAGAATCCAAATAATCAAAACAGGTTAATTAAAAATACTTTAGCCATATCCTACTAGGTTATCCGTACACATAGTCGCAATACCCTAATTTATCGTACTAATAACATATATATAAAATTGTATTTTAATATCACCGAATTAATTTAACGAAAGCTGTCACTATTAGGTAAGTTTCGAAGAGTTACCTCTATCCATTCTTTATCATAGAGTTCTTCTTGTAGATTGATATATAGGTGGTTTTCTGCAATAGAGATATGAACCAATATATTTTCTAAGGTTCACTATAGCATGTAAAAACACATATCGTATTTGACAAGCAAACGCCACAGTTCTAAATAGATTTATTTGTGATCTGCATATCACATAGAGTCGCATGATTAAAGGAATACAAAGTGATATATGTAGTGGTTTAAGTTAATACCATTGTTGGGAAGACTGATTAGTAGGAAGACGTTCTAAGGCAACCAAGATATGGTAAACCTGTAAACTATTTGTTAATATTGATACTCAAAGCATCCCAATGTCAATAAATTTATTTACACCTTCTAACAGATACACCGAGTAATATTAATGCTACGGACAACTTAAACGAAAATAGGCCGGAACAATAATATATATAAATGGGCCACAATGCAGCAAACGTCCGACATTACATACGAAAATCGGTATTTTGAGCAGGAGTCGTCAAGTTCTTAGCGTCGAATACGTGCTAAATGTAAGTCATGATTGGAACAGTATAATGGGCTATATTGGTGTCACAGTGCGCCACAGATCCGACACTACGAGCCACATACACAAGCGCGATATCATAAGTCAAACCAAAAACATCTCGTGGGTACCGTGATCAGATTGCTATCGGATGGTATCTACGGGCTCTAAATGTAATATATATTTTGTTGGGTACATAAACATGTGGGTCATGGAAAGCATCGAGATGCTATATATCGGTATCACAATGCAGCAAAATTCGACATTATGAATAACCCCACAGACAAATGTCGTCCAGTGTTCACGTCACACAAGTAGTAAGCCAACTTAAACACACCAGCATCAGAAACCTACCTAGGAGAGTACTCCCTAACACCATCAAATGGGTTCCATATTCGTTATCAGCCGTGTTGATGTTACACGGCATTTAAATGCCCGTTCGCGCCACAACATTTAATTGAAATCAACATAGGACTGTGGTCGTCTCTTAAACGGCCGCCATCTTAGGCAAGTAAAATCGCGTTAAAAACGAACTGATTATAACAAATTAAATCATCTTAGTCGTATTATTAATCATTAAATTACTGGCATAAGTTCAACCCAATATACATAAAGGGAACCACCGGCGTATATACAATTCCAGATTCCTAACTGGTTACACCAAATAAAATTATCTTGGTCGTACCAGTATTCATTAAATAATTGGCATAAGTACAGCCCAAAACCATAAAAAGGAACCACCGGTCATACACATAATTCCGGATTCCTAACCTAATAATAGGAGGTATCTGTCGGACTAAGCAATGGACATAAAGAAAAGACCACTAAAAATTATACAGTGGTTCACAAAGTCATAAACCATAAACATGGCAGAAAAGGAAGAGTGGGGAAAGGCAGGTAAGGGAGAAAGTGCATCAAGGAGAAGAGAGTATATATCAAAGTATAAGTAAAACATAGTCAAATCGAAGCCTCAATTTGCACAATAGTTTTCAAATACAATTAGAGTCACAATTTCAGATCACTCTCTAGATTATTTACATTTGGGAAGATCATGTGGTACATTATAAATCATAGAGTACAGCTATTTACAATATACAGAAAAAGGTGTTGGAGTAACAATTAATCAGCATTAATTCCATTCCTCACCCTTTACAGGATAATACAGTTCATAAACCTTATTTATAACCAACATTCTAATCAAGTTTTCTAGGTTTCAGCTAATCTTGGATCATAGTTTGAGATTCAATCAATCAGAGGAAATAATGTAGTTCTTGATCAACATTAATCCCGCATTCCACTGCGTGAAGTTTGAGAATCCATCTAGCTTTACATCGTCTCAGTTTCTGTTCTCTATCTCCACCCCGTGGGGCACTACATACAGCCTCCAGCCCATGAAATCCCAGACTTTTCTTATTTTCAGCACAGTTTGCTGCATGGCAACCATTAGGATACCTTTGATCCAAATTTTTAAGAGCACGAAAATGTTCGGTCATTCTTTCTTTTAAAGGGCGGATGGTACTGCCCACATAGATCTTTTTAAATTTACAGATGATCGCGTATACTACGTATTTAGTCAGACAATCAATATGTTGGTAAATCCTAAAAGTACGTGACCCATTATAGCTGAATTCTTTAAACCCTTTAATCGACATCCGGCACATGTTACAGCTACCACAGGGAAAAGAGCCGATATTAAGTTCTCTCAGCCACACTTTTGACGCACTCCGTTGTCTAGGATAACTGGGGCTGATAATGCCCTGGATAGTTCTTCCCTTTCTGTATGTAATGCCAGGTGAGTTAGGAATATAATCCAATAGGGTTTTATCTGCCAAGAGAAGATGCCAATTCTTTTTCAAGATCATATAAAACTTATGTGACCATGGGTGATAGTTCGTTACAAGACGTAATTTGTTACTTTTACTTGTAGTAGGTTTTTTAACATTACTTAGGGTATCTGTGTGTTTCAGTTTAATTGCTCTGTTTTTAGCTGGTATTAACACATTATCAGACATAACTCCTGTTTCGAAACCTGTTCTCAATGTCTGTCACATTCTTCATGAAGTCTAGTTCCAAACTACAATTCCTTCTAGCCCTGAGCATCTCCCCAAAAGGAATTGCATTTTTCTGGCTTCTGGGGTGTGCACTGTCAGCATGCAATACAGCATTGCATGCTGTAGATTTGCGGTACATTCTGCTCGGTATCCTCCCTTCAAAATGGAATAATTCCAAATCTAGGAATACTATGCTGTTGGGGTCAGAGGTCATAGTGAAGGTCAGGTTACATGTGTTTTTGTTCATGTGGGCATAAAAATCCGACAGGTCCTCATCCGAGCCCGTCCAGATTAATAGACAATTGTCAATATAACGACCGTAGTACAGGATATACTCCTGCCACTTAGCCCCCGATGGGCCCCAGACATGCCCCGCCTCAAACCATCCCATAAAGAGACAGGCAAAGGACAGGGCAAATCTAGAACCCATCGCAGTCCCACAGGTCTGAAGGTACCAGTCTCCATTGAAGAGAAATGCATTGTTTTTCAGGATAAGATTAGACATTTCAATTAGCATCTCTGAATGCTCAAGTAATTCTACTGGACCTCTGAACAGGAATTTCTTAAGAGCCTCCAGTCCCTGTTCATGTAATATATTAGTATACAATGAACAGACGTCCATTGTAACAAATTTCATCCCATGGTCCCAGGATAGATCGTGCAAGAGATTTAATACATGTTTACTGTCCCTGATGTAGGATGGTAGGTTGATAACATAGTTTTGTAGATACCCATCAACAAACTTGGACATTTTCTCAGTGGGTCCACCGATGCCCGATATGATGGGTCTACCAGGAGGCGCAGTCAGGTTTTTATGAATTTTAGGCAGTGCATACAAGCACGGGTATCGTGGTTTGTCTGTCTTTAGGAATAGATATTCATCTCCTGACAGTAGACCACGATCCCGCCATCTGATAAGTTCAATATTTATCGCTCTGACAATCACGAACATGGGATTTGTGTCAAGTTTTCTACACCAAGCCTGATTGTCAAGTTGAGATAAAATTTCAGCATCATATTTGGACCTGTCCATCACTATTATGTTTCCCCCTTTATCTGCTTTCCTCACTATAGTGTCAGGATCTCTGGATAAGTCAGTGAGTGCTTTATGTTCTTTTGCTGACAGATTAAATCTTTTGGGGGTAAAATTGTGTCCAATCATATATGCATCCCACTTATCAATTTCCATGACTACGGTCTTGTGAAACAAATCGATGTTATTACCGCTAGTGAGTTGTGGAGTCCACCGCGATTTAATCATAAGACCACTCTCTTCACTCATATTTGTGCACAGATCTAGGTCTGCTGCAACATCAGACATGTTTGTAACAATATCAACATCATCATTCAATGAAAGTAATAAAGCCGTACTTTGTAAAACATCAATAGAAACATCCCCAAATGACCCAGCAGATAATTTGGAAACACAGTAGGTTTAGGGTTGTTTGCAAAGATTTTTTTTAATTTAAGATGACGTACAAACTTATATAGGTCAACTTTAACATCTGTTACATCATACATTGTAGTAGGACAGTAATTCATTCCTTTTTGTAAGGCAGATCTCAATTCATTGGACAGACTCTTGCTCGACAAGTTGACTACCTGGATCTCCCTAGCTGCATTAGAACTTATTTCCTGGCTTTGTTGTAGGAGCGTGACTGCATTCCCTCTCTTCCTTTTGCTTCTCCTCCCTCCCCTTTTAACTCTCCTTGTTTTGGTTGTGTTACCTGATTTGTTCTCCTTTCGCTTCCCTTGTTCCTCATTCGTATTCTCTGCACTTCCCGTAAAAAAGCATTATCAGGAAGCGCAACAAGGGAATTACCATCCATAGTCTCCTCACCACTACTAGAAAGATTACTTGATGAGCCCACACTAGTACAGCTTAGTGTCGAGTTCTGAGGTCCTGACCTGGATAGATCTTTTTTAACAATATCATCGAACCTTTTCGCAAAAGTAAATATTCTGCCATTGGCATAATCTATCTCGTCACGCCTCAGTTTGCGTGCCTTACGCTGTTTGATGTCATCCTCATACCTCCCCAAAATTTCCTCCAGAATGGTGAAGTTCTTTTTAGTGGGTTCTGGGAGGTTTAAATCACTAATTTCCTTCTCGAGGGTATCTATCTCCAGGGCTGTCTTTGTTACTTTGCGGTCCGCATTCTCAATTAAGATGTTCATTAGCCGAAAACTGATATCACTTAATTCTTTTTCCTCTGTATGGTGTTTCAAACATTTCCGGTCGCCCCAATTTAAAATATATGTGCTTAACATAAAACAATTCAGAAAAGGGGGTAGTGATGAACAGAGTGTCTGAATTAAGCAGACCACTCTTACCCAGTCCAAAGATCAGGGCTAGATCCATCACCGTTATTTAGCTCACTGCCCCATCGCAGATCAGAACCTGGCTATATGCAAATTAGTCTGTCCCTGGCCCAGTGCATCATGGGAACAGGGCTGACCAAACTGCCAAGCCAATTCTTCACCAGAAAGGAGACAAGCTTCCGTGGACCGGTTTCTGGCATTTCAGCTGTCGTCGGCCCGGCTTGCTTGAATCCTGATGGAGCAGTGAGCAAGGGACTCATGTCTGAGTATACCCTGCCACACCTATAGTGGCCAAAAACGATTCAGAAAAGGGGGTGGTGATGAACAGAGTGTCTGAATTAAGCAGACCACTCTTACCCAGTCCAAAGATCAGGGCTAGATCCATCACCGTTATTTAGCTCACTGCCCCATCCCAGCTCAGAACCTGGCTATATGCAAATTAGTCTGTCCCTGGCCCAGTGCATCATGGGAACAGGGCAGACCAAACTACCAAGCCAATCCTTCACCAGAAAGGAGACAAGCTTCCGGGGACCGGTTTCTGACATTTCAGCCGTCGTCGGCCCGGCTTGCTTGAATCCTGATGGAGCAGTGAGCAAGGGACTCATGTCTGAGTATACCCTGCCACACCTATAGTGGCCAAAAACGATTCAGAAAAGGGGGTGGTGATGAACAGAGTGTCTGAATTAAGCAGACCACTCTTACCCAGTCCAAAGATCAAGGCTAGATCCATCACCGTTATTTAGCTCACTGCCCCATCCCAGCTCAGAACCTGGCTATATGCAAATTAGTCTGTCCCTGGCCCAGTGCATCATGGGAACAGGGCAGACCAAACTACCAAGCCAATTCTTCACCAGAAAGGAGACAAGCTTCCGGGGACCGGTTTCTGGCATTTCAGCCATCGTCGGCCCGGCTTGCTTGAATCCTGATGGAGCAGTGAGCAAGGGACTCATGTCTGAGTATACCCTGCCACACCTATAGTGGCCAAAAACGATTCAGAAAAGGGGGTGGTGATGAACAGAGTGTCTGAATTAAGCAGACCACTCTTACCCAGTCCAAAGATCAGGGCTAGATTCATCACCGTTATTTAGCTCACTGCCCTATCCCAGCTCAGAACCTGGCTATATGCAAATTAGTCTGACCCTGGCCCAGTGCATCATGGGAACAGGGCAGACCAAACTACCAAGCCAATTCTTCACCAGAAAGGAGACAAGCTTCCGGGGACCGGTTTCTGGCATTTCAGCCGTCGTCGGCCCGGCTTGCTTGAATTCTGATGGAGCAGTGAGCAAGGGACTCATGTCTGAGTATACCCTGCCACACCTATAGTGGCCAAAAACGATTCAGAAAAGGGGGTGGTGATGAACAGAGTGTCTGAATTAAGCAGACCACTCTTACCCAGTCCAAAGATCAGAGCTAGATCCATCACCGTTATTTAGCTCACTGCCCCATCCCAGCTCAGAACCTGGCTATATGCAAATTAGTCTGTCCCTGGCCCAGTGCATCATGGGAACAGGGCAGACCAAACTACCAAGCCAATTCTTCACCAGAAAGGAGACAAGCTTCCGGGAACCGGTTTCTGGCATTTCAGCCGTGGTTGGCCCGGCTTGCTTGAATCCTGATGGAGCAGAGAGCAAGGGACTCATGTCTGAGTATACCCTGCCACACCTATAGTGGCCAAAAACGATTCAGAAAAGGGGGTGGTGATGAACAGAGTGTCTGAATTAAGCAGACCACTCTTACCCAGTCCAAAGATCAGGGCTAGATTCATCACCGTTATTTAGCTCACTGCCCCATCCCAGCTCAGAACCTGGCTATATGCAAATTAGTCTGTCCCTGGCCCAGTGCATCATGGGAACAGGGCAGACCAAACTACCAAGCCAATTCTTCACCAGAAAGGAGACAAGCTTCCGGGGACCGGTTTCTGGCATTTCAGCCGTCGTCGGCCAGGCTTGCTTGAATCCTGATGGAGCAGTGAGCAAGGGACTCATGTCTGAGTATACCCTGCCACACCTATAGTGGCCAAAAACGATTCAGAAAAGGAGGTGGTGATGAACAGAGTGTCTGAATTAAGCAGACCACTCTTACCCAGTCCAAAGATCATGGCTAGATCCATCACTGTTATTTAGCTCACTGCCCCATCCCAGCTCAGAACCTGGCTATATGCAAATTAGTCTGTCCCTGGCCCAGTGCATCATGGGAACAGGGCAGACCAAACTACCAAGCCAATTCTTCACCAGAAAGGAGACAAGCTTCCGGGGACCGGTTTCTGGCATTTCAGCCATCGTCGGCCCGGCTTGCTTGAATCCTGATGGAGCAGTGAGCAAGGGACTCATGTCTGAGTATACCCTGCCACACCTATAGTGGCCAAAAACGATTCAGAAAAGGGGGTGGTGATGAACAGAGTGTCTGAATTAAGCAGACCACTCTTACCCAGTACAAAGATCAGGGCTAGATCCATCACCGTTATTTAGCTCACTGCCCCATCCCAGCTCAGAACCTGGCTATATGCAAATTAGTCTGTCCCTGGCCCAGTGCATCATGGGAACAGGGCAGACCAAACTACCAAGCCAATTCTTCACCAGAAAGGAGACAAGCTTCCGGGGACCGGTTTCTGGCATTTCAGCCGTCGTCGGCCCGGCTTGCTTGAATCCTGATGGAGCAGTGAGCATGGGACTCATGTCTGAGTATACCCTGCCACACTTATAGTGGCCAAAAACGATTCAGAAAAGGGGATGGTGATGAACAGAGTGTCTGAATTAAGCAGACCACTCTTACCCAGTCCAAAGTTCAGGGCTAGATCCATCACCGTTATTTAGCTCACTGCCCCATCCCAGCTCAGAACCTGGCTATATGCAAATTAGTCTGTCCCTGGCCCAGTGCATCATGGGAACAGGGCAGACCAAACTACCAAGCCAATTCTTCACCAGAAAGGAGACAAGCTTCCGGGGACCGGTTTCTGGCATTTCAGCCGTCGTTGGCCCGGCTTGCTTGAATCCTGATGGAGCAGTGAGCAAGGGACTCATGTCTGAGTATACCCTGCCACACCTATGGTGGCCAATAACGATTCAGAAAAGGGGGTGGTGATGAACAGAGTGTCTGAATTAAGCAGACCACTCTTACCCAGTCCAAAGATCAGGGCTAGATCCATCACCGTTATTTAGCTCACTGCCCCATCCCAGCTCAGAACCTGGCTATATGCAAATTAGTCTGTCCCTGGCCCAGTGCATCATGGGAACAGGGCAGACCAAACTACCAAGCCAATTCTTCACCAGAAAGGAGACAAGCTTCCGGGGACCGGTTTCTGGCATTTCAGCCGTCGTCGGCCCGGCTTGCTTGAATCCTGATGGAGCAGTGAGCAAGGGACTCATGTCTGAGTATACCCTGCCACACCTATAGTGGCCAAAAACGATTCAGAAAAGGGGGTGGTGATTAACAGAGTGTCTGAATTAAGCAGACCACTCTTACCCAGTCCAAAGATCAGGGCTAGATCCATCACCGTTATTTAGCTCACTGCCCCATCCCAGCTCAGAACCTGGCTATATGCAAATTAGTCTGTCCCTGGCCCAGTGCATCATGGGAACAGGGCAGACCAAACTACCAAGCCAATTCTTCACCAGAAAGGAGACAAGCTTCCGGGGACCGGTTTCTGGCATTTCAGCCGTCATCGTCCCGGCTTGCTTGAATCCTGATGGAGCAGTGAGCAAGGGACTCATGTCTGAGTATACCCTGCCATACCTATAGTGGCCAAAAACGATTCAGAAAAGGGGGTGGTGATGAACAGAGTGTCTGAATTAAGCAGACCACTCTTACCCAGTCCAAAGATCAGGGCTAGACCCATCACCGTTATTTAGCTAACTGCCCCATCCCAGCTCAGAACCTGGCTATATGCAAATTAGTCTGTCCCTGGCCCAGTGCATCATGGGAACAGGGCAGACCAAACTACCAAGCCAATTCTTCACCAGAAAGGAGACAAGCTTCCGGGGACCGGTTTATGGCATTTCAGCCGTCGTCGGCCCGGCTTGCTTGAATCCTGATGGAGCAGTGAGCAAGGGACTCATGTCTGAGTATACCCTGCCACACCTATAGTGGCCAAAAACGATTCAGAAAAGGGGGTGGTGATGAACAGAGTGTCTGAATTAAGCAGAGCACTCTTACCCAGTTCAAAGATCAGGGCTAGATCCATCACCGTTATTTAGCTCACTGCCCCATCCCAGCTCAGAACCTGGCTATATGCAAATTATTCTGTCCCTGGCCCAGTGCATCATGGGAACAGGGCAGACCAAACTACCAAGCTAATTCTTCACCAGAAAGGAGACAAGCTTCCGGGGACCGGTTTCTGGCATTTCAGCCGTTGTCGGCACGGCTTGCTTGAATCCTGATGGAGCAGTGAGCAAGGGACTCATGTCTGAGTATACCCTGCCACACCTATAGTGGCCAAAAACGATTCAGAAAAGGGGGTGGTGATGAACAGAGTGTCTGAATTAAGCAGACCACTCTTACCCAGTCCAAAGATCAGGGCTAGATCCATCACCGTTATTTAGCTGACTGCCCCATCCCAGCTCAGAACCTGGCTATATGCAAATTAGTCTGTCCCTGGCCCAGTGCATCATAGGAACAGGCAAGACCAAACTACCAAGCCAATTCTTCACCAGAAATGAGACAAGCTTCCGGGGACCGGTTTCTGGCATTTCAGCCGTCGTCGGCCCGGCTTGCTTGAATCCTGATGGAGCAGTGAGCAAGGGACTCATGTCTGAGTATACCCTGCCACACATACAGTGGCCAAAAACGATTCAGAAAAGGGGGGTGGTGATGAACAGAGTGTCTGAATTAAGCAGACCACTCTTACCCAGTCCAAAGATCAGGGCTAGATCCATCACCGTTATTTAGCTCACTGCCCCATCCCAGCTCAGAACCTGGCTATATGCAAATTAGTCTGTCCCTGGCCAAGTGCATCATGGGAACAGGGCAGACCAAACTACCAAGCCAATTCTTCACCAGAAAGGAGACAAGCTTCCGGGGACTGGTTTCTGGCATTTCAGCCGTCGTCGGCCCGGCTTGCTTGAGTCCTGATGGAGCAGTGAGCAAGGGACTCATGTCTGAGTATACCCTGCCACACCTATAGTGGCCAAAAACGATTCAGAAAAGGGGGTGGTGATGAACAGAGTGTCTGAATTAAGCAGACCACTCTTACCCAGTCCAAAGATCAGGGCTAGATCCATCACCGTTATTTAGCTCACTGCCCCATCCCAGCTCAGAACCTGGCTATATGCAAATTAGTCTGTCCCTGGCCCAGTGCATCATGGGAACAGGGCAGACCAAACTACCAAGCCAATTCTTCACCAGAAAGAAGACAAGCTTCCGGGGACTGGTTTCTGGCATTTCAGCCGTCGTCGGCCCGGCTTGCTTGAATCCTGATGGAGCAGTGAGCAAGGGACACATGTCTGAGTATACCCTGCCACACCTATATATTTGTCCACCATAAACGTGGAAGGGTATACTCAGATGTGAGTCCCTTGCTCATTGCACCATCAGGATTCAAGCAAGCAGGGCCGACGACGGCTGGAATGCCAGAAACTGGTCCCCGGAAGCTTGTTTCCCTCCCAGTATAAGAATTGGCTTGGTAGTTTGGTTTGCCCTGTTCCCATCATGCACTGGGACAGGAACAGACTAATTTGCATGTAGCCAGGTTCTGAGCTGGGATGGTGCAGTGAGCTAAAAAACGGTGATGGATCAAGCCCTGATCTTTGGACTGGGTAAGAGTGGTCTGCTTAATTCAGACACTCTGTTCATCACCACCCCCTTTTCTGAATCATTTTGTCCACCATAAGCGTGGAAGGGTATACTCAGATGTGAGTCCCTTGCTCATTGCACCATCAGGATTCAAGCAAGCCGGGCCGACGACGGCTGAAATGCCAGAAACCGGTCCCCGGAGGCTTGTTTCCTTCCCAGTATAAGAATTGGCTTGGTAGTTTGGTTTGCCCTGTTCCCATCATGCACTGGGACAGGAACAGACTAATTTGCATGTAGCCAGGTTCTGAGCTGGGATGGTGCAGTGAGCTAAAAAACGGTGATGGATCAAGCCCTGATCTTTGGACTGGATAAGAGTGGTCTGCTTAATTCAGACACTCTGTTCATCACCACCCCCTTTTCTGAATAATTTTGTCCACCATAAGCGTGGAAGGGTATCCTCAGATGTGAGTCCCTTGCTCATTGCACCATCAGGATTCAAGCAAGCCGGGCCGACGACGGCTGAAATGCCAGAAACCGGTCCCCGGAAGCTTGTTTCCTTCCTAGTATAAGAATTGGCTTGGTAGTTTGGTTTGCCCTGTTCCCATCATGCACTGGGACAGGAACAGACTAATCTGCATGTAGCCAGGTTCTGAGCTGGGATGGTGCAGTGAGCTAAAAAACGGTGATGGATCAAGCCCTGATCTTTGGACTGGGTAAGAGTGGTCTGCTTAATTCAGACACTCTGTTCATCACCACCCCCTTTTCTGAATCATTTTGTCCACCATAAGCATGGAAGGGTATACTCAGATGTGAGTCCCTTGCTCATTGCACCATCAGGATTTAAGCAAGCCGGGCCGACGACGGCTGAAATGCCAGAAAGCGGTCCCCGGAAGCTTGTTTCCTTCCCAGTATAAGAATTGGCTTGGTAGTTTGGTTTGCCCTGTTCCCATCATGCACTGGGACAGGAACAGACAAATTTGCATGTAGCCAGGTTCTGAGCTGGGATGGTGCAGTGAGCTAAAAAACGGTGATGGATCAATCCCTGATCTTTGGAGTGGGTAAGAGTGGTCTGCTTAATTCAGACACTCTGTTCATCACCACCCCCTTTTCTGAATCATTTTGTCCACCATAAGCGTGGAAGGGTATACTCAGATGTGAGTCCCTTTCTCATTGCACCATCAGGATTCAAGCAAGCCGGGCCGACGACGGCTGAAATGCCAGAAACCGGTCCCCGGAAGCTTGTTTCCTTCCCAGTATAAGAATTGGCTTGGTAGTTTGGTTTGCCCTGTTCCCATCATGCACTGGGACAGGAACAGACTAATTTGCATGTAGCCAGGTTCTGAGCTGGGATGGTGCAGTGAGCTAAAAAACGGTGATGGATCAAGCCCTGATCTTTGGACTGGGTAAGAGTGGTCTGCTTAATTCAGACAATCTGTTCATCACCACCCCCTTTTCTGAATCATTTTGTCCACCATAAGCGTGGAAGGGTATACTCAGATGTGAGTCCCTTGCTCATTGCACCATCAGGATTCAAGCAAGCCGGGCCGACGACGGCTGAAATGCCAGAAACCGGTCCCCGGAAGCTTGTTTCCTTCCCAGTATAAGAATTGGCTTGGTAGTTTGGTTTGCCCTGTTCCCATCATGCACTGGGACAGGAACAGACTAATTTGCATGTAGCCAGGTTCTGAGCTGGGATGGTGCAGTGAGCTAAAAAATTGTGATGGATCAAGCCCTGATCTTTGGACTGGGTAAGAGTGGTCTGCTTAATTCAGACACTCTGTTCATCACCACCCCCTTTTCTGAATCATTTTGTCCACCATAAGCGTGGAAGTGTATACTCAGATGTGAGTCCCTTGCTCATTGCACCATCAGGATTCAAGCAAGCCGGGCCGACTACGGCTGAAATGCCAGAAACCGGTCCCCGGAAGATTGTTTCCTTCCCAGTATAAGAATTGGCTTGGTAGTTTGGTTTGCCCTGTTCCCATCATGCACTGGGACAGGAACAGACTAATTTGCATGTAGCCAGGTTCTGAGCTGGGATGGTGCAGTGAGCTAAAAAACGGTGATGGATCAAGCCCTGATCTTTGGACTGGGTAAGAGTGGTCTGCTTAATTCAGACACTCTGTTCATCACCACCCCCTTTTCTGTAACATAAAACAGCCACTTAATTTTACTAGCTCCATCCAGTTTGACACAATCCTGTAGGATTTGATGATTCAGGGTCAATTCTGGATTAAGCCAGGTTTCAAACCAACACAATAACGGGGCGGTGCTCAAGATGTCCGTAACATAGCCCTGCCCTAATTCCTGGTGTATGGAAAAAGTTGGGGTTGATTGAGGTACAGACAGGAGACTACGGAAGAATTTATTTTCAACTGTCTGCAACCCCGCCTGCTGTTTAAATCCCCATATAGATTAAACAAAGGCCGCAATGTCAAGGCACTTTGAGCTATATACCTTAAAAATGGCTTCTACCAGCTTAGCCCCCAGGCGCTGGGCAAACCCTAACAAAGATGATGTAGATCTAATAACTGCATTTTTTTAAATTTTCTCATGGGGAGCCCATGAGCCTGCTCTCATCAAATAATACCCCTAGGTTTGTAAAAGAAGACACCCTAGTCACTTTCACCCCCTTACAGTAAAAGGACTTACAGCCTGATTCATGTACGGGCCGTTTTGCGTGTCCCTAATAGCGATTCATAGCGACTCGCTATAGAGGAAACGCAAAACGGCATTCATGTACTTTTCGGGGAAAAAATAGCGACTCGCACGCGGGCGCTAAAGCCGTTAGCGACCAACTAAAAACGCAGAAAAATCGCTATTCCCGGCTACCTGCGATCGGGATTGCGACTCGCAATCCCGTGCGATCGGGATTGCGACTCGCAATCCCGTGCGATCGGGATTGCGACTCGCAATCCCGTGCGATCGGGATTGCGACTCGCATTCTCGCGCGATCGGGAAAACGGGAAGACGCATTCCGAGCACCGTGATGACATCACATCCAGGAAGCAGGCAGTTCCCACCCCCAAACACCACAGTGACGCTATCCTACGAGTGAGCACGTCGGAAAGCAGACGCCTAACCAGCGATAGCGACTCCAGAAACGCCTGAAATAGCGACAGCCATGTCTGAGGAACCTGTCCCTGGCCCCAGCAACAGCGCAGGACAAAAGCGCAAGCTCAAGTTCTCAGAGCAGGAGCTCGAGAACCTAATTGAAGGGGTGGTGGCCAACCATGACAGGCTGTTCGGCCTCAACTCCAGGAAGGTCCCAGAGCAGGACAAGCGGAGGATCTGGCTGGGAATAGCCTCCAGCGTAAACTCGGTGGGTGTGGCCGATAGGTCCTTGGAGGAGCTAAAGAAGCGCTGGTACGACCTCCGAGGTCGTGCCAAGGAGAGGGTGGCGGAGCGCCTTGGTGAGGCATCGGGCACTGGAGGTGGCGGACCGACAGTCCCACCCAACACACCCCTGGAGGACCAGGTTGAGAACACCTTGGAGAGGGAGGCGTGCGTTGGCGTGACCCCTCTGGACTCCTCCCGCCCCACCCAAGACACCCAAGGTAAGTGGCATGCGACTGCGACCCTGTCCCCTATGACCGTCCCTGACCAAATAGGCTCACTCATTGGCCCTTAGTCATGCCTATGTTGTGCATCAGGAAATGCCCTGAAGCATTGTGGGAAATGTAGTATGTCCACAATGTAGTAGTACCACAATGCAGCCAGAAAGGTTCCAAAGTACGCAAATCCACAGCCATCCAGGGAATGTCACCCAGCATGCATGTAACATCTGCACGTCTGACAGTCACATGCAACTAATGAGTATCCACTTACCCTCACAGGTGGCGCAGATAGCAGTGACAGCGAGAGGCTGCAGATTGATGAGGAGGCCCAGGAGGAGGACTCACAACCCGAAACCCAGGCACCAGCCCCTGCCGCTGCACCAACACCAGCAGCCAGGCCCCCCACCATACCTGCTCCTGCATCTGCCGCTGCACCAACACCAGCAGCCAGGCCCCCCACCGTTGTGGCCCCTGCAACTAGCATCCCACCGGCAGCCAAGGCCAGGCCCCCCACCGTAGCTGCATCTGGATCTGCCGCACCACCCGCAGCCAAGGCCAGGCCCCCCACCGTACCTGCTCCTGCATCTGCCGGCCCACCGGCAGCCAGAGCCAGGCACCCCACCAATGTGCCTCCAGTTCCTGCCGCACCAGCAACACCTGCTGCGACACCACCTGCAGCTCGTGCAACGAGATCTGGGCCTGCGACAGCGGCAACACAGCGGCTGATCAGCAGGAGGGGCAATGGGCATCTCCATGCCTGTATGAGCGTCGAGCGGCGCATGCTCAGAATCCACCAGCGCCAGTCGCAGCAGCAAGGAGCCATCCAGCTCCAGCTGCACAAAATTGGCCGCAATGTGGCGGGAGTTGGAGACAGGATGGACCGCATGACGGCGGCCATGTGCCGCATGACTGCAGCCATGGAGGATAACACTGCTGCGCTCATCAAGCTCCGCAGTGTAGCAAGCAGGCGCCACCACCAGCTAATGAGCCGGCTGTCGTCCTATAGTAGGTCGAATTATGTGGCAGCAAATGCCACCACCCAGTTGTCGCGGCGCTCTCTCACCCAGCAGCACCAACTGGTCCAGTGCTGCGAGGACATAACACGGGTCCTGGAGCACCTAACCACCGCCGTGACGGCACTTCACACACCTGTGCTACCGGCCACTGTAGGGGGAGACGATGCCAGTGAGGGTGCCTCCAGCGTGAGCAGCCAATCTGCCACGCAGGTCCTGCCACCTAGGCGCAGCACCAGGGCAACGCCTGGTACAGCTGCCCAGGATGAGGATGAGCCTCACAGGCGCCTGGGCATTACGCGCCGGAGGCGCCTTTGACACTGTCTGAGGGACACTGCCACAGGCTGACGCTAAGCCTGCCAAGAACCTTCTTCACACTGCAGTATGCAGGAATACTGTAATTTGTAAATAGTTGAAACCATAACCTTTTTCTTGTGAATGAAACAAATACATTTATTTTGCTGCACACATTAGCCTTGTGTAATCATTACATTTTGCATGCAATTGTGATATGTGGGTTGGGGGAAGAGGGTGGGCTAGAAATTGTTCGCTGTGATGTGGTTGCGACGTCTGTGGCCTTCAGCTGGGTTCTCCCCGCGTGCATGGTGCGCATGTGCTGGTGGCCGGTCAACCCCCTCAGATTCACTGCCTGAGATGTCAACAGGTATCCGGCGCTTGGTTGCAATGTTATGAAGCATTGCACAGACAGCCACAATGCGGCAGCACGCTGCAGGACTGTAATACATCGCCCCACCTGTCTTGTGCAGAATACGGAACCTGCTCTTGAGCAGGCCAAATGTCCTTTCTATACAGTTCCTTGTCCGGATGTGCGCAACATTGTAGCGCCGTTGCTGAGGTGTGGCAGGGTTGAGGTAAGGGGTCAGGAGGTATTCCCGTAGGGCGTAGCCACTGTCACCTGAATGAGAGGAGCAGATGTTGATTGCCTGTGCAGCGCAGTTACTTCATAGCAATGTGACATTGTCGACAAAGTGTACTTACCAAGTAGGTGTCCTTCCCCAAACTCTCCCCTGAGCAGTCGTGTGTGGAGTCCGCTGTGCCTGAAGATAAAGGAGTCATGGGTACTCCCTGGGTACTGGGCCACAATGTCAGTGATGATGGTCTTGGCATTGCAGACCATCTGTATGTTGAGGGAGTGGTAGGACTTCCTGTTGCGGTACATATACTCCGTGGCAGCTGGTGGGCAGATGGCGACGTGGGTACAGTCTATGCAGCCGAGGACATGGGGAAAATGGGCGACATTGTAAAATTGTAGTTTTGTCAGGTCCAAATCCTGTTGGCTTGTGGGAAATGTGATGTGGCGGTGGAGCTGGCTGAGCATGGCGTCAACAAAAGTGTGGAGGCAGCGTGACATGGTGGGCTGGGATATCCCCCCAGCAGCGGCTACTATGCCCTGGAAACTGCCGGAGGCCAGGAGGTGCAGGCTGCACAATACCTGCACATGTGTGGGCACAGAATTGTTTCGCCTTGTTGGGTGCTGCATGATGGGGTCGAGTTCTTGTATCAGCCAGGTGATCATTTCCCCATTCAGCCTGTATTTAGCATAAATCTGTTCTCTGGTTTGGCCCAGCAAGGTGACCCGCTGCCGGTAAATCCTTTCTTGCCTCATGCGTCTCTTCTGTGCTGCTCGCTGTAGCCTTCGCCGCCTCACCACCATGTACATCCCTGGCATTGTGGAACGCCTAATGCTGCTGCTGAATGTCCTTATGTGTGATTGGTCAGGCCTGGACCTGTTGGTGATTGGCCAACAGTTTTTCAAATTTTACTTAATCATGGCTTTTATGGTTACCACCTGCTTTGAGTTGTCCTTAAATTGCGCCGCGCAAACGTGCGAATTTGCGCTTTTTCGCTATTGTATTTTTTTCATGAATGCCGATTGAGACAATATTGCGTTTCGCTATTCATTTCGCAGATTCCGTGGTTGGTCGCTATTTCCGTATCGCTAATGCTCGACTACCCGGAGTCTGCGACTATTATAGCGTAATCGCTATTTAAATCGCTATTCTGTGTTTGCGAATTCGCTATTTTGTACTTGAATGCCGATTCCGTGTTTTGCACCCGCAATTGCATTTTCGCAGCCATTGCGGGCGCTATTTCGCTTCATGAATCAGGCTGTTAGTTTTCCTATAGCTTTTGCCAGTAGTCATAATATGAGACTTCCCAGTGTTAACAATCAGGTCCAATGACTGCATGTAGGCACCAAATGCATCCAATAACCTCCGAAGGCCTACCGCGGTCTGTGCTAAAAGTACGGCATCATCCGTGTATAGGAGAACCGGAACAAGACATTCTCCTACATGCGGGATGTCCGGACTCGCCTCTGCTAGAGATTTATCCAGAGTGTTAATATAAAGTGTAAAAAGCAAGGGCGCCAATAGGCACCCTGACGGACGCCCCTCTCTGATTTAAAAGACCTAGCATGTTTATCGTCCTGGGAAGTCCTAACTGATGCTAGAAGGTCCTGATGAAGATCTGCCAGGAAGTAAACTAAAAATGGCTCAAACCCCATTTCAAACAGGATACTCCACAGCTTCGACCTGTTAACCAGGTCAAAAGCTGAGGATAGGTCCATAAACGCCATCTGTAGGGATCCTTCTTTGGCTATAGTATATGTATTAATTAATAAATATAAGTTAAGACATTGGTCCATGGTGCTTCTATGTTTCCTAAATCCATATTGTAAATTGGATAGAACCCTATTATTATAGGCCCAATCGGAGACTTTAGCTAAGACCACCTTGGCTCATAATTTTACCGCTGAGACAATCAGTGATATGGGTCTATAGCACTGCGGGTCCCCTCTTTGACCTTTTTTAAAAACAGGAATGATAGTTGAGTGGCACAAAGATACAGGAAACCCTTGCGACCCAGAGGCGTTAAAAACATTTGCCAATATTTTCGCCCCAAAATTTAGGGTCACATTTATATAGGTCTGCTGGTACACTATCAGGAACGGGGACTTTGTTACTAGTGGTCTCCTGAATGGCTCTCTCAATGTCCTCTTCATTGAAGACAAATGGAGCTACTTCCAACTGAGTTGTCCTGGGGGAAGAATACGATATCTCATTAGAGCCATAGATTCCTTCAAAATGGGCCAACCACTGTACTTCAGTGATGTTGTTATCCTGAATATCATTTTCCAATCCGGAAAAAAGGGATATTAACAGTTGCCCAGAATCTGGTGCTATCCTTCAAAACCTCAATGGATAAAAGAGCATTCCATGCCTCTGTCTTAATCTCTGTCTTTCGTATGTGAACAGCTAACTTATACTGCTTCCGTAGGCTCGCTATCCGTACCCTGTCGCGGGGTATGCTTTTCAAAGCTAAAACAAGGGAGGGATGAGCACAAGAGCACTTTTAATCAAACCACCTTTTCCCACAGAATCCTCTGGGTCTACTGGCAACAGTAAGATCTGCTGCAATCTGTCTGCATATGCCACCAAAGGCAGTAAGGACCTCATCCTTGGGATTTGATGAATCTGCACATATTGCAAGCTCCCCTTTCGCCTTCGAACACAAGACTATAAAAAAGGAGTCTGGAATGAAATGAGCCCATTTAAGCCTCCGCCCTTGATCACAACTTACCATCGAATTTCCTCCCTGTTTTACCCCTACCATATCCATAAAGCCACAGCCATTATCCAATACTGATAAAACAGTGTTAAAGATTTTCTTATTTTCTTCACTGACTTACATCCATATTGATTATTGATGATAAACTATTATATATATATATATATATATATATATATATATATATTTTCGCTCCAAAAGGTGTCCACTTTTAAGTAGCACACGACCAGCAGCTTGATTTATGTGTAGGTAAGGACGGGGATCCGCTTGTAGATGCCGCTCCATAATGGATTTGCCTGACGCGTTTTGAAGCTCCATATGCTTCTCTTCAGAGGCTTTAACGGAAGCGGTGTGCGCAATCGCTGACCAACTTCACCATTTTCCATATGACACACCCACCAATGGGAGGCTCAGATGAGACTGTGTATTATGGGAAGTGTAGTGCGGAGAGCACACAATCAAGCCTCTGAAGAGGCTGCATTTGTAATGTTAATTCCCATAGGAACCTTTAGCCCCCCTCTATAGCCCAAACCGCTGAATGGACTCACACCACATTTGGCAGGGAGGTAGATGTTGGTTCAAGGAGGTGCCTTTTACTTTTTTGGTGTAGATCCATTCAGTATTTTTTGTGAAATGTCAGTTTAAAATGATAGTGATATATCTGGCTGCGGATATTTTGCGAACATTTCATGATGAATCCTGAATGCACACGCCAACGGGAATGCTCTGATTGGCTGGATACAACCTGAGTAGTAAGTTGTGGCTGCCATTTTATCTATGGGGAACTGTTCCTGGGGCTCAAACTCTGTGTCAAGGCCCATATAAGGGGTCAGGGTGGAGATACTCTGACCCCATCATTGAGAAATAGAGGTGTTAGTGAGAAAAGTTATATGTCCAAAATTGATTTTTTTTAAAGCGTGCAATATTCACTACGATGACGCAACTGCAAGTGTGACTCCCAATGTACCATCAGGGGGACTTAGTGAATATCAACGTTGTTGCGAATATTGGTGAAAATATAAAAAAATCAATGAATCATTGGTATGCATAGTTATAGAGATATTGATAAATGTTTTTATAGAGTTATTTATATAGTGAGTTATCTACTTTGATGGGTAGAATGAATGATATAGTTATAATTTTTTTATGTGGATTTGGCTATTGATTTCCTGCTTTTTCATGTCCAGTCTGACCCCGAAAATGGAAAATAGGTTTTAGAGATGTTTGTTCTAGAAATACAATAGAAAAACATGAGTTTGAAGTGTACAGTAAGAAAACCCTAGTGTGTAAAATACTGTAATATGTGTGCATATATGTGTTTCCACTTTATGGAAAAGGTGCGATCATCGCGTTAACAACATCATTGCGACATCCTGAATAACTGTGAAAACAGAAAATAGGTCTGAAAGATGGACTATCAAGAAACTTAGTAGAAAAACATAATTTTGAAAGAAGTATGTATATCTTAATATGTGTAGGGTAATGATCAGAATGGATTTGTTTACACATTATTTTTAGATGTGTTTGTGGCCATTGAATGTCTGCTTTTGTTTAACATTTTCGCAAGGTGTCTGCGGGGAACATGACGTCATGGCAAACATCCCCAAAAACTAAAGAAAAAAAAACCTTTAGAAAAAAACTTCACAATATTTCAGGTACTAGAGTGCCTCTGACAAGAGCTGTTGCGTTGGTTGTGTGAATATGGCTGTTTCAGGTTACTGGAAAACACATTGTTGCCTTCATCAGTGAAGTGCACTCCATCATTTCTATAAATTCCATGCATGGCAAAACGCAGATTGTTGTTATGGATACAGCCCATCTGATGGTCCCTGTGAAATGCAATAACTGTTTTATTAACATATTCCCTGACTTTCTGTGGACAGAATTGATTTCGCCACTTCCATTTCTGTCTTTGGCATATAATAGAGTACACCAAGACAGTGTGAGGTAAAAGCGACATCAGTTTTGCAAAGGTTTCTTTCATTTCAATTTCCAGCCCTACTCCAGTTATTGTGCCTAGGTTATTGCCACCACAGTGCACAATCATGAGATGAGGAGCTTGGTAATCCACAACGGATTTTACTGGAGACAGCAACTGATGAAACTTTACCCTCTCTGGCCAAACCAAGTATTCTACACATTTTGAAAACCCAAGTCCCTGTTAATCTCTCTCTTTTTTGCAGCCTCTTCAGCCCAATAGATATAGCTGTGGCCCACAATCCATACTCTAAGCATTTGAAGTGAAAGAGCAATACTAACCAGGAGAAGGCTGGACCTAAATGAGGTTATTTTGAAAGGAAAAACAGTTAAAATGGAGGGTTTATATATATATATATATATATATATATATATATATATATATATATATATATGTATATATATATATTCCCAAAATTCTCCACACTTTAGAGACGCACTCCGCAATGGATTAGTTCCACTGGACTTTTATTTCGAAAGGAAAGGCTGTACGGACCCAGTTATTTGAATCCCTGATGCGTTTCAGTACCACCAAACACCTTAATCATAGGGCGGGCAAACAGGAAAATCGATAATGGACTGCCACGTATATTACCCATCATGCACGTGCTTTCCAGTAAACAGCATGCAGGGAGTAGTGGTCCCGATTCTTTCCCTCTGGTGGGGTCTGATTTTTGTACTTTGAAAATGAAATAAAATGAAAAATAATTCACATTTGGTGTAGACATTGTTGGTATGTGCCCTGTGTCTGAGAGATTACTCCAATGATAAATGTATGTATAGGTCAAGAGGGAGTTACTTCAGTTGCTTAATATACGTGGCAGTCCATTACCGATTTTCCTGTTTGCCGGCCCTATGATTAAGGTGTCTGTTGGCACTGAAACGCGTCAGGGATTCAAATAACTGGGTCCGTACAGCCTTTCCTTTTGAAATAAAAGTCCAGTGGAACTAATCCCTTGCGGAGTGCGTCTCTAAAGTGTGGAGAATTTTGGGAATATATATATATATATATATATATATATTCTTACATGCCATACTTCACGATCAAAAGAGGCGCCGACTCCGTGAATCTGAATCCAAACTTTTATTTCATAGATCAGTTGCTGCTTAGACGCGTTTCGGCGTTACCGCCTTGTTCACTACATATACATACACATACACATACACATACACATATATATATACATATATATATATATATATATATATATATATATATTTTATTGTATGTTGTCAGCATGAAAGTGAATAAAGCTACATAGTGTGTTGGATGCTTTAGGAAGAAGTCTCATTATTGGCTGTTGTTTAAGAAAAGAAAAGTAATACAGACATGCATATGCTTTTTAATCTATGGAGTAAGGCACACCTGATATTTATTATTTTGAAGCAGCATGCTCCTTTTAGAATGTACTGTGAATTTGTGACCTACTGGTTCCACTGTGTTGCTAGATACACTGAGCTAAGAGTGTCTTGGGGAAGGGTGTTAAACAGAAATATATCTATATTTTTAAGTTGAGGAGTGGTTACACAATGTATATAATTGCCAGCTTTAGTTTCTAAATCAGTACTATGTAGTAAAATGTTGTGTAGTATTTAAATTAAAAAAATGAAGCTTGATATAGGTTTGAATCCACGTTTCTTTTGCAATTTCTGTGTTCATCGTGAATACAGCACGAAAACACGCCAACCGGACTGTCATTTCGAAGGAGCGGGAAAGGGTTAACAGATGCTAAACAAGTGATGGTAGTGTAGTCTAAAATGAAAGACATGATTTCATTTGATGCCTTTCTCATTATGATAGAGTGGGAGAGGTTGCCATTTTATACTTGCTTTGTTTGAGAGTGGTTTACCCATGCACTCATCCAATCACTCGGGTACTACTCATGCACGATTCCATTCACTCAGGCACTCCCCATGCCTTCATCCATTCACTCAGGTACTACTCATGCAGTCACCCATTCACTCAGACACCACTCATGTACTTATCCATTCACTCAGGCACTACCCATGCACTTTTCCAGTGACCAAGGAACTACCCTTGCACTCATCCATTCACTCAGGCACCGCTCATGCAATCATCCAATCAGCCAGGCACTTATACGATGACCCAGGTACTAATCATGTACTCATGCATTTACTTAGGCACTACCCATAATCTCATTCATTCGCTCAGGCCCTAGTAAAGCACTAATCAATTCACTCAGGCAATACCCATGCACTTATCCAATAACCCAGGGAGTACTGTTGCACTCATCCACTCACTCATGCACTATGTATGCACTCATACATTCACGTAGGCACTAACCATAATCTCATCTATTCACTCATGCAGTATCCAAGTACTTTTCCAATAAACCAGATACTATTCTTGCACTCATCCATTCACTCAGTCAGTACTCAAGTACTCATCCATTCACTCAGGCACTACCCATGCACCTATACATTCACTCATGCAGTATCCATACCTTTTTTCAATCACCCAGACACTATCCATGTACTCATCTAATCACCCAGGCACTACTCATGCACTAATCCATTAACTCAGGCACTACCCATCCACTTATGCATTCACTCAGGCACTATCCATGCACTTATCCAATGACCCAGGCAGTACCCTTGCAGTCATCCAACCAACCAGGCACTACCCATGCACTCATTCAATCCCTCAATCACTACTCTTGCAGTCGTCTATTTACTCAGGCACTACCTTTGCACTCATGCAATCAACCAGGCACTATCCATGCACTCATCCAATCAACCAGGCAGTATTAATGTACTCATCCAATCACTTAGGCACTACCCTTGCACTCATCCGTTCAGCCAGACACTAATTATGCACTTATCCAATCACCCAGGCATTACCCATGCACTCATCCAATCACCCAGGAACAACCTATGCACTCCTCCAATCACCCATGCACTACCCATGCACTCATTAAATAATCCAGGAACAACCCATGCACTCATTCAATTAACCAGACACTACCCATGCACACATCCAGTCACCCAGGCACTACACTTGTAGACATTCATTCATTCAGGCATTACCTGTGCACTCATCCAATCACCCAGGCATAACTCATGCACTCATCGTATCACCCAAGCACTACTCATGCAGACATCCGATCACCCAGGCACTACCCTTGCACTCATCCATTCACTCAGGAATTACCCATGCACTCATGCAATCAACCAGGTACTACCCATACATACACACACACAATCCTCATGAACTACCCTTGAACTTATCCATTCACTCAGGCACTACAAATACACTCATCCAATCACTCAGACACTAGCCATGCACTCATACCAGACACTACTCTTACACTCTAGCAATCACCATGGTACTACTCATTCATTCATCCAATCACCCAGCTACTACCGTGCACTCATCCAATCAACCAGGCACTATCTATGCACACATTCAATCCCCCACTATCTACTCTTGCAGTCATCCATTCACTCAGGCACTACCCATGCACCCATGCAATCAACCAGGCACTATCCATGCACTCATAAAATCTACCAGGCAGTACCCATTTACTCATCCAATCACTCGGGCACTACCCTTGCAATCATGCATTCACCCAGATACTAACCATTCACGTAGCCAATGACCCAGGCACTACCCATGCACTCATCCAATCACCCAGGCACTACCAATGCACTCATCCAATCACCCAGGTACTGCCCATGCACTCATTAAATATTCAAGGCACAACCCATGCACTCATTCAACCAACCAGGCACTACCCATGCACTCATCCAGTCACACAGGTACTACCCTTGTAGTCATCCATTTATTCAGGCACTACCTGTGCACTCATCCAATCAGCCAGGCAGAACCCATGCACTCATCCAAGCACTAGCCATGCAGTCATCCAATCACAAGGCACCACCCTTGCACTCATCCATTCAATCAGGTACTACCCATTCACCCATGCAATCAACCAGGGACTACCCATACACACATGCATTCACCCAGGAACTACCCTTCCACTCATCCATTCACTCAGGCATTACATATGCACTCATCCAATCACTCAGGCAATGCCCATGCACTCATACAATCAACCAAGCTCTACCCATACACAAATGCAATCACTCAGGCATTACCCATGCAGTTACGCAATCATCCAGGCACTACTGATGCACTCATCCAATCACCCAGGCACTACTCTCACACTCTAGCAATCCCCCATGTACTACACATGCAATCACCCAGGCACTACTCATGCACTCATGCATTCAGCCAGGCACTATTCATATACGTATCCAATTATCCATACACTACCTATACACTCATCCAATCCCTCAGGCACTACTCATGCACTCATACAATCACCTAGGCTCTATTCATGCAGTCATACAATCTCTACACTGCATTCACATGTATCCATCACCCAGGCACTAAACTTGCACTCATGTCATCACTCAGGCATTACCCATGCAGTCATGCAATCATCCGGTCACTGCACTTGTACTCATCCATTCACTAAGGCACTACCTATGCACTTATCCAGCCAGTCAGGCACTATCCATGCACTCATCCAAACACACTGGCACTACTCATGCACTTATCCAATCATCCAAGCAGTATTCATACATCATTCAATCAGCCAAGCAGTGCCTATCCAGTCTTCCAATCACCCAGGCACAATTCCTGCACTCATGCAATAACTCAAGCACTGCTCATACACTCATGAAATCACCAGGCACTAATAATACACTCATCAACCACCCATGCACTACTTATGAACTAATACAAACACCAATTTTTGTAACCATAAAATGTGGTTCTTAAAAGAACCTTTCTTTTGTTTTTTATAACTTTTTTTTAAAATTGTCTTTGTGATGCAGAATAATCCGCAACAACATGTTGGAAAATTAGAAGATGCACTTAAGAAAAATTGCAGAAATTAAATTTGAAAACAAAATGAACAGTCCATGCAGTTCATGGCCACATGAGAGAACTCTGGAGCCATTTCTTCCCTTTGATTTTCTACCTCCACTGGATTCTTCTTGCCAGTTGTAGATGTTCTGGGCACTGCTGTTGATACCTCTGCATGTTCTCTTTGTCACATTGCTCTTTTAAGTTGGATGCTGTGAAAAGTTTTAAGGTGGTAAAGCTCAATGTTGTGTCACAGTTATATTTTTCATTGGAGCCACTAGATAAATATTTTTCACAAAGAGAATTTTACCCATTTTGCTACAATTTTAGACTCCCCAGAAGGGATTAATTAAGAGTCCCAGTCAATGCTGGTCTTCTTCTGGGGAGGTGCTTTATCATCTGAATCTTCTCCATGGATTTCCTGCAGGTCCTCTTGTGCCTCCTGAACCACCTGTTCCTGTTCCGTATCTTCTGTGGGTGTGTACAACTTAATAACTTCTGAAACTGCAACTTTCCTCTCTCACCAACTTCAGTCATCTGCTCTCAATAATGCTGCAATCAAAAATAGGTTCCCCCAAAAAAGATATTGGTGGAGTCTTCCTGTTAGGATAGATGAAAAGTATGTTATCCAATGAGATTACTGTATGTTCAGATCACATGACATTTGTGACGACCAACGTTATCGCGGTTATCGGAAATGGAAATAAAAATTAATTTACATTAAAATAAATATAGAAACATTATTTTTTATAATTTCTAAATATGTTCCTATACTCAAATCTCCCACATAATATGGGCATCTGTGTGTTTTGTACTTTGAAAAAAACAAGCAGTCTTCGCGAGCGCAGACGTCATCGCGATGCCTGCCGCCACTGCGAACAAGGAAAATAGTCTTTGAGGACAATTTTTCTGGAAACTCACTATAAAAATATGACTTTAAAAAAAAAGTAGACTAATGAAGCTCTACTGTTAAATGTACTGTAGAATGTGTTTATATATGTTGTACACTATAGGCCTGATTCACAAAAGTAAACTGAGATGAAAATCCAACTTTACAACATTCAGTATTCACAAAGGGCATTTATGAGTGAGTTAGACTTTCGTCTCAGTTAAACTTAAGTTTTGGTCAACTGAGACCAAAACTGAGACAAAAGTCTAACTTTTCTACACTCAGTTTACCTTTGGGAATCAGGCCCAATGTGTACAAAACATGTGCTCTTTGGAAATACCGAAGTCACTGCGACAACCGTGGTAATCACAAATATAATTCTTTTTTGTAAACAATGATTTTCCTAACAAATTGATCACAAAAAGAAAAGTAAAAAAATATCTTACTAAATATAGAGACTTAACCTGTATTTAAAACATGTCTTCAATTGTATTTTTAATAAACACATTTGTTCCACAGTAAATGGGACAATGTTGTGCTGGCTCAAACAATTCTTAAGATTAAAAACAGCTATTTATGTACTTTCTGAGAAACACACACCAAATATGAAATTGTGTTATATAATACATTTCTTATGTACAATATCCAATTATAGGAAGAAAATACGAAAATCTTAGAAACTCACTTAAAAAAAGTGGACGTTACAATTAAGAAATAGAGTTGAAAAATAACCTTAGAAATTCAGTGAAAAAAACAAAGGATACAGGGGCATTATAGTTAGGAAATAGAATTTATAAAACCTTAGAAATTCCATGAAAAAAACAAAGGTTACATAGACATTATAGTTAGACTAACATTTCACTCGCACAAATCCAGTCAAATTCAGCAGTTATAGTTAGTTGAGCTAACTATAACTCGCACCCCCTTCAATGCACTGCTTAGACCTCACATATAACATCACTCATGACATGGTTAGTGACATCACTGATGACATCTCAAATAACATCACTGATGACATCACTGGTGACATCCACAGAATCTCTGATCCACCCACTCACACCCCAATATAACCATTAATACACTCTCTCCACCTTCCACCCTACCATTGTCAAAACCATTGACACACACATACTAGTACTTACACACCCAGTCACACCCAGTCAATGATTCATAGGTGTACACAACCATCCATTCACTCACTCATACACCCACTTACTTACTAATACAAATACTAACATATCAACTCATGTACCCGTCCAACAACTCACACACTGTCACATACTCATAGAGTTCCTCACACACCTACTCACTGACCCATAGTCAATCACACAGCCAGTTACATACCCATACAGATACACACACACACACTCACTCACTTACTCATAAAGATACTAACACATACACACTCACCTATACAGTCACTGACACAAGCATATACTCACCCATAAGACCACTCTGGCAATCACTCAGTCATACATACAGTCACTCAATTCAATTCAATTCAAAGTTTCTTTATTCGACTGAAGGTAAAATCAGTCATAAAAGTACATAGAAAAAGAAAAGTAACACATATGTGAACAATTCATCATTTAAAAACAAATAAGTATAAAACAGTAGATTGCGATAAACCCTTTCTCAGCTCATACAAAAGCGGCAGTTCAGTTCATTAAGATACTTATTAACCTTCCATACTTTTCCTAAATCTCAGGGCTGTTTTTAAAAAATTGATTACATATAAAGTGCTTTCACAGTGCAACATTTTAAGATAAATCATTGCGGGCCTTATTTGCGCAAAGTTCAGTTTTTTAAGGAGGGGTTTTAAAAACAATTTTCGAGGTATGGTATAATATGGGCATATAAATAAAAAGTGCGCCAGATCTTGCGGAGACTTATTGTCGCAGCCGCAAGCTGGCAGCACTTGCCCCCTATGGGCTCCGCTGGGCACGGCTAATAACAGATGAAAAAGGTCAAAACGAAATCTAGTCATTAAAAAGCGCTCGTATCTGGAGATAGTCCAGGATAAATATGGTTCTATTTGAGTACATGTTTTGGATAAAATATGGTTCAACACACTGCCCTTCTTCAGTTCAGTCTCTTCCCTCGCCAACTGGCGGTTCATTAGAAAAGAGGTCTTTACAGATGTTACATCATACTTTGTTACTGTCTCTGGGGCTGAGAAGAGGTCCAGTCTGCCCAGGTTTTGAAGACAGTCTCGAATGTACTTTATCCAGGGTATCTTTAGTTTCCCGTCCCATGTGAGTGCTTCAGATAAAATGATCTGAGTAAAAGGTATTTCGTTGTTCAGCCAACTATTTAGCCAACACAAGAGGGGATTCACTGCAATTTTATCCTCTAAGTGTGGCATGCCCAGTTCCTCGTGGATGGAGAAATTGGCCGTACTTTTCGGTAAACATAAGATTTGTTTTAAAAAGTTATTTTCTGTGATTATTAGGTCAGGCACTGGTAAAAATCCCCAGAGGTCACTCCCATAGCACGCGACTGATATGCTCTTGGCTTGATATAATTTCATTAACGCAGCCACGGGTGTGTTGCCCATTTTGCGAGCAAAGTCAGTTATTGCCGCGTTGGTCCTTATCAGATCTCCTCTCTTTTTCTTTAATGCTGGTCCCCATGTAAGTTTACTGTCGAACAATACGCCAAGGTAGGAAAAAGATGTTGTGTAGGGTATTTTTTCCCCATTAACAGATAAAGGGTAAATCTTCTTGGATCCGTGTCCTACCTTCATGATGAATGATTTGGCGTTGTTAATACACAGGCCTCGAGAGTTCATAAAATGAAAAAAGGAATCCAGTAAAATTTGGAGGCCAAGTGCAGTTCTTGAGATGAGGACGGCGTCGTCAGCATAGAGAAGGACGGGGACGCCCCTTTTACCTATGTATGGGTAATCCGTGTTTGTTCCTAAAAGATGCTCCTCTAAATCATTAATGTATAAGTTAAAAAGAAAAGGCGCTAAAATACAGCCCTGTCTGACCCCCCGATTTATGTTAAAGTCTTTGGTCACTTTTAGGTCTTTAGTGTATCGCACGTTCGCTTGTGTGTCGCTGTGAAGATCGGCCAGGAAATTGATTAAGTTTTTTTCAACCCCCATATTCAGCAAGACATCCCAAAGTTTATTTCTGTCGACGCAGTCGAATGCCGATGAAAGGTCCATAAAGGCCATATTAAGTATACCCTTTCTGGCTAGTGTGTATTTGCCACTAATTAGGTACAGGTTCAGGCATTGTGTTATTGTGGAGTGTCCTGGTCTGAAACCATATTGTACTGGCGACATAACCTTGTTGTTTTTGGCCCAGGTAGATAACCTGTTTAGGATGATCCCACCAACAACCTTGGCAACAGAGTTAATCAGTGAAATTGGCCTGTAGCAAGCTGCGTTACTTCTATCTCCTTTTTTGTACACGGGTACAATGGTTGAAGCTCCCCAGGACTTAGGGGCCTTGGTAGCGGCTCCAGCGTTAACCACTGCCGTGAGGATTGGTGCCCAGAAGCCAACATCGGATTTAAATAGGTCTGGGGGAAGGCCATCCGGACCTGGGGCCTTGTTGCTGGTCAGAGAGCGAATCCCTCTTTCCACTTCTTTGTCTGTGAATAACAGCGGAGCTTCTACAGGGAGTGTTGGGGCTTGCGTTTGCTGTGTGTCATCGCTTTTAAAAATTGCACTGAAGTGAGAGACCCAGTCACTTTCGGGTATGGAGGTTCCAATTGTAACAGCATTCGGATCGTCAAACATTGGTTTGTTTATTAACCTCCAAAACTTAGAACTGTTGCCCAGGATAGATGGATCGAGTAAGGATTCCCAGATGCTCACCTTAATAGCTTTTTTGCGTGATGCCAGAGCAGATCTATAATCAGAGCGTAATATTTTGATTAAGGTGGGATCCCTTGGTTTGTTCTTCAGAGCCATTTTTAGTTGCCGACCGGCTCTTGAGCAGGTATGATCGAACCATCGTGGCTGTTGGTTAGCTTGACCCTTCATTGGTACAGAGAGCAGTTTGTCCACTCTTTTGGTCAATTCGGCGAAGGCAGATAGTATAAGATCCGGGGGAGTGGTGTTTGAGGAGCAGATGGTGAGTTCTTGAACACAACTCATTTTAACTGATTCAAGTAAGGCTTCGCTGTTTATTGAGGACCACTTTAATCGTCGGTTGCCGTTAATTAATTTTAGGACGCCTGGGTCTTTGCGATTTTTGCTGAGTTCGAACAGTCCACTTTTGATTTCCACTGAGATCGGATTATGGTCGCTATGGATATTTTCATGGATATTAAAATTTGAAGCTGTATTTGCCAAATCAACGGAAAGCAACATGTGATCAATAAAGGAACCTTGTTCTGAACCTTTATAGGTTGGAGTTTTATAGATAAAGGAATCCTCTTTCAGGGTCATCGCATTTCTCAGGTCTAGACCGTCTATTAGGTTGTTCATATTTGAGCCACGCGGGGAGTGCACAAAATGAACGCCTGATCTGTTTCCACACCCCATGGAACCCAGGGATGACATTGTCGGGTGACCACAGATATGCACATTAAAATCACCTACAATTATTTTGTTCCGTGGTATAACTGCCAGGTTGTCGTGAAGGTGCTCGAGGAGTTTGACGATGTTGCAATCACCTAGGGGCGATATGGCATTATAAAAGTTAACCAAAGTTAGTGCATTTTTGCCTTTTCTAAGCTCCAGGACCTGTATGTTAATATTGTCTTGACATCTGTTTTTTATCTGTATCGCTAGCGAGAGACTAATGAATATTGCCAGCCCCCCCTTTGCCCTTCCACTGGATGAGGAAAGGCCGGGAACGAAGAAGCTTTGAAAACCTTCAATGTGAACATTATTGTTGGTAAGCCAAGTTTCCTGGAAGCACAATATGGTAAAATTTTTAACAAAGGCTATCCAGGAGTGATCTTTGATTTTTGAGGCCAATCCTGCAATGTTCCATGATAGGATTTTGATGGTACTAAGGTTGTTATGTGGATTCCCCGTCTCAGCTATCGTGTGAGGTGATAAAGGCAGGTGCAGATCAACATGCCTTTCGATATCTGTCAGGGAGCTGCTATCGCTATGTAGGTGATTTAGGTGTATGTTGTTATTGATACTAGGAAGGCCTGTATCAACAGAGGGAGGAGCAGGTGCACCTTGAGGAGATAAACTTTCAGGGCTAAGTGTTATCATCTCTGTATTGAGAGTATTTATATGTGCACTGAAGGTAGTGTGGGTGTTTTCGTTGACAGCGGATTTTATTGAATTCGAAGGCACAGCAGGTTTTATCTGGTAACTTAAAGGACTGGGAGATGAGACAGGTACCAGTCAATCTATCTCATCAAGGTAGTCGCTGTCATAATTATAAAGAGCTTCATATCTATTTGAGGTTGGGATCTGATATATATTGCGAGGTGGGTGTGATCTTGTGTATGGGTAGTAGACAGGTTCTAGATTCTCGTACAAAGGATATGTTGGATAGTTATATGTTCTATTTTCCCAAGATTGAGCATATCGATGTGCATCTATATTCGTGGGTCTCCCCTGACTGTGTGCTAGAGCAGAGGGCCGTGTTTGAGGGTAGGTATCAGCCATCGGGAGCCCATCATATCCATGTGGACGTTTGGTGTTGTATCTAAGGCCATCGGGGTTACGTGGATAGAAATAACTTAAACCCATTGTACGAATCAGGCTGTCGGTAGAGGAACTCCTCCAGTTGGCAATAAATTTAGCAGCTCCCCTGTCTTTGAAGTTAATGACAATACAGTCTCCCTCAGTTGATTTATATCTAGTACCCACCCAATCTACTCTCCTAACTTGGGAAATTGTCCCTATTATATGGGAAGGCAGTGGTCTATGAGTGGTTAACCACTGCATGACCTTGTTCTTGAGTTCAATGTTGGTTTCCCTCGTGTTTTCAGCTATCTTGGGTACCCCAATCATAACTATTGTGTGGGCGTTAGATTCGGGGGGAAGATTTATGTGTATAGGCATTTTTGTCAGTCTAGGTGTGGGTTGATTTGGCCCTGATACAATATTGGGATTATTTCTGGGTGGAATGCTACGGTGTTTAGATGTTTCATTATTGGGTGTAGTTGTAGCTGTAGGAGAACTCTCCGCAGCCCATTCACTGTCTTCGGTATCCGCGGGGACGAGAGTATACTGCACATTATTTGTAGGCGGTATCTGGGCTGACGTTTGGGTTACTTGTTGAGCTATGGGCAAAGTAATTAAGGTTGGCGGGCCCTGTTTCTGAGTTGTAGCCTGTTTAACAGGGCTGGCCACTAAGTTGCTTTCAGTGGGATTTTTGGGTTTTGGGTTGCTGATGTTGAGATTTGTGCTCACTGGCACAAAGGTAGAGGTCGTGATGGGTGCTTTGAGCATCTTGAGAATTTTAGATGAGACTTCATTCTGCGCTCTTTCAAATTTCCCTAGGGCCTTCTCTATTTTAGCTATCTGATTGTAGATGGGGTGTAAAAGAGATTTGATCAAGGTTTCAATATCAGATAGAGATGGCATAGTCTGTGTGGGCGCTTCGATTATGTGACCAGTCTGCTCGTTAACCTGAATGGACTCTGGTTTGTTATTACGATTGAGAGTAAAGACTGGGTCGAGAGGGAGAATAGAGGGGGACCCTGCTGAGATAATGACAGTGGGTTTCTCCCGAGTGAGTTTCTGCCATAAGTCTTTAATTGATCTCTTAGATTTGCCTACGGAAGGATGAATATTTTTCATGGGATGTATGATCTTACGCTTTTTCTTTGCGCACTTCTTCTTGCGTGGTAATTGAACCAATGCAGGCATCGGGGCAGATTGACTTGCTGTTGACTGGCTCTCTAATAACTGGACCTCGGGGACTGGAGAAGATGTATGCAAATGGTTTGTGTTATTTTCAGTAATACTTAGGTTTGGGGGGCTGCTCTCATTTGCGATCGTTGTTGGACACGTAAACAGGGGTTTTGATGATGTATCCTTCCTGTGCGAGTTTGGTAGGTCTGAAAACGATTGCAACAGTAGTGATTCTTGTGAGTTAGAGCTATCATCCATAATGCATGAATTATTAGTAGTGTGTAGAGATAGATTAGGAAAACGCATATCTGGGGTCAAAGAGAGACGTCTCTCTGTGTCCTGGATAGCGTCCGCCACTACACAAATAGTTTTTTGCAGCATTTTGTCAATAGCAGTTATGGTTGGCAAAGGGGTACTCACAGGTTTCAATCTCGTAGTTGATCTGGTGGCCATTGGTGTTTTTGGCACTTTCGTCATCCTCTATAAGTGGATGTGTAGCCTCCCAGTGTCAGCTTGTTTGGAGCCTTTTAGTCGAGATGTTTCCGATGCGGATGTTAGGGGGATGGCCCGACCCGTCTCCTTTGGTCCCCTGAGGGCCACAGAGGGCCCGCCCTTTGCCCGGGCTTAGCCCGGCGCGGCCCCGCGCGCTCCCGCGACGCGGGAGATGATTGCCGTTTTTATGCTCCTCCTGGCGCGCTCCGCCTCAACGCGACTTCCGGTCGCGGAGGCCGCTGGAAGGTGTAGTCTCTCTCCCCCACACTGTGGCAGCGCTGATGGAGGAAGGCTGCGGCGGGGGGAGAAAGCAGGCAGCGGAGGAGCGTCGGAAAAGGTAGCAGTGTCAGCGTCTGACCAGGGGCTCTCTCTCGCGTTTAGAAGCTGCAGGCAGGAAAGATTAGTAAAGCACCCACTCCTCTGCAGGTGATTGCCGTTTTTATGCTCCTCCTGGCGCGCTCCGCCTCAACGCGACTTCCGGTCGCGGAGGCCGCTGGAAGGTGTAGTCTCTCTCCCCCACACTGTGGCAGCGCTGATGGAGGAAGGCTGCGGCGGGGGGAGAAAGCAGGCAGCGGAGGAGCGTCGGAAAAGGTAGCAGTGTCAGCGTCTGACCAGGGGCTCTCTCTCGCGTTTAGAAGCTGCAGGCAGGAAAGATTAGTAAAGCACCCACTCCTCTGCAGGTGATTGCCGTTTTTATGCTCCTCCTGGCACGCTCCGCCTCAACGCGACTTCCGGTCGCGGAGGCCGCTGGAAGGTGTAGTCTCTCTCCCCCACACTGTGGCAGCGCTGATGGAGGAAGGCTGCGGCGGGGGGAGAAAGCAGGCAGCGGAGGAGCGTCGGAAAAGGTAGCAGTGTCAGCGTCTGACCAGGGGCTCTCTCTCGCGTTTAGAAGCTGCAGGCAGGAAAGATTAGTAAAGCACCCACTCCTCTGCAGGTGATTGCCGTTTTTATGCTCCTCCTGGCGCGCTCCGCCTCAACGCGACTTCCGGTCGCGGAGGCCGCTGGAAGGTGTAGTCTCTCTCCCCCACACTGTGGCAGCGCTGATGGAGGAAGGCTGCGGCGGGGGGAGAAAGCAGGCAGCGGAGGAGCGTCGGAAAAGGTAGCAGTGTCAGCGTCTGACCAGGGGCTCTCTCTCGCGTTTAGAAGCTGCAGGCAGGAAAGATTAGTAAAGCACCCACTCCTCTGCAGGTGATTGCCGTTTTTATGCTCCTCCTGGCGCGCTCCGCCTCAACGCGACTTCCGGTCGCGGAGGCCGCTGGAAGGTGTAGTCTCTCTCCCCCACACTGTGGCAGCGCTGATGGAGGAAGGCTGCGGCGGGGGGAGAAAGCAGGCAGCGGAGGAGCGTCGGAAAAGGTAGCAGTGTCAGCGTCTGACCAGGGGCTCTCTCTCGCGTTTAGAAGCTGCAGGCAGGAAAGATTAGTAAAGCACCCACTCCTCTGCAGGTGATTGCCGTTTTTATGCTCCTCCTGGCGCGCTCCGCCTCAACGCGACTTCCGGTCGCGGAGGCCGCTGGAAGGTGTAGTCTCTCTCCCCCACACTGTGGCAGCGCTGATGGAGGAAGGCTGCGGCGGGGGGAGAAAGCAGGCAGCGGAGGAGCGTCGGAAAAGGTAGCAGTGTCAGCGTCTGACCAGGGGCTCTCTCTCGCGTTTAGAAGCTGCAGGCAGGAAAGATTAGTAAAGCACCCACTCCTCTGCAGGTGATTGCCGTTTTTATGCTCCTCCTGGCGCGCTCCGCCTCAACGCGACTTCCGGTCGCGGAGGCCGCTGGAAGGTGTAGTCTCTCTCCCCCACACTGTGGCAGCGCTGATGGAGGAAGGCTGCGGCGGGGGGAGAAAGCAGGCAGCGGAGGAGCGTCGGAAAAGGTAGCAGTGTCAGCGTCTGACCAGGGGCTCTCTCTCGCGTTTAGAAGCTGCAGGCAGGAAAGATTAGTAAAGCACCCACTCCTCTGCAGGTGATTGCCGTTTTTATGCTCCTCCTGGCGCGCTCCGCCTCAACGCGACTTCCGGTCGCGGAGGCCGCTGGAAGGTGTAGTCTCTCTCCCCCACACTGTGGCAGCGCTGATGGAGGAAGGCTGCGGCGGGGGGAGAAAGCAGGCAGCGGAGGAGCGTCGGAAAAGGTAGCAGTGTCAGCGTCTGACCAGGGGCTCTCTCTCGCGTTTAGAAGCTGCAGGCAGGAAAGATTAGTAAAGCACCCCTACCATTGTCAAAACCATTGACACACACATACTAGTACTTACACACCCAGTCACACCCAGTCAATGATTCATAGGTGTACACAACCATCCATTCACTCACTCATACACCCACTTACTTACTAATACAAATACTAACATATCAACTCATGTACCCGTCCAACAACTCACACACTGTCACATACTCATAGAGTTCCTCACACACCTACTCACTGACCCATAGTCAATCACACAGCCAGTTACATACCCATACAGATACACACACACACACTCACTCACTTACTCATAAAGATACTAACACATACACACTCACCTATACAGTCACTGACACAAGCATATACTCACCCATAAGACCACTCTGGCAATCACTCAGTCATACATACAGTCACTCATATACTCCAACACTCCCTTATACTGCTTTCCATGTATGCAGTTACCCATATACCACTGACATATCCATTCACTCACCAACACAGCCATCCACACACTCACTCACCCACCCATAAAGCTACTGACTCAACCATGCAGTCATCCATACCATCAATTATTCACCATCCCACCAACACACACAGTTATTCGGACACCCATACACGTACTCAAACAACAAATCACTCACCCATACAGAAACTCACATACCCACTCGCACACCTATACAACCACTTAGACACCAACTGACAAACAAATAATGACATTCACACACGTTGCTCACCCATACATTCACTGAGACACTTAATTATTCACTTATATAGTTACTCACACACCCACAGAAATAGCCAATCAGTCACTCATACACCACTGATTCACCAATACACCTTGGTACATATTTTCTCACTCATAAACCTTTTAAAAACACTCACAGTCACTGGATGATGTCCCCAGTGATGTCATCAGTGATGTCATTTGAGAGGTCATCAGTGATGGCATAAGTGATGTCACAGACCATGTCATGAGTGATGTAATAAGTGAGGTCATAAGCAGTGCATTGCGGGGACACAAGTTATAGTTAGCTCAGTGAACTAAAACAGCTGATTTTCTCTGGTTATGAATGATTGACATGTCAGCCTAACTATAACATCCCTGCAACCATAGTTTTTTTCCAGTGAATATAGATAGATAGATAGATAGATAGATAGATAGATAGATAGATAGATAGATAGATAGATAGATAGATAGATAGATAGATAGATAGATAGATAGATAGATAGATAGATAGATAGATAGATAGATAGATAGATAGACGGACGAACGGACGAACGGATGGGTGGATGGATGGATGGATGGATGGGTGGGTGGGTGGGATGGATGGATGGGTGGGTGGGTGGGATGGGTTGATAGATAGATAGATAGATAGATAGATAGATAGATAGATAGATAGATAGATAGATAGATAGATAGATAGATAGATAGATAGATAGATAGATAGATAGATAGATAGATAGATAGATAGATAGATAGATAGATAGATATTGATTTGATTTCTCTTCTTGCTACAATGACCAAGTTCCACCAGCCTGACCGAGTGAGGGTTAGTCTGGATGGATGGTAAACCATAACAATTAATTTAACCTGATTCTCACTCCAGAAATAGCAACTCTTTGTTGGAAACACATGAGCAATCCATGCCTGAGTGCATGGGTAGCGCTGGCACAGTGTGCCACAGGTTCCTCAATTAGAGTGGTTTCTCCAGAATTCTATGAAAATCTATGCCTCTCGTCTCACAGTTACATACAGTGCATTGAATGTGTCTTTAAAGATATACGCTTCTGTTTTTCTTTTCAAAATATAGATATTAAAATCAATTCTGCCATTTCTTCTGGAGGTCCATTTAAACCTGTGTAGCTGAAAAATCGTGCTGTCACCAGTCCTTTATTCAACTTGGGACATAGCTTTATCACACACGAAAATATTCTCCTGCAGAAGGGACAGCAATGAAATGGATGCTGTCTGCCTTTTCACTCCACAGAAATTGCTAAAGAAGATTGTAGACCATATTCATTGGTTAACTTTAGAATGTGTATATTAGGGTGCAGCATCCTAAAGTAATTTCAACTCACTGAGAGAGGGGGAGGTAAGATGGAGCAATTAAATTAGGATCAGGAAAGGTGAAGAGAGGGGACAGGAGAAAGGAAGCATAGGGGTAGCTATAAGGATGAAATGGTTCTTCCAAATGGTACCAGTGGCTATAAAGATAGCTTGTTGTGGATAGCTGGTCTTTGGCATCTGATTGGCAGGTAAAAAAGAGAAGAAGGATGCTAATGTAGAGAAGGATGATGGTGAGGGCTAGAAACAACTGAACAGAAGAAAAGGAAGACATTAGAGGAAGGGGTGAGAGTAAGAAGAAGGTAAGCCATTGGAGGATTGGAAATCATGGTATTCTGATATCTGTCCATCTTTATAAGTTGGGTGGAATAGAGTGGGATATTTACCACATTAAAAAATCCCATTATGCTAGGATGAGGTTGTTTGGATGGAAAAGTCCTCTGAGTAGTAATGGACTTGCCCCCCTGCCATAAGTGCCCGTCTGACAATAGCATAAACCTGTCTCACAGATTGCTGTCTTGTTTGACCAGGAGGGGTGCCCAAAGCACTACTCTCATAGTGGTGGAAGGCTACTGCCTTCACCAAGAATTAAGCAGCACAAACGCAATGTGGCAGCAAACAGTGTATCGATCAGTAGGAGTGAACAGGTCTTTTTTAACCTGTGTCAATGGATGAAGGCTTACTGGCTCACTCATTTCTAAAATTCCGCCACTGTTTGCATAACTTACCCTGGGCCCCGGAACATTGGGTTGTTGTGAGATGCTGTGAAGCACTGAAGTGATATATCTGCCTTGGGTATATGTCTGCCTGGGAAGGGTACAATACAGGGAGAGTACAGGGAGAACAGAGTACTGTGCCATGCGTGCATGCTGAATGCATGCACTGAATGTATGTGTGCCCTTGAGTGATACAGTATCTGAGGGATGTAGTGATGTATGCTGTGTGCAGGATAACTGCATGTGCTGGGTGTATATGTGCTTGTGAGCGATACAATACATGAAGGGTGCAGTGCTCTGAAGTGCGTGCATGGTGAATGAATGTGCTGGGTGTGGGTGTGCCTCTGAGAGGTACAATACATGAAGAATACAGGACTGTGCAGTGTGGTTGGCTGTATATATGCCTGGGAGTATGGATGCCTGTAGATGCTACAATACATGGAGTTCCATTTTGGGATACCCAGGAATTCAAAGTGAAACATGGCAAGGAGGTAGAGCAATACCCCCAGACAGATTCGTGCATTGTTACATTCATGTAAGCTGGTTGGGACATACAGTGGAGAGGGGTAAGGCAGGATTCCTCAGCACACTTAAAAGGGTGCCCTTTGATTCAGTGAGAGGCCACAATGAAGGGGTCTAGATACATTTCAGTAAGGAGATGGGACTGATAAAAAAAATCATAAAGAGCAGGATTGGGGCTCTAGGCTAACTTTCCGCTGCGTATATCACTGACTGTGCATATGGCTGCCATCCAGGTGTAAACTCCAGTCACTCCCATGGATTGTGGTGTAAGACTATAAGATTTGGAGACACTCCTGCTGTGACAGACTGTTTTTCAAGAGGAAGAGAGAGCAGACAAGTGGACAAGTCAAAAGAAGCAGAAACGTATCCCTAACATAAAACTCCAAAGACTCAGACTTTAAATCACGTTTGGTATCTGGAAGTGGACTATAAGAAAGGGAGTTTGAGACCTCAGAAATTGTCACCTGCGGCTGTATGAGCAGGGGAAACTGCACTATGGCAGGATGTAATTAGGAACTCCAGATTCTTAACATCTGTGGGTGCAGGTAAAACTGGTTCCAGGCCTGTCTGCTCCATGGGAACTTGTTGCTAAGTTAAAGCGATAGTGCTGGAACACTATTGAACTTAAATTGGAGTCAAAGTGCACTCGAGACTCGGACTGCTACTTGGGCATATCTTGGATGTTATCAATAGTGAATGGGTATAATCACTATCACTAACGCAAGAACAGAGTGGAACAGGGAAGCACAAAGAAACATGAGAACCCCAAACTCAGGGGGAATTGTATGATTGTTTGTGAATGGCGCATTTTTCCTTTGTGCTCGTAAGCCGTAGAAAAAAATATATTTTGAATGTCTCTGTTTTCGTAAAAGTGAGTATTTGGCTTGACTGTGATTTATTGCTGCTACTGCACAAATTTTGAGTTCTGAGCCTGTGTTCACTATTCTCATTTCAGCCATCTTCCCGAGGGAGCCTTGGACTGTTTGCACTATGCTAACCCTGGGAGGCAAGAACAGAAAGGTTACTTGGCCCGGTTACTCATAATCCATAGTAAGTTAGGTCCTGGGACATCAGGAGTAAAAGGCCTCAACCCCACAGTTGGGCCCGGTAACCCTAGACTCATGGCCCTTTGAAAGGGGTTCTGACAGAGGTGTTTACCACATGCGGTGAATATCGTCTACTCAGAGTTTTCAAATTTACAATGAGGCATACCACACAAAAGTGCTTTTGGCACACTGATTCTGCATGTCTTGTCTTTTTTACAGGCCTTTCTCCAGATAACTTTCATCATGTTTGACCTGCCAGAATTTATCAGGGGAAAACTGTGAGGGTGTGATAATTATCACACAACTTGTAATTTGGATCACAGTGCGTACTTTTGTTTGAACAGGGGTCAGAATTTAGGCCTAATCTTGTCATAAAAGTTCTAGAGTTACTAGGGCAGAATATAAAAAGCACTTGAATGGCACAAGACTGCCAACTTCCACACCTCAACAATATTCAGTCAGACTATTCATGCAGTCCCTACTAATTATTCCTCAGCTGTTAAGGGATTTGGTTGAAGAAGAGCTGGAGAGATGATGAACTGTGAAAGTCTTACTAGGTCAGACTACAATCAGGCCCTTAATGAGCATGTGCACAAACTGTAGCCATCTGGGATAGGCCAACTAAATGGCCACCATGAGAGTACATGTGTGTGCTGCTTGGTGATCTGTGGGTGCATATAGGTCGAATACTTTAAAGCAATCTTTTGACAAAGGCAACAATTTCGCACTTTTCCTTAAAAAGGAACCTATTGGCTTTGCCAATGCTTGTGTTACATTATTTTATCCAGTGCAATTGGAATCAAGGCTTAGTACTTCCAATTACAATATCACTAACAGTAGGATTTGAATGACATTTTTGTTCTCTACTATGTCAATGATCTTTGGCAGCAATAAATAAGCTATATGTAAATCCAGAATGACAGATACATATGTTTCTTTTCCACATTCTGGCTTTAAGCCTTTTACTTCTAACATCTCTCCGCTAAAAGACTTCTATAACAAGAGAGTTTTCTGCCCTTTCAGACATATTTTTTTCTTTAAACATATAAAGACAAAAGACCCAGGGGCATGGGTTCTAGCAGCTATCTAATGTTTTATTGTAATTATTTGATTTGATGGGATAACAAAGGCTGCCGGGGACCTCAGCACGAGCCGCAGCTCCTAATGAAGTGAGAAAACTGAGTGGAGTAGTATAATGACACAGGGCACTAGGGAAGCACTTTGGCAATTAAATGCCTTTCCCGTAATAGCTGTGAATGAGGTCGGGAAGCTTCTATTAGAAGTGATATTGTTATTAAGTCTCCATGTTCTCCAAACTAGTTAAAATAAATTAGCAGCAACGTTTGCATTGTCTCCTCATCACTCTGTAGATGAAGCACAGGGAGACAACAGTGCACACAATGGAGGCTTAAAAGGCAAATAACAAAAAAAGCTTCTTGCCACACAAAGAGAAACCTACAGTTAATAAAAAAAAAGCTGCTTGTTTTCTGGCACAACTTCTGATGTCTGAGACAAGTGACCTATTCCTTTGATGCCTTTGTCAGTGCGGTCAGCTCTAGTGGTTGTGGAAAGTGAGCAGTAGCGATCTGTGCCACGTCACTGAGTGACCTGTAAACTTATAGGTCCATCTCTGGAGTAAGCTAGTGTTTTTGTATTCCTAATTGTTTACCCAAAACTGCAGGCGCAAGGAGGCCCTCCTGTTTCCTATGAACAATGAATATATTCAGCGCTTATTTTGAGCCGGTGGCGTGGCTGCAGGTGGGACTCACCTTAACTCCTTTTTGGGCACGGGCATATATTTTTCCTCATCACACCAGTACAAGAGACAGAAAAACACAAAAGCGGAAAAGGAAGAGGAAGCGGAAAAAACAATTACAAATAAAGACAACAGGGATGAAAAAGAACTTGAAAGAGTGAGATAAATGGACAGGGAGTGTCCGGAGGTGACTTAGAGACAGTTGAGGTGGATTTCAGGCTACCTAGCCTTGGGTATCCGCAACTCTGATATTCCCTAGTGCTAGGCAGGAGCTTCTGCCCTAAACCTTGGGCACTCATTATTTTAAAAATGAAGCACCGAGTACATTTACTTGCTGAGAACAGAGGTGGAGCGAGAGCTGAAAGAAAGGGGGAGGCAGGATTGTGCCACTTGCACATTTATCAGAAGGGCTCAGGTTCTGAAAGGACAGGGATATCAGTGACCTAAAGAATGGCCTTTGATTACGGGTATGAGCTTATAAGAGACTCAGAGCAATATTTCCAATAAAATGTCAGAGTGCAGTGTTACAGCAAAATTGGTAATGCCGTGCTCTGGCATTTTTTGAACACAGCGATATCCTGTATGTACAAAACTATGGCGCACCCCTGCGTGCTATGAAGCCCTTAGAGGACAATTTTGGCGAAAAAGTAGGCTTAGTAGTGGAAAGACATAAATTAATTTCCAGATCTTAGTTACCAGGGGAAAAAGTAGAACAGTATGTGTCCATATCAAGACCATTAGTTTTTACTTGTAAATTTAGGTTTCTACATAAAGAAATCATAAGGGACCCGTTTATAAATAGGACCAGTATTATCGAGATCCAGGAAAATCTGCTGGAACTGAAGAATCACTCCTTGAAAAAAGTCATAAATATAGCAAGACATATAAAAAACACTTCTTGATATGTTAGAGAACTTAATGAGGATCAACACAAAGAAAAGAGTGAGTGCAACAAGGTGAATGTAGTACAAAAGGTGAAGAAAGGCCCTGACGCCCCTGGGCTAAGTTTGCGCTTTACAAAGCTTTTATTCATTCATTCTGGAGGAGTCCAGCAACAAAAGCCAAATGTTTTAAGTGCAAGAAACATCAAATTTAATCCAGTGGCACAGTCAGCCAGGGATCCATGTCTGGGCATACCCGGCGCACTTAGGGCGCACATAATCAATCACCCCTGAAGCACAGATACCCTTGCAACATGGCACAAGGGTGCCTGCACTGGCGCTAGGCAGCTTTTTTAGTAGCAATGCATCTACATACTCATCAATAACCACCTCTTCTGACAGTTCCTCCTACTATGAGTCACCTATAGGGCCCACTGTAGTTTTTCCTTATGTGAGCCCCAGTACACACATAAAAGGCCACTTTTGCTTTGCACACATTACGCAGTAAAACTCTTGCTTTTGTGCCACCCTGTTATTCTCTAAATATGATGCATATGATTTATTTTTCTGTTCTTCTGCTGTGATTCATTCTGTACATCATGCAAGGCCAAATAACATTCTGCCTTGTTTTTCTCTGTGGTGGGACACTAACACCTAGACAAAATAGGCAAAATAGAGAAATTCAGCTGCTGTTTTTGGAAGAGAGCGAGTCTTTTCATATAAGCCAAGGGATCACTGACAAAATATCGAGGGACAAAATATTGTGTTTCCAAAATATCAAGACATGAATATCGAAGTCAAAAATATCGACATTGTATCTTTATAATGGTAAGTACTAGAATATCGAAAAAAATATACAGGTGTTCAAAATACTGAAGTTAAAAATATCGCTTTTTTTAAATGTATAAAAATAATGTAAAATAAATTAAATAATACATATACCTTAAACAAAATATTTAGAACTATTAGAAAATGTTAACAAGTGTAAGTAATAAATGTAATGTAACAATAAATTAAACATACATAAATAAAATGTAATATATGTTTAGTTAATAATAATTAATAAATAATTATTTTAATACATTATAAATGTTATAAATATATTAAAAATGAAAAATACATACATATATATATATATATACAAGTGTAACAAAAAATATATTAATATATTTTACATTAAACTATAAAAATATTTATTAATTTCTAAAACTACATTTTACATTACATTAACTGCAACAGTAGGAAAAGTTTTAGATAGTAAATTACTATTCCTACTTCAATAAGTACAACAGTAGGGAAAGTGTTGGATAGCGGAGGGGATTAATTTATTATTCCCACTCCAATGAATGCAATAGTAGGGAAAGTTTTGGATAGCGGAGGGGAAAAAATTACTATTCTCACTCCAGCAAGTGCAACAGTAGGGAACAATTAGGATGGCGGAGGGGTAAAAATGACTATTCCCACTCCACCAAGTGCAACAGTAGGTAAAGTGTTGGGTAGCGTAGGGGATAAAATTACTATTCCCACTCCAGGGAGTGCACCATTTGCAAAAGTGTTGGATAGGGGATGGGTTAAAATTACTATTCCCACTCCAATGAGTAGGGAAAGTGTTGGATAGGGAGGGGGAATAACTTACTATTCCCACTCCAATAAGTGCAACAGTAGGGAAAGTGTTGGATAGCGGATTGAAATAATTTACTATTCCCACTCCAGTGAGTGCAACAGCAGGGAAAGTGTTGGATAACGGACGGAAATAAATTACTATTCTCACTTCAATGAGTGCAACAGTAGGGAAAGTGTTGGATAGCGGAGGTGATAAAACCAAAGATTACAGCTATTAAACCTAAATACGCAAACAAAACAAAAACAAAACAATTACCAAAAATATTGATCAATTAATAAATTAATATTAAGGATCAAATGATCATTAATGTATTTTAACTACATTTGTTTCCACCCTCTACCCCAATAAACACCAAACACACACAAAAATATTTACATAATTCCCATAAATAATTTTACATAAAAAAATTAATAACAATTAACAACAAATCATAAATTAATTGTAATGAATTTTGTTTCCAACATTTACAACTATAAACGCCACAACTCAGACATCAAAATTATTCCACAATTAGCATTTTTAATATTTAATTCATTATTTAAAATGAATAAAAATAATTTACCTCCCACCATATTCACCTGTAAATGACACCACCAATGTTGTAAAACATGACACAATTAACATAATTAATTAACAAATAAAGAATTAATTGATAACAATTAACAAGCAAAAAAAAACATTGATAATACATTAATTTATAAAATTAACACTTTAAAATAACATTAAAATAATTTCTATTAAAAATATGAAAACTGTTCATGTATTAATTGTAATAAATTACTTCCCACCCTACTCCCCTGTCAACCCACAACCTGCTCGTAAAAATATGACACAATTAACATAATTACCAATTAATTAATAATAATTAACAACCAATGAATAAACAATTAATAATTCATTAATTGCCACAATTAACCGTATAACATATTAAATACATACTTAATATTTAATAAAAAATATTAATTAATTAATTATATTTAAATTACTTCCCACCCTATTCCCCATAAACCCACAACCCACTATGGAACAAAAACGCAAAATGTAGTTAAAAAATGAAAATACAATTAATACCTTCAAAAAATTATTAATACATTTATTATAATTAAATTACTTCCCACCCTATTCCCCTATAAACCCACACCCGCTACAGAACTAAAATGCAAATTTACTTCAAATAAAATTAATAACTTATACAAATGTAATACATATATTAAAAACAAATGCAATTCTTAGACAAAAAAAATGACACATACATTCAAAATACCTACTAAAATACATAACACTAACAAAAAAAGCGATATTTTAAACAACTATATTTTTGTTATCGATATTATTGACTTCAATATTTTTTACATCGATATTAATAACTTCAATAATGTTAAAAACAATATTACTCACCTTAGACTCGATATTCTTTACCACGATATTTTGACAGTCAATATTTTTTTATCCCGATATTTTGGACTCAATATTAGTGAAAGTCGAAATAAAAAAATGGATACTCTGACCTGTTTACCATAAGCCAAGACTTGCAGTTCTAAAAATAGAGTGAAACAGGCTTGCAGAGAAAAGGCCGAGACAAGGGACCTTTGAGTCTGAGATGTAGACCAACTGATTATGACTCTCAGGTATGGGATCCGGCACTAATCTCAGAGGTCTGTAGTATAATATAGTATTTAAATAGTAAAGGTAGGCTTAGGCTGATTTGTCATTCATTATGACTTGGCTTTTCGTTGTGTACAGTGTATTAATTGTGCTAATCACATTGTTGACCTGGATATGTCTACTAAGTGCAGCACAGCGTTTGCGTGATAGAGCACGTTAGTTTTGATAAATATTGTAAGCTTTTTACGTCTTTTTCCCTTTATTGTTGATATGGGTGATTGAGAAAAGAAAGGTAATGAGCTTTTACCATGACTCCTGAGAGAGCTGAGTGTTGTGCTCTGGGGTGCTAAGTTAGCTGTCTCTCTGGAAGGTTAGGAGGGCAGGTAAAGCACTATGAGTAAGTCTGGAGTTGGGGCCATAGGTACTGATGTGGTAGGGTGACTGAATCCCTACATGCTGACGTCCCGTTATCCCAGGCATAGTTCTGTTTCTGAGCAGAATACCTGCAGCACTTCCATCATGATTCATCAATGCAGCACGTGCAGGTTTAGGCAATGTTTTCCAGACTTCTTTCCCCTCAATGCCTAAACTATGCTTCAATAATGCCAATTTACGCCTGCCTATGAATGCTTTCCAACGTATAGCATCAAGATATGTTTTGAATTATTCCACCAGCCTTCCCATACCATGACTGGAAGACCTTGATTCTGTAAGAATTTGGGAGGAGCTACAATAGAAGAGGCATCATTGACTAATTTGAGATATTAATTGTCTGACAAAGTCACAATTGTATAGCAATATTTCAAGAAAAAATGGTTCTGTCGGGTGAACCTGCAATTATTTCCAAAGTACAGTACATGTAATGCATCCAATTATACTCTCAACACACACGAGAACAAAAGCACCAAAACAACCATCAGATATTGCTCAATTTTTTATATATCAGAATTGCTTCATTCTGTACCGAGCTGTCATTTTATATCAAAAAATGCAATCAATTTATATACCAAATATAATTCAGTGACATTTGTGCATAGTGAAACAGTGAATAGGTGCACAATATATACAATGACAAACAATTGATATATCTAAAATCCTATGTACAAGAGAAGCCAGAGTTCGATTTATAACCGCAGTTTCATCCTTGTTGTTTCGACCCTTCTGCGCCCCTTTAGGTGGTCGCGGCGGGTCTTTTTCAAGACGGGGAAGCTTGAATTAAATGTGCACGATCCTGATAGGCATCGAAATCTTGTGCCTAAAATGCCAATAAACAGCACATCCGGTTGAATTAATCCAATGGTGTTAATCCAATTGTTTCAAATTAGCAATCCGCAGTTGTGACTGTCTCGATCGGTCGAACTCTGGCCTCTCTTGTACATAGGATTTATTTTAGATATAACAATTGTTTGTCATTGTATATATTGTGCACCTATTCACTGTTTCACTATGCACAAATGTCACTGAATTATATTTGGTATATAAATTGATTGCATTTTTTGATATAAAATGACAACTCGGTACAGAATGAAGCAATTCTGATATATAAAAAATTGAGCAATATCTGATGGTTGTTTTGGGGCTTTTGTTCTCGTGTGTGTTGAGAGTATAATTGGATGCATTACATGTACTGTACTTTGGAAATAATTGCAGGTTCACCCGACAGAACCATTTTTTCTTGAAATATTTACATTACCCAGGTTCTGAGGGACACAGGGTTACCCCATTTGTTTGAACCACAATTGTATAGCAGCTAGGTCTGATATAATTAGCTGAAATCAGTTGCCTCACACAAGGAAAAATAAGATCCCAACTGTATGGCAACTTATTCAAAATAATAAACTAAAATAAAAAAGGTTATCACAGTTGTCTGGCTCAAGAAAAACAACTGACTATAATATTGAATTTTGCTAGACAGACCACCTTCTTGCTCACGTCCAACTGGAAATACTGCCCGCGCTTGTAACTCACAGTTTGACTTGCAGCTTCTTGCCATAAAAATGGGACATGCTGCACAGCTCTCCTCTTACTTGAATCTTGAGGCTCAATCATGCCTCCGATCGAAACCTGGGCTGACTGGACAAATATGTATATGCTGACTCCGTACCCTCGCTGGCAGAAATTCCTTCCCAATTCAATATCACGTGGTATAACGGGCCTTGTATCTCCCAGGTTGCGCGGTCAAAGCAAACAGCGTGATTACTCACTACTTCCTACGTCTTGACTCACTAGGCATGGTGCGTCTGACATAACTTTCAGAGCGCAATCAGCATGCAGCAACACTGGTCAACGAGTGCACCCCTTTTCACAGGTAAAAAGATGCAACTTGATGGTTCTGTGTTCCATACAGCGAGGCTGGTGTTCGCATGCAGAGGCACACACACCTTTTAGGTACTCACAAACATTTGCCTAGGGGCCAAAAAGTACGGTCTGTGGTGTGACCGAGGGCAAGACAGATGTCAGCAGGGTGGTGGTAGGGGGGTCTGGGTGGGACAGGGATTGTGTATGGAGTTTTTAATTTTTTTTAAATGAAGTGGAAAACATTTATTTGCAAGTTAATAAATGCTTGCCCGTATAGTTAAAAAATAAATCTGAATGTTAGTGCTCAGCAAATAAACACCAGTTTGTGCTGCTGTTCAAGAGGGGGGGGCATTTAAAGGTCAAGAGGGCCACAAGCCGCCCGTGGGTCATACTTTGAGTACCACTGTTTTAGGCACTTACATAGAAGAAGTGTCCACGCAGTTCCATTAGCACCCCTGTGTTCTCACATGCTTTCGAGGGTTGAGTCCTGCCTCCGATCGCCGCACGCCGCATGAGCACTAGACAAACTTTGAAAAGCAACACCACAGGCTACTTGAACTCATTAAACAGCATTCTTCGCAGGCCAATTCCGCAATTTTTCTTTGTTGGATAAACTCTCCCATTTATCCAGATGCCTTCACACCTGTAAGCCACACTTGCAGGACAGAATCTCTTGATTTTCTCGTTGCTGAGACCGAAATGGAACCTAAGGATCACCCACTCACCATGTCCTCTAAACAAGGTTCCTTTAAAATCTTTTTGACACAGCATCCTGGCTCTCAGCATCCCACCCTCGTCGTCACATTTAAGGTGTCATGACACAATTAGTTTAAGTTGTAAAGATTTATTAAGCCAGATACAATGACCACTGTCACGTGCTAGCTTCTCAGAAGTTGCCTCCTTACTTCCTCCTGGAATCCAAGAATCCAGAATCCAGCAGTGAAAGCATCCAGTTGCTCAGAAAGAACATTTATGGAATTTCCAGTGTTCAATAATCATCACCTTTATGTTATAGATGCAGGTTGGAGGCAACTCTGAGTTAGTTAAGTAAAACATAAAAAAATACGGTACTAATATTTTCATTGGACATGAATTGAGTACTTTTGAAATCATATAATAGCTATAAATAATTTTGAGAAAAGTCTTTCTCTAATACATCAGCAGAAAGAATGATAATTCCTACGCATGTTATTACTTATTATCTTTTGTGATTCATGGTGATAATTAAGCCTAATTTTAACCCACCCCCTACATTACAAATAGGTTGTGCCCTTTAACCTCGTTGGAAGATAAAGCACTATAATAGCCAACATAATGTAAAAATATAATTTTGCCTTTATGAGACACAAATTTGTAAGTAGGTATGTGATATATTTAAATTTTATGAGCTTTTAAAATGTGCAAACCTTCCCACAGTAGCCAACCTTTAAAAGAAAATGAGCGATAAATCAGAGCAAAGTAGATTTATAGGGAAAATAAACTTACAAGCAGGATTTTTTGCAAGAGGATTCTCCAATGAGAAATCTTTGGGTTGTGAGAAATGTTGCTTTAAAATTTAAAAGCTAAGTTGTGTGGTCCCGTCCACAGAATAGCATTTTATCACACCAGCTTAGGAGACTCGTAGGGTGGACTTTGGAACACCTCATAATCATGGTCAGTAATCCACTATGACTATGAAGCCAGCTGACTCTGTCTTATCCACGCAGCTCTTACCCGCGAACACCCCCTGATTGTTTCCAGACTACACGCTACCTCCGGCTAGAAGTAGCTCCACCTTGATGCCATTTTGGATGTTACACCAGTGAGTAGCTGCCTTGCCCCTTTGCACACATGTTCCCTGACACAACGCAGTCATTTACTAATGCTCTGCTCCCTTGATACCAGTTCAATACAGCCTCCTGATGCATGAGGCCTGCCTATTATACTAGAGTGCTCTCCTCCTGAAATGTGACACCCTATTGAGACTAAGGGGGTCATTAGTATGGCGGGCGGACTTTGTCCGCCCGCCATACCCCCAAGAATCGGGACTGGCTGCAATGCTTGCGGCGGTCTCGCACCCTAAATTAGGATGCGCCTGCCACACTCGCCCAGAGTCCATGGGAGCCCGCAAGCAAACTCCGCATGCCTTTCCGTGGAGGCAATGCAGCCACAGAAAGGCATGTTTCCGCCCACATTGTAATACGGCTAGCGGTGTCTAACAGATTCTTAAAGTTAGGATTTTTCTCACTTTAGGAGTGGACTCCTAAAATGAGAAAAATCCTAACTTTAAGACTTTCAGTATTCACAGAAGGCATTTAGGAGTCCTAAAGTTAGGAGTCCTAACTTTACTACTACTAAACTGAGAAAAATCCTAACTTTAAGACTTACGGTATTCACAGTGCCCTCTGTGAATACCAAAATGAGTGAGTGCCTTCTGTGAATACCAAAATGAGTGAGTGCCTTCTGTGAATACCAAAATGGTAGTAATTTAGGATTTTGACTTAAGTTAGTTCTGTGAATCGGCCCATAAGAGATTCTTGTCTTATAGGGACCTTATGATAAGCTGATCGTAGCTCTATAGAAAATACATTTTTCGACCCTATGTTAGTAAGCATATCATGAATCCTAGGGAGAGAGGATGGCAATCAATCAGAATGTTATGATTCAAAACTCTCAAATCGGCACAAAATCGGATGTCTCCACTCTTCTTGTGGGGCATAACCACAGCCAACACCAATTCAGAGGACACAACCAGATTAACAATGCCTTGAGCTCACATGTTATCCAACAATGCTTTTAAGCCCTTTCACACAGACATTGGCACAGGTCTAACTTTTTGAACAATGGGTGAAGCATTGTTTTTTAACTTAACGGTGCGCTCATACTTTATATTAAGACCAACCTGCTCACAAAGCACACCAGAAAACCTGTCAAGAAAAGCATGCAGATCATCAATACCAGCCTTGCGAATGCCATGTTCTACTGAAAGTACAGGTACATCTCATAGAACTACAGATTCTTTGTAGCCAGGTTTGTGAATGATACACAGTTGTGTTTAACCTGCCATCCCAAAAGATCACGCACATTCTTTGCCACATATATTTTCGTGAAAAAGTTCCTTCCTTTGAAGCAAATTACATGAGTGAAGTAACACTTCATCAGTATGTCATAATCTCCAAATGCCTTTGGATTAACATCAGGAGGTAACCACATTTTTTTACCTTTTCAAAAGTGACCTCAGCCAGAATAGTTATAGATGAACCAGTATCAGCCCTAACCCCTAAATTGTCAGTTCCAATATCTATGTCACAAATAGGACCTTTGCACCTTTTGGGTTGTTCTTCCAAGGTATTGACCTCCACCGTCAACAAAGGATTGTTTAACTCATAGCATGTCTTCTTCCATACCTATTTGGCTCACCTTAGCTTTGGGCTTGACGGATTTGCAAACATTATAAGAATGTCAAATTATTTTACAATTATTGCACCTCTTGCCATGTGCCAGGCAAGAAGCACCTAGACCCACATCTGTAACACACCCTGTATACATTTTCCCAAAGGTCTTCTTGTCCTTACTTTTGTTAGACAGAGCATTGACATATTTTATCAAACGTGGACTAAGACACTTGTAACTAAGTTACACATAGTTGTATAGATAACCCTCATAAACGCTATGTTTGTGTTGTTCGGTTTATCTTGGTTCTCCACCCCACATAGACGTTGTGGCATTTATTATTGGGTGATCTATTGTGCTACATGCCAGCCTCAAGCCTGAGGTCAACTCTGGAGTAGTGTAGTAGTGTCCAGAGAAAGGTACCGCCACATAGGAAGGTTAGTTTAAAAGACACACCTACATCCAAAACCACTTTATTCTCAAACGGATGTGGTCTGTTATTGAAAAGCAACATTTGGGTATACAGATGGATCAAGCAACTGGATCCTTGCATATCACTTGGAACAAACTGTCAACATGTTTCTGCTCCCTTTGGCCCAGCCGGGTCTGTGGAGCATTCCTCAGGACAAAAACAGATTAAAAAAATGAGACTCACACCCTTTGTACAGTATACCAGGGGTTGTAATTGCACCCACCGTGGTTTGTATTGAAGGCTCAATTGACCTGGAAAAGAGATCACAATTAAACTCATTGTATTTTTATTAAGCTGTGGCTTATGTACCTTAGCATGTTCAGTATTGATTATATCGCACTGTTATCTTAATTATCTGTGTGGGCATATTTTGCTTATCTGAATTCTTCAAGCAGTGTTAGCATATGTGGGGGATTTGTTGGCGAATTGCAGTGGGGAAGTTAAACGTGAGAGTCAGTCGACCTTGTATTGACAAGACAAAAAACAGTGTTGGTTTTTGTTTCTGCGTCTATTGTGTATAGTTTCAGGGTCCACTTAACAAAGTATTAATTTGACAGCGTTTTGTTGGGACAGTGAACCATCTTGGTATTCGTTAAAGAACGTGAGTAATGCGTGCAAGTTCACTCTTGTTGTGCATCATAGTTTTAAAAAACCCTTGCACGGTAATGCCTGTCTGCCACACATATACATATAGCAAAAATCACTCAAGCATTACCTTAAGAGCAACGAATTTCGTGTCCTCGGGGGGAACGGACACGTGGGTCCCAGGCGGTGGACAGAAAAAGGGGAACGGTTTTACATTCTTACCGTTACGTGGTTGCTCACCCAAGGTGTTCAGTCGGCTAAAAAACGATCTTGGAGTAGCCGCGCGTCTACCTCACCCGCTAAGGAAGGCGTGTTCCGCGTCTGGTGCTGGCGCTGCCCCCGGACGCGGAAGTGCCGTCAAAGTCGAGTATTTGTATTCACAGTTTCATAGTGATAGATGACGGACACTAGAAAGTTGAATTGTTAGTAAGCATCAAAAACGGACTTTCGTTAGTGATGTGAAATACGAAGTCTTATTTTTGTTCGTTCGTAATGTGCAAAGTTTATGTATGATTTTGTAGCTAATGCAAAGTGGTGCCACTGAACATTATCGTTGAGTCCCTTTTGGTGGGTTTTAAGTCTATTGACCCATCTCTGTTCTTTTTCGTAAAGGGTTTTTTCTGCATTCCTTGTCTTGTCCTTCAGCATTTCAATTACAGTCCATTTTAAATCCTCTGCTTTGTCGCCTGTTTCAACAAAGTGTGTGCAGAGTTTTGTATTGTTTTTCTTTAGTCTTATATTACTCTTATGTTCTCCGATTCTTAGCTTCACCTTCCTGCAGGTCATTCCGATGTATTGTTTTTTACAAGAACATGTAATCATGTAGATAACATGTGTCGAGTTACATGTAGTATGTTGTCTCTGGGTCCAGAGTAATGTCTCTGTCAGTTGTAACGTTTTGCTGGTAGTAGTCAAATTACAGGCAAGGCAAGTCCCACAGGGGTAATAGCCTGTTACTATGGCCATTGATGGATTCCTTAAGTTGCCAATTGTAAGCTGCTTCCTCGGGCGAGTATGGACAAGTATATCTTTTAGATTACGAGTTCGACGATTTGCGAATCTGGGTTTGGGCCATGAAAGGCTCCCTGATGTTAAAATTCGCCAATTTTTATTCACCAGTTTTTGAACCTTGTAGGTAGCCGAACAGTATGTGGTGACACAGGTGACTAGATCTTTGGTAGGTTCCTTTACAAAGGTGTCCAGTAAGGCGGTTCTAGGTTGATTGTTCGCTCTTTTTTGACATTTTGCAATGGTGGCCTGTTTGTAATCACATCTCTGGAGTTTTATGCTCAGTTCTTGTGCCTGTTTTCTGTAGTCGTTTTGTTGGCTACAATTTCTTTTGAGTCTTAAAAACTGACTATAGGGCAGGTTGTCTCTCAGAGGTTTTGGATGAAAGCTTTTATATTATAATAAGCTATTTTTAGCTGTTGGTTTGGTGAAAGTTTTTGTTTCAATTTACCCGTTTTTTTACAAAAATTGTCAGATCTAGAAAGTCTATGCTGGTATCATCTGCTGAAAATGTAAATTTTAAGCATTCATCTCTCGTATTCAGCCAGTCCATAAATAGATTCAAATCCTTCTCTTTCTTCCAAATCATCAGGATATCATCTATGTAACGCTTCCAGTAAATGATACTGGTAGCGAAAGGATTGGTGTCAGAAAAAAACATTGTTGCTTTCAAATTGGCTAACATACAGGCCTGCCACCGAAGGGGCAAATGCACTCCCCATGGAAGTTCCATGTCTTTGTAAAAACAAATTGCCATCAAATTCGAAGTAATTTTCAGTGAGTGCCAGCCGGCAGCATTCAAGGACAAAGTGGCGTGGTGTTCGATAGTTCCACTCTTCAGAAAATAGAGTGTCTTCCAGCATTTGCAGTGTCTCTTGCTGGGGTAGACTTGTGTATAATGACTCCACGTCGAGTCCTACTAGCAGCATCGTTGATTTGTCAAAAGGCATCTCAAATACTTGATTGAGAAGATCTCGAGTATCCTTCAGATATGTCGGTGTTTTTTGGACTAGGGGTTTCAAGAATTGGTCTGCAAATTGTGATAGAGGCCCTAATATTGAGCCTATGCCCGATACTATTGGGCGTCCTGGGGGAGGAGATCTATTCTTATGCGTTTTTGGTAATGAATAGAAAAAGGGGATCTTGGGTTCCTTCGTAGTTAGATAATCTGCCTCCTTCTTAGATATTCAGGCATTAGTCTCTGCTTCATAGACCATCATAGCAATGAAGTTCTGCAATCTCGGTGTAGGATCAGAGATTATTTTAGTATAGAATCTCTCATCGGCCAGTAGCGTTAGGCATTGTTGTTTGTAGCCTTCTTTCCCAAGGATAACAATACCTCCACCCTTATCTGTGGGTTTTATGACAATTTTGTCATTATTTCGTAGATCTTCCAAGGCTTGTCGTTCTTTTTTTGACAGATTTTGATATGTTCGGTTGTTTTCAATGCTCATTTCGTCAATCCCTTTCAAGATGGCTTGCTCGAAGGTTTGGATTTCTACAGGTATTAAGATGTTGGGAGGGTTAAAGGTGGATTTTCTCTTCAAATTGGTGTCTCCATCCTCAACTCTCTGTTCAGTACCTGAGAAGTAGGCTTTCAGTTTCAACGTGCGACAGAATTCAGCCAGCTCGCATTTGAGTTTAAAAGTGTCTTGGGTTGGGGTGGGCACAAAACCAAGTCCCTTATTAAGGACGTTTGTTTGGTCTTCAGAGAGGATCAGATCAGTTAAGTTGACAATTAGTGACTGTTCTTGCTTGTCCCTGGTTTTTCTGTTGTCATGCTGCGTGTCTGTATATTCCTCTGTTGGTCTTGCCAAGTAAGGGTCTTGTGACGTCCTCTTTGTTGTTGGCCTCTTCCTAAAAAAGACAGTTGATTAGGATTCTCTGCTCCTTGCATTGGAAGGCCCATCATGTGGGGCATGTGAGACATGCCTTGATCGAAGGGATTCATCCATGCTCCATGTGGTGGCATATATGGGTGGAAATATGGGATTTGGTTTCCAGCGAATCCCCTACCAGTGAAGTTCTGTCTTGGCCGTCTGTTTCCTCTTTTATTGCGAAATTGGCGAAAATTATTTCTCCCTCTTCTTGGGGTTGGGTCTTCAAAACCATCTTCAGAGCCATCAGTAGAATTCCACCCTCCTGAGTCTTTATCGGAGTCTTAGTCGGGTGGTGTATATTCCTCAGCATTGACATCAACATCATCTCACATACAGTGGCAACTTGCGAAAGACGACCCTCACTCACCTTGCCACTCAAACCCTCCATCAGAATTCTTGAGGATAGTACAGAACGTTCAGGGCTATGAGCAATGTCCATCACCCCATTCAGGGATGGATTTTTACATGTTAAAATGCTTTCCTGGATTTTCTTGTTATAACAGACAAACACTAACACATCCCTCAAGTAATTATCTAATTTGGACACAGAGTCACACTTGGCTGCCAAGACTCTTAGCACATCCAAATAGTCTTCCACCGACTCTTCAACCACTTCCTTCCACTTAAAAAATTGTGCCTTTCAAGCATGACTGTAGGCTCACCAGCATACTGCTTAGACACGCTGACAAGGGGCCCAGCCCTGGACTAGCAAAGGTGCAAAATAAAAAGGCATGAGGTCAGATGAAGTTGCAGCGAGCCCACTAAGAGTGCCACAAGAAATACACCCAACTGCCAAATCATCAGCCACACAATGAAAATGCAAACAAATCCAAAGAAGATGACAGGGTTTCAATGGGTCCACAGAATCCAATACCACTCATCGCCAATAAATTGTAGTAAGGACTTCTCTAAGAAACAAAATACTACAAATCATGCTGGTAGAAACAGGAACTTTACTCCACAGATGGACCCACAACTGCTTCCTTGCACCGCAGCATGACAAGTGCTTGGCAGGTGCTTACATTCTAGAATCCCCATGTGAATAAATCATCCCCATTCCATACACTCTAACCTTACCATACTATCATACCACAATCTCCTACACCCAGGACCTGTAAATTAAAAGCTACTAGTGGGACTGCAGCGTTGATTTCCCAACCCACTGAAGTAGCCTTTCAAACCTGTCTCAGGCCCACTTGAGCCGACCGTTTACTGCTGCATTGACTTGTCATTTAAAATTACTTGCCACGCCTGAAATTCCCCCTTTACTACATATAAGTCATTCCTAAGTTAGGCCCTAAGTAGCCCTATGGGCAGCATGCTTTGTAGCTAAATGATATGACATGTGCCTTCATTGTGTGGCATGTCCTGGTCTGACAAACAGCCCATTTGGTTTCTCACTGCTGTGCTCCTCTCATAGATGTGCATTGGGAATGCACTGATATTTATTTCAATGGTAATTTCTGATCTGAAAGTAGTAGTGTTGTCATGTTTTGTATGTTTGGAACGGTGGTGATAAATCCTGCTTATTGGTGATGGTGGATTTTTCATTTCTATTTTCGAAATGCCACTTTTAGAAATGTTTGACATTGTGCAGTATCTGTCCATCAATTGTTATTTTTACTTTTAGAAAGTGGGCATTTACATGTGCTTATGACTGTTTGTGCTTTGCAACCTGACTCCAATCCAGATCTAGGGCAGAGTGGCAGCTGAGCTTGTGAATACTTTTCAGTCAGCCATCACACAGGAAGGGTTGGGTGTAACATGGTTGCATCTGCAGTCATCTGCATACTGAATGGTCTTTCTTTTGAAGTCACCTCTAAATTAAAGACATTTTGAGAATGAGTATAGGGGCTCTGACCCCACATTTTTACAGCACTTTTGGAACTGGGCCTGAACCTCTGTCAGAAGGACTGACTCTGCTGCACAAATAACTCAACTGGACTGCTCTTCTGGTGTTGCCCTGCTGTCTGCTAGTTTCTGGGAGGCCTAAAGGACTCACTAGATTGCTTTTCTGCTTGTTAGGCTACTGCTAGCTGCTCCCTGATGCTGGCTTCCCAAATTGCACAGTGTCAGAGGAAAAACGTGTTGCCAGGAGAGACAGCCATTGTGGTAGCCTACCTGGCTGTTTACGTGTCTGAATCTGTAAGTTCTGTTACCTATGGACATCTCTGATCTTATTTTATTTATTTTGAGAATTTGTAAAGCGCGACTGACACCTTGCAGGCTTCCTGGCGCTGGAAATTACTCTGTTAACGGTAAACCGGGAGAACAGTCAGACGGACAATTTATTAGGGGAAGAGCCAGGTCTTAATACGTCTCCTGAAGGGAAAAAGCTGTGATATCTGACGTATGTCGGCGGGTAGGCTGTTCCACAGCTTGGCCGCTGCAACGCTGAATGATCTGCCCCCTGTTCTGGTTCTGTTAAATCTGGGCACCTTTACCAGACAGGCAGAGGATGAACGTAGGTCTCTGGCAGGAGTGTACCACCGAAACAGGGCTTGCAGGGGTTTAGGTCCAAGTCCGTGCAGAGCCTTAAAGACAATGCAGAGGGACTTGAAGGCCACTCTTTGTTTTAAGGGTAGCCAATGTAGCTCAGCCAGAGCTGCTGTGGCTGAGGCCCTCCTCGTCCAGCCAAGAGCCAGCTTGGCGGCGGCAGATTGAATTCGCTGTAGTCGGTCCAACATCGTGACTGGAGACTCCAGGAGCAGGGCGTTGCAATAGTCAAGGCGACTGAGTATCGTGCACCTGACTATCGACGCCCTGGCTTGTGCCGGGAGAAGAGGCATGATTTTCCGCAGTGATCGAAGCAGGGCTGTGCAGATCCCCACAGTTTTTGTCACCTGGGTTTCCATACTTAATTTGTTGTTCAGCATGGCACCCAGGTTGCGCACCGAAGGAACTGGCAGAGGTTTGTCTCTAAACTCCGGGGGCCAGAATTCGTTCGGAAACTGACGGGGTATCTTAGTGCCTGAGCAGAACAGGACCTCCGTTTTCGCGGAGTTGAACTGGAGGGAATTACTGTGTAGCCATCCAGCCGTCTCTCTTAGGCAGTCGTGGAAGGTAGAGAAAGGAATGGCATCTTCACCTTCCCACGAGAGGATGAGCTGTGTATCATCCGCGTAATTTATTGTTTTGACCCCAAAGGATTGGATCAGTTTGATTAGCGGGATGAGGTACACATTAAAAAGGATGGGGCTGATGGAGGAGCCCTGAGGGACTCCCTGGGGTACTGTTGCAAAGGCGGATTGAAAAGGGGGAAGAGAGACAGCCTGTCTTCTGTCCCGAAGATAGGAATGAAACCAGAGCAATGCAGTGCCTTCCACTCCCACTTCCCCAAGTCTCTGCAGCAGCCTACCATGGTTGACCGTGTCGAATGCGGCAGACAGGTCCAGCAGTATCAATGCCACTGGCTGTCCCCTGTCTGCACGCATGCGAAGATCCTCCATGGCAGTTAAGACTGCTGTTTCGGTGCCGTGGGCAGGACGGAAACCGAACTGGTGATCGTGGAGAAGGTTGTTTTGTTCTAGGTGGGCGGACAGGCATGAACTGACCCAACGTTCGGCGACCTTCGCTGGGAAAGGCAGCAGAGAGATGGGTCGGTAGTTGGAAAGACAGTCTGGGCTCAGGGAGGGTTTCTTTAAGAGAGGGGTGATTAGTGCCTGTTTCCAAGGGGTTGGAACAAAGCCACTGTGCAAAGACTGATTGCATATTAGGCGCATGGTGTCAAAAAGTTCATTACCAAAATTTTTCCAGACTTTTGGAGGTAGGGGGTCGAGTGGGGAACCCGAGGTGATACCAAGCGCAAGTCTTTCAAACTCGACGGCCGGGATCGGGGGGAATTCCCCCAGTCTAGCCAGAAGGACAGAGCCAGGAGGCGACAAGTTTCGCAAGCTGGTATCTGGTCTCAGCATGTTAGAAGTTTCTGAAGAGGGGGATGTTTTCAGGTTGTGAATAATGGTGTTTATTTTATTAATAAAAAACACTGCAAGATTGTCACAGAGGGCTTGGGTAGGAGGCTGTGTAGAGGTAACACAGTCCGGGTTGGTCAGATTTTTGAGTATTTGAAAAATACTCTTTGAGCTGTTTGTGGCGTTGGTTATGATGGAGCAATAATGTTTGGCCTTATTTAGGGCGATGGCAGTTTTATACTTCCGGAGGTTTGCTTTCCAGAGGGTTTTATGAATGTCAGAGTAACCCTGCCTCCATTTTTCTGATCTTAATTCCTCTCTGCAGTGCCTTGATGCCCCTGGGCTAAGTGTGCGCTTTATAAAGCTTATACTCTTACTCTCTCTCTCTCCTATGTGCTGGGCTGTTGCCCTGCAATCCTCCTTTCTGCCTAAGTGACTTGTGCAAGCAAACAGCAAGTGTGTAATGAGCGCTGTATGACAACAAACTCGACTGTGCCCCAGTGTGTGTAGTCCCGATTTCGACTCAGCGTGGTGCCAGATCGGACCTCGTGAGTTGCAATCTCCCACCTTTGCCTGCACAGTGGCTTCACCACAGCAAAGGTAACCAGTGAGTCAGGACCTCAGTGTTGCCAAGGAGATCGTGGGTCATCTCTGTCACATGATTCTGCATGACAGCCGATACCAGTTTCACTTTCAGTGCAAGGAGGAGACCAGTCAGGAAGTGAGGCTGTCAGGATGCCTCGTTGCTGTGAAGCCCCTGTGACGGCAGGCTGCAACTCCTGGCTTCATGTACAGGCTGTAGGAGCCTTATTTTCAGATCGAGACAGGTGCTTCATGTCCCTGAGGGCCCGCCCCAAAGAATGAAGTTACATTCTGGAATAGCAGCTACACCCTGTACTTCAGCGGATGCACTCGTCCTTCCTGCACACAGGGGAGATCCATTGAGGTCTCCCTGCTTACCACTGCAGTGGGTGAAGCACCCCAGCTCAAGACATGCAGGTCTCTGTGTCTACATTGTGGAATCCCTGCATTCTTTTATTATTCCTTGATGGTGACATATGATGCTTCATGCGTAGGGGTTATTTCCTGAGGATTTCCTTTCACGCTCAAAATATGCACCAACAGTGCGTTGTATGTCATGGGGGAATTATTACACTACTCAGGACAACAAGTATGGTCATAGGACTTGCGGAATATTCACTATTATCATGACTCATGTGCTTATGGTGATACTTAGTGGTACAGGCAGTCAACTATCACATGTCCTGTCATAATGTATGCTGCATTCACCTTGCATTGGCCTAAGTTTATGCACAGTACTTATGTCTGGTGACATTTGGTAATTCATCTAAGTACTACATTTCAGTCCCTAATGTTAAGATGTATGTCATTTGAATTCTTGCATTATCAGGATGATGAGTACTGACTCAGGGTTGGCATAGTGTTCACAGTTTTTATGATTAATGTCATTTTGGTCTATGTTTTATGTACAATATATTATTAATTTTATTTATAATACTGTTTGGAGTTTTTTTTGTGGTGTATTTATTGTGTTACTGGTGTGAGTTTGTAGAACTAATGCTTTACACATTGACTCTCGGGATAAGTCTGACTGCTCTGTGCCAAGCTTCCAAGGAGTGTGTACAGGTTGTCATTGATGTGCAGCCCACTTGCTCTGACTAAAGTAGAGGGTTCTGCCTGGCTTAGGTGCCTACCCTAGCCAACCAGAAAACCTATTTCTAACAATAGGTCTGTTGGAGATCCTGGAAGGAGACCACATGTGAACCTCCGAGACATCACCTAGAAGTGTGACACCCATGGTGTCCCTATGAACAAATCCCTTGAGTGTTGCCACCTCCCCCAACCATGTGCCATGCCATACCAGTGTTTGTTGAGTGAATTTCTTCCACCAACAAGTATGTTTCTGGGCTTCCCCCATCCAGTAAATTACAGGCGAGTCACCGCCGGTTTGGCATTGGTATGGTAGTACCATAGAGTAAATCCATAATGCGTGAGTGGCCTAGCGTGTTGAGCTCTTGCATGTATGACGGATCTGACCAACCCCCAGGAAGCCAATCGTTAATGACCAAGAGATGTGTGGCTAAGTAGTACAAATATAAATTTGCCATTCTCAGACTCCCTTCATAGGGAACGCACTGACAAGTGGGAAAGGCCAAGCGAGCTGTGGTGTTGTGCCAGAGAAAGGAGATGGTTAGTAAGTCCATCTCACTGAACCAATGATGAGGAATGTATTGGGAAAAGCTTTAGAGAAGGTATAAGAATCTTGGTAAAACCATCATTTTATACAGAAGCATCTTCCCCATGACAATGTCTGCCACTTCTTAAGGTCAGCTGTGATCTTCCGAGTAGGAGAGGTAATGTTTGGAGACCAGGTCCATTTGGCAATGAGAGACACAGGTAGCGATAATTGAGGTGACGAATTGGGATGTTAGTTTGCCAATCAAAGCCATATCATGTGGGTGCCAGCCACACAAAATGTATCTTGGCAGAATTAACGACCAAGCCTCAAGCCTATATTAACAACTGCAAGAGACAAAGGCATTGAGGGCCACTGTCCACTGGGTGTGAGAGGTACAACGCCATGTCATTGGCGTAAAGTGCAATGCAGTAATCACGGTGCGATTCCCATTCCCTGGGGATTCTATAGCTAACAAAAAAGGAGGAGGGACTTAGGGGTACCCCTGTCTAGTCCCCCAGCAGATGAGAAACTCACCAGAGATCACTCCATTTACCTGTACACAGGCTGCTGGATTAGAGCAGAGAATGAACACCACACTGAAAAAGTAGGAACTAAACCCAGCCACTTCCAGCAGTCGAACTAAATAGCTCCAGTCCATGGTGTCAAATGCCATTGCACAATCTATAAGGAGCAAGGCCGACAGAGCTGGGAGTAGGTGAAGATGGGCAAGCAATGTCTAGTACTCCTGCTGGGCATTAAGCCATATCGATCCAGTTTAATACAAGACCACAAAACTGGTCACAACAGGGTAGCCAACATAGTTGCACATTTTTTAGCTCCCCATTGATTAGCAGGACTGGCCGATATTCAGCACATGAGGTGGACAGCTGCCATGTCTTCTGAATGACCACAATACTGGCTTGATCGAGCTCCCTGAGGAAGGAGCCTCTGTGGAAAGCTTCCTTGTAGAGCTTCAGTAGGTGAGGAACAAGGACATCTTTGTACTTAGTATAGAACTCTGAAGGGTACCCATCTGAACCAGGAGTCTTATCACATGCCACCTCTGAAATTGCTTCCCCAATCTCTTCCAGGCCAATGGGCTCATCCAATGTTCGCCTTTACACAACAGAAAGTTTGTCCAAGGATATATTATCTATGAGGGGAGTGTTTTTTTTGGCCTTGGGAAATGGGACGGCTGTGTAAAGTGCTTATAGTCAGCAAAGACTTGAGCAATGGCAAGAGAGGAGCAATGTATTTGTCCTCCAACTCAGGGACAATCCATCCCACAAGGTGATGAGATGCCAACCAATGCAACAGTTTGCTATTTTTGTGAACCCATCCATAAATACAGGTGGTAGAGGCCCACCAAATCCGCTTCGCTACCTCAAGCAAGTGAGTTCTGATTTCTTCTCATGGGATAGTCAACTCTCTACCAATGGTCTTGTTGGAGTCATCATGAATCTGCTTGAGCTTCAAGCTGTGAAACATGGGAATGTCGTGCCCATTCCTTCTCCCTCACAAGACTCTTTGGTGGATATTCACATGGACTTAGCTCCGATTTATCCCAACCGTAACGCACCAAAAGTGGAGATAGATTTAACACCCCATTCCAAGCTGGTGCCAACTGCAGACAGAGCCAGTATTCCCGCGATAACTGTATCTCCACGGTGGACACCAACAACTAACCTTAATGAGATGCAGAGTAGGCATTCATGTGCAAAAACACACCAAAAAAAACACAACACCACTTTCACAACGAACTGCCAGATCTACAATGTGAGTCAAAACCATGTGATAAGCTGCTGTAGCAGCAAGTATTTGACACCTGCCTCCTGCAGGTGTAAAGCCGAACGACTGCCTGCAGTAGGCAATGGAGCCCTGCACACAACCACACCCGAAGAACAAATGACGACCACCACAGGATCCTGGATCACGGTGGATGCAGCAGTCCTGTGACAGTTAGACCACCACCACCACGAGTACAGCGGTCCTTAGGCCCCCCTAACACATAATAATGCCCTAAATATGTAGATATTGTCAACAAACAAAAAAGCTATAATTATATTCTTACCTATGATATTATGTTGCACAATATTTTGGACCTCACAATATTTTAGAACAATATTTAAGACTAACAATATTTTATAAACAATATTAAGGCCAAAACCCACATGGCATTACCTATGTTTCTTGGTTTCTTCTCCAAATCAAGCACCATACTCTGCTGACTCAAATAACACAAAGAGTATTAACAACCATAATGAGTGCACAGCCTTGGTGAACATCTCCACAGGGTATATTTTAATCCTCAAACCTGTCTATTTAAACATAGGACATCTTACGCTCTTTACATATTTAAAACTGTGAATATTAGGGGGCTGATTAGGATGACCGGCGGACTTTCGTCCGCCCGGCCCTCCAGCGGTGCTGGGACCGGCCACCAGACATGCAGCGGTCCCCCACCACTGATTAGGATGCAACCGCCACCCTATCGGTCGCATTCCACATTTCCAACATTGCAGCGGGTGGTGCTTACAGCAGCACCTGCCGCAATAGTGAAAAGCTGTGTTGTGCATTCCCATGCACAACGTGGCAGGCACTGTGTGGTTCGTGCCACCTTGTGCATTGGAATGCAGGGTGGTATCATGGGTACCCCAAGTGCACCCCCCACACCCCTAAGGGCCTGCAACTGGCCCCCAAAGCACATCCCCGCCAGCCTTTTATGCTACCATGGAAAGGCCTTAACAAACAGGCATCATAATATGGATGGTGGTGCCTTCCAGGCAACGCCACCATATTATGCCCCAGCTCCGCCCGGCCGGCAATCGTGATTGCCGATCGGTGGAAGAGCAATGGGCAGACTTTCCATCCACTGCGATACCCCCGCCATAATAATATGGCAGGGGGTAAATCAGGTGGAGATGGCGGGCGGATCGCCCGCCATCATAATCCCCCCAAGATATTTTTTAACCCAAAGATCCTTGAAAATGTAAACAACAGGCTATCTTACAACCCTTTTCATGAAAGGACTATTCCAGATTTATAAAAGTTTGTCACAACGCAGATCAGCAACCAAAGTTGTTGCTTTGCATTGCACAATAGAGGGAGAAAACAGTGTAGAGACATATTTATAAAAATTGACCTGCTGATTGCTGTCATTCCTTGCGCTGCCACCAAATAAAGGCTGCCTTGAATGAAGCACAGCTTCTCATCAACGTGCAGAGATGTTTGTATTCTGTGTAGCATTGAACTAGTACTGGAAGCATGCACTTCCATTACAAATTCCTATGCCCTGACAAACCCTGAACCATCCTGCTCATTGGATGTGTGCAGTACACTGCAGGTTATTTGGAGAAATGAAAGCATTTCCACGTTTTAATACCTGCTTCAAGAAGGTCTTATTTTTTTTACAGAAATCCCTGCTGCCTATGTTAGTAGATCGGGCGTTGCTTCATGCACTACATGAGTTTGATCTGTCCCAGTTACACCCCAGTAAAATTAATTTGACGCAAAGGAACACAAACTGCTGTTTGCTCTAAAAAAAAAAGGGCAAATTTTCAGTATTAAAATAACTTTTGCACTGTGAATACCCTTGCAAAGCTTTGTGCCGCTTTATACCACTTTGTACTGGTGCACATCTTTTCATAAATCTGGGACTAAAACTCCTCGCCTTACTAAAAACCCATTGCAAGAAATAAATATAGCAAAAACAGGAAAAGATAAACAGAATAGAAATGTACTCTAGCCTCACTGAAAACAGAGGGTTATGGGTACTTGCATGCTGTAAAAGGGTGCGACCTTGCAGCAGGAACATTGGATTCATCTATTTCAAGAGATAGCTATGAAAAGCCAATTGAGACTGAAAACAGGATGAGAAAGGATATAAGACAAAACATACTGTGTCAAACACCCCACCGCAGGTGTATCAATACAACTTCATAAAGGATAGCACATGAAAATAACTCCCCTAGAATGAACCTCGAAATCCATGCACTGACTGCAAAATCAAAACATTACATTCAACTACAAGAAAGAGGAAGTGTATTCAAAATGATGCAACAAGAACAATTCAAAATAGATCAAACAATACCTCAGCATGAATGTATGTGAGACAAAAAAGCAGACAGGAGCACATATAAAATAATCAGACAAGAATATATACTTCAATAAAGAAGTGATAGGAGCTGAAGGCTGGATACACTTTTAACTAGATGTACACTGTAGTCATCTTACTGTGTCTGTGCAAGACACAACGCAGCACAATTTGCTAATATTTGTAAACATATCCCTTGTGGAATAAGAAGAGTATTCTCAATAAACTAACTTCAATCATCATAAGGTTATTGGCATGCAAATGGATGGTATAGAACTCTACCGAAAAAAAGTCACATACAAAATTAAAACAATTAAGACCAAACATATGTGCCTAATATGTAAAGACGCAACATTTAAGCATACAATGCATAACTCACTATAACATAAACAGTAAGGGCCATCTTTTTCTGATGTGATGAGAACTTGGCAACAGCTACTGCAGTTCTTCCAGGCTGTCTCAACAGATTTAACAGCTAGGCAGTATGTAGAGCAGAGACAGATCGTGATGACACTCTAAGTACACATCCAAAAATAGTCTGAAATATCGCTTGGCTAGCAGACTAAAAAGAGCAAAGAGCAGATTATACGAACCACACGTTGTCAATGTACCTGAATCCTGACAAAATCTACCTCCATCAGATTCATACAGAATTTAAGGATCGAGCGTTTTTGAAGCCACGAAGACATCAGGCTATGAATGCAGAATATAGAGGATTTCCTTTGGGGGATTTACAATACTTTTTATAAATGAGAGCTGGCAAATTTGGTGTTCATAGTTTGAGGGTAATGGGAGATCGGCTATTTGTCAGCTTTTAAAGAGGTTTACTCAACTTGCCGTGTGCTCGGTTATTGGAATAATTCAGGAAGACTGATGTATTCCTTGAGCTGCTTTTAGTATTCATCTGTTGGGGTGGTATGTTATTTCTGGGGATGTAAGGCCACAGGATCAATGCAATATGGTATTCACACATATGCTTGTTCAGAATTAATTTAGTACTATGCGAAGGGGTACTTTCTAGGTTTATCCACTGGTTGCCATTTGGGATATCTAAAAGGTAATTCACACAATGAAATACTCGGGTCTAACACAGAGTACCGGCTAGGAACCTAGAAGGTTGAAGGAGTATTACTTCAATAGGAAGAAATCCCGCACCACCAGAGGTGGCATGCTACATCACAGAGATTCTCATCATACCGTGACAGAAAATGAAGGTGTATGCTACAAATCTCTCCCTAATCGATAGCAGCTCTTTGGATATTGTAATGTATGTTAATAATCTCTATGGAGTCAGGAGGGTGGTGAGGCTAGGAGAGTGTTCAACGTGCTATAGTGTTGACAAAGGTGATGCGAACAATGTGATTTGAACTAACTCCAAAGAATACGTTCAACTTTATTCTTGTCTGCCTGTGTCAGGATTAAAGTGTGTAAATATACAGCTGTATGCCTTTTGGTGTCATGGTTAACATGTTTCTGCCAACAAAACTCAGCCGAGGTGTATGGACATTCATCAGCTCCTTGAGAAAATTCACTTCTGCTTACAAAAAAGTGCAACATAAGGAAAAGAACACAAAACCATAAAAGTGGTCACCAATGACCCATCAGTGGATCCACTTTCCAACAACTAAGGAAGATATAAAAATGGTCACACAACTAGTACCATCCAATGCAGATCGTTGGTGATGTGGCCCTGTACAATTAAATAGTTCATCACTTTAGTTGAGATCTTCCTGCATCCTATGGCAGTGCGATGCTCTGTGATGCGTCTTTGGGTTTTTTAGAGTCGTTATGCCAACATACCTCCAACCACAAGGGCAAGTGATAAGATTAATCAGTTTGTTGCTATTGCAATTTGTATGTTGTCTGAGCTCCCATGTACTGTTGGTTCCTATGTCAACATGTATGGTCCATTCAGGACATGCATACACCCTGCAAGAACCACAAGGGAAATTACTTGTTTGTACCAACTTTTTGTGCTGCACTTGAACACGAAGAGAGTCAGTTGTATAATCTGATTCCCTGTGTTCAGGATGTGCAGGTTTTGCACAGAACTCACCTAATAGAGTTAGAGAAACTACTATAGGTGTTCACACAGCATAGTCTCTCAAGCGGGGGCTTAGTTGGAGCTCTTTCAAGAAGGGCCATCCGGTTGTTGTTATTATATGTTTGTGCTGATCATTAATATATAGACTAGTAGGTGGGCAACAGGGAAATTGATGAACGAATATGACCCTTGGTTAAGTAAGGGCTACAGCTTTGGTCAGTTGTCAAAGATTTTACCTAGAGATGGGAGGCATATGAGAAGTTAGTTGTTGTGCATCGACTATTCCAAAGCAATATAAAGAACAAACTGTAAGGGCATACACAAAACCATTCCTAAAAGAATACGAGTATAGTGAGTCTATGGGGATGGCGCTTGATAGCTTATGAAATGCATGTATGATAAACACAGGATTTATATCTTTTATTTATTTATTTTTATTTATTTATTTATTTATTTATTTATAGAAATATTGTCACAGAAATATTTTCACTGGATTGAAAATAAAAATTAATCAAATACCATTCAATCACAAATCAATCAATCAATAATCTTTATTCAATTTGAATAAAACAAATCATAAAAGTACATAAAACACAAGTGCAATTTTATCAAGAAAGACTGTCCCCCTGAATGAAGAAATTAAGCCTCATAACAACTTATACGTATAGATGAAACACCCCAGATAAAAACAAAGAAAAATAAAACTGACAGTTGGTGAATCTAATATTTGAAGAAACAATATTGCAGGTATAGCCTGCATAAAAGTCTGTGCTAAAAACAAAGTGTGAATATACTTAAAACGTAATCTAGAGATTTTAGGACATACAAAAACAATGTGCAAGGTATCAAACATAGCAGTATGCTCACAAGAGCAAGCTGGAGGCTCGGAAGAGCTTGTTACATTCCACTAGTAGCTAAGGTAACAGGTTCAGGTGGAAATACGTTAAAAGTCACCTGCAGTGAGCTAGCATATCAAGCAGCAAATATGGATCAGTGAGATTCAGAGATCTAATCATAAAATAATGTGCAAGGGATTTGTTAGACATTGCATTCAATCCCCTCTTTTCCTGTACTTTGTCTAAACAGGCTTTCTTAACCCAAGTAATATCTGCCTTGGTGATGCATTTTGTATTATCAAATAACTCAGGCTTGCCAAGGTTACTCAAAGTGTGCTTGACATAGTTTAACCAAGGTATGTGAATCCCATGATCCATTGCAAGGCAATCTGAAAGGATCCTTCTGTTAAATTCAAATTCCTCCCTAGTCCAAATTGACAGCCATAATAGTATCGGGCAGACTTGAATATAGTCAGAAATATATACAACACCCAATTCCTCATGCATGACCTCCCTCGGGACACTTTGGGCAACCTTAAAACCTTTCTTAGCGATTTATTTTCCACCACCTGAATTGGGTTGCAATCCTTGTACACCCAGATCTCGCATCTAAAGGTTGCTGTCAGAATGCATTTTGCTGTATAAAGATCAATGATTGATCTAATATGGGGTTGGACAAGCAACTTAGAAAACTCCACAATGCAGTGGTTTACTCTGTTAAGAGACTGAGCCTGAGCAATGAGCAAAAATTGTCATTCAATTTCGTATTCAGTAATAAGCCCAAGTAATAACATTCATGGACCCTGCCAATTTGATTACCTTTAATTGTATAGGTTTTAGATTTCGTTTTGTCTAGAACCATAGTGTAAGATTTAGAGAAGTTGGTTCTCAGGCCGAAGCTGTCCATGAACAAGATTAACCGGTCTATCAAATGCTGTAGGCCATTAGCGGTTTGTGCAATAAGAACAGTGTCAATAGTATATAATAAAACAGGTACATTTCTATCATCCATTTTAGTAACGTCCTTGCAGATTTCCACTAGGAAGGGTTCAAGCTGAATAATATATAAAATAAAAAGCATCAGGGCTAAAATATACCGCTGTTGCACTCCCCTGGCAAACTTAAAGTGTGGAGTGCACTACCCAGTGGGGCCAAATCTTACTGAAGCCTTAAGGACCACATGTAAATCATGGAAAAAAGGGAATAATGCAATGTCTACCCTCATGGACTCCAGCAAAGCCAAGGGCTTCAACCCGTTGACCCATTCAAAGGCCGTGCTGAGGTCCATGGAGGCCAAATGAATGGAGCCCTTCTTTGCTGGAATATACTTTTTAGTTAATAAATGGAGGTTAAGGTTTTGTTCGATTGTTTCACGTCCTGGTCTGAAGCATCCATATTGAATGTCTGTCAGTATAATTTGCTCCTCTACTCACTCTGATAGCCGCTTAGCAGGATATGTCCTATGATTCTAACTTCCTCATTAATTATTGAACAGGCTAGGGTCAGCTCTATTCCCTTTTTTGTATCTCGGGACAATTACCAACGGTTGCCATGAGGGGGACTATGACTTCGAGCTACCGCATTCAGTTGTTGGGTGATAATAGGGGCCCAGAGGTCCACGTGAGCTTAATAAAGGTCTCCCGGACCTCTGTCTGGGCCAGGGGCTTTTCCATATGGCAAGGCCTGAATAGCATCTTTGACTTCCTCCCAGTAGAACAGAATTACCTCCCTAGGATGAAAGGGGAAGGAGGATACATTTTCCTCTTTGTGGATAGACTCAAAATGGTGTACTCATACTTGGGAAGGATAGTGAGAACTAATTTGAGCTGGGTGTCTATATGGAATAAGGGCTGGTTCCTCACCCTCCAGAATGCTGTGCTGCTCCTAGGCAAACATGCAGCAGTAAGATCCTCCCAGGCCTCCCTTTTAAGCACATCTTTGCTTTCCCTACATGCGGCGGTATATACACGCCTAGCCGTCATCACTGCAGTTACACACCTTGGCTTCTGATGAAGGGCTGCCAACAAGGCCTTGTGGGAATTAGAGCACTTTTTTTCAAACCTCTCTAGTCCTAAAATGGTGGACCCTCAACCCTTCCTCGTAAGGCTCAACTGAATTTATATGCCAATACAGTCAAACGAGTCAAGAATGTCATGGTCAGATCTCTCTAACTGTAAGCAGAGATAAAAACTTGGGTGGCAAGGTGTTACAAGTTTTATTAAGAACTGATCAGGAATTATTTTAGTCCGTCTTTATCTACGGCCCTGTTCTGTTGGAATAAGTGGATTATTATGCAGTTGGCTCTTTTGACAACTAATGTGTCTATGCTGAACTCTTTACAAATATGTTTTTGATCGCTACAAACACTCCACAGAGTTTTGAACTCAATAAGGAAACCAAAGAAGGAGGTTGACACAATGATATAATCAATCGTGGTACTAAACCTCTGCCTTTGAAGGTAGGTACCAGGTCGTCCGAGAATAACTCCTCCCTGGATTACAAATTGATGAGGTTAAATTCAGAGAGTACAATATTCAAGAACTCTCGTTGCCCGGAGTGACTAACATGCAGCTGTACAGAATCAGGACAAGAAATTAATTTATTACAATCGGACCACCTGACCAAGGAGGATGCAAGGTAAAATCTCCTATGATTAAAAATTGAAATAGTTTAGGCAAAAACACTGTATACGTTTCTAAAACGCCACTTAAGTCAGTAGCAATGGTGACATTTGATAAGATAGAGTTGTAAACATTAATAACTAACAATTTATAAATTGTTATAAAAGGGTAGCAACACATAACATGTAGGAACAATCTCTCTCCCACATTCTTGACCCAGTTTAACAAACGTCACTAGACCTCCCTTCGGTCTACCATGAAGCGAGGGCTTGGCATTCACAAAAAAGTGGCTTAACCATCCATACTCAGGTCGACTGTAACATTCCAGGATACTTGAAAGCAGATGATTCGATAGGATTGCAAAATGGACTTCTCTTGCTCATCATTCAAAACATGACTCATCCCTGCAACGTTCCAGTCGAGAACAGCAAATAGCACCTGGATGATTGAAATACATTCGCCCTCCCCTGGTGCAAATCCGAGCTATGTGTCACTCATGCTCATCTAGATGTGCTAGATGTGCAAATCTATTAGTTAGCTAAAGATCATAGTTGGATCCTTCACAAATCGATAGACAAGATTTTAAAAAATCGGTTCCATCTGTAGCATACTGTTGTAATGTGCTATTTACTAATGCAGTCTCCCCACTGTAGTTCTCTACCTGTCTGCTCAGCCTGTAGTGAGGTCACTTGGAATGTTGAGGTTGGTTTGTATGTAGCAGAGAATGAGTTGGTATGATGGGCTGAGCAGAGAGGACCTTGCTCCTGGTGGGACATTCCTAAGCATTACTTAAGTTCCTAAGTATTACTATGGATCTTCTTATAACTGATAACCTGTAGACTACTACAAGAATAAATCTTCTAATACCTTCTACATGACTTGTCCAAGCCTCATACTCGTTATAACACATACATTCACTGGCTTAAGGTGATAAATGAGAATCAGAGTTACAATACAGGTATATTACCTTTCTACATTGTGAAGATCGATTTTGAATTTAAAAAAAGCTACATTGACTTCTTCATGATTGACGTCTTGGGTTTCGCAATTACACTTCCCAGATGTGTCAAATTATTAGTGCAAGGAAGACAGATGTGTTAATTTCTAAATGGAGCTGAAGATCTCCCAGTTTTATGAAAGAGCAATTAAAGAGCAACCATTTATAATTTAGGCAGTATCTTTATCAAAACGTTTATTCCTGAGTTTAGAATCCCTGGTTTGGTTATTCCCAAAGCCCCCACAGAAATAGAAAGTCATTTAGAAAATGTGTATTTCAAAATGACATTACTAGAAAGTTCATACCAAAGAATATGTTTTTGAACAGAGAGAGGGGCCTAAAGATCAATTTAAATATAAAAAAATGTTAATAGCTGGAGGTGCATAATATTTTGATTGAGCAGATCGAACAATTCTTTCATTAAGGGTTCCAATGATGTTTACAGATTTGATGTCAGAATTTACTATTATGAAGATAGAGTTTGTAAACAATCGACATAGTTTCTGCTTTCTGACTCATTTGAGAGAGTGGGAGATGGACCTACGGAGACTTCCTAAAACTGTGTGAAGAGTTGCCACACCTTGAAAACAAGGGCACATTTTGTATTATTTTTAGAGCATATGGAGACTGGGTTACAAAATCTGGTACGGAGATGTTTAGATAATGTAGGGAACTAATTTAATTTGAAAGAGGTGGTAATGAGTATGAACTGGGCTACAGAGTATTAAACATAGAATTGTTGAGAATACCGTTTTTCATGAATCCATTATTTATATTATACAACTCAAAGAAAGGGTGCAGAAGGATAGCTTTTGTCTATAATACGGGTCAGAGAATACAGACACTACCCATGGGTTTGCCTGCTGGTCAAATCTGGTGGGTTTCTGGGAAGACGTTTTTCTGAAACGTGTGTCTGTCAGGTAGGGAAGATGGCACTATCTTGGCAGGTGACAATCCTGGGGTCTGCAAATGTACCAGTGCGTAATTTGTTAAAAATAATAAGTGCAGGGCGGGGCCAATATGGGGTCTTGGTAAGGCGCATTTGTGTCACTCTCTGCCCCTGCCCAGAGGCCCTGTGCGGCCTCACTATCAGCCAGGCCCCCTGGAGCAGCTGGGAGGAGGGAGCTCCCGGGGCTGCTGTTGGTGGTCTCCCGAGACCCGAGGGTGGCGTACCCAAAACACGTTCAGCCATGCCTGAGATGAGGCCCTAATAAACCGACCTGTGCAGCGATCCTGATGGGGGCCCCAGAGCGCTCAGATACACGAGTGACTCAGGCTGGGTAGGCCTGGATAAGCCTGCATGCCTGTCATCCCCTATACTGCACCCTACATCATTGCAGTGGTGCTGCGGAGACCGGAGTCCAAGCACAGAACTTACCAGGAGGTGAGAGCAGCGGAGAGGCTGGGGTAGAATAGAACCGCAAAAGAGGGGCCCCAGCGGTGTCTCTCGGGTGAATGTGAAGCACCCCCCCCCTTTGTGATTTATCTGAGGCACAAAGGGGGAGCCCAACGAGGCGGGGGGACACTGCAGGGGATGCTGCAGCTTACCGGCGACAGCTTCGAAAGCACTCAGCATCTCCTTCCGCAGTCACTCCTGGAGTCACTAACATAGTGGAGCAATGGTGGCCCCCAAAGGTAGGAAGGACAGATCGATGAAGGACCTGCTGCTCAAGTCAAAGACTCAGCAGGTGGAGAGCCAGTCCACAGCGAAGCACTTAGATGAGACTGAGGGTGGGGAGGGCCCAGATGCTCCAGTCAGCCGATCCTTACTAGAATCCCTTTTCTTCTCCCTCCGTGAAGATCTGTCCACCATGAAGCACGAGCTCTTGGCGGATATTTGAGAGATTCAACAGGATGTAGATTGCCTGGGAGAAAGGATCAACACCTTAGAGGAGCACGAATGGGGGTACTACGGAGAACTTGAGAGCCTCCAACAGGAAGTTCTCAAGCTGCAAGAGCAGAACATTGACCTCCAGGCCCACGCAGAGGATTTGTAGAACAGGTCCCGGCGGAACAACATCTGCATCCGCGGCATGGCACAGGGCGAGCGGGACAGTGACATCGAAGCTTTGGTGGCAGATCTCTTCCGCTCCATCCTGGCCAAATCCCCAGAATTTTCCATCAAACTGGATCGCACCCAAAGGGTGGGCCCCAGAAGGGTGGTCTCTGCTCCCCCAGTGGACATTTTGACTTGTGTACACGATTACCAGCTAAAAGAGCTGATCCTTCGCGAAGCCCAGCATAATACGAAATTTACATACAAAGGTCAAAAGCCTTTGTGTACCAATACTTAGCAGGCTCCACCTTACTTAAGCGCAAATCATTCTGACCGTTCACATCTCACCTCCAAGAATCCGGCATCAAATACTTATGGGACAGTCCTTTAAACTAAATTTTCAATTTAAGGGGGAGCTGAGACTAATCCGCTCTCTTTTTGCAGCCTACAAACTTCTTGGCATGGAGGAACCCACAACGGACAAGCTGCACCAGAACAACCAGAATCCCAGGTGCCGAGGTGGCCATGGATGGACCACCATCAAGCCCCCCAGCCTGTCGGCATGCCCTGATTCGGACACTATGGCCAGAGAGCGTCAGGTGGTTCTGGCGTCTCTGACAGGAGCATCCTCCGAATGAAGATAGACCTGTTCAAGTTGAGAACTGACGGTCAGTCACAAGCTCCCTTGCCCATAATTGGAAAAGCTCCAGACATTTGCATGGGCTTTGCCTGGGGGGAGCGGGTAGCTGCAGGCCACAGGTACCCTATACTCTTTCTCCATGGAGCCGCATGCTCAGGACATTGACTGTTCGATGATCTTGGTCACACTTATGTTATTATTCTGTTGGGGTTTTGTTACTCTTGTTTGGAGGGTTCCCCCTCCCCTCTCTGCACTTCTTTTGCCTCTTCCGTGTGTACACGACCGCCAGCAAACCAGACCTCCACGTATGCGATCCCACCTGCCCCACACAGGGTGGGAATAACCTAACATCGTGCAGTAACAGGGCACTTTGCCCCCACCGTACGCATAGATGAGTGTTAAAATCCTAACCCTGAATGTGAAAGGGCCTAACAACCCAACCACGTGAAGAGCTATCCTGTCCTATCTGGAGATCTCTAGAGCACATATTTGTTTATTTCAAGACACACACCTGTTACACAGTGACACGCACAGATTGCAGTCCAAATCATTCCCACAGCAATACTTCTCTTGTCTTCCCACTAAGAGGGCAGGTGTTGCCATCCTCATATCGTGCACGTTTCTGGGGGTGGTGGGGGCAAAGGTATCGGAGATAGCATGGAGACTTATGGCATTCTCCGTGAACATGGGAACACACACGCTCACGCTGGCCACTATCTATGCGCCTAACAATGGCCAGGAGACATTCCTGTGAAAAGCAGTAGTAGACATAACATCCTCTCTGGACCGGCAAACACTACTAGGGGGCAATTTGAACACAGTGTTCAACAGCCATCTGGGCCGCTCGGCTTAGAGGCAGGGACAGACTAGGGCTCTATCTGACAGCAGCTGACAGTGGTTACATGACTTGGGGTTAGTCAACATGTGGCTCCACCTCCACTCTCATAAAACTGGCTACACACTCTATTCTCACACTCAGGTCACTTATGCCCGGCTAAACTACTTCTTGGTGTCCCGGTCCCTTCTTTCTTTAGCACAGAATTCAATTATAGAATCACAAGCACCATTTGACGATGCAGCTTTAACCACAACACTACTATTTCCTTCCACCCCGACCATCATACTCATGGAGACTGAGGGACACACTCCTCCATCACCCCAAAGTCATTGCGCACCTTACTAAGATGCTCGAGGATTTACTAGCTGTGAACGACACCCAAGATATCTCCATTGCATCCTTGTGGGAAACATATAAACTAGTGGCTAGGAGTGACTTTATAGCCACAACCTCTGCAGACAACAAGTTACGCAGGGAGAAGAGGGAGGAGCTTTCTAAGCAGGTCTTAGAATTTGAAGGGATACACAAATGCACCGGAGCTCCTCGGGTATGATGGCAGCTAAAAGCAGCACTAGCTCAACTAGCCAGCTTGGACCTGAATAGGGCTGAATACGCTGCTCTCCACTTCAAACATATGTTTTGTACAGGAGGGGACCGGTGTGGTCGCTTGTTAGCTCACAAACTGTGCACTCAGCACCAGGCAGCGGTGGTCCAAATGATCTTCGAGGCTGAGGGAGTCAAGCTTACGCGAGAGGAGGATATATCCTGTGCATTTAGGGACTCGACTCTGCGCAGCAAATACCAGAACAGAATTCCTCCGCATATTTTCAGGGCATAACGCATTCTTGCTTAACACTAGACCAAGCCTCTTCCTAAGAGAGCCTAATAAGGGTAGTAGAAGATATCTCAGCTATAGCCAGGCTTAAGCTCCGATAAATTCACAGGTCCAGGTGGGTTTACTGCCATTTTTTATAAAACATTCTGCTCAATTCTAGCCCCGATACTCACCAGACTCTTTAACGCAATCGGAAATACCACCCACGATGCTCTTGGCATCAGTGGCTGTCCTGCCTAAGGCCGGAAAGGACGGTAGACACTGTGCCTCGTTCAGGCCTATATCTTTGCTAAATATTGACTTTAAGATCTTTACAGGGATCCTAGTGGCCGGACTGGGACTGCTAATGACGGGATTGATAGAGCCGGGCCAGGCCGGATTTGTTACAACTAGACAATGCAGCGCCAATACCAGGAGACTGCTTCACCTCATGGACAGGGCCCACCGCCAGTCAGAGGAGCGGGCCGTGCTGTCTGTCAATGCCGAAAAGGCATTTGACAGGGTACACTGGTCCTTTCTAGAGACAACTCTGGAGCAGTTAGGGATAGGGAGATGTTTTTGCAGGTGTGTTTTCAGTGGATATAGCCACGCCTCGGCCACTGTCTGGGTGAATGGCATTAAGTCAGACCCCTTCCCGATCAGTAGAGGGATGCAAAAGGGATGTCCGCTCTCCCCACTGCTGTTCGCTCTCTATATGGAGCTACTTGCACAGAGGATCTGGGAGAACCAGCAGATTAGAGGGGTTCTCTTCGGGGGAGAGCGGCATACCATCAGCCTATACGCGGACAATGTAATCGCCACTCTAGAGTCCCTCGAGATGTCAACTCCGGCCTTACTTGCTGAACTAGAGATGTTTGCAGCTGGCTCAGGCTTCTGACTCAATGTATCCAAGTCGCAAGCTCTTAGGCTCGCCTTAAAGACGTTAACTATCACCGCCCTTGAACAGATATATCCGATCCGGTGGGACCAGAAAACTATCCTTTATTTAGGCATTAAACTATCAGTATCCTTCTCTGAGACAGTTTCCCTAAATAACGCCCATCTGTTGGCACAGGTCCTGTGGGATTTGCAGTGCAGGAAGCTGTTTGGCCTTACATGGCTGGGCCAAGCGCTAGTCCTCAAGATTACCATACTCCCCAATATCTTATATCTTTTTCAGACTCTGCCTGTAGAACCTCCCACAGGCATTTTGAAACAGCTTCAGAATGAGTTCTCTTTCTCTATTTGGGTGGACAAGAATCCAATGGATGAGCAGGGACATGAGCTTTAGAGCCCCTGGGGAATGGGGCCTGGAAATCCCCACTCTCGACCGATATTATAAGGCTATGCGGATATGATCCTTGCTAGAATGGGCTCAACCGAAATCTGAGAAGCACTGGCTCTTCATGGAGAGTGCACTAGCTGGCCAGCCCCTGTGGAAGATCCTCTTCATCTGCAGAGCCTCCAGGCCTCCAGGACTCTATGGATCACCTATAGTGCAGTCCACCTTAAAACTCTGTGACACCACAGCTACGCGCAATGGTCTTACCACATTCCCATCACCTCTCACCCCCATAACCAACAATCCAGAATTCACCCCATGCCTTGACCAGGCAGCCTTTGTTCAGTGGGACAAGGAAGGTCAAAGATCAACAGGGCATTTTTTTTTATGTTGAGGGCCCCCGTCTTTTAAGGAATTTCGTTCTGACTTTGCAGTACCCGAAACTGAGTGGTACCACTATCAGCAGATACGCCACTGGGTAATGCAACCTCAGATACACCAGGGAGCAGAGTGAAGACTTACCCAGTATGAGAGATGGTTGCTCTCTAAGCAGTCTAACAAACGACTTATCACAGAACTCTATCATATCCTATGCCCCCCGGAGCAACTGACCAAATCTGCGGGCCAGAAATGGTGGGAAATGAAGCTGGGGCAGACATTGACTCAAAAAGAATGGGACGACATTCACTACAGGGCCCAACATTCAACACGCAATATCTCCACCATAGAATCTGCCACTAAGATAACAACATATTGGTATCTCACCCCCCCTGACTACACAGGAGCGACCACAGCAGCTCCCTGGGCTGTTGGAGGGGATGTTGGGCTAAGGGTACACAGCTCCACTTATTATGGGAGTATCTCACTCTTAAATTCTACTGGAAACAGATTGTAGATGAGATCGACAAACACTTTGATACCAATATACTACGCTTTCTGGAGTACGTCTTACTGGGCGTCTCTGACAGACTCACATTTCCCCTCAAGTCCTGTAAGGGTATGCAGATGGGAATAGCAGTAAAGGCAGCACTACAGAATATAATGTCTCACTGGGGCACAGGTAGAACCCTCACATTGCAGGGGTGGTTGCACAGGTTGTGGGATGTGCTAGGCATAGAGCACATTTCTTTCTCACTCGAGGGGGACAGGACACTTTTGCAGATCTGTGGCACCAATTTATTGCCCTGTTATGCTCTGAATTACACAAGCTCACCTGCCTCAGGTATATGCGGCTGCTGTGCCTTCCCTCATTGTCACAGGATCTGAACCAACCTCGAACACACTGACATATCCCGCACCATGTCTGGTTCCCTCTCCAGCGACCACTGATGTGGGGGGAAGGGGAGAAGGTGGCAGGGAAGGTATGGTGGGTGGTCATGATGTTGTCCACAATCTGGGCTTCACATTGCTGGATGCATCCTGTTTTGTCTTTCAAATAAATAAAACGATTTCAACCTAAAAATAATAAGTGCCAGGGTCCTCGTCAGGAAGCCACTACAGCTTTCATCACAAATTTCCCCGTCAGCGCTGCAAAAAGAGAACAATTGACCATCACACTCCTAAAAGTGTGACAAGTCAGAGTATACCAGTCCACCAAAGCTATAAGAATGGTTTGGGCAGAAGATACTAGTTATTTTTAATGTATACTGAATAAATAACCAACTGTTGTTGTGCTCCTCTCTAAATTAAACAAACAGTACCACCATGTGGCATATGTGCTGGTGTTGACAATTTAGAGCCAGTGCGGAGCACCACAAACCGCTGGCTCAAATTAAGCACTCTGTTGTACAATAAGCAGTATAAGCACCTGGGGTTTTTGGCATCAGTGATATAGTGACTCTGTATTGCCAAACAGCAGTTGGAAAAGGGACCCTTAATCTTAGGCAGTGCTGGTTTGCTTTTATCATTCTCTACAAAAAAGAAACTTCTTTTTGGAAGGCACTGCATAAAGGGGTTTAGCTGGTGATCATAAGGGTTCAGCTTAAGTCTTGGAAGAGCATGGTTCCTGAGGAAGGATATTGTGGCTAGGTAAAAGGATTTCATAATAGTTGGTTAATGTAGAGGCTCAAGTTTGGGGAGGTTAAAGGGCTGTATAAAAGGAAGTACCCTGAAAATTCTTGTCCCCACTTTGGTTAATGATAATAATGTTTTGGACATTATATTCTGGGATATAAATGCATTTATTATCTGATGGTTTACCATATGCTATAAGATTATATACTATGTAATAATGTCATCTTTTCTATGATATGTATGCACCTCTATCAATAAAAACACATGCAGTGGAACAGTGTTAGGAAGGTGGTGCTTAAAGAAATCCGGAAAATAAACATTCCTTAGAAGTTCAATGGTAAGCCTTGGACATACTACATTAACCAATACTCTAGCAAGAGTCATGATTGAGCCAATATTTTACACCAATTGATTATCAGAATGATGTGATTTTTTACGACCATACCTTAGGGTAATATGTATATCCCAATTCCACTGAGCTCTTTTAAACCCTATCCACTGGGGGCATCAGAATAAAGACTTCTCTGCCCTCTAGGAGATAGTTTTATTCACTTATCTTTGCACTCTGCCCCTCTTTCCCCACATAGGAAGTAGTACTTATTGTGCTGTAGAACACCCCTGCTCATCTCGTGCGGGAGAGTCGTAGCCCGCACTGGGGACCTTGCAGCCCCAGTTTAAAGAGGGGACCCTATGATGAAGCATGTCACCCTAGGGCAGAGGTCTTCAATCTATGGGGCGGGACCCCCAGGGGGGCGTAGAGTAATCAGAAGGGGGTCGCGCATTCAGCAGCCTCACGTCTGCCTCATATCCAAAACGTTTCCTCTTCGTTTTGGATTAGAAATACTTGCATCTCAGGAGGCTCTCTGATTGGAGGACTAGGTAAAATAAGCCAATCATAATGTGGCTACGTCATCAAAACATGTCCTCCAATCAGAGAGACTGCAGCATGCATACCAGGAAATGCCCGCAAACTTTGTCCATAAAGATGGACCAGAACCTTTGCAATGCAGCCTGTACTTCGAGGGAGTTCTGCAATATTCACCCCGTTACTGCTGCCTTCCTTGGCCATCCCTGCTTTCACCTCGTGTGCTGCTTTGTGGCTCGTTGCTACCTCTTCATTAGGATCTCCGCGTTACTTCCGGCTGATTTCCAAGGCAACCCAAAGCTTCCCAGTTTAATTAGGTAACCTGCCTCTTCCCCGCTGCAGACATACACTGAAACTGACTTGCGCACACACACAGATTCTTATTTGTTTCCCCGATTGAGCCATGAGCGGATTTGGGCAAAGGCTCCGGTTAATCTTTATTTTCTGTGTTCTGTCCGTTTTTATTCTTTCCTGCATGTGTCTATTTATTTATGCTGCCTTAACTCCGCGCTCAATTTCATTGATTGCTCCAAAGAAACACAATGGAAGATAGAATGTTTCTATTTAAACACGGCGCGTCGTCTGCACTCACCACAGGGCGTGAATAGTGATGTAAAGGTCGCAGTGTGCGCGCCTGGCTATCCTAGGTAAGTAAAAAGGCACAAAGTGTAAATGTCTGGGCTTTCTTCCTTCCTCCTCCCTGCCAACCAAACAAGTAGCATCAGTCTACTCCAGGGCTTATCTGTCCCACGTGCACCCGGGCTTAGATTCCTAAGGTGTGAGAGGCCCCATCTCGTCAGCTGCATAATAAATGAATAAATCCACAAGACCCAGCTGACTCAAGTCGCCAGAGTCCCCGCAGACTGGCACTGGGCATGTCTCAAGACAGGGAGGTTGAAGCACGCTACATGTATAGTTAGCTCGAAACAAAATAAATAGAAAGAGAGGTGGGACGGGTTGTCATGATTGTGCACTATTAAAATATTATTTTGTGACGGAGGTCGCGTGAGCGCGTCGACAATATGGCCGCCGCCAACGGAGCTCCATAACTTCATCAGCCTAATGAGCTGAATAACGACAATTTTTTCCACAAGGTTTGCTCACTTTTGGTAGCGCTTGCCTCCTATGCCGGCCCCCTACCTTTGCTGTGAATTTTGGGCGTTTTCATCGCGTGGGGATCCCTCTGTCTGCTTCCTGGCTCGTCTCCCCAGCCTCTGCTCCGGTTCTGCCGATTGCCTCAGCACAGGGGGCGGTGCATTTCTGAAGAAAGGGCCTGGCTTGGGCCTAGCCACTCCCACGGCTCACATTAACTCTTACACTGCCTTTTACTCAAGTGCTTTGGGAGCTTTTAATACCCTTTTCCCTCATATTTATTACATTTTGAGGTGGAATTGGTATTTCTACATTTTCCTGACGCAAAAAGTTGTTTTTTCTCCTCAAGATGGATAACAAAAGTTCTGCTAACAACAAAAGGAAGCAGCAGGTGTCTCCTCCCCCAAATAAATCGAAAGTTGTTGAAACTTCTGATCCTTCACTTACTCTGATACTGGAAGAAATAAAAGCGCTGCGCCTGAATACTAATACTATTGCAAATGAAGTGAAAAATGTTCGCAAAGATATGGCGTCAATGTCCATGAAAGTTTCTGACAATTCTATTAAAATTCAGGACAATAAAACCAAGCTCGATGCATTTACACCTTTGATGTCTCAGATAGTACCAATGCATACCCAATTATTGGAATTGGAGAACCGTAATAGACAATATAATCTCCGCATTTTCAATTTGCCTGAAGAAGTTGAGGGCTCCGACTGTCGCTTGTACCTGGAATCTTTGCTGCCTGGTCTTCTAAATATCAAATTTCCAGAAAAATTTGAGGTGGACAAAGCACATAGAATTCCCTCACACAGGAATCCACGCCATACAAAACCCAGGCAGGTGATTTTTAAGGTCTTGCGTCACCATCACTTGGTTCTCATAAGGAAAGCTGTCAGAGATATTCCTTCGCTTCTGGTAAATGGCTCCAAAATATTTATCCATCAAGACTTTGCTAAGGAAACGGTTGCTATTCGCAAGGAATTTTCTTCTATGCGTCCACATATGAAAAGCCTTGGTTTTAAGTATGGTCTATTTGATCCGTCTACAATGCGAGTTTGGAAAGACACCTTCTCAAAATCTTTTTATCGTCCTGCAGAGTTAAGACTCTTTCTGGACCAACAAGCTTCATCATCAATGGAGACTCAAGCTCCTATTACTTGATCGCATTTAATTTGAGCATTCCTGGCGATTCTTCTTTCTTCAAGGGCTCCAACGGTCTCTGGCCATGCTTATGGAACGGGTGTGCGACTCTGTGTCCTTATTTATGTGCCTTTGTACATTTTTCTTCCTTTTCTGTTTTTTCCTTTTGTGTCTTTCCCTGCCTTTTCTAGCTTTCTACGTAGAGTTACTTTTCTTCCATGGCTGTTCTCCCTCTTCTCTTTCTTTAACTCCTCTCTTCATCCTCATTTTACTTCTTCATGGCTACTACACATGATGTTAAAATTGTTTCTCTTAATGTTAAAGGTCTGCGACATCCAGTTAAACGAACGAAAATTCTAGACTACTTGGGGGCTTCTAAAGCTGATATATGTTTTCTTCAAGAAACACATGTTGATGACAACATTTTACAATATATGAACAAAAAGTGGGTGGACACTATTGTTTCGTCACCTGCCCTTGGTAAGAAAAATGGGGTTGCGATTTTCTTTGCAAAGAGATTACACTGTCAGATTATTAATACATTCACAGATGCAGAAGGTAGATTTATTCTTGTTAAAGTTAAAATTCATGACTCCACCTTCTTTTTGCTTAATATCTATGGCCCCACAGCCGATGATCCTTCGTTTTGGTCTAACTTATCTACAGAAGTTCTAAAGTTGGGACAAGTTCCTTTGATTGTTGGAGGGGATTTTAATATGATCATTGATCCATTACTTGATAGACTTTCTACTACCAAGTTTAGACCCCCTAAAGTTTTTCATGCTTTTAAATCGTTCCTTAGTACTACTAAACTGGCTGATGTATGGAGACTACACTTTCCCACTGAAAAATGGTTTTCTTTTTCTCTAATCCCCATAATTCTCATTCATGGATTGATTATTTTTTGATTTCACCTTCCCTACTTCAATCAGCTACTAATCCTGTTATAGGCACTATAGACATTTCAGACCATGCTTTAATTTCATTTGTCTTAAATATCTCTTCTACTTTTACTAAACAAAATAGGTGGCGTATGAACTCCAACATTGTCCTTACTGATAAGCATAAACCTCAACTATTGCAGGCTATAAAAGATTATTTTTTATTCAACCCTGAAGATTCCACATCAATTGTCACCAGATGGGATGCATTTAAGGCCTACATTAGAGGTACCACTATTTCTATTATGGCTCATGAGAACAAACAATTTAACGCTAACATTAAGCAGTTGGAAAAGCAAATTGCTAAATTTGAGCGTTTGTTTATCTCTTCCAATGACCCCCAGTACAAACTTACACTTCAAAAACTCCGCTATGACTTTAATGCCATTCTTAGTCACAGAGCAGGAGTCCAACTTTCAAACTCCAATGCTAAATTTCATTTTAACCCCTTCGACGCTCATGACGAGCTGGGCTCGTCATGCAGTAGCCTCCTCGCACGCTCATGACGAGCCCAGCTCGTCATGTAAAGTGGTATCTGTCAAATTCCAGCACAGGGGAAAAATCCCCATAGCATTCAAGGTGTTAATACCAATAGATCGGGAAAACTCCTTGCTAATTACTTACGAATTAAAAGAGATAAGACTCAGATTACCTCTATACGAGGATCTCAAGGCAAAGTGGCTATTTCTCATAACGATATTGTGCAAGAATTTTTACATTTTTATTCTACCCTTTATAGTAAACCTGACACCTGCCCTGAATCTTTAATCGATTCCTTTTTAAATAAGTGCAATTAACCCCATATTTCCTTATCAGATAGAACAGGTCTAGATTCACCAATTACATCTGAAGAAATTTTGCTTGCCATTAAGTCACTTCCCAAGAATAAATCCCCAGGTCCGGATGGTATCCCAGCAGAATTTTACAAAGAATTTCAATCCCATCTCCTCCCTTATTTGAATACCCTTTTCTCTCATTTTGGCTCCTCTGGTACTATCTCGGGCTCTTTTACGGACGCCTTAATTATTGTACTGCCTAAGCCTGATAAAGATCCTACCTTGGTCTCTAATTATCGCCCCATTTCCCTAATAAACCAGGATTGTAAGCTCTATGCGAAAATCCTAGCTACTAGACTAGCTCCTGTACTCCATTCCATTATTTACCCAGATCAATCTGGTTTCATGAAAAATAGATATTCTGCTAATAATACTAGAACTCTACTACATAATATTGAACAAAGTTCTCAACTTACTTCTCCTGCGGGAGTGATGGCATTAGATGCAGAAAAAGCATTTGACAAGATTCACTGGCAATTTTTATTTAAATCTTTATTGTCCTTTGATTTTGGTGCCCCTTTTATTCGTATGATTTCTGCTTTATATTTTGCCCCTACTGCTCGTTTGTTCATTAATGGTCAAATTTCTAGTCAATTTCCGCTCTTTAGAGGAACTAGGCAAGGTTGTCCCCTTTCTCCACTGTTATTTCTCTTAGGTATTGAACCTTTTCTTAATTATATTTGCCTTTGTGATGACATTCAGGGTATTATGATCAATGATGTAACTGTTAAAACTTTAGCCTATGCAGATGATGTTTTATTATTTATTAATAACCCTCTTTCTTCTGTTCCTTCCCTATTAGACATTATTGCTCAATACTCTATGGTTTCAGGTTACAAATTGAATGTAAGCAAAACTGAATTTTTTCCTTTGAATGTGTTTTGTACCTCAGAGATGCTCCCAAACACAGATATTCTTTGGCAAACAACCAAACTTAAGTATTTGGGTATTCTATTTGCTTCATCGCTGCCAGCTACATTAAAACTTAACTCTGATTTCATAATTGACTACATTAAAAACAAAACGTCCAAGTGGTCTGCCCTTCATCTCACTTGGTGGGGAAGAATGGAATCTATAAAAATGAATATAGCGCCTAAAGTTTTTTACTCTTTAGCTATGATCCCCACCCAATTTCCTCTCAGTTTTTATAAAACTATTGACACACTGTTATCTAAATTCCTTTGGTCTAATAAAGCCCCTCGTATTGCTTACAAAAAGTTGAAAATTCCTAAGGCCCAGGCTGGTTTTTCCCTGCCAGACTTTCACCTTTACCATAAAGCTTTAATCTTAAAGCAGAGTACCCTTTGGTTTAATACTTCACATATGGTAAAACCTCCAATTTGGTTGGATATTGAAGCGTCCATTATACGGCCCTTTTCTTTACCTTCATTGATGTCAATGTCATCCACAGCGAAGGTTGTTCATCTTTCCTCTATCATTAAGTCCTCCAGATTGATAATTAATGATTTAGATTCTAATTTTGAATTGCCCCTACTCTCCACAGTCCACTTGTCTTTATGGCACAGTGCACTACTTAAATTGAACAGACACATTAACTTCTGGTCCTCCTGGATTTCAAAAGGAATTTTATATCTTAAAGATGTCTTTCATGGTAATGCTTTTATTCCTTTTGAACAGTTACAGTTAAAGTTTGGTCTCCCAGCTACTGACCTTTTAAAATATCAATTCTTGTGTAACTCTATTTTGGATTTCTTTCCCAATGGTATTCCCTCTTCCACCACAAAGGACCTATTAATTTACCTCACAGCTGCAACATCGTCCCCTACAGATGTCTCTGTTTTTTATAAAAAAAATTCCACCTCACTGGGCTCCAATGTTCAGATTATTTCGTCGTTCTGGAACAATGAACTTTCCATCTCCCTGTCAGATGACTCATGGTCCTCTATATGGCTTGACAGTATCTCAGGCTGGCTCCCAGTGTCCCTTTATCAAACCAATGCCTATATTTTATTTAACACTTTGTGGACTCCATCACGTCTATTTCGTGCAAAACTGTTACTTTCTGATGTTTATTGGCACTGCAATGCTAGCCCTGGTTCACTTCGCCATATGTTGTTTGACTGTCCAGTTATTATGAAATTTTGGTTGGAAGTATGGAGTGTAATTTTGAAAATTTTACCTTTTCAAGATGATATTTCCTTTAATTTATTAATTTGCAAATCGATTGCCCTAACTTCTCCCCTTTCTGAGTCAGAGGCAAAATTGTTTAATTTTCTAATTACAGCTGCCTTAAAATCCATTACTTTCTGTTGGAAAGATGCTTCTTCTCTTTCAGTCCATGCTTGGTGGTCATGGATTACCTTTACGAGAAGAGGTGTGCAGCTATCTCTTAAAGGCGTTACTCATAATTCACAATCATTTCAGTCGTTTTGGTCTCCTATTGATTCATATGTTTTGCAATGATATTGTTTTACATTTTCTTATGTTCTATTTTTACTTTACAATTTATTTTTTATTTTTTATTTTTTTGGGATTATAAACTTTTATTAATATTCAAGCAGTCATACACAGCAGTGTGCCTACAACCATACAAGGCCGGCAGCGATACACATATATTGTTGCAATCGGAGGTATGTATCTCCCAGACCCAGGGAGTGTAGTCAGGGTCAACCATCAGCAATGTAATAGAGTAATAATACATTCATATCAAATCTTAGCTGTAGGGGAACAATCGAGGAGGGCATGCAGTCCATAAGACGGGACAGGTTGTAATACAATCGACAGATCACAGTAGTACCATGGAAGTTAGGGGAGTATATGCAGTACCCGCCAGTTGAACAGTGAGGCATGTCTACCAGGGAAGATGATGCAAGTAGGTAGCATATTAGGGTAGCTAGGGAGGTCGGGCCGATGCATTGGCAGTAGATAGTACATGAGAAGCATCGATTTAGGCGTTCAGTACAGCTTCAGAGGTACACCGTAAATCAATTAATACACAGTTTCCGGAAAGGGATCTCCACACCGGACATATCCATAACAGTACAATTACCCTCCAATACAGCCCTTCCAGCACAGGTCAAGAAATGGTAAATGAGAACTAGCCAGCTAGGTAATCAGTGTGTGTGTTGTGTCGGCAGTGTCAGTGTCTCCCTCCCCTTGCGATGCTCTAGTGAGAAGGTAAGTCTGTAGGGGGCCCCAAATGTCCGCCGGTCTCGAGTTTAGAGGCACCAGTTCTGAAAATACTCCATACTGCTCCTGACAGTATAACATGTCATGCATCCAATCCTTAAACTTAGGAGCGCGGCCCCGGCCCCATCTACATGCTAAATGTCTTCTTGCCAATAGTAGTGCTACATTAGTGAATTTCCTAACCGTCCGCGCTATCTGCGCAGTATAGCCTAGAAGGAACATCATCGGATCTGGGGTCAGCGCAACACCTATCATGTGGGACAGGCCCTCGCAGACCCGCGCCCAGTATTCCTGCATTTGCGGGCAGGTCCACGATAAATGGAAGAAGTCCGCCCCTTCCTGTCTACATCGCTCACACCTGTCCGAGTCGGTTAGCCCGAACCGAAACTTCCTAGCTTGAGTGTATTACAACCTATGGAGGAATTTATAATGTATGATTTTAAGACGACAGCTAGACATTACTTCTCCCGACAAGTCGCAGCAGTACTCCCATTGTGCATCTGTGATATCACTTCCAAAATCCCCTGTCCAGTGCGCTCTAGCCGCACTATCCACTACCGGTAGTCCCTCTCGTATACACTTATATAGTTTAGAAACTAGGTGCGCGCCATCAGAGCTATTCAACACTATTGTGAGCGGGGCTAAACTGGGGGGTTCATGAGGATAATCAGGTAATAAGGCTCTCAAGCCTTCCCTGAGCCGTAGGTAGTAGAATAGCTCCAGTGGGTTATGTGCGCTATCTCCGAAAAAGTCATCTCGAGATCGGAACTTCCCATCGCGGAATAGGTCCCCCCATACCCACACTTTCAACCTTTTGCACATTCGTTGGAATCCCACCTCTTGCAGGAGCGTCATTTGTGGATGGTAGGATAGTGGCATACGAGCCGTATAAAGTAACGGGGTTTGCAGTCGTCTCCCTATTTTGTGCCATGCCTCTATCGTGCAGGACACCGTGTTAGAGTGCATTTCCAGTGCGGCTGTGGGCGTGTGCACCACTCCCACCAATGGCAGAGGGTGTGCTATCCAGTCCTCCGCTGCTACCTGCGGCATGAAAGCAGTAGGCCGTAACCAATGATACAGGTAGTGCGCCTGAGCACTTAAATAGTATATTTCGAAGTCCGGGACATCGAAGCCACCCGCCCTGTAGGGCTGTGTCATTACCGCCCAGCGGAGCCTAGCCTGCCTTCCCCCCCACACCAGTCGAATAAGTTCAGAGCGTAAGGTTTTAAAAAAGTATGCGCCTGGGTGATAGGGAATATTAAGGAACATATACAAGAAGCGTGGCAGTACCACCATTTTTATGAGGGAAATTCTTGCCGCCATAGACAAGGGTAGTTTGATCCACCGCGTCACTGAATCCGTCAGCTTGGTGATGGCCACTCCATAGTTCATTCGCAATGTATCCCCTTTGTCTCTTGATATCTGTATCCCCAGGTAGCGTAATTCCGAAGTACACCACTCGAGCGGGTAATCTAGCGGGAATTCGGAGACTGCCGGTGTCAGAGGGAAGAGCTGGGATTTGTTCCAGTTAATAGAGACACCTGAAAGGCATCCGAAGGTAACGAACTCCCGTAGTAACGAATTTAGATTAGTTTGGGGATCCTTAACGTAAAGAGTGACATCGTCGGCGTACAACGAGATTGAGAGTTGGCGCTGAAAGCAATTGAAGGCGCTGGTTTTGTGGAGCTGTCGAATTCGACAGGCCAGCGGCTCTATCGCCACCGCGAAAAGTAATGGGGAGAGGGGGCACCCCTGCCGGGTCCCCCTCGTTATTGCGAAAGCGGCAGTAAGTTGACCATTTGCAAGCACTCTTGCCGTTGGAGATGTGTAGAGCAATCGTACCCAGGCCACAAAGATAGGGGGGAATCCCATCCTTTGCAAGACCGCGAAGAGGAATCCCCACTCCACAGAATCGAATGCCTTTGAGGCGTCCAAAAAAACCCCGGCAAGGGGAATCTCAGGGTGAACCGTTTGAATTAGGGAAAATACTGTGCGAAGGTTGTGCGAGGTAGATCTCGTGGGGACAAAGCCGGACTGGTCCGGCAAAATGATTGTGGTCATAAGTAAGGAAAGCCTGGTCGCGAGCACCTTCGCCAGAATTTTGGCGTCGCAGTTTAGTAACGACAGTGGGCGATACGAGTCACACTGTGTAGCATTCTTCCCAGGTTTAAGTAAAGATGTTATGATTACTTCTCGCATAGATCTCGGGAGCATTCCCACTTCCATTGCATCATTGAATACCTCCCGTAGCACCGGAGCCATAATCTCCACGTAGCATTTATAAAACTCCGCAGGGAGACCATCATGACCTGGTGCTTTCCCGTTGCTCAGGGACATTATGGCATCACGTACCTCATCCAGCTCAAGTGGTGCCCCCAGAAACTGTCTGTGGACATCGCTTATCCAGCAAAGTGCTATATCCCCCAGATAGCTATCCAGGTCAAACTCCCCAGCGGCTCTCGAGGTATACAATTGTTTGTAGTGTGCCTGGAGTGTGTTGAGTATACCATCATTGTCTTTGTGCACCTCCCCATCTGCTGCAGTTAGTTCCAAGATTGTGTTCGAACCTCGTGCCATCCTCACTGCCATGGCCAGTGCTCTTCCTGGTCTCCCTCCCTCATTATAAGCACGGGCTCGCCAGTGTTTCCCTTTGAAATGTACCTCTCTCTGCGCTTCCGCTTCGTACTCCGACAGTTTAGTTCTGAACGCGCTGTGCGCCTCCCCATCAATCCCCTGCGACATGCAAGTCTCTAAAGCTCTCAACTCCTCCTCCAATCTGCATAGTGTTCGCTGCATATCCTTTAGCACCCCCGAGCTTTTAGCTATACACCACCCCCGTACCGTAACCTTAAACGCCTCCCACACTGTTTCTACACTATCCACTGTGTCTTTGTTACGGGGAAAGAAGTCTTCTATGTCGGTTCTGAGTTCCTCGCAGAAGACGGTGTCAATCAGGACGTTGGGATGTAGTCGCCAGGGCGGGCGTGGTTTGTGAAAACCAGGCATATCTAAAGATAGGAGAACAGGGCAATGATCGGAGTGTGTTCTGGGTAAATGTCGAGAAGTTAGAACGTTCGGGGCCAAATTCTGGGACACGAAGATGTAATCAATTCTAGCCCATGTGCCCGTGTAGGACGTAAAGTGTGTGCCCTCCAGCAAATCAGGATGTAAGTGTCTCCAACTATCAATCAACCCTCCCTCCTCAACTATCCCCTCAAGGGAATCTCTCGCCTTGGTGTGGTATGTTGAGCATCCATCTGCTCTGTCCAGTCTCGGGTGTAAGGCTACGTTAAGGTCTCCGCCCCAGACCAGATACCTGGAGCCAACATCCATTATACCTCCCCAGAGTCGGGTGAAGAAATGAGGGTCATCAACATTGGGAGCATAGCAGTTGGCAATAGTAATCGTCTCCCCGCCCAGCCTCCCCCAGACAATGACATATCTACCCTCTGTATCAGTTTGTTGCCCCTGCAGCGTGAATGGGAGATTTCGGTGTATAAGAATGGCAGTGCCTCTAGCATATGAGGAGAAATTCGAGAAAACCCTCACCCCCGCCCATCTCGCACCGAATGTAGAATTGGTTGATGGGGGAATATGAGTCTCTTGTAGCATAATCACCTGCACATTGTGTCTATCCCAATACGCCAACAATTGTCTACGCTTACGTGCATCTTTTAGCCCTCGTACATTCCAGGATATGAAATTACATCGGTTATCAGTCCCCGCACCTATATCGGCTTAATTGGTTGTGCTGTAAAAATGTGCGGTGCATTCCCCCCAATCGCATAGTGTAAATAACAATAATCCAATTCACTTCCCTCAAGTATATGACTGTGGCCTTTTTCTCGTGTATCAGAGCTTCATACAGTTCACGTATCAACCAAACATTCCCCCAATCCCCCCCCACCTCCCACAGAGGCAACCCCAACTTGCCAGTGCTACCTCCCTCCCCTACCCTCCCCATCTCCCTCAACAACCAGGGATGATAATAATCCCTGCTACAACAACAGTAACAGCATGGGTAATACCCGTTAGGGACCATTCTAGGTGGCAACACAACAACCCCTCTTCTCCATCAGCTGCCCATGGCAGACCAACCTCAGCTATCAGGAGAGAGGGGGGTACCTGGCGACGCAGTACAGTTTCAGCGTGTCCCAGGCCTCAGCCCTCGCCCATCTTGTCGGGAAGGGGGAGACGGATGGGCCATAACTACAGCCCCCATCACTCTGTGTACCCCATATCAGTACTCACATACAGGAGCCACTGCAACATCCAATGGTGTAATAGCAGCGGGGTCAGTGTTCATCAGCTTCAAGCCGGTCGTTTCCGCGGTCAGGTTCATCCGCCTACTCCCTATGCTGGTGTGCTGAACGTTTTACTTGCTTAATGAAGTCCTCAACCTGCTGCGGTTTCGTGAAAATGTTTTGGCGCGCTTGATAAGTGATTCGCAGTCTAGCCGGATAGAGTAATGCATAGTCAATTTGTAGGGACCGAAGCTTTGCTTTAACTTCCAGAAATTTGCGCCGCTCTTCCTGTACCATGGGTGTAAAGTCAGGATAGATTGTGAATTCGTTACCATCACATACGAGCTTGTTGGAAGAGCGAGCTGCTCGTAAAGCCGCATCTCTATCCCTGTAGTTTAACAGACGGGCTATGATAGGCCTCGGCTTCATGCCCGGTTTGGGCACCGGTCCCAGGGACCTGTGCGCCCTCTCCACTATAAACTGGGGGGAGAATGCTTCCGATCCCACTGCATTCCTCAACAGGCGTTCCACATATTCCTCCATTCTACCCACATTGGTGGACTCCGGAATTCCAACTATGCGTATGTTATTACGCCGGCTTCTCGCTTCCAAATCCTCATTCTTAGCCGCTATGGTGCGCAATAAGTTATCCATTTGTGCTAGTTGTGTTGTATGTTGTCCGGAGGTGTCTTCGACATCCGATACCCGTTGTTCCACTTCCGTCAACCTCCCCTCGTGGACCTCCAATTTGTGGACTACAGCATCCATACGGGACCACATTCTGTCCACCTTGTCCGCGATGGTCGCGAATCCCTGGCGCATTTCACGAAGAAGTTCCTGGGTATCCGTGGAGGTGGTCGCCTGGTTATCAGAGGGATTGTTAGCCTCTATCTGTTTCTGAGATTCTGGGCTGGTGCGATTCGTCCTCTTAGCGGCATCAAACGTAAGCTTCGGTTGCCGCGTGTCAGGCCGACCCATCTTAGCGGCCCAGCAAAGGCGGGTGAATCCGTGAATTGGGAGACAGCAAGAGTCGTTCCGCCTAAGCAATTCCACTGTTCAGCAGATCAAGCCGTGGAACTCCCTCCCACTAGCCGCACTCCGATATGGGGCAGCACCTGCGTACGTGGTAGGGGAGTGGGGGGGACACGGGCAGCAGGCGCAGGTAGGCGATTGTCGCTATCCCCGGGCACAGCACACCCCTCGGCGTGGAACCTGGCAGTCTTCCGGTAATACAACGGTGCAGCCGTCCCTCTGAGCAACACTCAGGAGCTTGCCACCAAAATGTCAGCTGTCATAGGACGGGCGTTTGTCGTGCAGGAGTATATGCCAGGCGGGGGTAAGAAGCAGGTTCCCCAGTCGAATGTTAGAGGTGTGGGCCCAGATTCTCGAGGATTGAGGGAGTGTGCACCGCAGTTACGTGTTGCGACCAAGCTCACCCTAGGCACACACGTCGCATAGAATGAGGTCCAGTGTACCCTTAGCAATCCGGGAAGTGAGCTTATGTCCCACGCAATGCCAGGGTGGGAGGGTTATGGTATGGCGAGAGTTTGCAGCCCCGGCCCCCAGCCAGCAGCCCTCGCACCCCAGCGCTCACACGCAGGCTCAGGACGAGGTGCTATGGCCGGGGCGGTGGTTTTCACTGCCGGTGGTAATGCCTCAGGGAAAGTCCACTTATGCGCATTGCAGATGCCCAGCGGGGTAGCCCTTGCATCGAAGGCTAAGAGAGTCAGGGCTCCAGAGGGTCCAATGGCAGCAGGGCCCCTTCCCAGAACTGGCCGGTATTCTTGATGGGGAGATGGCAGGGTGGGAGTCGTGCTCCGCAGAGTCAGGCCGCGCCGGGTCAGCAGAAACAGTAGGAAAGCCTTCAGTTGCCCTCGGTAAGCAGGAGGGACAGGATAGTACCTGCTCCACTGGCAGTGTCCTTCCGTGAGGGGAAGACCGGGTCCGCTGTCCTTCACCGCCGAGTTTTCGCAGTCCTCCGGCGTTTTCGCGCCTTTCAGGGCCTAGTTGGCGCTCGCGAAGCCCCGACCTCGCGTCCGCAGGCAGGCCGTCCGGGTGTGCTGGAGTCTCCGGCAGCAATCCCCGCTGCACATTAGGATGTCTCTACCGGTGGCATACAGCATCCGATCCGCTCCAAACTTGCACCGGAGGCTCCGCGTACTCCCCTGAGCAGGCGAGGGCAATTTCAGCCCGATCAGTCGCCGATAAGAGGATCGATTACAGGATATTGGTCGCCAGGATGTGAGAGCCTTACAAAGAGGCTTCCATGCACAAGTGCGCCACCTAGCGCCCTCCTTCTTATTTTTACATTACAATTTAACTGTAACTCTGTAGTCTATGAATTTATGATCCTATGACATGTTCTTTCCTTCCCCTCTCCCTCCCTTTCCTCCTTTCCCTTCCTCTTTAATTGCGATTCTCTTTTATTATTATATGTTAATATTGCGTATTTTGGTTTAATGCATTTCATATTGATTATTTGATCGCTTACGCTTGTAATTTCCTTCCTCTTTTTTGTATTGTATTTGTTCTCTTTCATTTTGTCTTAAAACTTAATAAAATCTTTCTGAACAGAAAAAATATTATTTTGTGTAATAAAAGCTGCATGTGGCTTTGCAGATTCAGTGAATACGCTAGTTTTGTTTGTTACTCACTGCTCCCTCACACCAGGGCTCCTAATGCTTAATCTTCAATAATTCATGCGCCTACATAATAACACTGCTGGCAGGCAGAGGCTAAAAATTATGGCAAGCATAATATTTGGAACTGTAAATGAATGAGCTATTTCGAGCGTATTGTTAAATGCATCCTAGGCTTGCCTTGCACACACTTACTTTTTGCAGCGTCGGTCAGAGAGTAGCTTCTAGCAAGCTTACGGTTACCCAGGCCAGCCTCGAAATCTGCCAACTTGCGTACACCGCGCGCTGCAGGCTCCTGTCCCGCTCCATTAGTAATTATAAAGACCAACGCTTGGGGCAGCACTTGACAGCTGAGGACCAAAGGCCCCAATATGCGTGGTAGCTGCCTCTGGGTACAATGAACGTCACCCACAAAAATCGGACGGGTGTCTATTTACTTCCATCTCTAGACAAGTGTATTTTGCTATCTTTCGCAGCCTCTCTTCTGACCCTCACCCTGCAAAGGCCTTCCCAAGACGAAGGCTCAGTTTAGCCAGTGTGACCGTGCAACATGTTGTCCGGCACCTGCACCAAGTGCATGGGAACACATGTTCACAATGGATGTCATTCTCCTTCCAGATACTAAGCCTCCCACTGTACTGAACGTATGGCCTGCAAAGAAGGGCACTTCTAGGGGCACTGATGTGAAAGAGGTCATAGGGACAAGAGATGCACCGTGAGCATAGGTAGTCTGCTTCAAGATGACCTTTGAGTATAGCCCAAGCACACAAATTACAAGGGCATACCCCATGGTCGTACTTATACCACATGAACATAATTATAGCCTAGGTGACTGGAAACCCAGGCAGCCAGCCTCTTAGCATTTTCTCGTGGCCTTCAGAATTTATTGTTCACTTGGCCAAGATGGTTACCAAAAACCGAAACAAATAACAAAACCCAAAATACCACGAACCATAGCCATCCAAGTTCAAGTTCATAAGTCTTTATTTCGAATAAAATTCATAAAAGACCACGAAATAAAAATATTTACAAGATATCAACATTTTTGCATATTCCAAGGAACCCCAAATATAAAAAGAAAGGTTGCCCGTAGGCAACATACAAAATTTAAAAACACAAGTTAAGAAGAAGAATACAAGTTAATCAAAGCAGGGTTACACGTTCTTTGCACGTATCAGCCACATCCACCCCAGAAATTTAGCAACACAAATCACAGATTTTTCAGTGCGCATGTCGCGTAGTTTCAACAGGGCAGTGCGATTCTCTACACAATTTAAAGTTTTACAAATTGGTTGCAGCCATTTTAGTCGGGGCAATCGATATGCTGGGCACGCAAAAAATATATGGCCAATACTCTCAACCTGATCAGAGCAAAAAGGACACTTGGAGGTAGAAGACTTTGTCCATCTTGCAGTAAAGGAATTGATCGGCAACGTTCCCACCCGAAACTGAAAGTACAGCTTGCGGTCAAGGGCTTTGCATATCAAATCCCAAAAAGGCTCAAGGGATGGTATAATCTTATGTGATAAGAACAATCCCGTTAGGCTATTATCTGATGAGAGTGAAACCAAAGCAGATTTCTTTGCTGCCCAAAATAGCTCTTTAAACTCCACTTTGGAGGGGAACCTAGCACATTCCGGATGCAACCATAATTCAGAAAGGCCCATGGAGTGCAGAATCTGTTTGACCTCCCGCAACCAAAGGATTTTCATGGCACCCCACAATGATCTAATTTCACACAATTCGTGGGCAAAAAGGCTAAGCTCATGAGTAGTCCAGAGTCGTCGCCAGAAGGCGACAAGCCGGTACTGTGCCATCTCATCCAGAGGTCTACAGCCCAAATCCAAAAGCAAGGGTTTTATGGGTGTCGATTGCGGAAGCCCAACTAGACTCCGAAGGAACCTATTCTGTGCTATGGTCAATGCTGTCAAGCTTTTATAACCCCAAATGTCCGCACCGTACAAAATGGCTGCGTTAACCTTGGCCTCATAAATTTTTAAAGCTGGTGTAACGCGTTTTGTCAAGGTTTTTTTTGTTCCTTTAGCAAGCAGCCAGTGAGGCGGACAAATTTTAGAATTAAAACCTCCAGCTGGGGATTCCAGTTAAGTTGATGGTCAAGAGTCACGCCTAAATAGGACATGACTTTGACCTGTTCAATAGGGACACCTTCTAATAAAAATGAACTTGTAATTTGTTTGTTTTTGTTAAAAACCATAAATTTCGTTTTATCAGCGTTAATCTGAAGGTCATTTTCGGAACAAAATTCTGCAAATCTATTTAAAGCTGCCTGGAGGGTATCATCGGCGAATATTAACATGGGGTACTTGCCCCCCCCCAGGGTGGGTGCATCAGTTTGAGTTTCATTGAAGAAGGCAACCACCCGATTAATGAATAGGAGGAACAGCGTGGGTGCCAACACACAACCCTGCCGAACCCCGCGTTCGACAGGGAAGTTGGCGGTTACCTGACCCTGCTTCCCCCATCTTACACGGGCAAAATTATCCTCGTGTAGACGCCTAACCAGCTCTAGAAGTTCAAGTGGAAGGCCCATAAGTCTAAGGGCATCCCATAACTTGGCCCTCGGAACCAGGTCGAAAGCCGACCTGAGATCGACAAAGGCGGCGTACATGACACCTCCGCCCAAGAGGACCACCTTCCAATATAACATGGTAAGGCGAAACACCTGGTCTAGGGTGCTAGTACCTGATCTAAACCCTGCTTGCAAGGGGGAGAGTATATTATTCTGCTCCATCCACCCCTGGATTCTAGCTAGGGCCATTCTTGATACCACTTTCTGAATAGTATCAATCAAGCTGATGGGGCGATAATTTTTCGGAGAAGTTCGATCCCCTTTCTTGTGTACCGGAAGTATTTTTTGCCCCTTTCCAAGATCGTGGCACCCTAGCTCCCGCTGCAATAGAGTTTGCTAAAATTGTTATATAAGGGACCCATAATTCTATATTTAATTTAAAAAGATCTGCAGGAACAGCATCTATGCCTGGGGCTTTCCCAGACTGGACTAAGTGTAAGGCATGTTCAGTGTCAGAGAAGCAGAAGTTAAGAACATCCCCATAAACTTCTAGTGAGGTCCCCACTACAGACTCAGTAGCTAAATGAACAATGTTAGGGTCTTTAAATTGAGAGGAAAAGAATTCCACCCAATCATCAGAGGAAACATAATTTTCCGGAGTAAGTGAGTCAGAGCCCCGACCCCACCTAACCAACTCCCAAAAGTTAATCTGGTTGGATGATTCACAGGCTTTAAGGAGTTCCGTCCAATATGAATCGTCCCATTCCCTTTTGGCTTCCCAAATAACGTGTTTATAGGCCTGTCGGGCTGTCCTGATTTCTGGGGTATTTCTAGATTTAACAGCAGCGATTAGTATACTATGGGCCTCTCTACAATTTTTAGTATACCAACCTTTGGGTTGCTTCACTTTCTGTTTTCTATATGGCCTAGTAAGCAGTTCTTTAATGGCCGCAAAACATGTCTCGTGAAGATCAACAATAGTGGGCTTAGCCCTGTCGTCGTCGGGTGAAAATGCAAGCATCTTATCTCTGGTTTCAAGGACAAGATTTTCTATTTGACTGACAAGCTCCTGATCTACTATGACCCTCGGCCATTGGACTCGTCTTCTATTGTCACTTAGAACCAGATCTGATGTAATGCAGGCTGTTTCAGCCTGGGGGGTGCTAAGCCCGGGACCTTAAATACAAATAAGAGTGGATCATGATCACTCTCTGGCCTTATTTCGATTGACATGTCCACTACTGTGTCCCAGGAATCAATATTGACCAAAATATAGTCAATACGACTCACACCAAGCCCATTATTGAAAGTTGGATTGCCCACCTTATCAGATAAGCAACGCCCGTTCACCGCCCGGAACCCCCATTCCAAACAGAAACCAAGCCAGTGGAGGGCAGCCTCCGTTCCCTTAACTCCCTTAGTTATAGCCAACGGGGGAATGTTCCAGACAGAGTCATCCTCCAACCCTATATCCTCACCAAGATTCATAATGGGTTCAAATGTGCAGTTCAAGTCACCAGCCACCAAAACGAGCTGGTCACTTTTCTGCTCATTTAGGAAGGCTTCCAAGTCATTAAGGATGGGTTGTTTTTTTCCACCCTGACAACCCCGGGCATAGATATTAATTAAAAGGATATCCTTGCAGTTCTCCTTGCGCAATAATAGACAAAGGAGATCGGGGTTCTTCACCTGGATTTCCTTCACACTAAAGGAGAGTGAGTTTTTTACCCAAATAGTTAGCCCACCTGAAGGCCTGCCCCTAAGACCCTGCAAAGCAGGTATATAAAAGTTTAGAAAACCTACTCTAAACAGGGGATCAACTGACCAGGTTTCCTGGAAAACGATGATATCATGAGTGGTGATGAAATCGACCCAATCATCGTTGTCCAGGCGACCCCTTAAACCTGCTATGTTCCAAGATGCCATATTTATTGGATTAGCTGGATTTCTAAAACTGGAGGTCGCAGTGTGTCCCGGAACTCCAGACTCAATCAGAATACGCTCACCAACAATGTCCACTGGAAGTAGTAAACCCGATGGCATCATGGTGCATTCTATACTAGGTGCTACCCGGGAAGGCAAGCTGAGATCTACTGGATGCTTAAGAGCAACCCCCCCCCATGTCAGTCAACCTCATCCAAACAGCCAAACATGTTACAGGTAGGCACGCCTTGCCATCCAGTGTTCTGTGTGGGCCCACCGTACCCAAAGCCTCTATGCCTGGGCTTTTGAATTGTCATCCAAGACCCACCCATGTCAAATTGCCGTTGAGGGGGATAAAAAAAGGTGAGGGGTCTAACAACGATTGACTGATCACCTTCATAATGGGGCCATGAGCAAAGGTGCTGTGCAGTATTGGGATCAGCAAATGACACCACTATACAGTCACCAGTAATGTTTTTATAAGTGCGTCCAACCCATGGTACTCTTCGCACCATTAAGACCTGGCTTCTTAGGTGACTAGGTATCTGTCTGTTCTTGTTTAGCCAGTGGATGACCTTATTTTTAAGAGACCAAGGGTCCTCTTTTGTTTGTTGGCCAAGAGAAGGAACACCAGTTAGTATGATGACATATGAGCTCGCCTCAGGAGGTAGATCAATATATCCACCACGAAAGTTTGGTCTACTAGATTCTAACGGTGGGCAGTTTTTGTTAATCAAGTCGTTAGAACGTTGTACAACAGGTTGTAGGCTAGGTTTGGGACGTGTTGTATTCTGTGATGCGGTAGTGTGAGCCCTCGCCTTTGGTGGAATTGTAGTTTTAGCAGGGCAAGCTTGTTGTGTGGGTTTCGGTGGTATTGGGTCTTGAGGCATAGAACAAAGGCTAAGATTAGAAGAGTTGATGGCACTATCTCCAACAATTGTGCGAGGTTTAGGCACAGGTTTGGGGTTTGTGGTGGGGGGGGCAGGTGGGTCTGCCACAAGTGGCTGTGAAATCAAGCTCCCATCCTGTATGACCCTAGCTTCCATTTGCTTGAGACTAAAGCTAGCCAATGTAACAATAGTTTTGTCCATTTCTAACAAATGGTTTTCCATACGGGAGAGTCGTAGTTCTAGGGGATTAAGTAACTTTTTGAGCGTGTCCCAAACTGTTTGTAAAAATTCCTCATCCCTCCTTCTGTCCCCCTCAACCTCACTCAATCTACACTTATTTGGTACTATGTTATGGTTGACCTGGGAATTTTCCACTAAGGATTCAAACTCGACATCACTTGGGGCAAAACTAATGTCACTACCAAGTGAAGCAGGTACAACTTTATCTTTTGCATCCTCTGTCCCTAGTATACCCAATGGACGTCGATTATTAAAAAACTGGGAACGGGCAATCCTTGCCTTTTTACGAGCAAAGGTAGACCTTGCCAGAATTTTTTTCTGCTGGAGAGCAGCCTTTCTAGCGATAGCAGCTGACCTGGGCATGACAATTTTCCTCGGTGATTTTTTCCCTGCCACAAAAATAGATGGTACAGGCACCTCTGAAGCGGTTGGAATAGAAACCTTAACTTGCTTAAGAGGAGATACGGGTGGCGGGTGATGCATTTCAGCCATTGTAATCAAGGGGCGAAGGCCAGCTGGACGCTCGGGAGTTAGTGCTAAGGCCAGCTTTCCCAGGGACGATTTTTTGGAGGAAGCAATGTCCATAGACAGTTTCCGCGCAGCATCTAATTCCAAGGAAACCCTGTGCTGCATTTTATTTATTTCAGCATCAATGGCCAAGTTAGTCTTTGTGAGGAAATCATCCAGAGTCCCACTAGGTTTTTTGAGACCCATGGCAGTTTTGCTCCGACTACCCCGTGAGCACATTATTGACACAACAGAAAACAAGGATACACAATGAAGTTGACACTAATAACAAAAAAGGTAATATAATGAACCCAAGGGGGGTAGCCCTGCCCAGCCCTCTTAGACCTCGAACGGCCTCAAACGGCCCGCTCTTTGCCCGGTCTTCGCCCCGGGCTGCGTCCCGCGCTGCGGGAGTGCTGAGTCAATAAATAAGAGGTCGTGTAAAACAGGGGGGCGTGGCAGCAGGGAGAGCGGACAGGAAGTTAGGAAATGGTCTTGCAGGGACTCCTGGGCAATGGAGTCCCCTGCACGCTCGCAGCCCCGCTGACCGCACTCACCCGGTAGCCTGCAGTCCGTCACCAAATATCCCAGTGTCCAATGCGGCGAAGCGGCACCCGCGGAGCGGGTGCGGCGAGTTGTGGGTGAAGGTCCTGGAAATGCCGCTGTGATTAAGGGTCAACGACCAAAGTGCCTCCGTGCGCAGAAATGCGTCCCGCTGATGAGAAGATGGGAAGGGTTTTTAAGACTGCTGAGGGCGGGGGGGCGGCAGCAGGGAGAGCGGACCGGAAGTTAGGAAATGGTCTTGCAGGGACTCCTGGGCAATGGAGTCCCCTGCACGCTCGCAGCCCCGCTGACCGCACTCACCCGGTAGCCTGCAGTCCGTCACCAAATATCCCAGTGTCCAATGCGGCGAGTTGTGGGTGAAGGTCCTGGAAATGCCGCTGTGATTAAGGGTCAACGACCAAAGTGCCTCCGTGCGCAGAAATGCGTCCCGCTGATGAGAAGATGGGAAGGGTTTTTAAGACTGCTGAGGGCGGGGGGGCGGCAGCAGGGAGAGCGGACCGGAAGTTAGGAAATGGTCTTGCAGGGACTCCTGGGCAATGGAGTCCCCTGCACGCTCGCAGCCCCGCTGACCGCACTCACCCGGTAGCCTGCAGTCCGTCACCAAATATCCCAGTGTCCAATGCGGCGAGTTGTGGGTGAAGGTCCTGGAAATGCCGCTGTGATTAAGGGTCAACGACCAAAGTGCCTCCGTGCGCAGAAATGCGTCCCGCTGATGAGAAGATGGGAAGGGTTTTTAAGACTGCTGAGGGTGGGGGGGCGGCAGCAGGGAGAGGGGACCGGAAGTTAGGAAATGGTCTTGCAGGGACTCCTGGGCAATGTAGTCCCCTGCACGCTCGCAGCCCCGCTGACCGCACTCACCCGGTAGCCTGCAGTCCGTCACCAAATATCCCAGTGTCCAATGCGGCGAAGCGGCACCCGCGGAGCGGGTGCGGCGAGTTGTGGGTGAAGGTCCTGGAAATGCCGCTGTGATTAAGGGTCAACGACCAAAGTGCCTCCGTGCCATCCACAAACCTTTGGTTTTGCTAAACACTGTTTAATTTCATTTCCCCACTGTAAAATGATTTGCCGTGGGAATTGGGGGCGCTTTTGGTTGTCGATGATGGTGAGTACCAAGTTCTAGACATTTTGGTCAGGAGGGGGTCCTCATGCCTAAAATTTTTTGACAGGGGGGTCTCGGCATCAAAAAGTTTGAAGACCTCTGCCCTAGGGTGAATGAGGGTTCTTGTCCTAACACATTTGTGCTTTCTTGGTTCCTCCCGTTTCACCCACGTACATATTGTATGTTCCCAAATGTTATTTTATGGCACAGTATGATATGCTGTGGTATGATATTGTTTGATTTGCCATGTTACACTAGGTCTTTTTATTTTATGCTGTGCTATGGCTCATGCTGACCAATTAGAAGAAAGCATTTGAATGTTTTTCCCAGATTTCAATAGCAACATCCTATCGAAAGTCAGAACCACAATGTGCAGAAAGCTGCTGGTGTGATATTATTGGAGAAAGCAACTGCCTCAAAAGATCTGGAGCTATCAGAAAGGACCTCCGCATTTAGCACAATCACTTCATGAAAAGGAGCAGCTTTTAACAGAGTGGGCAAGAGAAAGGGGGTGTTGGATGTGCCAGAGCAGCCAAGAGGCAGCACATGTTTCTGTTCTGGCACGGCCACTTTTCTGAGTTTGCTGCATGGCGGTCGCATGTGAGGGGGGTGCGGGGGTGTGGGTGCTGACGATTCCCACGACAGCAGCCCGCTCGCTACGCCACTGCACCCGGCTCATCTCCCAATTTCCTCTAAGTCCTCACAGATGTCAATACAGACATCTAAGGCAAACAGGCGTGCAACGCCCATTAGGCTCATTGGGCTTCAGCGCCCCCGTCGTCATGTGTCAGCCCGGCCTCAGACAGCTTCCAGGGCTGGCTGGGCTGGTGATCGTCTTATTGCAGCCGCAACCGAGTACTTCACAGGTCTTTAACCCTTTGCGTGCTGGTGACAGAACCACTTTGTCACCAGCCACGGACACGCTGTGCTAATGACGGAGTGGCTCCGTAACGACCCGTCCACCGCGCCTGCACGACACCAATTCGGCGCCTGCGCTGAGTGTTCTATTGAGCGGGCGGGCCGTGACGGAACCACTCCGTCACAAGCAGAGCGTGCCCATGGCTCGTGACGGAGTGGTTACGTCACGAGCCTGGCGGCACCACGCGCCCCCCCTCCCACCAGCGCCGCGGTTGAATTACCGCCTCGGCCAAGGGGTTAAAAGATAATTTCCTTGTTAACAAGGCTGTGTTGTGTTTTCACCCCTTCTTAGAGCCCCTGCATCTCCACTCTGCCTATTGCTCGAAGAATTAGCCCCCAGAATTGTGTATTAGCGCCCCCCCCCCCGAAATTTGGCTCTAGTTGCGCCTCTGCAGGCTATGGCCATTTAAAAGACCCTCTACTACTGCTAAGTAAGGAGTAAGGACTTAAAACCACTGCCTTTAATCAAACCCTAATCCATGTGTAATCCTCTGGATGATGGACAGCCAGAGCCGTAGATGTCTGACATACATCCTCACTCGCATTCCTTTTCTCCTTACTCCTCCACTTTACTCCCGTCTGTGCACAGTCTTTTCTACTTGAGATCACACCGCGCTGTCTAAATCATCATATATAAATAGATAAACAGATATAGATCATCCAGAGAGGTTACAGCCAGTGAAATACAGGAGGGACAGCGCCGACCCTCGAGGAAGGCGAGTGTCAATGCAGCCCTTCAACACAGTTATGTTATATTTGTGATGATTCAGAAAGTTGACTGCACTGGTGAGCCAAATCCAGCTGACGAAAAAAAGAAGTGAAGGGGAATCTTATCAGGATCGGTAAAAGTGTCATTTAAAAATACAGTTCCGTGACATCAGTTCACTATGATGTTTATTTGTGAACATAGATATATTGTGTTTATTTACATGCACTTGATTTCTTCGATTGTAGCAATGCATTCCTATTGGAATGCTTAAGATCTACCCCTAAACACGTTTCTTTTCTGATGGTATTTTACTAAATATGAAATACACAAACACTACTTTTATAAGACCTAATAATTTCACCAATCATTTTCAGAGATTTGGGAAATACACGTTGGAGAAAATCCGACTTCGAAGTGTTAGTTTCAAGTAGGAAAGATTTAGCTGCACTTATCCATGTGCAGAATAGCATAACTTTCGAGTTCCAGTCAGCATATTCAGACATCGGACATAAGCGTGTTTGCATTAGGCCATCACAAGTATGTGTCATCTCTATTTATACAGCTGTAATTTCCTATATTGTATAAGGGATTTTATAAGCTGATTTATTTAAGACAGCATTTGATTTCCATATTTTTCCCATTATTTCATTTGGCTTCATTAACTTTTCAACTTTGCTGACCTCATATTTCTAGTCAATCACTATTTTACTAATTTGTTTGACAAACCAGTAGTTATTTAAATGTACGTTTGAAGACCTTCTGAATTAGTGGCTTGGGTGACCACTACCTAAAAGGAAGCAGGGATGATAGGAAATTTTAGCTCACTCTCTGTATTTTCTGCAAAGACATACTGGCACATGCATCAATATTACATTTTGCGATTCCTTAATTGCGAAAAATAAGGAATCGCAATTAAGGAATTGCAAACTGCAATGCATCAAGAAATTGCGATTCGCAATTAAGGAATACCTCCCCATCCATTCCTATGGGCCTAGAGGCCCATAGGAATGAATGAAAAGACATTCTTAATTTGCAATTCACCATTAGAAATTCGCAAATTAAGAATGCAATTTCAAGGGTGCAGGGGTGTCCAAAGGACACCCTGTTGCACCCCTGAAATATGCTTAGAAGTACATTTTGCACACTCACTTGCCCCAAGGGCATGTGAGTGTGTAAAATGGAACTTTGAAAAATGCACTTTAGTGCATTTTTCAAAGTTTTCGCAAATTACCATGAATTTGTTCCCCTTATTTGCGAATTCGCAAATTTTAAAAGTTTGATGCATTGCATTTAAGGAATCTCAATTTGAGATTCCTTAAATGCAATCGCAAATTAAGAAATCGCAATTTCTTAAATTGCGACAATTACAAAAATGATAATGCATCCCAAAAATGGGAATTGCATTCGCAAACGGACGAATTTTGCGATTCGCACCATTTGCAAATGCAATTTCCAATGATGCATGTGCCCCTTAGGGCCTGATTACGAGTTTGATGGTGTGGCACTGAGTCCATCCTGCTGCTGCACCGCTAAAGCTGTGGTTGGGCTGCCTGCCAGATTAGGAGCTTCTTCCTGTCTGGTAGGCTTTTTTTGGCATTCCCTTGGCGGTGCCTCTAAAAATGGGCACCACAATGAGAACGCCCAAAACAGTTCCTGCATGGCATAGACTGGTAATTTCATGCCTTGCAGGAACTGGTGTGCATGCACATGAGCAGGCACATGTTGTGCCCCCCTGTGTGCATCCACATGGTGGTTTCCTCTATGCCATAGCTTTTTTCATGGAGGAGGAACCACCATAAAAACCATGGTGGAGAGGAAACTTGTCATATGACTGGCAGGACCACGGTGGTCCCACCAAGCATATTACTGCCTCTACATCTCCTCATCCCCACCAAGGAACGGGGGTTCCTTGATGGCTGCAGTGGGGCAATGGCGGTCTGACTGCCCTAATTATGATAGTGTGGTCGGGAGACTGCCATCGCCACACCACGTCGAGTCTGGTGTTCCGTGGACTGCCTAACTCGTAATCAAGCCCTTATTTGGAGAGAAGTACTTGTTGCCCCATCACTGCTTAATTTGTAAGAATATAGGTGCAGTTGGCCAAAACTTATCTAAGAAGTCCCATGCCCACTGTAATGCAGTTCACCTCTAGAGGGACCCAATACCATCACTTGCAGTGCCAACTGCCCCATGTTTGCCACCCACTGTCTTTGGGCCCGATTCACAGAACTAACTTAAGACAAAATCCTAAACTTACTACCATTTTGGTATTCACAGAAGGCACTTACTCATTTTGGTATTCACAGAATGCCCTTACTCATTTCGGTATTCACAGAAGTTAGGAGTCCTAACTTTAGGACTTCTAAATGCCTTCTGTGAATACCAAAAGTCTTAAAGTTAGGATTTTTATCAGTTTAGCAGTAGTAAAGTTAGGACTCCAAACGTTATGACTCCTAAATGCCTTCCGTGAATACCGTAAGTCTTAAAGTTAGGATTTTTTCCCAGTTTAGGAGTCCTAAAGTTAGGAGACTTAACTTTACTACTCCTAAACAGAGAAAAATCTTTCTGTATTCACAGAAGGCATTTAGGAGTCTTAAAGTTAGGACTCCTAACTTCTGTGAATACCGAAATGAGTAAGTGCCTTCTGTGAATACCAAAATGAGTAAGTGCCTTCTGTGAATACTAAAATTGTAGTAAGTTTAGGATTTTGTCTTAAGTTAGTTCTGTGAATCGGGCCTTTTGTCACTAGCTCCAGACCCACCCGCAAGTAGTGACTGCTGGTGAGCTTTGACAGTGGTTAGGCATAAATAGCTGCATTGAACAGAATCAAAGAATCATGCAAATGAAGTGGTGAAGGAGCCTGACTTAAAAAAACTCTGCAAAAGTGGATTTTCAACCCAAGAAAATATTGAAAAGCAATTCTAGTTAGTGAATAAAGATATTCTTAATCGAGGGAATTTACTGCGACTTTTCAAATCCATACCTTCACTCAACAACATTGTAACTAATGATATTATATCTGTTCAATTCATGGAGGATGACCGGAATAGCCAGACGCCAACCTTAATCTCACTATCTTCAATATCCATAGCTGATCAGATAATGAAGGAGCAAAAGATATTCAAAACCTGGGGCATAATACTTACCAAACAAATTCCAGAGGTTTACCCTAGTCCTTTTATAGGAGCTGACACTCCACTGAAACAAAAGAAGGTAGGGACGAAGACTGTATCAGTCCTAAGAAATGCACTTGGCAGATCTCCAGAAAAAAAATGAATGTCCCACCTTGCAAAAAGAGGTAGAAAGAAACACAGAAATAAATGTAAAATGGATCAACTCGGCACTGCATAGTAACCAGAGTCAATGAAACAGAAGTCCACTACAAATTGGAGCGAAAAGCACAAACAAAGAAATAACAAGTCTATGTTGTAAAATTCTTACTTGGATCGTGGCTGGACTAAGTGCAAAAACTTCTGATCCTTTATGGCAGGGTTTTGTTAAGCAGTATGACATTTTGGCCTTTCAAGAGACATGGGATACATCACCCAGTTTTTCATTAGATGGCTTTCTTAGTTTCTCAACCCCAGCAATACCAGGGATGAGAGGTAGAGCTAAAGGGGGCTTGCTTACACTGTTGTCACTTAACTTGGTTGGGGTTTTGAAAAAAGTAGATCCTACCCCTCTGAATTCACTAATAATTGAATGGACCATTCCGGACCAACAAAAATTTCTTATTATTAATTTTTATAATCCCAGGGCGGGCTCATCTGAGAATGAGCATTTGACTGCCCTGGCAGATTTTCTGTCAGTCTACAAACATGATCGCACTTCTGTCCCAGAGATGGTTATCATGGGAGATTTGAATATTCACCCTTGTGAGGGGGATTGTTATAATGATGTACACGGAGGATCACCTGTGGAGGGGATCCCCCATTTTGAACATAGTAAAGAGGGTGATGCCCTTGAGAGTCTCCTTGCCAACTCAAACTTATTCGAACCAGGCTTAGGTAATGACCAGACTAGAGCGCCTACATTTATTGGGAGGGACGCAAACACAGTTATCGACTATATTTTTGTTTCCTCTGGGGTGCTAGTCAAAACGTAGGAGTACAGTGTAGTGACCGCAATTTTTAGTGACCACAACCCCGTCTTATTGGCTATAGATCTTGAGAGTTTCTTGCATGGGAGGAACTCAAGCGTGGTGGCCTCAAGAGACTTGTCAACTGGAGGGCAGGGCAGGAGGGTAAAGTGGGAGAAGGTTATTCCAGAAACCTTTTTTAAAACACTTGCACAAGAAACCGAGGACAATATGGCTGTCTGCTTAGACTCCACTGCATCAGGGGCTGATGTTGTGGATGCCTATGTAGAGATATGCTCACGGATTTCCAAGAATCTGGAGTCTAGAAATGGCTCACATTGTGAGAAGGTGTTTAAATAGTTTGACAAAAAGTGCTCACTCGCCCATAGTGCCCTACTTAAAGAGCTGAAACTTAGACCCAGGGATAGGTTAATTGTGGCGAACCTTCGTAAGGAATACAAACTGGCACTTGCAAATTGCAAGAACCAAATTAAGGAAGAAGCCTGGGATCATCTATAATCTGCAGATGTGTTGAGAGACAGCAAAAAATTTGGGGCGATCATCAATCAGTCGTTTTTCACTAAGGAGGGAAATCAGATATGGACTGTGTAATTGAAGATGAGAGTTGGCTCAATCACTTTAGAAACATCTATGACATTGAGCTAGGGGTCCCTACTTCCCCAGACTTAGTTGTACCTCGAAACAATATGTCCATTAAGTTTAACACCACTGAAGTGGTAAAGGCGATCAAAGATACTAGCAAACATAAGGCCCCTGGCCCTGACGGGGTCCCTGCAGACCTTTACATCTTGTACCCACAATTCTGGTCCAAAATTCTAACAAATGTTTTCAATGCAATACCCACCGCAGGTTCTCCATCCTCTTGGTCAACCTCCATTATTGTTCCGATTTTTAAGAAAGGGAACAGGGGGGACCCCGCTTGCTACATGCCAATCTCCCTGCTGGACTCTGCCGTAAAGATCTTAGGCAGAGTTATTTTACAGAGGTTGGGAGATTGGCTTGAGGGGAGCGGGGTTCTTTCTGATCTCCAGTACGGTTTTAGGGCACACAGGGGGACCATGGATCAATGCCTAAACCTTCATTTTATTATTAGCAAGTACACAGTGGTGAAGGAGGGGCTTCTATATTTGGGTTTTATGGATCTTTCTTCCGCATTTGATTTGGTCAATCGTTCTAAATTATGGTTTATTTTGCGGGATATGGGTTTGGACATCACGTTGGTTAATTTTCTAAATGATCTTCACCAGAACTTGTCGGCTTCTGTTAGGGTAACAAGGGAGGGCAGATGTACCGAGCAATTTAGATCAAGAAGAGGGGTCAGACAAGGTTGCATTCTGGCCCCTCTCCTATTTACGCTCTACATTAATTCTTTGGGTAAATCCCTAGATCTGGCCACCCTGGACGTCCCGCGTATGGGAGGGTCGGCTATACCGGTCCTCCTGTACGCGGATGACACCGTCCTACTTGCTCGAACTGGTACTGGATTACAAAGATTGGTAGATCATTTTGGCTCCTTTATGGAGGCCTTAGACTTAAAAATCAACACCACGAAATCCCACGTAATGGTGGTTGGTTTATGCAGGAAAACCATGAAGATCAAAACCTTTAGATGCAATGGAACGCCAATCTCAAGGGTACCCTTCTTTTGTTACTTAGGGGTTATATTTGATGAAAGAGGGAATTGGGGCCCTCAGCTGAAACTCAAGGGTAACGTGGTTGCAAGATCTACCACAGCCCTCATGAATTTCTCAAAAAGATTGGGTGCAAGACCCATGGAGGCTATGATCCGCATCTATAAATCAAAGTGCGTAGCAATCGCCTCATATGGGGCTGATATTTGGAGCTATGTTCCAACAACAGGGATCCAAATTATAGAAAATAAGTTCATACGATCCCTTCTGTCACTCCCTCAATCATCCCCTACATATTCCATCCACTGTGAAGTAGGCTTGGGGTATATTTCTGATCACTTAAAAATAGCCCCTTTATTACGATGGGTTAAAACCTGGCTTAATGAGGAGATCACGCTTAACCACCTAATACTAAAGGACTGTATGGCCCTGGATAGAGTGGATACAATACCCTGGCTTGCGTATGTTAGAGCGGCATGCGTGAGGCTGGGGCGTCCGGAAATGTATCTATCACCACAGGGTCTCAGGAATGAGGACGTAGGGTGGATTAAGCGCAACTTCCTCAACTTACTTGTGTCAGAAAGGGAGGAGGTTGAACTCAGGAAACCTATGGTGAGATCAATCTATCAACTTGTGATCTCCCCAGTCATGGAACCCTATCTGAAGTACGTGACCAACTCTTACCATCGTTTCCTTTTAGTTAGATTCAGGTTCAACCTCATCCACCTTACACTTGGTACCTATCTGAAGTGGGGGACCCCTGAAGATACTCCACCCTGCACCTGTGATAGTTTCTCTACACAGGACACGCTCCACTTGGTGATGTTTTGCGAGCACTATCTGGTGGCCCGTAAAAAATTGTTATATCCTATTCTGAAGGAACTAAAATTTGTCCAGGTGAGGCCTGCCCTCCTACATTTACAAATGCTTGATTCTATGCAGGTTACTTATAGTGTAGCCAGTTTTTTGGTAGCGGCAGCGCGTATAAATAAAATTATACTCACCCAAATGAATTCACTATCAGGAGGACACATAACTGAATGAGGATTGTTTGAAAATAGGGTTGGGCCTTTATATTCATGACACAGATTTTGTCTCTTTTCTGTTTGCATCAAAGATTTAAACTGTTTTAAATTGTTTTGAACTGCAATCATGTGTATATCTTATTTCTGTACAAATTTTAATGTGTATATAATGTGTATATAATGGATTTTTGTATTGCATTGCTTTTATGGTTTTTATTAACCGAAATAAAGATGTATTGACTGACTGACTCCAAACTTTATGACTCCTAAATGCCTTCTGTGAATACCGAAAGTCTTAAAGTTAGGATCTTTCCCAGTTTAGGAGTCCTAAAGTTAGGAGACTTAACTTTACTACTCCTAAACATAGAAAAATCTTTCTGTATTCACAGAAGGCATTTAGGAGTCTTAAAGTTAGGACTCCTAACTTCTGTGAATACCGAAATGAGTAAGTGCCTTCTGTGAATACCAAAATGAGTAAGTGCCTTCTGTGAATACTAAAATTGTAGTAAGTTTAGGATTTTGTCTTAAGTTAGTTCTGTGAATTGGGCCTTTTGTCACTAGCTCCAGACCCACCCACAAGTAGTGACTGCTGGTGAGCTTTGACAGTGGTTAGGCATAAATAGCTGCATTGAACAGAATCAAAGAATCATGCAAAGGAAGTGGTGAAGGAGCCTGACTTAAAAAAACTCTGCAAAAGTGGATTTTCAACCCAAGAAAATATTGAAAAGCAATTCTAGTTACTGAATTTTGCAGAACAAATTTCACATACATGGACTAACATTCCAGAGGTTACTACTGACTATTCCACTACAATTGTGGGGCACCAGACAATAGTTACCCTTCCCAAGGGTTACTGGTGCTTATTCTCCACAGGAAGTCTTTGGAAAATGGTGCCAAAATAGTAACTTTTTCAGCACGTTTTTTGTCAGCATTGGCTAGAGAGCTATATATATGACAGGCAGCTACAAAATATGATTTTCAAGTGCACAAGGCCTATCATGTATCAAAATGTATATACTATTATATTTCTCTTGATTTTTCTATCCTGGCCTTTTGGAAGGTGTCAATTGGAGAAAAAAGAGTACTCACATTCAACTAGTGTTAGGCTTATAGAGCAGCGACACCGCACAATTAGAAGCTTATCGGATCAAAGAGTAGACAGGTTCAAATATCCTGCATTCGCATGCCCCATACAGCTAAAGCGTGTCACAGAAAGTATTTCCAAATTGTGATGTTTTTTATTGTGTGTTTTTTTGTAAGCACCTTGATACCCAGTTATCACAAATATATGAGCTGTATTGACTGACTGTGCAGATTAGTGTATAACATGTCCCTCCACCTCAGGCAGTCCCTGTCGCTGACCCAATTCAAGAAGGATCTCAAGACCTGGTTCTTTGACTGAACTTCCACGCAAAGTCGGATAAACAGCCCCTCCTCCCACCTCCCGTCCCACACGGGTGAGTAGCTGCGGATTACAAACTCCTGATTGATTGACGATGTCGTGCTGAGTGTATGTTGTTGAGAAGAGATACCCAAATATCTACCCAAATGCAGATATTCATATGTATACATACACCATAGACAAGACCTAAGCTATGAGTTAATCATAAACAACGAAGCCGAAGGCCAATTCATTGTTAAAGGTCACAATTACCTAGAAATAGCATAACAAGACCATAATACGTTTCCTGTTAAATTACCTAGAACAAGTATTAATTAATCAAGTAAATGCATCTGCTATTTGTGTGTTAAATGTTGTAATCGACTGGATTGATATAATTGGCAGGTTTTAAGAAACCAATGCCCAGATATAAAACCATTTCAGTAACATATGGGCTTAAAACCACTTCTACTTCACCAACAGCCACAGACTACCTTCACACAGACACACATGCATTAATATATGTGCATGCACATGCCTGGCTGCATACTGTTAAAATACATGCATATTTCACTTAAATGAATTAGTTGACTATAAATGATAAAAGATCATAGTCAGTTTTAAATGTATCAACACCATAAAGCGATCAATGGTCTGGAAACAGGAAGTAAGACCCACTCATTTCCTGCTGATACCTCCAGAACAAAACCTTTCACAAATCACTATCCTATTGTCTCAAGCACACTTGCACAAAACAACTATCAGGCCCAGTGGCCAGTGGGTCATGGGTCCTAGTGCAAGCACGAAGTAGGCCTCTTCCGGCCAGTGCTTAATTTCAAAAACATTAAGTGCCAGGGCTCTGACCAGGAGGCCACTGAGGCTTGCACCACACTTCGCCCTTGTCATCGCTGCCAAAACAACTACTGACCATATCTCGCACATGAAAATGCGACAGTTCATATTGTTCCAGGTCCCCAAAGCAAAAGGAATGGCTGGGGACGCTGGTATTAGCACTATTTTAATGTATATTGTATTCCTAAACAACCGTTGTCTGATTATCTCTAAATTAGATGAGCAGCGCCACCATGTGATATACTGTCAACACCATAGTTAGAACAGTTTTGTGCCGGTGCCAAGCATCGGAAACGAAGTAAGTGCTGGTGCTGAGCACCAGAAAGCACCGGCGCAAATTAAGCACTGCTTCCGGCCTCTGTTTAAACTTTTAAATACAGCACTAATCAGGGTTAAGTTACACCCTCAGGCTACTGGACCCCGGTGCATCTGTGCTTTCTGTATCAGTGAAAGCTACACCCCTGTTTAGCTCCCACTCCACACAGCTTTCTTTATTCTGTCCTGCTTTGCCCCAGCAAAGGGTTATTTTTTCAACCACCTGACAAATATACAACACATGAAGGACAACAATATGCTCTCAGAAGGCCAAAATGAAATAATACACTCCGGGCACAAGTCTGAAAAAATGAAGTAGGTAGAACTAACCAAATTAGGCAGCATGCAAGTGAAATCATGGTGCGTGACATCACAGCACGACATCACGTCGCAGCATCACAGTAAGTGGCATCATCAGAAGTGACAGCAGACCCTCAGACCTTCCACAGGTCTATCATGAGTGCATTTGAGTGCATTGCAAGATTTAACTAGTGAGATTTTGTGTCGGGTTGTGCCAAAAAGGTAACGCAACCTTAATGCAAAATGTGGGCTTCAACATATACATTTGTTTTTAACTCTGCCAGAAAGAAATTGGCAACAAGGAAGAAGGAGGCAGTACATATATTATGCTTAAGTGGTTGCAAAGAATGCATTTTAAAAGATCTTATGTTATCTTATGGGCTTAAGGCACCCATTGCGGAGATCCTTGTGTGCTCAGCAAACCAAAGCGAACAATGATAATATTATGATAACTTTCCGGGGTAACGCATTTGTTGGAGAGATCGAAGTCCTAGTTTTTAATCAAAGTAGCATCGAGGGTTAATATGTCTCCTGCAAAGTACATCATCTAAGACGTATTTTTATTCTATGTAGCTAAGTGAATTACTGCTTTTAACACAGAGATCCTTTTGTTACATGCAGTTCATCATTTCTAATCCTTCTATTTTATCGCTGCGAGCTATGAAGGACATGTGACTCCAACACCTTGTAACCCTCACTTTATTATGTAACAAGTCCCGTACATTGATTCACACATTCATATGATTTTTGTCAATGTATAATGTGTCTATGTGTGATGTAAATCGCTTAGTATTTAAATTGTTATTTGTGTAAATACTGGGACACACCAACCCATCGGGCATTTTTACAGTACATGCATATCCCTTATATACAGGGATTAAACAAAGTAACAAGCATGCCTCTCAAAAGTATTTATGAAGTGATAAGCTGTGAGCTTTTGTTTTCCCTCCCTTGTATTTGCATCTAGGTGTGAGGCTCCAGATAGCTCCCAGGAGGAATAGTTTAAATGTGGCCTTTGTTTTGGGCCCAGCTGGAGTCTGAAATACAAAAGCTTCCTCGCCACCTATTCTTTGCTGTTCTGAACAAAAAAAATGCAACGTGCAGACACTGCTAAATGTGCCTGAAAATTGCACCAGGACAAATTCAGCATATTGCAGTGGGGTCCACTTTTTGCAGGGCGGATGGCATCCACTCAGTGAAAATAGTGGGTGGACGCCGTGTACTCACGTGCACCCCCAACTTGTGCCCTGAATATACTTATCAGTGAAAGTAGCAAATGGTACTTGTTCGTTCGGCACAAGCAAGGGGGATTTTATCTGAGCTATAAAGCTCAGCTACAATTTAGCCTTTTTATCATTAGTGTTTATTTCCTTATATACAGAGATTAAACAAAGTAACAAGCATGCCTCTCATAAGTATTTATGAAGTGATAAGCAGTGTGCTTTTGTTTTTTCCCTCCCTTGTATTTGCATCTAGGTGTGAGGCTCCAGACAGCTCCCAGGCATAATAGTTTAAATGTGGCCTTTGTTTTGGGCCCAGCTGGAGTCTGAAATACAAAAGATTCCTCGCCACCTATTCTTTGCTGTTCTGAACAAAAAAAAATACAACGTGCAGACACTGCTGAATGTGCCTGAAAATTGCACCAGGACAAATTCAGCATATTGCAGTGGGGTCCACTTTTTGCAGGGCAGACGGCATCCACTCTGTGAAAATAGTGGGTGGACGCCGTGTACCACCGTGCACCCCCAACTTGTGCCCTGAGTATACTTATCAGTGCAAGTATGGTACTTGGTCATTCGGCACAAGCCAGGGGCATTTTATCTGAGCTATAAACCTCAGCACCAATTTAGCCTTTTTATCAAAAACGCAACAGGCGCATATGCAATATACATATATTTCTCAGGAGTTGCAGCTTTAGCAATATCATTCACATGTCCGATGAGGAGCGGTATCCACGGGCGATTGCTAGTGCAGTGAAATCAGCCTCTTTGCAGAGTTTTCCCCAAGCGAGATGGTGACGAAAGCATATCCGGGCTTCCGCTGAGCAACACCGTACAAGCAATATTTCAATGCTAGGTCTGTAAAGTATATGTGCATAGGTTGCATGTATTAAATAAAGACCATTGGGAATAGCAGAGATTTTCATAGCTTACCGTATACATATGGCAGGCAGTGGGCAGAGCATCCAGCCATTAAGGAAGCTGCAGGTCAGGATCCTAACTTGGGGCCCTACGGGTCACTGGTGTGCTGGTGGGCACCCACCAAATACCTCAGACAAGTTTCATTTTCTGTCGTTCATTGTCTGAACTGCTGCTCGTTACAGGGGAGGCTTTGTGAGGCTTCAGCACCTTGGGTTATGCTTACTTTTTCGGGACTGTATCTGTGGCTGAAAAAAAAGAGTGCCCGTCGGTAGAAAAGAGTGCCGGTGCCACCCGCCGGCAACCACCGTCTTAAGTTATGTACAGCCCCAAGTTTACGCATGTTCCCTTCAAGGTTGTACGCTCGTTAAAATGATCAACCATACCACTGAAATACCTGGGTGGATATGGAGTCTCTCTACCTTAGTACCATGGAAAAGTGCTCCACAAGCAGTCATCCATCCATCAAATACCAAAAATTTAGGGTTTTTGAAATGGCAAAAGTCACTGGACTCAAGACTTTGTGTAGCAGTGACCCTAGTGAAAAATGTAAAAATGGACAGCTTTGGTGACCCTTCTTTCTAGTGGGAAAATGTTCCAGTGTCGTTTATGAGTTGCTCAAGATAATGCATAGACAGGTGTTATTTGACAGTGGCCCTCCATCCCCTGCTCAGAGCTTTCTTGCACCCAAAGACCCAAGGCACCTTACGTTTGTCTCTCCTTCACAAAGGCCATTAGTAGAAGCCCTGGCCTGTCCACTATCCTACAGTCCCTCAACCAGCGCAGACACCGGGCAGTTCCCCCTGCCCATCATAAAACTTGAAATTTACTTTTTAGATTTTATTTGAGCAATGGGGAGTGCTTGCTGAGGCAAAAATAACTAAAAGGTAGAAATGCCTAAAAGACTGGGAGCAAAGCTTTGTGAACAATTATATACATTTTCCAATATTTTTTACATCAAACTTGTTCTGAAACATGTTATCTCCTCTTCAAAATGTGAAAAGGGGTGTATTCTGCAGCAATGAACAGATTCATGCTTTTTTTCTTTTTCTTTTTTTTTTTGTCCTCACTTGCCTCCAACCACATCTAACTGTACCTTTACTCAACAATCTGAGGAGCCATAGGCTTTGTGGTAGAAACCCTCGGTGCCTTCGGCCTGTAAAGGTACATTGTCAGACCTGTATGTTGCTTCCCCTGTGAAAGGGGAGAGGTTCCAGCTAGGTCCGCAACAACCTGATGGACACTTTCGATGGCACAGCAATATGGTCTAAGGAGTAACCAGGAGGCATAATCAAAGGACCCGCCCTTCATAAAAGTGTAGATAAAGCAAGGAAACATAGATGGATAGCACACTTTAATTCTTGGCTTACTTCTATTGAAGCAGCAAGTCCCAATATGCAATCTTTTTCCTACTGCAAGCTCTGGATGTGTCCATATTAGATGCCTCATATAGTGATGTCAACCATTCTGAATGAACGGGAGGAACTGGATCTATCCAATGCATACATATTTGCCTCCTGGCCATCAACATAGCATAAAATAAGAGAGATGTGGCTGGACCGGCGATTTGACTGTTAAGACCGAAAATTATCAGGGTTAAGTCAATTTGGATTGGGGCTCTCAAGATGTTTTCCAGCATTTTCGATGTTTCTTCCCAGAATGAGGCGATAGCTGGGCAGTCTTTGAACATGTGTATGTCCGAGGCTTCAACCAACCCACACCTTGCAAATTACTTGAGACCCATTTAAAAATGTAGATAGCATGAGAGGGGATAAGTAGGCCCTGTGCACAGTGAACAATTGGTTTCTCTTCAGCCAAGCAGGTATAACCATGCTAAAGAGAGTTTGAAATGAGTTCTGTCATAGAAGTTCACACTGTGCACTTGTAATGTCTTCTCTCCATATTTCATTTGCAAGTTTGAATTCACCATCCACAGCCTCTGCTATAGCCCAGTACCGGTGGGAAACCTCTTTCTTACCAGCTGGCCTCCCGACTAACTGTTGCTCAAGACTATTGCCCCCACCTATGGGTTTTTTCTGTCTTAGCTGGGTTTGTACCCAACTCTACGACTGGATATACTTACATTTTGAAAGACCCATGCCCACTCTCTCTCTTAGTTCTTCCCATGAGATAAGTGTTTCCTCACTAACAAGATCCCCCCATACTTTTAGCCCTACTTCTTTGCGTGGTACAGCCAATCTGTCCTGGAGACATTCCGGCGAGCCCGGTGAATCACCAAGTGGTGCTAAGTTGGAGAAATAGTTAAGGCCCACCAAATATTTTAGTCCATATTCTGGTGAATGCCTGGAGGACCTTGAGTTTGACCTTCTTAAAGAATTTTTGATCCCCGAATTTAAACATAAAGCCCACTTCCGGTAAACCAGCCCCTCTTAGCATGGTCAAAAACATGCCTCCTCCCCCAGTGCTAACAGGCATTTTTAATAGCAATCGGGAATGTGAGAGCTGAAACACCCAGGCATAATACTGTAGGTCAGGTAGCACAAGACTCCCTTTCTCTCTCCTACGCCTTAGTATTTTCCAAGCTATTCTGGTAGTTCTATATACTCAAATAAAGGAATTTATTTCCTGCTGGAATATATCGATGGTAAGTTTGTCAAAATGTAGGGGGAGTGTATTAAAGAGAAAGGTGATCTTGGGTAATATCGCCATTTTAACCATATTCACCCTCCCCAAGATGGTTAATGGGAGGTGAGCCCATGACTTCATCTGTTTTTGGCATTCCCTTAGAACTTGCGCTAAGTTAGTATCTGCAAATTTGGCTATTTTATGAACAATTCTGACCCCCAAGTATCTCATGCTGGGACTGGCCTGATGGTAAATTCCTGTGACATTCCAGGTCATAATCTCGGTCTTTCTGGCATTTACCTCATAGCCAGAGCCCTGCCCAAATTCCTCTGCCAATCTGATAACTGCCGGAAAGGTTTTATCCAGATCTGCCGAAAGTATCAGGATATCATCCTCATACAGGGTCACCCTCCTCTCCCATTCCCCATGTCTAAAAAGCTCAATGCTAGGATCTTCTCTGAGCCTTTGACCGAAAAGCTCTATATACATATCAAAAAGTAGGGGGTAGATAGGGCAGCACTGTCGAGTGCCCCTGGTCATCCTAAGTGCTTTGGTCAGGTTTCTGTTAACCAGTAACCCGGCTGATGGTGCTTGATATAGCAGCTGGATGGTAAGACGGAACTTATCGCCCAAGTTGAAACTTTCTTTGACTTCCAACAGGTAAATTCAATTCATCGAAAGCCTTGGTGTTGTCCAGAGTTAAGGCTGCAATAGGGAGTGAATAGATGGAAGCGATATCTATTGCACTGACCAGATCATATCTGAGGTCTGCTAGTTGTCTTCCTTTCACAAACCCTTTTTGATCTGAGTGGAGGATGTAATTTGCCACCAGCCCCAGCCTGGCAGCTAAAATGGAAGCGAAGATGTTATAGTTGACATTCGAAAGCGATATGGGTCGATATGACCCACAGCTGGCTGGTTTTTGCTGTGTTTCAGAATCAGGACTACTGTGGCATCATTCCAAGATCCAGGCGGGCTTATTCCCTCCAGTAGTATCTTATTAAATAGTTGGGTTAATACCGGGATTATAACCTCCCCCAAGGATCTATATAATTTAGCTAGTTGCCCGTCCGGGCCGGCAGCTTTACCCTTTTTACAGACTGCCATAGCCTTTTTCACTTCCTCTTGTGTGATGGCCTGCTCTAAGTCTTGCTGTTGTTTAGGACTAATAGATGTTAGTGTAGTCTTATCCAATTATTCCTTTACTTTAGGTCTACACAGGTCTCTTTATATGTCTTGGAAATATTCGGAAAATACCTTAACGATACCTTCGTTGGAGGATAAGGAGACTGCACCATTTCCCACAGTGATTTCATATATATAGTTTCAGGGCTGGTCTGCTTTAATTTTCCAAACAAGTAACTTTCCTGCCCCTTCCCCATACTTGAAATGGGTGATCTTACTTGCCTCCTATCTACGCATGATCCTTGTTTGGAGAATGCCCTCCAGCTGTTCCTTTAATTTTTTTTGTTTATCCAAGTATTTCTTCATACCAAGACCAGCCTGACTATTCATTTTGGCCTCCACTTCCATTACTGCTGATTGCAAGTGGAATTACCGTCGCTGGAGCGGAGAAACTGCAACGGGTCCCTTGCTTTGCTCATTGCCTTGGACTGCTCTGCTTCTGCCCAACTCCTGCCCATCTCCTCGCCGTACCCGCTTCGCGGGTGCCGCATCGTGTTGAAGACCGGAGGAAGCACTGGGTACAGGTGAAGCATTGGGTGTGGGAGAGGACCGGCTTTGACACAGGGGAGGGGTGCCGCGCAGCAGGGACTCACTGTCCCAGGAATCCCTGCCCGACCGCAGTCACCTGGTCCGCGCCCCCTGTCAGTCCCGCCCCCTGGTTGTCATACACTCTTTAAATTTGCCCCAGCATACCGCTGAGCGGTACGCCGGGCGAAGCCCGGGCAAAGGGCGGGCCCGTTTAAGCCCGTTAGAGACCATTTAAGGCTGGGCTGGGCCCCCCCTCTAACTTCTGAGCCCGAGTTGGACTAAGCGTATGTGCACGCTTTATATATTATTAATCTATTTTCATTTGTGTTTTCTTTATGTGATATTTTTTGTTAACTGCAAATTATGTGTACACGTGGGAGCAGAAGTAAAACGGCTGCGGGGGGGGCCATTAACGGGCACTCTGGATAACTTCATTATAAGGGCAAACACTTTTATAGACCAAGGGATTTCACTAATGGAGCGCAGAGTGTCCCAAGATCTTGCCTTGGCAAAAAGATCATCTATGGGCCACTTTGCATCAGCTAAAACCCCCGAACACAAAAAGGGCGTGGGTCCCATAGATATTCATGCAGACATTCATGCAGATATTCATGCTGACAGATATAGTTTGCCCAATACGGGCGATCTATCAGTGTCTCACCTACTATCTGACTCCCAACTGAGCTCGGACTTAGAAAAAACCCCCGACTTAGTTGCTATTACCACACCTGACGATCTGAGTGCTAGCCAGCTGAGGGGTACGAAGGAGGGTGCTATCCCTAAAAAACTCAAGTCAAAAAAAGCAAGGGGAAGGGGCGAACAATCGAAAAAGACTAGGGAGGATCCTGTCCTAACTCTGCATACAGAACATGACCATCCTTGTATCGTTGCCACAAAAGAAGCCTTGAGTAGAGTGAATGCAGAGGCTTCGATTAACCTGGTCAGGAAAAGTGGCAGTGGTGATGAGGCTGATATCTCACTCCTATCTAAGATAGGAGAACTTTTTAAACTTTACTTCTCTCCCATTGAGACAAGACTATACCATATTGAAAAACAGTTAGCCGACCTGTGTGTTATGCCTAAAAATCTAAAACTTACGGGGACTCAAAAAGTAGGGGGAAATAAATCAAATAGCAACAAATCTGCTGACCACGTTACTAAATATCCACCAGCATCAGTGACAAACACAAATCCCAAGTCGGCCTTAGCCCCTGAGAAGAAAGCTGTAGCTAAAACTAAAACCTGTGCCAACCCCCTCGAGAGGGGAACACTCCATCTAGGGCACACTTTCCGCAACCAAATGAGAATAAGAAAGATGGAGGTCCATTTAGGAGAAGAGCGGTGAATTTGCCCCCCGAGGCAAGTCCTTATGTGGTGGTCATGACGGGAGTCCTGGAATTGGGTGACGCCGCTGAGGAAGCTAGCTGGTCATTAAGGGTGGGCGTAAAATCCGTTTCACGGGCGAATTTGCGGATTTTCCGCAATTTCGCGATCCGTGACTCTTGTGAAATCGCGGTAAAATACGAGAATCAGCGGGGACGAATTTTCAGCCAAGCAAGGGTTACAGCAGCAGGTGCAAAAGTTGAACCTAATTTCTTTGTAACCTTTTACAAAAGGGTTACAAAGAAATTAACTTCAACTTGGGCACCTGTTGCTTTAAGCCTGTAAGTGCTTAATGCCTCGTTGCCTACTTGCAACTATTCTCTGACCCTTGAAGCAGGGTCAGAGAATAGTTACAAGTAGGCAACAAGGCACCTGTCCCAGGAATTAAACCTCATCAGGAAGCACTTACAGATATAAAAACAGAGGAAGAAGGGAGAGGATGGTAAATACACCCATTTTGAGTTGTCAGGAGTGGTTAAACTAAAAGAGACCTTTACAGCACAATTTTCATATGTATTTTGCTAAAAATAAAAAGCTGTATGTTCTGTAGGGGCAACTCAGGAATCTGGCCCTTCAGAGATCCGGCCTCTCTTTCTTTCTCTCGTTCTCTCTCTCCCTCTCTTTCCCTCTATCTATCTCTCTCTTCCTCTCCTTTCTTGCTCTATGTATCTCTCTCTCTCTCTCCTTCAAGTTCTTCCTCTTTCTCTGCTTATCTTTCTTTCTCAGTTGTTCTCTCTCTCTTTCTCTCTATCTCCCTCTCTTTCTTTCTCTCTCCCACATCCTCTCTTTCTCGCTCTCTCTTTCTCTCTCTTTCTTTCTCTCTCACTCTCCCTCTTTCTCTCTCTCTTTCTCTTTCTCTCTCTCATCCTCTCTCTCTCTGTGTGTCTTTCTCTCTTTCTCTCTCTTTCCATGTCTCTCTCTCTCTTTCTCTCTCTCTTTCACTTTCTTGCTCTTTCGCTGTCTCTCTCTTTCTTTCTCTCTCTTTCTTTCTTTCTTTCTTTCTTTCTTTCTTTCTTTCTTTCTTTCTTTCTTTCTTTCTTTATCTCCCCTCTCTCTCTTACTCTCTCTTTCTCTTTCTCTCCCTCTCTTTCCCACTCTCCCTTTCCCTTTCCCTTTCACTTTCTTGCTCTTTCTCTGTCTGTCTCTCTCTTTCTTTCTTTCTCTCTCTCTTTTCTTTCTTTTTTCTTTCTTTCTTTCGTTCTTTCTTTCTTTCTTTCACTCTCTCTCTCGCTCCCCCCCTCTCTCTCTCTCTCTATCTCTCTCTCTTTCTCTTTTTTGAAACATTGCAAAGATCTCGTAGATGACAATGTACAAACAAGCATTTGCAATGCAATAGGTCTCGCATGTTTTGTATTTACGTGACTTAGCTGTATTGATATTACAAATTACAATGGCTTTTAATTTTTAAATAATTAATACTTAAATAAAAGTAATTTTAATTTATAATGGCAATAGCTTAAACTTTTGTAAATAACTTTTGTGAAGAATATGTTCAGTATATTTTATTGTGACGAAAATCCAAGAACAGAAGTGAAATATTAACATCTTTTTGTGACATTTGTAATAAAGTTTGAAACATTGAGAGAACATATTTGAACCAGTTGTTGTTGAATGGTTGCGCAGATTGATGCTGGGGTGGTGCTGAGTGGTGCTGTGGTGGTGCTGAGTGGTGCTGTGGTGGTGCTGAGTGATACTGGGATGGTGCTGAGTGATGCTGGGGTGGTGCTGAGTGGTGCTGTGGTGGTGTTGAGTGATGCTGTGGTGGTGCTGAGTAATGCTGTGCTGGTGCGGAGCGGTGCTGTGGTGGTGCTGAGTGCTAATGTGGTGGTGCTGAGTGGTGCTGTGGTGGTGCTGAGTGATACTGGGATGGTGCTGAGTGATGCTGGGGTGGTGCTGTGGTGGTGTTGAGTGATGCTGTGGTGGTGCTGAGTAATGCTGTGCTGGTGCTGAGCGGTGCTGTGGTGCTGCTGAGTGATGCTGTGGTGGTGCTGAGAGATGCTGTGGTGGTGCTGAGTGATGCTGTGGTGGCACTGAGGGGTGCTGTGGTGGTGCTGATTGGTGCTGTGGTGGTGCTGAGTGATGCTGTGGTAGTGCTGAGTGATGCTGTGGTGGTGCTGAGTGGTGCTGTGGTGGTGCTGAGTGATAATGTGGTGGTTCTGAGTGATGCTGTGGTAGCGCTGAGTGGTACTGTGGTGGTGCTGAGTGGTGCTGTGGTGGTGCTGAGTGATGCTGTGGTGGTGCTGAGTGATGATGTGGTGGTGCTGAGTGATGCTGTGGTGGTGCTGAGTGGTGCTGTGGTGGTGCTGAGTGATGCTGTGGTGGTGCTGAGTGATGCTGTGGTGGTGCTGAGTGGTGCTGTTGTGGTGCTGAGTGTTAATGTGGTGGTGCTGAGTGATAATGTGGTGGAGCTGAGTGATGCTGGGGTAGCGCTGAGTGATGATGTGGTGATGCAGAGGGCAGAAAGGCACAAAAAGCAGTCTAACAAAGGGCAGAAGGGCAGAAAAACAAGGGAAAAACGAGTCTAACAGAGGGCAGAAGGGCACAAAAAAACAGTCTAACAGAGGATATAAGGGCAGAAAAACAAGGGGAAAACGAGTCTAACAGAGGGCAGAAGGGCACAAAAAACGAGTCTAACGGGGCAGAAAGGCACAAAAACGAGTCTAACAGAGGGCAGAAGGGTACAAAAACAAGGGAATAGCAGAGGGCAGAAGGGCACAAAAAAACGAGTCTAACAGGGGGCAGAATGAATCCCGCCCTGCATGTTTGTCCACGAAGATGCCACCTTTTTGTGCAATACCTCTACTCAACTGGAGTACTTTCTACTGTCTAATCAGTAAGTGCTCCCTCGTTGGCTAAATGTATAGGGGCAGATTTACAATAACTGGCTCATCCCCAGGGATGCGTCAGTTATTGTGCGCCGCAGCTCCGCCACCCATGGTGCGCCGCATTTACAATGCGGCATACCATGTAGCAAAAACGGCACAGATGCGTCATGCATCGGTGCCGTAAAAGCAGCGCATTGCTGGAGCTGCGTCGCGCTTGCGAAGCAGCTCCAGCAATGCTCTGGGGGTGCCCTATCTCCCCAATGCTGCATCAAGCCTTGCGTCTGCTTCAAGCAGGCGAAGGGTTTTGACGCAGCATTGGCCTAAAAGTGACTGAGTGAAATCTTGTAGATTTCACTCCGCCACTTTTAGGAGGCTGAGTCGGAACGCCACCTGATGGCTTAGGTCTTTACAACGTGACGCATCTCACAGAGAGATGCGTCACGTTGTTATTACCCAGCACCATGGCGCATGTTTTTTGCTGCTGCTGCGTCACAAAAGGTCTCGGTAGAGGGTGGCAGTGGTGAACCAGAGGGTGGCAGTGATGAACCAGACGGTGACAGTGATGAACCAGAGGGTTGCAGGGGTAAACCAGAGGGTGACAATGCTGAACCAGAGGGTGGCAGTGCTGAACCAGAGGGTGGCAGGGGTGAATCAGAGGGTGACAGTGCTGAACCAGAGGGTGGCAGTGCTGAACCAGAGGGTGGCAGGGGTGAACTAGAGGGTGGCAGGGGTGAACCAGAGGGTGGCAGTGATGAACCAAATGGTGGCAGGGGTGAATCAGAGGGTGGCAGTGGGGAACCAAAGGGTGGCCTGGGTGAACCAGAGGGTGGCCGTGGTGAACCAGAGAGTGGCAGTGGTGAACCAGAGGGTGGCAGTGCTGAACCAGAGGGTGACCGTGGTTAACCAGAGTGTGGCAGTGGTGAACCAGAGGTTCTGTGATGAACCAGAGGGTGGCAGTGGTGAACCAGAGGGTGGCAGGGGAGAACCAGAGGGTGGCAGGGGTGAACCAGAGTGTGGCAGTGGGGAACCAGAGGGTGGCATGGGTGAACCAGAGGGCGGCAGTGGTGAACCATAGAATGGCAGTGGTGAACCAGAGGGTGGCAGTGCTGAACCAGAGGGTGACAGTGGTGAACCGGAGGGTGGCAGTGCTGAACCAGAGGGTGACAGTGGTTAACCAGAGGGTGGCAGTGGTGAACCAGAGGTGCTGTGATGAATCAGAGGGTGGCAGTCGTGAACCAGAGGGTGGCAGTGGTGAACCGGAGGGTGACAGTGCTGAACCAGAGGGTGAACGAGAGGGTGGCAGGGGTGAACCAGAGGGTGCTGTGATGAACCAGAGGGTGGCTGTGGTGAACCAGAGGATGTCAGGGGTGAATCAGAGGGTGGCAGTGGTGAACCAGAGGGTGGCAGTGCTGAACCAGAGGGTGACAGTGGTGAACCAGAGGGTGGCAGTGGTGAACCAGAGGTGCTGTGATGAACCAGAGGGTGGCAGTCGTGAACCAGAGGGTGGCAGTGGTGAACCAGAGGGTGACAGTGCTGAACCAGAGGGTGGCAGGGGTGAACCAGAGAGTGTCAGTGCTGAACCAGAGGGTGGCAGTGGTGAACCAGAGGGTTGCAGGGGTGAACCAGAGGGTGGCAGGGGTGAACCAGAGGGTGGCAGTGGGGAACCAGAGGGTGGCATGGGTGAACCAGAGTGTGGCAGTGGTGAACCAGAGAATGGCAGTGGTAAACCAGAGGGTGGCAGTGCTGAACCAGAGGGTGACAGTGGTTAACCAGAGGGTGGCAGTGGTGAACCAGAGGTGCTGTGATGAACCAGAGGGTGGCAGTCGTGAACCAGAGGGTGGCAGTGGTGAACCAGAGGGTGACAGAGCAGAACCAGAGGGTGCTGTGATGAACCAGAGGGTGGCAGTGGTGAACCAGAGGGTGGCATGGGTGAACCAGAGGGTGGCAGTGGTGAACCAGAGGTGCTGTGATGAACCAGAGGGTGGCAGTGGTGAACCAGAGGGTGGCAGTGGTGAAACAGAGGGTGACAGTGTTGAACCAGAGGGTGTCAGGGTTGAACCAGAGAGTGGCAGTGCTGAACCAGAGGGTGGCAGTGGTGAACCAGGGGGTGGCAGTGGTGAACCAGAGGGTGGCAGGGGTGAACCAGAGGGTGGCAGTGGTGAACCAGAGGGTGCTGTGCCCATACACGACTGCATGGGTAACTTCGCCATGCAAGTGGCCCGCGAACACGCAAAAAGCCCCGCGAACACGCAAAAAACCCAAAATCCGCAAATTTGCACGAATTCGCGGATTTTGCGGATTGCAAATTCGTTTTCGCGCGAATTCGCGGAACGTGAATTCGCAAATTTCGCCCATACCTACTGGTCATTAAAAAATAAGGTCCAACATTGGCTTACTTCAAATCGGCCTTTACCACCTTACCGGTCGAGTAAGATCTTGACGGTGCGCAGGGTGACGTGGGTGGGACATGAGAGGAAATCCGTACAGGGCGATTGCATCCTGATTAATTTTGCGGGTCCTTACACGGCTGACCATGTTTGTTCATGGAACACTCAAGATAGATACGAGAGAATTGCAACCAGACGACTCTCCTTCATTTATCCCCCTAGGAGTGGACCAACACGTGATCGGGAAATTGATAGAAATTGGTATAGAGTAGGGCATCGAGATCGGTGTGGAGATTGGGAGATGTGGGGGGTGCAGCCCACCACGGACTTAGCTTTTAGGGATAACTGGGGTGGTTTTCCGATCGCAAATAGGTTTAGTTGCCTGGAGATGGTCGATTGACGGTCAAAATCTACCAGTTTATCAAAAAGTAAAAAAATGGATCTTATAGTTTCTAAAAAAAGACACAGTGGGTTTATAAATGGTTGCGCTATTTTGTTAGATACGCAAACGGTTAAAGATAAAAATGTAGTCTCTACCACTCTTGGCCCAGCATCTACAGGGACAGACAGCACTGTTGAATTAGTGACTAACCCCATTAGTGATAGCGAAGGAAACAATTTGGCTCTGACTTGTTACACTTGCCCAGTTGTAGTAGAAGAGGTTGTTGGAGAAGTAGTAGGGGGTGGTATAGTTACTATACCTCAGCTAGATGGTACTCTTGAGACAATAATATAGTTCGGGGGTGCACAGCACAGGTAAATGAGGTTTAAAGGCCAATTGTAGAATTTAAGGGTGCTCACGAAGGGAGGTGTTTTTCCGTCAAAACACCAAACAAATGATACTAAGGTAGTGCATGCAGGAACTGCAGATGCATCCCCTTCAAAATGGCACACCAATTGAGATCACAGAAGTGATTAAATGTTCTATTATTTTATTTTCATTTTCAAAAAGTTCATTTTCAATCCTTTAGGTATTTTTTGCTGATATTAGCAACATATCAGGGAAACAGCGTCAATGGGTGAATTTTACAGAACTCATTCCCCAATGCATTTCGGGCAGTGGAGCCCTTGGTCACGGAGAGCTGCAGAGGAAGATAGACGGAGCGGGAATCAGTGAAGGGTCAAAAACAGTCTGGAAAGGGAACAAATTACCAGTGCTATGTGTGCAGGGATTGCAAATCGTGGTTACAAAAAGTGCTCGGTATACTGTGCCGGTATGGGGCCCGTGATACTAATTGTTACCGCAAGTGTTTACCCAGCGTGCAAAAAGACAAGTTAAACTACAAGTTAAACTAACGGAAAGGCGCAGTCTTAATAACTTACGTCAGTTTAACGCGTAGCGCACAGACCGCGCTGTCGATGGACTCACAGGTCTGTTTGTTAGTACGCCGACATGCGTGATAACTGAGTGAACCGCTCCATAAAGAGCGACGTGGGACTCATGCGTTACGTGACTAAGGTTCAGGAATGAGTGTGGGCGCCATGTTGGAATGGTTTTCAAAGTGTAGATAGGTACTGTAAAAGGTGGCGTGCAAGAGAATGAACTGGGGTGAAAAACAATTAAAGAAATGACAATGAAAATATTAAGGATAAGGATAAGGTGAGGAGACAAGGGTACATGGAAACAGTTATTTACAATAAACATGTCAAATATAAGTACATGATAAACAGTTATGTACAATGGGCGTGATTGACACATTATTGGAACATTATAAGTAGCAACTAAATTCAAGCCGATCATTGAGCCCAAAGGGCTTCAGAGACTGTAATAAGTAAATCCATTCTAGTTCTCTTTGTAATAACAATTTGTTATTGTCAATCCCTTCCCTCTTTTGGATGACTTCCAAAATAATAAACTTCAACTGGGCAATGGTATGACGTGCTTCAGTGAAGTGCATGGCTATGTTAGATTTTTCCACTTTCAATCGTATGTTGGACTTATGTTCGTTAAGGCGAGTTTTTATTTTGCGCTCTGTTTTGCCAACATATAATTTGCCACATGGGCATTTCAAGGCATAAATCAAATTGGTGGTGTCACAGGTGGCGTCGACTGAAAGTTTGATGTCATGTCCTTTCATAGGATGTTGTATCCTGTTGCCTCTGATAACGTTATTGCAGTGATTGCAATTTAAACAGGGTTGTGTACCACGATGATGTTTAGGTGTTTCAGTTGGTGTCGAAAGTATCTCTTTCAAGTTTCTACTTCTTGTATGGGCAAATATCGGAAGTTTTTCGAATATGCCCTGGAAATCAGGTTCATTTTGTAAGATAGGCCAGTGTTTTCGTACTATCTTTTTATACGCTGCACTTGCTGTGGAGTACTTAGATACAAGTACCATGCGCTGTTCTGCAGTTTTCTGTGTTTTCTCCAGGCTGTTTGATCTAGTTATGTGAGCTACTCGTGATTGAGCTTGGTGGAGTATGTTCTCAGGATACCCTCGTTCACGAAACCTGTCTTGCATTTCCTTGATTCGAGTGTCTACAATGGCATCATCTGATACTATGCGCTTAGCGCGCAACATCTGAGAGAAAGGTAGGTGCTCCTTTAAAGATCCTTGATGGAAACTGGTAAAGTGAAGGGAGTTATTACGGTCTGTGCTTTTTCTGTGTAGGTCCGTGCTGAGGCCTTCAGGGGTGTTCTTGATAAGAACGTCCAGGAATACTATTTCATCTTCACTGATCTGCCATGTGAGGTTGATACGAGGATCTTTGCTGTTGACTTCAGTCAGTAACTCACGAAGGGAATCTTTGGTGCTGGACCACAAGATGAACAAATCATCTATGTACCGGACGTACATTTTTGAATATTTCTGAAAACTTGAGTTAGTGTACAAATGATGTCTTTCCCATTGTTCCATGTATGTATTAGCGTACGACGGGGCAGCGCAGTTTCCCATTGCCATTCCGGAAAGTTGCAAAAACCATAGGTTATCAACTTTGAAATAGCTATGGTACAGAATGAATATTAACAATTCCATCAGAAACGTTTGTAAGGATGGATCAATGTCACTGTTTAGTAGAATGTGTTCAAATGCTTCGATGCCCCCTTGGTGGGGTATTGAAGTGTATAGCGAACTAACGTCAGCAGTGCAAAGGACAAAGGATTCATTTATGAGTGATTGCATTTGAGATAACTTAATCAAAAAATCCGTTGTATCTTTGATGTAACTATCAGCTTTGATAACCAAGGGTTGTAGGTACTTATCAATGAATTTACCCGTAGCTTCATGGATCGATCGTTTAGTTGACACAATTGGTCTGAATGGCGGGTCCATAAGATTTTTGTGTATCTTGGGACACATATGCATGGTCGGGCTTTTGGGATGGTTCAGTAATAAGTATTTCTTAGTGCGATCTTCAATCACTCCAGATTCATGTGCTTTGTTCACAAGTTCTTTCAAGATGTCTTGATATTCATTGGTTGGATTATAATTCAAAGCCATATAGGTCATGTTATCTTGAGTGTGTTCACTAAGTTTACGGGTGTACATCTCAGCATCAAGGATAACTAAAGCGCCGCCTTTATCTGCCTTTGTGATTTTGATGTGAGGATTGCTAGCCAATGATTTCAAAGTGTCACGATCCTTGTTGGTGAGGTTCTGAGACTTCCTGGACATTTTAAAATTGATCTTTTGTATATCTTTACGTACCAGGGTTTCAAATAAGTCAATACACTTGTGGCTGATCGGTGGTTGATAAGTGCTTGAAGGACGTAAGCCTTTCAGTTGATCATCTTTAGCGATGGTTACAGTAGGTAATGTGTTGTCGAAGTAGTGACGTAGTCGCAATTTTCTGATAAACTTGAAAGTGCTCACTTCAAGTTCTAGCAAGTTGGTGGGTGTGGTAGGGATAAATGAAGTTCCTTTTTCTAGCAAATCCATTTGATATTTAGAAATGTTTGCGTTGGAAATGTTAATTACGAGACTGTTTTCTTTGGTTTTTGGTCCTTCTTGGCAACCGTGCTCCGTGTGGCGGGTTGACTTATTTCTTTTTCTTTTGATCTTGCTTCTCCTGAGTCTTCGAGTTGGATTCGGCTGACCTCTAAAAAATGACCGCTAGATGTGGCAGATTCACTGCCCGTAGTGGATGTGCCAGCTTGTTCGCTGCTCGGTGTTTGTCTAGAGGTTGGTGGACGTCTAAATGTGCGGTTCGTGGAATCGGTATCAGATGATGAAGTATCAGTGTTGGCGTTTGTTGGTCTGTTGCGGCGTCTTTGAGCATAGACGTCGGCCCAGGAATAAACTTCATCGAGTTTATAGTCCAGTGTATCACGCCGGAACTTTCTGACTTTTCTATCATTAATCTCTTTTTGATATTTATCAAGCAGACTTTTGGTTTCATTTAGGGTAGTTGTTAGGTCTTCAGGTGTCAGTAAGTTTCTGATTTCATCGTCAACCTCTTTGATCTCCACTTCTAATTCTTTAAGGATGCCAGCCAATTCTTCAACGATCAACAGTATTAAGTCAAGGCTACATTTGTTTAAGATTCCATTCCATTTCTCTAAAAAAGTCTTGGAATTTTTGCAAAGGGACGGCTTTAATGCAATTCGTAGCCCGCGAGGGATTCTGAGTGCCCGGTGGTATCGCAGTAGGGTGCTCGCATGGAGCTTTTGATTGATGTGTCGTTTGGACAGGTAAATCAACTGTTTCACACATTGTTCCTTGTTCCTAGGTGTGGTAGAGGGGCTGATGTCTTCCTCAATCAGCGCATATATTCGTTCCTTTTCTGAATCATCAAACGCTAGTGTATGAGCTCTGGTTTCTGTGCTTTTACTAATTTCATCGAATTGCATGGTTGAAGCGTGCTACCCACCGTGGGCGGAAATGCGGTAGAACGAATAATATAGTTTGGGGGTGCACAGCACAGGTAAATGAGGTTTAAAGGCCAATTGTAGAATTTAAGGGTGCTCACGAAGGGAGGTGTTTTTCCGTCAAAACACCAAACAAATGATACTAAGGTAGTGCATGCAGGAACTGCAGATGCATCCCCTTCAAAATGGCACACCAATTGAGATCACAGAAGTGATTAAATGTTCTATTATTTTATTTTCATTTTCAAAAAGTTCATTTTCAATCCTTTAGGTATTTTTTGCTGATATTAGCAACATATCAGGGAAACAGCGTCAATGGGTGAATTTTACAGAACTCATTCCCCAATGCATTTCGGGCAGTGGAGCCCTTGGTCACGGAGAGCTGCAGAGGAAGATAGACGGAGCGGGAATCAGTGAAGGGTCAAAAACAGTCTGGAAAGGGAACAAATTACCAGTGCTATGTGTGCAGGGATTGCAAATCGTGGTTACAAAAAGTGCTCGGTATACTGTGCCGGTATGGGGCCCGTGATACTAATTGTTACCGCAAGTGTTTACCCAGCGTGCAAAAAGACAAGTTAAACTACAAGTTAAACTAACGGAAAGGCGCAGTCTTAATAACTTACTTCAGTTTAACGCGTAGCGCACAGACCGCGCTGTCGATGGACTCACAGGTCTGTTTGTTAGTACGCCGACATGCGTGATAACTGAGTGAACCGCTCCATAAAGAGCGACGTGGGACTCATGCGTTACGTGACTAAGGTTCAGGAATGAGTGTGGGCGCCATGTTGGAATGGTTTTCAAAGTGTAGATAGGTACTGTAAAAGGTGGCGTGCAAGAGAATGAACTGGGGTGAAAAACAATTAAAGAAATGACAATGAAAATATTAAGGATAAGGATAAGGTGAGGAGACAAGGGTACATGGAAACAGTTATTTACAATAAACATGTCAAATATAAGTACATGATAAACAGTTATGTACAATGGGCGTGATTGACACATTATTGGAACATTATAAGTAGCAACTAAATTCAAGCCGATCATTGAGCCCAAAGGGCTTCAGAGACTGTAATAAGTAAATCCATTCTAGTTCTCTTTGTAATAACAATTTGTTATTGTCAATCCCTTCCATCTTTTGGATGACTTCCAAAATAATAAACTTCAACTGGGCAATGGTATGACGTGCTTCAGTGAAGTGCATGGCTATGTTAGATTTTTCCACTTTCAATCGTATGTTGGACTTATGTTCGTTAAGGCGAGTTTTTATTTTGCGCTCTGTTTTGCCAACATATAATTTTACTTTTACTTTTTGAATAATAGAACATTTAATCACTTCTGTGATCTCAATTGGTGTGCCACTCTTGAGACAATCCCATCAGTAGTAACAACGGTCCCCCCATTGGTCGACCATAGGGGTAGGCTGGCCCTGTTATCTTGGAATATAGCGGGCCTGTCTAGTAAAGTAAAGAACCCTGACTTCCTGGCATTTATAGATAATTTTGATGTAATTTGCCTTCAGGAATGCTGGGAATTATCTGAGATACATCTAAATGGTTTCCACACCTTTTTTACCCCAGCACAGCAGACTAGTAGGGGTAGGTGTTCAGGTGGGCTATGTACCTTTATATCCAACACTGCCAACTTGTCAGTTAAATGCCTATTTGGCAAGGGAAATAACCATTATTATCAGACTCTAACACTTACGGTGGGAGGAAACGAGTATATCACCCTGATTAACCTTTACAATAATATCCCGGGGGAAGATCGGATCAGGATAATGGATGATTTAAAAGCAGATTTGCGTAGGGAAACTGGCTCAGAGCAAGAGGGAAGGTGCTCCATAGTGACAGGAGATTTCAATTGTCATGTCTGTCCTCTCAGTAATTTAGATATATGTGGCATGGTCAACCTGAAGGGAGATCCCTGTACTCACTTTGAACATTCTACGTTTGGGAATCTATTGAATAGCTTGCTATTTGAGTATGATTTAGGCTTCGTAAATGAGTTCTGTAACCCCCAAGTTGAGTTTTTACCCACCTTTATTGGGAGGGGTTCGAAGTCGGTGATTGATTTCATGCTGGTCACCACAAGTTATCCTTGCAACGTCCGATCATTCAATACAGAGGACATTGCTCTCAGTGATCATTTTCCTATCACCGCAACTTTCAGCAGGGGGGTGGGACGAGGCCAAGGATCCAACGTAGTAGAAAATCTATATAGTCATGGGAACCACCCAAATAGAACAAATGGCTACTCAATTAAATGGAGTAGGGTTGACCCTATAGGATTTCTGCAAAGCCTAGTAGTAGATCACTTTCCTCACTTTATGACTTGTCTAGCGGAAAATCCTAACTCTCAAGAGGTTACGGCAGCTTTTCAGAAAATTAGCTCACAAATTAGCAGCAAATTAACAGGGATTGCTTGGGGGGGATAGTCTTAAAGTGAAGGGTTGGTTTAACTCTGATTGTAGTAAGGCGCTTGCCCTTCTTAAAAGAACTTTAAAATCAGTGCCAAGAATCCCCCTAGAAATAAAGTCTGCCAGAGCAATTTATAAACTTGCCCTGCAGAAACGTAAAAATGAACTGAAAGAGGCTGCGTGGGGAGATCTGCTTCAGGCGAGTGCATTAAGAGATAATACTGCCTTCTGGAGAGCAGTAAATGCTCCCTTTTTTGTGGAAAGAAGTTGCGACGTGATGGAGATTGCCATTGAGGAGACGGTCCGGGTAAATTATTTTACCGAGCTCTATAAAATAGACGGCACTGTCAGTTCAGGTAGGACTAACACTAATGAGCATGTAACCTTAGAGTTTAACCCCCATAAATCATTTCCCCTGGACATAGTTTTCTCCTTAGCAGAGGTGTAATTGGCTATTGTAGAAAGTTATAACAGCAAGGCCCCAGGACCAGATGGGATTAACATTGATATTTATAAGGAAAACACCGCCCTATGGGCGGCGCTCCTGACAAATGTGTTAAACAGTTGTAATCAAATTGGATGCGATAGTAGTGCCAATATTTAAAAAGGGCGATCGCAATGATCCTAAATGCTACAGGCCCATTTCACTGCTTGACTCCCTCATGAAAGTAGTAGGTCGAGTTATATTAAATAGATTACAGGGATGGGCCAAGGATAAAGGCATTTTATCTAAATTTCAATATGGGTTCAATCCTGGTTTGGGTACTGTTGAGCAAGGACTTAACCTGGCATTGCTGATAGGTAAATATAAGACTGCCAAAAAGGGAAATGTATTTATGACATTTGTTGACCTCAGTTCCGCATTTGACTGCCTGAGTCACGATGTCTTGTGGGAAACTTTGTTACGGCTGGGAGTGGATTCAAATATTCGAATTTTTTTAATGGAACTATATAGAGGGGCAGGGGCAAAGGTGCGTCACGGTAAGAAAGGTGAATGCACAGAAAAGTTCCCAATAATGAAGGGTGTTCGCCAGGGATGTTTCCTGGCGCCCTTTCTTTTTAACCTTTATATTAATAGTGTAGCAGACCATTTAACACAACTGGCTGTGGACTATCCTCAAACTGATGGCACTGCAGTGCCTATTTTACTCTACGCAGATGATGCGGTTATTATGTCAAGAACCCAAGTAGGCCTCCAGAAGGCGTTAACTAGATTCTCAGTATACATGGGATCTAGGGGCTTAAAAATAAATACGGGGAAAACCTTCATATGTGCTGCGCATCAAAAAAAAAAGTTTCTTGCTACACTTTTTTAGAGCAGTCAAAGATAGAAATAACAAGTACTTTTTCTTATTTGGGGGTTGTTTTTAATAAAAAGGTTCATGGACTACAGCCATTACTACCCGGTGCTTAGCTTTTTCGCGAGCTATTGGGGCATTAATGCAGTTCGCAAATAACCTGGGTGGCAGGCCTGTACGCATTTTGCTTGATATTTACAAAGCTAAGTGCGTATCGACTGCCATATATGGGGCCGGCATTTGGGGCATCTCAGACTGTCAGGAAATCCAGGTGAAGGAAAATAGCTTTTTTAGATATTTGTTAGCTGTCCCTAGGTCCACCTCATCCTATGCCTGCCATAAGGAACTTGCCTTGGTTTATATCATTGATTTAATTAGGATCAGTCCAGTGCTGCTCTGGCACAAGATCTGGACCTTCACTGAAACTGATCTTAATAGGGCGATCATTGCAGACTGCATGAGGCTGGAGGGGTAAAAAAATATCCAGTGTCTTTCTTACGTCAAGGATTTCCTAACAAATATAGGACATTCAGAACTTTACTATACGCCCTTACTGATAACTTCCATGTCCAAAAAAACGCTTAAAGAAAAATGTACCTCTTTTCTGGCTGACCAACGCTGGTCTGTTGAGGGAAAGAAGGCTTCCGTTCTCCACCATCATTCATTACTGCAGGAGCCTGGTCTGCAGCTCTATTTGTGCCCGAGCTGGGTAGTAATGACAGAATGCTATTAGCACGGCTGAGAATGGGTAACTTTTTTAGGATGGTCACCTTCCCAGCCACAAATGACTGGTGTGAAAACCTAAGTAACTGCCCATGCTATGACCTTTCAGTGCAGTCTACCATTCATTGTATTCTCTTTTGTAAATTTTATGGGTGGGGAAGGACAAGATACTTAATCCCCTTGTTAAAGCACTGGGGCTTAAGGCAGTGTAGACCGGCTCTTTTTACGATTTTTCTACTTCAGGATGAAATAACTATAATCACTGTATCAAAGTCTTTAAAATTCATCATCAGATGTAGAATTTCCATGAGCTAATGCATTTTTGAACTGCATTTGGCACTTTGTGTAAATAGACTGGTAATGTACTGATGTAGTCGAACTGTATTTGTTTGTATTTAATCAATATTGAATTTCAAATGTTTTAATGTTTTTATATGTGCTTTTATGGTTTTTATGGAATCGAATAAAGCTATCTTTGACTTGACTTGACTGGCCTCCACTTCCCTCATTTTTGCCACTAAGGCTGCAGTCACTTCCCTATACTTTTTGCTCCTATGGCTCAATCTGTTGGTGATGATAACTCTAAAAAAACCATGGTGATGTCTGCTGTTCCTAGATTGGTCCCCAAGAATAGCTCTCTCTCTCTAGAGAGAAAGGCCATCTCTTCCTCTTCAAGGAGTAATGATCAATCAAAGGACCATGCTCTGGTCTGCTGTGACTGTGCCCAGTCGAGGTCTAATAAAATGCCTGAATGGTCCGACAAATGTGATGGCAAATATTTTATGTCTGTAACCCAATCCCTGAGGCTGTGGCTAAGCAAGATATAGTCTATTCTTGACTTATGTATATACTTAACATTTCTATAAGATACACCCAATTGCTGACCTGACCTTTCCCTCCATATATCACAAAGGCCTGTTTGGGACATCTTAGACTGGAGGTACGCCCTGGATCTTGAGGGGACTGCCGCTCTGCTGTTTGGGGATTTTTTAAGTTTAGGGTTGAGAACAATATTATAGTCTCCTGCCCAAATCACTGGCTCTGGAAAAACCACAAGGTGTGAAAAGATTGATTTGAGAAAGAAAGGGTCATCCTGGTGCGGGCCATAATACCCGACCAAAGTGTGAAGAGTGCCCATTAAAGTAATCTTCAGTATAACCCACCTGCCACCTGGGTCTTCCCTGTGTTGTAAAACCTGGGCCTTGGCCTGCTTCTTAAAGAGAATCATCACCCCTCTGATATTGGCCATCTGGTTAGTGTAAATAGAAGAATCCAACAATTTCTGGCTCTTAAGATTTTCTTTCATCTCTGCCTTGAGAAAATGATTCTCCTGGATGACAATGACCTGCACAGGGGAATCTCTCAAGTATTGCAGAATTCTTGCTCTTCTTGACCTCACCCACAGGCCATTAACATTCCAGGACAGTTGAAGCTATCTGGACTAAATCTAATAAGTCTGAGGCGAATGAGATTTTTTCATATTTTATCCCCCTATGCTCGCCTGCCCTCCATCCATCCCTCCCATCCCCCTTGGAGAACCCTTCCCCCACATATCTAGACCAACGTTGTCCAGGTGTTGCATCCCAGAACTACCCACTCTATTCCATTTGTGTCTGTGAAATAAGGAAAAATTAAACCTGACAGTGATTTAACCCATGCCGGATAAGAAAAAAAGTAAATAAGTGCTATAAAAGACAATAATTATGTACACTGCGCAGCCTAAGGGTCCTTCTGCCCTTCTGTATTCCCACTGTGCTTACTGAGTCCTTTTTTGCCAAACCTGTGAGGAGACCTGTGAGGGGGAGAGAGCAGGTTGTGCAAAGAGGAGGAGGGCTGCCTGCCGCCCGAGAAACGACCGCCATACTGACTACACCCGGGCTTTTGGACTACAGCCCCCAGGGTGCATCACAGCCCACACACCTTCTAAGAGTCAGGGGGAGGCGCTGACACCGCACCTAAAAGCAATGCCTCTGCCCCTGTGCTGCGGGAGTGCTTGCTGCGTCCTTTTTTACCAAACCTGTGAGGACACCTGTGAGGAGGAGAGAGCAGGCTGCGCGAAGAGGAGGAGGGCTGCCTGCCGCCCGAGAAATGACCGCCATACCGACTACACCCGGGCTTTTGGACTACAGCCCCCAGGGTGCATCACTGCCCACACACCTGCTGCGAGTCTGGGGGAGGCGCTGACACCGCACCTAAAAGCGCTGCCTCTGCCCCTGTGCTGCGGGAGTGCTTACTGAGTCCTTTTTTGCCAAACCTGTAATGGGGAGAGAGCAGGCTGAGCGAAGAGGAGGAGGGCTGCCTGCCGCCCGAGAAATGACCAGCCGCGGCCCGTGGAGGGAGTTACGGTGGGGCAGGGAGGCGGGGAGGGGGAGGGGGAGGGGCGGGGTGGAGGGTGCTAAAAACTGGCATATGGATAATTGCAGGTAAGTAAACAATTTAATTAATAAAACGAATTTGGTAGTGCGCCTTGCATCGCAAAATGCCAACTGGATGTGATGACCTCTATGGGAAGACCTGCTCTTATGATAAGGGAAACTGGTATACCCAGGGGTTATAGGGACTACCAACCCCCATCTGGAGTGTTTGCTGGGAATTTTGGTGTCCATGTTAATAACAGATTCAGTTCCCTGGAACTTGTGGATTGACTCTTACCTCCCCTAGTAACATACACAGAGATGCTCCCACACTCCCACAGCACCTGTTCAGAGGTGACTCATAATGAGGATAGACACATTGGGAGGGAGGTATCTAGTTCTTCTCATTCTCTGCAATCACCCCCAGATAATACAGAAACCGATGGGCATTCTCCTACCCGAGCTGAGCCAGCTCAGAGTTCCGCTTTTGCACCTAACACCACGGTAGTTGAGAGCCCTAATATTAGGATCATATCCTGGAACATCGCAGGAATCAGTTCAAATCTAGATATTCCTGATTGGGGGGAATACATAGACATGTTTGTCCTGTGTATATTCCAGGAAACATGGGCTTTGACAACCCCCTATAGAGCGGGATTCACCTCATTTGTAAACTCTGCTTCCCAGGACTCTAGGGGGAGACCATTTGGGGGTCTTTGCATCTGGGTGGGGACCCATTTAGGTTGCTTTGCGAAATTGATCAACACCCAATCCCAGACATTCTGTGTCTCATTTTAACTTTTGTGGATGGTCCTAAGGTAGCCCTTATTAATGTGTATTCTCGCCCTACACCAATCACGCAGTCTTCACATACACTGTCCCTGCTTGACACCCTACTCTTTTCCCTCTCCACCTCTGTATATAAAGTTATAGGGGGGGTATCAATTCATATTACGAACCATTGCCTGGCATTAATTCTAATACCCACGATGAAGATTCGGTATGGGCCATCCCAGAATGCAATTTGTATCCTGCTCGTGGTTGGACCCCCTTAGGGGTGCAACTTTACAAGATTACAGTCTCCCACTCACTCAGAGCATGCAATAGTAGATTCCCTCTGGATACTCCTGGGAACATCACCTAAAACAGGCCTGGAAGCAGCTCCACCATAGATTACATCATGGTTAGTGTTGAATTGTGGAGTTGTATAAAAAAACTTCTGGGTAAGCCCTAGGCCTGACAGTGACCATAATCCACTGGTTCTGGAACTGAAATCTATCTTGGGACATAGCAAAAAACATCTCTCTGAGGAGTTAGTCCGCCACTCTAACTTAACTGTTGTGAATGGAGGACGAAGGGTGAGATGGATCAAATTTGTACAGGCCGAGGGTAAGGTTGCTGCACTATACAATCTCGCCATTCCCTTTCTAGAGAATGCTTTTAACATACCATATGATAGTTCTAGCCAGGTTTATCTCTCCTCTTTTCAGAATATCCATCAAGAATTATGCGGTAAACAGGCGGGTTTCTTTTATACTATCTCTGACTCTAAGGCACGATCTCATAGTAAAAATCAATGGCACAATAAATCATGTGGCTTAGCCAAACGTGCCCTACTACTGGAAATCAAAAAGGGAACGCCGTTAAGCATAAGAGCTGCTCGGGCACATTATAAGAAAATTATTGCCGAGGCGAAGCGGGAATGGGAGGCGTACAGATGGGAGAACATTAAATTTGCCTTCGATAACCGTGATCTAAGAACTTTCTGGAATCTTGTTAAGTCTGGCAATACTGAAGGAGCCTAAAGTTAGCGAAGCAGTCTCGAGATGTCATTTTAAGAAATTATACTCTATAGACATAGAAGATACCCCCTTGCGACCCCCAGTGTTACCCCCGAATCCAGCAGTATAGATAATACCATCCCTCCATGTACTATGCAAGAAGTGGAGGTGGCTCTGGATTCTCTACTGCCAGCGAAGGCCCCTGGCCTTGATAAAATCCCCGGTGACTTGTATCGTAGTGAACGCAAGGTTTGGGCGCCTTACTATGAGTATTCTTTAACGCCCTCCTTCAGGGCATGAAGCTACCTCCAACCTGGCTGGGAGCAGAAATCGTGCCAATATTTAAAAAGGACTCTCCCTTAGACCCAGCGAATTACTGCCCAATCAGCTTAATAGATGTCTCCCAGAAACTATATGCCCGTTTTTTATTGATAAGATTGCAGTCTTGGATGGAGGAACATCAGAACCTCACACCATTACAAGCAGGATTCTGGTTGAAGGTTTCTACCATTGACCAGGTATTCACACTGCGAATGGTTCACTGGAAGACTGTCACTATGGAAGGGGGTTGTTTGTACCTTACTTTTGTCGATCCTAGATCTGCGTTCGACATGGTCCGGCGTGACAAGCTTTGGGCCTTAAGAGCCATGGGTGTGCCACCGTATCTATGCGACCAGATCGAACGCCTGCACAAAGAAACATTTGCAAGGGTACGCTTCGGGAAAAGAGGGGAATTAACAGCCCCCTTCCTGGTGGAAAAGGGGGTCAGGCAGGGCTGTGTCCTGGCCCCAATACTTTTGTCTCTCTTCCTTAATGGCTTGACTGCTGATTTACTGGCCACAAAAGATTTGGACTCCCCCCGGCTGGTGAACCGCAAGATTCCTGCACTTATGTTTGCGGATGACACGCTTTTATTATCCAAGTCCCCTATGGGATGGCAAAGGACTTTGACAGAGTTTTGTAATTTTTGCAAAGATAGAAATCTTGAGATTAATCTCGCTAAGACCAAATATATGGTCTTTCATGCAAAGACTCTCAATTGTCCTCATCCACAAATGAATGGGGTAGCTTTGGAGAGAACGTCCACTTTTGAATACTTGGGGGTCAGTATCAATGACCAAATGGATTGGGGAACAGGGAAATCAAAAGGGGGGAGTGAAGAGGTGGTGCCGATGGGCACCGAGGTGGGCACGTCCTCCTCTTAACAGGGATAAAGGTCAATCAAACAAGGGCCACCTCGCAATGGGTGGGTGTATAACCGGATATTATTGGAATACACCTTCTTTGTTAAAATACCCCTCACACACCAAAAGGGCCCTTGGTGTCATGCTTCATCATCGGGGTCTTCCCGTCCCGCTGCGGGGCGGGGCATTGCTGCGACAAGCGGATACGCCGGAGCACCTTTAGATGGAAGTGCTATGTGTATGGAGTGAGTGTCAGTGGGGTCAGGAGTGAGATATTGGTGAAATGTTAAAAAATACCTGGCCTAGTGGAAAAAAGATATTTATTAAACACTGGCTGGTATTGTTAAAAGAAAAGTGAAGCGGAGAGATGGAGCTGATTAATGGGCTCTCTCTCCTATGTGGGTCAACATGTTTCGAGGCGCTCGGCCTCTTCGTCAGGACCTTAGGGGAGATCCCCCTGTCACTCACTAGTGTTTCCTCCACAAAGGTAGAAATGGTGTATATACAAAAAAAGTGAAAAAAAGAACTATGTGTGTAAATACAATTAATAATTACAACACTACTATACTACCACACTGATAATGTAGTATGCTTTTCAATGGAGGAAGTAATGCCTCATGAGTCAGCTTTAGACTGAAGGGTATAGTGGGGTCCCAATGAGCCCCTTGCACGCTTGTGCTTCCTCCTTCGTCTGCTGCTTCCGTGGTACTTCCTCCATTGAAAAGCATACTACATTATCAGTGTGGTAGTATAGTAGTGTTGTAATTATTAATTGTATTTACACACATAGTTCTTTTTTTCACTTTTTTTGTATATACACCATTTCTACCTTTGTGGAGGAAACACTAGTGAGTGACAGGGGGATCTCCCCTAAGGTCCTGACGAAGAGGCCGAGCGCCTCGAAACATGTTGACCCACATAGGAGAGAGAGCCCATTAATCAGCTCCATCTCTCCGCTTCACTTTTCTTTTAACAATACCAGCCAGTGTTTAATAAATATCTTTTTTCCACTAGGCCAGGTATTTTTTAACATTTCACCAATATCTCACTCCTGACCCCACTGACACTCACTCCATACACATAGCACTTCCATCTAAAGGTGCTCCGGCGTATCCGCTTGTCGCAGCACTGCCCCGCCCCGCAGCGGGACGGGAAGACCCCGATGATGAAGCATGACACCAAGGGCCCTTTTGGTGTGTGAGGGGTATTTTAACAAAGAAGGTGTATTCCAATAATATCCGGTTATACACCCACCCATTGCGAGGTGGCCAAATGGATTGGGGGCCACAAATAACAAAAGCAAACCTCAAATTGATGCAATCTTCCGGTGGTATTCTTAAGGTCCACAATAAGTGCAGTTTGAAAATGGTGGGCCCCCCGGTGGAAATTTACAAGACTCAAGCCAGGGGGGAGTCCTTTACGGGGTCGAACTGTGGGGCCACTGCACCGAGAACTCACTGGTTCTGACTGAGAACAATTTTTGTAGATGTCTTTTGGGGCTCCCGAAGGGCACACCACTCATGCCCCTGAGGTTAGATCTGGGAGTTCATCCCATAAAGGATATAATTGCCAATCGTCCTCTCCTCTTTTGGTGACGACTCTGGAGCACCCCCAAACTGGCTACCTACAGGGAGGAACTAAAGAACGTCATGTCCATCTCGGGTGCGGGGAAGTTACCATGGCTCCAGCACATTAGACATCTTTGCATTAAAATCGGGAGACCTAATCTTTGGAACTCTCCGAAGGATGCATGTCCTCTCATTTCCAAGAAATCACTCTCCCTGGCATTAAAGGAATGCAATTTGGCGTGTCTAATAGAGAACAGTCGACTGGGTGCCCTAACTAATAGTTTTCTGGAGGTCAAACACACCTATAAATTTTAACAGACTCTGGACAACATCCATCCCCTCATGGCAAAGAAACTTTACCTGAAATTTAGGCATGGAACACTTCCATTAAGGGCTCTAACAAATAAATGGAGAGGTATCTCTACCATTCCTCTGGGTTGTCCAGGCTGTACTGAAAAGGAAAAGTCGGACCTCCATGTTGTGTTATTCTGCCTCCTTTATAAAAAAAGCCAGAGTAAGGTGGATTCGGAAATTATGTATTAATTTGGGTTTTAGGAACTACCTAGTAGTTTACAGGATATTGAAATATGACTCCACTCCATTCATAGCGTTTGCCACCTCAAGGTTTTTGTTCTTAGTGTGGTGTACTCGCAGAGCTAGGATCAAGGCTATAGAAAGTCTCCCAAGTTAGGTGAACCCTAAGGAATGATAAGCATCTCTTACTATTAAACAATCTTGTCATCTGGTGTTCACCGCCCTCCCTATTATTTTAATTTTAATTTTAACACTTTGTAATATATTATATTTGTATCTTGATTTTACTCATATTTTTAATCTGGTCTTATGTAAAGCTTTATATAATGCACTGGATTAACAGTTTAAAATGTTAGATTTTATATTGTGTTTTGTACTTTGCTTTTATGGTTGAAAACTGCCGAAATAAAGCTTTATTGACTTGACTTGACTTGTATTCCCACTACAATTCTTCTTTCCTACTTTCCCAATAAATTTTTACAGAGTCTAAGAATATGTGGTCCAGCCGTTTAATGCTTCAATGCAATATAGACAAGTATTTACTACGTACTGCACTGCACTGCACTAAGAAAAAAAGAAGGACTACAGCTAGGGGACTAATTACAGATGGTTTCAAGCAGCTCATCTGCCTCCTGGACTGATCTAATGTTGTGCATTTTATTATTATTCACAACTTTCAGGAAGGCAGGAAATTTGAGTTGTACTACTGTGCCGATCTTCTTGAAATTATCCATCTTTCTGCTGAGTTCCCACTGCCTTTCATGGGTCACTGTAGAGAGATCTGAGCGAATTTCAAAGGAAAAATACCTGCTCCTTAACGTTTTTGACTTTGAAGCCAAATCCAAGATCTTTTCGTTTACGGAGTAGGTAAGAAACTTAATAAGAATTTTCCTTGGTTTGCTCTATTTGGGTGCATTCGAAACGGGTTCCTATGGATTCTTTGTATGTCTTTTCCTAGTAACTCTGCTGACTCTTTGAGCGACAGGGCTTCCTTAAAGCAGCAAGACAATATATGTCTTGAAATCAGACCCTTCTTTCCCTTCTGGAATGTTCATAATACGGCGATTATTTCTGTTGGAGTTGTTTTCCAGCATCTCCATTCTATCCTGAAGAGCAGTTCCTTCCTTAAACCTGATAATTTTTAAATGCTGAGCAATCGCTGGGCGTTACCTCGTTAAAATAACTTTCCAAGGCGGGGGTCACTTGAACTTACCGGCCCAGAGGAGGGGGGTGGAGAGCAAGCCCCCACTGTTGCCGCCACCGCCAGGAGTCCACTCGTGCAGCCCACAGCACCGCCGCTCCGGGACTACATCTCCCGGTGGCCCTAGCGGCGGCGCTGCTTCTGACACACCAGGGAAGCGCCAGGAGGCGCCTAAAAGGAGAGCTCCGCTCGGCGGAGCGCGGGGGTCACTTGAACTTACCGGCCCAGAGCAGGGGGGTGGAGAGCAAGCCCCCACTGTTGCCGCCACCGCCAGGAGTCCACTCGTGCAGCCCACAGCGCCGCCGCTCCGGGACTACATCTCCCGGCGGCACTAGCGGCGGCGCTGCTTCTGACACACCAGGAAAGCGCCATGAGGCGCCTAAAAGGAGAGCTCCGCAACGCTCCGCGGGACGCCGGGCTAAGCCCGGGCAAAGGGCGGGCCCTCTACGGCCCTCAGAGGACCCGAGAAGGACGGGACGGGTCACCCCACTTGGCTGCACCAAAGGAGGAGGTACAAAGACGCTTAATTCTTCTTATCTTTACCGCTTTGGACTGCCTACTGTTGTTATTGGAATTCTGTCTCCCAACTACTATGTCCATCTGGGAGGAGCTGAATGCCCTGTGTGGCACAAACTATGGCCCGGATCTATCAACTCCCCCCATAGTGGGCAGAGACACTGTCCAAATAATTTGCACTCCCCAGGATGTTCCTTCACCCCTCGAAACTATCCTTTCTACCGACCAATTGTCTTGTAGCCCCTCATTATCCCCTCCCAAACCAACCCTATTAATGTCGGACAAGGCTGGGACTCGAACAAATGACTCTGTATCGCCCCTCCAATTGACCCTAATGGCGCAAATAGAGCGATTGTTAAACTCCGCATTGTCACCCCTGGTTGCTAAAATCAATGATTTGGGGGACAGATTGACCAGTATCGAAAAAACTGTAAATAGGATTTATACATTAACTGAAAATACTGCTATACCCATATGCTCTACCCTCACTACCAACTATGAAAAACTTAAGACCATTGCTCCCAGGAAAGTTCAATCTTTTGACTCCCCTTTTACTACACCCAATCCAAGTGGCAGCAATGCTACTTTTAATCCCGCACATGTCCCCAACATAGTTCCTAGGATTTCTCAAGAAAGAAGGCATCGAATCAATCTACCCCCTGAAGCCGCCCCATACGTCACCGTTCTTTCTGGGGTCCCTCCACTCAGTCAGGGCAAACGTGAATTACATCAGGACTTGCTGAATAAAGCCATCTTTTGGCTAAAAAACAACAGACCGCTACCACCTGCTCTAGATGGCGGGATCCTGAGCGTCAGGAGGGTGGGGTGGCTAGGGATGTTGCCCAAAGATATTCCAGGGGACTTGATACTAATTAAATTTAAACACAGCAACATTCCCCCCTATTTACAATCTACTCAGCCCAAAATTGGAGATGGTCCCATCTGTATCTGGGACCTGTATGACTTTTATCCTGGACCCCGAGCACCGAATTATAATACCTGGTGAAAAGGAGTCTCTGTTTATCTTGGGCTATTATTTTGATTATCGTGATTAGTTGATTTGCTAAACTTTAGTCGGTTTTCTTTTAATCTTGAAATGAATTGTTGAGTTATTTATGCATGTATGTATTTCTTTCTGTCGCTTTTATGGTTTTAAACTCAAAAACCGAATAAAGCTTACTTGATATACTTTCCAAGGCCTGCTCCTCCTCTAGCTGACTTCCTACTTTTTTGTTCTTCTTAGCACCACTAGAGCCAGAACCTGAGGCAGCCCCCGTGTTTCTTATCTTTTTTGCTGCCTCGCCTTGTACCTGCTTTTGGGACCCTTGCGGTCTTTGCCGTCACTTTTGTTGAGGAACGATCCTGGACACTGGTGTCCTCCTGTGGATGCACTAGCAGTTTCTCCGCAATAGGCACTGGGGATGATTCCCCCCTGCTGCACAAGATCAACTCCAGACAGACTGAGAGGGGTAAGATGCCCGAAGCAGTCAGTGCAGTAAGCTCCCTAGAAGCGACCTCGAGCACTCCCCCAGCCCAAATCATAGCGGCCACATCGAAGAACCGGCTCATGCTGGCGCTGCCTCCACTGACCTGGAGGAGCCCGCGAGCCCCCGCTCTACGGCCGCGCCTCAGCTCCAGGGCGGCCCCGTACCAGAGAGGAAGGCAGGGCGGATGGAGGACACCGGAGGACTTTAAGCACATCCAGTACGCTCTCAGCAAAACCCACCACACACTGGGCAGCAAAAAGGAAAAAACCCCGGAGAAGAAACCACAAAGAAGAATACTCCGGAAGACTTTATGGTAGACAGCAGGTAAAGTTACATGCTAGGCATAGGGATAGGTGTTCCGGATGCAAGCAGCTGCTCAGGTAGCATACGCCATGTTCTCACCTTTACTGAAAGGTGAACAGATTCATGCTTGTGGCAAGATATTAGTTCTTCCTGCTTCTTCCATGAACTAGGATTTCATGGCATAGCTCCAGAACCTCTACCGAAGCATCCATTCGAGATCATGCCTCAGCCACCAACAACAATTGAAAATGGCACACCAATCACAAAATATTGTCAGTTTAGGACATCAGTATCCTACCCTGCTCAAGTGTCATTCGACATAGAGAAGAAGTCACACATTTCTGGAACAGCTATTATATTTATGGAACTTATTCATTTTCAAGCGGTGAATTTAAAAATGTTGTCAATAGTCAATGCTTCCCCAGACAATAAGCCATCAGTAGCTAAATGTGTCTCCTTCCTCTCTGTAAGGACAGTCATCCTCAATGACCTGTGCAGATATTCAGTAGCCACAATTGTCTTTTGTCCCAGAGACGTCCTGCATATTCACATTGTTGGATAGGTTTGAGGTCCTCCTGTTCCTTAGGGAGCCCCCGAATTGAAGATATAATGTTTCTGTTGGACATCTGTAGAGTTCCTTAATAAACAACAGCTCCCAAATAATTTATTTCACCCGATAGCATGGGTTATCATAGGGGTTGTTGCAGGAGTGTTGATTGAGGTGGTGGTGGGGACAATGAGACCCTGAGACGGAGTGCACCCTGGCAGTCCTGAGGGGTCAGGTTGGTGTTCCTCATTCAGGAAACATAGAGAATCAGCATCAGAAAGTTCACGTTCCGGGGGGAATACTGGCTCTGCTGGTTGGTGGTGTTTTCACCAGCTGTTGCTTGGGAATCTCCTGTTGAGCAGGGGTCTAAGTGCACTCCACAACCTTGATGTCACACTTTTGGATTTTACATTTGATGCAGAAAACATTTTACATTGCAATCACTTGGTATTAGTGAATGATTATCAGCATCATATTTTTTTGTACATATTTTTAATTGTATTTCACTCACAAACCACAAATAGACAATGCATCAATAGCAAAAATTGTGTGTGCTCATGGTATATGCGCTGCAATATATAGCAGTTGAGTGACAATAACAGAATAATAATAACATTGGAGTGTTACAATCAACTTTTACAGGGGAATTCACAGTGTTCAAATTACAGCATAGTAGGTTAAATAGCTTCAATGAAATAGAGTGCTTTGTTACATTGTGTGTACAATCCGGATTCCTGTTAGCAGGACATGTGTCCAGGCAGACCCATCAGGGTAGTGTGTCTCTAATATTTTGGATCAGTTTACTTCGGAACCTCATGCAGAGGGTGAAGTTGCAAGTAATCCTTGAATGGTTGCCATATGTCTCGTGGCCTTAAGGTCATGGGTAATAGTGTGGCCTAATTGTCGCTTGTTGTGTGACAATAATGAAGATCTCGGAGCCACCCCTTTATTGTTGGTTGGTGGTCTCTACCCCAATTCAATGAGATTTGCCTTTTTGCCAACAGAAGGGCTATTGCAATGAACCTCCTAATGCTCTTTTTGATGGGTTTGACATAGCCCAACAACGTCATCAGTGGCGTGGGATGTAAAAGTTGCTCGACCATAAGTGACAGGTGACAGAACACCTTCCTCCAATATGTCTGAACAATTACACAGTTCCATGCCAGATGTGCAGTCAGCATCCAACACCTCACACTTGCGCATGCACTAGAGGTACCCGGGCTCATCTTGGCTAATTGCGTCTGGGTAATATATATTCTGGGGAGGTATTTATAATGTAGAAGTTTGTGTTTATTGTTGAGCGCGATAAATCTTGTCTGAGCACAGCAGTATGCCCCGGTTCCATCCAGTAATGGCTCCCCTAGGTTACCCTCCCATGCCACCCTGGCTTTAAGTCCTACTGCAGGTGTTAGGGTTTGTGATAAGTGGTAGAGGAGGGAAATCAGGTGGGTGCAGTCTGTAGAGGTAATGACCAGTGTGAGAGGAGGGAAGTCTTTCAATTCTGTAGCTGTGTAAGGTAATACGCTCAGCAGGGCACCCCTCACTGTATGAAGGACAAAACTGTCCCTCTATGTAGCGACTCCACCGGATGTCAATTCGGCAAATTGTAAGAGGGCGGGAATCCTTTAATAAGTCTTTATATTTGTCCCCAAAAATTTTTTGTAAGAGTTTCAGTGGTAGGAAGCAAACAGGGGTAGTCAGCTAAAGGAATGTGGGGGGAGTATAAGTACTCAAATTGTAGGTACCTTCATAGCTTAGTCCATGCCCAACATGTCATTGCCATTGTCTATATCTCAGTAGGAAGGCGTGGGAAGCCTAGTGGTAGAATTATTGGGGACGAGCGTGGATGTATCTGGGAGTGCTCTGGCCTGAGGTAGTGAATGTGAGTGTCCGGGTGGTACCAATAGTACGAAAAGTGTATTTGTGCTACTAGTAAATATAAATAAAAGTCAGGGACTCCAAATCCTCACCGTTCAAATAGCATTGTGAGAGTGGTCAGACTTATGTGAGGTTGTTTGTCTGCCCAAATGAGGCGTGTCATCAGGGTACGCAAGGTGCTCTACGGCCGCGCCTCAGCTCCAGGGCGGCCCCGTACCAGAGAGGAAGGCAGGGCGGATGGAGGACACCGGAAGACTTTAAGCACATCCAGTACGCTCCCAGCAAAACCCACCACACACTGGGCAGCAAAAAGAAAACCCCCCCGGAGAAGAAACCACAAAGAAGAATACTCCGGAAGACTTTATGGTAGACAGCAGGTAAAGTTACATGCTAGGCATAGGGATAGGTGTTCCTGGCGCAAGCAGCTGCTCAGGTAGCAGACGCCATGTACTCGCCTTTACTGAAAGGTGAACAGATTCATGATTGTGGCAAGAGATTAGTACTTCCTGCTTCTTCCATGAACTAGGATTTCATGGCATAGCTCCAAAACCTCCACTGAAGCATCCATTCCAGATCATGCCTCAGCCACCAACAACAATCGAAAATGGCACACCAATCACAAAATATTGTCAGTTTAGGACATCAGTATCTGTTGGACTTGGCCCTTAGGGCAGGTTCACCCCTAAACTTTTTGCTTTTATTTGTGACCCAGTGTTAGTGATTTTTGGGTCTCTGCGCACTTTTTCCCTGTGTCCCAGAGTAAAGTGCGTGCGTGTAGTATGGCTGGCCTGCCCTCCCATAGGAATGCATGGGGAATGTGTGTGTCCATGTTAGTTCCTGATGCGTGGGGAGTGCAGGCTCGAGTTTAGTATGTATGAACTCGTGAGAATGAATGCTGCGCAATGGTATGTGCGGCTTGTATGTGTCTAGAAGGGAAGTGCTACTTCTGGACATTGATGTATGTGTGCAGTGAGGATACTGGAGCGTGATTGGCTGGAGCTGGCTGGCATGCCAGGCTCCAGGAAGTCTGGATGGGTCTGCCCGGTGGTGAGTGTGAGATCAGCATGAGTGATGTGTGGGAGGAGTGCACCTGGGTCCTGGATGGGCTGGGTTTTCCCCACACAATGCTGGCTCCGCCCCCCTGTGGTTTGTCTAACGACCCAAGCCTCCCCAGTGAATGAAAGGGATGGGTGGGCCATCAAGGGTACTCCCAAGCCAGCTGCAACTGGTTTCCCCCCACCCTGCACCCTGAAACAAAGGATTTCACAGTATAAAAAGGGGCTGTGTCCCCTTACAATCTGTTCTACTTGTGGATCCTGCCAGAGGGGGCTGTTGCTGCTGCTGGGGCCAGAAGGACCGCCACTTGGCTTGTCTCCCTGCCTGGAGACCCAGTGTGCTGGCTCTGGCCCTGCCTTGCCCCCCTGCCTGCCTCCAGACCCTGCTGGAGCTTTGCTTTTTTGCCAGAGCGCCTGGAAGCGCTTTCATTTGAGTTATAGCGCTAAAAACGCTTTATTTCTCCCCTAAGCGCTGGGAGCGCTTTATTTGTATTTCAAGCGCTAGGAGCGCTTTTCCTGTGGTCCCCGGCGCTTGGGAGCGCTTTGTGTGCAGCCGGTGCCCACCCGGCATCTGCCCGTTTTATTTCACCGATTTTTGGCGAGCGAGTGCCCACCTCGCTTTATATTTAAATTGGAAGCCGGTGCCCACCCGGCATTGCCCCGTCCTTGGATATTTAATTTATCACGAGGGAGCCCACTCCTCGGATAATGGGACCCCGCCTGCCTATCTAAGGCGAGCCGCCGCGCTGCCCGCGGCGACCCGGAAGTGTTCGTGAGCCCGGCCAATCACAGCGCGGCCCGGGAGAGGAGGACCGGAAGTCCCGCCCCGCAGCCGAGCAGCGAGGAGAGGAGCCGGGAAGCCGAGGCAAAGTCCCCGGCGAGGCTCCCCGAGTGCAGGGAGAGCCCCGCGCTGCCCGGAGAGGTGAGCCAGAAGGGTTCCTGCCCCCGCAGCACCAGCGAGAACCCGGTGAGTGTGGGGGGGCGGGTTCTTTGTTGTCCTGCGAGCGGCCCCGTTGGGAGAGGGCCGCTCCAACGAGAGGGGCCAGTTCTCTGCTCGTGAGCCCTAGAGGCTCTTGGGGGCATTTCCTATTTGCGAGCCTTGTGAGGCTCGAGTGCCGGCACCCTTGTTTCGCGAGCCCTGAGAGGCTCGAGGCAGTTCTTGTTTCTAGAGCCCAGATAGGCTCACCGGCCCTTGGTATTTACAAGCCTGCGAAGCTCCGAGGGGCATTGTTTTGTTCCCTTGAGTCCAGGAGGGACTCCCACAACGCCCCATCTGTTCTACGAGCCCCAGGAGGCTCTGGGGGCATCTCCTTGTATTTCGGGCCAGAGAGGCTCCTGAGTGCCATATTTATGTAGAGCCCAGCGAGGCTCTTGGGGACACAGTCAGGTGGTCAGAGCTCCGAGGCTCCCACGCTGTTCCTCCCCACCAGTGTTCTTGAGCCCACGAGGCTCCAACGTTGCCCACGTGATTCACAACTGTCCAGCACTTAGTGGACAGTTGCTACGTTTAGGCTTTGTGTTTTGGCTGCCTGCGCAGCCTTCCCTGACATTGAGACTCAGGGTATTTCAACCCTTGCGAGGCCAGTTGGCCTGGGGGACAATTCTAGTGTTGTGCCATGTGCACCCTGCGCAATTTATGATTTACTGCAAATTTGATTCCTGCGCAAAGGTTCTACCTGCACCTCTGAATGTGTTTTAATGTTTCATGTGCAATTGTTTGTTATTACCTTTGCTAAAAGTGACCTGCTTAGGTGATTCTTTATGTTTTTATTCCCCTTTGCTAAAAGTGACCTGCTTAGAGGAATGTTTGTTTTACCTTTGCTAAAAGTGACCTGCTTAGGTAATTGTTTATGGTTTATTTCCCTTTGCTAAAAGTGACCTGCTTAGAGGAATGTTTGTTTTACCTTTGCTAAAAGTGACCTGCTTAGGTAATTGTTTATGGTTTTATCCCCTTCGCTAAAAGTGACCTGCTTAGAGGATTGTTGATGTTTTATTGCCTTTGCTAAATGTGACTTGCTTAGGTGATTATTTTAGGTTTCCTTCCCTTTGCTAAATGTGACTTGCTTAGGTGATAGGTTTTCCTTCCATAGGTCCTGATGATAAGGTCCTAGTTCCCTGCGTGATTTCCCTACAGTGTTTAGGGTGGTGTAGGAGGTATTTACCCTTTACCAGTAGTGACTGGTTGTGTGCTACATTTACGATTTCTGTGTTACAGTCATTATATGTTTATGTGCTAAGTGTTATACCTACAAGTGTTTTTTCTAAAAAGTGCATACCCCTGACAGTGGTCCAGGTGGCCCTGTCCTGTACATAATCCCTTGTAAATCTTGCCCGTGCCTGTTGGCACATTGTAAAGTGTGTGTGTTATCTAATGTATTTTTATTATTATAATACAAAGGCTATTTTTGATATAACCTTGTGTGGAGTTTCCTTTGTGGTGGGCCTAGGGTGTTGTCGCTGGGGTGCGCGCGCAAACGCTTTACACATCGCCTCTGAGATTAGCCTTGCTGCTCGCGCCACGTTACCTAGAGGGTGAGCGGGGGTTATCTTGGTGTGTGACTCCCTTGCCCTGACCTTGGAAATGGTGATCCCTGACTGACTTTGGTGTAAGCCTTGGCCGGCCGGGGGTCCCTCTTCTAACAGTATCCTACCCTGCTCAAGTGTCATTCGACATAGAGAAGAAGTCACACATTTCTGGAACAGCTATTATATTTATGGAACTTATTCATTTTCAAGCGGTGAATATAAAAATGTTGTCAATAGTCAATGCTTCTCCAGAAAATAAGCCATCAGTAGCTAAATGTGTCTCCTTCCTCTCTGTAAGTACAGTCATCCTCAATGACCTGTGCAGGTATTCAGTAGCCACAATTGTCTTTAGTCCCTGAGCACAGCAGTATGCCCCGGTTGCATCCAATAATGGCTCCCCTAGGTCACCCTCCCATGCCGCCCTGGCTTTACGTCCTACTGCAGGTGTTAGGGTTTGTGATAAGTGGTAGAGGCGGCAAATCAGGTGGGTGCAGTCTGTAGAGGTAATGACCAGTGTGAGAGGAGGGAAGTCTTTCAATTCTGTAGCTGTGTCAGGTAATACGCTCAGCAGGGCACCCCTCACTGTATGAAGGACAAAACTGTCTATCTATGTAGCGACTCCACCGGATGTCAATTCGGCAAATTGTAAGAGGGCGGGAATCCTTTAATAAGTCTTTATATTTGTCAAAAAACTTTTTAGTAAGAGTTTCAGTGGTAGGAAGCAAACAGGGGTAGTCAGCTAAAGGAATGTGGGGGGAGTATAAGTAGTCAAATTGTAGGTACCTTCATAGCTTAGTCCATGCCCAACATGTCATTGCCATTGTCTATATCTCAGTAGGAAGGCGTGGGAAGCCTAGTGGTAGAATTATTGGGGACGAGCGTGGATGTATCTGGGAGCGCTCTGGCCTGAGGTGGTGAATGTGAGCTTCCGGGTGGTACCAATAGTATGAAAAGTGTGTTTGTGCTACAAGTAAATATAAATAAAAGGCGGGGACTCCAAATCCTCACCGTTCAAATGGCATTGAGAGAGTGGTCAGACTTATGTGAGGTTGTTTGTCTGATGAGGCGTGTCATCAGGGAACGCAAGGTGCTAAAAAAAACGCAGTTAGGGCAATTGGAATGTTCAAAAATAGATAAAGCAGTTGTGGCAATACTATCATTTTAACTGTAGCTATCCTCCCTGCTATAGAGAGAGGGAGCTTGATCCATCTGTCGATTTGCCCAGCCAGGCGATCAATTGCTGGCCCATAGTTTAGGTGGATAACTTCTGCAGCAGTGCAATGTAGATAAATACCCAAATATTTAGGGGTGTCGGTGCACCATATCAGTGGGAATTCTGTGTCAACCTAACAGTGGCAGGGGTTAATGGAAAATGTTCTGACTTTGTCCAATTAATGGCTAATCCTGAGTGTACTCCAAAGCGGACCACCTCCCATCATCATGATGTTGAGGTACATACATTACTTGTCATTAGTGTGACATGTAAATAACAATCATGTGACATGTACAGATAGTATGTTTACAAGGACATTTCATCATCTATCAACTTGGTGCACATCAACTTAGGCTTATGCGTGGATTTAGTTGACTTTTCAGAGATTCTGTTTCAGTTATGCCAAAACTTAACAATTTCATTATTTATATGTTCATTCATATCATGTGGTGATGTTTGTTTGACAGATTGACCGTGCATGTGTTGTGTTCATATGAGACTTCCTGCTTTGAAAACATGGCACTTACACATTGCATTCTGTGCAGTGAATGATTGGCACTAAATTTATTTCACATGTGACTTGGTGAGTCAAAGTGTAATTTATGTGACAGTTCCAAGCACTTAGCTATTTGCACACTGGAGGTAACATTTGGATCTAAACAGAGTTGGCTGACATGTAAGGAATGTGGTGGTCATGTGGCTCTAGGCATTTTGAGAATAGTGACACTGATTACCTATCTGTTAGGTAGTACGGTAGAGGGAAATGGCTGCCACATGGTTGTGGGTGGGGGGAGTGTTCCACCCTGCTCATGAGTGAGACAAGAGAGCACGAGAAGGCTACCTACCTGTAAGGTGGAGTAGAGCAATGAAATGGCTGCCACATGGCTCTTGGGTGGCCGAGTGTTCCATCCTGCACAGCTGTGGGACAAGGGTGCCTGGTGGGAGTTGTACTGCCGGCTGCCTATCCACAAACCCCCCTACCTGTTGAGATGGCTACCTACCTGTAGGGTTGAGGAAAGCAATTAAATGACTGGCACATGGCTCTTGGGTGGGGGGAGTGTTTCATCTTGCTCAGCTGTGGGAAAAGAGTGCCTGTTGGGAGTTGTAGTGCTGGCTGCCTATTCACAAACCCCCTTACCTGTTGAGATGGCTACCTACCTGAGAGGTTGAGGAGAGCAATGAAATGGCTGGACTGCCACATGGCTCTTGGGTGAGGAGAGTGTTCCATCCTGCTCAGCTGTGGGACAAGGGTGCCTGGTGGGAGTTGTGATGCTGGCAGCCTTTCAACAAACCCCCTCCCTGTTGAGATGGCTACCAACCTGTAGGATTGAGGAAAGCAATTAAATGGCTGCCACATGGCTCTTTGGTGGGGGAGTGTTCCATCCTGCTCAGCTGTGGGATAAGAGTGCCTAGTGGGAGTTATAGTGCTGGCTACCAGTACACATACCCCCATGGAAATCTTGCTAGCTACCTTTTAGGTGAATCAGAGGAAGGGAATGGTAGATATGTGAGGCATGTGTTGGGAAGAGTGTATTGTACATAAGTGCATTTAGGTCAAGGAAGTGTAGCTTTATAGTTGTGCAAGACAGTACATGGCAGTGTGATGGGATATATTTGTTGGTACTTACCAGCCTCCACTCCCCAGCTATTCATGTGAGACTCTCTGGATGTAGTATGGCAAGCACTTTCTCCTCCCATTGAGTGAATGTTAGTATTGGAATGGGAGGGCCACCGCCAGTCCACCGAGCCTCCTCATGGTTACTGCTGGCATGGTCTTTCACCCTGGTCTTTAGGTCATGCCACCTCTTCTTGATGTCACACAGTGTACGCAGAGTGGTCCCTACTGCATTGGCAATGTAGACTATCCTTTCCCACATTTGATTTTTTCTGACCAGTGGTGTCTGTTGGACCATGCTTCCAAATAAATGTGTTTTTACTCTGATTATCTCGTCTACCATCACTGACAACTCATTCTCTGTGATTTTGGGTATTTTTTGGGACATGGTGTGTAATGTGCAAATGGGTGACAAGTGCAGGTAGAAAGGTGGTGGTGGAGATTTGTGAGGAGTGTGTTGGTGTTGTTGTGATGGTGTGATGTGTGATGGTGTGATGTGTGATGATTTGCCTCTCCTTTCTATTGTGGTGTTTGGCCCTCCACCTCTGGAGTTGTGCAAAGGATGCTGGTCAGGGATGGGGTTGGGTTTATACTCAGCTATGTGGGTGTGTCCAAATGGGGTATTCATAACAGGTGTGTTCTCTATGTTGGCCTAGAATTTGTATTTTTTTAAGTGCCATGGGGTGTGTTATTGGGGTGCATCAAATATTTTTGAAGGCAGCAGAAAAACAATCAGCCACACTTGGAGGCCTTGTGGTGTGGTTGTATTCGGCCTCCATTCTTCTTTCCATGCAACCACAGCAGTCTGAAAGCAATGATCATTCCCCCGGCTCTGCCATTCATCTTTTTGTGTGACTGCAGCAGTCGGAAGAGACTTATCATTCTGTTTGCTCCACCATCTAATCATAATTGTCTTGTGGTCATTCCGCATGTGGATCGTCTTTTTTGGTGCTTTCCGCCGCATTTCCGTCAACCACCATTTGGATTTTCTGGTTTTCTGGATGGATTTTTGTGGAATGTGACCGCTGCAGTCGGAATTTTCAGTTAATGCATTGTAATGTGACCACTGGTTTTGCTGCGAAAACATGCCGGAATTTTTTATCTGCAACTACGGTGGGCAGAGGGTTTTTCTGTCTTCCATCGTAATGACCCCCTATATTCCCACCCTTATCTGCTGGGCTTATGAGCAATGTCTCATCCTCTGATAAGGATGTTATGGTTTGCCTTTGAGCATAGGTTAAATTATTGCGTGTTTTGCTCTTCGTTCTATGTTGTCTGGCTTGAACCAAGTCGTATATCACAGTGTAATGTAAAGTGTCAAGATTGTCATGAGAGAGGTTAGGCATAAAGTTAAACTTTGGTTTAAAGTTGGTGGCAGCTGGATGATCAAAGCTCACATCGATAGCATCTAGGGAGGTACTTTGCTCTATGTCTGTTTCAACTAATATTTCTTCCAAGGCTAGCTATGTCGTAAGGTCTTTGACCCTTAATTCCGTATTATTGGGTTCCTCACTAATACTAATCAATCTCTCATTCAGATTTATTGTTCTGGAATTTTTCAGAAAGTGACATTTTTTTTATTTTAATTTTCTGATAATTTAAAAATGTCTATCCTAGTCTCTGGATAGTTAAAATGGCCTGCTGGGCAGGAGAGCCCTAAACAGAGTGTTCTTTTTACCTGGATGATCTGTTGGAGAGATTAACAATGGTTTTTTGTACCATTTTGTTATCCAATATTGTTTTTTTCTCCCACCTACCTGTTTCCCATTGGTATTTTTCTGTTTTCTCCATTTGTCTCGCTTTCTTCTCTGCTTGTTTCTTCCTTGCCCCTTCCTCAGCCTCTTCATCTCTGTCCCCCTCCTCTGCCTCTCGTCCTTGGTGCAGGTGTTATTCTATATGTCTGTCACCCCATTCACAAGAGGCAATATTCATCTAAAAAAGTAGTTGGACCTTTTGTTCTGCCTTCCCGTGATAATTACTGGTTTGTTCTCACATTAGGTAAAGTCTCAGTATCACTGCTAGTGATGGATTCTGTTCCACTTGTCATATTTGTCGTATCTTCTATTTCTTCTCCTGCTTGCAGTTTGTCATATAAGTGGCCATATGTGGCAGTCGGTCAGGATTCTCCCACTTTCATAGTCCGTACAGTCACGGTGGAGTTTGCTCTCCTTTCCTGCCTTTATATCTTCTTCATACAATTTCAATCTTACTTTGAGGTCCGCTATATATTTCCTTATAATTTCTTGTTCTTTGTGTGTTTTAAGTTGATCTTCCAAGGCTTTTAGACCTTGGAGGATTTGTTCTCTGCCCTCCCATGCGTACTTCACTAAAATGTTTAGCATGTTTTTGGAACTTTGGGCCGAATTTTCCGCCCACTCTACCAGCATCTTTGGATTTGGAGACTCGTGTGAGGGAGTTGTGTAGATTCGTAAACCCTTGGAACCATTCCTTTATTGATGTAATTGATATAGCCTACCACCATTTGGACATTTCAGTTCGTTTCAGTTTCTCTAGTTTCTTAACACTGTCATGTAGGGCAGTGTCCTTGGTAGTGGTCTTTTTGTAGGTTTGGCTTTTATTTGGTGCTCTTGTGAAGAGACTCTGGGCGGCCGCCCGTCTCGCTGATTCTTCGTCCCTTCTTAACAGTGTTTTTCTCTTAGTTTTTTTGACCTGTATTTTTCTTCCGCCACGGGGAAAGTAAATGGGAAAACCCAATGTGAATTCTTTGTTGACTGGGTGGATTTGCAGGATTTGCAAGTTCCAGGAGAATATCCGGGCTATATCAAACTGGTTGTCGCAGAACTATCTCCAGTTAAACTCTTCTAAAACTGAGATACTCCTTATAGGTAAAGATACACAGAAATGGGACAAACATTGGTGGCCCCATACATTAGGCCATCCCCCTCCTCCTAAGGAGGTGGTTAAAAATGTGGGCGAGATGTTAGAAAATTCACTCTCCTTGGAAACCCATGCTAAGAGAGTGGCAGGTACCTGTTATGGTCGCTTACGCTCTCTTAAATTCATTCTTGGTTTCGTTGAGCCCTGCACCCGTCAGATTATAGTCCAGGCTTTAATCTTATCCCATCTAGACTACTGTAATGCTCTCATGCTTGGCTCTAATCTGACGGTGATAAATAGGCTACAAAGAGCCCAGAATGCTGCTGCCCGTATTCTGTTTGCACTACCTAAAACCTGCAACACCTCTCCTATTCTCCGACGTCTGCACTGGCTGCCAATCAAACAACGCATCCAGTTTAAAATCTTATGTTTAACCCACAAAATTCTGTATGGTACTGCCCCTCAAATCCTGCAGGGACTTTGCTCCCTCTATGCCCCCACGCGTGCCCTCCGTTCAGCAGATTTATTTCTTGCCCGTATGATTAAGGTCCGAAGGAGTAGAGCTAGTGGCTGCTCTTTCAGGTATCTGGCCCCGAAGCTGTGGAACTCGATCCCTCTAGGGGCTCAGACCACTTCTAACCACATGCTGTTTCGTAAACAGATTAAAACCTGGTTGTTTTCTTCCATTTAATTCATCTCCACCTGTTGCATTGTTTTGGTCTCTGGTATGTCCACAGCGCTGGGACGCCCCGTTCCTGGGGTAGCCATGCACTATACAAGCAGATTTAACTTAACATAACATAACATCCCCTCCCTTGGTATAGGGAGTTACTATTGCCGTCATGATAGGTGAATTCAGGTACAATGCCCGCGTGTTACTCATTTTTCTTTTATTTTGTAGAAGTTCTACGGGCACTCAGAGGAACTGAGGGGAGTTATGATTGCATTCTTTTATGCTTTGTTTAGTTTATTTGTAACGCCTCATTTTGTTACTTAGAGATACAAGCCCGTTCATGAGTAAAGTTCCGGGGCTACATCGTATCTCTATGTGTTGTGAGATTGGCGATTATAGAGAGGCTACATGTGTTCGTTATTTGCCCTTCTGCGCAACCGCAATAGCAGTTGATTGTCTTCTCCCACCTTCAAGAGCCGTAAATAAACTCTGTGTAGTGAGTCGGGTTTCGGGGAAGACTGTACCTGTCCTCCAACCTGTCCCAATCCCCCCTACTTTTCCACACACAGGTCTTGGTCCACATAGCTCTGGTCTGCGGTCATGATGGTTGCTGACATCGGTTCTTGGGATCCCCTACTCCTTACTCATACTCCTCTGGTGCTTTAATCCACACGCCCCCCAGCAGCCAGCTCCAGCGAGCACCCTTCTGAACAGTGAGTAACATCCCCGACGGGGGCAGATGGCCCTCGCTACATGACACTTCTCAGTGGCGCCCGCTATCCTGTTTAACTGGGGTGGTCCTTTTTATAATTCTGTCTCCACTGTTCTTTAAATCTGTAGTTACAAAGATGCAGGCACAACCAGCGCAGCATAACCTTTGAAGACACAAGTAAAATTGATAGGGTAAGCGGCGCTACTATCCCCAGGTGATGTATATGTCGGTGTAGTGTGACATGCATTAAAATTATGCCGGCGGTACCACCGGGTGAGTGTGAGGGGTTGAACGGGGTCACTGCTGGCGAGACCACCCGCGCCCTCTCCAGGCATCGCACCTCGTGGCAGGAGGTTAGCGGGTTGGATCGGGGGTGCACGGGGAGCTTTGCACCACTTGACTGTGCACCCTAGGACACGAAGGGGCACGGCCTGATATCCAGTGGCATGACATACATGTGGGGCATACCTGGGGCACAACTGCCATTACCCCACATCCTTTGATGGCAATCTGTACCCAGGTTCTCCGCATGAATATGGCGGCCTACATCATCTTTGCTTTATGACCTCTGATACTTTCCCACTCGTAACATCATCTGCCTCTATTCTGAATAATGCATCTGGCGAGGCCTACTGTGGTGCTATGGTTGTTCTTTTACTTGTGTTTTTTAACCATTGCTACACTAGTACATGATTGTGTTTTTCTGGTCTTGTTAGGTATACCTTCCGGCCAGCAATACTGGAGGATTACCAGACCTACTGGCAATTGACACCTGAGTGTTTTTTCCTCTTCCCTTTTTTATCCCCTCACAGGCACTACATGGACAGATCTACTTATAGAGATCATCTGACTACTCTAGGGACTTCTTCCTTGGGTCCACCACGAGTGACCACACACTTCTGATGGGGTTATCATTACGAGAAACCCCCCCTTATTCTTTTTCCCTCACTGACGTGCACTTTCACACCTTCCATCTTTAGGTCCTGAAGAAACGCTACAGATCACTAGGACTTACTCAGCGTGAAACATGTTGACCTTGTGATTAGTTACACTGACACATTGAGCCCTAACGTAACTAGCTAACCCTTTGCTTTTTTAGCCTACCAGGGACACCACAAGAATAAATCACCCATCAGTGGATGCCACAAGGTAGTTTTAACCTTTTTAGCACGCACCAAACCATCATTCTTTACTGGATCCTTTCCCGCTCCTTCCCTGCCCCCACACCTGCATGCACCAAATGGCTTTTTCTCTTTAAAAGATCTCCGTGAAAGAGACCCTTCGGTGGCCCGTCAGACATTGCAGCGCGGGCCTGACGAGAAGCAACAAAAAGCCAGATGATGAAGCATGACATCCTTCTGGGTGTGTGAGGGGGAATAAGAGGCAGGACTTGGCCCTCCCCTTCCGGATTGGATCCTTGAAACCCGGGATATACCTCTGCCTCTTTTCCTTTCCCTCACCACTTTTTCTTTTCTTTTCTCTCCTCTAGTCTTTCTCTCCCCTCTCAATTTGGGTGACATACATGCACCCATTATCACGGGAACAGTGTCCGTATTGATCTTGCCAATATTTGAGGAGCACAGACACTGGACCTCAACGGGCTTCTGGTCCCCCCTTTTCTTTTTGTTGATAAGAAGATCAAGTGCATTACTTTTGTATGACTGGTTTTGTAAGATAAAGGACTGCTCCTGCCTCAAAAAAAAAAATCTCAAACACTACCTCGACTCACAGCTACCATTCTCTGCTTCTTCTTTAAATGCCAGTGTAGAAAGATGGCTCTCTATATAGTGTTCTAAAATAAAGTACACTGTGCAGGGAGTCCAGTGAATCCCTTATTGCTTTACAGAGGCAAAATTAGATAATACTGATGATCTATTTGTTGTAGTCTAGGCGAGCAGTTAGGCATATCAGAGGGTAGTGCTGAGAATTTGTTGTACTCACAGAGGCAATAAATGAGACAAACAATCAAGAATAAATCTGATACAAATTTGCAAAAATAATTTAGATTTTTATATAATTTGTCAGACCAAGAACTTTATTCTACAGTACGCACTTTTAAAGTTATGAATTTTTAGGTTTCACAACATCAATCACATTTGTGCGCAACTATACACCATTGAAATCTACAGGGAAAAAGACAGAAATGTATGTAAAATCATACAGTCGACTTTTTAGGTGCACCTCTTGGATTTCAGTAGTTAGTAAGGCAGGGTACAATTTTCCACCAGAGGTTTCTCTAGAGTGGCTGGGAGCAGGGTGCTGAGGTCATTGGTTGCTAGTGCACTTACAGGGAGAGGGAGCCACTTGAAAACACACTGCACAAAGGGACTTTCAGGTAAGTCCAAGGTAAGTCCAAGGGGGCCCACTCAAGGGAGCAGGTCGCAAGGAACTTAGAACCATGGGAGTACTGCTGGATCATCGTTACCTGGGCTGAACGGACACGGTGCAGAGCAGATAGGTCAGCCGGGAAAGATGTCCTTGAGGCCAGGAGCAGGCAAGTTGGAGATGTGATTTTGTGATAGCTGGGCAACTCAAGACATGGGTCCCAGGGGTCTTAATGTCCCTCGATGGGTGCTTTATTCCTTCACAGTTGGAGTCCAGAGGGAACTCTTTGTCTCACTGCAGTTTGCTGGAGGTCCAGTACCCCCGGGGTGTTGGTGGAGCACAGCTCCGGTAGGTCCTGGTGTCTCTAAACGTGGTGGGGGGGACATATCTAACAATTCAGAGCTGATGTACCACTTTTGGTCTGAGTGCTGCAATGAAGCCATCGGGGACCAGCAAGTCAATAAGGGCCTGGTTACGAGCCAGGCAGTCCACAAACTACCAGACTCACAGGGGTGCGGTAAACGCGGTCTTCTGACCAACCTATTACATGTGGGGCATTCAGACTTCCTTGCACTGCCACAGCTACCAGGGATCAGAGATCCATGACGGTGGTGCAGTGGTCTTGAGGCTGCAATGTGCTTGGCAGGATTGCCGTGGTCCCATCAAGGATATTACGAGTTTCCTCTCCACCATGGTTTTCACAGTGGTTCCTCCTCCAGGATAACTCTGGTGGAAAGGAAGTAAAGGGGGCCCTACAGGGCTTCCTGTTGCCTCTGGACCATGGGGTGCATGCAGGTGGGCACATGTTGTGCCCTATGTATGTATGCAACCCAGTATCTACATGGCATTTACTGCACCTGTCCATGCCGTGCAGGTACTGCCTTTGATGTTCCCATTTCATAGGAACCGCCAAAGAACTGCCTCCCAGTGACTGAAAAGTAATATTCTGGTGGGCGGTTCACACACTGATTTGAAGCCACCAAACTTGTAATCAGGCCCTAAAGTTTGAAGTCTGCAGTTCGGTGCCTGCTGTCACAGGAGAGCAGAGGCTCTGCTCCAAGGGAGGTTCTTTGGCAATTTGTAAAAGACTAGAGGTGCTCCTGGGTTCTTGGAATCCTCACAATGGTAAGCATGGGCAGCACACTGCGATTGTTGAGTCCTTCAGTCAGAAGGCAGGGTTTGGTGCCAATTTCTCTGCAGCAGGGCTTCAGGTCTCTGGCAGCAGCTCTTCTTGACCCGTTTCTTTGTGCCCATCAAATCCAAAGTTCAAGGTCTAGGGATGCAAACAAAATTCTAATTTTAGGGGTCTTAAATGGGGGACAAGTAGTAGCCAATGGGCTACCTACCTTTAGGGTGTTTAACCCTCTAAGTGAACACTTCCAGTGGGAAGGTTCACAACCCTAGCCCCGATAGGCTGTTTTCCCACCATCTCAAGATTTTCAAAAGTAGTTTCTACATCACCTGCCACACCTTAGGTGTGGTGCTGACTGGGTGTGGACACTCATCCTCATCTAACTAATTTTCCTGCCTGTCCTTCACCAAATGTGTAGCAGGATGGGGTATGGTATCCCCCACTATCTGGAGAAGCCTGGGTTCCACTTTAAGGCAGCTATACCTTTGAAGCTTTCAGCTCTGAAAGACCATTCTGGCCAGGAGGAGGTGTGAATAGGCATTATCTCAGGCATCTAAGAGTGCAGACTGTCACCCAATGAGGTCAGAAATGTCTAGGGGTAACAGGCTGGCTATGAATTGTAACAGACCACGCAAATGTTTGGTAGTATTTCAGGGGACTCTCTAAAGGGTCTTCTTTGGGCATTTATTAATAACTCCAGAACTGGCATTAGTGAGGATTTATTAAGACAAGATGTTTGGTACCAAACATCTTGGAGTACAGTGAAGCCATCATAGAGTTAGGGAACTCATAATCACAAGTATCCAGCCCAAGTACTCTTTATGGCTTCTCTGTGACTTACAATATCCAAGAATGGCTCAGATATGTAGAGGTGATATCTGCTCATGCAGATATGTCCACACATGGGATATAGTGCACACTATCGTAGGGCTGTGATGCCTGCATTAGGGATGACTTACCTATACCTCATGTAGTATGTGGAAACTTCAAGCATTGGTTTCCCTGAAGTAACAAAATAACACACACACACACACATGATCGTTACAGTGTTTATTGTTACATTTAAGAATGAAACCAAACCAAAGAAAAACATTTTTTTAAATATGGGTGCCTATTTGAAAGGCACAGAGAAAGTGATAAAGTGAAAGATGACGCGCTAAAGTCATGAAGAAACCAAATAGATATTATGTAGAGCTATTTGCATTACTCCTTCTAGTTTGTCTCAAACAAAGAGTATTAAGAGGACAGTACTGGAGAATACCACCATTTTTCAATCTCCACAAATAAAAAGTTGACATTTCTATCCCTGTTAATTATTTGGAAGGGGTCTTCATCAGGACAGGATGGAAATACCAAACCAATTTGGGGGGTATTGAGTGTTTGACATTCAAAATCTATAAAAGTCACCTGGGATGTAGTTAACAAGAAACAGTGGGCCTCATTTATGTTTTTTTGCCGTAGGGCAGGACAGCAGGCCTTCCTGCTGCGCTGGACTATCGCAAAATAAAAAGGCAGGAATGCGCCATATCTATGAGATACAGCGCATTCCTGTCCTTTTCCCATGTGCCGGCTCACAATACGCTGCCGTGCGCCAACTCACGCACCCTTGCACCATGGTGCAGGGTTGCCTGCATTGAGGGGATGATTGTTTTTGAGCAGGAAGGGAAATCTTCCTGCACAAAAACAATTACAAGAGGTTTTTTCTTTTTTGTATGTGTGCTGCAGAATGCAGCGCACATAGAAAAAGCAAAAACAAGGAGAAATAAATATGTTTATCCTTGTTGTGCCTCCCTTACGCCTCCCCTGGGGAGGCACACTTTTTTGATGCTGCTTCAGATTTACGATTTCTTGTAAATCTGGGACAGTGTCAAAATGCCATGGATGTTGCCGGGAACGCCTGCAGCAACACCCATTGCACACCCCTTTAACGCAGAAAATTGTGTTAAGGGGACAATATTTACGAAGCAGCATTAAGTAAAATAAAAGTGGCTTAGTGCTGCCTCGTAAATATGGAGAAGGCACCTGTTCCACGGAACAGCACAAAAGTGATGTTCCAACGGTGCAAGGGGCCTCATAAATGAGGCGCAGTATTTCCTTGCATTGGAGACAAAGAGGTGAAACAACTAATAATAGGTATAGTTCACGAGCACCTTCGGATGAACGAATTTCAAGTTCAAGGATTGCTTCAGGAGGCCACTGATTATATCCAAGTGCATAACCGACGGTGCTTGTGAACCATACCCATTAGGAGGTAATGTTTTCAAACCATTAAGTGCAAAAAATAAACTTTTCAAGAGCAGTGGAACTTACCCGCAGAACATCGTAGAGTCCAGTCGTGACATTATAACTCCTCTCAAATCCCCACCCAACTATTACTAATGTCCTAAACTAGAGAACTAACTTAATTCACTAGTGAGAGACTTATTGGGGGTTTACCGGCTGCCCCTGCACAGCAAACCCAGGTCTATACTGTACCATTGGCTTCTTCTATAGACCCCCCTATAGCTCGTAGTTTTTTGACACAGGTTCGGGTCACTCCTTAACAAGATATGCTCAAAAAGTTAGATTAGTTACCCATTAATACCATCACCCTCTCAAATAGGTACTCACCACTTGAAGATATGGAGGCTTGCGATTGACTGAGTAACCCACTGGTTCATTTATCTTTTCGGATTGAGTCAGTTCAAGAAAATCAAGCTGACCTTCCTTGGGGGTCCTTGGTGAGGGAAAAGATCCCGGCCTCCGACTTAGAAGTTAATGATGTGCCCTTACTAACTTCAACTATAGGTTCTCTCTCTTAGTTGACAATGGCATCCTCTAAGGAGCCTCTGAGGGATATAATATTCGTTTAATGGAATATAGCGGGATTTGAAAATAAAAATTGATAACCAACACTGGTGAGTTCTCGAGATCAGATATTATCTGCTTTCAGGAAACTTGGGCAGGGCAGCCTATATATGTCAATGGCAAGAGATCCTTTGTTACGCCAGCTCTTCCATCAGCATCTGGAAGAGCTAAAGTGGGGTTACGTACCCTTACAGCAAATATGATTAATTTAGGCAAGGTGAGCTTTATAAATAACTCGCCCTTTTTCCATTTTATTTTAGCCGAGGGGATTGGGACAACTGATTTTTTATTGATCAATACATAGAATAATAATTTTCAAATTCCCATACAACCATATTTTTATTATTTGGGCGGGCCTTTTTTTATGTGCATTGTTGTACTAAATTAGACCAACACATCTACGGGGTAACGCATAATAATGACTCCTTGTTAGTACATTTTAACCATCATTATTATGAAAATGTTAACAGTCTCTTATTGACATGGGATCTAGTAATAATAAACCTGTGTCAACCCTTTACATGTCATCCCCTCCCAACTTTTTAACGACCTGGGGCCACCTCGCCAATTGATGTTATTATCTTTCACACACATTTTAAGAGATGTATTACGTGCCCATCTGTCAAGATGACTGAATATAGTCATCATGCGTTTCTCCTTTGTTCCTTTATTTGGTCGTGTATTGTAAAGCCTAATTCGCTTTTTGCTCCAAAACCTATGCTTACTAGGAAAAATTGGTTCGCATTAAAATGGGAAAGAATTGACCCCCACCTCTTTCCTCCTAAAGGTTGTAAAGGAAACTTTACCTGGTGTCCAATCCTGCTTACACCCCCAAACGAACAGCTCCCAAGTCCTAACAGCATTTAGTAAAATCTTATTCTCTATTAGAGCTCATCTTACATGTGCAGCAACACACAATACTAGACCATCAACTAGATGATTTGATGTAAATTGTTCACAGGCTTCTAAACAGCTTCGAATCGCTCTTAAAAAGCAGCCTAGAAATAATGACCTGATTAGAAAGTTACGAGCAGACTATAGGCGTCAAGGGAACTGAGAAGGAAACAGCTGGGAGAGAAAGGAAATTGGAAAAAATTGTGAGAGGCTTCCAAAAGCAAGGACAGTAAGGCCTTTTGGAAAGTGGCGAATGCCTCTTTTTATGTCGGAAGAGGGAGACCATCCCTTGATCTTCATGTAGATAAACCCACACGCTTGTCTCACTTTCAGAACATGTTTTACGTACAGAAGGATGGGAATGATAATCTTACTGAGGATACACCAAGGTCTCAACTGGGTTTGGAAATTTCGTTGGAGGAAATCGAGCAGCAGGTCCTGATAGGGTTTCACTGGATAACCTTCTTGCTTACTTGTGGCCCCCTCTCCTGACCAATGTCTATAATAAAGTTGATAAAGCCGGGCCTCCAGAATCCTGGAAACAATAATTCATTATCTCCTTTTTTAAGAAGGGTGACCCACTGAATCTGGATAATTATCGTCCAATATCTTTATTGGATAGCACTGCCAAGGTAATGGGGAGATTGACTTTAAATAATGTTTTATTGGAGATTTAATATTGTTTTAGAAAGAGGAGGGGGCAGTTGATCAAGGATTAAACCTAGCCCTGAATGCTGCTAAATATGTGCATGCTAAAAAGGGGCAGCTCTATATGGCTTTTACGGACATGTCCGTGGCCTTCGACTGTGAACCACAATAAACTCTGGGCTCTCATGGAGTCGATGGGCATTAACAACATCACAATCCTTTTCATTAGAGAGCTGTATAGAAAGGGAGGGGCTGTATCAGGTTTGGTAAACAGGGGGAATACATGAAACTATTTAGAATTAAAAAAGGGGGTCCGACAGGGGTTTGTCCTTGCCTCTTTTTTGTTCTCGTTGTATACCAATAGCCTTAATGGAGTTCTGACCGCAGAATGTAGAGACGCGCTGTCTGTAGATGGCTTTCCTCCCAGCTCTGCTCTATGCAGATGATGCATTCTTGATGGCTAGAAAACTATTGGCACTACAACAGCTGATTAGTATAACTTCGAACTATATGGCAGATCTAGGACTATTTGTTAATAAATCTAAAACATTTGTTATGAGAGCGGGGTCAGGAAGCAAAAAGCCAATATCCCTCCAATTAGACGGAAGCTCCTTAGAATGTTGTGGAGCGTTTCATGTACTTGGGATTTTTTTCGACTCCAAATTGAATTTGTCCGCTATGATCAAGAATAGAACAAACATGAGGAAAAGAAGCCTATCAGCCTTGTGGAAATTTGCCTACAACTTGGGTAAAAAGCCTACCAGGGAATTGGTTGAAATTTACCCGGCAAAATCCGTAGCCTTAGCCACATATGGCGCTGAGATATGGGGCACGACTCAAATAGGTCCACTGCAGACTGTGAAGGACAATTTTGCTAATAAAGTGCTTGTTCAAACTTTATTGCCCAAAAAGAACTTGGTCTACCTTTTATAACCGATTCTATTAAATTGTCCCGCACCTTTTGTGGCTAATAATCTAGAAAAGGCACTCAGTCATAATACATTAAACAGTGATAAATTATTTATTTCAGCTTTACCGAGCCTATAGTATTCCATGGTTACTATATGTTAAGCAGTCCTTTGCAGATCTGGGCCTAGCATTCCTTTACAAATCACCCTCTAATTGCTAAATCCTTTTCTAAATCTAAGCAAGAGCATCATTTTTTACTAAGTGTGACATTGAAAGAATCAATGTAAAATTATAGTGATAGCATATCAGACTTTGCCTACTGTGCCCATGGGACATGCGTCCTAACTCTCTTTTGTCACGAATAACATGCACCACTATTTATTGATGAGGATGTGATTACATGTTTTCCATTTAATGGTGGGATACCCAGTTCGATCAAATACGATAAACCACCTGTCCCTAAGTCCCTGAGATGACAGATCCCACCAAACTTTGATGCATAAATTAATATTTTGTTCATTTCATAAAGAGGAGAGGAAAAAGGTATAATCCCGATCTTAAGAAAACTGAGCCTATTTTCATATTCCTCTGCCCTTGCAGTAGTTAATACGCTGGAAACCCCTTATATTTGCTTTATGACGGTGAAGTTTTTGTATTCAGTCTTAATGATTAAGAAAGTCTTATCTAAGAGGGGTGTTGTTTTTTTAGGTCGGTTTTAACAATTTTTTAATGTTTTTATATTTTGATTTACTGCTAATGAATTGATGTAAGGGTCTCAGTACCTATCTATTGTGTGCTTTGCAACCAAAAAGAGACTGTATAAAAGGTTTGTGGTTCTACTAGGCCCCTTTAAATAACTTGCTTTAATAATCTTACTCTTTGATAATGAATTTCATAAAGGATTCCAATATTTCATTTATTGTTTGTCCCTATTTTTTAATTATGGATGGGTTTTGTTACATTGGTATCTTATATATGAAATTAGTTTCTGATATTAATTTATATATTTATGTTGTGTACTGTGATTGTAGGAAAGTAGGATTTGCCTCTTATAGTTACCCCCACTTTTTGCTAAAGTGATACTGTTTTTGACTAGTCTGACTGGGATCCTGCTAATCAGGACCCCAGTATATCTGTTTTCTCCCTAACATGTTATATTATTTATTTAGGTACACTCCAGAGGCCTACCATGGGCTGAAGCATGAATTATGCCACCCATGAGAGGCCATGCAAAACGGAACCTACAGGCCTGCCATTGCAGCCTGTGTAAGTTGGTGCATGCACCACTTACTTAAGATATAGGTTTACTATATCTAAGGCTCACTGCACCTAAAACCTATAAATCACCCCTCTAGCAGGCCTATACAATCCTGAAGGCAGAGTGCTTGGTTCTAAGTGAGAGGGTGCCACTGCATGAGTAGGACACACCTGCAGCCTACGGAGTTCATTCTCCCGGGTTGTCAGTGAGGCAGCCATTTACGACATATAGAGTGGCAATATGCGTCTGCGTGATGACCAACTCTAAAACGACTGAACTGACCCTATTGTGTTTGGTGTCAACAATTGTGTAATCATACCCTCATACCAGTAATCGGTGTGGGAGGTATGATTATACCCCTCAGAAGTGAGCTTCGTTGGGTCCCTGGTGTTCCTGGTACCAGCCTTCTAGTCCCGGGCAGCACAAAATGGTTGCTGCTGACCAGAGACACATTTCTCCCCTCCTGTTGCTGAGCCAAGCTCGAGCAGGGGAAGGCAGAACAATAGGCCTCCTGTCACAGGGAGGTGTGACCAACTCCGAGACAGGATTTAGTATATTAGGGCTTGGTGGGTGCACTTGCCAGTGACTGAAAGTCTGCATGAGGGGCACATTTGGTGTCCTTGTGCATTGTATAGTTCAAACCAGTCCTGGGAGCCACTGGGTTATTCTCTGGTACAAAACTGGACAAAGAACATGGGAGTAACCTCCCCACTGTCCTGGCCCTTCCCTGGGAGAGTCCCCATAATCTGTCCAACCCTCTTCCGTGGGTACAAAAGGGCTTACCCAGCTGTAGGACCTTAGATTCAATGTGGGCAAGATTCTTAACCAGAAACCACTGACCTTTGACCATTTGGACACTCTGGACTTTCCTGGACATCGTTTGGGCCCGCCTTTGTCTCCCTCACAGTCTGAAGCATTGTCTGTGCCTATGTATCATACAGGCTCCATACAGGACCTGTGGAGAATCAAGGACAACCAAAGATATCTCTCTTAGAGTGAAGGAGTCACTCCCCTGCATTGGTAGGCACCACATCACGACTGAACGGTCTGATGCTCCTGAGTTCCTACAGACTCCGCAGGCTCCAACAATACAGGAGGTGGGTTCCTATATCCCTTGGGGTTTGAGCTGCCCTCTCACCAAGTTTGAGGCGAGAAGCCCTCATAGGGGTTACAATACCCGTACCCCTGTGCACCTCTTTCATTTGCAAATGCATATGCTTGTTGGTGTTTTCTGACCAAGTGCATTGCAGTCCAAGTAGCCCCAACCTCTGGCATTATTTTCTGCCAAGAACTCTGGCCTCTTTGCACCGAGTGCTCGGAGGGCTGCTGTTTGGTGAAACCTCTTGAGGTCCTCTCATGACTCCTCTACCTCCAGCCTGTAAGTCCACTTGAGGATCAACTTTGCTTTTCTTGGACTCCCCTGGTTACTCCTGGCGTGCCCTGACTCCCCTGGCTTTAGTGAGTCTCCTGTACCTTGCTGGTCCGAACTGTAACCTTCTTTGACCTTCTGCATGGGTTGCCGTTACCAAGGCTTGTTGGTGCTACTGCCTAACACCCAACCCTCAGCAATAGACATCCTTTGTGGGACAACTCGGATCTGGCTCCTGTTTGTCCTCAACATCTCCTTTTCCCCGTGGCTGCAGAGTCAAGAACCCCGTCAACACAACTGAAGCACCCGACATTGATGGGCATTTGTCTACCAAGCCCCTGGTCACTACTGAGTTACACAGAGTCTGCCCCCTCTGCTATTAGATACTCTATGACAAGAATCCACCTTTGGATTCCAACTGACACTTTTCTTCCCAAGAGCGGCTTTTCTTTGAAGTCTTCCATTGGGTTCGACAGTGGTTTCCGACGCCACTTCAGACCTCTGCACCCAGCTTCCCTGGGATAGGTAAATCTGATACTTTTGTATCCATAGATGGGGTCGCTCTCTAACCTCCTAATTTCCATGGGGTTTCTTCGAAGTCCACTGGGAAGGGTCCTTAAACTCTAAAACTTCAACTGCGACTTCCCCATAAAATTGTACAGAGCCCATGGTCATGTTCCCACACTGCACCCATCCTCCGTGGAGTGCCTACTTACTCACCTTGAGTGGTTACTTGGGGTCTCAGTGATTCTACAACCCCTAGACACTGTCTTGACTCAAGTTGTGGTTCTTATTTCTCTATTTTAGTATATGGTTTGGTCCCCCCCCTGGGGCCCACTGTGTTCTAGTCCTATTTACTATAATTTCTGTGCTTAAGTATTGTGTGCTTTGTAAGTATCTTTGCGTAGAAGATACTGTCTTGTACTAGTGAGTGTTATATTAATAAATACATATTTTTATAACTACTGTGTGGTTCTCCTTTCATTTAACCAATACTATGAGGTTGCACTCCGGTAAAACAAGCTGCTTAACATTCCTTCAAGACTAAGCCTGAAGGCTGCTCTCCACAGTTACCAATTGGATAGCTTTCTAAGGCTATCATTGATCTCTTAAATCACCAGAAGGGTTGTTTGGACTGGTGAACGGTGCCCACTTTAATCAGTGGACAGCATATAGTCTGGGAGTCACACTTAGCGCAGATCTTTCTTTGAAAGGACAAGTTGGCACAGTAGTCTCTGCCAGCTTCTTTCAACTTAAGAAAATAAAAAAAATAGCCCAGTTCCTTACGCAAGCCGCACTTACTCAGGTTATCATTGCCCTCGTTCTGTCCCGACTGGACTTCTCAAACAGTCTTTATTTGGGACTTCCAGCGGGCTTGCAAAAAAGACTCCAACTTGTTCAGAATCAAGCTGCTAGGCTTATCCTTAAACAAGCAAAATGACAGTCTATTAGACCTGGCTTGAAACAACTTCACTGGCTACCTGTGGCACAGCGAATTGGATGCATTCGTTTTTAAAACTTTACAGGACACAGGTCCGAAATTTATAAAAAACCTTGTTTCCAGATACAACCCCTCATTAAATCTTCGTTCTGCTTACAAAGCTTTACTGGTTGTCCTGTCCTTTAAGAAAAAAAGCCTTGGCGGCTGCTGCTTTGACCAACTTGCAGCCACCTTTGGAATTCGCTACCGTTTTTTAAAAAAATGAACTCAGATCTTCTCACTTTTACATATTCTCTTAAAACATGGCTTTTCAATCAGGCTTACTGTTGAGTTTTACTATGTGTTATGTTCCCTCCGATAGCGCCATGAAGCCTCCGGGCGTACGAGCGCTTAATAAATAAATATTAACATAACATAACATAACATATATCAGGCCAACTTAGCACAGTGATATTTTCTTTTCTGTACTTTTATGCATCTATCTAAGTGAGTATAAAGCAAAGTTGATTGATTGACTCAATTTCCTTGCAATTCTTTCTGATGTCTGTTAGAGTAAGCTCCTGTCCAGAGCAATTTTTAACATCATTATCATAGGCTCTACTCAAGACAATCCAGAGGTCATGTCAGATGATGCTGCTCTGCTTTGGAGGGATCCTAGGTTTTGACTTTCACAGACAAAGTCAGCTTGATCCAAAGATCACATATCTTTCTTTAGTGTGTTTATTCTGTGTATCTCTCTCAGACAAAGTGAGCACGAGTGACTGAGCAAAACTAGCTGTACTGTTTCCACAATCCCTGATGGGACAGCGTTGTCATGTTCGATAGTTGCCACGAACTGTTCTCTCCTCGGTAAGAGGAGTTTACAGTGGCACTGTAAGCTAGCTGGTATACAGGCAAACATACCCGGTGGGGTTGTCTGGAATCAGTGAGCTAAAGAATGGTGCTGGACTAAACCCAGATCAGTTGACTGCGGGTGAGTGTTTGATTTGCTCAAATGCTCTGTCCATCATCCCCTTTTGTAACGCTTTGGAATCAGTCGGGACACCAATCCCAAAGGTTTTTTTTCTAAGCATGCAGATCCGATATAGATTCATAGGAACTACACAACAATCCAATACAAAATAAAAATCCAGCACCAATTTATAAAAATATGTTATACCTTTATGAACAAATAGACACCAAAACAGTTCTGTTTTATATGGGTACCCCAATATACACCCAGATAGTAACCAAACCTTTCACCTATATTTCCCCTGCCAATACACTACATAACGGTTCATGGTACTGACCTTTTATCTAGTTACGGTACCTCTTACAGGATGTGGAGTTTTCTCTGAAATGTAGCGTCATTCATTATGCATGAGGATTCTTGGAATCTCGGCCGAACTACCATCTCCGGCAAAGTAACTATGTATAAGGGTCATTCCTACCGTCATCCTAGTCAGACATGACACAGCAAGGTAGATCGCCTGAGGGTACCACTTTGGGTATATAAACATCATATCTTTGCTGAGGTAGAGAGAGGAGAAAAAGGAATTCCATGCTGACACACTGATGCAAGATTCTGAGGTTCCTGCATGCAGACACTCCAGCTCGCAGTGGTCTGACATTTCTTGCAGGGTTTCCATCTCAAGACCAACGCAGGGTCCCATAGCCTCTCACTTCAGGTAATAGGGTTGACTTTATCCTAGAGGGATTCTTGGCTATACACCTACATACATACTAGGTACACTTAGGTGCATCTAGGTAGGGATGGATCATAGGAGTATGCATTATTCCTGTCATGTATTTTATATACCTGCCTGTATTCATTGTTTTAGGAATATGATAGGAACCTACTATCCTTTTACTTTGTTGGTGCTTATAATCACTAATATCTGTATCAGTCTTACAGTTGTTTCAGCACACATATTTTACACTAGAATGATGCTGGTTCAATAAATGTTTACTGAAAACATCCCCACCATTTATTCTGTGTATCTCTCTGAAACACAGGGAGCACGAGTGTTTGAGCGAAACGTACTGCACTATTTCCATGATCCCTGATGAGACAGAATTGTTATGTTCGATAGTTGTCAATAACTATTTTGTCCTTGGTAAGAGGGGTTTCGAGTGGCACTGTGAGCTAGCTGGTATACAGCAAACATACCCGATGGGGGTGTCTGGATTGAGCCTGGACACCAATCCGACGATCTATGTTGTCTAAACGCACAGATCCTATTTAGGATTATAGGAACAACACAACAAAACAACAAAAAGAGAATGTAGGGAACCAGAAATATGAATTTTGAAATAATAAAGACTTTCTAGTGCCTAGAAACCAAAAGTGCCAACTTGGGACGTCTTGTCCTGCTTGACCGGGACAAAGCCAAAGTTTAAGCCCTAGCACGATGGAGCGCGGGTCGGATACACTAAGTAGGAGGCCTTAGTAGAAATTTAAAATTTTACTTTTTGGGAGCTTTTAGTGTCAAAGTTGTTAGCGTGGTCCAGAGCAAGAGAATAAAGTCTCATTCACGTCTGGAATTCTGGAGATTTGAGCGGGACAAACTTGAAATCCAGGCCGGGTCGGGGTTCAACAGTTGGTGGCTTGACTATGGACAATGGGCCGGATCACTTATAGAGCTTTATCTCAAAGTTGCTCCAAACTTCTGAAACTTCTTCCTGAAGTTCCTCTTGTGGGTTCAAAGTGTCCAAAACACCAATCAAAGGATCTAGAATCACTGAGATGGTTGGTATGTTAGGACTACATTTCCCACAATGCACCTGGCTAACTCCTTAAATGCCAACTGGGCGTAGTCTTTCTCAAATCAAAATGCTCCCTGTCCTTTGAGCCTACTATTGATGAAATAGCACCACCGATGGCACTGAAACTCTTCCTGCCGTTTCGTTATAAATCACTTCCCACCAAACTGTTCTGCTCAACATGGTCCAGCAATAACGATTTGGATGACTTGTGTCCCACTTGCCAAGTTAGTTCTGAATCTATAGTTCACGTACTCTTTGTTTGCCCGACCTACCAGTTCATGAGAAAAAAATGGATTATTCTGTTATGCTTCTTGGTGGGCCGAGGGCATTATCTAGAGGTCTTAAGACTCTTGTGTACTGATACCAGACAACCTATTGTATTTTGTCTTTCTAGATTCTGGCATGCTCTTTGGATTGGGCGTAAAAAATTATGTAGCTGAGTCACTGTGTTTTTGGAAAGCTTTGACAGATCAGAATGTTATCACATTTTTTAAAAAACATTTTTCTATTTTGTACTTGTGGGAACTTCAAGCACCTATCCTGTGCCAAACATGTTGCTGCTTTGCACATATGCACTTTAAAACTGTTCTGGGGGCCCAGTCATTTTGAATTTGGACAAATGTTTTTATCAATTTTTATTCTCTACTTATTTTATTTATATATTTCGGTGTATACTTTCGTGGCATTTTTTGCTGTATACTTTTTAGGATCTGTGTGATCGCAATAAAGTTGTAAGTAAGTATGTTAATATTATCAGTTTTTGCTTGACTTTTCCATTGCTAGCTTTAGATTTCTAATTGATGGTGGCCACACACTAAGTAACCTAAGGTTTGAGTGGTGCCTTCTACATCATGCATACTCTAAGATGTTTTTGACATTCATGATTTTCACAGAAGTTCCACATGACCCCCACCTTCTTTCTGCAATGTCTTGGCTCTGAAAACACTATCTACCACAGGGTCTCAGTCTCTTAATGTGACCAATATATCGGATCCTGAATGCCCCATCAAGACTACAGTTAACAAACGCATCTTACTTAGCCTGGAGGCACTTTTTTTGCCTCTAAATGTTAAATGTCGACCGTACAAAAATAAAAAACTCACCTCACACTTATGGTCATCATTGACAGAGGCCCTGCTTTCATTAAAATAATACAAAAATAAGCTGCTAGACTCTGGTACTTTCTTCTGGCAGAGATAAGAACCGTCATAAACTACCTGGAATTTAGGAAGGTGGTGAAAAGCATGCTCTTTCCAAGATATTGCTACAATAATCAGACCTAAACAGCTGTCATGATGAGAAGAGTAAAGCAATGCTGCCCTCTGCTATTTCGTGGTAGACTCAGCAATGAATAACCTACAGATACTCGTATAACAACTGAAGCACACAATAATCTTGAGATGGTTGCGAGACTCTTGAGACTGCCATTAGATGATTTGACTCCCAGCATGATGCTTTTGCACAGACATTAAGCCACTTCCACCAACACACTGCCTCCAAATATTTTGCAACAAAAGCTGGCTATATTCTGATCTGTGCTTTAGGGTGTGATGTTAAGTGTGCTATGCTGAAGGATTCATTAAATTGATGGTGACCTTGAACTGTCTGTACTTTGTGTTAAGAATGCCATTGGATTAATTTGGATCTGCTGTAGTACCAGCGCTATGTTATCCAATCTGCAACCGCTAAAATGCATTCTTCAGCTGCCTATAATTTGTGTGAAAAACACCATTAGTGTAATACTATTAGCGTTATATGTTATGTGTGATTGTTAAGATGAAAAGTTGGTAACATGATGATGGACGTTTATCTCTGCCCTGAGTGCCCCCATCTGCAATTATGTTTACATCCCTGGCCCAAATTTTTGTTTTTAAAGGTGATCATGGATTATGCATGTGCACCATGACATAGGGCTGTCTCACAGATTCTGGTATTTTTGGACCAGGAGGGGTGTCCAAAACTCTAACCTCAAAGTGGTGAAATGTTACTGCCAGGAGTTAAAAAGCAAAAGCAAAGTGGTAGCAGCATGTGTAGTGATCAACAGAAGTGAACAGGCATTTTTTCCATTGTCATTGGAGTAAGGCCTTACGTCTCACTGTTAGACCTGTCAGGCTTAGAGTGGTCTTCCACCAGACATTTTGCCTACTTTCCTCCATTTTATGCTGAAAAAAAGTTTTGTTTGCCTTGGGCCTCTGTGCACTTTACCACGGCTAACCAGTGCTAAAGTCCTTATGCTGACTTCCCTATACATGGTTTAATTGGCTCGCACCTGACTTGCATATTTAATTTACTTATAAGTCCTTTGTAGTGTGGTTTACCATACTCGTAGGACCTGTAAATTAAATACTGCTTGTGAACCTGAAACACTTATCATGCCAGCGACTTAAAATGTGTCCCATTTTTAAACTGCCAAGCCTTAAACCCTACCTTTTATTGCATATGTCACCCCTGAGGTATGTCCTAGGTAGGCCTTAGGCAGGGTGCACTGCAATTAAAAGGTTGGCAATATACTTTTACGTTTTACATGTCCTGATAGTGAATAACTGCCAAAAGTTCTCTATGGTGAGACCTACCTAAATAGTGCAGTCTCCTGGTATTCAAGGACGTGCTCCGGGCCGGCCAGAAACCTGTTTGGTCTATATGTATCAGCTTATTCAGGATGGGCAGGAGCCTATTTGCCAATACCTTACTGAGTATTTTATTTTTCGTGGCTAGTAACGATAATGGACTGTAACTTGCCATATCAGTGTGGTCTCTTCCCGGTTTCGGAAGCAAGACAACCAGCGCTTGTGCCATGGTAAGGGACAGTGTTCCCTTTACCAGCACTGTGTTATATAGGAACTCTAAGTGAGGCAGGAGAGAGTCTGTGAAGAGGTCATAAAATTCTGCAAGTAACCCGTCCAGCCCAGGGGTCTCGTTACGAGGGAGCCCTTTAATTGCCATCTTAATTGTAGCTTTTGTAATGGGCCTGATAGGTCTTTCAGGGCTGCTGCAGTCAGTTGTGGGCACTGTTCCCTCTAGGCCGCGCGCGCGCGCGCGCGCGCACCTTCCCTGACGTCAGCGCGCACCACCTAGCGTGGAGCGCGCACACAGGCCGTCGCAAGAGATTCGCGCCGCCCGCCGCTTTTAAAAAGCGAGTGGCGCGAACATGACATGCGGCACTTTTCCAGTGGTGGCGGCGGTGCGGGCGTGAGGAGTTGCAGGTAAGGAGCGGGAGGCGGGAGGCGGGAGGCGGGAGGCGGGAGGCGGGAGGCGGGAGGCGGTAGGCGGGGGGAACTGGTGGTTATTGTGGGGATTATGGCAGTGTGGGAGCAGGAGAATTGGCTTGTCAGGGGTTTGAGTATTCTCCAGACTGCCGATAGAAAGCCTTCTTAAAAAGCCTTGTCAGAAGATTAAAAGCTTTTCAAGTTACTGTCCTCGGAAATTTGGCTGACGGAAATGACTCGAGAGCCTTGTTTTAGTGCGTGCCCCTACTGCGAGTCCTACTGTGCTTGTTTAATAAGGAAAACTAGCCATCCAGAGAGGTGTATGTTCGCCATGCTTGAGTGTCTAGCAGCAGGGGCGCGGGCGCTCTGGTGTTTTCCTTTTCTAATTCTCGCTCCACAATGCCGGTGATTGCTTTCGCCGAGAGATGCATGGGGGTTTGGAGACATTTAATTACGGGTCAGCACAAAATCTTTAGGTTCTGTTTTGCCTTCTGCCACGCCGCTTGAATTAAAAATCATTGTCTGCAAATTGGTCGGTGCGTTCATGAAAACAAGGCGCTTGGAAGACACGCCGTGTACACTTAGAATACATAATTGACTGGACTATTATTATGACCACGAATGTACCTTGGAAGAAATGATAACATACTGCAGACAAGGAAAACTTGTTTTTTTTCGGTATTCACTGACTATTATTGGCAATTGTACGCAAGCTACATATGGTAAGTTGACCGCTTTGCCGCTTAGGTGACCGAAATATTTCTGTCTAGACTAGCCCTATCTTTCACTGTTTAAGTATTGCTGTTAATCGGAGCCCGTGAGGGGGCTCTGATTGTCAGCAGTATTTAAACAAAAGGCCACAGCAGACACAAAAAACGCGTGTCACACAGGACAGGAAGGCACAAAAAACGAGTGAGGCACAGGACAGGAAGGCCCAAAAAACGAGTGAGGCATAGGACAGGAAGGCACAAAAAACGAGTGATGCACAGGTCAGAAAGGCACAAAAAACGAGTGAGGCACAGGACAGAAAGGCACAAAAAACGAGTGATGCACAGGTCAGAAAGGCACAAAAAACGAGTGAGGCACAGGACAGAAAGGCACAAAAAACGAGTGATGCACAGGTCAGAAAGGCACAAAAAACGAGTGAGACGCCGAACAGAAAGGCACAAAAAACGAGTGGGGCACAGGACAGGAAGGCCCAAAAAACGAGTGAGGCATAGGACAGGAAGGCACAAAAAACGAGTGATGCACAGGTCGGAAAGGCACAAAAAACGAGTGAGGCACAGGACAGAAAGGCACAAAAAACGAGTGAGGCACAGGACAGAAAGGCACAAAAAACGAGTGATGCACAGGTCAGAAAGGCACAAAAAACGAGTGAGACACAGGACAGAAAGGCACAAAAAACGAGTGGGGCATAGGCCAGAAGGGCAGAAAAAACGAGTGAGGCACAGGGCATAAAGGCACAAAAAACGAGTGGGGCAGAAGGGCACCAAAAACGAGTTGGACACAGGACAGAAAGGCACAACAAGCATTGGAAATGCAATAGGTCTCGCATTAGAAAAGTTGGGGCTATTGGTCTTGTAAATGACAAATATTTTATTTATGTGTTGGTTTTTAAAATAGCTAAATGGATAGCTTTGCCATTTACAATGCCAATAGTTATAACTTTCGCGAATGTGACACCTATAGCATTTGGAATGCAACATGTTTTCTATTTACGTGACTTAGATGGCAGCTCTGGTCGTTAGGCCACATCTCTAGAGAGCACGAAAGTGCAGCAGGGGAGAGAAACAGAGAGGGAGTAGAGAGTGCAGCAAGGAAGAGAAGCATGGAGAGGGAGCCCAAGAGTGAAACAAGGGTGAGATGCACGGACAGGGAGCCTGAGAGTGCAGCAGGGGACAGAAGCATGGAGAGGGAGACAGAGTGTATCAGGGGCGAGAAGTACGGACAGGGAGCCCAAGAGAGAAGCAGGAGAGGGAGTCTGAGATTATAGAAAGGGAGAGAGTTGAGCATAGAAAGGGAGAAGATGAGTTTGGGAGAGAGGCATGAGAGGTGGAAGGCAGAGCAATGGAGATAGACCAGGGAAAGGAGTAACCATGGGGGAGATGAAGATGAGAGCAACAGGGAAAAACTAGTGGTGTTGACTAATGCCGAAATGGTATAAATGATGCTGTGTTAGTGCTCATTGACAATCGTGTGTACCTTGAGGAGAGATGGGAGAGGGGAGGGGAAAGAAGGGAGAGGGAGGAAAGAGGGGAGAAAGGTAGGAGAGTGTGGTGAGAGAGGAGAGAGGGTAGAGGAGAGAGTGGTGGGAGATGGTAGAGGGGAGGGGAGAGGGGGGAGAGAGAGAGGAGAGAGAGGAGACAGGAGAGAGTAGAGTTGTGAGAGGGGAGAGTGGTGAGAGGGAGGGTAGAGTGGGGATAGAGGGGGAGGGGAAAGTGATGGGAGAGTGAAGAGTGAGGGGAAAAAGAGAAGGGAGGGGAGAGTGATGGTGAGAGGGGAGAGTGGTGAGAGTGCATACTGGTGAGGTGGGATGCGAGAAGATAGTTGTTATAGGGGAGAGTGGCGAGGGGAGAGTAACAAGACGGAGGGCATTGGTGTGGGGAGGGGGGAGGAGAAATGAGACACGGCCGCAGCGCGGGGCCGAGCGGCGAGAGTGCCATTTGGCGCCGCAGACACGCGCGGTTTGGTTCCTGGCGCACATAGCCATGGTTGCAGCGCACAGAGACCCTCCACTGCCGCACACAGAGGAAAAAAATTAGAGGGAACATTGGTTGTGGGTATGGTAATGTGTGGAGGAAGTTGCCTATTGTCGTGTCCCCACTAGCTGTAGGTCTGCTATAAAGTGTGGCAAAATATTGGCAGAAGGCCACGTTAATGTCGTTTTGGGTATGTACCTTGTCACCGGTTATGGTATTAATTTCGTTATTCACAATGGCTGAGGGATCAGCATGCAATAATTTAGCTAACAGTGCCTCCGATTTGTCTGCCTTGGAATGGCACCTCTGTGTGTAGCGTTGGTGGTCTATGAAACATAGTGATTCTAACAATTCTGCGTGTTTGATGCGGGCTTCCTGGAGTGGTGCCTGTTTCTCCTTGTCATGTGCGGCCTCCAGCTCTAACCTATCCATCTGTCGTTCTGTTTCCGTGAGGGCTTTATGCACCTCCTGCCTAGCTCTCACTGTTGCGCTTATGGCCCTCCCGCGTATGACCACCTTAAAAGCGTCCCACTCAATTAAACCATTAGAAGTGTTATTGCTATTGTAGGCAAAATGATGTTCAATAGTGTCAGCCATGGCAGTACGGAACACTGTGTCCTCCAGCTGTTGTGGCCATAGCCTCCACGTAGGGACCGGTGTAGGTATCCTACCCCATGTGACAGTTATCTCCAGTGGGTTATGGTCCGAAAAGGTTTTTGTTAGATACATAGCATGTGTGACCTGCATCACAATCGTGTTTGAGCAGTACATTCTATCTATTCTAGTATGTAGTACTCTGCCTTCACACAAAGAGCCTATCACCTCCACATTGTCACTGCAGCCAGCTTGAACCTAGGGCAGGGGAGTAAAGAATATCCCTGCACTTGAAATAAGAAGCCTCTAGAAACTTCTCCCAACTTCAAAAGAGGCACTGGGTATACAAATAGGGCCCTCAGACCTACTTTTCATTTTCTAGACTTGCGTAAGGACTCTCAAATGACGGCCTGCTGCTGTGACCTGCTGTGCACACGGGAAGGCTGCTTCACTGTAGCCTGAAGGACACTTTGCTCGCTAGAACCTGCCTTAAACCCTCAGAGGCCAGCCCTGCTGTTTGAGCACTGCATCATTCCCTGAACACAGGACTGTAGGAGAGACTCCAAGGACTAGTTTGATGGCCTCCTGATCAAAGCCACAGGGACATAAAAGGCTCCTACCATCTTGAACATGCATTTGGACCGAGCCGGAGTGAGTCCTGCCCCCCCAAGTGGTGTCTCACCAGTTCTGGACCTTTGCTTGGGATATTAAAGGTGTTCAGATAGCAAAAAAACAAAACTGAGGACTTATAAATGTTTGCCAAAAATCAGCTCCGAGAACTGCGGGAAGACTAGGACCAAACTGCTTGTCTATCCACACAAGGTGCATTGCCAAATGGCCTGAATTTGCAGTTGATCCTGTTACGTTCTTACCCACAGCCGAAAATCCTGTTCAGCGGTCCTTCACCAAAAGGTTATACTAGCCCCTGGAACTGTCTTCAGCTTCAACCTACTGCCTAGTCTCACTGGAGATATTTGACTTCCAACGAAGAGACTAAGTTCGAATGACCCCAAGTTTCCTGATGATGATGCATCTTTCTCAGATACCGTCAGTAGCCTTGCCACGCTGAACTTTACCTGCTCATAATTTTGCCTGCAAAATTCTTCAAAGTCTGAGGGTAAGCGCTGGCCAGGCCCAATCCGCTTCTTGTGTCTGAACCACGCTCCATCACAGCCTGCCATATTTTTGAGCTTTTGACCCAATGTCGCACGACTGTATTTTCACAGTTGTCGCTTTGGTCTTTTAGGTGCTAGTTTTCACTAAAAACCTTAAAACTCCATAACTCTTCTTCTATTGATTGGATTTATGTCATTTTAGTGGCAAATATTATATTAAAATGTATTCTATTTTTCTAAATTGTTGTGGAAGTTTTTTGTGTTGTCTTTTCACTTTATTAAAGTTTTTGTGCTGCATACACACTTTGCACATTGCCTCCAAGTTTAGCCTGACTCGTGATTATTGTGCTAAGCTAACCAGGCATGTGTGAATTCAGTGACTTGTTTGATTCACCATGCAGGGGGTTGTGGCTGTTGCTAGACCAAGCTCACACCCTAATCAACCAACAACCCAATTTCTCACATTCAGTCATGTCAAGTTCCACTGTGTGCTTAATTCACCCATGGCCTATATAAAGCTATAATATAGTGCTGTACAGTGCACATGTGTATACATGTGCTGAGTGTATGTGTGCCTGTGAATGGGGTCCATTTTGGGAGTCCCAGGGCTGACTGGAGATGCATGAGGACGTAGAGAAATTCCCCCAGAGAGATTTGTGGATTGCTACATTCCTATAAGCTGAGTGGGACACACACTGGAAGAAGGCAAGCCAAGCTCGCCAATAAACTTCAAAGGGTGCTCTTTGACTCAGAGACAAAGCCACTGGAAAGGGGCTTGGGGCACATCTAAGGATGTTGTGGAAGTTCAGATTTGGAGTTGCTCCTGCTGTGCCAAACAGTTTACTGGAGGAAGGGTATGGCAGAGGAGAGGGCACTTTGTAGTGTAGTTCCTATATCTCTGATAGGCTCTGTGCATTGGAATAATATACACTATAGATTTGTAATAGGACTGAGGTCAGTATGTCTCTATAGAGGACATTAAACTTAATTACTTGTGTGTGCCAGCTAACTCAGAGGTCACTAGAAACTTTCTCGAATGAAATGAAATGAAATGAAAAAGAAACTTCTAGAGCGCACTGCGGCCAAGCGGCTTCCTGGCGCTAAGGAACACATCAGTATCTGCCAAAGAGCCCGGAGGAATTAGCCAAGGAAAGCCTGGAGAAAGAAGAAAGTTTTGAGAGCTTTACGAAAGTGTGAGAAGATAGGAATGGAGCGAATAGAAAGGGGGAGAGTATTCCAGATCTGGGGGGCCCGCACCGAGAAACGGGTGCCTCCGGTGCGGGATTTACGGAAGCGGGGGACGTGAAGAAGAGATAGAGAAGACGAGCGAAGAGAACGGCTGGGGGCGTGAGAGGAGATTAAGGAGTTGATAAAGAGAGGAGCGGAGCGGGCATGCGCCCGAAAGGCCAAGCAGGCAAGTTTGAACTGGGACCTGAAATGAACGGGGAGCCAGTGAAGGGTTTTTAGGGCAGGAGTGATATGGGAAAACTTAGGAAGACGGAGAACAAGACGGGCCGCCTGGTTCTGGATGGCCTGGAGCCGGCGAGTTTCGTAGGCCGGAATGCCTACGTCCAGGCCGTTTCCATAATCCAGGCGGGATGTAATGAGGGCGGTAATAATAACTTTGAGGGCATTAACAGAAAAAAAAACGGGAGATTTTGCGAATGAGGCGGAGGGAAAGGAAACAGGAGGAGACAACGGAACTGATATGCGCATGCATAGAAAGATCATTACTGATCTTGATGCCCAAGGTCCGGACAGAGGGAACTGGGGAGGGGGGAGGACCAAAAGAGAGGGGCCAGTGGACAGAGGACCAGGGGTTGGAGGGGCCACCAGTGAGAACAAGCTCTGTCTTGTCGGGGTTGAGCTTCAAATGATTGAAGCTCATCCACTGGGAGATGAAGACAAGAGTAGAGCTGAGCTTAGGGAGAGAGTGAGTAGGGGAGCATAGGTCAAAGACGAGCTGGAGGTCGTCTGCGTAGTTGTACACCGAGACCCCCAGCTCAAGAAGGGAAGAAATGAGGGGGCGGATATAAAGATTAAAGAGAAGAGGGGAAAGAGAAGAGCCTTGGGGTACCCCACAAGTGACCGGGAGGGGGGGTGCAGAGAAATCAGAAAGGTGAACTGCCTGTGATCTGCCCCGAAGAAAGGACGCGATCCAGGAGAGGGCAGTGCCCTGGATGCCCGCTGCGCTGACACGGTCGAGAAGAATGGCATGGTCGACCGTATCAAACGCAGCGGACAGATCCAAGAGGACTAGGGCCTGGGGGAGATTACTATCGGCCTTCCCTTTCAGTTCATCCAGGACCGCAAGGACCACACTCTCAGTAGAGGACAAGAAGGGATTCGTTTCTGACAAGCGCATAAACATGACAACTTTGCTTCCCTTAGAGTCGGAAAAATATCTTCAGAGTCGTGGAAACAATAGAAAACCATTTCACTCAGTCAATTGTGCATCCTTCGTTTCTACAGAGTTGCACAGAAATAGAGAGACGGGCATTTCAATAAAAAGGGTTTATTGAACAGTCCTCTTTCTCATGCAAGAGATACGAACTGCTACATCATAAGACAGAATGTGAAGTATAATGCGTACAGGGTAAACAATAATATAAAATAATTTTGTAATAGCATGGTCTGTTGCTATGACATATATAAAAATACATACATAAATAACACAGGCTAAAATACTCAACTGGTGCATCTAGACTAATGTTACCCCAGTGTACCTAACCTAGGTCTAGTACGAGGGTAGAAGTAGGTGCTGTTTTAGCTATAGTCTAGTTTAGTTCAGTTTTGTCAAGAATTGCAAAAGGTTTCTCTTGGTTCTAATCAGCTCCATACCTTAGAATGAGAGAGGTTGGTATCTCTTTCCCAGAATTTGATTCTTTAACACCCCGCAAGGGGAGTCAGAAACACTGGAGCTGGATTCTCAGCAGTGAGGATGACAGCGTCTGGTCAGTGCGTCAGTTGGGGAGATGACTTCCTTCGGGACTTGCTGTGGCGGGCTGTGCCTTGCAAGTAGGTAGCCTAACCGCACCATGCCTTGCCATAGCAAGTGAAGGTATGTTTATACCTTGAAGGTGCTTAGAAATGCCAGTATTGACGTAGAAGTCGGGCATATGAACGTCATGAATGACCCCTAAGGAATAGATGTTCATGCATAATAAATGATTTCTTGGAGAAATCAATATCCAAGCAAGGGGAAGTCCTAAAGGCTTAAAAAACTGGTTTTCCAGGACCTCGTTGTGACGTGGATGAACGGATGTAAGTAGCCATGCCTGTATTTGGTTAGCACGGACAATGCCTGAATAAGGACTGGATTTCTATGCCTATGAGGGCAATGTGAAATTTACCTATATGAGGGCATGAATCGGGAAATTCATATGGAATCTAAATCGATACACAACAAAAAGAAGCAGACCTCACACACACACTTTAAAAACTAGATCACATTTGGTATCTAGAAATGGACTATAGGAAGGGGAGTAAAAGGGCACCCAGAGGAGTCAACTATCAAGCAGCCAGATGGGGTAAGTAGGGAGGGGCAGCTCTACAAGAATTCTACAGATGACCAGAGCTGGAGGATATCACCTGCCACTCTCCCAGCCGGGTGAGGGTATATCATCAAGGGACATCTAAATCGACCTGTCCCTGGAGACTAGAGCAATAGTGCCTGCCTGCTTGCTATGAATGGTGAGCCTTGAGGAGAGCTGGAGGGATCAGGTGCGGTGGAATCCTGGAGAGTGGATCCCTGTAGCCAGACGTGAGGAACAGCTGCTGCACCAATAAGGTTGTTGCATATATACAGGGTTAACTCAAAGACTCCCGTAAGCTAGAGGGGGCTACTGTGAAGACCGTCAAGTCGATCTCGCCAATTCATGTGTTGGTATTTATCAGTGACCCCATGTGCCAGATGGTGGGTGCCGTCACGAGGAACCTACTGGTGTGCCGATTGGCCCATTGCCCAAGTGAAGAGCAGATGTGGTCCTCCAGTATGCCAGAGGAGACCACCATAAGATGGCAGAGAATGCTGTCTGGTAAATTCCATCATCATGATGAGAGCCCACCATGGTTGACGCTTGCTGGCCCGAGCCCCAACTGAGGATCGAGCCAGGAATAACCAATAATGTCCCTTGATTGGAAGTCTGGTGCATAGGAGTGCAGAGGGCAAAAAGGTGCAGACTGCAGAACCATGTGTGTGATACTCTCCAGAGGTAGCCACTGCAGCTGCCACACCCGTGAGGAAGACAAACTCAGAGACTTCAGTCAGACCATCCATTCTGGTGTGGGTACGTTTGAGCTATGGGCTGGATGGCCCTGGGTGAACTTGTCTACCAGAAAACACTTTGGGGCTGGAACATTTTTGACTATTCTAATATAGCTAGAGTGAGACTGCTGAGATTGTTAGTGGGGCCTAACCTGAATGTAGCCTATAGTGAATGGAAAATAACCACTTCAACTAGTAGAAGGGATGTAGGTCTCCATGGACTGCCATTAAACAATAGAACCCTGACCTCAGGGGGCTACATGTATTATTTGTCTATGGCATATTTCACTTTGTGTTCATATGTACATTCTACTTTTGTCATAAAATAAAGCGTTTGACTGGGCAATCTTTTATTTCTACCATTGAACGTATTTTGATTTGTGAGCTTGTGTTCACCCCTGTGTCTACCACTACACGCGAGAAGCTTTGGACTGCTCGATCCATGCTGTCTAGAGCGTCAATTGCTGACAGGATATTTTGCCCACTTGCTCAGGAAAAGGCCTCAGTCTCCATGGTTGTGCCAAGTAGTTGCTACCTGTGTGGTATTTTGACAGTGATGTAATTATTGCAGGAGTATCAATTTGTTAAAGACTTGTTTGAATGAAAATGTGTATTTGAATAGTCTGCTTTTTGTCTCAAAAATGCCTTCTGCCCGCCTGATTTGTTGTATTTTTGGGACTACCCAGGCATAATTACTTAGGTGATTGGCTCTGTTTCCTCCCTGACTGTCCTTTATGTGGAGAACGCACACCAACTGTCACATGGGACAACTCCAGATAAAATGTATGAACGGGTATTTAAAATACTGCAAACTTAACTGTGAAGCAATGGAGCACTGTACATTACGGATTTACAAATCTAAAAGATCTTGTACATCAAGTAGGGATTACACAAATACATTTTATAAGTATTTAGGCATATGGGGCCAGATGTAGGTCGGTCGGTAACGGCCGAAAATCGGTATTTTCGGCCGTTACCGACCGGTATTTCAGAAATGGTATGTAGGGCCCTTAATTTTACAGAATCGGTAAATTTACAGATCGGTAAATTTACCGATTCTGTAAAATACCGAATCGGTATTTTTACTGATTCGGTAAATTTGAGATGTAGGTGGGACTCTTCTGAGTCCCACAAGCCTTACAAAATCGGTATTTTACCATCAAATCCAATTTGATGGTAAAATACCGATTCCGGTGTGCATGCACATGTGTGCATGCACACCTCTGCCATATGACAGGCAGACCTGCCCTTGGGGCATGTATGCCTGCCACATGGCACCCAAGCCTGTTTTGGGGGGGCAAGAGGGTGTCAAAGTGACACCCCCTGCACCCTTGAGAAATTCGGTATTTACCAATTCTGTAATTACAGAATCGGTATTACCCATTGATTCCTATGGGCTTCACAGCCCATAGGAATCAATAGGAAATACTGATTCGGTATTTCCAGATTCGGTAAATACCGAATCTTAAAGATTCGGTATTTACACATCTGGAAATACCTACATCTCCCCCCTTCATATTTACCACTTCTTAAATACCGAATCGGTAAAATTCGGTATTTAAGAAGTGGTAAATAAGAATTACCTACGTCGGGCCCTCAGTGAATAAGTGATCTGCCCAGAATCACACAATGTTTAGTCTAGCACCGGGGCAGGGATTTCAATTTGGATCTCCATAATTTCCAAACATGGCAGTTAGAGCAGATAAGCTGAAATGATCATGTTACACCCAAATGATCCTTCAAAGTTGCAAAAATACACATCTGAATTATTTCATAGTGGTATTCGCCCTTTTTATGGTAATAATCATCGTACGTCACAAAATTTCAGTTTAACCGATGGATTAGAAAACATGGGATATATTTCTAGGATATGGCGCAGCACGTCGCTGCAAGCAATTTTGTAGCAATGTGCTGCATCATTTAAAGAATGCAGGGATGCGCCATTTTCACAAGAATACGCGCCCCCCCTGTGTTTTCCTTTGCACCAGCGCTAAAAATAACTGCCTAGTGCAAGCGCAGACACCCTTGCGCCATGTTGCAGGGATGACTACTTATGTTCAGGAAGGGATAACTTCCTTCACAAAACCAATCATTAATGGTGTGTTTCTCCTTCTATGTGTGCTGCAGAATATAACACTCATAGAAAGAGCAAAGTAAAAGTATTTCTTCTCATTGCGCCACTCTAATGCCTGCTTTTCACTGCTGTTTGTTTTTGGCACTGCCTCAAATTTACAGATTACTGTACATTGGAAGCAGTGTCAAAATGCAGCAACATTGCATACCCCTTTGAAACAAAGTGATACATGAAAAGCGACCGTATTTACAAGGCGGCGTTAAGACATTCAAAATGGCTTAGTGCCACTTAGTAAATCTAAAGCAGGTCACAGCGCTGCTGGAGTGTCTCCAAAAGTGACGCTCCAGTGGCGCTATGCCCGTGTAAATATGTAAACAGAGACTGGTCATCTTGCTTCCTTGTCTAGAATCTCCTTTGCATTTTTCTAACTGGAACTGCCTTTTAAATCTGAATGGTTTACTGTCAATCAATATATGCTTGTTGTTATAGATTTTTACCCCTATAGAACACATACATTTGCCTAACACTATTTGAAAACCATAAAAAGTTCAATATTAGGTGAACCATTAAGCAGTCAGTAAAATGAACTACCAGAAGCAATAAATTGTAACTTTAAAAAAATACAAGCATTGATTTGTGCTTATGAAACATCCCGGAATCATTTATTTAATACTTAGTACAAAAAACAACAGAGAGGATTTGAAAACCAAGGTACTGCATAGCTAATGCTGGCACAAGAGCCATCCAGAAGACACAAAGTAGTCTCCTATTAATATTGCACATGATCTGTACTTTTTTCCTTAGCTTCAAAGAACATTGACATTGTCTTACAACACAAAAATACTGGAACAGTTCTATACCCTCCACATCTAGTCTGTAGATTTTTTTCAAAAGTAAACTGAAGAAAAACAAACTCTACTAGAAGAATAAACAGGCTTTTTGGTTTGGCATTATACAGCACACATATTTTCTGGTATATCACATTTGCTGAATTAGCAATTAACCAGTCAACCATTTGAAGATCTGCATCTATGGTAACACTTTCTGTGCAGCTGTGTGCCTGAGTAATTGCAGATCACTGAGCCCTTTTTCCAATTTTCATTGTGTACAAAATGGGATTCCTGGTTGGCTGAGGCATACACCCAAGCCAGGCAGGAACCACCACTCTAGTCATAGTAAGATAAGTACACACTAACATTTAACCTGTGCTTACCCTATGGTAGCTTGGTACAGAACAGTTAGGTTTATCTAAAGAAGCAATGTATCAAGTATTTATGCAACACACACACACTGTGACACAATGAATACACTGAAATAAAACTCCACACATGTTTAGTTTATCATATTTTGAACAAATCAAGACCAAAACAATGAAAATCCAACATATAGAAGTTGAGATATTTAATTTTAAAGGAATGAATCTAGTTAAGCACTGAAAAACAAGTAGAGCTAAAAAGGTTACATTAGGTTGTGCTGGACCTGGGCAAAGTCAATGATCAGGCCCACTGCAATAAAGCGCAGGTCGGGTTCAGGACCACGCAGGCCCCAGTGAACAAAGTACCTTTCTGGTCGCAAACAGCGAGATGCATCAATCTTCTCCACGCAGTGAAGGCAATGAGTCCATTCTGAAGACAGCTGCCGAGTCGAGAGGCATCAAGAGATGGGACAGATCCTGCCACACAGTTGAGGGGATGTGTGAATCATACCAAGCTGCAGCAACAGTGATATGTTCGCCGATGCATCAATCTCTAGAGGCAAATCGCTGGTTCCAATGCCATGGGTCGATATTGCTCCCGCAACCGAGTGAATGTGCCGGTTCTGGGCAGCTTCAAGTGAGCCAGATCAGGAGCAGGGGCTGAGACTTTGATATCCCTAAGTCTCGAGCAACAGGAGGTAAGCCAACAAGCCCTTGCAGATTACTCCGAGTGAAGGAAGAGTTCAGCTTTACTTCGGCAGCGTCAGAGAGTAGCAAGCCTCGTGAGAATCAATAGAAAAGCAGGCCTTCCTGATCAGAAATCCAGTTGAGACCTTTACTCAGCACAGCAGTTCTTCTGCCAGAGCTTCATTTACAAGTCCAGTAGTGTCTGATTTGATGGGGTCAGAGATCCAGCAGTTATACCCAAACATGCCTTTGATGTGGGGGTGACATCAAAGCAGCTCTGTGAAGTGCACAACTACCCCTTTAACCCCAGTTCTATCTGCCAGGCTATCTGTGGGGGGCAATCAGTCCTTTGTATGGGTACATGACGCAGCCCATTCAAGTGAAGTGTTAGCCCCTCCTTTCCATTAACCCCAAGCATAGCCATATGAATGCAGATGTCTGTAGAATGCTACTCAGACACATTTAGCATTCCTGTGTTGTGGTTGTCTAGAGGGAATGCACAAAGTACAGACATAGAAATGTCCACTTTGCAGAACTGTAATTTCTAAAATAGTTAGGCCAAAATGTTGACATTGTGCTGATACTGATTTTATTGCACCTTTTTACATATGACGCAACCCTTCATATGCATTGTCATTTGGGTCATGATTAGATCAAAAACAAAGATTCCCTAAAAAGAGTTAAGTTGTATTTTGTTGACAAAACTACCAAAATGATCATGGACATCCGAAAACAATCTTCAACCCCTTCTCCTATCATACAATTCCTCTCCCCTTCAGAACCTTGTAAGTCAGGAAACTATCCAGATCTTCTTGACCAACCCTCTAGGAACCCGGTTAGTCAGGAAACCATCTAGGTCTTCGCGACCAAACCTCTAATGGCTCCTAGACTCAACTATCGAGCTAACAACAACCATAACCTAAGACAAATTAACTTCACACACTCTAACCCGACACCCCACAAACCCCAACTTAAATGCATGCTAATCAACTGCAGATCAACCTCTGCTGGAGATATTGCCGAACTGATCCTCTCACATGAACTAGACCTAATCCTAACGGAATCCTGGCTCAATGACTCCTCTACACCCGTCATGGACATTCTAGTTCCCCGTAACCATGGTATTACCCGACTGGACAGACCCCATGGACCAGGACGTGGCATCGCTTGCATACAGAACCTCATCCTCTCTCTCATATGTACACAAACTCCTGCCTTACCACCCTGTGAATATCTTTGTCTTGATATCGCATGCAACAATATATCCCTATTTGAAGCTGCATATACACCCTCAGGTGACATCCTAGAATTCATTGAACAACTCATGGAAACCATTGGAAAAAAAATGTCAATCAGCAATGCCCTCAAATCTTCGTCGTAGATTTCAATCTGAATTGGAATGACCTGAATGATCCAGCAGTCAACAGCTTCATAACCTTTCTTGCAGACCTGAACCTGACTCAATTCTGTGACAAGCCCACATACAATGAAGGAGCAAGTGTAGATCTTATTGTAAAGCCCAAACTCAATTCAGATGCAATCAATCCTCCCTCACTTGTGATTGGACCCACCACCACCATATCAAATTCCTCATCAAGGAAGTTCTGATAAACAACACTACGCAATGATCCAAGCCCAAAATCAGAAAAAGGAACATGCACACCGTTGATGGGAATGCTTCAACCTCTCTCAGTCACAACATCCTGACTCCCCCTGAAGAACAATCTATCTCTTTTATTACACAGTTAGTTAAAACCGTAACATAAAAACATCATATTAATACTTAATAACATTTAGGGATTAAAAATCGTATACACATTATAAAATCTAGCAGTACAAAATAAATGTAAATTCCAAAAACAGCTTATCCGGTTGATGGCAATGTATCGCAAATTAGCCGTTTAGTCCATAGGAAAGTGTATAGTATGGAAGGCAATGACAAAACTGTCCCAATGCTTGTTACTGATAATTGACTTTCATCAAAGTCCATTTGTACAATAGAAATAGAACTTTTCTGTTTCTTAATGCTGGGCATTGTGCAGTACAGTTAAAAGAATATTAACAAACTTCCCAGCCCTTGCTTGAACTTGGGCTGAATCATTGTTGAAGCACAAATTTGATGCTCCCCTGAAATGTCTCAGTAACTTTTCCCGATAGACTGGGACCAGTAAACGTCGACGGTCATTAACAAGATGAGGGCAACAGCATAGCAGGTGTAACCAAGACTCATGTGGATAATTGCGGAGCCCACATGTTAGCTGACTATTCCTCTGAGCCAACAGCGGGTTAAAATCATGATTTGGAAGGGCTAGCAGCCTCATGTAAATAATTTTATTGCAAGTCTGTGATTGGAGAGAGTAATTAAAGTATGGTTGAGGTTTCCCCTTGATATACGAGGCATCCAGAACTGTAAGGAGCGGCTTTTTGAAAGGCCGAGCGGTGTCTCTCTCGAATGACACTAGAGTAATTTGGCTTTTTATTGTTTTCTTCCACGTTGACAGGGGAATAATTGGGTTAGAAAGGTTTATGGTTTCAATCTTCAGTGTAGTAATGGCCAAGTGTAGCTGTTTGTACCAAGGAGAGAGTTCGTTGGTAAACGATGATTGCAATTGTTCTTTCATAGATTGAGCTGGTGCAGGCAGAGTGCAGATGGAGAATTTTATTAAGTCACCCAGACAGTAAAGATCTGCATTTGCCAGGCCCAGCTTGAGTCTCAGCTTGGCTCTCCTTGCATGCTGAGGAACCGAAAATATTTTCTTATAGGCCATTATATGATAGTTCACTAAAAATGAATCCATTTTGCCAAGAAAAGCCAAGTGTCCATAAGCCACTGCCGGGAGCAGTTTGGCGCATAAGAACCTTAGAATTGGCTTGGCTGTGGGGTTGTGCAAGTGCCGATTCAAGTGCCTCAGACTACGTATACCCCTGCTCCGACCCTCTTGATACAAGCATTGCAAACTGTCTTTCTGGCCCCAAGACCCAATCTACCATATATCTAAATGTTCAGTCTCGTAACTTAGGGACTGAACCTACCCATCCACTTCTCTTAGTTAATATGTTAAAAGAAAAATATGCTATATGTCAAAATCGGGTGGTGCATCTGCATTCTCCTCGGGACTGTCCACTCTTTGGGGCCTGTTTGTACTCATAGGTAATTAGGAGTGTTGTTGAGCTCAGCTAGCTTTCACCTTTCGGTCATGAAGCAGACTAGAAGAAGGCCTGCAGATTGTAAAAGAGAAACTGTATTTAGAGTCAAGGAGAACGACAGAAGGAAGGTAAGCTTCATGAGGAGTGTATCAAGAAGACTCAGTGGCAGTGCCAAATAATGAAAAGGGGGACTCAGAGTATCACTTTTGCCACTATTTCACACAGCTGAACACTAGGCCTCAGACTCTTGGTTTACCTTCAAACTCTTTCAATAGTATACTCGATAACCACTTGCTTCTAGCTTTTGATGAGGTAGTCCTGCAGTTCCCAGCCCCACTCTGAGTTGTTCTGTGATACTCCTCCAGTCTTGACTCCAAGAAACACTGTCCCTGATCAAAACATCATCCACATGAATCACGATGACCATAGCAAGATAGATGTGGAGTGCAGTGCACTGCTTTTGAATAACAAGTAGAGAATAAAACAGAATTGCAGTATTTTGCATATGTTTTTGTTTGTTAACTAAAGTAACTGTTCTGGTGTCTGATGAACCAGGAAAAAGGAGAACACTCCTGCAATTAATTAAATCTGGCTAAGTGTGAAAGGGCTGATCATCACATACAGGGAAAATAAATAGGGGTCCATCAGTCTAGTCCCAAACAATGTAAATTCATAATCATCTCAAGAAATGTTGCATATTACAGTTCAACACACACCCTCCCTCAGTGTCTGCCACCATATGAATCATCAATCAACTTAAATCCTCAGTCACACAATCAGTCACTCCCCATTGCAATAGTGAAAGTTACCTCATCCAATCCATGCAGGTGTAATTGTGATAGGTATTAAATCATCTTTGATGCAGGCAACACATTAGAATCTGGTCTTGGAAGGCAGTCTTGTAGGATAATAAATAATTTTATAGGGCAGCCAATCTAGTGCTAAGTAATGCAAAATGGAATAGGCATTAAGTAATAGGCATGCGAGGGGGCAGGCATTGCTCACAATGTCATGAAGGAATAGTGGAGGCTTCTTCAATGCACACTGGTCCAACTGCATTCCTGTAGTATGTATTTGACTGTTAGACCTGGCAGCATTGGCGTGAGTCTCCCTTCCATTTTTACTCATTGCCTCCTCTGTTTTTGATATGTTTTTGCTTGTTATATGCTTTGGGCACTGTGCCACTGCTATTCAGTGCCACAGTGCAAGTGCCCCTATGTGAAATTGATGTACTGATTGGTGATTCCATGAGTGGGTTATTTGATGTACTTCTCAGACCCTAGTACAGTGCACCATGTGTGCCCAGGACTAGTAAATCAAATGCTGCTGGTGGGCTTGCAGCACTGCTTGTGCCACCCACAGAAGCAGCTTGTAAAGTGTGTCTCAGGCCTGCCATTGCAAGGCCTGTGTGCAGTCTGTGACTGCTATGTCGACTTGGCATGTGTATCAACTTGCCAGTCCCTAAACCTTCCATTTGCTTCATATCAGACACCCCTATAGGGTAGACCCAAGGGCAGCGTGCATTGTAAGTATAGGGTAGGACATGCCCTGGTGGTTGTAGCACGTCCTAATAGTGAATTACAGCCATTTTCGTTTTTCACTATTGTAAGGCTATCTGTTCTCTATAGGCCAGAATGGGCAGTTAGATTATTACATTTTATAATCCTAACTGATGCAGGGAACATGGTAGAAATTCGAATTTAGTATGCCTGACCTCAGAATGATAAAATACATTTTTTAGTAAAGTTGATTTTCCATTCTGTGTGTGAAAATACCACTTTTAGAAAGTAGGTATTTTCTTGCCTAACTGTCCAGGCCTGCCTCTGCTAGGTTGTGCATTCCTTGTCTGGAGTTAGAGTGACCGGACTGGGGGATTCCAGGAGACAGGCTGGGGCAGCTCAGTGGTGAATAGAGAGATCTGCATCTGGATGGGAGAGAGGAGTTGCACCTGGGACCTGAATAGGGCTGGGCCTTCTCTCTACACTGCTGACTCCACCTCCTGTGGTGTGTCGGATGTCTGTACCCTGCACTGTGAAAGGAAGGAAGGAATCATGTCAAGAATGTGCTCAGGGCTGTGCCTTCCCTCCCCTGTGCTGGCTCCACCTCCTGTGGGACGTCTGATGTCTCTGCCCTGCTCAGGAACTGGTTTGGACTAGGCAGAGATTTTAGGGTAAAAATATTGGGACACAGTCCCAAGAACTTTGGATCACTTCTGGAAAGAAGGAACCTTTTGTCAATGAGAAGAACCAAGGAAGCTGCAGGAGTTTGACTGCCCCTCTGCCAGTGTGCTGTTTGCTGGGTTGGCCTGCAGTGGTTTCTTTATTTCCAAGTGAAAGGAGAAGGAACTTTTTAAGGACTTTCATCATCTTACAGAATATTCTCCAAGGGCTTGAACGTGTGCTTGCCTCCTGCTGAAGTCACAGGGACCAAAGACTTCACCTCCAGCTCCCTCAGAGTTTCCTTGCTGGGAATTGTGTTTGCCAAAGCTTACGTGTTGCTGGGAGCTGGAAGAGCGACGCATCGAGATGAAGCGTGACGCCGCTGCAGCTGAAATCATCACCGGAGAAGCGTGCATTCGCCGCATCGCCCAAGAAGCGTGTCTTCGTCAAAGCTGCCCGCAGTTGCATCACCGGAGAAGCATGACGCCATCGAGAGAGTCACCATCGCATCACCGGAGGAGCGTGTCGCAGGGCCTGTCGCGGCTCCAAAGTACAGAGTCGTCGCAAGGCTGCCAGGGCATCTACGCATTGTCATCGCATCACTGCATCAAGGGCGCCATCTTCTCGCATCACTCCAGGATCATCGCATCAAAGTGCCATCTTGCGCATCGCAAATGGACAGCAAGCCAAGAATCTACGCATCAACCATGCACCGGTAAGGATCACGACGCATCCCCTACTTTGTGCAAGCATTGAGGCATGACACATCATTTCCCCAGGATCACGGAACCGTTGCATCTCCCCTTTTGCGAGCCTTATGTTCACTTTGCATTACGCATCCAGGTACCTTGTTAAAAACTGTGTCGCATTTATCATCAACTTGAACTTAGCAACTTTTATCCTCGTTAAGTCAATCTTAAGTACAGTATTGTGGATTTTTGTCATTTGTGGTCTTTTGTTAAGTCTATATAAAGAATACTTATTTTTATAAAAACCTGTGTTGTGTCCATCTGTAGTGTTTTCACTGTATTACTGTGTATATTCAAAAATGCTTAACACATTACCTCTGAGATATGCCTGTCTGCTCGAGCCAAGATACCAAGGGGGTGAGCAGGGGTTATCTAGGCATGTAATCCCCTTATCCTGACTTAGAAGTAAGGGTCCCTATTTGGACAAAGGTGAATACCATTGCCAACTTGAGACCCTCAGATCTAACAGTGACTAATAAAATGGTGGGGCAACAAAAATCTGGCACAAAAATAATAATGTTCCTCTAGATACTAAGTTAAACAAGAACATTTTAAAAGTTATATGGGGGCACCGGCATACTTAGTCTGGAAGTAGAGTTCATCCTCAAACTCAGGTGGTTCACCCAGAAGTTGGTCAGCTATCACATTTGATTCAATTTCAGACCAATAACCCTCTTCCTCCTAATGTGCTGATGTTTCAGGAACAGTGTAATTGTGTGGCATAAAATGTTGGTAAATTTAGATCATAGTCAATCTCTCCACATTTTGAGGAAGGAGACTGGTCTTTCTCACTGTGAAGACCGCACCAGCTGCCCTGAACAAACGTTCAACGGACACACTGGCGACAGTATAGGCCAGATACTTTATTGCCAGCCTGCTGACCTCTGGCCATTGACGCATCTTCCCATAATGAAACATCAATGGATTTTGATCCACATAGACCTCTTCTGGATCATCCAGATACTTCTGGAACATCCTGTGGATTGTCATTGATGCTGCCACTTGCTCTACCTGTTTTGCAATTACCTCTGCACTCGACTTGAGCCCTGCCAATTGAAACCAATACAATGCGGAGGTTGGATATGGTCCTTCTTTTGCTATTGTTGCCGGTGTTCTGGTTGATGGTGTTGTTAGCTGCTGTGAGACACGACTGCCCTCTCTGGAAGTTAAAGGCGGCACCCCAGAGCTGCGGGTGGGACTTGAAGTTCCAACAATTCTTCTTCCAAGTCTCTGACTTGCTCTTCAATCCACCTCTTGTATTTAAAAACATCCCTTTCAGAAAAAGGGATGAAAGTAGGAAGAATTTTGTTGTACTGTAGATAAAGTAGTGTGGCACATATGTACTCTTTGGACTTGATGATGTCATGTTGCAGCCTTATATTAGAAGTCAAGTATAGGACTAAGCTCTCAATCAAGGCATGTGCGTCTTTGTTTTCATTGACACCTGCAAGGGCAAACTTTTTAGACACCTTCTTAACCTGGTCTTGTAGGAGATGCAACAACGGAATAGAATGGCCCATCGAACTGCCCTCCTTGCTAACTTCCAGTGTGAAAACCTCAAAAGGGAGTAGGATCTGTGTCAGGAATTTGACTAGGCCCCATTTTTCCGCATTCATGCGCATAGCTTTCCCAACTGCATTCCCTCCTCTTTGAATGACATAGTTGATGATCAGTTTGTGCTGCTCAAACTGACAATGCAGCATGTAAAAGTTGGAGTTCCGTGTTGGCACCTCCTGTATCAGGGCTTTAAGTGTTGCTCTATTATTGTTTAATAATCCGCAGCTGCTTCTGCGCTTTGAGAGAATGGCTGAGATGGGTACAGATACTTCTGCAGGTGGTCAGTATGTTGCTAACTATGTCTTCCTTTATGAGGAAGTCTTGCACCACTAGGTTGATTAAATGGGCCAAACACAGGACCCTGAAATAGCCTCCATCTGACATGGTCTTGACTATGTTACTGCTATTGCCCATGGCAAAAAAATACAATTCTATGACCTCTGGGTCACAGCCATTCATACACCTCGCTGTTAAATTCATCCAAGATATTTACAGCTGTATGTGATATTTCCATTGTGAATATGGGCATTGTTGCATGCCACCTGAATGCTCTTAGAATGTCAAGACCTGAAGATATATTTTGCTTTACCCCTGCAAATTATATCCAGTGTGCATGATGCGCATGTAGTCAGTAACCTGATAAGTGGTCCCCCTGTCTGTTGTCAGGTGGATGGTATGAACAACACTATGCTGCAAAGCTTGTCAAACCAACTGCAGCACATCGTGATGAAGCACTGGAAGAGCCACTCTTGCAAAATCGGTCCTACTTGGTACCTTCCATTTTGAGCAGATGGCTGCCACATTTTCTAAGAATCCCACTTCTTCCACAAAAGAAAAAGGGAGGAGGCCCAGATACTTCTGGAACATCCTGTGGATTGTCATTGATGCTGCCACTTACTCTACCTGTTTTGCAATTACCTCTGCACTGGACTTGAGCCCTGCCAATTGAAACCAATACAATGCAGAGGTTGGATATGGTCCTTCTTTTGCTATTGTTGCCGGTGTTCTGGTTGATGGTGTTGTTAGCTGCTGTGAGACACGACTGCCCTCTCTGGAAGTTAAAGGCGGCACCCCAGAGCTGCGGGTGGGACTTGAAGTTCCAACAATTCCTCTTCCAAGTCTCTGACTTGATCTACAATCTACCTCTTGTATTTAAAAACATCCCTTTCAGAAAAAGGGATGAAAGTAGGCAGAATTTTGTTGTACTGTAGATAAAGTAGTGTGGCACATATGTACTCTTTGGACTTGATGATGTCATGTTGCAGCTTATATTAGAAGTCAAGTGTAGGACTAAGCTCTCAATCAAGGCATGTGCTTCTTTGTTTTCATTCACACCTGCAAGGGCAAACTTTTTAGACGCCTTCTTTACCTGGTCTTGTAGGAGATGCAACAACGGAATAGAATGGCCCATCGAACTGCCCTCCTTGCTAACTTCCAGTGTGAAAACCTCAAAAGGGAGTAGGATCTGTGTCAGGAATTTGACTAGGCCCCATTTTTCCGCATCCATGCACATAGCTTTCCCAACTGCATTCCCCCCTCTTTGAATGACATAGTTGATGATCAGTTTGTGCTGCTCAAACTGACATTGCAGCATGTAAAAGTTGGAGTTCCGTGTTGGCACCTCCTGTATCAGGGATTTAAGTGTTGCTCTATTATTGTGCTGAATAATCCGCAGCTGCATCTGCGCTTTGAAAGAATGGCTGAGATGGGTACAGATACTTCTGCAGGTGGTCAGTATTTTGCTAACTATGTCTTCCTTCCTTTTTGAGGAAGTCTTGCACCACTAGGTTGATTAAATGGGCCAAACACAGGACCCTGAAATAGCCTCCATCTGTCATGGTCTTGACTATGTTACTGCTATTGCCCATGGCAAAAAAATACAATTCTAAGACCTCTGGGTCACAGCCATTCATACACCTCCAAGATATTTACAGCTGTATGTGATATTTCCATTGTGAATATGGGCATCGTTGCATGCCACCTGAATGCTCTTAGAATGTCAAGACCTGAAGATATATTTTGCTTTACCCCTGCAAATGATATCCAGTGTGCATGATGCACATGTGCTCAGTAACCTGATAAGTGGTCCCCCTGTCTGTTGTCAGGTGGATGGTATGAACAACACTATGCTGCAAAGCTTGTCAAACCAACTGCAGCACATCGTGATGAAGCACTGGAAGATCCACTCTTGCAAAATCGGTCCTACTTGGTACCTTCCATTTTTGGCAGATGGCTGCCACAATTTCTAAGAATCCCACTTCTTCCACAAAAGAAAAAGGGAGGAGGCCCAGTGCTAACATTTTTGCCAGTTTTACATTGTACAAACATGCAGTTGGGTAGTTCTGCTCAGAGGGTCCCTCCTGCCTAAACATGCCCATAATAGTTGCCTGGATTGTCTTCTTTTCTTGGGGCAGTGACACAGGCGTCTTTTGAGAAGTAGATGCAAGTGGTAGACTCAATGTGCTTTGTGGTGGTGGGCAGTCACTGTATGCCGCCGTGTCCCCATCATTCCACTCTGAGTCTTCTTGTACCATTGTGAAGTCGTTGAAGTGGGTAAATCTGCTGGCACACTGCTGGGAACAGACCTGCTTTGCATGAAGAAAATGTCACCCTCTTCTTCCTCCTCCTCATCATCATCATCATCATCATCATCAGCTTCCCCCATGATTGGACTTGTAGCTTATGTTCCCTGGCTCCCCCCACCACCACGACCACATTCAGCAACTTTTTAAAGGTGCTCCTCCCACTTGATTGCATGTTATTTTTTCGTACGATTCATCTGGCCTTCAGTACCATAATGCGTACCAGGCTTACCTCAATGAACATTTATGTGGCAAATGGTGGATACTGCAAGGTGCTCCCCCTCTTTTCTAACTGTAAAAAAAGTCCCAAACTGGGAGGAGTATTTTTTCACGAGGCCACTGCCAATGCCTGATGAAGAACTGGAAGTAGGTGGGCACGTTGTTGATTGCCTCCCTGCTTCTTCTGAGGCAGGGATTGGTGCAGATTGCAGCTGAGGTTTTGCAATTATGGGGGCTGGTGGAGGTGCTATCTGTGCAACATCCCTCTGAGCTAGTTGATTAGCAATGTCACATTCCTCTGTGTCACCTTCCACCATGACATCCTCCTCTTCATCCCCTTCCATAAGTGTAAATCTTTCTGGAACTTTTGTTTTTCCTTGCCTCTCCCATCGTCGTCCTGGTACCATCATCATCAGAAGTGATGCTTGGAGAGGATGGTGCTGTAGTACCCTTCTTTTTAATGCTGAAGAAGTGGGAGGTACAACTTCTTGCGCTGAAGGAAGCTCAAACTCATTTTCTGCTCCAATTGTAGACAAATCCATTGCTGGCTGCCGCTGCTTTCCACTTTGCTGTGTTTCCTGAAACGATTGTGTAGTACCACTTTGCGAAATGGACAAAATTAAATTCAACGTCTTTACTCATCGGAATGATTACTCTGGCTGCCTCACTATGTTATTGGATTTGTATAGCTCATGGCTGCCCCAGCGAGTGGGCGTTCCAACGCTAGATCAACAAATTACCAGACCAAAAAAGGGGGCAGAACAGAAGATTATTCAGGGAAGAGCCAAGTCTTAACTGCCCTCCTGAAAACACCATGATCCTGTATGCTCCTGATAGTGCATAGGAGAGCATTCCAGAGAGAGCAAGCTAAAGCTAGGAATAACTGACTTGCAGCCTGTGCTCTTCTAACACAAGGAACATGTAACAGATGTTGATTAGAGGAGTGGAGGGCACGTTCCAGATACATAGGGGGTAAGGAGATTAGCTAGAACGGGATGGGCTTGTGAATAGAAAACTCTATGAGAGAGACAGAAGGACTTGAAGTGAATTCTCTTTTCTACCGGAAGCCAGTGCAACTTACGTATGAATTTGGAGGTAAGACAAGGTTTCGGGAGGGCAAATTGGGTCTGAGCTGCAGTGTTCTGCACCCTCTGAAGGTGATTGATGCCCGCTTTATTCTCACCCGGGTAGAGAGAATTGCAATAATCCAGTCTAGAAAGGATAGTAGACTGGATAATGGTCTGGCGTGTTTGAGCATCAAAAAACCCGAGCAGTGGCTTCAGTCCACGTAGGTGTCCGACACAGGTGCCAGTGACCCATTATGTCTATGCCTGAAGAATAAGTGCCCAGTCAAACCAAATACCCACATTTTTTACAGTTTCCTTAGGGGTAGGGGGAGCTCCCAACATTTCAGGCCACCATTGATCACTCTAAAGATGCGTGTGTCTTCCCAGAAGAAGAAACTAATATTTGCTCGCATTCAACTGAAGGCAGTTGGCTGCCATCCCATCCGCGATGACCATCGTATAATTTTGGAAATTGGCTATGTGTTGGTCAGAGTTGTTATATAGAGAGATCACAAGCTGAGTGTCATCAGCTTATGAGACCCTGGAAAGGCCCCTTCTTTTTTCAACTCCCGCTAGGGGTTGAATATAGATATTAATTAATGTTGGGCTCAAAGCTGAGCCCTGCGGAACCCCATTATGTACAAACTTCACCTGGGAGCCATTAGGAGGTGAGATCACTTGGACGGATCTGCCTGATAGGAAAGACTTTGGAATTTGGGGGAAGGATTTGGCCTAATGGTTAGGGCGGTGGACCTCATTGCTGGGGACCCGGGTTCGTGTCTCGGCAAGGACGGGCAACATACTGTGATTCTGGGCAATTCACTTAATCTCTTTGTGCCTAAAAAAAAAAGTTAATGTGCCCTCATGTAACCCAACTGGTACTCGTACAAATCGCTCTGATACCTGATACCTTTGGGTCAAGTTTGTGCTATATAAAACTCTGTAAAAAAAAATAAAAGCAGTTAAGAGCAGCATCTCCTAATCCAATCTCTTGTAAATTTAGCACCAGAATTTTATGCAATACCGTGTGAAAAGTGGCACTAAGGTCAAGAAGAATAAAGGCAGAGGTGTGGCTCTCGTCCAATGAACAACGCAGATGTTCAGAAACTGCCAGCAGAGCTGATTCAGTACTGTGGTCAGGTCTGAAACCATTCTGCGCAGGGTCCAATATATTGTTGGACTCAACAAATTTGGCCAGAATGGAATTGATGTAAGACTCGGTGACTTTAGCCACAAAAGGAAGTAGTGAGATCAGGGAGATGCTTTCTGGTTTGGAGGCATCCAAGGTAGGCTTTTATTAGCCGAGGGATGACCTTGGCATGTTTCCTTGAGGCTGGCACAACTGCAGATGCTAGGGATAGGTTTAGCTGCTCTCAAATTGTAGGTATGAGGTGGGGTAGAAATTGTAGGAGCTGATCTGGTTTGAGCGGATCAGTTGGTAATCCCGATTCAATTTTGTAGCACAGTTCTCAGAGCTTCATAGGATAGTGCCATGAAAGAGGATAGAAGACTACCTGAGGAACTAGTGTGATCAATATGCCCTTCAATGATAATAGCGGACAAGAAGGATGTATAAATGTCCTGCAGTTTTTTACCAAAAAAATAGCTAAGGCCTCGCATGGAGAGTTGGAGGTATTGGTGGGTGCACTTGCTGAAGGGGACATTCTAATATCATTCACCAAAGAGAAGATACTTTTGGCAGGATTATTGCAGTTGTTGATTTTTTTCTGTAAAGTATTAATCACGTGATTTCCGTATAGAATTATGATAGGCCTTAATAGCTGAACGGTATTGTGTCTTGAGAGTCAGATCATATTAGCATCTCCAAGCACGTGCTCATCTGGGTTAGGGTCTCATTAAACCAAGGGCTGGTCTGAGTTCTGCGGCAAGGTGTAAATTTAGCAGAGATATGTTTATCAAGGGAGTGTGTGAGCCATTAATGAAAGCAACTGTTAGTTGCTTCAACATCACCAGACAGGTGAGGCGTTTGGGTGCTTAGAGTGCCTGAGAGTAGATTGGTGCCTAACTAATGCCAAGAAAGAGCCTTCAAGTGTCTTTATCCACTTGACCCTGCCCGTACTGCTGATGGCAAACCTACCGTTTGCACAAATGAATCCAACATTTTTTTTTATGTATACACTTTCTACTTTTTTAATGTGTAACACAAACATGTAACCTTCAAAAACATATCACATTTCTGGATGTTCCAATTTTTCCTATGTACATTTGTGAGCTGAAACAATATTGCTCAGCCTATACACATAATCGCTAATCTTTAGACTATTATGAATCTTAAAGCAATGCTGATGTTATTGCAGGTCCCAATGCATTACGGGATGATATACCTTCTTCAGGGGAACTGAAAAAATATTTAGTGAAAAAAGCTATATCGGTAAATGTCATAATTCAGCACGTAGCAATATGAAAATAGTCTTAAAATAGTGTGAGTGTTGTCAAAATGAACAATAAAAGAGTATAAAGTGACCGTCACCAAATGAAAATCATATTTATTCATATTCATATTTATTTATTTGTTTGATTAATTAAAATCTTACAAAAAGGCAGATACAACTTTACCAATTTAAAATTATAAAACATATGGATTTTCAATCAGTTTTCAAAAGTTAGATATATATAATACACATTAAAAGGAAAAAGAGCTGCATTGTATAAAGTCCATATTCACGTAGACTGTTGTTTGGTCAATCAAAAACGTCCAATTTCTTCTGTGCCGCACGAAGGAATTTAACAAGCGCAGAACTCATCGGCAAATCTTCTGGGTTAAGACTTGCGATCAGTGCCTGTCTACGTGTCCTTACACTGCGCATGTTAAACATTCTTTTAATTGTAGTTTTTCTTTCAATTTCCAGATTCGGGCAAAGACACAATAGGTGTAAAATGTTTTCTTCTCCTAGGTTACAAAGCCTGCATATGTTATTTCCTTGTGATCTCTTCCATGGTGGTAAGTGGCATGTGCCTGGATAGCAGCCAAATCTGGCATTAAAAAAAAGTGTTTATTTTTCTTAGACCATGCAGTTTCTAGATAGGTTTGAACCTTTTTTTTCTTATATCCTGAGACAATTGACCATGCGTGGCTACGTTTGACCAGAGTGTCTTTATCCATAATCATGGAGAGGTAGTTAGTGAGTTTGTTTATTGTTTTTTTGAAGTTCTCTGACGTAATTGTGGTTTCCCAGATTGGTGTTATACGAAATTCTGCAATAGCGCTGTTTAAGCAGGAGCTGACATTTGTATTTGTTTTGCTGTTCACTTCTTGCCACAATAAGCGGGACATTTCATTTTCCTTGTCGTTTTTTATTCTGTTCCATACTTTTAGTATGTGCCCTTTCCTTGTGTAGCATTGATTGTTTAGCCCAAACTCAAGTCTCACCTGAGCTTGTGAGGCATTCTTCGGGAGAGAGAATAAGGATCTGTACGTTTTAGCTACAGCCATATTAATAATCTCAGCATCTTGACATTTGAGTGCCTCACTACCATAGGTTAGAGCAGGCAATAATTTTGCGGCAATTATTTTTAATAAAGGGTGATAAGACAAATCTCCCGTTGATTTCTGGATGATTTTAAATGCCCCTACTAGGGAGTTTGCCTTTCTTATAATGTCCGTTTTTTGTGTCTGAAAGTTGCCTTTGTCATTAAAAGTAATTCCCAAGTATTTATAATCTGCTACTTGCTCCAATTTTTTTCCGTTTTTTGTCCGTCCACTTATTTTTGGATTTAAAATGAAAATTTTTTGAGATGACCATTACTTTAGTCTTAGCTTCATTTATTTGCATGCCATTTTCCTGTGAATACCTAAAAATCCCATCGATTAATCGTTGCATGCCGACTTTAGTTTTGCTTAAAAGTACAACATCGTCGGCATATAATAGGTTAGATATTAGATTGTTTGCTAGCCTTGGGGAATGTGCATTGATTTTATTGAGGTCTGTAGAAAGATCTGCTCAGAATAAGTTAAAAGGTAAGAGGGCCAGAACGCACCCTTGTTTTAGGCCACTCGATGTCTGGATTTTTTTGGTTAGTGTATTTCCCTCACCTAACCTTACCTTTACCCAAGTTTCTGTGTGCAGGAGCCGGATCAATTGTACGAGGTTGTGCGGAATTCCTTGTTTGTTAAGCTTTTCCCAAAGAAGTTCTCTGTCAACGCAGTCAAAAGCTGACTTAAAGTCTACGAAACACAGATATAATGAAGAAGAGTAAAACCAAATTAAAGCTATGAAGTACCCAGTGCTTGAAAAATCAGTCATGCTCTACTTACCAACATCTAATTGTAATGACGATGTTAATCAAGACGATCAGTAAAAACTGGTTTCTGAAGAGAAATACGCAAAAACCTCTTACTCCAGACCTTAATGTGATTCCATAAATCACTGTTTAAACAACCATGTAGCCAGCTTCCATGCTCAAGCACATGTAACCCAAATGTTCAATCCCTATTTGAAATGGTAACCCTTTCCAATATGAGCTTTCCTGCAGACTCAATGAGTTATAGCCTAATGCACACTAAGAAGATGACAACAGATTGAACATACAACCGTAGAATATTACAAAGCACATTAAGCATCAACAATATCGCATATAGAATGAAGACCAGTAATGCCACTCCTTTTTTAATTGCTGAAGCAAAATAACTAATGAAATACCTTCATTAATCCTGCGTCTTTATTCAACAATGTTTTGAAGATCACCATTGAATTTGAACACGGAAATTGAAAACCGCTATTGTTTCTAGAAGCCAGGCAAACAGTCGTGGAGAACCGAGGTTCACTGGCATTACTGCACGCAACTATAAAATTCTATGTACAATAAATTCATTCAACCGTAATCTATATGGTACCTTGAACTGTGTCAAGCACTCCACAAAGTTATCACTCGATGCTCGACTAGTGATTAACATCTCATCTAAATACTTGAATAAACAACAATTGCAAGTACTTGAGAAAGGGACATCTTTTGTACCTACTTACAATAGCAACAAATTCGAAACAGATATTAATTTTTTCAAATTCATTCGTACACTAAGATTAAGCCATTTTTTCAATAACATTGTTCCTACTCTACCGGAATATTCACAACAAAAAGAATCAGGTGAATACAAGAAATTCAGAGCCCCGAGTACGTACATGCCACCTATGTCTCACAAGACACTGGACATGTTTGAAACATTGGTTAAACAGGATTTTCAGAAATTGCATTGGAACAAACGAACTAGGAAAAACAGCAATAGGCATGAACAAAAAATCATTAAAAATGTGGGCAATGACACTACGATTACCATTCAAAAGGCTGATAAAGTTGGTGCCTTAGTGATAATGGACACTTCATGGTACGAGACCAAAGTCTGGACACTTGTCAATGATGAGACCACATACCTGAAACTACCACATAATCCAGTCACTGAGCTCTTACATACTCTTGAGCTTATTTTAAGTAAAGCTCTTGAAATGGAATGGATAAATGCCAACACCAAAAACTTTTTGACTACTGCACAGTCTAGATGCTCCAAAATGTACATGCTTCCGAAGATTCATAAAAATTTACATGATCCTCCAATAAGACCAATTGTGAGTGGCCGTGGGTCTATTTTTGAGCCACTGGGCCAATATATCCATGAATTTTTGACAGCCTTTGTACAAAATTCGGTCACGTATGTGTAGGACACCTCACATTTTCTTCAACTTTTACAATCTGTTGATCTAGAGCATCGCAACATACTTTTGTGTACGATTGACGTTACCACACTATATACATCTATCCCATTAGCTGATGGATTGGAGACATGCGAATGGGCACTTTTACAGTTACCTCAAGTGGCTGCACATAAAGTGTTTATTTTGGAGTTGTTACAATTCTGTTTACGGCACTCATACTTCACATGGAAGGAAGAATATTTCCTACAGATCAGCGGTACATCCATGGGGTTTCCTGAAGCACCTTCATTTGCTAATACCTTCATGGCAAAATTTGAGAATGACTTTATTCTCTCCGACGCAGTATGGACTGAGCACACCATCTTTTTCAAAAGATTCACTGATTACATCTTTTTATTATGGAGAGGACCTGAATCCTTGTTAATTACCAAAATTGAAGAACTCAACACCAGAAACAGGAGAATCCAATTCACGTACACCATTGATAACTCAAAAATTCCATTTTGGACATATTGGTATCTGTTAAGGATTTGAAGTTGGAAACCGCAGTTTATCACAAACCTACAGATCGAAACAATGCTTTATTATACACTAGTTTTCACCCAAGAGCACTACTGCAAAACCTGCCTTATTCTCAATTTTTGCGTATCAAACGCATTGCATCCACTGAACAAGTACTGACGCAGGAATTAGAAAGACAAAGACACAGGTTTTTGACTCACGGGTATCCTCTTAACATCATACAATCCACAGAAAAAAAGATGGAAGTAGTAACTAGAGAAGCTTTTTTACAAGTGAAATCTAAGACGAAACAAGATAGGATGGATTTTGTTTCTAAATTCTCCAATGAATCACCACAAATTAAACCAATTTTGAAAACTCGATGGGAATTATTGCAACAGGAAGAAGACTTTCAAGGCCTGTTTATGAGTCCACCTCTATTTGCGTACACAAGGAGTAAGAACTTACGATCCAAGAGCATCAACAAATTCACAATCCAGGGATGCGAAAATGCCAAAACTGCACACACTGTAACAACGTCACAGTGGGAACCTCGATTATACATCCTCAAACTGGCAAAAGTTTAAAACTTAGATGTCAGGCAGATTTCAACTCATCATACATAATTTACTGCATTAAATGTCCTTGTGGCAAATTGTACATAGGCAAAACTAAGCGCAAAATAAAAGCGCGCTTTACTGAGCACAAGAGTAGAATTAGAAACAAGACTACCGCTTCAAATCTCGCCACACATTGGTCTGAAATGAGTCATTCAATTCCAAAATCAAGGTTTCAAGTCTTAGAGCAGATCAGAGTGGATCCAGATAGAGATAATGCTAAGTGGTTGTCACAATGGGAGATCTGGTGGATCAAACTTTTGGAGACAATGGCACCGAAAGGGCTAACTGATAAGCTCGACATGATCTGTTTTTTGTAACAAATTTGAGTAATACATAATTATACATTCAATAAGTGCACTTACTTCAACACATTAGATAGGAGCAGTAGGTGCTCATAAGTCAAGATCACAATTTACACTCTTTGTTGTGATGACCTGATATTAGGACTTGTAAATATCTGAATGAGAGTGGTATTTCGTTATTGTCCTTTTGCCATTGTTTAGTTATTGTATTTTCATTTCATGATCAAGAGAAATTGTTACGCAATATGATGAGACACTATTTTCTGATGCAACCGTTGATTCATGATGCAGTACATTTGAATGTATACTTCTGTTCATTCATAAGGTGATGAAATTGGTGCACTTTTTTCGGGTGTTTAATGCTTTCATTTTAGTTTTTATTCCTGTATTCCTTTTTTCTAACACAAATGTAGATTCAGTTGTGTACCATTCTAATTGCGGTGATCCTGCTTGGTAGCTCAAAGGTTAGGATCCATATAGCACACAGGAACTGGTGTATTTACCCGTTCCAAGATAGCGGGCGTTTCTGGTTTGGGACTCCGGGCACGAGTTGTCCTTTGTTGATTACGATGACAATGTGCGTCATTATCTCGCACAGTTGTACCGTGGTTTGTGACATGGCGACGAGAAGCGGGTCGGTTTGGTTCGATCCCGAGGAGCAGCGTGTTCTACGTCGGAAGGTATGGTCTGTAGAGGATAGGTCAGATTGTTGGTATTTTTTAGAACGAGTGTAGATATCGGTTAATTAGTGTTTTTGGATGTTGAAAGTAGGTTCAAGAATACTGAACTGCCCACAGCAGCAAGATTGGAGGAGCATCGAGTGAAAACTTTGTGGAGTGCTTGATACAGTTCAAGGTACCATATAGATTATGGTTGAATTAATTTATTGTACTTAACATCTTATAGTTGCGTGCAGTAATGCCAGTGAACTTCATTTTTTGCAGTGATAGGTTTTCCACGACTTTTTGCGTGGCTTCTAGATACAATAGCGTTTTTCGATTTCTGTGTTCAAATTCCATGGTGATCTTCAAAACATTGTTGAATGAAGACGCAGGATTAATGAAGGTATTTTATTAGTTATTTTGCTTCAGCAATTAAAAAAGGAGTTTACTGGTCTTCATTCTATATGCGATATTGTCGATGCTTAATGTGCTTTGTAATATTCTACAGGAGTATGTTCAACCAGTTGTCCACTTGTTGGTGTGCATTAGGCTATATTTTTTTTATTTCCAATCTTTATTTCGACCATTCGGTCATAAAAGATACACAGTACAGAGAGAAAAGAACATGTAACTCAATCATAACAATTAAAACATTGGATACATATATAAAAGGCTCCTGTACAGGCTTAAACATCTTAAAAAAGAAAAGAATTTCTAAGCACTACCCAAGATCTTTAAAAAGCGATTACGCGTATACCAGACATTAGTAAAGACTTTGGAAAGTGCAAAAACAGTTGGGCCGGTAACGTCAGTTTTTAAAATCCTGTACATTGGTGCATATTCCCTGCCACCCATATTCCTTATCAAAGGGAGGAGCCAATACTTCCTAGCTGCCTTATAGGCTGGGCAGAAGAAAACCACATGCAGGTCGTTTTCCTCCTTATCTGTACATACCGGACAGTGCTTTGCGGGGGAAGCCGATGACCACGAGCTTGTAAAGGACCGGAAGGGCAATGTGCCGTACCTCCACTGGAGGAACAGCTTTCTGGCAAGTATGGGGTAGATAGGATCCAGCGCCTTCTCAAACCTATAGAGATCCTTGCTTTGCAAGAACACAGATGATAGGGACCCGTCTGACTGGGTAGCTTTGGCCCTTGCCCATTTGTGTTCGTGGTACAAATTTGCCAGGGACCTCTTAGAGATGTTTGATGCTACCATCGCCGGCTCAGTCCATAGATCAGGGAGCCCTAGTTCCATACAGGTAGCTTGAATATTTTTGATCCAGGGGATACTAAGCATCTTGGGGTGATTCAGTAATTCGACCAGTTCCGCCCTATAGTCTGCGAGATCATCGCTACTCCATAGCCTACGCCAGAAGGCTATTGGTCTCAGGCTTATCTCGTCAGCCAGTGGTCGTAACCCTAGGTCAAGCCTCAAGGGAAGGAGCGGGGTACTCGGGGGGAGTGCGGCTATCTGTCTTAAGAACTTATTTTCTGTTATTGACAGGCTCCGGCAGGGCATATGGCCCCACAATTCAGCCCCGTACATAGTCGCTCCCCTACCCTGGGCCTTATATATCTGGATTAGAGCCCCCAATGGACGGTACGACGAGCCGGTCATCATCCGGGCGATTCCCCCAGTGGTTTGAATAAGTTTAAGGTTTGCCCTACTCTGGTGGGATCCCCAGGTCATGGTTTCGTTGAGGGTCACACCAAGATATTCAAAGGTGGCTACTCTCTCGAGCCGCACGGCTCCCAGTTGTGGATTCGGGCGCTGTTTCTGGCTCGGGTTCAAAACCATGAATTTGGTTTTTGTAGCATTAATTTCTAGCCCTCTGTCAAGGCAAAAGGCCATGAAGGAGTCGAGTATCCTTTGTATGCCCATAGGGGTTTTAGATAGCAACAGGGTGTCATCCGCAAACATAATTGTGGGCACCCTGCTGCCATTTAGTTTGGGGCGTCAGTATAGTCGGTGGCATTGAGATGGGCGATTACCCCGTTGACAAAAAGGCAGAACAGGGTCGGCGCCAACACACAGCCCTGTCTTACCCCTCGGCCAATGGGGAATCTATCAGTCAATTCCCCCGACCTCCCGCACCTCACGCGGGCGTAGTTACTGTGGTGCAGCCTCTGTAAGATTGACAGGATATCTGGGGGGACACCCATCTCTGCCAAGACGCTCCAAAGTTTCCCCCTGGGCACCAGGTCGAAGGCGGCCCGTGAGTCCACAAAAATTGTGTACAAACTGCCGCCGTCGAACTTTGCTGTCTTCCAATAGATCAGATTCAATCTAAAAACCTGGTCCACTGTGGACACCCCCTTCCTAAATCCCGCCTGATAGGGACTAAGGGCTCCCACCTCCTCCATCCAATCCTGAAGCCTGTTCAGCAAAACCCTACCGAACAGCTTCTGCGGTACGTCTATCAGACTAATCGGTCTGTAGTTGGCTGGGTGGAGAGGGGAGCCCTTTTTAAAGATGGGGACCACCTCTGCCCCCAGCCAAGTACTAGGGATTTCCATCCCACCGAGAACACTGTTGAAAAGGGCGGTGAGGTAAGGCGCCCAGACAATGGGCTCCTGTTTAAACAAGTCCCCCGGTAAGCTATCCAGTCCCGGCGCCTTCCCAGAAGCCAGGCCTGAGATGGCAGCAGTGACCTCACCCAGTGTTATTGGCTCCCCTTGGCAGCCCGGCCCGTCCACCTCAATAGCAGCAGGAAGTTCTCCCGGCTCAGAGCTGTATAAGGACTGAAAATGAGCCTGCCAGACCCCAGGTGCTATATTAGGCTCTAGTGCCGATTGTAGGTTCCCTGACCCCCCGTTCACTGTCCTCCAGAACAGACGTTGATTTTGAAGCGCTAAAGCCTTAGTGAGTTCTTCCCACTGGTTTTCCTCCCATTCAGCTTTAGCCTGGGCAAGAAGCTTTTTATAGGCTCGTCTGCTTTGTTTCAGGCGTTCCCCTCCTGTACCCTCCTTAATTACTCCAAGAAGTTTTGTTTTAGCACGTCTGCATGCTGGATTGTACCACAGTGTTTTGCCTTGTCGCCTCTCCCTTGGCTTTCGTGAACTACTAGTAAAATGGAGTGCCGCGATTTTTATAAGGTCCTCATGGGCCTTATAGAGTTTGGTCTGGGAGTCTGTATTGTTTACCTCGATGTCATAGCTCCCCATGGTTTCCAAAATAGGAATAATCTCAGCATAGAGCAAAGGGAGTTTATCCTTGGTTATGACCAGGTGCTCCCACCTGATTCTTCTCCTGTTGTTGTCCAGGAGGAGCGCGGGTTTATTCCCGTCCACTGTAGGCACTAGAGCTTGGGGGCCTGGATGAACAAGGTCGAGCTCAAGGGCGTTGTGGTCACTATCGATCCTTTCCCTCACCCTAAAATCCCGAATTGTAGACCACCTCACTAGTTGGGCCAAGACGTAGTCCAAGCGGGACTCTCTCCCCCGTCTATTGTAAGTAGTTTTACTAGGTATGTCGGATTTCATTCGCCCATTACAGGCTCTGATTCCGAACCTTAGGGTGAGGGCAGTGATTTGTAGTGCTAGTGGGGTCCAGGCTTTCGCGGGAGGTGCTTCCGCCGCGGGTACTGCCCACCTGGCATCTTCCTCCAATGAAAGCCCTTCCAGAAGGCCGGGGAGTGGCTCAAAGTGAGAATTAAAGTCCCCACCCACCACATAGTATGAATCATTCGGCAGTTCAGATAAAAAATTCGAAAGTTCATCAATGGTTGGTGAATCCTTTGCCATTCCCATCGGCCTGGAATAGATGTTAACCAGCACAAGTTTAGCTTTGTTTGGCCATAGTAGTGAGACCACAAGGATGTCTTCGGAATTAAACGGCCACCGTGTGGCCACACAGCCCAAATGTGAAGCGACCCACGTCGTGAGCCCCCCTGACGGACGGCCTTTGCCTTCCCACCTTGCTGGAATGGCGAATGATGTATAGCCTTGGTGCCCGTAGTCCTCTCTGGCCCAGGTTTCCTGGAACATACAAACGTCACCAGTCTCGATGTAATTTACCCAATCTGGCTCGCCCAGTTTGTTGGCCAACCCCGCAATGTTCCAGCAAATTAACTTCAAAGTTTCAGGGGTATCGGTTGCCAAGCCATAGGGGTTGGGGGAGAAAGTTCCAGGCACCACTTCCGTCGGGAGACCTGAGGCAAGGGCAGCAATAGGGGCAAATGGCTCAGCAGGACTAAGCGAACCGTTGTCCGCAGGCAGAAGGTCCCTGTCACTTCCCTCAGCTGTATCTACATTATCAACAGGTAGATAAAAAGGTCCACTGATGCCATTATCTGGAGCCACTAGATCGTCCGATAAGCCAGAGGTTATGCCAGTTGCCACAGTGGGAGGTTCAGAAAGTCCGCAAGAGCCGTTATCCCGGGTGACTGGCTTGTGTACAGCAAGTCAGTCGACCCCGTCCAGGCCACTCAAGCAATTGAAACGATTAAAATGAAAATAGGGTGTGTCCGGCAGTTGGGAATGCGGGCGTTGTATATGGTACTTGTGTCTGCGTCTATGTTCCACCCTTGTCCATTCGTCATGCAATGGAACCTTATGCATGCGAATGGGGGGGAAAAAGAAGGATACTGGGAGGGTCTGAATGGTAGAATCCAGTGATCTATTTACTCCTTCACAAATATGCAGCACAGTGCCCGGGTCTTTAAAAGTTACCAGAATACAATCCCCTATTATGGTTTTTCTGGTCTTCCCTAGCCACGGGACCCTTCTAACCATAATAATCTCATTGTTAAAATGAGATGGTAGGGGTCGGTTCCAATTAAGCCATTTAATGACCTTTTTCTTAAGGGATAGATAATCTTCATTTTCCCCTGATCTTAGGTGGGGGGCACCTGCTAATACCACTGTTAGGCTATTGGCTTCTGGCGGGAGATCTGGCCTCCGTGCTCTTGGGGCTGGCCAGACCGGAGAATGTGGGGTGGCTTTGCCGTTTTCCTGGCATCTTTCGTTGGACTCTGCCTGGGATCTTTGAGGAGCATGGTCTAATGGTTGTGGAGGTCCATTAGTTTGGTTGTTATACTGTGCCTGGAATGGAATAGCCATGAGTGGCTGAGGAGGGGGGGCAGATGGCGCACTCTGGGGGGGGGCTTTGTTGGTTGATGTTGAAACTCCTACTTTTAGAGGGTCCCCTACAGAGGGATGAGTTCCCACTAGCTTAGTTTGCTTACTGACTAAGGCGTTCAGGGTAGTAAGAGATATTTCTAATAGAGTGAGCCTAATCTCCACTTTTTTCAAACTATCGCTAATGGGCTGCAGGAGAGAGCGGAATAGAAATTCGATGCTCCCTATAGATGTAAGTGGGAGGGTTTTGTTCAGTGTATTGGCCTCTAAATCCTTATTAGTATCAACTATAGTGGGGCTTTGTGCCTTAGGAGGTGGAATAATAGGCACGATCTCATCAACCTTCCCCGGTAGGAGTGGGTTAGTGTGTTTCTTGCCAAAATCAAGATGAGATAATTTAGGTTTCCCCCTTCCCCCTATTGATTTCCTAGTACGTTTGCTAGGCGGAGGCCCATGCACCTCCACCACAACATTTGGTTTTGACTTACTCCTCTTAGCCATTTGCATAGGAGGGGTTTGGGTTACCAGGTTAACCGGGGTAACAGATGATATTGGGGGAGCTGGGTCTGCATGCTTTCCAGGCACCGTCCCTGAGGTGCAGGGAATTTCCCTAAGTAAAAGGGGAAAGTCCTCAAGGGTCAGGGGATTTGGGCTGTTAGGGGGCATACCTTCCTCTTGAGAAATAGGGTAGGGGATAATCTCAGTCAGGGATCTGTTTTTCATGGATTCTATGGAGCGCCTACGCTCTGCCCTGCGTTTCTCTAGTGAGGTTTCTTTACCCGCCTCTCCCTTGGCAGATTTAAAATAATTGTCCAAAGTCCCTGTGCTGGGGGCTCCCTCCCTTGATGGAGTTTCACGTGGTGGTGGCGAGGGCATTACTTTATTCGTATTGGAGACTGGGATTAAGGGGGTGAGCCCAGCCCGGCCTCCTTCGGCCCCGGACGGCCACAGACGGTCCCGCCCTTGTCCCGGCCTTCTCCCGGCGCCCTCCCGCGCGCTCCCGCGCAGCGGGACTACTGCCTCCTCTTTGTAAGTTTGCAAGATGCACCGAGGGGGCGGGGCCGGCAGGGAGAGGAGCCCAGCTGGAATCGGGCGCGCGGGGACTCCTGGTCCGTGGAGTCCTCCGCTCTACCCTCGCAGCCCTGCCGGTCTACTAGTGTGCAAGTTGCCCCTTCGAATCAGCAGCCGCTGCAAACCACGAAGCGGGACCCGCGGAGCGGGTCCGGCGAGGCGTGGCGGCTCACAGGAGGCTGGGTCCGAGATAGGTGAGTGGTGAGCGCGGCGTTTAAGCAGGGAATCCGCCGAATGTGCAGTTCACAACCCCTTAAGACTTGCGATGATGGGGGCGGGGCCGGCAGGGAGAGGAGCCCAGCTGGAATCGGGCGCGCGGGGACTCCTGGTCCGTGGAGTCCTCCGCTCTACCCTCGCAGCCCTGCCGGTCTACTAGTGTGCAAGTTGCCCCTTCGAATCAGCAGCCGCTGCAAACCACGAAGCGGCTATAACTCATTGAGTCCGCTGGAAAGCTCATATTGGAAAGGGTTACCATTTCAAATAGGGATTGAACATTTGGGTTACATGTGCTTGAATATGGAATGCTGGCTACATGGTTGTTTAAACAGTGATTTATGGAATCACATTAAGGTCTGGAGTAAGAGGTTTTTGCATATTTCTCTTCAGAAACCAGTTTTTACTGATCGTCTTGATTAACGTCGTCATTACAATTAGATGTTGGTAAGTGGAGCATGACGGATTTTTCAAGCACTGGGTACTTCATAGCTTTTATTTGGTTTTACTCTTCTTCATTGATTTTTATTTGGTGACAGTCACTTTATACTCTTTTATTGGTCATTTTGACAACACTCACACTATTTTAAGACTGTTTTCATATTGCTACATGCTGAATTATGACATTTACTGATAGAGCTTTTTTTCACTAAATATATTTTTTTCAGTTGCCCTGAAGAAGGGCACATGACCTCATATATCAGCACACGCCGACGGGAAAACCAGTCATCCCCCAAAAGTGGTAATCAACCCTTACCTCGCGGCTGCTTGTGTACATACCATTACTTCGCAAGCGTTACTACACTTGTGATGTTACAACACGCACCATTAGACCGCAAGCTCTTACATCGCAAGCGCTGTTACAACGCATGCGTTGTAATGGTATGCGCTATCCACATCGCTGTTTTGAAAGAAACGTCATATATTCGGTCCTTCTGCCTTCATGCTCCTGAAAAGCATTGTGGGAAGGATTTCAGCTGTTTCCACCCTCCTACATGTGTGTTGATGTCTTCTTGGAAAGATAGATTGCATTCCCAAATTACTAGAGTCCCACGTCCTGAAAAAAGTCCAAGTACTTTTTGGTGCCAGAGGAAAGCATCATGAGATGCATACTGCTTCCGTCCTCCTCCTAGCATGGTGTGGTTAGTGTAGACGTGCAGATCAGATGTCCCTGGAAGCTGGAAAAGAAAGGAACCACAGAGGAGAGAGGTGTAAGTAGTTTTTTGGGGTCGTGCAGAGGATAGTCTTTTAGGTGGTAGGGTTGTGTTTGAGTAGTGTATAGTAGTGCATTTGAGTCTAGGGTAGTGTCGGTGGTCGTGAAGGGTAGTGTTGGGGAGTAGGGACAGGACTAGGGGTCGAGGGAGGGATGTACAAGGGATAGTGTTTTAGGGTTTAGGGTAGTGTTGTAGTGTAGGGTAGTATTTTAGGGTTAAGGGTAGTGTAGGGGGGCGTGCAGGGTAGTGTTTGAGTGTAGAGAGCGGACTGGGGGAAGGGGAGGGACATACAGAGTGCAGTGATTTAGGGTTTAGGGTAGTGTTGTCATGTTTGTGTAAAGTAGTGTTTTAGGGTTTAGGGTAGTGTCGGAGGGTCGTGCAGGTTAGTGTTTAAGTGTAGGGACAGTCTTGGGGTAGGAGCAGGTTTGTGATGGGGCAGTGTTTTAGGGTTTAGGGTAGTGTTGTGGTGTTAGTGTAGTGTACAGTAGTGCTTTAGGGTTTAGGATAGTGTCGGGAGGTCGTGCAGAGTAGTGTTTCAGTGTAGGGACCGTCTTGACAGTAGGGGCAATGTCGTGCTGGGGGTAGTGATTTAGGGTTTAGGGTAGTTTCAGGGTATGTGCAGGGTAGTGGTTGAGTGCAGGGAGCGTGCTAGGGGAGAGTCGTGCAGGGGGTAGGTATTTAGGGTTTAGGGTAGTGTAGTGGTGTTTGAGTAGTGTAGGGTAGTGCAGTGTTTGAGGATTTGGGTAGTGTTTTAGAGTTAGTAATGTGTTGGGTAGTGTATTTGTATTGCGTATTTAGTGTAGTGCTGTTTTTTTCACAACCGTCTATTTTTATTACTAGGCAAGTTTTTAGTTCGCATACACTAACACTTGCAATGTAAAGCTATGCGAACTAAAAACTTGCGTAGTAAACGTATTTGCTAAGTAAAAACATTGCAGTAAAAAGCTGCTAAGTAATGGTATGCGAAATAACAAGTCATATTCCCCAAAACCCTATTCAACATAACACTGCCCCAACTGCACATCCCAACACACAGGGTAAAAGAAAACATACTGGCAGACAAACTGGTTCATCCCCAACATTGTGGATATGTTAACGGCGTTCTAAACGAGTGCGCCATTTGCCAAATATATTCACCTAAACAAACACTCAAGGTCATAGCATCAGCCATGTCTATACCAACTGGACCCTTTAAGGCAGTTCATATTGACTGTGCTATTTACAGGTATCTAACTGTAGTCCCCTTCCTTAATCCAGATGGATCAAGTCTGAGTCTTGCATGTACTGTGAGGCCAAGGTGGCAGCAACTCTCCTGATAGGAAAGTATTATCCTGGTAGGGGGTGCCAGACTTATGCAGGTTGTACAATTGGAAACATTTTTGTCAGTACATTATTTGATAACATCTGTACCCTGCTAGGAATAACACATACATTAGTATCAGTATACCACCCCCAAAGCAACGGCATAGAACAGAGACTCAATGATCTGTGAAAAATAAAAATGTGCCCAAGCCTCAAAAAGAACTTGCTCTATTGTTTGCCCCTTGCCCTATTCACACTAAGAAACACACCCAGAAGTCATCACTATCTCACACTGCACCAAATCGCGACTGGTAGATTGCTGAGGACGCCCATCCAAAAAACTTGGACCTTGCTAAGCTCTAGTCTAGATACCAAGCACGGGGAGATGAATTGCATGTATATCTCTCAGAACTAAGCAAAGCTGCTCGGCTCCTATCTAAATAGGACGACAACAGAACCTTCAAATGCACCCCCACCAAGCTACCATTTTGAACACCCTTGCCTGGACAAGAAGTGTACAACTGGAACTTTGTAAGGAAATGCAAACAAGTCCAGTTTGAGGGGCCATACCAGGGGATCTTTGCCACACCAATGGCCCTCAAGTTGAGGGAAAAAGTTTGCGGGTCAATCTCTCTGATGTGCGACTAAAACCTTCCACAGCAAAACATCCTTGAACTAACACTGCAGACGTCTGTTTGAGTTGATAAAGGAAACCAAAGATGCCTCCAAGGTGACCCATACCAAGACCTGCAATGTCAAATGAAATGTATGTATGATTGCATCTACCCTCTGTCTAGTATGGGTGGTGCCGCATGTATTCCCTGCTACGGTACTGCTGAGTAAAATGAAAGCTATTCAAAAGTTGCCACAGCACTTGCATAGGGACCTTTACTGTGTCACCTATAGGTAAATGAAGCAGAATACCAGCATCCCCCATGAAATACACAGGACCCTTTGGCACAATAAATGGTACCAACACATGACCACAGTTGGCTCCCAAGCTTCAACCAGGTCAAATTGTGTCTGTTTGCTGATTCTGCATGCAGTAGGTACAGAAAGGCTTTACTTGTCCCAAGAAGTAGCCCCCGGGGGAAGCAAAATGGCCCATCCACCTATATTTGTGCAGACAAAGGCCAAGATCCAACACAGCAAGGTAGAAACAGACAGGGTAGTAGTAAATTTGACACAATATGACACCAACCCAGTTGCATTATACCTCTTCACCAAAACTAATGACATCCAAAACAAGCTGGCCAGAAAGTGCACCATGGGGGAGGAAACTGTTTGATTCTTAAACTTCTCGGAGAAGAGTTTCTTGGAGGTAGAAAAACCCCAAACTCAATGCACAAACACATCCCCTCCTGCATCCGTCTATGGACCAAGGGTGGCCTCCACTACATCTGGGGGAAATGTTCTTTAACAGCGAGTGGACCCCGTCATGGAGTTCTTGTGGAGGGCTGTCCAGCTCGAGGATAGTAAAGGGAATCACTCGCAGGTGGAGGGTTGGATGAGAGCATGACCATTCCCTGTCAGGAACTCTGTTACACTGACATGGGTGTATACACTTGGCTGGAAGGAAAGGGGCTGCCCCTAGTTGTAGGGAAACTTACACTGAATTTCTTCTATTTCAGGGTAAAGGAATGCTTCCATGCTCATGGATTAATACTGGCAGTGTGGCGATTTTGCCTATACTCACCTCATCCATGGATGGTGCCAACTCTGTTCCCTAGTCAAAAAACACACCCGAACACTTATCATATCTGGAGAAGAACTATCAGACTTCTACCAACACTCATTAAGGAAAATGCCAAACTTGCTGCACCATGCTCATGAAAAAAGAACTGTGCACTATTTTGGCTGGGCTCATTAAAAAGACATTCCAGAATAATTTAGACTGTTTACGGATGCACACGTGTCTTCATCTTGCAGACAAAAGCCAATGCCTGCTGGTCACAAATAACCAGGTGGTAAATGCTTACAATGTAGAGCAGCACTGACCTCTGCCTTAATTCAATCAAGGAAGAACTGCAAGCAATCCACCTCATGTTAATTCACCATCAATATGTATTGGACTTAATGACAGCAATGATTGGAGGGGTGTGTGCTAAGATCAGTGTAGCCTGCTGCACCTTCATTCCAGGGAATGATGCGGACAATGAGACATTGGCATCTGTGTTACAAGAACTGCATCACTTACAGAAAAACATGCAATAGGAAGGAAGTGCCTCTGAGCAGGAGTGGTTTTCTAATTGGCTCTCGTAGCTCCACCGGTGGATCTCCAGTTTGTGCAAATCACTGGTGTCAGTTTTCATTGTGTTCCTATTTTTGTGCAGGTCTGTACAAATGGGGATTACCTGCTGTAAAAACCAGTCCTCAACAAAGTAAAAGTGCAAGTAACTAGGAAGGTAGTAATTATCGAGAATGATCAAAAGAAGCAACATATCCCCAATAATGAAACTGCCAAAAGGCATTAGTTAGATAGTGTAGTTGGCAAATCAACTAGAAGGGGGAATTTTAATATGGAAAAAGTCGGTGCTAACATGGAAACTCATACATTCAGTTATGAGAACGAAATCACATCGTTGTTAACGAATCTGTCCTTTGTGAACTCCACATCAACCAGACTCGCAATAGTCAGACAGGCTCTTAGACCAAGGCCCGAGATCACTGATTGATATGTCACAGATGGGGTGGCACGTAGCCTGCAGACAAATGCACAAAACAGGAAACCCTAGATCAATCTTACAGATGGATGCAGCAACACCACATTGGTACAGGGAGATTGGCCCAAATAGAAAACATATGTTCAGAAGGGTATAAGTACTCCTAAAACATCATAAAGTCAGATGCAATGTGAGTTAGGCACGTATAGCCAATCAGAACACAGCATACACAGTGATCACACACTCCCCATGCTGGACATCTGGACACATTACCCACTGGCCACATTGTGTCCAAACAAGGTTGAGGCCCAACTGTACTTTCCATTAGACAATTAATTTATAACTCCATAGGCAGCAGATTACATTCCTTACCATTCATGGGCATTCGGAAATCTATGATAAACTATATAAAAAGAGGATGAAGACCAATTGTAAATTGAGACAGTCCTCAGATCCTGGTTCTGTAAATATTCTCCCACTCTGATCTGCGTAATTAAACAACCTGTTCATGTTTTGCCAAATGCCTTCTGTCTCTTGTTTTTTAAGGTATTTTATGTTCAAGCAACACTGATGAGGAGATACCTGATTATATTTATTCACAGTTCCCCATAGAATTTGGCAATGATTTGGGATTACAAATAAATTGAGTTCAAAAATACTGTGTTACCATGCGTGTCTAAAGTCAGGAAGGTTCCTCTTATGATGATAGTACCATTGGAGAAAGAGATGAAAACATTAAAGTAAAGGGGTGTGATTGAAGACATGGAATGATCTGAGTGGATGGCTTCTGCAGTCTTGGCATCCTAAGATGCGGTAACATAATTTGCATGTGTGCAGACTTGATGGGGTTGAAAAAACATACCTGGGTGGACTGGCAGTCCGTGTCGAACATTTCTGAAAAAATGGCACTGATCAAAGATGCTCATATATTCAGTGTGATGAACTGGTCCTCTGCTTACCACCAGGTTAAACTTCATCATGAAATTAGATCTTTGCCCTTATTTGCAAGAGCTCTGGGAGTATTCCCATTAATTCACATGCCTTTTGGTCTTGCTTCAGTTGGGCATACTCTTCAAGGTCATGAAGAAGATGTTAGATGGCCTGGATAAAGTGTTAATCTTTCAAGTAGACTTACTAGTTTATGGAAACAATCAACAGGCGCAAGATGAAGTTTTATGGGAGGTATTGGAGCAGCTGTAGGATGCAGGATTGGTCATAACAAAAGTAGAAGTGTCTATTCAGAGTATCAATGGTAATTTATTTTGATCACACTATTTCCGGTGAAGGCATTAGTTCTAAAATTGATTTGGCAAATTGTATAGTTCAACCTCCTAAACCAGAGAAGAAGAAAAAGATACACACATTTCTGGGTTTGGCTGAATTCTGTAAAAATTGTATTTAGAATTTCGCCACAATTCTTTAGCCTTTGAAGGTATTGGAAAAACGTGTGAACAAGATTTTAAAAGCATCAAGGGAAGCATTGGAACCTTACCTACTGTGGGACATGTTTTCTACTAATGTCAGAATAAAAGGTTTAGGTGCAATTTTGGCTCAAGTTGTTAATGGGGAATTAAAAGTGGTTGCTTGCACCTCTTGTTCTTTGAAGGGTGCAGCAGAACGGTATTTCGCCATTGAGCGAGAGGCGTTAGCCATATATTGAGCCATACTTCACTTCAAATTAAGCATGAGCGCTAAATCCGCTCCGCTCGCGGATTTTGCGAATTTTCGGTAAATTCGCGATCCGCGAACTCTCGCGAATTTACCGAAAATTCGCAATCCGCGAGCGGCGGATTCCTAGGTCAAAAGTTCAAGCCTTGCTGGCCTGTTGTTGTAACTATTTTACGATGGCGCCGGCAAGCTGCCAGCGCCATCGTAAAATAGTTACTAAATTAGCTTCAACAGGAAGCACTAATAGATAAAATCAAGTAGGCGCTCGTGCATCTGCTTTATTTTATCTATTCGAGCTTCCTGTTGAAGCTAATGTAGTAACTATTTTAGGATGGCGCTGGCAGCTTGCCGGCGCCATCGTAAAATAGTTAACAGGCCAGGCAGCTGTGCCCTCTTCCCAAAACGGTGGCGTCTACTTGAATAAATATGAAGGGCAGGGTTCATTCTGGCACGATGGTCCTGGCACAAAATTAAACCTCAACTGGAAGCACTTACAGATATCATGTAAGCATGTGCCCTAGTTGAAGCTTAAATTCAGTGACTCATTTATCGGCCCAAAAAACAATCGTGAGCGTTGTCAAGGCTGGGCAGCTGTCTCTGATCGGTATCTGACCTTTTATACACACAAGAGGCATGTGCACTTGCATGGAATTGAGACCAGTTTATTGCGGAATTAGAGTTTCAATAGGAACCACCGTTCCATGCATACCTTTGGGGAAAGTCAAGGTGGCGGGCGTCGCCGTCAAACGCTGTTTTATTCTGAAGCCACTCGAAAATTCTATCAAAGAGAATTCGAGCGTGTATTAAAGAGACATGCTTACAACCATATGTGCATCACTATTCACAAGGTGACTGCGACAGCCATAACCCTTGTGGTGTGACACCAAGTAGCACCATGGGAGTTGGCAGACCTGCACATTATTTTTCTCCGCATATGATCGTAATATCTCTTGATCTCAGATGACATGCCCAGTTTATTTTAATGCGCAACTCGAGCTGCCTTTGCTGGTGATTTCCACGTCACAGTCATCAGCACACGAGCACAGCGCCATGCCCTTTCACTCAGCACGCTCTGTTCATTAGTCTGCAGGAATGCACTGTAAACTGTCTCACATGGTGCATTTGATGGCAGGCAGCAGTTTCCATCGCTTTAAAAGCTTGAATTTTGGAATAGCAACACACGCCGAACTTTGCACATAATGTGTTACCACAGCATAAAATAAAATAAAACAGCCATTGGATAAATATTTGCTCTGCTAAACAGAAACTAAACTCCCAGAGTTCGGTTAAAGAACAAATTTAATTATACAATCCAAACTTTTTCAGGGTCTCGAGCTACTTTCACAGCTTAGCAAACAAGCACGCAATCATTTTATGTTTTATGATTTGCGTGTGTGTTCTGTCAAGGCTGGGCAGCTGTCTCTGATCGGTATCTGACCTTTTATACACACAAGAGGCATGTGCACTCGCATGGAAGCCCCGCCCCAAATACGCAAATACGCAAATCCGCAAATACGCGGATTTTGCGGATCCACGATCCGTGAATACGCAAATCCGTGAATCTTGGATCCGCAAAATCCGCCCATGCTTACTTCAAATTCTTTTCCTGTTGGGAGTTCCTTTCATGATAAGGTGGGACCATAGTCCACTCACTAGGATTTTCATGCACAGAGAATTGAACAATTTTTTTTCCAATGTTAAAAAGGTGATTTGAGGGATTGTCTAGTTACAATTTAATGAGGGAGTATGTGCCTTAATCCAAAAACAGTATGGCAGACTGTTTATCACATTTGACAATTGACTATTGTGGAGAAAATTGTGAAAGTACATTACTAAGTTGGGTATGTGAACCAGCTTTGAAGAATGAAGAGTGGGAGGAGGCTAACTTAAACAATCTGGATTTAGTGATGTTGAAGGAGTTTATCATGAAAGGTTGGCCAGGAAAAAAAAGAAATATCATCCACTGTGTAAGCAATCTTTTGTGTGTAAAAGATGAGTTGAGCATTGTTGAAGGATAAGGTATTCAGGGCGAAACATGTGGTGTCTCCTAGAGCTTTGAGAGTAAAAGTTGAACAAATTATCCCATGAAGGACATTTGGGAATAACTGGACAAAGGCGAGACTGCAAAAGTGGTATTGGTGGCCAGGAATGGATCACGAGGTGGTCAAAGTTGTGAAGGATATCAGAAATCTATAGATGGTTTTTACACTTTGTCTCAATACTAAGCGAGGACAAGAGAATTTTTCTTTCTAGCATAAAAGACAGCCCAAAGGAAAGATGACATACCGTACAAGATCTCCATAGTAGGCATTGATTACAAATAAAAACATGCAGGGTGACATTGTGTCAAATTGAGCGATCTGATAATTGGTCAAATATGGCGCTTCCTCAAATGACAGTAACATTTACAGAAAAAAAAAACATGTACATTGGGTTGTGGGCCATCGGACGATCGCATAGACAGTTAGGTTTGTAGACTAGTTGTTCATTTTTAGAAGACTGATTAAGTGATGGAAACTATCCAACCTTAAGAGGGTCAGGATGAACCTATACCTGGGATTTAGTACAACTTTAAGGTAGGGTTGCATTTCGAACATGGTTAAATTCAGTTTGTTTTTTAAAACACTCGGCTTTGGAATTTCAATAATCAATTTGTGGTTTTCCAAATGGGTCATGCCTTCGTTTTTCAGAATTTTCCTTCTAATTAATTCTAATGTTTTCAGCTTCTCAAAGTAATCAGGATGCCCCAAGTCGCACAAGAAAAGATGGATATAAGCCAGCCAAGGCAATGTGTGAATATAAACTCGACTTAAGGCAGTCCCTGATTAAGCTAATTAATTATTTGGGAGTATTAATAAAATAGTAGAGTTGTGTACAGCATGCACTTCTCAGTAAGAAATCATCATAGCTGTTGTGGTGCGAAGGGGCAAGACTCAAGATCCTAGGACACTTCAAGGCAAGAGGCGCCAGGACCATCATCTATAGCTAGAAAGCGATCCCTTACTCCTGCATTGTGGGACCTTGTAGCTGTTATGGTGCGGGGGAAATCTAGGCCCCAGAACTCTTTAAGCCAGGAGTCAGCAGGACCATCATCTAGAACTATAAAGTGATCCCTTACTCCTGCAGTGTAGGACCTTGTAGCTGTTATGGTGCGGGGGAATTCTAGGTCCCAGGACTCTTCACACCAGGACTCACCAGGACCATCATCTAGCGCTATAAAGTGCCATCCTTACTCCCATGGTAAGGGACATCATAGATTCTGTCGTGCAGGCGGGTCTCCAGGTCCCAAGATTCTTTGTGCCAGGAGGAGGCAGCACTACCATCTAGCACTATAAAACGATGCCCTTACTCCTGCAGTGCGGGCCAAGGACAAGCTTGTCCCGCATCCGTCAGTGGCAGGAAGAGGCAAGACAGGGCCACCCCGATGCTCTGCTTTAATTGATGGTGAACTCTGTGAATACAAGTAGGTGAACAACCTTATACCTTTAAACTAAGATAGACTCCTGATGCCGACAAGCAATTAAACCTGAAGAGTTGAGGTTCTGGTACAAGGGTACTCTACTGACAGGGAGCAAGGAAACTTTGCCAGAACATAGCATCTGACTTGCTGTTTACTATTTAATTAACATTGCCCTTCCTTGTGGACTTGCCTTTGATTGCAATACTTATTTTATGTTTTATATTGGTAGGCAATTGTGATACAGAGGTGGCACAAACTGTCGAATTCAAAGCCATAAGATTATATATCCCAAGGAGCAAGTCACAACATGGGTTTATTGTAAGGAGAAATAGCAAACATCTAGAATTCTTTAATTTTCTGGAATGGGCAAAAGAATGGCCACTGAGGCCATGGCTGTGAAGGGAAACAACGTAAAAATAAAGAAAACTGCAAGACAAATCTGTAACCTAGCCGCAATCAACAATTTAGTCACTGAGGTTGATTCTATGTTATCTGTCCAGAAGAAAGCGGCTAGTGTCAGTACTAAAAAGATAACACAATTTTTCCAACACACAGGAGAGGGCAGGCTTTTCAGAATCCCCTATATGTAATATAATTGTTTACTCTCCTGCAGCGACGAAGGGCCATGTGATCTATTGCTTTCTCCCTCTGGGCAAAACAGTGCAGAGGACTTCAAGCTAACCCTTCCTTTGTCAGTGCCTCAAATTTTGTTGAAAATGGGAATGGATGTGGGGAAATAATTTCAATAAGTTGTTTAAACAGATATGAACCATTAATCACCCTAGAAGGGTCAGAAAACGTAGGAAATAAAATTCTCATGCAAAATCATAAGATTAACAAAAATAGCTACAAAGATAAGACAGCGCAAACCTCAGCCGAAGTTAGAACCTCAATCAAGGCTAATAACACTAAATTGATGACCATGCTCCATCTGAGAGTACGTGCCTTGACTATTGAGGCAATAGCCTTGAAAAAACGAATTGGCGACCTAGTAGCACAAAACAGCAATGAATCGAGTGAAAATAAGGGCGTTACCAACAAATACATCATTGGGAAAATTAGGATAGGCCAAGCTAGTAAGTCACAGGACCAGTGGCCACAAACAAAACCTCAAAATGGAGTGCTAGCTAGTCAACCAATATCAAACACCCAGACAATCTAACTATAATTTCAGGGCTGAAACCAAACATACATTATGCAAGATTAAGTTTATCAAGAGGTCACATGAGGGTGGGAGGGTCAGACGTGATAAGGGTCTTAGGCAGTTCTGGGATAAATATGATAATTCACCCCTCATCAAAACCCCATTATCATGAAGATATTGATAGCCGTTAGTACAATTGTAGGTATGCTCAAAAAAAAAAATGGAAGAGGAGCTCATAAAGTATTAGTGACAAATGTTCCAAAGCTGAAACAGGGTGGAAGGGAGGATGAGGACTCCTTAAAGAATACGGCAATACACTGGATTAGGCATAGTCGTCAATGTCTATCCGGTGTAAGATTTGACATAGTCAAAGCCGAACGTCTTCGAGCACTGATGACCTATTGTTAGTACTCTGGTCAAAGCCCATTGCTAATGGCCTAATAGCTCCTGACTTACGTACTCACTCATCCATGGTGTTGAGGGTAAGAGTTAAGTTGAACAGGGTAAACACTGAGAAGAACTATAATAATAGAGTAGGGTTGAAGTAAGGCAACTCTCTTACAATCCCCCAGATTAAAATGTTTAGGTGTAGTTTTGACTCAAGAGGTTAATGGGGAATTAAGAGTGGTTGCCTGTGCCTCTTGTTCTCTGAAGGTTGCAGTAGAACAGTATTCCGTCATTGAGCTAGAGGCGTTAGCCATATTTTGGGCCATACTTCACCTAAAAAAAAATTCTTGTGGGGAATACCTTTCATGGTAAGGCCAAACCAGAGACAACTTACTAGGGTTTTCATGCGCAGAGAATTGGAAAAATGTTCTCCAGGGTCAAAAAGGCTGTTTGAGTTATTGTCTAGTTACAATTTAATAGTAGAGTATGTACTGAATCTAAAAGTTTATCTAACACCCCTTAGTACAACAAAGAGTGTTCACTAGTTAAGAGAAGACTACTAGTGGCATTAAAGGCTAAATAAACGTCACAAGAAAGACATTCCAGGGCAAAATACAAAAGGTGCTAAATATGTGGTCAAAGAGCTGGGATGACGCTAAATGGGATGATCTCATCATTGCAGCTAGAATTAAAGATCAGGCTACCTTCTGGAGAATAATAGGCATGGATGTAAAAAGTGCAGGACTAATACAGATCATTATCTGGATCCATGCTCTTGGTGTACACTTTTTTACCAAGTTATAGTCTGGGGCCCCCAGCTATGCACAAACCTAAAAGAAGCCCCTGAAACCCCTTTTCAACAACCCACAGAACCTACACTCCACTTTAGTAAAGAAGAGGCTAGGGTAGCCATAGACTCTATTAACACCTTGCCTGCTGCAGGCATTCAAGCCCAGTGCTGGACATTCCAATCGCGGGCATGGTCGTGACGGAACCCATCCGTCATGCACAGAGGCCACCCGTGGCTCATGACCGCTGGGTTCCGTCATGAGCATCTAAGGGGTTAAACCAGGGAAGGCCCTAGGACCCGACAAACTACTTGGGGAAATCTTGAAACATGACTTAGAGATATGGGTACCATATGCCAACAAATTAAACTCATGAAAGGGGGCTGAAATCGTCCCCATCCATAAGAAGGGCAGTAAAGAAGGTCCGGCCAATTATAGGCCTATAAACTTAATTGACATTCTCCAAAAAGTCTACGCAAAGCAGACATTGAGCAAGTTCAGCTATTGGATAGAAGAGAAGGATATTCTCTCATCACGCCAAGTGGGTTTTAGAACTAAGATAAGTATGATCGATCAGATGTTTAGACTCTCATGTATAGCCCGGAAATATGTCAAATAAAAGGCTGGTCATTTGTACATTGCTTTCATTGATTTGAAAGCTGGGTTTGATCTAGTACCTAGGGATCTCTTATTGGTATCATTGAGACAACAAGGAGTACCTAAAGAGATCCTGATACAGATAATTAGGCTCCACCGAGACAACAGCGTGAAAGTGCGATGGGAACCGGGAGGTGAACATACAGAGGCTATTCCTATTATGAGGGGGTGAGACAGGGATGCATATTTGCACCCACGCTCTTATCATTGTGTGTCAATGATGCTGGACAGCATTTACAAAATTGCACCCATGATTCAACGAATATTGGAGGGGTCCCCATATGTGCACTAATGTTTGCAGATGACACGATTTTTTTGTATCAGTCTTCAGGGGGGCTACAAAGACTACTCGATAACTTCAGAAACTACTGTAGACTAAAGAGCCTTGAAATATGTGCCAGCAAGAACAAATACATGACCATTTAGACCACAGAAAAGTTTCAAGAATGACTTTGCCATTGATTGAACACCATTGGAACATGTATGACATTTCTCAAATCTTGAAATATCAATGGACTCAAAACAATCATGGATACCCCATATTAACAAGGCAAAGTTAGTATTGCTCGAAAACTCTATGCAAATTGGAAATAACATCCAGCTTCTAAGTCCAAGGCGGTCTTTCCAGCTTTAGAGGGTTACAGATACAGAGCTCAGACTGAGGCCCTCTATGGGGTGGATCATTGGGGTGGGGAGACCTTGAACTCACTTGCCATAGGCAAAAACAAAATGATCCGGATGTTAATGTGTCTCCCCAAAATACACCACTGATCCCATTGTTTTATGATACTGATATCAAGAGACTGGAACAGCTAGCTGTTTTGAGACCCCTATTATACTGGACCAGAATCTGTGATTACAGAAGAACTTAGGGGCTCATTACAATGGTGCAACGATCGTCACCGCCGAGCCGTCTGTGGTGACCATTACGCCATTGTTACGACAAATACCCCAGCCATATTATGATGGCGGTGGGTTTTGCGGCGGACGCAAAATCCGTCTGCCGCCTTTCAGCAAGTCCGCAATCATTCCGATTGCTGGGCGTGCGCTGCTGGGCCAGTAATATGGTGGCTAGCAGGCACCACTACCAATATTATGATGTAGGTGGTTTACTGGCCCATCCATGACAGTGATGCCGCTGTGGAAGGGCGTACGGGGATTGGCTTTGGGGGCCTGTTAAGGGCCCCCAGGGGTGTTGGGAGTGGGGGGGCACTTGGGGGGTACCCATGGTACCCCCCTGCAGTCCCTGCACCAAGTGGCAGGCACCACGTGGTGCTTGCCACGTGGTGCAGGGAAAAGCAGGTGCAGGCCCTTTCACCACTGCGGATGGTGCTGCAGCCAGCAGCACCGCCCGCAATGGTAATAGGCCAGGATGCGCCCGCTAGTATGGCAAGTCTGGCGGTCGGTGTCATCACTGTCATGATGGCAGGCGGACTGATGTCTGCCCACCATCATAATTAGCCCCTTAAGCCCCTATAAGCAAGGATTGAAGGAGTTATTGGAACTTGAGAGCCAGCTCACTTTCCCCTGGTTCCCCCATGTGCAATACTGGTTTTATGAGCTGGGCCTGAGTAGTTCCTGGACTGACACTAGTTAATTGACTGTACACTCTAAGACGGAGCTATGGTGCATTTATTGGGAATTTAGAACAAATAAGGTTAATCTTGACTTAGAATAGGAAGACTCACTGCACAGTGTATAAGCTTTAAACCATTGTGAAGCTTTGAACCATATCTTGATGAAATACCACTCCAATTAGCAAAAACGCTTTTCATGAATTTTCAATTTGAGACCCTCCAAATCAATACAATTACAACTAAATTGTCTCCTCGGAAATAGTAAGGATTGAAACTAAAGGCACCTCATGCTCGCTGGATGCCGAAGAAAATATTGCACATATTTTATTTTTTTGCCCAGTATATGCTGTTATAAGAAGAAAATGGGTAAAACCATTGCGTCTGGGTTTGAGGACTAGAACATTTTCAGAGGCCTTAAGAATTTTGAAATCAGATACCACACCACTGGTTGTATTTGGTGTCAGCAGATTCCTGCTCGCCGTGAGTCATATGCGGAGGAAGAAAGGACTGAAATTTTAACAAGTTCTAGGGTAAATTAAGTTTTATTTTTTACTATTCTTTTATATAGCACAACAATGGATTGTAAATAACTGTACAGCATCACAATACATGGTATTATGTGTTTTAAATTAATGTGCTCTTTGTGGTTGCTTTAACCAAACGAAAAGCTGCTTTTATTGGTTGAATGAGAAATTACTGAAAATTGTTTAGAGAGAAGCTTGGTGGGCACATCAATTCACACCTAATGGGTTAGAATCAATATCACTCTTTGCAGGATTTAGAGGTAGGATGCCTTACCGTAACTAAACCCAGTTTGGTTAAACTTGATCAGTAAAGTAGAAGAACAGAATTCTAGTAATGATCTGGCTTTGCGCAGGTTGGAACCTCAAAACAATGATGCAAAGAATTCTGTGCATGAGTATAATGGGAAGTGGGTGAAAGACTGTTGGTGAAAATAGCGGGAACGATGAAGAAAGAATGGTAGAACTTCATTGGACCTTTTTTGATTAGAGCTCAGGAGATGTGTAATACATGTCTGAATTAGTAAGAGTGGGTAGTTCCGCTTTTCAAGTTGTGCAGACTGAGAATCATAGCAGTGTTGAGTGAAAGTGTTTTGAGGATTTGATGCAAAGAGGTCAACATTTAAGCCTGAGCGGCATGAAGACTTTGTGATGTACGGATGTTAAACTGAGAATTAGAGTTCATTCATTATATAGGGTTATGTAAAATCGTAATGTGTTCTAACATGTCCGCAGGAAGAAATCAAATGTACTTGTGTCAATGCTAATGCGTACATTTATGTACTTAATGCATAGTTTATATAGAAGTGATATGTTGGTTCAACATGATTTCTTTTATACCTTAATGCAGGGTTGGGTAGTTTTAAATAAAGCCAATTGTTAGTATTATACCATGAATTTAAGGTATATTTTTCTTATGTAAAGTCGATTGATTTTGTACTATAAATATAAGTGTGTTATATTGGTTCAACACACTTTCATCTTACCTTCTTGCACGGATGGGTGATTTTGAATTTTAGCCAATTATTAGTATTATCATATGATGTAAGTTTTATTTTTTTATTCCTTCAAATGCAAATATTAAAAAGGGAAGATAGGTTATGACTTGTTACTAGGAGAGGAATGTTGAATATGTCATCTTATGATGCAATGTTTCAGGAGTTGAAGGTTCTGGAGGTTTGAAATGAATGGTAGTCAGTTGGGAGTTGGTCTTCGGCTTGTAGGGCTGATGTACCAACTGCTTCCTGATTGAAGTAAACTATATTTTTCAAGTGGTGACTTCCCGATTATTTATTTATTAATGTATTTATTTACTTTTTTAATTGAGCAGAACAAGAGATACATAAAATACATGTTGTCATTAAAAAGTCATAATTGATAAAACCAGGTAATACATGAAAATAGCCGAAACATAGTAAAGTGCAAAACATCATAAAGTGCAATTGCTGCAGACCAATAACAGCCAATGTCATCGATGAAAAACGGTAGTGTTGTGCAAAAGAGCAAGGAAATTTTGATAAAGTGCAATTGCGCAGAAAAGTGCCGGTGCCTAAACAACAAATATGCAACAAATGTGCAAAATAACCAACAGATTTTGTAAAGTGCAATTTACCAATAAAGTGCTGATGCTTTTTACTAATATCCTTGCTACCTATCTGATCCATAAATTTTCACAATTACCTGGCAATATCAAAATTAATTGAGCTCACAAAATCCACTATCAGATCAATCTCTACAGTACTGTAGGCATTTGCCCGCCCCCCCCTCAACTCCTCTAATTTTCTAAAATAGCTCCAATTTATTTCAAATTTTCTGATAGCCCCTACCCTACTAGAATAAACCTTCTCGAAATTACGAGTCCTTTTCATTTTATTGAACCATTTCGACTGGGAGGGTACTAAACTGGATTTCCAATTCTGGAGTATTAACGAGCTACCATACAAGAGATAAATAAAAATGTCTCTTTTTGTTAGCTTTGCTCAGTTTTTACAAATTCCCAAAACAGCGGATTCAGGTTCAGGTTGGAATCTCTTTCCGATTGCTATCTCTATTTCCTTAAAAATACCCTCCCAGAAAGGTTCCAATTGAGGACAAGAATAAAAAATGTGGTACCAGCCTCCCTGAGAAATAGCTTGGCATCTAAAACATTTAGTTTCAGTCTCTGGGTACATTTTCCCTAGTGCCTCTGGGGTACAATAAGCAAGCCACCGAGACAAAAATGCCATTCTTTCAAAGGTGGCTGCTCGCAAAGATTTGGTTCCGAGATGGCATATGGTCTGCCAATCTCTGCATGAAAAAGTGCACTGTGTTACATTGCCAATCTTTACTAGATGTTTTTCAACCATAGGTGCTTGTCCTTGTTGATGTAGCAGCCTATACCAATTGCCGATACCTTTCATTTTAATCCCATATAGTGCTGTCGATAATTTTGAAGAAGACTCAAAAAGACCGTTTAGATTTCTCAAAAAATGAACAATGTGAATATATTAAAAAAAGCTAGGCTTAATTGGGTTATTTGCCCTTGCCATTACTTCTTGCCAAGTTATTACTCTATTTTGAATCAGGAAGTGCCTCAGCTCACGCAGCTTACAGTCTTCCAAATTTCTTATGTGGCTTGCCCTAAGCTGCAGGTTGAGGCTAGAGCATTTCTTAAGATTCAAATAATGTACACCAGAGAAGCCTATCTTTAGAGCGAAGGCTTGGAACCTAGAGGAATACTCCTTTAAGGTCTTATATCTAGTTTTTTTAGGGAGTTTGGAGGTTTTTAAAAACACCTGTGTTTGCGAGCCTATTTCCTGTAGCATTCTGTCAATAAAAAAACTATCCCGAATTCCTATGGAACTCAACAGAGCTGACACTATATCTAAGAAGGCCGCTTCATAATATGTTTTTAAGTGTGGCAGAGCGAGTCCCCCCTGTACCGTAGGTAGCTGAACGTCCAAGAGTTTAACGCTTGATGCTTTTTTTCCCCAGATAAAACTTCTAAACATTGTTTTGATTTCTTGAAAAAAAGACAAAATAATTTTTATAGGAACATTATTAAATAAAAAACATAAGCAATGGCAACATCGTCATTTTAATCAAAGAAACCCTACCCACCAGAGAGAGGGGGAGCAGGAGCCATTGATCCAGCAATCTCTTAATTTTAGCCTTCATTCTGATATAGTTTAGAACATACAGCTGGTGATATTGGCTTGTTACAAAGATCCCAAGATATCTTATTGGGTCTTGTTTTTCAGCTTGAGTCCTCAAACATGCTGGAAGAAAATGTAGATCTGTATTGAGGACAAGAACTTCAGTTTTATTTGGATTTATTTTATACCCTCAAATCTGTTCATAATCAGAAAATTCCTTTAAAACATTTTCAACATTCTCTTCGTTTGGTGCTAAATACAAAATAATATAATCATCAAAAAGTTTTAACTTAGTCATATGGGGTAGAGGGGGTTGGATAGCAGCATTATGTCTGATTTTAGTTACCAACGGTTCTATAAAAAAAGTAAAAAGTAGCGGTGAAAGAGGGCAGCCCTGTCTCATTCTGCGATTAATCGTTATCGTTCCTGCTTGTTTTTGATTGATTACTACCTGTGCCGAAACCCTTGGTAAATATTTCGGAGCATATCGATAACATGGATGGGAAAACCGAACTGACTAAGGGAGAGAAAGAGGGTTGTCCAATTAACTAAATCAAATGCTTTTTCAGCGTCTACCATTACTATACACGCTGGTGTTTTGTTAGTATTAAAATAATCCAACGCTTGTATTAAAAACTCCGTATTGGCTGCCATTGATCTACCTGCAATAAAACCAGTGTGATCCCTATGAATTACCTCCTGAGCTGCCAACAAATAACGCTTGGCCCATATTTTCATTCAAATCTTATAATCTGAATTCATGTCTAATTGGCCTAAAGGAATTAACATCTTGAGGATTTGTATCTTTTTTAACAAATGATACGATTATAGATTCCTTAAAAACTGCCGGAACTGAACCTCCTTGCAAAATATAATTAAACAGTTGTTTCAAGGAAATCGATAATTCATTTGCAAACGTCTTATAAAATTCAGTGGGAAAACCATCCTGCCCACATGCTTTTCCCCCGGCTGTTTTTCTGATGGAAGTCAATACTTCTACTGAATCAATATCGGATCCCAATTGTCTGACGTTACTTTCTGCAAGCTGGGGGATGTCCAAGTTAATGAAATAGTCCTGTGCCAATTCTTCCCCTTCTATTGTCTCTACTGAGTAGATACGCTGATAATGTTCCAAAAATATTTGGGAAATCCTATCGCTATCAGCCTCTACTTGACCTGTCTGAGGATCCTGTAATTTTGTAATAATCGCTGACTCCTGTTTTTTTCTTACGGTATTGGCCAACAATTTCCCCACCAATTGGCTGTCCTCATATACCTTTTGTTGGTATGTCTTTGAACTGCAGATCTCTTCAAACACAAAAAAGTCTCTCAGCGCGGCTCTTGCCTGCTCTAATTTATTTGGGGATTGCCGAAGCTGAAGGACATATTCCTTTTCTACTGAAGCTTGTAGCTCAATTATTTTCTGCTTTCTCTTATTGGCCTTAGCTGATGTAAAGGCAATAATTTGGGAGCGAGCAGCAGCTTTGAACCCGCCCCAAACCGAGAAGGACCCAGCCGTATTATCATTTATTTAGAAATATTCAAGAATCCACTCTCTAAAGCCGGAGACCCAATCTTGGTCCTGAAGCAGTGTGCGGTCCAGCTGCCACCTGGGCCGCTCACTGCTGCACCCCTCAACCGCGATCTCTAATTCTACTCTATCATGGTCTGAAAAGGGATTGCGTCCACTGTCTATCTTCAAGACCGACAGGGATCTTGATATCAAGTAAAAATCTATTCACGATGCAGTTCGGAACCGATGTGAATAACAAGTGAAATCTGTCTTGTCAGGATTCTTACTACGCCAGGGATCTTCTAATTGATATTCCATTTTAATACTCTCCAAAATTCTTTAAGTTCTGGGTTTCAGTTGCTTCTTTTTTCTATTCGATGTATCTTTATTTAGATCCTGTTTAAAATTAAAATCGCCTCCCCAAATTATCGGCCCGGGAACGCCTTGCAGCATGTCATTAATCTCAATCAGACTATTAGTGTCATCTGAGACTGGACCATAATAATTCACGAAATTCATGATTTTAGCTTCTAACCTGACCACCACCCATATCCATTTCCCCAGGGGATCTCTCTGGATTTCTAGAAATTCCCAGGGTAGTTTTCTTGAAAAATAAATAGCCTCTCCTCTCAGGGCTAAGCCTGCGGAGGCCAAAATAATGTGAGAGGAGTATCTGGGCATAAATAGTTTGGGGGAATTTGACTTTAAATGTGTTTCCTGAGAATATATCACCTGGGGATTAAAAGACATCAACCATCTAATAAGTGCTCCATACTTTTGTTTGTTCAGAATTCCATTGGCATTCACGGATAGTATTTTACATTTGTTAGTTACCATCATAATTTTGAATCAAACAATAACTTGGTTTCCCAATTATACTCATACTCAAATAATAACTGTACCTCTTGCTCATGCCCTTTTTACTGCTTTTAACCCGACCCTTCCCTCCCCCAACCCTCCCTACCCTGAACAAGACCCCTCCTCCCCTCTGAAATGTGGAAACCCTCCCAATGACCACGCTGACCATATTTCACCCTTCCCGACTAACCTGGGTGTCTTGTGGTTACACCCTGAGAGATCCCACTAATCCCTGACCACCCCCAAAATAGAAAAACATTTTGCGCAGATATTTCTATATATTCGCATTCCCTGTCTTTAACTAGTAAAGTCAGCACCTAATCAATTAGAAACAATATGTTCAGGTACTAGCCCCTGCTGAGATTTCTTTTAGCAGAGCTTGTGCCTCTTCCAGATCAGAGAACATATAAAACTTTCCTTTTATCAGGACCATCAGTTTTGATAGCTGAGCTATCGAGGCTTGTGCACCATGGGCTTTAAATAAGTGTAGAATCTACGAGCGGCAATAGCAGTCATATCTGAAAAGTTTCTGCACTTACTCGTATCTGTCACAGAGAACTGTCTTTGTTGAATAGCCCTTGATAGCACCCTCTCTTTGATCCTGAAATCGGCAAAATTAAGCTAAATAGTTCTAGGGAAAGTTGAATTAGGAAAGCGTTGAGCCGGAACTCTGTGTGCCCTTGTGATAGTTAAATCGCCCTCGAATTCCGGCAATACTTTCTGTTGGATAAAAGAAGTAACCCACTGCAGTGGGTCGGACCCTTCCAACCCCTCAGGAACCCCCACAATCCTTAGGTTGGACCTTCGGGAATGGTTTTCAAGTTCCTCAAGTTTACTCTCGAGTAGGTTCTTCTTTTTTGCCGCATCTTTGATCTCGCCCACAGCCACATGCATTTGGTCCTCCAAAACAGATATTCTTGCCTCAGCCTCTTGTAGTCTATTTGGGAGCCCACTCATTGTCTCCTCAAATTTCTCCAGTCTGGAGTGCAGGGCCGCAATTTCCATTTGCTGAACTTTCTTCATATCTCGTATTTCTTCGAGAAACAAATTCAGCATGTCTCCTATATTGAGTTGAAAGCTTCCTTCGTTGTCTAGGCTTTGATTAGCTTCTTACGGATGGAAATTGCTGTCAGCGCAGGCAGCGCCTCTCAAAAAGTCAGTCCGTGTTGATAAGGAGCTTGGGGGGCCACCTCTGGCGTCCCTCTTGAGGCCTTATCCGGAGTTGTTCTAGTTATGGGTTGTGATGGGACATTTGGCTTTACTTGTTGGAAAGTCCCTGCTTTTAAAGTTGAGCTTATGTCAGCAACACTGAGCCCGGAGGATATTCTTATATTAGATTCTTCATTCTGAACTGGATCCATCGAAGAAATCAGAGAGCCTGGAGATACAGACATCTCTTGTAATGGCTCTTGTAGAATTTCTTTTGAACCTTTAATTTGAGTTTGTTTGACTTGTTTGACTGGTTGTTGTGGCGGTACTTCTAAATCATTTCCCTCAGGAGACTGTTGTCCTGCTCCTGTATTTCCAGAGGAGGCAGATAGTACTGTCCCTACACCTAATTCTGAAGATGAAGCATTAGGAGCCTCAGAGGCGCTCTCTTGGCTTGTGATGGATTGCGGTTTTTGGGTTTTTGGGGTTGTTCTCTTTGCAAATAACAGAAATTCTTTAACTTCTTTACCATGTTGTACCCTTCCTCAAACTGTCTTGGACTGGACTGATAGCCTGGGTTCCCGATATTTCTCCCTATATTTCTGAAATAATATGTTCAGCCCCTAACTCCGTTGTCGATATTATAGCTAACTCAATAGCTGGCACCATTACAATGACCAATCCTTCATTGTGTACTGGAGTTGGGGTAGTAGGGATAATAGGAGTGAGGGGGTGTTCATCATCTGAGCTTTCTAAAGTGGTATCCATATTTGGTGATGTAGCTCTACCGCCCCTGCTTTTCCCCTTATCCTTTGCCGCCTAGCGTTCTGCTTTTATCGCTAGGACAAGGCGAGTTTTGGCTTTAAGGCGTGCTACTACGTCCGTTTTGCAGGGTTTGCTAGTTACCTCTCCTTCTTTCTGGGGCTTGCCCATTCTGTTATTCAAGTTTTTTTTTTTTTGTCATGTTTGAAGCCAGCCGCCGCCTTGCTTAAGCTCCCTTGCGAACAAACAGAAAGTTATAGCCCAGTCCATGTACTGCCAGACACCAGAAGCGCCCTGCTACCGTCTTTCACCTTCTTTTTTTTTTCCACTCCCCCGAATTATGCTCAAATGCGAAGCTCCTATGCTGCTTCTTATTTCCCTTTGCTTTTCCGTTTTTTAGCTGAAAAAAGCAGGACTGTGTTGTATTTGTGCCCTCTCCCAGCCTCTTTTCTCCGTCCTCCGCGCTCTGCCTTCAAAACACCACTCAAGCTGCTCCTGCCCCACTCACCTGGGAAGCTGGGAGGCTATCACGCCCGAGGCACGGGAGGATCGAAGAAAAAAGCCTTAGCCATCTCCTGACCACATGTGATTCCAGCCGCTCAAGATGCTTTCTTCTAGTTCGACTTACTTCAATTCAGAGTTGGGGGCTCCACTCCCCCTGTGGCGCCCTTCTTCCCTTCTTTCCTCGGGGAGCCTCTCCCACCTGCTCCACTTAAGCGGTGCGATATTGTGTAGCTACCACTGTTCCACCTTCGGAGACACGAATCCGGTCGCAATCCGTCAATCCTTCTTGGCAGTCTGACCGCCCGGCAGCTCATTAACAGCCCGGCAGCTCGTTAACAATCCTCCGAAAGCTGAAGACAAGAGCACAATTCCACCGCACATTTCTCTGCAGCATGCCCCTTTTAAATTACTTTTCTGGACCTCGAACCTTCTACCCCCGCAGAGCAGCCCGCCTCAGAGAGAGCACGCCAGACAGGTAACTATCGCCATTACTGAGGGCGGGACCACGGGTTCACGGGTCACTGAAGGCTACACGGAGGCGTAGTACTCCGTAGCCATCCCCCTCGGTCGTGACTTCCCGATTATTGAACACTTTTCCAGGTAAACATGGACTTTGCTCAATGAGGTCCACACCTCTCTCATTTCAATTAATGATGTGAGATATGCTGTGCGTTCCATACTGGAAATACAGAATGCTAAGCTGTTGAACTTCATGTGGAAGTAGCCCACCATTTCAGCAATAACATTCACAATAGAAAGCATTGGAACTCCTGAAGTTACAATTAACAATGCCATAAAAACTGTCTCATGCTTAGAGTGACATTGTGGGGAGCATAAAGGGGCCCTGCCCTAGACATGTAGTGGCCTATGTACGTGGCTTTAACGCAGCACACTGCAGCAAGCCACCTTGCTGCGCAGCATGAAAGGGCAGGAATGTGCTGTATTTAACATAATATGATACATTCCTGTTCTTTCCTTGTGCTGGCACCCTTTTAGCTGCTTAGACTAATGTAGGCACCCTTGCATGGTGCAAGGATGCTTGCATTGTAAGCAGGATTATTTTTCTGCAGGAAGGGATACCTTCCTGCACAAAAACAATCCTGAGACACATTTTCCTCTTTCTATGTCTACTCTCCATTTGGCCAGGAGACGCCCTGTGGTGAGGAATTTCCTATGCGTCTTAGGTATGTCCGCTGTGTACCCCAACAGCGTGAGCAAAGGAGACTGTGGGTTGCAATAATTTCAGATAGTGTGCCAAGCACTTTGCGCCAGTATTCCTGAACACTAACACAGGCCCATGCCAAATGCAAAAAGTCAGCCCCTTCCTAGTGACATCGAGCATAGCAGTTATCCTCCCGCAGTTTATATTGGTGGAGTAATGTGGGTGTGTAGTATATTCTATGTAGGAATTTATAGTGAATGATACGCAGCCTGCTACTGGCAGTTGTAGCTGCAGTTTGCTCGCAGCAATATTTCCTCTGTTTGTCTGTCATAGGGTATTCTAAGTCATGATCCCAAGCATTCCTGGCACCCGAAGGGCCATGTGGCCTTTCCAGTAGCGCCGCTCGGTATATTCGTGACACAGCATTTGAGGGCCCAGACATTTTGAGTATGGTGTGTAGGACCTTTCGATGGGTTGGTTCTTGTGAAAAGCAGGGAATATTAGCCTGTATTTCATGTCTCAAGTGAATGTACAGAAAGGTTTCCAGAGGGGTCACATCCTCTCCAGTCAGTATTTCAGTTTGGCCTTTAAATTGTCCCCCGCATCATATCTCAACACACTGCTTCTTTTGTAGCGGGGCATATGGATGGTGTGGTAGCGGTATAAGGGGGAGTAAAGTAAAGTTTTACCCATCATGTCAGTTAAACGCTTCCAGGCAAAATTAGTGCATGAAACTGTGTGCAGTGTGACCTTGTCACCTGGGACTCGTGTCCCCGGTCCTGACTTCAGAGGCATGGGCCAAATGTAACCATGTTCAATGGGCAAGTGTGGCATAAAATGTGGTGGGTGCAGCCAGTATATTACATAGTGTGTCTGAGCACTGAGATAGTAGAGTTCCATATCTGGAGCTTCGAAGCCCCCTTGAGAGAACTGGTGGGTCATGAGTGTCCAGCTTATGCGAGGCTGCCGTCCGCCCCAGTCTAGTTTTATGAGCAAGGAACGTATTGTGTTAAAATAAATGGCACCCAGGGTATTAAGGTATATTGAGAAAAATGTAGAGGAGCTTAAGGAAGATGTTCATTTTCATCAGGGCTACCCTGCTGACTAGGGAGAGTGGGAGTGCGATCCATCGATCCACCCATGTGCCAATTTGCTCAATCTCGACTCCGTAATTTGCTCTTAATAGTCTCCTCAGGGTTTTTGGTAATATTAGTGCCCAGAAACATGAATCTAGGAGTATTGGGGGTGAGTGGGAAGACCTGTGACTTACTCCAATTTTATTTTATCCCTGATAGATGGCCTAATCGAATAAACTCCCTCAAGGTGGGGTTAAGGCTGACATCAGGTTCGAGGAGATAGAGGGTGATGTCATCTGTGTATAAAGATATGAGGATTTGACGGGGTGTGCTTATAGCGTGGTCTCTATGATGTTGCCTAATCTTGTCAGCCAGAGGTTCAATGGCTAAGGCAAAAAGCAATGGGGAGAGTGGACAACCCTGGCAGGTGCTACGTTTGATAAGGATGAGGTCAGAGAATAGTCCATTGATCTGAATCACTGCTACCGGTTTAGAGTTTAACCAGTGAATTCAGGCCAAGAAAGGGCGGGGGAGGCCCAATCGGCCAAGGATTGCATGCATATACTCCCATTCTAGTGAATCGAATATCTGTGTGGCATCTAAAAAAATTCTAGCAGCCGAGCTGTCAGGGTCAATGTCATGGAGAAGCGCCCAAAATGGTACTCAGGTTATGGGACGTGGCCCTGCCCGGAACAAAGCCCGCCTGATCCGGTAGTACCAGCACCTCCATAAGTAGAGATAGTCGGTTTGCAACTACCTTAGCCAGTATCTTTGTGTCACAATTGATTAGGGATAAAGGTCTGTAGGCCTCGCATTTGTCAGCTGCTTTCCCTGGTTTGAGTAGGAATATAATCAGGGCCTGTCGCATAGACAGTGGAAGCCGTCCAGTTTCTTCCACCACTTCGAAAACCTGTTTGAGGATGGGGATCAGCTGCTCACTATAGCATTTGTAGAATTCAGCAGGTAGGCCGTCAGGCCCTGGAGCCTTGCTGGAGCCTAGCCCCATTATGGCAGCCCTAATCTCTGCCTACTCTATCTCAGCATACAGGAACTCCCTGCTGGAGTCATTGATCCAGCTCAAGGCTGTATCCTCAAAGTAAGCGGCTATGTCTGGAGGATCCCGATCTTCCGTGTGGTAGAGCGCAGTGTATTATTTAGCGAAAATGTCTAAAATGTCCTGCGAGACCACACACCTCTGCCCCCGTTGTTTGTGTTTTCCAAAATGTGGTTAGCAAATCTCGGGACTATGCTAATCTCAGCCAGTGCCCTGCCTGGGCGTTCCCCCTCACCATTGGATCTAGCAGTGTGATACTTTGAGAGGAATTTAGCCTTCTGTTAAGCTTTCTCCGAGTATTCTAGCAGGAGCTCTTTAAGCCTGGTGTTTAACATTGCGCTCAGCGAGGCTGTAATCTGTGTCTCTAATTGTTTAATCTCTACTTCTAGTCTGTGGAGTGTGCCCGTAATGGATTTCAGAACCCCATTGCTCTTTGCAATACAGTGGCCTCTCAGGGTAACATTTCAAACTCTCCCACACAAGCAAGGGTAGAAACACTGTCAATGTTTTGGGGAAAGAATTTGACTATCTCCTGACATATTTCCTCCCTGAAGGCGCCTTCAGTAGGACTGTAGACAACATGCGCCAAGAGCAGTACGGGGATGACCTGCCTGGCGGCTCCAGTTTCATGAGGACTAGGGAATGGTCCAAGAGAGTGAAGGCCAGCTGTGTGATCTCCCCTGGGTTCAAAGTGGAATGGCATGGTGAGCAAAAAGACGATGGATTTAGGCTCAGATCTCTGTACTGGGGTGAATGTATGACATTGTTCTGCATTCTGTCCATCAACTGTTGTTTTTGCATTTATCACCTCGAGTGGGACGGGTATGCCCAGATGTGGGTCCCGTGCTCTCCATGCCACTGGAATCAAGCTATCCTGGTTGAAGAGGGGTGAAACCCCGAAACCGGTCCTAGGATGCTTGTTTCCAGTCCAGGGAGGACCTGGCTTAGCAGTTCAGGCTGGACTGTTCCCATGTGGCACAGGGTCAAGACTGTTTTGCATATGGCTGGGTTCAAACTGGAATAGCATGGTGAGCAAAAACATGATGGATTTAGGCTCAGATCTCTGTACTGGGGTGAATGTATGACGTTGTTCTGCATTCTGTCCATCAACTGTTGTTTTTGCATTTGTCACTCTGAGTGAGACGGGTATGCCCAGACGTGGGTCCGTACCGTCGAGAGGAATGTGTCCTTCCTTTCTATGGGGTGTAGGGAGCGCCAGGCGTCAAACAGATGATGATTAGCCATTACGGCAGAGAGGTGTTGAGTAGTCTGTGGGTGGGACGACAAGTGTGGGCGAGAGCATTACATCTCTGGTATGAGTACTAGATTAAAATCCCCCAAAAAATAGTAAATGTGGAGCCAATCTCTAGTATGCGTCCCCACAGCTGGGAGAAATAATGTTGGGTTCATAACAGCTAACCAGAGTGACTGAGTGATCCAGCATTCTGCCCCACATTAAGCTATATCTCCCTTGAGGGTCCTGCATGGAGCCCAACTGACTGTCCCCAGTCAGGATAGCGGTGCCTCCGACATAAGTGGAATACACAGAATAAAAACTATGTGCAGCCCATCTCCTGCCAAGCTGTGGCATTGCCCCCAGAGCCAGATGTGTTTCCTGGAGCATGGCCACCTGAACCTTGTGCATGACTAAATACTGTATAACCTGTCTGCACTTACGGGGATCCCGGAGGCTTCACACATTTTATGTCATGCAGGTAAAGGTGGGTTTGTGAATCTGTACCTGGCTAGGCATTCGGTGGAAGCGTGTTGTGCTAGTGTCCAGTGTCGATCAGGTGGTCTAAAAGGTGTATATGTTGAATGCAATATATACCATTGGCAGGTAAATATGGAATCACACAAGTTAAAATGGTTGAACAATATAAGTGAACACCCCCCCGCCCACAACCATGGCCCAAACCCGCAGAGAATAAGCCCTCCCCCAACTAAGAGAAAAACATCTCAGGCATTGGAAGTGACATATGGGAACAGTAACCCACTCCGATTGACAATGGATTTGCCGAAGACCCCATAGTTTGCAGGGGTCTGGAATTATTAAGCATTGCCATGAATAAAACAAAGAGACAATTATAAACATCTTGTACTTCATGTACAACTTTTGTATCAATCAATCAATCATTTGTAGAGCGCACTACTCATCCGTTAGGGTCTCAAGGTGCTGAGTGGGGGAGGGGGGTTGCTGCTACTGCTCGAACAACAAGTTCTTTATCAAGTAGCCTTGGGTCTGTCGCAGGTGAATGGGGAGGGTGTTCCATATCTTGGGGGCGAGGTGGGAGAAAGATCTGCTACCTGTGGTTGTTCGGTGGATACGTGGAATGGTGGTGAGGGCGAGGTCAGGGGAGCGAAGCTGGTGGTTCAGGGTGTAGATGGTCAGTCGTTGGTTGAGGTATGTTGGTCTGGTTATGAGCGTGGGTGAGGAGCTTGAAGGTGATCCTCTTGTTGACGGGGAGCCAGTGCAGGTCTCTCAGGTGGGCAATGATGTGGCTGTGACAGGGATGTCGAGGATGAGGCGAGCGGAGGCATTCTGTATGCGTTGAAGTCTTCTCTGGAGTTTCCAGCGTAGAGGTTGTTGCAATTGGTGAGGGAGAGGATCATATGGGTATTGTCAGTGTATGAGACAATGTTGAGGTTGTGCGATCAGACGATGTTGGCGAGAGGTGCCATGTAGATGTTAAAAAGGGTTAGGCTGAGCTAGGAACCTTGGGGTATGCCGCAGGTGATCGGATTAGAAAGGGGAGGCGGACTCTCTGGGTTCTGCAGGTGAGGAAGGAGGTGATCCTGTTCAGGGTTTTGTTGCAGATCCCTGCGTGTGGAGGTGTGAGCATAGGGTGTGGTGGCAGACGGTGTCGAAGGCGGCCAAGAGGTCCAGGAGGATGAGGGCCGTGGTTCGCCATTGTCAAGCAGGGTCCTGATGTCATCGGTGGTGGCTATGAGGGCGGGTTTGGTGCTGTGGTTGCTGCAGAAACCGGATTGGGATGAGTTCAGGACGGGGGAAATCCTCCTGGGGGAGTCAAGCCAGAAGGGCCATGGGCGCACCTCGCTTGTGCAGGGCGCCTGGGAGGGAGAGTAGTAGTCACAGGGATAAGTCATTTAAAGTAAGACCCAAGTCCCAGATGCAGCGTAGGAACCTCTGGGGAGGGTATTCAGTGCGTTCCAGTTCCCAGTGCATTAAAAAAAGAAGCAAAAAAGGATCAGTCTTACCAGAATACAGACATCATTGTGGAATTCCAGAGCAGTTTTACAGTACCTCTTGTTCCGGTGTAGAGCGGTCAGATACAGTACCCTCAGCTGAGGGGGTGGGTGAGCGCCTCACACAGGTTTTCAAAAAGTTCTGGACATGCTGAGGGTTGTTGAAGACGTGTGTTTTTCCCCGATGGTGTTACTGCAGCCTCGCCGGATATAACATGCCATATGGGATGCTGTCCTGTTGAATCTTTTTCTTTGCTGGGAGGAACTTCCCCTGTACCTCCTGCACTGCCATAGTAAAATTCAGGTAAAACACAATCATCACGCCTTCGTAGATCTGTTCTTATTTTTCACATGTAGGACTCAGCTCTGTGTCCGGGTGTTTGTAGTTGAGGATGTGCCCTAGGATGGGGCATGGAGGCACACCCGGCGGTACCCTAGCGTCAAGTGATCGGTGGGCTCTTTCAATTATCAGGACTTTGGAGAAGGCTTCAGCCTCAAAAAGGCCCAGGAGCATCCGTTCCACCTAGTCCTCCATGCGGCCTATGGAGGTGAACTCCGGGACCAACCACGATCCAAACGTTATTTCTGTGCAAGCGCGCCTCCAAATCTTAATTTTTCACTGCTATGACCTGTACCTACTTCTCCATCCTCTGCAGTTTCACATTACTCGCGCCGGCAGTGTCTTCAAGGGCAGATATGAGGTTCTAAGACTCGGTTATGCGGCCATCATGTTTTTCCAATTTCTGAGCCAGGAAGTCCATGCGCAGATTCATGAAGTCCATCTTGGACTCAACGGAGGTTAGGCTGTGGCGGATAGTGACAAGGATGGCCTTGAAGTCTTCTTCTGATGCAGGCGTGAAGGAGGACTGCTCGTCACCACCTTGGGACTCTATGTCTTCACTGGGGGGCTGCTTGCGCACCGTGAACAACAGTTGTGCTTGCTTGCCTTCTGTGCATCCCATCTCTGCTGTTACCCGTCGCCGGGTCCTAACGGTATCGTTGTAGAGGGGCCTTCACGGTATTTAGCTCTGCATGGTGGCGCCACACTCAGTAGTGGCAGAATCCAGGTGCTATGGGTTCCCAGAGGTCGCGCCTCTATTGTGACCATTTCTACCGTCGGCGCCGCAGCAATCCCTTGCAGCACCACTCACTCTGTCAACTGGGACTGCTTTCTGGATCCAGGGGGGATGTTAAGAGCACTGTAGCCCCCACGCCCCTTGGGGTACTATGGTGAAGTTCATCTAAGGCCTAGGGCAGATTTTCCCTATCGTGTTGGCGCTCCAGAAATGCATCTAGGACTGTTTCACCCTTTCACATGCCCAGATGGTACTCACTTAACAGCACCTTAGGCCTTTGGGGCAGACCATCAAGGGAAGCAAGTTGAGCACTCACATCACTCAGGTGCCTCATGTACTGTTGTCGTGTCTGGCCGGGTAGGGGCACACCTCGCAGTAACGTTTCTGCAGGCCCCATGTATTGTGTTGAAGCCTGCTCTCCAGGCGCCTGTTTTGAGCGCTGGTTCCAGCAGACCCAGACCGCAGGCTGCTGCCCCATCACTGATGCTCCAGGCAGCCTAACCGGGCACTGCAGGGGACTCAGTCGCTGCCTGAAGGAGTCACTCTAGTAGGCCTGGTGGTGTTGCAGGTGCCCAGTCCTACATACCTGCTTGTTCGTGCCGGGGATGAGGAATCCTGCAAAACTCCGGGTCCTGCCCTCAGCCACTCACAGCTCCACAGGTCTCAACTGTGCAGGGGCTCCAACCGGACCATGGGGCCGTACTCCGAGCACCACCGCAAGGCCGTCTGGTCGGCCATGACACCTGGCCATCACAGCGCACCTCCAGCAGGGGTACCCAATAGCGCACCTCACAGCCGCCGTTAGTGCGCTTCACAGGTCCCAGGGCACGGGTGCCGCCATCTTGCAAGCCACTGCGTTATGTTGACCCAATATAGAGAAAGGTTGCTACTTGCTCTTCGGGACCTCGCTAATGGTTATTAAGCAGCTCCCCAGTCTCTCGCTGCACTCCCAAGTCTGATTCTCCGGGTGTAGAGCCAGTAGGCACCCTGTGGACGCAGGAGGAGGACGGAAAATGCCTCCGGGCTGACACAGCCTCCCTAAGGTGTGGCCATCTTGACTGCCGGCTCTCTAGCCCCCCCGCTCATTTTGATTGTTATTCTAAAAATCTTAATAATGGTAAAGTCAGACTCTTAATTAATATTTAGGAAATTTCACTTTTAGAATGCTGGGATTTTCCTGCCTAAATTTTCTGGGGCTTTTCTGTGAGTGGCCAGCTGCCTGGCTTGGTGATGGCTTTTTCACTTTGAAATGTGTATTAAAGCCAGACGTGGACAAAATTGGCATGGGATAGAGAGGATTGTTTCCTCCTGACAGGATAGCTGGGAAGGAGCCATGTCCTTCTCTGATTATGTTTCAAAGGAGCCTGCTTCCAGCACACACATCGAAAACTAACACCAGAAATGTCCTTGCTCTTTTTTCACTAGCCAGGTTGTAGCCAAACGCTAGTGAAATAGAGGAACTGAAAGAGTTTAACGATTAGGCAATGGGATGTCCCTCATAGACAGGATGGGCATAAAAGTGGCATCCCCAGAATATGATGGAGAACATGACTTTGGAACTGGAAAGCGGTTGCAGCAGAACCATGGACGACTGGAAGGAGAAGCACCTGATTCCCTGCAAAGATAGAGTAAGGACTTGCCTGCAGCTTACATCAGGACCATATGGATCCCTCTAGGGCCAGTGGTTTTCACCCCCCTTTAGCACCCTGAGAACCAGTTGGGGAAAGACTTTGACTCCCCTGACACCCTGGTGTGCTACAAGATGGCTAGGCAGCCATGGGGCTGGGGAGGGTAGGGAGAAGAGATGGCTGATGCAAGGAACCAGGAATGCCAGTCACCACAAGGTGTACCTTTTAAAGGCGGAAGGCCTGCTGAAAATGGGTGCAATTTACTCTTGGTGGCTGGAGCACCACCAGGTGAAAAATAAACCCACAGATTTAGAAATGGACCCACCTGGGCCTCCGTTATGCATATTCACAGATTTGCCCATTTTAACATGGCTTAATTGCGCTAGGGAGCACATGGGGCTCTGTCGTATCCCCTAAACTTACCCCCAAGAAGGTTCAGTGCTTGGGGATCAGCACAACTTTAATTATGCTATTACTAGTGGGGAGGCATATGTGGGACACCTTCTCAGAGGCTCATAACTCCACATAGACACTGCCACCTATGGCACAACATGTTTATGGAGTACCAGGGTAACCGAATACCTGAGGTAACAGAAGAAACGTATCGCCTGGGTTGCCAGGAGGCCCCAGACACACTATCTAAGTCGCTAGATTAGGGGGTCTGACAAAAAACACATTCACTCACTCCCTACCTGCAGGCCCTACCTGCAGGGGAACAGCACAGACAAGGCAGAGAGCAAAAACGACTGCCCCCCCGCCCTCTAGGAGCTGGGTCTGAGGAGCCGGCTGGAGCCAAGGAGGCCTTGTGTTTCCCCTTGCAACTCCCAATGCTCCAAATGGGCTGGTAGTGTCCCAGGTGGAACTGGAATACCGCTTTAAAAAAAGGAAACTAAAGAACAACATGCAAAACCAAAGAGCATGCAAACCCGCTCATTAAACATTCATAGCTGCTGTCCTGATGCCTCCTTTAATGCCCTGTGTGGGCTATTTTGCACTGTGAGTATTGGAGACATATCTGCATCATGGGACTCAAGTTACAACTTACTGATGAGCCCCCCAATTGGGGAAAAACGGGTCTGAGGGTGGCTTGGAGTCCTTTCCGGAAGGTACCTTGTCTGGCAGTTCATAACTGATTGTTCCTATAAGGAGCTGGGTCAGTACTGATTTGCATAAGGTGGGCATTTGTCTAGAGAAGCATGGTGGATGAAAAACGACGAATTGAAATACTGATGAGCCCCAAGTAGGGTGAAACTGCTCTGGGGTTGCTTGTTGTCTCATCCAGCAGTTCGGGACTGACTGATCCCATGAGTAGTAAGGTTGGTACTGATTTGAAAAAGGTTGGGTGTTTTCTATAGAGGCATGGTGAATGAAAGATAATGGACTGGAATTTAGTCTGAGCAATTGCCCGTGGCTGAAAATAATTTTAAAATTCCATCCATTACCTTGCTCTTGTTTCATATCATATGAACATGATTGATCTAACTTTAAAGCTTGACCATTGCCTATGTGAAAGAAAAAGGGATGAAAAGAAGTCTAATAGATGTTCTGGCCATTTAGATTGGGATAGAACCTTAAAGCCCTCTGCAACAGTGAGTAATGAAGAACCATGGAAGTTTGTAGTGTGTATACTGTAGTAAAAAGTGTCACTATGTGAGAGAATGCTCTACAAAAGCAGAAGAACTTAAAACAGCAGTTTTAATATCAAAATGAGACTATGCTAGTCTACCCTTATGGGCCTTCTAAAAGTAAAACTTGAACCGCTAAAGACTACTATTAACGTGGCAGCAAGGCTCATCATTACCTCAAAAAGAAGTAATCATATCACCCTGACTTCCTATCATTGAAATGGCTTCCCCGTGAGGCTAGGATCCATCTCAAATTGCATGCATGACCCATAAAGCACAACAACACAAATCCCCTTCTTACTGACCCAGAAATTGACCCTATCAGTTGGAAACAGATTTTCCGAAACAAAAACTTACAATCAATCATTTACTGGAATTGCCCCAAAAATCTGGAGCTCACTTCCACCGGAAACCAGATGCAACCCATCCACATCTGCTTTTGGGAAAGAAGTCAAAGTTCTACTATCCAACAGATTCCTATGACATTGAGGCCATACATCTTTCCCTCATGCGCAACACTTACCTGCCTGTCTGATGTTTCATTCCATCATGACTTCACCCATAGCAAATAAATCCATGCTGACCCTTCCATTTCCCAACCATCTAAACACCTATTGGATTTTGCCCACACCAGTACCGATGAATGACTATGTGTTCCTGTCTTTCTTCTCACTATTTACTTTGTAACTATTGCTATATGGCCTATACAATACATATGTATATCACTTACTGTTTGTATCATAACTACTTCTGTTATTGATTGAAGGCACGCTCTCCCCTGAAAGGGTCTTGTTAATACTATATAAAACTCTAAAAAAAAAGAAAGATAAAGAGAAAGATCAAAAAGAAGAAATTAAGAAAAAAAAGTAGGAACAATAGCTGACCCAAATACCAGAGCACGGAAGGTCAGACAGAGGGACCACTTTAGGCAATGATTGGAGAATAACCACAATGTAATGTACAAAGTTCCCCAGACGGGGTAAGGAGGAGGTAGAGTATGTCGATATGTAGTGTGTACAGAGAGAAAGAAAGAAAAGCCAAAGAAGGGGGAATCCCCTTGTTGGGACTAAAACCCTCACACACCTAGCAAGCTAGATGTCATGCTTCATCATATGGGTTTGCTCCTCGCTGAACTGGCGCTGCAATGTTCAGCGGGCACCCTCAAGGGGGCTCTTTAACGGAGATCTTTAATCCCTGCCATATGGTGCATGCGGGTGTGCGGGGAAGAAAGGGGTGTAGTCGTAAGAGGTGGGGTAAAATTAAAAAAGGTGGGTCAGTCCACAATGAAATTTATTGGAGTGGCTGGCGCCCTTGGTAAAAAAGGTGAGAGGGGAGATAGTTGCTACTGGTAATGTTGGGCAAGATATCTACAACCCCCTGGTGTGGTCAACATGTTTCATGCCTAAGCGGCATTTCATCAGGACCCAAGTGGGACGTACTACACAGTGAAAAATAATATAAATGGTGTAAAGGTTTAAAAATCTTTAGTCATACAACCTTATGCCATGAGGTCATAAAGGGGCAGGCAAGGAAATCCTGCTCAGTATGAGTGACCCTAAGGGAGATCGTGAGATGCCCCGCAGTCTGCTCTAGTGGGACCTGCACGTCAAGGTCAGGAACCCGGATAGCGTGCGGTCAGAGCCGCTAACACCTACCCCCACCGTCTGGTCAGGACAGAGCAGCTGCCCCTTTATGACCTCATGGCATAAGGTTGTATGACTAAAGATTTTTAAACCTTTACACCATTTATATTATTTTTCACTGTGTAGTACGTCCCACTTGGGTCCTGATGAAATGCCGCTTAGGCATGAAACATGTTGACCACACCAGGGGGTTGTAGATATCTTGCCCAACATTACCAGTAGCAACTATCTCCCCTCCCACCTTTTTTACCAAGGGCGCCAGCCACTCCAATAAATTTCATTGTGGACTGACCCACCTTTTTTAATTTTACCCCACCTCTTACGACTACACCCCTTTCTTCCCCGCACACCCGCATGCACCATATGGCAGGGATTAAAGATCTCCGTTAAAGAGCCCCCTTGAGGGTGCCCGCTGAACATTGCAGCGCCAGTTCAGCGAGGAGCAAACCCATATGATGAAGCATGACATCTAGCTTGCTAGGTGTGTGAGGGTTTTAGTCCCAACAAGGGGATTCCCCCTTCTTTGGCTTTTCTTTCTTTCTCTCTGTACACACTACATATCGACATACTCTACCTCCTCCTTACCCCGTCTGGGGAACTTTGTACATTACATTGTGGTTAATCTATCGGACACGTACACTGGACCCCTTAAAATATTGTCCGCCCTGGTTCCCTTCTTTTGTTACAATGATTGGAGAATCCCTTCTTTGATAACTGTGCTCCAGGAATATCCTTTGAGTTAGAACCCAGTTTTTGTTCCATTCTACTGTAACCACGATTTGAGTTATATTTGATACCGGAGCTACTGGGAATTTCGATGTTACTCAGATGGTCAAAATACTGAAAATATTGATTGAATCTAAAAAGGTACCAGGAGCTACTGTGGCAGTGAATGGCAAACCTTTATCTGCTGAACCCTTCTCAATTCATACTATATTATAAAAGTTGTGTTGTACTTGTTAGAATGACAATCACATTGAGTAGATTCAAATGAATACTATTGATGACCATCAGTGTGGGTTTATCATCAGGGTGGGTTGGTTCATCAGCCACAACCATTATAATGACTGGGAGAAACATTTAGTAATGTACATCTACCTACTCGGCCTCTCATTGCTTGAGTATAGATACAAAGTACTTTAGTTCCCCTATAAATTCACTAGTCTTAATAAATTCACTAGTCTTAAGTCATGAAATAGCTGCAGTAGCAAAGAAGAACATCTTGCTTTCTGAACTTTGTACAAGGTGTGCATATGTTTTTGATTAACAGAACGCTGAAACATTACCACCCCATTGACTGTCACAATGACCCAATTCTTGTTGCTGCTGTTCCTATTCCTGGTATGTATGCAAAAACTGATGCAGAATATTCATACTTGAGGTCCTTGCATAAGTGCCTGTCTAATGGGTTAATTCAGCTCTCCCTGTTCCCAGCAGTTTCGCCTTTATTTTTTGTGCTCAAAACTAATATGGAACTAAGAACCTTTATAGAATACAGAGCATTGAATACAATTAAGGTGAAAAGCAAACATCTTCTTTCACTCATCCCTGTATTGCTTGACGAAGTTAAACAAGTAACCATTTTTACTATAGAAGATTTAAGAGGAGCATTCCACTTGATGAATATAAGACAGGGAGATGAGAGGAAGACAAATTTTAAAACAAGCTTTAGGTTGTTTGAATACTGTGTTACGAAATTAGTTGTGTGATGCCCTGTTTATTCCATTTCTGCTCTTTCCATACATTAGCAACCTAAGGAGGTAAAGTTCTATTAATTTTCACAGTGAATTAAGAATTCCAAGGAGCATGACTACTGACTTTTTCTCAAGTTCAGTCCAAGCTCTTTTGATGTAAATAGGAACCACTTGGACCTTTTGCTGTATTAGCTATCTTATGCTCCGAAGAAAATGCATCACTAATTGAACACGCACTGAGAACTGTACATTACATCCATTGCACTGGCTAAAACAATTTTTGCATTTTTCATTTTCAACTGTTATAAAAATAAGCAACTTTTTGTTATGAGGTGTGTTTTAGAATTATTTATGTACAAAGGAAACAGACATTTCTTGCTATTCATACCTTAACTTTCCTAGAAATTAATTTGATAAGATCCATTGCTAATGTGAATATTGCACATACCCAAGTCCCTATCTGAAATAAAGTGTTTTAACATATTTTCTTGTATTTGATTAGCATGATGGGAGAACTTTGAAAAGGGAGTGAGAGCCAGCAAGAAAGAAAAGAGAGAGGAAAGAAGATCAAATGCCTGGTACTTAAAAACAGTGATAAATGTCTTGGTCGGAGTTAATGAGCCTGCCTGCAGGTGCCATCTGACAGAATATCAATTACAAGAATATTGTTGTACAAACAGATATGTGACCAGAATTTCGAATACCACATTATTGCAAAGGCAATTTGTTGGAATGTAGTTTATTAGTAGGTGCAGGTAGGTACCTACAGTTTATAATAACACCACAATCATAAAACGCTCCAGTCAAGTCTCAATACATTAATCTTTGCTAACCCATGGTAGCTTGGCTCAGGAGCAGTCAAGCTTAACTTAGGAGACTGGTGTGTATAGCAGCATTTCATATCACCAAAACAGGAACTAAGTAAGACTCAACACACAATAACAATCCAACAAAAATGTATAAACATAAGATTTTTTTTTTAAAGTTAATATTAAATGTAAAAATGTGTTTTGAATGCCAAATAGTGAAAAGTGCCGAACTATCTGATGGGATTTCACCGGGACCAAATCAATGTTTTAGGCTAACCAGGATGCACCACGGGTCGAATATGCTGGGTGGTTGGGGCCAGTTCAAAATTCTACCTTCCCACTTATTCACTTTTTTTTTTTCCTTGACATTGAGTAGTTCTCCTCTGTATGTCAGGTTGAAGTTCCACAATGGCGGCTTGCTCCAGGGCAATAGCTGAATAACTTCTGCAGGTCTTCGTATTCGTCATTGATGGCAAAGAGCTCTGAAGTTATCAGTGCGTAGCAAACCTGAATTGCAGGCCTAGTCGTGGCTCGTAGTTATCGGCTTGACTCTCATCATTGGGATCGGTCAACTTATTGAGTTTTTTACAAAATTATCCAAATGTTTCCAAACTTCTGGAACTTCTTCCAGAATGTCTCCTTTGGGTCTTTGAGGGTCTACCATCCAAGGGTCCAAAAGCTCTGAATTGCCTCTTGGAGGTTTGGCGCTACAATTCCTACAATGCACCTGGTCAAATCCTTTAATGTCCAGGTGAAGCTGCTCAGCTAGGCTTGTCTTGGTGGAGCTGATGCAGACAACGTCCTGAAGCTCTTTTCTACCTGTTGCTTTCAGGAAGTTCACTCCTTAAACTTTTGAAGAGAAGCAAGTCCCTCTTTTGTGAAGTCAAGAGTGTGCAGCAGGTGCTGTCCTTCAGAGTGCAGTCCTCTCTCAAGGCAAACCAGGGGTTAAGGAGGGCAGTCCTCCTTCTGTTGATGTTTTCAGGCAGGGGGGTGCTGTACAGCTCTCCCATATTTATTGCAGTTTCTGAGCTGACAAGAAGAGGGTACCTCTAACCAGTGGGGTTCAAGCTGCCACAGTCTTCTTGACCATTTCCTTTGAAGTTTATCATATTTTTGTACCAGAAAACAATTCTCACAAACAACCAAAATAAAAATAATCTCTCCTGGAGGTTCAGGTATGGTTATCCCAACCCACAAGTGTGGCTTAATTTCTCCTATACTGCCCTTCCAGCACCTCTTCTAATTGAAATATAGAGATTCCCTATCTGGCTAGGAGTGCAGGAAATGGGAGTGGGCTGGTTCCTGTCCTAACTTCCTTTCTCCCTCTGAAGACAGATTTGGCTACCCAGACCCATCCTGTGATGCCTCTACAGCTTCAGGTCTCCTACCACCAGATGGTCTCTTTATTTCAGCCCAGGCTACTTCACAACTCATCAGAGCAGCTTGGTTCAACCTGTCAAAGGCTCGCCAATCCGAAGAGGCTGCTACAGGAATGTTTTTGGCAACTTAACAAAAGCAAGTTCTATAACTACTTTCCTGTAATAGCTACAACAAATCCAACCATGACACGTTGCTGGACTCATTGAAACTATTAACCTGATAGTTTTAATTATTGTTCTTGCTCACTCATGTCAAAAGTTAGGCTTTATTCAAATGTTATAAAGCCTTCACATATTCGCCTATGGAGCTACCTCACTACAGCGGGGACAAATTAAATTGGCAGTTTTTCCATCACCAGGGCCTATAAAACATATGTTATAATGTCCTTGCCAATTAGAACACTACACCTTTTCCTTGGGGCACCTTGGACAGACCTTAGGGGGGACTTTGGAAGGACCTTTATTTTCAAAGTCACATTTGGACACAGTTTTATTTTTTAAACAGGCTGCAATGCGGGACTGCCTTTAGAATGACAGCAGATACCCCAGCAGTGCACGCTAAAGTGCATTAAATCCACTGAGATCTCTAAATCTACATGCCCTGCCAAATACTAAGGACAGTCAGCTGGATGTTAGTATCAATTGAATTACATCTAATTGCCATATATCTTTCAACAGAGCACTGGTTAGCAGAGCCCAGGGCATAATTAGAGTTGGAAAATCAGCCTCTAGGAGTCTAGTAGTTGGGGCAAAATGTGGAGGTACATATGCAAAAAGCCCTGTTTTCTTACACAATTATGTATAGGTAAATATAGATTTATGATTTCAACTGCTATGTGCCTTGAAGATATACATATATACATGGAGGGTTACACATAGTAAATCTATGATTATGTGTATATATACTTATATAATATTATGCTCCAAAGTCACCAAATGCCGTGCCGAACTCAGCAACAGGTGCTATATTTGCATGGGGCTGGACCCATGTTAAACATGCAAACAATCCCAAAGGAACATGAAGCACTCCCAGGATCAGATAACTACCATTTCTTCTGCAAGTGACAGATTTTTGTGTTCGCTTTTCTCAGACTGGTTACACACTGCGGGTTGCGGTCCACGCTGCTTGTAGTCGCCTTTAGGTAGTTATAGCTACAGCCTAGTTTCCATAGGAAAAGCGTTTTTTGTTTTGCCAATAACCTTGGTGCCATTTGGTGAATCCTCACAAACTTTTCAAAACTACTTTGCCACTCACTTCAGCTTCTGTCCTTAGAGTTTCGGGGGGATTCATTAGGTGGAAGCAATGAATAATAGTGGAGTCCCAAAATTAGTTTTGCCCATGCAAGTTCCTATAGGAACTTTAGACACATCTACTGCCCAAACTGAATTGCACGGTATTTGGCAGAAAGGTAGATGTTGGTTCAGAGAATTGCATTTTTCTGATTTGGTGTAAATTCATTTAGCAGTTGCCTAGTTATTAAAAGAAATTCAAATTTGTATAGATGGGGATTCGGATACGGGGGCAGGGTAGGAATATCTGACCCCTAGGCCTCTTGGGAGTTCCTAGAGTGACCCAGGCCATATTTCCCTTGCCTAGAGCCATGGCTCCTGCTGAAAAATATTTTTTAAAGAGAAGTGCAGGCTACAACTCTTCTCTATTATATACCTCCTGGGTGGGTCAGGTCCAGGGGGCATGCAGGCTTAAGTAAAATGATAAAGGAGGATTGCACATGTGGCCCCCCTCCTTGTGCCCTGGGGACTGCCACCTCCCCAAGGCTAATTGGAAAGAAATTGGTGGTCTTGTGGACACCCCATGCCCAGGGAACACTATCTTCCCAGGGCTAATGCAAAATAAATCTGGGGGCTTAGTGGACAGCGCCATTATCCCGGGGACCACAACCTCCCTGGGCTATTATCTTTGTAATGGGATGCCTCATGGACCCCAAAGGCCAGAGGGACCACCACCTCACTGGGGCCAAACTGTATTTTTAAAAAGGGAGGGAGCCAATTGGCCTCCCTCCTGGGCCATTCTCATCCATGGAGAATGCCACCTCCCCAGGGCAAGCTCTACCACATCAAAGGGCATAAATTGAAACAGTCCCTTTACGCGCTAGCGTACGCGTTTGTGGACGCGCCATTCCGCGCCAAAGGAGCGCCTAAGGAGAGCCCGTCTGTGCCCGTCCGGGCCAGGACTGGGCTAGGGGCTATACCCATGGATCCTATCCTTCATACCAGCGCAAGTTACAGTGGAGATTCCTCAGATCACTTAGAGGAAGGGCTAGGGATACTTGCCCTGGGGATATTTTCCTTGAGGAGGTAGCGATCCCATGTCCCCACTGCAAGTCCCCCAACCCCAGGAGCTGCAACACAGATAGTCTTTCCCTTGCCCTGATTAATTGTCGCTCTCTTCCAAGGCACACCACTGAAATAAATTTGCTCCTGGATGAACGAGATTTCGATGTTCTATTCTTAACGGAGACATGGCTGACTGATGACTCAGACCCACACTTAGTGCAAGCGCTACCACCGAAGTACTCCATTGCTAGACAGGACCGTATGTCCGGTAGAGGAGGAGGGGTGGCGATTATTTATAAAAACAACCTCAGATGTAGAACCTCGGAGAGTCCACTTATGGACTGTGAAAGTATTGGTTTTTCTATATCCTTCTCACCCACCTGCACCTTTTCTGGGATCCTGGTTTATAGACCCCCAGGCGACTCCCATGATTTTTGCAATAATCTTTTAGATAAGATCTCTCTCCTTATCAGTAGTACCCCTAATTTTACTATCTTGGGCGACCTTAATGTTCACCTAGATGAAGTCAATGCCATGCCAACGCAATGCCTGGTGGAGACTCTGAGAGTGGTGCACCTGGAACAAATTGTGGACAGTCCCACTCATACAGGTGGACACCTATTAGACCACATCTTTACTAACCTTGGAAATATAGCATGCACTAAGCCCACCTTTGTACCATGGTCAGACCATGCACTACTGTCCTTCTTGTGGTCCCCAGTAATACAGACCCACAAGGCCTCCATTCAAAAAAAGGTTAGTCGAGTATGGTCCAGATTACCCACTGAAAAATGGGAGGCAGCCCTCAAAAGCTGTTCGCCCCCACCCCATGAGGACCCGGTTGCAGCTAATGAAGCTTTTGATCAGTGGATCAACTCCACGCTTGATCCTATTCTCCCAAAAAAAGAGCTACGGCATAGAGAGGGCCCCAATAAACAACCATGGTATTCTAGGGAACTCAAGGAACACAAACAACTGTGTAAACGTGCGGAAAGGAAGTGGAGAAAGAACTACGCAGTTGCTGCGAAAAATGAATATAGGTCAACTCTGAGATCCTATAAAACTCTAATAAAATCCACACAAGCCGCATATTATCAGAGCAAAATTACGGAAGCAGCTAACGCCCCCAGGGAAATTTTTAAAATCTTTCAATCCCTGGCAACTACACCCAGGACTATTAGTCCTATTCAGAATCCACAGAAACACTGTGATGAGTTAGCTATCTTTTTCGCATCTAAGGTGTCAAACATCTATTCTGGTTTTGCATCAGTGACAGACATCCCAGATAATTGGAAGAGAGGAAAAAAGGAGGACCCGGATACGGACTCTAACCCATCAGTAGATCTCAAAGCCTTTCCTTCATTGGATCTGGCTGAAGTGGATAGTCTCCTTAGTAAGCTTAAATCTGGCTCCCCGTTAGACGCTGCTCCCCCGGCAGTTCTTAAACAGGTATCAGGGACAGTATGCCCTGTGATAACGCAGGTCATTAACGCGTCTCTGGCCTCCGGTGTAGTGCCCCCCAAATGGAAGGAGGCCAAGGTCAGAGCTTTGCTTAAGAAACCTAGCTTAGACCCGGAAGACCTGGCCAACTATAGGCCTATTTCACTATTACCAACTATCAGCAAAATAGCTGAAAAATATGTGAATCAGGTCCTTTCTTCCTTTATTGAATCCACGGAAGGATTGCACCCCACCCAGACCGGGTTTAGAGCAAAACAGGGAATGGAGACAGCCCTGGTAGCAGTAGTGGAGGCAGTTAGGGGTATAGTGGATGCAGGAGGCTGTGCTGCGGTGGTCCTGTTGGACCTCAGCGCAGCCTTCGATACAGTAAACCACTCTCTTCTGCTGCATCGGCTGCATCTTACAGGAGTCTCTGGATTGGCGATCAATTGGCTCCATTCTTTCTTATCAGACAGAAGCTTCTCTGTCTTTGAGGGAGAGGTGTCATCCAGCCAGCTGCAACTGAATCACGGCGTTCCCCAGGGTTCTTCCCTCAGCCCAACTCTGTTTAATATCTATATGAGACCTTTGGCTGAGGTGGTTCTTCCCTGGGGAATCCAACTCGTTACCTACGCCGATGACACGCAGCTGGTGGTTTCCTTGGTGAGGAACGATGTTTCAAATCAGGGGATCAACAATCTGACCCCGTGTCTCACCAAGGTTCTGGAATGGATGACTTCCTCCTTTTTAAAGTTAAATGGGGCCAAAACGGACATCATGCTCCTAGGTTATAAGGCCCCAATTAATCTTGATCCTTGGTGGCCTCACTGCCTAGGACCTCCCCCAGCACCCAAGACTCATATAAAGAGCTTAGGGATCTGGCTAGACTCCTCTCTAGGATTTCAATACCAAGCAAAAAAGGTAGCCGGAACCTGCTATGGGCTGCTGAGAGTCTTAAAAAAAGTGCTAGACCTTCTGCCATTCGAAGCCAGAAGACTGCTAGTCCAGTCATTGATTATGTCACGGCTGGATTATGCAAATGCCGTCTACATGGGGGCCCCAGTCGGCACCATAAAAATTCTGCAATCGGTACAGAATTGTGCTGCTCGACTACTTATGAAAGTCCCTAAAAGATGTTCAGCAAAAGCCGCACTTCAATCCTTGCACTGGCTATCCATTAAGGGAAGGATAACTTTTAAGACCATGTGCATGGCGCACAAATCCATCCATGGTGCTGGCCCGCCTATCCTGGATCCCCTCTTTCATCGCCACCAATCAGTGAGATCTCTGAGATCCAACCAGCGGAACCTGCTGGTAGTTCCCAGGATGAAGCTGGCCCGGATGGGTGGCCGTCGACTCTCGGTGCATGCAGCTAAAGAATGGAACGCACTCCCTGATGTCATTAGGCATGAGTTAAACCACCTTGCTTTCAGGAAGCGCTTAAAGACGCACCTTTTCCAATAGTGTCTTTATTTTCCTTTGTCTTACAGCGCTGGGATGCTCAAGAGTAGCCATGCGCTATAGAAGAAGGTATTCATTCATTCATTCATTCAAAGGAGGGGGTCATGTGTCCCCCCTCCTGGAGCCATATATATGGCCTTGAGGATCGCCACCCTGCAGGGCTGGCTCCTGCTATGTCCCAGGGTGCACACTCCCAGGACATAGCAGTTTGCTGTACTTGGCGGAAGCTTTAACTGCTCCCACTAAGCCTAAGCAAACACTCCACTTTCAGCAAGTGCGGCCCCCTTCTCCCATTGGAAAAAGGCCTGCCCCCATGGGATGGGGTCTCCAGGGCTGAAATCAGCCCAAGGAGAGGAGTTGTGTGGCCCCCTTCCCCATAGTATAATGGCCGGACCCCAAGACGTGGGGTCCACAGGACAGAACAACCTGGGGGGGGCAATGCGGCCCCTTACCTTTTTATAATTAATTTTTAAATTGCCAGGCCCTCTGGGATGGAGTCCACATGGCTAAAATTGGCTTAGGCAGGGGGCCATGCTGCCCCCCTTCCCTTTTGAAAATGTATTATTTAAAAGGCCTGGTCCCGGGGGAACGGTTTTTGCCCTGGGATAGGGGTTGTGCGGCCTCCCTCCCCATAGTATGATTCTGGGCTGGGTTGCTAGGACCTCATCAGAGGCTCCTCCCCCTTTCTAAATCACTCTGCAAATGCACATCCTGGTGCACTACTGCTTCAGGGATGTAGTCCCCTTGACTGCTGAGGGTCTTGGGGAGATAAGAACACCTATTGTTGTGACAAGTCAGTCCCAGGATTACTCAGGCATCGTCTGAGACTGCGCCCTCTTTCTCAACCACTCTGTAAAGGAGTTTACTGCTGCGCTATTGATTAGGGAATGAAGTCTCCTTGGCTGCTGAGAGTCATTGGAGGCCAAGAAACCCTATTGTTGCCAGATGTAAGCATCCCACAGCTGGATTGTTCAGACCTCATCAGAGACCCTGCTCCCCTTTTCAACCACTCTACAAACACGCTTCCTGGTGCACTACTCTTGGGGATGAAGTCTAGGGTTGAGGGTGCGGTAAACTCCCTCCACTAGCAGTTGTCAAAGTTTTGCTGAAGTCTGTCCTCCAAATAAAGTAAAATGGGTGGAAGTGTTATACGGGGTCATGTTTAATGTGCCCTGACCCCATTAAAGGGATATAGGGGTGTTTAAGGTACCCCTTATAGGTAGAATATGCCTTAAGAAAGGCATTTTTTCCACTAGCGTTATTCATGAATTTGCCCTGACTGTCAGCACAACCCCATTTTAACGCCGCAATGAAGTTACGAATATCAGTGAAAAAAGTAAAAAAATGAATTTTTTTTACATCTACCTTTAGTCTTACTTAGAAACTTACACATCCACTTACAGACTCACTCTGAGATTCATGCTTCCACTCACTCATTCACCCACTCAGAAACTCCCACACCCAGTCACAGACCCACTGAGAAACTCATGCACTCACTTACAGACCCATTCAGAGGGTCATACACCCACTCACAAACCCACTCAGACACCCATGAATCTACTTAGACACTTAATAAAACAGTCAAAGACTCATTCAGACAGTCACACACCTATTCCATTCCCACACCCAGTGAGACACTCATACAGTCACCCCCAGGTCCACTCAGACACTAAAACACCTATTCACACACCCAATCAGACAATAATACACCCACTGAGACACTTATGTAGTTACTCACACACTCATTCTCAAACGCTACAGGTAAGAGTTGGAAATTATGAATAAATACCCCTAGAAATTCATTGAAAATAATCCAAAGGTTACAGAGACGATAAAGATAGGAAATAGAATTTAAAATCCGTAGAAATTCACTGAAAAAAAACAAAGGTTACGGGGACATTATAGTTAGGAAATAGAATGTTAAGCAATTATAAATTCACTGAAAAAAACAAAGGTTACAGGGACGTTATAGTTAGGCTCACATTTCACTCATACAAAACAGAAATTCAGCAGTTGTAGTTACCTGATTTAAGTATAACATTCGCCCCCCAATGAACTGCTTATGACCTAAGATATAACATTACTTATGACATGGTCAGTGACCTCAATGATGACATCGCTGATGACATGTCAAATGCCATCACTGATGACATCAACCACAAACCACTCATGCACCTAATCACTCCCCTATAAAACCCCACATATACTCACTCCCACTCAAGCACTCCCAAACCCACTCACTCATGGATTCATTTAGTCACTCACTAATCCACTCATTTATACAGCCACTCATTACAACCTCTGCCTCACCCATACAGTCACTCAAGCACCCACTCACTCACCAATTCAGCCACTCACACATCTAGTCATATAGACAAAAAGGCACTAACACTCCCACTCATATACCCATACAGCCACTTACACACTGACTCAGTAACCAATGCAGCTACTCACACACCTACTCACACATTCATAGAGTTACTCATACAGCCAATCATCTACCCATACAGTTACTCCAACACCCACTCACTTACTCATACTGGAAATAGCTCTACATTGCATGCCATTACAACGTGGTTGTTACAATGACTGCGTTGTTACAACGCAAACCATTACATCGCAAGTCGTTACAACGACTTGCTGCAGGTGGCAGAAGTGTTGGAATTACAATTCAACACCTTCCCTGGTGTTGCACAAACAAGAGTAGGAAAATTAAATTATACTATTCCTAAGTCCAGCACCCCCTACAGCAAGGTATTGAAATGACTTGTAATCTAATGGTTTGCGTTGTAACAACGGAGTCGTTGTAACGAACGTGTTGTAATGGCATGCAATGTAAAACATGTGTACTAAATGTAAATATTCTACTCATACAGATACTAAAGCATGTACTCACTAATTTATAGTCAATGCCACAAGCATACATTCACATATATAGCCACTCTCACATTCCACTCTCTCACCCATACAGTCACTCACACACCATCTCATTCACCCTTATACCACTTATGCACCCACCCACTCACACTTACATCCACTCCACACACCCCATCACTCACATATGTAGCCTCTCACATACTCACTGACTCATCCATACACCACTGACACACTCACTCACCCACACAGCCACACAGTTACTTACTCACCCATACAGTCTACCATATAGTCACTCACACAGCTACTCACTCACCATACAAGCACTTACAGACCCATAGAGCCACTCAGACACCTACTCACACATGGATACACACATTCACACAGCCACTCACGTAATATGAGTTACAAATAGGATCACTCTTTAGTAGTATACAAGCTATACTCATTTAACCTTTGTAGTATCTTAGTGTATGTCTTTAACACTCTGAAACATTTAGAATACACTGACAAATACTAGATGATGTCACCACTGAGGTCATTTGAGATGTTATCAGTGATGACACTGGCCATGTCATGAGTGATGTAATATATGAGGTCATAACCAGTACATTGTAGGCCGTAGGTTAAATGTTGAATTTCTCTGGTTTTATATGAGTGAAATGTGAGCCTGATTTTAACATCCTGTTACCCTTTGTTTTTTTCAGTGAATTACCTACTAGCAGTCACCAGTAGGTAGTTATAGTTAGGACCTAGTTTCCATTAGAAGAGCGTTTTTTGACTTGCCAATAACTTTGGCCTCATTTGTTGAATCGTCGCACAATTTGCAAAACTAATGGCTCCGGCACATCAGCTGCTGTCTTGAATATTTCGGGGTGATCTGTCAAGTGGAGGCTGAGAAAAAGGAGATGTCCCCCTATGCTTTTTCTCAATGTTATTAGGAAACATTTGACAAAGCTACCACCCAAACTGCTGATCAGAATTACACCAATTTGGCAAAAAGGTAGCTCTTGGTCCATAAAGCACTCTTTTTGTTAAATGGTAAATGGTGTAAATCTGTTTGGTAGTTCCTGAAAATGTAAAGATTTTGCTGCTATACAGCCGTGGCTGTGGTGGATCTGCGACCGCTCCCAATCTCGTGCCAGAAGTCTGATTGGCTGCCAACACTTCAAACCAGGAAGTGTTGGCAGCCCTCTAAATTTTAAAAAGAGGGGGCAGGGTAGATACACCCTGACCCCCTTGGCCTCTTGGGGGGGTCCCACAGGGAGCCCCCAGGGTCAAAAAAATGGTAGGAGTTGCGCTGGATCTGCAAATCTGACAAAACAAATTTCAAAAACGATCACAGGTTGCCACACTTCTTTAAATTAGGCCCCCAGGTGGGCCAGGTCCCGGGGGAAATTACAAATAATAATGCTGGGGCCAACATGGGCCTCCGCAGCCCAAGGGACTGCCACCTGCCAGGGGCTAAACACCTAAAAATGTGGGGGCACGTGCCCCCCCCACAGCCCTGGGACCGCCACCTCCATGTGGCTAATATACTGGAGTGCGGGGGGCGTGTGGCACACCGCAGCCCACTGGACCGCCAGCTCCCCAGAACAATAGTAAATCAAAATGCGTGGGGGTCTTCAGCCCCCCCCCCCCCATGCAGCCCTAGGGACTGCTACTTCTCTGGGACTTCTAGACTGAATATCATGAGAAACAAAGCCAACTCACAGGGATCGCCACCTCCCAAGGGCAAAAGTGAAGTAATGACTGGGGTCTGTTTTGGGCCCCAAGGACCAGCACCTCCTCGCAGATTATAGGAGGGAGGCAATGCAGCCCCCCTCCAGGAGCCTTCCATGGCCCTAGGGACCACCAAATCCAGGGCTGGCTCCAGCAATGTCCCAGGGTGCCCACACCCGGGATGTAGCAGTTTGCTATGGCATGCCAAGAGTACTGTTCCCGTCAAAATTGGTCTTGCTTTCATGAAATGGAGCAGAATTGCTTTTGGACAGAGGGAGCTGCATGTTTGTTGCTCCCTCTGTCCAAAGGCAACGCTGGCTCCCGAAGGAGGCTCCCCCACAGTCCTCAACAAGAGCCTATGCCACAGGGAAAGGGCATGCCTGGGGCTAAAATTGGCCTGGGGAGAAGGGGCTGCATGGCCACTCCTTTTAAAACAATAGAAAAATAAATAAAGGCCTGGCCCAGGACAGAGGGGTCCACATGGACAACATTGGCCCAGGGAAGAGGTGCCACGCACCCCCCTTCCTTTCCTTATTTTTAAAAGGAAAAGGCTGGGCCCTGGGTGATGGGGTCCCTGGGGTATTAATGGGCCCGGGGAGGGAGACTGTGTGGGTCCCCTTCCCATTTAAAAAAAAAAAGACAGCCTCGGGGGACCGGGTCCCCGAGGCAGAAATCTACTGAGGGAAGGGGGCTACACAGCCCCCGTCCCTAAGAATTTTTTTTTTGTTAAACTCTGCAAGTCCCCAGAGGCCATGCCCCTTTTACCACCACTCTAGTTGGGGAATTAAATCCCATTATATTCTGAGGGTCCTTAGAGGCCAACAGCCCTCTTGTTACCTCCAGTAAGTCCCAGACAGTGTGATTGCTGACAGGACTTCAAGGCCATGCCCCCTTCTCTACCACTCTTCAAAACACACCTTCTGGTGCTCTTCTGGTTGGGGAATGAATTCCACTTTACTCCTGAGGGCCTCAGGACTAAAGTAGACTATGTCCCCCAACCAGTAGTGTGCTAGGAGACATGTTTGCAGAGTGGTGGAGAAAGAGTGTGTGGTCTCCAACCACCTCTCAACAATCCAGCTGTGTGGGTCTCAATGGAGGTAACATGAGTGCTAGTTTGCCCCCAAGGACCCTGGAGAGTCAGGTGGACTTCATCCTCCCACTAGTAGTGTGCCAGGAGGTGTGGTTGCAGAGTGGTGGAAAAATGGGGCGTGGCCACTGGAAACCTCTAAGCAAACCTACTGAGTGGGACTTGCTGGAGGAAACAGGAGAGGTAGTTAACCCTGAATGGGAGTATGAGTGGATATGCCAATGGCTATATTTGTGAGTGAGTGGGTGTATGAGTGGCAGTATGGGTGAGTGAGTGGATGTGTCTGCAGATCTACGAATCAGCGAGTGAGTGGGTAAGTGCAGTTATGGCTCTGGAATGGGTTGGTGAATGTTTGTGTTGGAGTGGCAGTGGGTGTTTAAAATATTTGATAGGGATGTAAGTGGGTGCATCAGAGATGATGTGGGTGATGTCATTGATAATGTCATCAGTGATGTCATTTGAAATGTCATCATTGATGTCATTAATGATATCTCTGACCATGTCACGGGTGATGTAACATGTGAGGTCATAAGCAGTGCATTGCGGAGGCATGGGCTATAGTTAACTCAGGTAACTATAATTGCGGACTATTTCCGGTTTTGTATGAGTGGAATCTGACCCTAACCTGAACGCCCCTGTAACCATTGTTTTTTTTAGTGACTGAATATATTATGTATATAGCACAGCGGAGACGATCTCGGTCACACCAAATAAGGAGAGCACTCACAGGAATTCCAATTGAAATATGTTATGTGCAGGCCCTCCCCCGCACCAACAGACACATTTCGGCGTTGCCGCCTTCGTCGATGTCGGTGAGTGTATTCTAGAACCACCATTTTAAATTGTATAGTGTGACGTAAAAACAGAATTCATTGACAGCGAAGATGGCCTAACAAAAACCATTAGGACAAAAATTGGTTTAAACAGTAGCAGCCATCTTACAGGGTTTCTCCAGCATTAAACATTCTGCTATGCAAGTCTATTTACAACATATGTAGATATTATTCTTGAGGCAGGTCGTATGATTTACAAAAGGAAAAATGACACTTCAGAGAAGATCTCTATATGTAAAATGTCACCTTTTGAAATCTTATTTGCAAATTTCTTCGAAATTTCATATTTTCAACACTATGTACAAACTACACCATGCCTTTCATTTACCTAATGGCAAGCAGAAATAAAACCCTGACTGGGCAAATCTTGCACCTAGCAAAGGAGTTTTTGAGCAGCCTGCATAAATATGATAAGATCCCTCCTTAATGGATAATCATTCTAACACGGCTTACAGAAACAGTATGTAACGCCACATATTGCCGTTTTCATCTTACAGTGAAAGTGAGTGAGTGAAAAAGGCTTTATTTCGATACGTAAATATCTTAAAAGCAATACATTACAAAATGCAATTTCAAGAATTAAGAAAGAGACTTACAGTTATGATTTCATAAAACAGTCAGATAAAAATGGAATAAATAGTTAAAATAGTATTAAATTGAGATGGAAAGCCTTTTTGTTCGAATCATCCAAGCCCATTTTAGGAATTTGGAGACAGCGCAAACAATAAAAGGGGAGGTATCAGTTAATAAAATGCGTAGGGCCACCGAATGTTGTCTAGTGCCAAGGAGCCTGCATAGAGGTACCAGCCATCGCTTCCTTGGGGCACGGTAGTCGGGACATTCAAAAAGGAAGTGTGCCACTGTCTCAACCCTTGTAGGACACACCGCACAGAAAGCTGAGGGCTGAGCCATTGGGGATCTCCACCTAGACACCAAGTCAGCCAGAGGTAAAGTGCCCACTCTGAATTTAAAATAGAGGGCCCTATCCAGGGGAATGGAGATTAAGTCCAGGTAGGGCTCAAATGCTACAACGTCTTTAATTCGTAGAAATTCAGCGGTTGAATTGCAGTGGCGGGGGTAGCAAATGAGTTTGTTGGTTACCCAGTCCCAATATATCTTTTTCAGGGTGGCTTTTGGAGGGGCAGAGCGGGTAACCCAGCGGTCTTCCAAACCCAACTCCACCAGGAGGCTCTTGATGTCTCTTAACCATTTTATACGATGCCATCCTTCCATTGCAATTACTTCAGACAGGCCAGCTGCATAGGAGGCTAGCTCCGGTACCCTCCATAAACGGGCCCACAGGAGCAGAGGCCGCAATCGTGCCTGGTCCGTAATCGATTTGCAGCCCGTGTCGAGAAGCACTGGGACAGTAGGTGTGCTTGTTGGAAGTAGCAAAAGATCTTTCAAAAATTTGTTTTCTGCTTTCCCCAGTGCTTCTAAGTTTGTGGAGCCCCACAACTCCGCCCCATACAAAGCCGCTGGAACCCCTCTGGCTTTGTAAATGTCTATTGCTGGGGAGATGCAATGTTTAGAGGAAGAACGGTGTTCCCTGAGTATGGCGCCCGCCACCATTTTGTGGTTAAGTAACATCTTATTAATGTGTGGGGTCCAACTCATAGAGTTACTAAGGCGAATCCCCAAGTAATCAAACTCGAGGACCCTTTCGAGTGCAACAGAGTTTAGAACCGGGGGTGGACCAGGGTTTTTTGGGGGGTTCATGGATAGAAATTTAGTCTTGTCCACATTAATTATGAGGCCCCTGAGGGAGCAGAACTCCTGGAAACGAGTGAGGAGCTTTTGGAGACCCTGCGGTGTTTTGGCGATGAGCAAGGTGTCGTCGGAAAAGAGCAAAGTTGGTATCCGGGTGCCCGCCAGGGACGGGGCGTCTGCGGGTTCCTTGAGCAGATATTCAACCACACCATTCACATATAATGAGAATAGTGTGGGGGCCAGCACACAGCCCTGGCGGACACCCCTTTGCACTGGGATTCTGTTGGTTTTCTCCCCATCCTTGCCCCACCGCACCTGTGCATAGTTATCTGAATGGAGTTTGACAAGAAGCGACAGGATGTAGGCGGGTAGTCCCAGCCCCTGCAGGACCCTCCAAAGCTCCTCCCTTGGTACCAGGTCAAAGGCAGTCTTCAGGTCAATAAAGGCCAAATAAAGACTGCCCTTGCCCAGCACCACCACCTTCCAGTACAGGAGGGTCAGCCTAAAAGCTTGTTCTATCGTACCCGTACCTGTACGAAAGCCCGCCTGGAAGTCTGACAATATCTTGTGTTCCTCAACCCATTGGAGGATCCTCCCCAGGATTGCCTTCCCTGCCACCTTTTGAGAAGAGTCGATCAGGCTGATTGGCCTGTAGTTGGCGGGGCTGTCCCGACATCCCTTTTTGTAAATCGGGACAACCTCCGCCCCCTTCCAGGAATCAGGTACTGATGCACCCCTCATAATTGCGTTTAGTAAAGTGGCAACCAGTTTTCCCCATACCTTGGGATTGGCACGGAGCAAATCACCGGGTATCCCATCAGGCCCTGCAGCTTTTAGTGGGACCACGGACTTGATTACTGCTTCTACCTCCCTCTCGGTGAAGTCATCCGTATCACTAACCATTAGATCGTTCACCTGGGAAAAGGAGTCGGTAAGAGCCCCTACAGGGTGAGAGTAAAGAGCCTCAAAATGAGTATACCAGAGCTGGGCGGGGATGTTGCAAGTTACAAGCGACCCATCTGGCCTATTCTTGTTCCTAATCAGACTCCAGAAGCTCCTTGCGTCCTTTCCCTTACTTGCGGTCAAGAGATCTTCCCAAAACTTTACCTCCCATTCGTTTTTAACCGCCTTCACAGTCAGGGAATATTCTTTCCTGGCTGATCTAACAGCAGTTGGGGACTTAGATTTAACTGCCTCAATCAGGGCCGTTTTCTTGTGCCTGCATTTTGTTGTATACCAGCCCTGTTTTGTCCAGGGGTCTTTCCTGTTGGACGTACTCCGGGCACCACTGGGTAAAACAAAGAGTTTGCCCAGTGCACCAATTAGGGCACAAAAGACCTGTGTGGCCTCCTTTGGTGCACTAGGCAATAGGCTCAGTTTGCTCTGAGCCTCGACCAGCAGGACCCCTATAGTAGAAAGTTTCTCGTTGGACAGGGCGATCTTGGGCCATTTTAACCGTCTCTCACAGTTAGATACCGTAAATCTCGGGGTATTAGGTGCCGGCAATGATCGTTTGGACCTATCCATATCCCTAAGCCACCCTGGAGTCAGATCGAGTGACAGGAGATTATGGTCACTATCAATACTTTCAATGATCCTCATGTCGCGCAGGGTACTCCATAGACATACATCGAGAAGAATATAATCTATTCTCGATGTATGATTGGGCCTATTGTATGTGTGTGCGCCCTGCACATCCGATTTGGACCTCCCGTTTACCGCCCTTAGGTCAAATTCCAAATTTAGTGCGTTGATCTGTAAAGCCGCTTGCGTCCATTTCTTAATGGGGGTAGGGCCAGGGCCGGGATCCCCCTTTTCGCGTCCTCCTCCTCCACGCCCAGCACATCGTCAAGACCAAGGGTCTCGAACGTGCAATTAAAGTCACCCGTCACCATGGTGCTCGAGTTCCTTGGCCGTTTTCCTAACAGGTCTTCCAGGAGTGCTATGGTGGCCGATTGCACTCCCCCCCTTGTGCCTCTGGCATAGACGTTGTAAATGTCTAGCTGGATGCGACCCCGGGAATCCTTCAGCATGATGTTGAGTATGTCAGGGGAGTTTGTAAAGTGCTCCTCCACCCTACAGTCCAAGGAGACTGCAACCCAGATGAGGAGACCCCCTGAAGGGCGCCCCCTCCCTGCCAGGGGCTTGACCGCGGGAATAAAATGTGATGAGTAGCCCACCTTGTGACGGGACTCCAAGGCCCATGTCTCTTGGAATATGCAGATGGAGTAACCCTCCACGAGGGCACTCCATTCTGGCAACTCCAACTTCCTATCAATACCCGCGATGTTCCAGCTGAAAATCCTAAGGACTGGATCCGTCACAGCTGGAGCAGCGCCGGGAGTTGGTTCGTTCTCGCCCGCCACAGGTTCCTGTATCACTAGGGTACTAACCCCTTCTTGCTCGGCTCGAGCCTGGCTTCTCTCATGCGTAGGTGTGGGGATTTTGCTGCACAGAAAGGGAGTGACAGGGGCAGCAAGCAAACTGCTCAGATCGAGGTCTCCCGCAGCAATGTCATCTCCCACCAACTTCACAGGATTTGGTTCGGTTCAGTATCCCAAAGGGCTCCGCCCAGTTGATTGCCATGCTGCCTGAGGATAGAACAGAGGTTTGATAGGGAAGTCGAAGTAGTTAGTGTTGTTGTTCTGCCCCGAGCCAAAATCTCGACCAGTCATGAGTGGGGTTATTCTTGGGTAGAAGAATGTTAGGTCCACTATACTGATTCCCTGCCCACCAAGATTGGGATTTGAGTCGCAGATGGATTGTGCTACTCTACTGTCTCTAAAGTTAACCACCACGCATTCACCTTCCACTTTCTTGTGCCCAAAACCCACCCAGTTCACCCTTCTTGCTCCTATGATATGGCCATCAAGGCCCCTAGCTAGGGGTTTGTTGGATTCGAGCCAGTGCATAGTTTTGTTTGTTAGTGCCTGGGGGGATTCGTTGGTGCCAGCCTTTAATGTGGGTACGTTAATCAGGACGGCAACATATGGGTGGCAATCTGGTGGCAAATTGACTGGAGGAGGTTTTGGAGCAGTTTTAGACCGAACAGCTTTATGAGCAACCTTGGGAGTTGGGATTTGCGGTTGCATTGGAGCATTGCTAGTGTGTGAGGTAGTAACAGTGTGAGCATTCAGGATATTTTTGCTTTTGCCCATCCCTGTAGGGGTTCCCTTAGTTGATACTTGATTATTCCTCCCCGGCAGCTCTGCCCCGCCCGATGCTTTTAGCTGCTTCAGGGTACTTGGAGCAGCTCGCGCTGCTTGGCCAGTGCTACCCACAGGAGAAGAAGCCCTCCGTGGTTCTGCAAGAGCAATATCGACCGGCTGCGATGTTGTTACATTGGTCGTGGGTGCTATATCAGGAAGGGCGAGCTGGGACACCTGGGTGGAACTATTGAGGGGGCTCCCTCCCTGCCCCTCCTCCCCTGTCTTAAAGTGTAGTTTAATCAATGCTTTCAGCGAGAAAAAGCTGTCCAGGGTCGATTGTTCGAGTTCTGGATCCTGTGTGGAAGCAGCCTCTCTCTCTTCTGTTGACTTGTGAATTCATTCCAATTTACTTTGAGACTGCAGGTAAGCCTCTGTCGTTTGAAGGCAACAGAGTAACGTAATTTTATTGTTGAGATTCGGTGCGCTTTGGAGCTAATTTGCTGCATTCAGTGTTTTGGCAGCACGCTCTTGTGCGCTTTGGTGCTCATTTTGAAAACTACATTTGGCAAGCATACAACTGTGCGTTCTGGAGTTTATTTTGACTATTGTATGATTACACTCACACTGTTGATTGCACATTTTGGAATTCATTAAAACATTGTGTTGTCGAGCATTAGGTCCAGCATTACGATTTAGAGCTCTGGCTCATTTTTGTACACTGAGTTGGTGAACATAGGGACTCGTGTTCTGGGTCCATTTGGCATAGTGTATGTGGAACTTTCGGATTAGCCCTTTGGTACTTTTGGTATGTTGATGTTCCAAGCGATTGGGCAAGCTTGCACTGTGGCTCATTTGAGTACTGTGTCATAATTATGAGTATATGCTCTGTATATTATTGAACTTTACTGTTAGGAAGATATGATTGTAACACATTCCTTGGAAGTGTATTTTCTGTATAACTTGTATCATGAGCTTGTGATAAAGTAGAGACTCATTAGCAATAAGACTCCGCGTAGCAATGTCTGGTACCTGAGAATTATTTATACTGATTGTTATTGTTTGTATGTTTATCTGTTCTTTTTACAGGTCTCCCTCCCAGCTGTTCCCTTCCTCAAACCCATCCCCCCACTTGGTCACTCTAACTTTGAGTGCAGTAATAGCATCCTGAATTGGAGGTACCGAGAGGTGGGTTATTAGAGCAACGTACAGACTCCGAGGAAGTGGCTCTCTGACACTAAGTCACAGTTACTGTTATGAGCAATCCCGAAATGGCATACCACTGGATATAGTGGATCTATTTTCAAGACTGGACCCATGTGCTCTAAAATGCGCTTTTTTGCAGGATGGATAGTGCTACCCACATATCGCTTTGGGCACGGACACTCCAAACAGTACACCGTGAATTCCGAATTGCAATTTAGCAATCAGTTGATATTTCTCTTGGCTTTAGGTCCACTTTTGGAGGTGTATATAAGTTATAGTTACCTTAGGACACAAGTTATAGTTACTTGAGATAACTGTAGCTATAACTGCTCAATTTCTATAGTTTTGCGTGTTTAAAACTAAATCAACTTATGGTTCATGCAACCTTCTTTTTTTTCGTGAATTTCTATGTTTTTTTAATGCTATTTCCTAACTTTAATCTCCCTGTAATTTCTAGGCTTTTTTTTAATGTTAAGTAATATTTAATTACGATATGTTAATCCAACACCCATTGTGTATGCGGCTGTGGTCAGGTCCTGCCTTCGACCATGCACCATTGGGTGTTGGCCATATGGCCTGGGCTGCAGCCAAGTCCTTTGGCAAACCCATCAAAGGCAGAATACCTGCGGGCAACCTTTGTGGGCTGCTTTTAGCCCCAGGGACCTGGCACATGTTTCAAAAGCAGGGGGCATGTGGCTCTCCCTTTCTGGGCTAATTTAATCCCTGGGGATCCCATCTTCAAGGACCCAGACGATTTTTTGGGTGAGTGGACACATGTTCCCCTCCCTGAGCCAATTTTGGCTACGGGGACCTCATCCCCCTTCCCCAGGGCCTAATGAATGATTAATGGGGGAGGGGCTTGTGGCCCCCTTACATGGACTGTTTTTTCATAGGAGTCTCATTCCTCAGAACCCAGAGCTTGTTTTTCAGGGGACGGGGTACATGGTCCCCTCCCCAGGTTGTGTTTGGCCCCAGGAATCCCATCCTTGGTGCCCAACATTATATTTATGGAGGAGGGGCATGCAGCCACCCTCCCAAGGCCAATTTCAGCCTTAGAGATCCGATCCCCTGGGGCCCAGCATTATAAATCTGTGGGAGGGCGGCATGTGTCCCCCCTTCTGGCTGATTTCCGCCCTGGGTACCCCATACCGGTAGCTTGGCCAATGTTGGACGGGGGCTGCGTGATCCTCCTTTCCGGGCCTATTTTCGCCTCTTGGACCACCTACCCCAGCGCCCTGCCAATGATTAATTGGGAAGGGGGCCATGCACCCCCTCCCCATGCTGATATTGCCATGGGGACCCATCCCCTGGGGCCAGGACAATGATTAAAGAGGGTAGGGTATGCACAGCCTCTCTCCCTGGGCTCATTTTGGCCCCAGGGGAGATACATATATAAATGAATAGCAAGGAGGTAAGTTTCCTTGACTTGAAAGTTTTCGTGGACTCGGGGGAGATTCAAACTTCCCTGTACAGGAAGAGTACGGCGGGTAACTCTGTCCTTCATGGACGCAGCAGCTACCCCCAAACGCTTGTTAATAGTATACCCTATGGGGAGCTATTAAGAATCAAAAGGAACAGTTCAATGAGGAAGGATTTTGAGGAAGCGGCAGAAAAAAGCATAAATCGCTTTAAATCACGCAGCTATCCTCTTCAAGCCAAAAGCAAGGTAGACATAGTAGATAGACAGATGCTACTAACTGAGAAGAACGGTGGAACTAAAAAAGAAGGAACAGGCATTATAAGATTGATCACCAATTATTCGGTGGCAGCGAATAAGGTGAGGGCAATAACGCAAAAGAACTGGAACATTCTTAAATCAGACTCAGTAATAGGCAGGGAGCTTTCAGATCATCCCACTATTACCTTTAGGAAAACAAAATCTCTGAAGGATAAACTAGTGCAAAGCCATTTGGCCAAGGAGAAGTCGAGAAAGGGACTGCATGCCATGCATGGGTCGTATCCCTGCGGCAAATGCAAGGCCTGCAGTTCCAGTAAGAGAGTTCTCTCTTATCAGACACCAGACAGAGTCTCTAAGACCAAAATCACCAAATTTATGACCTGTTCCACGACCTGGGTAGTATACTGCCTGGAATGCCCTTGCAGCTATCGCTATGTGGGCAGCACAGGGAACACTGTAAAGAAACGAGTGTTGGAACACTAACAGGCAATCATGAATTCACATAAAAACCAATGGAGAGACTTTCACCAAATATAGAATAGGCCCTACTACATACCAGTCCCTACCATTTTCCCAAATTTGGTGGAATTCCATTGAGCCATTTGGGCTGTAGCCCTGTCCAAATATCCTGAGGTAAATTACATGACAAAAACACATATAAAGTGTTAGTATTTACAACCAATTAAAATGTTACTTTCATTTTCTACTTTTATGTGCTGACATTTGATTGGTTATGTACATGAATATATATAAAAAATGAGAGGGAAACACAACCATTTAGACTAGAACTACCTGAGGTACATTTATAAAGGATATTCTCATAAAACTTCAACAGCTTTCTGTAAGGTAAGTTGTTAATTTGTAAGGGAAACTATGTTGTGCACTTTAAGTTAATTTGGAAAAACGTTTTCTGATAGTTATTTACTGTCCCTCTGTTATAGTTATAAATTGAGATAGGCTTCTCTGTTATAGTTATGGATTGAGTTAGGCTTCTCTGGTATAATTATGAATTTACTTAGGCTTCATCACATGCACTTTTTTATATTTCTACTTCCTGCCTGATACCATACACTGCCCAAATATAACCTAACTGTTAAAAACTTAGAAATACCTGTCTGAACTTAAACCCAACAGTGCCCTAACTCTACTGATATTAGTTATTTTTTATGCAATTTACAGCAAGAAAATGGAAGGAAAAGAAAACACAATTAATACTTCTTTTGAAATTGTGGTTGAGAACAATCCTGAAGAAGATATTGTTGACTTGGAATTTATGGATCAGTCTCTGGACCAACAATTAATTGACTGTATTGAAAGCATAGAATCATGGAATGAAAATTATGAGGAGATTCCAGATGATCTATTGTTGGAAGTTCTACTAAATTTTGAAAATTCACAACAATACATTTATATTTAATAATTAAAAATTTGTTCGAGACATTATTCATTTTTATATATAATTCATGAAATAGTACCAAAATGATTATAATATAAAGTGAGACTTATAGTATACTGTGCAACTTTTTTGTGTTACATAGTAATTTTGCTCATAGTTACTTCCTTTCTCCCACTATATTATCGCCAATGAGTATTTGACATCTCTTTTTCATCTCCTGCCTCCATGTTGTTTCTGCTTTCCTGACAGACAATGGTATAGATTCCATATACCACAATAACTTCTGTAACAACATGCAAATTATCTACAGAGGAGACGGTGTACATTGAATTTAAGACTCTGCATTGGTACCTACATGTTGGTACTTAAATCACCCACACAACACAACAACTCTATTCAGAGCTACCCTACCTCTAAGCACTTTAAATTATTATTTTACTGTTTCACTGGGTTTTCCCCATGGTACGCTCCCCGGTGCGCGTACCGGGCGCTCCTCCCGCGAAAATCGATTTTTTTTTTATTTTTGTTTGCCCCGCGGGGCCCTTTTATGGCCCCCCCATCAAACCTAGGGGGTCAGGGGGGGTCTGCCCTGCCCCCTTTTGGTCATTTCCCCCTTTGTTTTTGCCACCTCTTGTGTCTCGATCCTACCGAGACACAAGATGGTGGCCGCTCCGGACTGTTTGGAATGTTGGCAGACACCCGAGAGCCAATCAGCTTTCCGCTCGCGAACTCGCATAGCGTGCTGGTACGCGCCCCGGTGCGTGTACCGGGGCGCGCTTATAGATATATATATTTTTTGGAACCTAAATTACTCAAAATCCACTGGAGCACATATCTTGAGACATAGCAAAGGCACATCGGGCTACCAGTCCATACAATTTTGCCAAGTTTGGTGGAAATCCATTCAGCCGTTCGGGCTAAAAGTGAGTCCAACCGCCCTATAAAAATTAACATGGGGAAAACACATTTTGGGACCCCCCTTTTATCTCAACCCCCGCTTGACAAATCCCCCCCAAACTTTCAGGGAAGGAGCGGAGCGGAGCGGGCCATCTTCTTTGAAAAATTCGCGAAGATTCGTCCACCGGCGCCAAAGTTATTCCCAATAGAATGTTGCGGATTTCCTATGGACAACAATCCTAACTATAATTACCTACTGGCGACCGCCAGTAGGTAATATATATATATATATATATATATATATATCCAACAATACTGCAAAACGAAGCCTGCAGTATTGCAATCCAGCCTACTTAAGGATTATAATAAGCTTCATAAAAGAACACAGAGACAATGAACTTTCAAATGAACTTTCAATACAACACTCACCCCAAGAACTACATGGACCAGCATGCCATCGGGCAATTCTTGTGTGCCACTCCCATTGGGGGCGATGTTCTCAATAAAATAATCAGAGAGGCAACATTGGTGAGTTATTCATTTTTTCTGTGCAGCACCCATGAGGAAGAGGCGTTCTGCCTCGAAACGCGTCGGGAATCAAGCAAGGAATCGAGAAAAGAAATGGATGCAAATAACTGCAAGCAGCCTTGAGGCTTCTAAACCGGATGGTAAAGGGCTGCATCGTGTGACCTCTGTAAAGCTCAGGGCATTTGAGATGAAAAAAATATATATATATATATATATAGTCACTGAAAAAAACGTAGCTTTCATATCAGTTATGGTTAGCCGGACAATTTACTCATACAAAACCATTGAAATTCCCTCGTTATAGTTAGTTGTACTCACTATAACTGGCGCGCCCGCAATGCACTGCTAATGACGTCTCATATTACATCACTCATGACATAGCCAGTGACATCACTCATGACATCACTGATGACATCTCAAATGACATCACTGATGACATCACTGATGCACGCACCCCTGCACTCAGTTTGAAAAAACACAAAATGGCGGCTGAAGGGTGCGAGCACCGTGCGCGCACCTCACGATTTAAAAAATATATATATATATTTGTTTTGCCCTTCGAGGTCCTTCAGGGACCCCCTGAGAAGGACTAGGGGTCAGGAAGTGTATACCCTGCCCCCTTTTCCTGTTTTCCACTTTTGTTTTGAACTCTGTTCTGCTTCAGGGGTGCGAGCACCATGCGCACACCTCGCAATTTGTTTTTTTTTAAAATGTTTTTTTGGGCCGTCGGGGTCTTTAAGGGACCCCCTGAGAAAACCTAGGGGGTCAGGGAGTCTGTTCCTTGCCTCCTTTGTGTGTTTTGAAACTTTTATAATAATTGAGTAATACGTCATTTTGAAGCGCCGTGCGCGCGCCGTGCTCGCCCCGTGCACGCACGTCAAATCATGTGACTCAAAAACAACACTTATTAGTTAATACTAGTTACTATTCTGGAATCTTAAAAAAACCCACCCACTTCCCTCACTATTTGCTTTATTCTCCTGGAAGAAGGACCCTTTTTGGAGCTGCAAGCAGAAAAATCAACAGGATGGCAGAAAGACAGGAAACAACATCTTCTTCTTCTGACTCCCACCTAGAATATCGCCTGCGAGCCAAGAAGGGGAAATCTTCTTTTATTTGGAAGTTTTTTACTTTCCCAGAGGGACAGAAAAAGGTAAATGCCCCTAAAGTAAAGTGTACCCTTTGTGGTAGTGTTCTTTCAAGTGGAAACCCTCTCAAAAAATACTCCTTTTCCATTCATACCATGATCAGACATGTAAAAAATGTGCACCCTGTGCAATATGCCCAAGCAGCCACAAGAGCTCTGACCCAGCAGATTCCACCAGCTGTGGCCAGCACATCTACAGCTCCACCTCCATCGCCAGCAACAGCAGAAATGGACATTAGGCCATATTTGGGGCATGTGCATATGCGGTGCAACAAATGCTTTGATCTTATTGTATATGGAGAAGAGAGCCTGAACCTAATTGAACGCAGCATTCAGAGCCATAAATGCTCTGAAAGGAGTTAATTTTTTTTTATTTTTCATTTATTTTGTTCTTGTTGAACAGTTTCCATGTTGCAGTTCCTGAATCTTCTTCAAAAAACCAAAAAATATATAAAACTTTAAAAAAAGGGAAAAAAATATAAAACAACAAAAGAAAAATAAAGTTCTTTTCAGAACTCATTCACTTCTCCAAAAAGAGTTGTATTCCTAACACACTGTGTCGTTCATTTTTTTGAATGAAAGTGTAGTGCATAAATGAATGATTGAAATGATTGAGTGAAGGGGAGGAAGGAACTGAGGGAAAGAGTGAGAAAAGGGGAGTATTGTGAGTGACAAAAGGGGAGTCGAAGAGTGACTGAAAGAAGGGGACTAAGGGTAGGGGAGTGAGTTAAGGCGAGTGAAAAACTAAGGAAAGGGCAGAAAAGAAAGGGGGAGGGGGGATGGGGAGTGAGAGAAGTGGAGCAGGGGCAGAGACAGTGAAGGGGAGGAAGAGACTGAGGGAATGAGTGAGGAAAGGCGAGTATGGTGAGTGAAGGAAGGGGAGTCAAAGAGTGACTGAAAGAAGGGGACTAAAGGTAGGGGAGTGAGGTAAGTGAAGAGAAACAGTAAGGGAAGGGCAGTAAGGAAAGGAGAATGAGGGAGGAGGAGTGAGGAGGAGTGAGAGAACTGAAGCAGGGGCAGAGACATGGAAGAGGAGGAAGGGACTGACGGAATGAGTGAGGAGAGGGGAGTATGGTGAGTGAGGAAAGGGGAGTCAAAGAGTGACTGAAAAAAGGAGACTAAGGGTAGGAGAATGAGTTAAGGGGAGTGAAAAGGTAAGGGAAGGGCAGTAAGGAAAGGAGAATGAGGGAGAGGGAGTGAGAGAAATGGAGCAGGGGCAGAGTCAGGGAAGGGGAGGAAGGGACTGAGGGAATGAATGAGGAAAGGTGAGTATGGTGAATGAGGAAAGGGGAGTCAAAGAGGGACTGAAAAACGGTGGACTAAGAGTAGGGGAGTGAGTTAAGGGGAGTGAAAAAGTAAGGGAAGGGCAATAAGGAAAGTAGAATATGGGAGGGGGACTGAGAGAAATGGAGCAGGGGCAAAGACAGGGAAGGGGAGTAAGGGACGGAGAGGGGGAAATAGAGTAAGGTAAGGTGAATGAAGGATAGAGAAGTGGAGTGATGTTGAGGGAAGGGGTATGAGTATGATAAAAGGGAGGTACGTGAAAGTAAGAAGTGGGGAGTGAGGAACACAGAAATTCAGTGAGAGAATGGAGGGACTTAGGAAAGCATAGTGAGGGAGGGGGACTGAGGAATTAAATAAGTGAAGGAGATTGAGGGAGAGTGAGAGAAAAAGAGCAGAAAAGACAACAGGGATGAGATACAGGTAGGAGGAAATGTAGTGAGGGAAGGGGAGTGATAGTAAATGAAGGGCAGTGACAGTTAGAGAAGGGGTATGAGGGTGAGGGAAGGAGAATGAGAGAGAAGGAAAGATATTAAGAGAGAGGAAATACGGCTGAGGGATAAAGTAGGAGTGAAAGAAACAGAAACAGAAAAACAGAAAGAGTGAGGGAGAGAGAAAGACAAAGATAAATTGACAAAGAAAGAGAGGGAGAGGGAGTGACTGAGTTGGAGTAAAGTGGTTACACTCAGTGAGACAGAAAAAGAGACGGAGAGAGAAATGGAGTGAAGGAGAATGGGGGAGTAAAGAAACTTTATCATCTGACTTAGATGTGGAGTTTATTGAAGAGCAGCCACATAGTAAGAACACCAAGGTGTCCTTTATCTGGAAGTTTTTCACCTTTTCAGAGGGGAACAAGAAAGTAAATGCACCAAAGTTCACCTGCAAAATCTGTGATAGTGTCCTATCTACAGCACACTAAAAGAAACACTAAACTTTTAGTGTACGCTCATTGATTACGCACGTAAGAAATGTAAAAATGTACATTCTAACGATTATACAAGGGCATTTACCCAAACTCTTGCAGTGAACCCTCCAGTTGCTGTTCTCAACACTTCATCTGTAGGAGCATCTCCTTCATTGAGTGCTCTAAATATCTAGCTACTTTTCGCCAATGTCCACCTCCAATGCAACTTCTGCATTCATATTCTTTGTTATCTGTAAAGTAAAAAGCAGTAAAGCAGTTACAGTGAGTAAGACAGAGGTAGACAGAGAGAAAAAAAAATCTAAAGAAGTGAGTGAGGGAGGAAATGAGGGTGAGTAAGTGAGATGGAGTGAGGGTGTGATGAAAGAGGAGTAAAGGAAGGAGAGTGACGGAAGGCAAGTGACAGAAGCAGAGTGAGAGGGAGTGAGGAAAAAGGAGCGGGACATTGAAGTGGTGAAAAATACAGATAGGATGAAGTGCAGGGGAAATGGTATGAGGAAGAGAAAAGATGAGTAAAACAGAAGGAACAAAATTAAGAGACAGGGAAAGTGAATAAGGAATAGAAGAGGAGTGGTAGAAAGAGAGAGGATAAGAGTTTAAGGATAGAGAGAGAAGGACAGAGTGAAAGACAGGGACAGGAAGAGCAAAGAACTGAGAAGGAGTCCGCCAGTGACATTGAGTGACACAGAGGAAAACAGGGAGAGAAAAAAGGATGGAAAAAAAGTGAAGGGAAAGAATAAGTGAAGGGGAGTAAGTGAGATGGACTAAGAGAGTGAGAAAAGGAGAGTGAGGCAAGGTGACTGAGGGAGAAGTGAGGAACAGGCAGAGGAAAGAAGAAGTTGCACAAGATGAGTGAGGGTGAAGTAACAGTACTGATGTTAAGAGAAGCAGAGTAAAGGTGAATGAAGGGGAGTAACTAGAATAAGTGAAGAAGAGTAAGTAGAGGAAATGAAAAGAAGTAAGAGAGACAGTGCAGAAAGGATAGAGAGAAATAGAAGTAAGAAACAATTGAAAACGTATTTTTTTCCTTTTTCTTACTTACCTAAATATAATATCTGTGGAAGAAAAAAAAGAAATTAGTTATAATATATTTTTCACAATACAAAATACAAAATAATGTGTACAATATTTTATATATTTTATTTTGCTGTTCTCAGAATGTATTGAATTTCACTATAAACAGTGAGATCAATACAACACATCATATGACAGCGGGCAAAAAAACCCACAATCAAATAGATTGTGCTTAAAAAACCCATTCAACATTTTCATTAACAAAATAACAATTAGAAAAAAACATATCTTAAATGTCTTTTTCAAGCACAATTTTTTACGTAAGTATAGAATGTAAAGTTCAATTATAAAGTAACAAAACATTACTACTTTTTTGGTATACAGTCTAAATAAAGGGATGTCCAAACATATGGTAAAAACATTCACCCGAAATACTCATTTGTTTGTGATACTATTCCTCATGGCCAAATGGTATCTGCAAAATCCTTAGTCTCGGAGTTACTTAAATGTATTTTCAAACGTCCGTTTCCCGACCTTCTGAAACAAAAGAACCCACATCTTTTTCACCATATAACAATGGTTATACCTCCAGCCAATGCTATTTATCATGTACATAGAACCTTGAACAAATAGCATGGTATTAGAACCTCAACATCATCTGGAATGCCAATCACACTCAGCTTATTTTTCATTTTACCAAGGAGCTGTATACCATTAAAAGAAACCTCTACAAGGGAATAAAAAATGTCACCAACATCTCCAACAACTACATCAAATCTAAAACACCTCTGCCTCACTCATGTTCACCATTTCCTGTAATACTCATATCACTCACTATATGATACATTTACGCTAATTCTGTGACAAATACAAGTTTTTTTTTATCTTGATCACCCTGACTTACAAAGTAATTCTTACCAGCACATTATCCTTTTTTTACAGCACTAATCTTCCTAGGCCAATTGTTTCCCCTAAAATTTGGGTTGTAAAAACACTAGGTAAGAATTTGGTAAGTCAAAAGGCAAACATTGTTTAAAAGTCAATTGAGTGTCATTACAATGAGTCCAGCCTTTTGCACATTTTAAATAAGCTGTATAATGTCCTGATGTTGTAGAAGAACCATCATGGAAAATTATTGCCACAGTTACAAAAGTTCTTCCTGAAATTGATATTTGAGAAGCCACAAACTTTTTAATGAAAGTTGTCAATTTTGTTCCATCAGGTCTGCATCGTTGAAGCATTAAAATTACATAATGTCCATATCTTTGTAAAAATAATGTAGATAACATTTCTGAGTTACATTGGGAACAAACCATGTTTTGATTTGCTTCTCTAACTAGATTATTAAAACTCACTGATTTGCAGTCTGGTAATGTTAAATATACAAATCTTTCAGTGTCTATTTCAGTACTACTTGAAAACGAACAATTATCACAGTCATGTTGCCATTTATAAGAAACACCAAATATATTTTCAATATCTACACCTTCATCTTCCAATGCAACAAGCATATACATAAGGAATTCCTGACAATCTTGCTGAACATTCTGAGAAAATTGATTAACAGCAGAACATATGTCTAAAACATTTCGAATATCAGAAACACTTTCTATTTTTGTTTTATCACTGCTACATTTCTCAAAGACAAAATTCAACAAAGAACAAAATCTATGATCCGGGTTATTGACAATTTGTTGCTGTAAAGTTTCAAGAAAAAAAACCAACATTAACCACTACATAGCATAGCAGTTGACACCAGAACTATTTTCAAACTGAAAACCAACAACTTCTTTAATAGTATCCTTGCTTTTTTTACTTTCTATTACTGGTTCATCTACTTTTTTTCTTTTCTCTGCAACCTCGCTACAATTTTTCTCATATCTTCTTTTTCGACCTACCACTCATTTTTCAAGTACTGGATATTGAGGTAAATGAGGAGCATGTTCTCTTCTTAACCTATTATACTCCTTTACACAATTTATATCTGCACTAATGTTTGTGTCATCAAAATAAATCAAGCATAATCCAGATAAAGTTCTAACTCAAGATAAAGCAACATATGTCATGCCCTCTTTAAACACAGTGCTACCAATGTTCACCAAAGCACTATCTACACTTAAACTTTGAGATTTGTGAATAGTCACCACATATGCCAAACAAACAGGAAACTGTTTTCTGTCAAAATAATAGTAGCTCCTTCATGCTCTATTCTATCAATAGCCTCCAGTTTTTTAATTTCTTGATTTTCTAACTTTAACATTTTTTCATTAAAGATTGCACATTCTTGCTTGAACCATCTCACCCTCTCACTACAACATCTCTTCTGTGACTGCACCATTTGTCCCGTTGCCTGCAGCTCTGCACAATGTCCTGTTTTCTCTAACTATCTTGAAATGTTGAATGAGGAAATACAGCAAGAAGCTACATTTGCAGCAGAGATTGCTAGAGACAGTTCTCAAGACAGTCAAAGTTCTGCTTCATTGAGTCAGGATCCACTAGGAGGACCAATTATCCAAAATGAAGCAGCCACTGCCATGGATGAGGTGGAAAGAGCAATGCAACAAGCTCAAGAGGAAGAAATAAACTTAGAAGAATTGGAAAAACAACTAAATGTTGACCAAAAACACATAAATGATCAAGTAATAGAGCAGTTTGAGCATGGTTTACTTCATGTTCATGAGAAAAAAGAGTGCTCATGTACGTCATTTCAACTTGTCCGACTGTATGTGAGTGGACAAGCAGGAACTGGAAAAAGTTTTCTAATTAGATAAATTGCAACTTATCTACAGAAAAGCCCAGAGTTCTCACTCTCTTGTGTTGTTACCGCTCCAACTGGGTTAGCAGCACATAACATTAAAGGGATTGCTTTGCATTGTTTATTGATGCTGCCAGTAGAGCACGAGAATAAATTACAATACCACAAGCTATCTGGAGAAGCTTGTTGTGAAGTTTCCAGAGTCCTGAAAAAAATGAAACTTCTTATTATTGATGAGGTAAGCATGGTCTCAAATTTAATGCTTGCCTTTGTGCATTTAAGAATGCAACAAATTCTTAAAACAGAGTGTGATGTGTTATTTGCAGGCAAACACATCATTGTTTTTTGAGATCTACTACAGCTAACTCCTGTGAAAGGACAACCAGTGTTTAAAACCGTTACTCATGAAGACACCAGAAAGTGCCTGGGAAGCATTGGAAATGTTAATATATGGTCATATATCAAATATACAGAACTCACTCAAAATATGCGACAGTCAAAGGATGCTGATTATAAAAATATTCTTGAAGATATAAGAATTGGAAAAGTGAGTAAACATGGCAAAGAAGCTTTGCAGGCACGATTACTTTCAAATTTGTTTCCAAACGAAAATGTTGGTGCAGAGAATATACACAGAAAAATTGCAGAAAATAAATCTGTGATAGGCTTGATGCCAACTCAACTTTAAGATAGGAAAAGTGACGCAAAAGTAGCGGAAGTGACAGTATAAGCAAAGAGAGGTAAGGATAGGATCACACTAAGGGGCAGATTTACAAGCCCCTTCTGCCACTTTTGCATCACTTTTCCCATGTTAAAAACGACGCAAAAATGGCGCAAGAGGCTTGTAAATCTGCCCCAGAGTGTCTGTGTAAAATAATGAAATATATTTGCAGATTTATCTACAATGTCAGGTATGTCTCCTCACAGTGATAACATAATATATGCAGGGGGGTGTGACACTACAGGCAGAGAAGGGAAAGATTTAACTTGGTAGCGCTGTTTAATACACACCAGCAGCCATATTTTAATAGGCCTCTGCACATGCACATGAGAGGTTAAAAGCAGTGGAAGAGGGTTGGTGCAGACCAACAATGAGACAATGCAGGCAGAGACTAAACTGGTACAATTAGAGGACAGAAGACACTATAAGCAGACAGAGGTAGTCTGTAAGGAGAGACAGGGGAGATTATAGAAAAAGGATTAAACATATTTCTTTAATTTACACTGACACTCAGTGTGATCCTGGACAAAAAGTTTAAAACCAAACATTTTACCAAAACACATTTACAACACGAAAAAGTTTAAGAGACACAACACAGCCTATCTATTTCAGCACTACAATACAGTGCAAAAACCTGAGTCATTTTCAAAATACATTTCCAATTTGCAGCATTACTTTTGCTCAGCATTACATCCAAACATAAGATACAATATTTTCAAAGAAGAAGACAGTATTATCAAAGAGAGGTAAGGATAGGATCACACTGAGGGGCATATTTACAAGCCCCTTGCGCCACTTTCACATCACTTTTCCCATGTTAAAAATGACGCAAAACTGGGGCAAGGGGCTTGTAAATCTGCCCCTGAGTGTCTGTGTAAAGTAATGAGATATATTTGCAGGTTTTTCTACAATGTCAGGTGTGTCTCCTCACAGTGTTAAAATGATATATGCAGGGGGTGTGACACTACAGGCAGAGAAGGGAAAGATTTAACTTGGTAGCGCTGTTTAATACACACCAGCAGCCACATTTTAATAGGCCTCTCCACATGCACATGAGAGGTTGAAAGCAGTGGCAGAGGGTTGGTGCAGACCAAAAATGAGACAATGCAGGCAGAGACTAAACTGGTACAATCAGAGGATAGAAGACACTATAAGCAGACAGAGGTAGTCTGTGAGGAGAGACAGGGCAGATTATAGAAAAAGGTGCAAACATATTTCTTTAATTTACACTGACACTCAGTGTGATCCTGGACAAAAAGTGTAAAACCAAACATTTTACCAAAACACATTTACCACATGAAAAAATTTAAGAGACACCACACAGCCTATCTATTTCAGCATTACAATACAGTGCAAAAACCTGAGTCATTTTCAAAATACATTTCCAATTTGCAGCATTACTTTTGGTCATCATTACATCCAAACATAAGATACAATATTTTGATAAAAGAAGACAGTATTAGCAAAGAGAGGTAAGGATGGGATCACAGTGAGGGGCAGATTTACAAGCCCCTTCCGCCACTTTTGCATCACTTTTCCCATGTTAAAAATAACGCAAAACTGGCGCAAGGGGCTTGTAAATCTCCCCCTGAGTGTCTGTGTAAAATAATGAAATATATTTGCAGATTTTTCTACAATATCAGGTGTGTCTCCTCACAGTGATAAAATGATATATGCGGGGGTGTGACACTACAGGCAGAGAAGGGAAAGATTTAACTTGGTAGCGCTGTTTAATACACACCAGCAGCCATATTTTAATAGGCCTCTGCACATGCACATGAGAGGTTAAAAGCAGTGAGAGAGGGTTGGTGCAGACCAAAAATGAGACAATGCAGGCAGAGACTAAACTGGTACAATCAGAGGATAGAAGACACTATAAGCAGACAGAGGTAGTCTCTGAGGAGAGACAGGACAGATTATAGAAAAAGGTGCAAACATATTTCTTTAATTTACACTGACACTCAGTGTGATCCTGGACAAAAAGTTTAAAACCAAACATTTTACCAAAACACATTTACCACACAAAAAAGTTGAAGAGACACAACACAGCCTATTTATTTCAGCACTACAATACAGTGCAAAAACCTGAGTCATTTTCAAAATACATTTCCAATTTGCAGCATTACTTTTGGTCATCATTACATCCAAACATAAGATACAATATTTTGAAAAAAGAAGACAGTATAAGCAAAGAGAGGTAAGGATAGGATCACACTGAGGGACAGATTTACAAGCCCCTTGCCCCACTTTCACATCACTTTTCCCATGTGAAAAATAACGCAAAACTGGCGCAAGGGGCTTGTAAATCTGCCCCTGAGTGTCTGTATAAAATAATGAAATATATTTGCAGATTTTTCTACAATGTCAGGTGTCTTTCCTCACAGCCTTAAAATGATATATGCAGGGGGTGTGACACTACAGGCAGAGATAAGGAAAGATTTAACTTGGTAGCGCTGTTTAATACACACCAGAAGCCATATTTTATTAGGCCTCTGCACATGCACATGAGAGGTTAAAAGCAGTGAGAGAGGGTTGGTGCAGACCAAAAATGAGACAATGCAGGCAGAGACTAAACTGGTACAATCAGAGGATAGAAGACACTATAAGCAGACAGAGGTAGTCTGTGAGGAGAGTCAGGGCGGATTATAGAAAAAGGTGCAAACATATTTCTTTCATTTACACAAACACTCAGTGTGATCCTGGACAAAAAGTCTAAAACCAAACATTTTACCAAAACACATTTACCACACGAAAAAGTTTAAGACACAACACAGCCTATCTATTTCAGTATAGGGAGAGAGTAGTCTGTGAGAAGAGATAGAGGAGATTATAGAAAAAGGTGCAAACATCAATATTTAATTTACACAGACACTCAGTGTGATCCTGATGAAAAATTTTAAAACCAAACATTTTTTCTAAACACATTGACCACACTAAAACGATTAAGAGAGTACATTACAGTGCAGAAACCTGAGTCAATTTCAAAATACATTTCCAATTTGCACCATTACTTTTTTCCCACCATTATATCCAAGCATGAGACTCACACTGTGACTTTACACACATAACAGAAACCCTTGCATTTCAGATAAATGATTACTACAGTTAAAGGCGGGAAGGAGGGGGTCTTGCTAGTAGTGTTCTGTAAAGAGAGCAAGGGTGAAGGAAAGAGAAAGAGAGAGACAATGAGAAGGTAAAAATAAAAAAAGGAAGTAAATCAGATGGCGAGAGGGAGTTAGAAAACAAGAGTGAAGGAAAGGGATAATGACAATGAGGAAAACCATATGAGGATAAGGAAAGGAGAGTGACAGCAAAAAAAACATATTAAGAAAAACGAAAAAGGAGTAAGTGAAACAGAAGGATTAATACAGAAACAGAGGAAGAAAAATGAACAGTGGTGGAGAAAAAGAAAAACAATGAAAGTCAGTAAAAGAGAGAGAGAGTCAAAAACGTTCACATTACAACACATATTTTTATTATTAACTTAAAATACACAACATATATCCCCTCACACATTAGTAATTCACCTTTTAAAACGCTTTTGGAAATTTAGAAAAGTGGCAAGAACACACCAGATTTTCTTCAGCAGGTTCTCTGAAATGTACCTCAGACACTGCAACCACAAATGGCCATGATTCCCTCTCATTAAACACACATATCTCTGGTCATACCCAATGAAATTTCTTCCCACACAAATTCAAAACCAAACTAACATTTTAATTGGTTGTACATTTCAACACTTTCAAACTCACATAATTTTCAACCTTCCCCCACTGCTCTCTCTGCCTGTTACCATGGCAACTCTCCATAGAACGCCTATCTGAACTCAAAGGTTAAAAGTTCATCTCTCAATGTTGCAAACCAAAGCAGCAGGTGTGTTTGACCTCTCAATATTCCAGCTTATCCAGTGCAAAGTTCCTTTCAATGACTTTTTCTAAACCAATAGTATTATTACTTAAAAAAAACTGTAGGATGCACCCTAGTTTTCAATCTAAAATTATCAGAAACCACCAATCATTTCTTCTTTTTCAAGTGCACTGAATCTCAACCACTTTTTTTCTAAACTCCTACTTTCAAACTGCCATTTCATTTCCACAACCCATCTGAGTACAACCACATCTGCCTTCAAGATGCTGAAAGTCTGGATAGTAGGACATAGCTATATTTTCTGGAGTGAAAGGTATGTAGCAAATAGATGCTTTCACAACCTTGATTTAACAAATGTGGATATTAAGTGGAATGGTATAATCAAAGGAGAAAGGATCACTTGTCCTGATCAACCTTAGGTCTGCAGGATGTATTAAGTGGAATGGCCAGAGAGGATGGAGATGTCACCAATTGATGCCATTGGTGAAATCCTTTTTGCATCTCCCACACCCTGACCTCATAATTGTGCACTGTGGTGGCAATGACCTGGGCACTTTGACTGGGGTAGGCTTGGAAATGCTTTTAAAGGACACCTTTAGACAATTGATGACACTTTTTCCACAAACTGCCTTTGTATATTCTAATATATGCCAAAGGCAAAAATGGAACTGGTCCAACCAACATTGTCCACAAATTGAGAAAGCAAGGAAACATGTGAATAAGTCTGTTTCTGCTTTCCTCAGAGACTATGGTATGGGTTCCATATACAACAACAACATCCGTTACAACATGCATGACATCTACATAGCAGATGGTGTACATTTCACAGATGAGGGGAACAGAGTGTTTCTTTTGAATTTAAGTACCTGCATCAAAACGTACTTCTAGATACCAAAAACACTCAATTAACACAACAGCTCCTTTTAGAGCCAACCAACATCTAAACACTCAAACTTGATATTTAAATGTAGTTTTTTAGGGGGGGTTTTTGCGGCGTGCGCGCAACGTGTGCGCACCTATCGGTATTTTTTTTAATAAAAATGTTTTTTCACCCTTTGGGGTCTTTCAGGGACCCCCTAAGAAAGCCTAGGGGGTCAGGGAGTCTCTTCACTGCCTCCTTTACCACGTTCTCCGCTTTCGTTTTTCACTAAGTTTTGAAAATACACAAAATGGCGGCAGAAGGGTGCGAGCACCGTGCGCGCACCTCGCGATCATTTAAAAAAATATATAGTTTTTTTTGCCCTTTGGGTTCCTTCAGGGACCCCCTGAGAACGCCTAGGGGGTCAGGGACTCTCTACCCTGCCCCCTATTATGGCTTTCTGCTTTTGGCCTCTGCCTGGGACAAAAAATGGCGGCCAGCACTTCCTGATTTCCACCGATTCGAATGTTGACAGACGTCAATTTTCTCAAAGACTACTGAAGGGATTTACGCCATTTAAACAAAAGGCCCATCTGCGAACCAGACTCTACCTTTTTGCCAAATTTCTTGTAATTCCGTTCAGCCATTCGGGCTGTAGCCTTGTCTAATCGTCCTATGGAAAATTGCATGGGGAAAACTCGTTTTGGGACCCCCTTTTTTCTCAGCCCCCACTCAACGAATCCCCCCAAAACTTTCAGCGAAGGAGCGGAGCGGAGCGGGCCATCTTCTTTGAGAAATTCGCGAAGATTCATCCACCGGCGCCAAAGTTATTCCCAATAGAATGTTGCGGATTTCCTATGGAAACTAGGTCCTAACTATAACTACCTGCTGGCGACCGCCAGTAGGTAATATATATATATATATATATATATCCAATACCCCGTCACTTTTCTCGCGCTCTGGACCAACTCCAGCCAGGAAGAAACCAACTGACATGGACCAGTTGTAGTGCTCCAAATTTTTATTTCAGGTGCAGTAGAAGTCTCATGACGTTTCGGCTCGCAAGAGCCTTGTTCACATGACAATGTACCATTTGAAAAAACACCATTTTATACTGCCAGTGATTGGATGAATTTCATCACATGAGAGGGTAGTGTTATATCATAGTGAACATAGAAGAAATACTAGCCTGTCTTTAAAGTGCATATTAAAAGAACATATAAAGACCAAGGTTTGGGATGCAGAATTACGGTAAAGTACCTTTTAGTTTGCTACCCAAAAATCACCTTCCATATAGACAGAGATAATCAAACAATATATATAAAAATCTCATCAACTCTTTTCTCTGATCTAATAGGACTGAAGTTATTTGATATCGGTACAATACCCAAAATTTGTAGTACAATATATACAGTAAGCTCTTATATAATAAAGTGCGAATGCATATTGTTTTCATATGTGCAAAACCTGCAGTTGTGCAAATTTAAATGTGCAAAAACTAGCAAAGGTGCAAATACTTGCAATGTGCAACATATCGCTTAATAGTGCAAATATTTGCTGCTGTCAGCTGAAGAGGAACCCATCTTACTAAAAGATCCTCTTGTTGAAATACTGTACATTGTACATTAATAATCATACACATCAATAACCACAAAAGTATAAATTATGGTTAAAATATTCACAAGAAAATCAAATTTTCAGTCCTATATGGATATGATTGATAATAAAATTCATATAAAAGCTTTAGATTACTAGGAACCCTCTGTTTCTTAAGTTTTTTCTATCCTATGTCACTATGTTAAAAAATAATTATCACCATGAATTAAGTGCATAGTAGGCTGAATATATGCGACTATCAGGGAATAAAGACCCATTAAGTCTACCAACATCCAGCCATACCCATCATATGTAAAATCCGATTTATAATCAAATAGCAGCAAGTACAGATTAATGTCAGATTCACAATCAAGACCTCGAATTCCATATGCTACATTATATGTCTCCCAGCCGGGCTAAAAATACATCAGTACAATAGATGACATATTGACACTCTGTTAATATAACGTTATTCAAGGTAAGCACGTATACAGGTCCTCCATTACATTCAATCCCCCTGGGCTCTTAGTGTTAAGTAGGAGGATATATTTAGTTTCAAGTTTCCTCAACTTACTTTCTCTGTCTCCACCCCTTCTGCTGGCCAGTATAGAATCAATAACCCAGTACTTCAGCAAGCTGTTATTGCTCTGGTGCATTTCCCTGAAATGCCGGGCCACTGGGTATGTATTGTCACCATTGGTGATCGCACGTAAATGCTGTAAGATGCGCTTATGTACAGCATGCTTCGTGCTACCCACATATCTTAATGGGCAGGGGCATTGGAGAACATAAACCGCAAATTCGGTTTTGCAGGTTAAAACCTGTGTTATAGGATGAGGATAATCAGTGAAACCATCCAAGTATGTTTTGGTGTTCTCCCCATGGACACACACCTTACAGGTCTTACAGCGGTAAAATCCTTTGTTCTGTTGCCACCAAGACGTTTTATTGAATGGTTCTGGACTGGTGTTAACTATTTTGTCCCGAAGGGAGGGTGCCTTACTAAATGTAAGGGAGACTTTTTTGGGGAGGGTGGTTCCAATGATCGAATCACGGGTAACTAAAGGCCAATGTTTGTTCATGATTTTATATAACTCATTATGTTGCCTACTGTACCCTGTTATAATGCGGAACTTATTTTTCTCCAAATTCAATTTCTTCTCAGTTTCCCCAGTTTCAATTACTGACTGCTTCACAGTCTTAGTCAGGAGCTCCTCCCTGGTTAACATCATGGATTTTTCTATAGCTTTATGAATCACCTGTCCAGAGTATCCACATTCCAAAAAACGTTTCTTACTGTCTTCCTGAGCTAATTTGAGGTCTGTGGGGTTACTGCACACTCGGCGTAGACGAAGCATCTCCCCATAGGGGATGCTCGAGATCAGATGCGCCGGGTGGGCACTAGCCGCATGAAGTATGCTGTTTCCTGCAGTTAATTTGCGAAAAATTCTACTCTCAAGATGTCCATTGTGGATATACAATTCTGTATCCAAGAAAGTGATAGATTCCTGGCTAAGGGTGGCAGTGAATTTGAGGTTGAGATTATTGCAGTGTAGGCTCTCAATAAAACTCAAAGCGTCCTCCTTGCTGCCTCTCCAAATAATCATCAAATCGTCGATAAAACGATACCATCTAATCAGGTTGTTATTAACAATGTTATGGTAGCTTGGCCTGAGGACCAACTCCTCCCAAGCCCCCATATGCAGACATGCAAAGCTTGGGGAGAAGCTGGCCCCCATTGCCACCCCCTGAAGTTGGCGATGCAGTTGATGATTAAACAAAAACAAATTGTTGGCCAGACAGAACCGAAGCATGCTCAATAACATCCTGTTATGATCTTCAAATTCAGAGCCTCTTTTCAATAGATAGTATTTTACTGCTGCAAGCCCATCAAGATGTGAAATGCTGGTATACAGCGCTGTTACATCAAACGAGATTAGCCAGTCACCGACTACCCATTCAACATCCATGATTTTGGTTAACAAATCCCCAGTATCCTTAATGTATGAGTCCAGATTCCGCACATAACCCTGTAAAAAATAATCAATATAAACAGAGGTGTGTTCCAGAAGACTGCCTCAAGCAGATATTATGGGTCTGCCCGGTGGATGTCGGGGGTCTTTATGCACTTTAGGGAGAAAGTACAATATAGGTGTGATCGGGTGATCAGTTCTTAGGTATTTATATTCTGCTTCGTTGATAAGTTTAAATGTCTTCCACTTAGCCAATTTTTGATGGTAATCTGTTTTAACCGATGTTAGTATCTGCATTTGGACACGTTCATAACATGTTCGATCATTGAGTTGGGCATAAGCTTCTTGGTCATAGTTGGTTTTGGACATGAGGACCACATTGCCCCCTTTGTCACTTCCCCTCACAATGATATCCTTGTCATTTGACAGCCTTTTAGTTAAGGCTTCATATTGCTGAATGTGATCATTAAATTGCCATTTCTTTTTCTTAATGGTTTCACTATGTAGTTGTTTCAAGTCCCCCACCACATTCTCATGGAAGACATCTATATTGTCTCTAGGTAAAACTGGTACAAATACGGAGGGTGGCCTAAATTGGGTTTCTGTCAAGATCCTGTTACCCCTTTCATCAAACATGTTTTCCTCATTCAAACAATTGTCTTCATAGCCTGCCCCTTCAGTTTCCCAAAGTTCCGTGATGATTTTGGTACCTTGTGTGGCAATCATTGTATCGCTATTCAAGTTCATAGTTTGGGCTGGATTGTTTTTAGCTCTGTCCTTTAAAGTGTAGAATTTCCGTAGTTTTAATTTACGTACTGCCTTGTATACATCACAACGTGTAGCCGCATAATTAAAGTTGCAAGGGGAAGCATAGGTTAATCCCAATTTAAGAATTTCCTCTTCTTTTGCTGTTAATTTTAATTATGTGAGGTTGACGATAGTGCGGTTATTGTCTCCTGCTATTCCTGTGCGGAGGCAGATCCCTGCCCCCGTCCTCGTCCTCGTTTTTTCTTTTGGAAACCTCCTTTTTGCCGCCCTGCTTCTTTTGCGCCTTCGGTAATTTGCCCATTTGCGGCTTGACCTCTCTGTATCCGTGGCCTTAATGATTTCAGTCTCTCTTGACATAAAAAAGCAATCTCCTGGCCAGGAGAGGGTTTGGGTCCAGCTTCCGCCTGTTTTTGCTTGCGGCGGTCCGTCTCAGATCCAGTTTCAATATCAGAGCTAAAGGTGGAATTGGATGAGGCCGTGGAGTCCGATGCCACCTGTTTTTGGCGAAAGGTCTTAGATTTAGGTTGAGGCGGTTTAACTGCTCCCTTACGCAGTGTGTCATATTTATATATATGTATGTATATATATATATATTACCTACTGGCGGTCGCCAGTAGGTAGTTATAGTTAGGATTGTTTTCCATAGGGAATCCGCAACATTCTATTGGGAATAACTTTGGCGCAGATTGAGGGATCTGCCTGTAATTTTCCTCAAATTTGCCTCGCGGCGCTCCGCTCCTTCCCTGAAAGTTTGGGGGGAATTCGTCAAGCGGGGGCCGAGATAAAAGGGGGGTCCCAAAACGTGTTTCCTCCATGTTAATCTCCATAGGGCGGTTGGACTCACTTTTAGCCCGAACGGCTAAATGGATTCCCACGAAACTTGGCACAATTGTAGGGACTGGTAGCCCAATGTGCCTTTGCTATGTCTCAAGATATGTGCTCCAGTGGATATTGAGTAATTTAGGTTAAAAAAAATATATATCTGTAAGCGCGCCGCTATCTTGTGTCTCGGTAGGATCGAGACACAAGAGGTGGCAAAAACAAAGGGGGAAATGGCCATAAGGGGGCAGGGTAGACCCCTCCTGACCCCCTAGGTTTTATGTGGGGGCCATAAAAGGGGAGTGTACCGGGGAGCGTACTTTGGTGAAAAATAGTGAAAAAAGTTAATGTAAAATAATGATTTTGAGTGTTCAGGGGTAGGGTAGCTGAGAAAAGAGCTTTTGGGTTCTGTGGCTGATTTAGGTACCTATAAGTACATCCCACACACATCCACATGCACACACCCCACACACACACCTACACACACCTCCACCCACACCCAAACACCCCACACACCCACACCCACACACACACACCTTACACACCCACACCCCCACCCACACCTCACACACCCACACCTCCACCCACACCCAAACACCCCACACACCCACACCCACACACACACCTTACACACCCACACCCCCACCAACACTCACCCCCCCACACAACCACACCCACACACACACCTCCCCCCACACACACACACCTCACAGACACACCCCACACATCCCCCACACACACCTCCTCTCCCCCCTCACACATGGGGAAAACCCAGTGAAACAGTAAAATAATAATGTAAAGTGCTTAGAGGTAGGGTAGCTCTGAATACACACACCTTACACACCCACACCCCCACCCACACTCACACACCCCACACACCCACACCCACACACACAGCTCCCCCCCCACACACACACCTCACAGACACACCCCACACATCCCCCACACACACCTCCCCCCTCACACATGGGGAAAACCCAGGGAAACAGTAAAATAATAATTTAAAGTGCTTAGAGGTAGGGTAGCTCTGAATAGAAAAATAGTGAAAAAAGTTAATGTAAAATAATTATTTTGAGTGTTCAGAGGTAGGGTAGCTGAGAAAAGAGCTTTTGGGTTCTGTGGCTGATTTAGGTACCTATAAGTACATCCCACACACATCCACATGCACACACCCCACACACACACCTACACACACCTCACACATCCACACCTCCACCCACACCCAAACACCCCACACACCCACACCCACACACACACCTTACATACCCTCACCCCCACCCACAGTCACACACCCCACACACCAACACCCCCACCCACACCTCCCCCCCACACACACACCTCACAGACACACCCCACACATCCCCCACACACACCTCCTCTCCCCCTCACACATGGGGAAAACCCAGTGAAACAGTAAAATAATAATTTAAAGTGCTTAGGGGTAGGGTAGCTCTGAATACACACACCTTACACACCCACACCCCCACCCACACTCACACACCCCACACACCTACACCCACACACACACCTCCCCCCCACACACACACACACCTCACAGACACACCCCACACATCCCCCCCCACACATGGGGAAAACCCAGTTTAGTTTAGAGGTAGGGTAGCTCTGAATAGAGTTGTTGTGTTGTGTGGGTGATTTAAGTACCAGCATGTAGGTACCAATACAGAGTCTTAAATTCAATGTGCACTGTCTCCTCTGTAGATATCTTGCATGTTGTTACAGAAGTTATTGTGGTATATGGAATCTATACCATAGTCTCTCAGGAAAGCAGAAACAACATGGAGGCAGGAGATGAAAAAGAGATGTCAAATACACATTGGAGATAATATAGTGGGAGAAAGGAAGTAACTATGAGCAAAATTACTATGTAAGACAAAAAAGTTGCACAGTATACTATAAGTCTCACTTTATGTTATATTCATTTTGGTACTATTTCTTGAATTACATATAATAAAGAATAATGTCTAGAGCAATTTTTAATTATTAAATAAAAATGTATTGCTCTGATTTTTCAAAATTCAATAACACTTCCAACATTATATCGTCAGGAATGTCCTCATTTTCAGTCCATGATTCGATTTCTTCCACACAATTAACTAATTCTTCGTCTAGAGACTGATCCATAAAGTCCAAGTCTTCCTCAGGATTGTTTTGAAGAACTATTTCGAAAGAAATATTTGCTTCTCCTTCCATTTTCTTGCTGTAAATTGAATTAAAAATAAATATATCAGTAGAGTTAGGGCAGTGTTGGGTTTAAGTTGAGACAGGCACTTCTGAGTTTTTAACAGTGAAGTTATCTTTGGGCAGTGTATGGTATCAGGCAGGAAGTAGAAATATCAAAAAAGTGTATGTGAAGAAGCCTAAGTAATTTCATAATTATACCAGAGAAGCCTAACTCAATCTATAACTATAACAGAGAAGCCTATCTCAATCTATAACTATAACAGAGGGACAGTAAATAACTATCAGAAAATGTTTTTACAAATTACCTTAAAGTGCCCCTTACAAATTAACAACTTACCTTATTGAGAGGTGATGAAGATTAATGGAGAAAATTGTTTCAAGATGTACCTCAGATATGTGTAGTCAAAATGGCCGTGTTTCCCTCTCCTTTTACATTTATATTCATGTACATAACCAATCAAATGTCAGGAAAAAATAGTAGAAAATGAAAGTAACATTTTAATTGGTTGTAAATCCTAACTGTTCATATGTGTTTTTGTCATGTAATTTACCTCAGGATATTTAGACAGGGCTACAGGGCAAATGGCTCAATGGAATTCCACCAAATTTGGGAAAATGGTAGGGACTGGTATGTAGTATGGCCTATTCTATATTTGGTGAACATCTCTACAGAGGTTTTTATGTAAATGAACTTTCAAAAAATGTTGGGAGCGCTCACCGGTGCGAGAGTCCTCCATCTTGTGTTTCGGTAGATTTGAGACACAAGATGGAGGACAAACAACGTTGGGAATGGGTAAAAAGGGGCACGGTAGACACTCCCTGACCCCCTAGGTTTTCTGAGGGAGGCTTAGGAGGCCCATATAGGCTCAAAAAAAATGTACATTTTCTCGGGGGAGCGCCCGGTACGCGTACCAGGGAGCGTACTTTGGTGAAAAACAGTGAAAAAAGTTAGAGTAAAGTAATTGTTTTGAGTGATCAGAGGTAGGGTAGCCCTGAAAAGAGCTTTTGGGTTCTGTGTCTGATTTAGGTTCCAATGCACAGTCTTATATTCAGGAGGAATATTCTTTTTTTTTTTTTTTTGGTTATAAACTTTTAATCGTCATCAGTATACACACACAGCTTTTCGCCTACAACCCTGGGGCCGGCAGCAAAAAATAAGGCAAAGTCAATATTGAGAATAATGTCAAAACATAAAGGCAATTCGCCATCAATCCGAGTGTCCGGCAATACATGACCCGGGGAAACCTTCCCCATCTGTTCTCAAAAGTTGTCAGCGATCCCTCTCCCCTCCCCTTCCTCCCTGGGGAAACATGGAAGTGATGGTTACTGTGCCGCCTGGGAGCTTTCAGTGAAGTGTGTGTGTACGCAACCTAACACCAAGTATAACCTAGCTTTCGCAACAAACCCGCCCACCCACCCCCCTCCCTGCCTGCCTATGTGCCAACCACCACTGGTGCATTATCGAATATGTTCCCTGCGCCATCTTACCTAATGCTGCGCTGTTTCTGGTCACTCCGCTAGCCTCCCACCTGCTCCCGCCTGGCCACCCTACTCTCAACTCGCTCCGCGCCCGAAACACCTATGCCTTTCGCTTGCCCCCCAGCATCCCCTGTGTCTCACCCGGTTGCCCGCTGTCCCGTCTGAACTACAGGTTGCTCTGTATCAAAGCTTCAATACCTTCCTCCCCAACCCGCTGCCCCTCACTCTCCTCCTGAGCTGCTTCCGCGGCGTCCTTCTTAGACCTGAAAGTCAGGTACAGGTCCCAGAAATGTTTTGGTCTGCTAACAGGGGGTAGGAGTTCGCTATAGTGCTGTGATTGGGTGCAGCTATACAGCATGTCCCTGGCCCATTGGCGCTTAGTCGGGAATGGGCCGCGCATCCAGCATTGCGCCACAGTGCGTCGTGCCATAAGTAGCCCCATGTCTGCCAGACGGCGTGCCGCCGGTGGAAGAATCCTGGTGTGTCCCAGCAACGCTAGTGCCGGGTCAGCCGGGAGCTCCAATTCAAGCACTAGTCCTAGCTCTTGAAAAACGTCCTCCCAGAAGTTGTTAATTCCCGGACAGGCCCACGCCAAATGCATGAAGTCCGCCATTGGTGCATGGCAGCGTTCACACTCCGGCGTTTGACGGAGTCCGTATCTGTGTAGACGTTCTGGGGTGTAATAAACTCGCTGCAGAAATTTAAAATGAATGAGCCTGTGTCTGGCATTTAGCGATACTCTTTTAGTATTTTGGCAGCAGTATTTCCACATTGAATCGTCTATTTGTATTTCCAGATCCCGCTGCCACGCCAATCGGGCTTTCAAGGTAGGCTGTTCCGCTTTGTGCTGCCCTGCCTTGTATAATCGCGAGATCAAGTGACTAGGGGAGGGCGTTTTTAGGACATAAGTTAGTTCCGGGATTTCGGGTGGTTCTGCCATGTCTGGTCCCAGCAGTTCCTGAAGTGCTGCACGGACCCTGTGAAGATGAAAGCGGTGCAGCAACGATATCGAGATCTGGGATGTGTCGATCTGATCCTAGGTGACCACCACTCCATTCCTGAACAGGTCTCCCAATGTCCGTATTCCTAGTTGTTCAAGGGTGCGTGTGACCCCTTTCTCCCTTAGCGGCGCCAGCCACAGGGCCCAGTCAATTGGCGCTAGGGGTGAATATAGTAACATATTGTCCCGGTTCTTAGCCAAAGAGTGCCATGCGTGATTCGTCGTGGCTATTGAGTCCAGCATCCCAACCCGTCGCGTGGCTGGCTCGAATATGGTAGCCTGCGGAGGGAGTGGGTCCGTGAACAAAGTCTCCAGAATCACATGTGGGATCTTGCGTTCCCCATGTATCCATGTTTGTAAATGTGTCGCTTGCGCCACCCTGTAATACCTCTCCATATCAGGAGCAGCTAGGCCACCCTGTTCATATGGGAGCGTCAGAATTTGCCACTGGACCCGTGGTTGCCCACCTCCCCACGCAAGACGCGTGAGGGCTTGTGTCATTGTTTTAAAAAAGGCTTTCGAGAGGATCACCGGGATATTGTTGAAGAGAAACAGAAACCGCGGAAGCACAATCATTTTCATTAATGCAATACGGCCCGCCAGGGACAGAGGTAATTTACACCATCTGTCTATGTCCTCAGTCATTTTGGTATAGGCGACTCCGTAATTTTCCCTCACTAAGATGTCCGGATTCGGATGTAGCTGTATGCCCAAGTATCTGACCGGGTCATCTGACCAGTGCAGTGGGAAATCCATAACAAATTTGCGGGTCACCGGGGTCAGTGGGAATGCCACCGATTTCTTCCAGTTCACCTGCAGACCAGACAGCGCACCGAATTGGACTACTTCCCTCAGTACGGAGGAGAGGTTGAGTTCTGGGTCTCGAATATACAGGAGCGTATCATCCGCGTACGTGGAGATACAGATCTTGTAAGTTGGGAAACTAATGCCCTCATGACTGTGGTATTCCCGCAACGCACATGCTAGCGGTTCTGCCACCAGGGCGTACAGCAACGGCGAGAGGGGGCATCCCTGTCTGGTTCCTCTGCAGATGTCAAACGATTCCGTGACCCTATCTCCTATGCGGAGTCTGGCCATTGGTTTGTAGTACAAGGCACCGATCATTTGTAGGAAGGGTTCACCCAGCCCCAGCTTTCTAAGTACTCTCGACATGAAGGACCACTCTACAGAGTCGAACGCCTTCTCCATATCGAGGAAGACCGCCAATGCCTTGTTCTCTGGTTTTACGTGCTGCATCGTCCCCAATACCGTGCGGATATTGTACGTGAGGTTCCTGGAGGGGATAAACCCAGCCTGTTCTGGGGCGACCAGTTCCCGAACAAGTAATGCGAGACGGGTCGCCAGCACTTTGGCGTACAACTTCGCATCGACATTGATCAGAGACAGAGGTCTGTATGAGCCACACTCCGTGGAGGGCTTCCCCGGCTTCAGGAGTGTTACAATGAGAGCCTCTCTCATAGTGGCAGGCATGCTGCCCTCCATGCAAATATCATCAAAGAGCGTGGATAGGTGGGGCACCAGTTGATCCTGAAAGGCCTTATAAAAACTCACCGTCAGCCCGTCAGCTCCTGGGGCGCTACCTGACCGCATGCCTTCGAGGGCCTCCACTATTTCCTCTTTTTGAATGGGCATCATGAGAAATTCTCTCTGTGCATTTGACAGTTGCGGCATTCGTATATAACTCAGGTAATCGTCTATCGCCTCCTCCATACCAGACGACCTAGACTTGTACAAAGAGGAGTAGTACTGCCGAAATTCCCCTAAGATCTGCTCTTCTTCTGTAAGGATCTCACCCGAGCTCGACGCCAGCTCGCCCACTCTCAGTTGACGCCTTTCGTTCCGAACCATCTTGGCCAAAAGAGAGCCAGGTCTCTCACCTTCGCCATATGTGCGGGCCGAGGCGTATTTGCCCATATGCTTCACTTCCCTGTCCGCTTCTGCATTAAACTCCGACACCAGTTGTTTGATTTTAGGCAGAGTCTCTCCCTCGGGCTCCGCACTCTGTTTCGCTTCCAATTCTGAGAGCTGATTCTTGAGAAGTTGGAGTCTTCGCCTAATCGATTTCAGGACACTGGAGTGTTTGGCCATGTCTATCCCGCGGACATAGACCTTAAATGCCTCACAAAGGGTCTGGAAGCTGTCGACTGAACCCACATTGTTCTCAAAAAAGGTATCTATTTCTTCTGAAATCTCTCCCCGGAAAACCTCATCTAGCAGGGAGTACGGAGGAAATCGCCACGTAAAAGGGGGAGTCTTGTGCGCCGGCCTCTCCAGAATCAGGAGGAGAGGAGAATGGTCTGACAGCGTGCGCGGCAGAATCAGGCAGTCCCTAATGCCATTGCAAAGCTGTTGGGAAGCCAGCCAGTAATCTATTCTAGTGTGTAGTGCATGATATGCAGAATAGTGGGTGTACCCCCCTCTGGAGTGATGTCGGCTGCGCTACACATCCTGAAGATCTAGTTGTACCAGTTCAGACTGGACCACCGCAGCGGCAGCCGAAAGGCTCCGAGGGGGCCCCACCGACCTATCCAGGTCTGGATCTAAAATTAAGTTGAAATCCCCTCCCCAGAGCATGTTCGTGTAGGCATATGACTTGCTTTTCCGGGCTAACTCCGTGTAAAAGTCAGGGGAGTCGTAGTTCGGGCCATATACATTTACCACTAACAAATCGTGTCCCTTTCCCCGACACATACATATTACATAGCGACCTTCGGGATCTGCCTCGAGCGGCGTCAGTGTGAGTTTGGAGTGCGGGTTGACCCATGTGAGCGTTCCCCTTGAGTGAGTCGTGAAGCCCGCCGCCACACTACAGCCTGCCACGCCTCTATGTGTCAGCATTTTACTGGTAAGGGGTAAGTGAGTCTCCTGAATAAGAGCCAGGTCTATTTGGTGTCTGCGCAAATAACTGAGAACCTTGCGCAGTTTTCTGAAGTCATTAAGGCCCCTAACATTCCATGTCAGTGCCCTTAGGTGATCTGGTGCAGTGCCCACTTGCGACATAGAGGGATCAGCCATAACCCTGTCGGATAGTGTAAGTGTTGCAGTTATCTTGAAATGCTCTCGAGCGACCCGAGGGGACCCTTTCAAGCAGGCTTTGTGACATGGAATTCGCAGCAGTGTTCACAGCTGAACCTAACCGATAGTCAACAAGGAGCACAATCGCAGGCAAACAAAACAACAATATGCACCCAACCCCATTTCCCAACATTCCACCCGCCACCCACAGCAGACCCACCCCAAATTGGCCTTGCAGTTCCCCATCCCTCCCGCCCCTCCCCAAATACAAATTCAACAGTCCCATTTGCATTACGCTCGGGGGCAAAGGCAACAAGCAAATCGTCCTCTGCGCTCCACTCTCAATCCTGGCGCCCAGCCCCCTTTCCCCCCGCCCTGCACCATCAGTCATGTGACAAAGTATTAATATGCAAACCACAATGAAATGTCACTACGTTTTACCTCAGTTACCCCTTCTCCCCCCGCCGCCCCCCAGGTGACCACCATAGTCCATCAGCCCATATATACGTCAGAGGCTCCCAATTAAGGAGTTCAGAAAAGTTCAAGCTATGGGGTGGATCAACCATATTCCCACACCCCGGTGCCACTTATCTGTCATAGCGTCCCAACTGTTTTCTTCTCCAGTGCCAGTTCCTTCACGACGCCGGACCTCCGCTTCAATCCTGTTCGTCCAGTGGCCGGTCATCCACCTCCTTCTGATTATCAGCTTGGCCGTGTTTCACCTCCCTAGCCCATGTTTTCATGGCTTTCTGCAATTCTGCTGGGTCCGTGAAAATATGCGAGTGTCCTTGTCTATTCACTCGCAATTTGGCCGGATATAACATTGCATAATCGAGGCCCATGTCCCTAAGTCTCTTCTTGTGAGGAGCGAAACGTTTCCGTGCCTCCTGCACTCTGGCCGTGAAATCCGGAAAGATGGAAATCGCGGACCCCTCGTATTGCAGGTCCCCCTTTGTACGTGCCAACCTGAGCGCCGTGTCTCTGTCTCGATAGTTCAGCAGCTTTGCTATTACCGGTCGAGGAGGTAAACCGGGGTTAGGTTTTGAGCCTAGCGTGCGATGTGCGCGCTCCACGACAAACATTGCAGAGAATACTCCGTCGCCCAGCAGTGTAGTGAGCAAGCGTTCTATGAACTGGAAGGCCTGTGATGCGTAGGTTGCAGCGACATGACCTCGCTTCTAAGTCCTCTGTCTTGTCCTGCAACGTTCTTATGAGTGTCTCCGCCCGCCGTCGGGCTGTGTCCAGTTCCGTTTGGGCCTCCTCAACCTCCGTAATCCGCCGGTCAGCCATGTCGTGCCGCTCCGTGTGCTTGTCAAGACGTTCCGCAATGCGATCCATTCTGTAGGACATGGCGTCCATCTTGGATCCCAGCGCTGCTACGTTCGTCTGAATATTTTGTTCCATGGAGCGGAGCATTGTCTTTATATCGGAGTCTTCGGGGTGCGTCTCCCCCGTCCGCGCTTCCTCATCGCGCTGCGCCGGGGGGCTCTGCACCGGCAACCGCCTCTGCGAGAAGGGGAGCTTACTCTGCGTCCTGTCCCCTTTGCCCATGCTCGGTAGTGCTACGCGGTTCTCTGCTTGCCTCCGGGAACTGCACACTAATGCAAAAGGGTCTTTAGCGGCACTGTCAGGCACCTTGTCTTCAGGGCGCCATTCACGTTGCCCTGAGCAGCGGGATTAGGGTCACCCCCCACTCGCCCCCTCCCTCTCTCGGTATATTGGAGAAGGAGTTTGTCTGGCCAGGCCCGGTTGAAGGGCGCCCCGCCGCACGATAGTGCTGTCCTCCTGCAGGAGCGAGTGTAACACAGGCCTACTCCCCCAAAAAAACAAATTCACTCTCTTATGGGCCAGGCGTACTGAAGAGTGAGGTGGGCCACTGCAGGGGTCGCTTTCACCCCGTTGTGTAAGAGTTGAATGTCCTGGGTTAAAGTAATGGAGGGGGGCAAAGGTGGCCTCACCAAGCCGAGGGGTCCGACGTACCTTCTGTTCACAGGGGGGCCTGGCACCCGATCCGATGTAGTGCGCTGCAGCCTCTCCTGCCCACCGCGATGTGCGCAGCAAGAAATGGCGCTGTGAGGTCCCTCGAACCCGGCGGTGCCGTTATGTCCGTGGGCGCAGTGCAGCCCCGAGCGGGGGCTGCCGGTAGCTCGTCGCGGCAACTGCTGCCTGCCGCTAGGTCCACGGCAGCCTGGAGCTGAGTTGTTGCCCACCGAGGAGGTTGTCCCGCTTGGCGGCCGCACGCCCCCTTACGTAGGTCCGGCCGAGGGATCACCAGAGGCCGCGGTCTGTAGGCCCACCCAGCGCCTAGGAGAGCGAGTCGTCCGCCTCAGCTCGATCCGTCGTGTGCTCTTCCCAGCCGGATCGGATCTGTCCCAGGAGGTTCCGATTGGGGTATCTGTAGTGATTATAAATGCACAACTTTGCAGGATATTTCAGGATTATATGAATGGTGCCAGCGGAGCCCGGGGTCTACGCGGCCATTCCTGTTGCCTGCTAGCTCCGCCCCTCCTTCAGGAGGAATATTCTATTCCCCTCATCTGAGAAGTGCACACCATCTCCTCTGTAGATATCTTGCATGTTGTAACGCAAGTTATTGTTGTATATTGAACCCATTCCATAGTCTCTCATGTAAGCAGAAATAGATTTATTCACATGTTTCCGTGCTTTCTCAAATTGTGGACAAAATTGGTTGGACCACTTCCATTTCTGTCTTTGGCATATATTGGAAAATACCAAGGCAGTTTGAGGAAAAAGTGCCATCAATTGTTCAAAGGTGTCCTTTAAAAGCATTTCCAGACCTACCCCAGTCAAAGTGCCTAAGTCATTTCCACCACAGTGCAGAATTATGAGGTGAGGGTGTGGCAGATGCAAAAAGGTTTTCACCAATGGTATCAATTGATGACATCTCAATCCTCTCTGGCCAATCCATTTAATGTTCACATTTGGTAAATCAAGGTTGTGAAAATTTCTGGTAGCTGCATACCTTTGAGCCCAGTGGATGTAGCTATGTCCAATAATCCAGACAGAATACATGGTAAGAGGAGGTTCTGGTGCAGTCAGATGAAGTGTGGGAATGAAATGGCAGTTTGAACAGTAGGAGTTTGCAAAAAAAAACTGTGGAGTTTCAGTGCTCTTGAATCACAAGCAATGATTGGTGGATTCAGATAGTTGAAAACTGAAACTTAGGGTGCATGGTTCTGTTTTGTGAAAGAAGCAATTTGAATGGTTAAGAAAAGTCATTTAAAGAAACATTGCACTGGATAAGCTGGGGTATTAAGAGGTCAAACATCCTTGCTAAGTTGAATTGCAATATTGTAGAATAAACTTTTAAACCTGAGAGCTCAGTGAGGAGGGAGTTGCTATGGTAACAGGTAGAAAGGGCTGAGGGGGGCAAGGGTGTTGATTTGAAAATAGAGAGGGAAGAGTTTTGATTGGTTACCATGAGGAATATGTGTGTAGAATTAGAGGTTCTCTGTGCCATTCATGGTTGCAGTGGCTGGAGTACATACCTTTTGCTCTGCTAGAGAAATATTGGTGTGTGTGTCTGACACTGTGCTCAATCTCCTAAAGCATTTGTAAAGGCGAGTAATGATTCATTTAATATAGATAGAGAGTTGTATACTCTATGGAGAATATTTGGAAGCATATTGTGGTTTTTTAATGTTGCTTTGTGTCATGCTTTTTGATAATGCTTGGTAAAAAGTTTTTACTGCATAGAGGAATTGTATTTTGTAAAATTGTGAAGCTTCAGTAGTGACATGGAATGCTTGTACATAGGACCTGTGCTGTGTTTCTTAAATATGATGTCAAAAACGATTTTGGGGAAAATGAATGGCTTTTACATTTTTGAGAAGGAATAAATAGTGTCTGCATGCTGAAAGAAATAAATGTGACCCTTTCACAATGATGTTACCTGTGTTAACTCAGTGTAGGAAGCACATTGAGTTTCTTTGCATAGAGGATTTGTATTTTGTAAAATTGTGAAGTTTTAGTAGTGACATGGAATGCTTGTACATAGGACCTGTGCTGTGTTTCTTAAATGTGATGTCAAAAACGATTTTGGGGAAAATGAATGGCTATTACATTTTTGAGAAGGAATAAATAGTGTCTGCATGCTTAAAGAATTAAAATTGACCCTTTCACAATGATGTTACTTGTGTTAACTCAGAGTAGGAAGCACATTGAGTTTCTTTGCTGTTGGTTTGTGTCATGTTTTTTGAGAATGGTTGAATTTCAGTAGTGAAATTGAATGCTTGTACATAGGACCTGTGCTGTGTTTCTTAAATGTGATGTGAAAAACGATTTTGGGGAAAATTAATGGCTTTTACATTTTTGAGAAGGAATAAATAGTGTCTGCACGATTAAAGAAATACATTTGAACCTTTTACAATGATGTCACCTGTGTTACCTCATACTAGGAAGCACATTGAGCTTCTTTGCAATTAGTTCGTGTGATGTTTTTTGATAATGCTTGGTATCAACATTTGCAAGATAGAGGATTTGTATTTTGTGAAATAGTGAGGTTTCAGTAGTTGAATTGAATGCTTGTACATAGGACCTGTGCCGTGTTTCTTAAAAGTAATGTGAAAAACGATTTTGGGGGAAATGAATGGCTTTTACATTTTTGAGAAGGAATAAATAGTGTCTGCATGATTAAAGAAATACATTTGAACCTTTTACAATGATGTCACCTGTGTTACCTCATACTAGGAAGCACATTGAGCTTCTTTGCTGTTGGTTTGTGTCATGTTTTTTGATAATTCTTGGAATGAATATTTGCAAGATAGGGGATTTGTATTTTGTGAAATTGTGAAGTTTCAGTAGTGACATGGAATGCTTGTACATAGGACCTGTGCTGTGTTTCTTAAATGTGATGTGAAAAAAGATTTTGGGGAAAATGAATGGCTTTTACATTTTTGAGAAGGAATAAATAGTGTCTGCATGATTACATAAATATATTTGAACCTTTCACAATAATGTCACCTGTGTTACCTCAGATTAGGAAGTAGATTGTGCAGATGAGGTGAGGCATGTCCAGAGGGACAGGGGAGGTGAGGCCTGTGTTCAAGACTGTAGTGGGAGAGAGGCCTTTCCTGGGGAGCGTAGGTGGTGAGGCCTGTGTCTAAGAGTGCAGTGGACTAGACTTCATGAAGCCTATCCCCCACTGCAGTCTTAGACACAGGTGTCACCTTCTTTGTACCCGTGGACAGACCTCTCTTCCACTACACTCTTCAACACAGGCCTCATCTCCACTGCACCCCTGGACAATCCTCACCTCATCTGCAACGCTGAATAGAGTTCAACTAATCTGCATCCTTAGACAGGCCTCAGCCTATTTACACCCTTGGACATGCGTCACCTCATCTGCACCCAGTTACCATCAATTATACTCAATACATTGAGGCCTGTCCAGAGGACACAGATGAGGTAAGGCTTGTCCAAGGGTCAGAGGAGGTCAGTCCTCTCCACTGTACTCATGGACACTGAATGCTTGTACATAGGACCTGCACTGTGTGTCTAAAATGTTATTTAAAAAACGATTTTGGTGCAAATCAATGACTTTTAGATTTTTGAGAAGGAATAAATAGTGTCTGCATGATTACATAAATATATTTCAACCTTTCACAATAATGTCACCTGTGTTACCTCAGATTAGGACGTAGATTGTGCAGAAGGGGTGAGGAATGTCCAGAGGGACAGAGGAGGTGAGGTCTGTGTTCAAGACTGTAGTGGGAGAGAGGCCTTTCCTGGGGAGCATAGGTGGTGAGGCCTGTGTCTAAGAGTGCAGTGGACTAGACTTCATGAAGCCTATCCCCCACTGCAGTCTTAGACACAGGCCTCACCTTCTTTGTACCCCTGGACAGACCTCTCTTCCACTACACTCTTCAATACAGGCCTCACCTCCTCTGCACCCCTGGACAATACTCACCTCATCTGCAACCCTGAATAGACTTCAACTAATCTGCATCCTTAGACAGGCCTCAGCTTATTTACACCCTTGGACATGCGTCACCTCATCTGCACCCAGTTACCATCAATTATACTCAATACATTGAGGCCTGTCCAGAGGACACAGATGAGGTAAGGCTTGTTCAAGGGTCAGAGGAGGTCAGTCCTCTCCACTGTACTCATGGACCCTGAATGCTTGTACATAGGACCTGCACTGTGTGTCTAAAATGTTATTTAAAAAACGATTTGGGGTAAATTAATGGCTTTTACATTTTTGAGAAGGAATAAATAGTGTCTGCATGATTACATAAATATATTTCAACTTTTCACAATGATGTCACCTGCGTTATGTCAGATTAGGAAGTAGATTGTGCAGATGAGGTGAGGCATGTCCAGAGGTACAGAGGAGGTGAGGCCTGTGTTCAAGACGGTAGTGGGAGAGAGGCCTTTTCTGGGAAGCATAGGTGGTGAAGCTAGTGTATAAGAGTGCATTGGACTAGACTTCATGAAGGCTATCCCCCACTGCACTCTTAGACACAGGTCTCACCTTCTTTGTACCTGTGGACAGACCTCTCTTCCACTACACTCTTCAATACAGGCCTCACCTCCTCTGCACCCCTGGACAATCGTCACCGCATCTGCAACCCTGAATAGACTGTTTGCTTTTAGTCATTGCTTTGTTGTTTGGTAATAGTGGTCTATAATGTGCTATTTTTTTCTTTACCACAGATTGAAATCAAGATTTTAAGAGTAAGGAAATATGCCCTCAAGGCAGAGGAGAAGGAAAGATGATAAGCGGAAAAAATCAAAAACAGCAACGGAATTACAGCACTCCTCTACAACAAATACTTCAAAAAACAGGAAAAAAGCTCCTGGTAAGACAACTAAGTCTTTCTTACGGAACATATGTAGATAAAAAAAAAAATGTTGGACAGAATGTAGAAAAAGAGAAGGAGAGAGCAAATTTGAAAAGGAAGGAGAGGCCCTCAAAAAATGTTACTACTGGAGCAGGAGAGAATAATATGTATAGGAATAGAAGGCAGAATCAGTTTAGAGACATTCGTAAACGAATGTTTCGCAATAGGGTGGTTTTAAATTTGTTAAAAAACATTAGGAAAGGTAAACAGAGAGCTGCTTTTTATAAGAAAAAGAAAAAAGTAGAGAAGATTGTTGATCAGGCTTTTGAAGTTAAGAAAAAATTATTTATTTTAATTATCAATAGAATTAGGGCACTTAACAAGACAATTGATGTTTTCAAATCAAACAGTAGATGGAAAAGAGTAATTAATCGGACTAATTTTTGTAAAGTTTTTTCAGGAGAATGGATGCACAGTTCAAGTTGTGAGACATTTTTTAATGAGGAGACTTACTTCCAGGAGAATGATTTAGTGCATGCAGTTGACACCATTGGTCGAGCATATGAGGTGAAAGACGGTTGTCCGATTGAAAAAGAGAAACTTGTGCCTAGAGAACCAGAAGAGGTTGTAACTGATGAAGTTTTAGGGAGACGTACTAAGGGTCCAGTGTACACTTGGAAGTGTAGTAGTATTTGTAGTGTGCGACAGGAATCAATTGATTTGTTTTGTAATTTCTTACGTACATATAGTAAGAAAAGCCTAAAACAGAAAATGAAGATGTTGCAAGACTTAGATCCTTGCAGAGTGAGAGAAAACACAGGTTTGCAAGGGCATTCACTGGCTTGTATTTCTAGAAAAGTCTGTCAAAGTGTTTTTCATCATTTTAGGATGTTAGCAGTACATCATAACAAAATGAGGAAATTAGTGAGAATGTTGTATTATGCAAAAAGTCCAGCACTTAAGCTTAAACAATTAAACAGTGCTCTTTTGCATGGAACTGATTTAGATGTGAAGAAGATTTGTGAAGAAATTGAGATTTGTTATTTTGGTGAAAAAGAGGACAGTGTAGAAATTGACACAGAAATTCAAGGTAATGTGGAAGACAATGTACAGATTTCAAGTACAGAAAAGTTTGACCAGGAAATTACCAGGTTTAAGGTGAAATCAAGTGAAAGGCCGAATTTTACTTGTGTTTGTTGTCAACGAACTCATTATAAGCATCAAACTAGATTAGTTGATTTATACGTAAAAAGTGAAAAGATAAATAATTATGAGTGGAAGGATTTTGCAACTTATTTGTGGGTGGAGAATTGTTTTGATTTGAGTTCTGATCAGCGTATTTGTAAATATTGTTATGATAAATTAAATCAAAACAGAATGCCTGCTAGAGCTGGAGTTGGTAGACATTCCTCCTGAATTGATGGATTTAAATACATATGAGTCTATTTTGATTCAATGTGTCCATCCTTTTCAGGCTATTGTTCGCATGGAGCCTAATATAGGGAAATTGCCTCCTTCAGATTTACAGAGAGGATTAAAGGGAAGAGTTGTTTATTTGCCTCTAGATTTAAAAAAAATATTGATACCATTGGTGTAGAGAAAGTGGAAGAGGACCTCTGGTTATTCTAGTTAATGGGGTTCCGGCAAAGAGTAAGAGAATCTGGCAAGATTTAGTGGATGTTAGGAAAGTCAAAAAGGCAACATTGTATTGGGTCAAAAACAATGAGTACTAGAAACATGTATGTGTTGAAGCAGAGGAAACAGCTGCAGATGAAGACAGTGATTGTTCAGCTGGCCAAATTGAAAAAGTTGATGTGTCTAGAAGTGAAGAAATATATGAACATTATACTGAGCATCCTTTGCATTCCAAAGAAGTGATGGGGAATGCAATTGACTTGTTTCAAATGAAAGCAGCAAAAAGAAGTCCCATTAGTGTTTGGGACGAAAGTTTGGAAGCTCGTTGTTATCCACATTTATTTCCAACAGGTCCAGGTGGACAATATGACGATCGACCACTTCAAATTCCTGCTTCTGAATATCGAACTGTAAGATTATATGCTGAAGATCCAAGGTTTCGTCAATGCATTCCTTATTTGTTTCATCTACTGTATGAAAGTGACTTGTCTGGGCTTTCTTATGCAGTGAACCATATACTGAAAAGTGGAGCACATCTGCAAAATGTTTCGGCGAGGGACTTTATGGAGAAAGTCAATCTTTTGGAATCTCATCTAATCAATCTCATGGCATGTCAGCGTGGTACAAATGAGTATTGGTACCATCGTCATGGGGAATTGAAATGAATGCTAAGAAACTTAGGATCTCCTACATGGTTCCTCACTTCTAGCTGTGCCGAATATGCATGGGACGACTTACTTCAATTTCTACGAGAGGCAAATGCAAATATACAAAATATAGAATTCAAAACTGCTGGAGAACTGTGTTCTTTGGATCCAGTGAATGTATGCAGATATTTCAATCATAGATTTGAAGCTATGATGTCTTTTATTACCAACAAAAAAAATCCTCCCCTTGGAGAGGTTTTGGATTTCTTTTGGAGAAACGAGTATCAAGCGAGAGGTGCTCCTCACCTACATATGTTGTTGTGGATTAAAGATGCACCCAAATTTGGAACAGATTCGGATGAGACAGTGATGAGGTTCATTGAAGAGTATTCAACATGTGCTGTTACGAAAACTACCGTAGAAAACAGTTTAAGGCAACAAGTTTTATGCTTTCAATCACATCGTTGTGGAAAGTACTGTCGTCAAAAATTCAGAAACAAGGACAAGTTCTACACAAAATGTCGTTTCGCATTTCCACGACCAGTGATTTCTAAAGGAAGAGTAAATAATTTGATGTCTTCTCTGAGACATACTGTTACGAGGAAATCACCAAAAAATACATACAATTTAAAAAGAAACGAAGAGTCCAAGTACATCAACGACTACAACCCAGTGATTTTGTCCATGTGGAATGCTAACATGGATATTCAGTTCGTTGCTGACAACTCTATTGCTGTGGCTCGATATGTGACGTCTTACATCACAAAAAAAGAAAACACAGAACTGAAGGAAATGTGGGAGAACATTTCACATGAAAAGAGTATAAGTAAAAATTATACAGTTTCAGTTTGAAGATGTTGTCGCATCGAGAAATTGGAGCATATGAATGTTCTGATCGGTTATCATCAGCAAGTCTCTATGCCAAATCTAGAACCATCATTTGGGTGAGTCTAGGTCTTGCTGCAACACGAAACTGAGTTTTAAAATCTGTACAAGAAATTGAGTATTTGGCGGAGAAAGAACCAACCAGTACAGATATTTTGAAGACAAACATGTTGGATACATACTATCCAAATAGAAGTAGTCATCTTGAGATCAGTTGTTTGTATGAAGTTCTGCAAAACTATATTTATAAGAGGACCATCAGAGAAGATATCAACAATGGAATATATGCTATCATTGGGTGTGAAGGATGTCTAGTGAAGCAGAGAAAAGGCCATTTGATTAATCATCAAAAAATGAGTTGCGAAAATTCAGAGAAAAGGGAATTTTACTATTTATCTCTTTTGCAACTCTTTAAGCCATGGCGTACAGAAGAGGAACTACTTGGAGATTTTCTCTGTTACGAAGATTCTTTTAATGCAACCAAGGATACCATAGAATGTCCTGTTTTTCCAAATTATCTGCAAATGTTGAACGAAGAAATAGAGCAAGAAGCCACAATTGCTGTAGAGATTGCTAGCGACAGTTCTCAAGACAGTCAGAGTTCTGCTTCATTGAGTCAGGATCCACTAGGAGGACCAATTATCCAAAATGAAGCTGCCACTGCCATGGATGAGGTGGAAAGCGCTATGGAACAAGCTCAAGATGATGTAGTTAACTTAGAAGATTTGGTGAAACAACTAAACCTTGAGCAGAAACAGATATATGACGAAGTCACAGAACAGGTTGAACATGGATTCAGTCATGAGAAAAAAGAGTGCTCATGTACATCCTTTAAACCTGTCCAACTGTACGTGAGTGGAGAAGCGGGAACTGGAAAACGTTTTCTGATTAAAGCAATTGCAACTTATCTGCAGAAAAGGACTGAATCACCGCTGTCTTGTGTTGTTACCGCTCCAACTGGGCTGGCAGCACATAATATTAAAGGGATTACTTTACATCGTTTACTGATGCTGCCAGTGGAGCATGATAACAAATTGCAATACCACAAGCTATCTGGAGATGCATGTTCCGAAGTTTCCAGAGTCCTGAAGAAAATGAAACTTCTTATCATTGATGAAGTAAGCATGGTCTCAAATCTAATGCTTGCTTTTGTGCATTTGAGAATGCAATAAATTCTTAGAACAGAGTATGATGTGTTATTTGGAGGGAAACACATTATCGTTTTTGGAGATCTACTGCAGTTGACTCCAGTGAAAGGACAACCAGTGTTTAAAATGGTCACGCATGAAGATACCAGGAAGTGCCTAGGAAGCATTGGAAACGTTAATATATGGTTACATTTCAAATATGCAGAACTACTCCAAAATATGCGGCAGGCAAAGGATGAAGAATATAAAAATATTCTACGAGATGTAAGAATCGGAAAAGTAAGTCAGCATGGGAAAGAAGCTTTACATGGACGATTAATTTCAAATTTGTACCAAAATGAAAACATTCTTCCAGATAATATTTTTAAGAAAATTAACGAGAAGAAATCTGGCATATGTTTGATGCCAACTCTGAAATAAGGTTCCATGTTCAACAAAAAATGTTAAAGTTAGAAAATGAAGAGATAGTGAAACTGGAAGCTATAGATAAAATAGAGCATATGGGAGCAACAATTATTTTGTCAGAAAATTTGAAATCAAAATTGGATTCATTAGAGAAGACTATATCTAAAACTGCTGGTTTTGAAAAGACTCTGAATGTGTGGTTAAATTGTCGTATCATTTTGAGAAGGAATTTAAATGTTGAAAGAGGTCTGGTAAATGGAGCAATGGGTCATGTTGTTGGTTTTGTGAATTACAAAAATAGAGATGGAATTGAAATTTTAAAAATTACATTTGATGGCATTGACGAAATAGAACACATTTGTCATTGTTCAGCTAGATTTTTGCATGTGAAAGACTTATATGTTCGCCGAAAACAGTTTCCTGTTTGTTTGGCATATGCTGTGACAATTCAAATATCTCAAGGTTTAAGTGTAGATAGTGCTTTGGTGAACATTGGAAGTTCTGTGTTTAAAGAGGGTATGCCATATGTGGCATTATCACGAGTTATGTTATGTTATGTTACGAATTTTTGTATTGCGCACAGCTGCCCCAGCTAAGGGGCGTCCTGGCGCATGGCAAGTAATCAGCAACATCTACAGGGAACATAACAAAGAAAAGAAGGAAACTTACTTAAACAGAAGAGTTTTTAGAGCCCTACGAAAAGTTAAAAGATCAGAAAGCAGTCGCATATCCACGGGGAGCGAGTTCCAGAGCTCAGCCGCTCTAACCCGGAAAGAACGGCCACCTACCCGGCACAACCTGTAACGGGGGATCACTGTAAGGGCTTGACCCAAGGATCTTAGAGATCGGGCAGGCACATACCAGGACAGAAGGTTCATAAGAATTTGAGGGCTCCCACCCCTCAAAATCTTAAAGGCCAGACACAGTACTTTGAACTGGATTCTTGACCTGATAGGCAGCCAATGCTGAGATCTCAAGGTGCTGGAAACGGAACATGTTCGGGGTAGGCCGACAATGGCTCTCGCCGCGGCATTCTGGACGCGTTGGAGGCGGGAAACCTCCGCCACATTCGCCCCTACCAGAAGGGAGCTGGCATAGTCCAGGCGAGATAACACTGTGAATTGGACTATCAGCTGCCTGGTACGATGGTCAAAAAACTTCGAAACGGGACGCAGCGACCGTAGTAGAGTCAGAACTTTATCAGGATTGTACTTGATTGAGTGTGATGAAACAAAGATTTGTGCTGATCTAGATTATGTTAAAGAATACAATAGGTTAAGAAGAGAGTATGCTCCACATTTGCCTCAATATCCTCTGTTTGAAAAACGTGTGGTAGGCTGAAAAAGAAGAAATGAGAATAATTGCAGTGACGTAGTAGCAAAAAGACAAAAAGTAGATGAAACTGTAATTGTAAGTAGAAAGAAAAAGGATTCTGTTGAAGATGTTGTTGGATTTGAGTTTGAAAACAGTTCTGGTGTCAACTGCTATGCTAATGTAGTGGTTAATGTTGGTTTTTTTCTTCAAAATTTACAAGAACAGATTGTTGAAAATCGTGATCAAACATTCTGCTGTTTATTGAATTCTGTGTTTGAGAAATGTAGCAGTGATAGAGCAAAAATAGAAAGTGTTTCAGAAATTCGAAATCTTCTAGACATATGTTCTGGTCAAAATCAATTTTCACAGAATATTCAGCAGGATTGTCAGGAATTTTTAATGTATATGTTTGATGTTTTGGAAGATGAAGGTGTAGATATAAAAAATCTTTTTAGCCTTTCTTATCAATGGCAGCATGACTGCGACAACTGTAGTTTATCAAGTAGTATTACAATAGACACTGAAAGATTTATATATTTGACTTTACCAGACTGCAAATCAGTGTATTTTAATAATCTAGTTAAAGCAGCTGATCACAATATGGTGTGTACCCAATGTAAGTCTGCAATGCTCTCCACATTATTTTTGCAAACTTATGGTAAATATGTGATTTTAATGTTCCAACAATGAAGACCTGATGGAAGTAAATTGTCAACTTCTATTAAAAATTTTGTGGCTTCTCAGTTATCAATTTCAGGAAGAACCTTTGCAACTGTAGCTATTATTTATCATGACGGTCCTTCAACAACATCAGGGCATTACACATGCTATTTAAAAAGTCGTAAAGGTTGGACCCACTGTAATGACACTCATTTGACTTTCAAACAACGTTTGCCTTTTGACTTAAAAAATTCATACCTAGTGTTTTTAGAACCAAAATTTAAGTAAAGGTAATTGGCCTATGAAGACGGGAGCAGTTAATAAAGGTTAGTTTGCTGTTTAAAATTATATTCTGAGTAAAAGTGATCAAGATAATATAAAAAATTGAGTTGTCATATAGGTACTGTAAGTGGATCTCATAATAAGTGATATCAGTATTATAGGAAATGATGAACATGAGTGAGTCAGAGATGGAATTACGAATATTTAAATAATGTGAAAATGTTGTATGAGCCTTTCTTTCAGAACGTCGGAAAAACATAAATTTCAGATTTTCTTTTAATTAATTTGAAAATATAATGATACATCTGACACTATTTGGCCTTAAGGAATAGTGAAGGAATGAGCAAAGAGTTATGACTGAACAGCAGGAGTATATGAAAATAATGAAAATATTTCAGATGTTCGTCGAGCTTTTCTTCTAGAAAGTCGATGAAATGGAATTTTTAGTGAACAGCAGAGTACTTTCCAACGAAAAGGACCTTCATGATATACTATTTGGCCTAAAGGAAAAGTAAGTGAATCAAGGATTAGTGTACATTTGTGATTTTTAAGTTTAGATGTTTTTTTTAAAACACAATCTTTTTGATTGTGTTTTTTTTCCCCGCTGTCATATGATGAGTAGTTTGAACTCACTTTATTAAGTGAAATTCAATATATTCTGAGAACAGCAAAAATAAACTATGTAACCTGTTGTACAAGTTATTCTATAGTTTGTATTCTGTAATTTAAATTGTATTCCCATTGTCTCACACTCACTTTCCTTTTTCCACCCTCTTTCATCTCTTTTTACTCACTTATAATGTCTTTCTTTCACTCTCTTTCAGCCCTGTTCCTTTACTCAACTTCTTTGAGAACCCCTCATTCTCATTTCAACTGTCTGTATCCCCTCTCTCCCTTGCATAACTATTAAGCTGTCAGTCTCTCTGTTTTACTTCCCTTTTCCGTCTTTTCCTCCTTTGCTCTTTTAGTAATTCCTCTTTACTCACTCACCAGTATTGTCGCAATCTATCCCTATAAATCACCCACTCTCCCTCGCTTATCTTTGTTTCCTCCTTTCTTTTGACCTCTTCTCTCTATTTTCCGTTCACTACCTCTATTTCCTCAGTCCCTCACTCTCCTTGTGTTATGTTCACTTGTATTTATCTACCTTCTATCATTTCTCTTACAACAACTTCACTGCTCCTCTCTCATCGTTCTTCAACCCATTTCCTTTAGTCCAGTTCCATTACTACCCGTCATTTCATATCTTTCAGTGTCCTTCTTTTTACTTTCATCACTGAATCACTTTCTCTCAGTACCACTGCTTTAGTCCTCAGCTCCTCTCTTTTCTTCTTTTGCTCCCTTACTTATTTTTCTTTCCTCACTCATTGTACTACACTTCACTCAGTCCTTCCCTTAGTCTCTCTGTCTACTAACTTCCTCACTCCATTTCCCTCAATCCTTCTATATTATCCTCTCTCCCTTCATCCCTTCACTCTATGACTCTCCTTCATTTACTCTCAGTTATCTTCCATTCCTCATTCTTCTAAATGCATCCTTAATTAGACTCCTTTCCCTCTCAGTCATTATCTTTTTACTTACTCCTGTTTCCTGATTTTGTTTTGCTAACTCACATTCTTTTAGTATCTTTCTTACCTTCAGTTCATTTTTCTCTTCTTCTCTTCCTTTCTGTCAGTGAATCTATATGCCTTACTCTTAGTAATTTACTCTCCTTCTATTTCTTTTTCCCTCTTTTTGTCCTTCTACCTTACTTTATTTCCCTTTCTGTGTCCTTCACTCTTACTTTATTTCTAAATACACTGTTATGATTTTTAACCTCTTCATTTGTATCTTTTATTTTAAAATACATATTTTACTAATTATAACTTATTTTTTCTTCTCTCTTTCACAGATACAAAATGTAGTAAAAAAATATAATTTAAAGTTACATTTATTATATGGTAAGTGTGGCTAAAAAATGTAGTTTGTCATCACCCTTTGCTTTAACCTCACTACTATTTTCTCAACCTACCTCACTCCTGTTTCTTTACTCTGCTTCCCTCACTTATTCATATTCTCCATGTTTACTCCCCTTTCCCTATTTCCCCTCCTACATTCAACTTCTTTCAGTCCCCATTTGTTACTTCCCTTACCCTCTGTTCCCTTCCTTTGCTCCCTCACTCATTCTCTTTCCCATAATCATTTACTTCACTCCTACACACACACCTCCCCCCAACACACACACACACCTCTGACATACACCCCACAGACACACCACACACACACCTTACACACACATACACACGCAACCACACACACACTCCTCACACACACATACCCACACATCCCACACACACACACACACACTCCACACACATACCCCCACACCCACACACCCCCCACACATATCTCACACACCCACACCTCCACCCACACCCAAACACCCCACACACCCACACCCACACACAGACCTTATACACCCACACCCCCACCTACACCCACTGACTCCCTATAGGTCACCCACACTGCCTTACTCACCTTTCTTTCCTGTTTCACTCAAACTCTTTCAGTCACTCCTTCCTTTACTCTCTCTCTCTTTTCTCTCTGTCACTCCCCATGTCTTAACCTTATTCACTTGTATCCACCCTCTTTCACCCCTCTTTACTTACACTCACTGCTCTTTTCTCACCCTCCCTCACCCTTGTTGATTTATTCCGGTTCCGTCACTACCCCTCATTCCCCATTCTTTACTGTCCTTCCTTTTACTTTCAACACCCACTCACATTCTACCAGTACCTCTACTTTAGTCTTCTTTTTCTCTCTTCCCTTCTTTCGCTCCCCTATTCATTTTCCTTTTCTCACTTACACCCTATTACACCTTCTCTGTTTTTTACTATGTAATAAACAATCCCTCTGTGTTGCCCCCTCAAGCTCTTTTTCTATTAACATTACTCTCTCTGTGTTCTTCCCTCATGCTCACTCTTTCTTTCTTTATTTTATTTTTTTTCTTTGGTTGTGCGCCCCGGTGCGCGCCCCGGTGCATGTACTGTACGCGTACCCTGCAGAAAAAAGATTGACAGAGATTCTTTAAAAATATAGGTTTATTTTTATAAATTAAAGGTAGTTCTAAAAAGAACTGTTTTTTTAATTCTTTTTGTTGTTTTATATTTTTTTATTGTTTTTTTGAACAGTTTTTACTTTTTGGGGGTTTTCTGAACAGTTTTATATTTTTTTTTATTTTTTATGGGGAGAAGCAAAAAACAGGGAATTGTAAATGGCTCAACTGGAGCAAAAAAAAAAACAGAAAAAATTAGGGTTTTTTCGGGCACTTATGGTTATCCCCAGCACAGATGATAAGTTTTATACTTTGCTCACCATAGCAAAGTAACTTTCCACAATATTTACACATGATTTTAAAATCGTTAAATTTTGATTGTATGATAGGCATTGTCTCTGTTGCCTCTGAACCCGATGGAGTTGGTTCTTTCGATGTTGAGGGTCTAGATGTTGATGGGAGTAGCTTACTGCAGAGGTCCCTTACCTCTGCAGCAGAATAGTTGATTGGGTGCCAACGGATCATGTGCCGAATCATGGTATGATTCCCGAAGGAATATTTTTTGTTAGGGTTCCCCCTGGACAGCTCAGCATCACAAATCAGACAAGTCACCTTCGCAGCGTTTACTTTTTTGAAACCCCTTGGGATTTTGTAGAACTACCATACGAAGTGCTCTTTTGGTTTGTAGGGCTGATTATCTTCAGGCAGGAAAGGCCTTGTCTGTCCCTCCTCTTCATCATCCTCCTCCTCTTCTTCTTGACCACCAATGTAATCTTCTGGTGGTCTTTTTGATGGTGGTGGTGGTGGTGGTGGGGCAGATGCTCCAGCTGCTGCTGCTACTGTAGCCATTTTAAAGTAGAAAAGATTAGAGACAGATGTCCAAACAGGTCTTCCTCAGTCAAAGGACAAATTCAGAATAAGGAAAAAAGGTGGGGGCTTTCATCATTTGGAAAACAAAACTGTTCTGGACCAATGAAAAGTGTTATTTTCAAGTCACATGACCAGGGCTTTCATCATTTGGAAACCACAAGTGTTGTGAACCAATGAAAAGTGTTATTTTCAAGTCACATGACCAGGGCTTTCATCATTTGGAAACCAAAAGTGTTGTGAACCAATGAAAAGTGTTATTTTCAAGTCACATGACCAGGGCTTTCATCATTTGGAAACCAAAAGTGTTGTGAACCAATAAAAAGTGTTATTTTCAGGTCACATGACCCGACGCGCTTACGCTACGCGTCCCGGGGCGCGTTGCGTAAGCGCGTCAGGACGTTTCGCGATCGTATGCGCTCGCGTGCTCTTATGCTGTGCGTCATATGACGCATCACGCGGCTACGCGATACGTCACGATGTTGTTTTCGTTCCCGGGAATAGCGCTAACGGGATGCTCACCGGTACGCACCCTGGGGCGCGCCGTTTCAGTACGCTTACCGGTGAGCGCATCGGTACGCGCCCAGGGAGCGCTCTGGGGCAAAAAAAGTTTTTTAAAAAATTACATAATTATACAATATCTAATTCGTTATAAAAAATATTACATTTCATACCTATATAGATTTGCTATTAAAAAACCTATGAAATTCACTGAAAAAAACATAGGTTTCACACCAGTTATAGTTAGGAATTATCATTTAAAAAACCTATTAAATTCACTGAAAAAACCATAGGTTTGACACCAGTTATAGTTAGCTGGAAGTTTTACTCGCATAAAACCAGTGAAATTCCCACGTTATAGTTAGGTGGATTCACTATAACTTGCGCGTGCAATGCACTGCTGATGATGTCACATATTACATCACTCATGACATGGTCAGTGACATCACTCATGACATCACTGATGACACCATCCTTGTGACACAGTGACAGACCTCCTTTCACTGTAATGTAATCCTTGAAACACATATTCAAAAATAGAAACTACAATTTTCAAAAAAATGGAGATACCCATACCAGTTACAACAACCAATTAAATAATTCCACCATCTATATACACATCCACTCATTCACCAACAGTTCTATATAATCACTCATACGTATACTCACTCATCAAATATAATGATACACATATACATCCTGTTACACACCGACAGTCATCAAAAAGATACTCTCACACATACTCACACATGCAAATAAACAATTGAACATCCATTTATTTGCATATACAGCTATACACACACTACCACCTTACTTCTAAAGAACCTTACATATACTTACTCTCTCAAACAATCACCTATAGAAACACATACTTATTTAAACAGGAACTCTTACAATCCCTTACTCTCACATATACTCACTTATATACATCAATATTCACATATACTACATTAAAACATATGTAGTTACTGATAAAGACTCTAGTGAGACAGTCATTCAGTCAGTAACACACACATATACACAGTCATCCACCCATACAGTCCTGCACATATGCTGTCTTCAAAACACATACAGAGAGTCAGTTATTTATGCATCTATGTGCTAAGTAATACCCCCACCAAACCATACAAACACTCATACTGATACTAAATCAAACGTCTAATAACCCATATACATACACATGTAGCTACTCACCAACCCATGCAGCCACTTATACAGAAAGTGAAACAGTAATCCTTATATTTAAATATTTAAACATTACTCACTAATATATGTATTGCCTAAGATACACTTATTAAGCCAGTTAACCAATCAATCTTTTTTTTTAAAATCTAAACACTAATTTATTCTTCCATCAACTTTTACATATACATATATAACACATATTTATTTATCAGATAGACACACATTCACTGGATGGTGTCATCAGTGATGTCATGAGTGATGTCACTGACCATGTCATGAGTGATGTAATATGTGACGTCATCAGCAGTGCATTGCACGCGCAAGTTATAGTGAGTCCAACTAACTATAACGTGGGAATTTCAATGGTTTTATGCAAGTAAAACTTCCAGCTAACTATAACTGGTGTCAAACCTATGGTTTTTTCAGTGAATTTAATAGGTTTTTTAAATGCTAATTCCTAACTATAACTGGTGTGAAACCTATGGTTTTTTCAGTGAATATATATATACATATATGTTGTGACAATGCTAAGATCATATTTGAAGGACACAACTGACTTTCTCCTTAAATTTGATAATTTGAACTGGACCAATGATTTGGTAATGATGACACTCCATATCTCGAGCCTCTACACCAGTATAAATCATCTCCAAGGGGTAGAAGCTGTAAAATGGTACTTGGAGACACGGCCCATAAATTTGACGGCACACAATGAAATGTTACTGGAGTTTATATCATTTTGCTTAAGTAACAATATTTTTCTGTTCCAGGATCTATTTTATAAACAGATCTGTGGCACCACAATGGGCACCTGCTTCGCCCCCAGCTATGCAAATCTTTTCGTTGGCTGGTGGGAGGAGCAGGTGGTCTGGGCGGTTGACAACGCTGCATGGACAGAGAGAGTGGTATCTTGGAACAGATATATAGACGATCTGTTCATCGTCTCCAGAGGCACGATAGAATGTGCTAGGGAATATGTCGAGGTACTAAATAAGAACGATTTAAATCTCAGATTCACTGTGGGAAATTAGCACGGAAACTGTTAATTTTTTGGACCTTAAAGTGTTCATAGCTGAAGGGAAAATCTGTACTGCATTGCATAGGAAACAGACAGCTGGTAATTCTGTGCTCCACGCGAAGAGTTGCCATCCGGGGAAAACCATATCTAGTATACCCTAGGGCGAACTACTGAGAATTAAAAGAAATTGTACACGGCAAGGTGATTTTGAGGAGGCGTCCAGTGAAAGTATGTTGAGGTTCAGAGTGAGAGGATACAGTAAGGAGGTATTACAGGAGGCAAAATTGAAAGCTGACAATAAATTGAGATCTGATTGAATCTCAAAGAAAAGTACAAAGGTACCCAAGAGACAGGAGTCTAATCAGAACAGCATGAGGATGATTATGAACTATTCTACAGATGCCCAGGACATCAGAATAAAGTGTGTGAAGAATTGGCACATACTTAAATCTGATCCGATTATCGGTAAAGATTTACCTAAGTCCCCATTAATAGCGTTCAGGAGAGCAAGATCACTGGGCTCGAACATTGACAAAGCCACTGTAGGAAAGAGGAGAAACCTCTACCATTTGGGAAACTGACAGGATTTTATCCTTGCCTTAAATGCAAGGCGTGTAAGAACAGCAAAAAGGTGACTAGTTACCAAGTACCAGGGATGAAGGAGCCAAAAAAGATCACCAGCTTAATGAATTGCAACACAAGCCACACGGTGTACTGTCTTGTATGTCCGTGTGGCCTGCGTTAAATCGGGAGCACTACTCACCCAACGAAGAAGAGGATCTTAAAACACCTGAGGGCTATACAAAATAAGGATCCCACGTACCCAGTGGCGAGGCACTTTGAAGTGTCTCACCAAAGCAACCGAGAAATCCCTAGCTTTTACTGCATGGATCAGGTGCAAGCAGACATAAGGGGAGGGAATAGGTTGCTTCAGCTACGCAGGCTAGAGTCTCGTTATATTATTGAGAACCAGACTAAGAAACCAGGTGGCCTGAACGCTGGGGAGGAGTTAGCAGTCCATTTATGATTCTGTTTCACATTGAATTTCTTCTGCATTGATGATGATTTTTTGTTAATCTTAAAATTGCAAGATGTTCATAATAATGTACTTATATATTTCTGTGGATATGCCCATTCAGGGCTTAATTTGAAAAATAATTATATCATTTGTGTGTTCTGTAATTTGTTTTGCCCATCCAGGGCACAATTATGACAGTGATTGAAACTGAGCCTACACCACTTAGATATGGTGGCTAAGAGTGCACATTATATGTCCTTTCTTTATTTTGTTGATTGACTACATTTAAACTCTGCCTGAAGGTGGCGCCGGCCTCTAATTGAGAAAGGCGGTGGCCGAAACGCGTCTTGCGAGAGTGTTTGTCCCATAAACACATATTGGAACTGTCCCCGTGAGTGCTGTGTGCTTTTTTGCATCAGAGCCTTTGTCTGATTGTGACCATCGTGGTGCCGTCACCCGCCATCAAGAGCACCGGGCCGAGAGTGAAGGAGAGCGACGGACTAGTGAGCTTTGATATATATATATATATATATATATATATATATATATATATATATATATATATATATATATATATATATATATATATATATCAAAACAAAACCCTTTCAGGCATAGAGTGACGCATAAATTATGCAAAAAAGAAGGAGAGAACTCTGGGTAGGTCTCAGTTTAGGTGGAAAGCAGCTCCAGTTAGAGCACTCTCAACACCAGTGACACTCTAGATCTGCTCACCTCAAATGTCTGTTTTTCTATCAAAGTTTTTAAGCATAGGATTAGACAGTGCTATCCATGCCGAGATAGAAAATGACAAAGTCTTTCGCCATTTAAACAGCAAAGTATTTAAGCATAGGACTAGTACAGTGCAGTCCTTGCCGAGCTGTCAAATAACAAAAGCCATTTATCACTCCAGGCACAATACTTTGCTGTTTAAATGGCGAAAGACTTTGTCATTTTCTATCTCGGCATGGATAGCACTGTCTAATACTATGCTTAAAAACTTTGATAGAAAAACAGACATTTGAGGTGAGCAGATCTAGAGTGTGGCTGGTGTTGAGAGTGCTCTAACAGGAGCTGCTTTCCACCTAAACTGAGACCTACCCAGAGTTCTCTCCTTCTTTTTTGCATAATGTATGCGTCACTCTATGCCTGAAAGGGTTTTGTTTTGACTTAATACTGGGTGCTCCCTTGTGTCTGGACAAAGCTATACCTCTCTGAAGAGCTCTAATTAGAGCGAAACACTGTGTCAGGGGTTGCTTTTAATCATTTCAGGTTGGCTTGAGTTGGTATTTTACCAATTCAAAGCTGTAATATTGTGCCTGGTGTGATAAATGGCTTTTGTTATTTGACAGCTCGGCAAGGACTGCACTGTACTAGTCCTATGCTTAAATACTTTGCTGTTTAAATGGCGAAAGACTTTGTCATTTTCTATCTCTGCATGGATAGCACTGTCTAATCCTATGCTTAAAAACTTTGATAGAAAAACAGACATTTGAGGTGAGCAGATCTAGAGTGTCGCTGGTGTTGAGAGTGCTCTAACAGGAGCTGCTTTCCACCTAAACTGAGACCTACCCAGAGTTCTCTCCTTCTTTTTTGTATATATATATATATATATATATATATATATATATATATATATATATATATATATATATATATATATATATATTACCTACTGGCGGTCGCCAGTAGGTATATATAGTTAGGATTTTTTCTCTATGGGATTTTTGAAAATTCTATGTCTAATAACTTTGGCGTTTGTGGACGGAATTGGCTGAAATTTTCAGGAAAATGGCACATTTTGTTTCTGAGTAGCCCTTGAAAATTTGGGGGGGGTTCGTCAAGGGGGGGCCGAGAAAAAAGGGGGGTCCCAAAACGTGTTTTTAACATTGAGTTTTCCATAGGGCGGTTGGCCTCACTTTTAGCCCGAACGGCTGAATGGATTTGCACGAAACTTGGCAAAATTGTAGGGACTGGTAGCCCGATGTGCCTTTTGTAGGTCTCAATATATGTGCTACAGTGGATTTTGAGAAATTAACGTTTAAAAAAAGATATATATCTGTAACAGCGGACCGGGCAGCGCTCCAGGACGCGTACTTTTCGCGCAACGGAGCTTTGTGAAGCGAAGCTGATTAGTTCTCCGGCGTCTGTAAACATTCCAAACAGTCCGTAGCGGCCGCCATCTTGTCTCTCGGTAGGATCGAGAGACAAGCGGAGGCCAAACCGAAGGGGCAAATGACCATAAGGGGGCATAGTAGATCCTCCCTGACCGTTTAGGTTTGATGTGGAGGTTTTAAAAGGGCCCCGCGGGGCAAAAAAAAAAAATAATAATAATAATCGAACAGCTGAATGGATTTGCACGAAACTTGGCAAAATTGTAGGGACTGGTAGCCCGATGTGCCTTTGCTAGATCTCAATATATGTGCTCCAGTGGATTTTGAGAAATTAACGTTCAAAAAAAGATATATATCTGTAACAGCGCACCGCTTCGCGTACTTTTCGCGTTACGAAGCTTTGCGAAGCGAAGCTGATTGGCTCTCCGGTGTCTGTAAACATTCCAAACAGTCCGTAGCGGCCGCCATCTTGTCTCTCGGTAGGATCGAACAGCTGAATGGATTTGCACGAAACTTGGCAAAATTGTAGGGACTGGTAACCCGATGTGCCTTTGCTAGGTCTCAATATATGTGCTTCAGTGCATTTTGAGAAATTAACGTTCAAAAACAAGATATATATCTGTAACAGCGCTCCGCTTCGCGGAGATAAAATTATATGTGTATTACCTAGCTGTTGCTAACACCAGTTAGCGACGGCTAGTAGAAGATAGCGACCATCTTGGGCCCCACTTTGCATGTGAGTGATATTTATCACTAATGACATGCAAAGTGGGCATGCCAAGATGTTAGCGACTGGAAACAGTCGCTAACATCGCTATCTGCTATTATCAACTTTTGGAAATATTCGAGATAAGCGCGAATATCTCCAAAAGCTACCACCTGCCCTGAGCAGTTCTTAGCCATGTTATCCAATGGGAGGTGGATAACATGGCTAAGAGCATTAGCTCGGTAATGCATGAATATCGCTGAGTTTTCAGCGATATTAATGCATTGCGGTCGTTTTTTATCGTATTTGCGATAAACCTTGATAATAGCAAGGTTTATCTGCGATAATTTCTGACGGTAAAAAAATCGTTGCTAAGCATCGTTAGGGATAAATATCGCTTAACTTTGGTAATATGCCCCAACGTCTGTTAACGTTCGATTCGAAGGAAATCAGGAAGTGTTGAAAAACATTGTCTGCGCCATCTTGTCTTTTTTCAAATGCCACACTTTTGTCGTGCACGGCAGCCATTTTAGATGCCTTGACCAGACCCACTCTGTGCACGCTGTCGATCTTTAGCATGGCTCCCCACCCTCGCAAGCATCTCCCCCAGGCAGTGGTCACCCCCGCTCTCTGTCTTATGCATGGGTAATAAACCTCCCCCCATCTGCGCTGCTCTTCCCTGAGAATCACACCCTGTGCCCGCCCGACACCTCCCTTTCGCCCTATTCACTACCGCACCCTCTGACACTCCTTTTCCTCTGTGTCCGATTGTCCAGGCTGGTCCTAGGGTATCAGCTAGCCCTGCAGATGTAGTTTATGGCCACAGCTGTAAAGAATCACCCCTCTTCAAAGGAGTTATAGTAGATCAAGGCCCACACTCGATGAGATCCGTCACAGCAGAAGCGTTGCTATTATCTGAAAACCATCCTGTATTGTGATTGGGGAGGGGACCGAGCCTGAAGCGGAAGATTCCAGGGATGACTCTTTGTACATCAAAGTTTTTACAATTATGTGTCACATTAAAAATATATAGCACTCCGACAAAGTAGTAAGATTATAAAACTTTAATAATTTATAAATATATACAAGAAAACAAAAATAGTAATAACATATAAACATTTTTAGGGAAAAACAACGAAGTAGCGGTCGGCTGTGCGAATAGTCCCAACGCAGCACAACGTCCAGATTTCCGGCGTGGGGCGTCGCGGGGGGTGGGTCATCAGTAGCAAACTGTTGTGCGAATAGTTCCAAGGCAGCAGAACGCGCTGAAATCTAGATGACACGAAAGTGATGTCTAGTAAGTTGCCACCCAGCAAATAACGGCGTGGGGCGTCGCGGGGGGTGGGTCATCAGTAGCAAACTGTTGTGCGAATAGTTCCAAGGCAGCAGAACGATGGCACCAAGGTGATGTCCAGTAAGTTGCCGCACTGGTTTTGGTATCCTACAATGCTGCTCCGAATAACGGCGTGGGGCGCCCCGGGGGAGGCGGCGTGAATGGGCCTCTCCAGGTGGAGTGTCATCTGTTGTAGTGGGGCGCCCCTTTACCGTTTCAGTTGCCATTCCGTCCGTTTTTGGTCCACTTTGTCAAAAGCCGCAATTCAGCTGAGTTGCGCCCACTCTTGCGGTGCAGCGATAGGCGGCTGTCACAGGACTCTCAAAATGGCGGCAGGCTGTTTCCTTTTTGGGCCTGGTCCACTGAAATGGCCCTGGGACACCTTGGAAATCGGACGCTTGTCTGCTAGGTCTTGGACCCCATTCTCGAAAGCGTCCCCTCCGCCTTGAGAATTCATCAAAAGTTTTGGGGGCCCCGACTCCTGCAGGCTTCTGGTGGGGAGCGGCTGCCATGATTGCTCGCGGAATGACCACGACTGAGCTACGAGATGGTGGTGCTCTCATGCTGACGCCAGCTTCAGTCTGAAACATCCAGAAACAAGGTGGGGCTTTCATCGTTTGGGAAAAAAAAAAAGTTTTCATCCAATGAAAAGTGTTGTTTTTAGGTCATATGATCAAGCCTTCCATCATTAGGAAACCAAAAGTAAAATGAACCAATGAAAAGTTTTATAAACAAGTCACATGACCTGTTATGCGGCATAGGGTATAAAATGCGGAGAAAATACGTTGGCACGTGAGGCGGCGTCAGTAGCGGACCGATGTGCGAATAGGCCGAAGGCAATACAACACGCCAAGATCCGGATGGCACCGAGGTGGTGTCATAGTTGAGAGTTCTGAGCAGCGGTTGTAACACTGTCTGAAGCTTATTTGCAGCTGCTGCAGCTTCACTACGCGCCAAGATCCGGATGGCACCGAGGTGGTGTCTAGTAAGGTGCACTGGTGTGGCCATCCTACAATGCTGAAAGTAGGCGTGGGGCGCCCCGTTGGCCTGTGAGTTTGCGTCAGTAGCGGACCGATGTGCGAATAGGCCGAAGGCAGCACAACGCGCCAAGATCCGGATGGCACCGAGGTGGTGTCTAGTAAGTTGCCGCACTGGTGTGGCCATCCAACAATGCTGAAAGTCGGCGTGGGGCGCCCCGTTGGCCTGTGAGTTTGCGTCAGTAGCGGACCGATGTGCGAATAGGCCGAAGGCAGCACAACGCGCCAAGATCCGGATGGCACCGAGGTGGTGTCTAGTAAGTTGCCGCACTGGTGTGGCCATCCTACAATGCTGAAAGTCGGCGTGGGGCGCCCCGTTGGCCTGTGAGATGGCGTCAGTAGCGGACCGATGTGTGAATGGGGCCGAAGGCAGCGCAACAATATTTTCGGAATAGAAGACACCACTAGGCGCTGAGATGCCAAGATCCGGATGGCACCGAGGTGGTGTGTAGCAAGTTGCCGCACTGGTGTGGCCATCCTACAATGCTGAAAGTCGGCGTGGGGCGCCCCGTTGGCCTGTGAGTTTGCGTCAGTAGTGGACCGATGTGCGAATAGGCCGAAGGCAGCACAACGCGCCAAGATCCGGATGGCACCGAGGTGGTGTCTAGTAAGTTGTCGCACTTCTGTGGCCATCCTACAATGTTGAAAGTCGGCGTGGGGCGCCCCGTTGGCCTGTGAGATGGCGTCAGTAGCGGACCGATGTGCGAATGGGGCCAAAGGCAGCGCAACAATATTTTCTGATTTGAAGACACCACAAGGCGCTGAGATGCCAAGATCCGGATGGCACCGAGGTGGTGTCAACAAGTTGTGGCACTGGTGTGGCCATCCTACAATGGTAACAGTCGGCGTGGGGCGCCCTGTTGGCCTGTGAGATGGTGTCAGTAGCGGACTGATGTGCGAATGGGGCCAAAGGCAGCGCAACAATATTTTACAATATTTTCGGAGTAGAAGACACCACAAGGCGCTGAGATGCCAAGATCCGGATGGCACCGAGGTGATGTCTAAGTTGCGGACGGATGTGCGAATGGGGCCAAAGGCAGCGCAACAATATTTTCTGAAGAGAATACACCACAAGGCGCTGAGATGCCAAGATCCGGATGGCACCGAGGTGATGTCTAAGTTGCGGACCGATGTGCGAATGGGGCCAAAGGCAGCGTAACAATATTGAACAGCTGAATGGATTTGCACGAAACTTGGCAAAATTGTAGGGACTGGTAGCCCGATGTGCCTTTGCTAGATCTCAATATATGTGCTCCAGTGGATTTTGAGAAATTAACGTTCAAAAAAAGATATATATCTGTAACAGCGCACCCCTTCGCGTACTTTTCGCGTTACGAAGCTTTGCGAAGCGAAGCTGATTGGCTCTCCGGTGTCTGTAAACATTCCAAACAGTCCGTAGCGGCCGCCATCTTGTCTCTCGGTAGGATCGAACAGCTGAATGGATTTGCACGAAACTTGGCAAAATTGTAGGGACTGGTAACCCGATGTGCCTTTGCTAGGTCTCAATATATGTGCTTCAGTGCATTTTGAGAAATTAACGTTCAAAAACAAGATATATATCTGTAACAGCGCTCCGCTTCGCGGAGATAAAATTATATGTGTATTACCTAGCTGTTGCTAACACCAGTTAGCGACGGCTAGTAGAAGATAGCGACCATCTTGGGCCCCACTTTGCATGTGAGTGATATTTATCACTAATGACATGCAAAGTGGGCATGCCAAGATGTTAGCGACTGGAAACAGTCGCTAACATCGCTATCTGCTATTATCAACTTTTGGAAATATTCGAGATAAGCGCGAATATCTCCAAAAGCTACCACCTGCCCTGAGCAGTTCTTAGCCATGTTATCCAATGGGAGGTGGATAACATGGCTAAGAGCATTAGCTCGGTAATGCATGAATATCGCTGAGTTTTCAGCGATATTAATGCATTGCGGTCGTTTTTTATCGTATTTGCGATAAACCTTGATAATAGCAAGGTTTATCTGCGATAATTTCTGACGGTAAAAAAATCGTTGCTAAGCATCGTTAGGGATAAATATCGCTTAACTTTGGTAATATGCCCCAACGTCTGTTAACGTTCGATTCGAAGGAAATCAGGAAGTGTTGAAAAACATTGTCTGCGCCATCTTGTCTTTTTTCAAATGCCACACTTTTGTCGTGCACGGCAGCCATTTTAGATGCCTTGACCAGACCCACTCTGTGCACGCTGTCGATCTTTAGCATGGCTCCCCACCCTCGCAAGCATCTCCCCCAGGCAGTGGTCACCCCCGCTCTCTGTCTTATGCATGGGTAATAAACCTCCCCCCATCTGCGCTGCTCTTCCCTGAGAATCACACCCTGTGCCCGCCCGACACCTCCCTTTCGCCCTATTCACTACCGCACCCTCTGACACTCCTTTTCCTCTGTGTCCGATTGTCCAGGCTGGTCCTAGGGTATCAGCTAGCCCTGCAGATGTAGTTTATGGCCACAGCTGTAAAGAATCACCCCTCTTCAAAGGAGTTATAGTAGATCAAGGCCCACACTCGATGAGATCCGTCACAGCAGAAGCGTTGCTATTATCTGAAAACCATCCTGTATTGTGATTGGGGAGGGGACCGAGCCTGAAGCGGAAGATTCCAGGGATGACTCTTTGTACATCAAAGTTTTTACAATTATGTGTCACATTAAAAATATATAGCACTCCGACAAAGTAGTAAGATTATAAAACTTTAATAATTTATAAATATATACAAGAAAACAAAAATAGTAATAACATATAAACATTTTTAGGGAAAAACAACGAAGTAGCGGTCGGCTGTGCGAATAGTCCCAACGCAGCACAACGTCCAGATTTCCGGCGTGGGGCGTCGCGGGGGGTGGGTCATCAGTAGCAAACTGTTGTGCGAATAGTTCCAAGGCAGCAGAACGCGCTGAAATCTAGATGACACGAAAGTGATGTCTAGTAAGTTGCCACCCAGCAAATAACGGCGTGGGGCGTCGCGGGGGGTGGGTCATCAGTAGCAAACTGTTGTGCGAATAGTTCCAAGGCAGCAGAACGATGGCACCAAGGTGATGTCCAGTAAGTTGCCGCACTGGTTTTGGTATCCTACAATGCTGCTCCGAATAACGGCGTGGGGCGCCCCGGGGGAGGCGGCGTGAATGGGCCTCTCCAGGTGGAGTGTCATCTGTTGTAGTGGGGCGCCCCTTTACCGTTTCAGTTGCCATTCCGTCCGTTTTTGGTCCACTTTGTCAAAAGCCGCAATTCAGCTGAGTTGCGCCCACTCTTGCGGTGCAGCGATAGGCGGCTGTCACAGGACTCTCAAAATGGCGGCAGGCTGTTTCCTTTTTGGGCCTGGTCCACTGAAATGGCCCTGGGACACCTTGGAAATCGGACGCTTGTCTGCTAGGTCTTGGACCCCATTCTCGAAAGCGTCCCCTCCGCCTTGAGAATTCATCAAAAGTTTTGGGGGCCCCGACTCCTGCAGGCTTCTGGTGGGGAGCGGCTGCCATGATTGCTCGCGGAATGACCACGACTGAGCTACGAGATGGTGGTGCTCTCATGCTGACGCCAGCTTCAGTCTGAAACATCCAGAAACAAGGTGGGGCTTTCATCGTTTGGGAAAAAAAAAAAGTTTTCATCCAATGAAAAGTGTTGTTTTTAGGTCATATGATCAAGCCTTCCATCATTAGGAAACCAAAAGTAAAATGAACCAATGAAAAGTTTTATAAACAAGTCACATGACCTGTTATGCGGCATAGGGTATAAAATGCGGAGAAAATACGTTGGCACGTGAGGCGGCGTCAGTAGCGGACCGATGTGCGAATAGGCCGAAGGCAATACAACACGCCAAGATCCGGATGGCACCGAGGTGGTGTCATAGTTGAGAGTTCTGAGCAGCGGTTGTAACACTGTCTGAAGCTTATTTGCAGCTGCTGCAGCTTCACTACGCGCCAAGATCCGGATGGCACCGAGGTGGTGTCTAGTAAGGTGCACTGGTGTGGCCATCCTACAATGCTGAAAGTAGGCGTGGGGCGCCCCGTTGGCCTGTGAGTTTGCGTCAGTAGCGGACCGATGTGCGAATAGGCCGAAGGCAGCACAACGCGCCAAGATCCGGATGGCACCGAGGTGGTGTCTAGTAAGTTGCCGCACTGGTGTGGCCATCCAACAATGCTGAAAGTCGGCGTGGGGCGCCCCGTTGGCCTGTGAGTTTGCGTCAGTAGCGGACCGATGTGCGAATAGGCCGAAGGCAGCACAACGCGCCAAGATCCGGATGGCACCGAGGTGGTGTCTAGTAAGTTGCCGCACTGGTGTGGCCATCCTACAATGCTGAAAGTCGGCGTGGGGCGCCCCGTTGGCCTGTGAGATGGCGTCAGTAGCGGACCGATGTGTGAATGGGGCCGAAGGCAGCGCAACAATATTTTCGGAATAGAAGACACCACTAGGCGCTGAGATGCCAAGATCCGGATGGCACCGAGGTGGTGTGTAGCAAGTTGCCGCACTGGTGTGGCCATCCTACAATGCTGAAAGTCGGCGTGGGGCGCCCCGTTGGCCTGTGAGTTTGCGTCAGTAGTGGACCGATGTGCGAATAGGCCGAAGGCAGCACAACGCGCCAAGATCCGGATGGCACCGAGGTGGTGTCTAGTAAGTTGTCGCACTTCTGTGGCCATCCTACAATGTTGAAAGTCGGCGTGGGGCGCCCCGTTGGCCTGTGAGATGGCGTCAGTAGCGGACCGATGTGCGAATGGGGCCAAAGGCAGCGCAACAATATTTTCTGATTTGAAGACACCACAAGGCGCTGAGATGCCAAGATCCGGATGGCACCGAGGTGGTGTCTAGCAAGTTGTGGCACTGGTGTGGCCATCCTACAATGGTAACAGTCGGCGTGGGGCGCCCTGTTGGCCTGTGAGATGGTGTCAGTAGCGGACTGATGTGCGAATGGGGCCAAAGGCAGCGCAACAATATTTTACAATATTTTCGGAGTAGAAGACACCACAAGGCGCTGAGATGCCAAGATCCGGATGGCACCGAGGTGATGTCTAAGTTGCGGACGGATGTGCGAATGGGGCCAAAGGCAGCGCAACAATATTTTCTGAAGAGAATACACCACAAGGCGCTGAGATGCCAAGATCCGGATGGCACCGAGGTGATGTCTAAGTTGCGGACCGATGTGCGAATGGGGCCAAAGGCAGCGTAACAATATTTTCTGTATGGAAGATACCAGTAGGCGTTGAGATGCCAAGATTCGGATGGCACCGAGGTGATGTCTAGCAAGTTGCTGTACTGGTGTGGTCATCCTACAATGCTGAAACTCGGCGTGGGTCGCCCCATTAGCCTGTGAGATGGCGTCAGTAGCGGACCGATGTGCGAATAGGCCGAAGGCAGCACAACGCGCCAAGATCCGGATGTCACCGTGGTGGTTTCATAGTTGAGAGGCACTTCATCTGCAGTGGGGCGCCGAGATCTGGATGGCACCGAGGTGATGTCTAGCAAGTTGCTGTACTGGTGTGGCTATCCTACAATGCTGATAGTCGGCGTGGGGCGCCCCGTTGGCCTGTGAGATGGCGTCAGTAGCGGACCGATGTGCGAATGGGGCCAAAGGCAGCGCAACAATATATTCTGAATTGAAGACACCACAAGGCGCTGAGATGCCAAGTTCCAGATGGCACCGAGGTGGTGTCTAGCAAGTTGTGGCACTGGTGTGGCCATCCTACAATGGTAAAAGTCGGCGTGGGGCGCCCTGTTGGCCTGTGAGATGGTGTCAGTAGCGGACTGATGTGCGAATGGGGCCAAAGGCAGCGCAACAATATTTTCTGACTGACACCACAAGGCGCTGAGATGCCAAGATCCGGATGGCACCGAGGTGATGTCTAAGTTGCGGACCGATGTGCGAATGGGGCCAAAGGCAGCGCAACAATATTTTCTGAAGAGAAGACACCAAAAGGCGCTGACATTCCAAGATCCGGATGGCACCGAGGTGGTGTCTAGCAAGCTATGCAGTTGAGTTGTGTGCGCACTTGCGGCGAATAGGTCGAAGGCAGCATAACAATGTTTTCTGAATAGAAGACACCACAAGGCGTTGAGATTCGGTTACCACCGGGGTGATGTCTAGCAAGTTGCCGCACTGGTGTGGCCATCCTACAATACTGCTCCGAAAAACGGCGTGGGGTGCCCGAAGGGGGGGGGGGGAGCCGGCGTGAATGGGCCTTCCTAGGTGGAGGCTCGTCTGCTGTAGTGGGGCGCCCCTTTACCGTTTCAGTTGCCATTCAGCTGAGTTTCGGCTGCTGTTGATGCTACAGCGACAGGCGGCTGCAAGAGGACTCTCAAAATGGCGGCCTGTTCTTTGGATTTGGGCCTGGTCCACTAAAATGGCCCTGGGACACCTTAGAACTCGGACGCTCAATTTTTTTTTCCTTTCCTGTACATGCAAAAAAAGGTAAATGCCCGGTACGTTACACGCTTCATCTGCCACGATGAACTCTCCAGAGGAACCGAAAAAAAATATAGTTGTGGTAACTATACCATGCATCGTCATATGGAGAGGTGGCACCAATTAATTATAGTGCTGCATAAAAGAGAGATTTGGATGAGAACCCCTGACCTGCTAGTACATTCATCAAAGAAGTGGCACTGAGAGCTTCAGAGGCAAGGGAAACGGTCCCAAATATTTAGAAGAACTTTGGAAAGATTAAAATGACATGTTTAGATTGTGGTAAATTAATTTCATGTGGACAGATGAGTGTTACTCTAATAAATACAGCATATGAACATCATCATAGTCGATGGTTGGTAGAGACATTTTGACTATATCCTGGACCTGCCCGTCCTCGCCCAAAATGGCGCCGGAATAAATGGGACTCGTAACTCCTTGTTGTGTACTGGTTGCAGAACCTTGAAATCACGAGATACGTATGCAGTTTTGAAGCACATGGCGGGCGGGTACGAGAATTGATTGAATATTTCGACATCCCTATTGATATTAAGTTCTGATGTGTTATTGATTACTGTACTGTTGAAAGTTCGAATTAACGTCACCCATGGTACTTGCCCGCAAATGTATATCTAGATAATTTTATTGTAACTGGCCCTGTCGTATTTTAATTATAAAATGTACGTCCACCGATTCCGTAACTGTTAGACACCTTAGTTCTTGCAACCTAATGGCCCGCCCGTTACGTTCCTCTACAGTGTAAATGTCTATTCATCATATACGATTACAGTTTGCTCCGTGGCAGGCCCACGTGGTTATAGGCTCGTATTTGTATAATGAAATTTTCACAATAAAGGTTTTTAAAAGAAAACATGGTAGTAGTATATACATTGGTAAAGTTTTTAATAATAGTCACTGTTTTAGAATCATTAAAAGGCAAGTGAAATAAAGCAGACCAATTACATGAAGGGTAAAAGGTATAATACGAAGGAACGCAGTAAAGATAAATGGTCAAGGGCTGTTGTGTTTTCTATTCCTGCAACATAAAGTGATCGATAAGAATCTCATATTCAGGCGTATCGGCGACTAAGACAGCAGGTCGACCCTCTTTTGCTCAACGGCTCCGTCATGGGACGAAGAAACGCTCTTTTTCTCGAAAAAAGAATATATTTTACTTGCAGGACAGTTGTAAAATTTCCGGGAAAGTACATTAGCCTGGAACATTATAACATATATTTAAGAAAAAATAATGTTCGGAAGTAATGAAAAGCGTAATTTTTAGGTGATATGACCAAGCCTTTCATCATTACAATAAGAAAAGTAAAATGAACCAATGAAAAGTTTTATTAACAAGTCACATGACTTGTTATGCTTACGTTACGCGCTGCGCGCCCCGGATGACTTCCGGATGCGCTAACGCGGCGCGTCATATGACGCATTACGCGACAACGCAGGTCCAGAATATAGTCAAAATGTCTCCACCAACCAGCGGTCGGAACACAACCCCTTTCAGCAGGCTAAATAGTTCTGTTAAATGACAACAGAAGGGACAGGCAACAAGAACCATCAGTCAAAGAGGGGAGGGCTAGTTCTTCTCTACCGGGTTACATTGGGGCGCTACCGGAACTGATCGAATTGGTAGTCTACAGTGTTTCTGGATGTTTCAGACTGAAGCTGGGGTTAGCATGAGAGCAGCACCATTTCGTAGCTCCGTTGTGGCCATTCCGCAACCAATCATGGCAGCCGCTCTTTATCGTTATTTTGGGCGGGGTGGGTGGCGGAGCCGAGCTGTTTTGCAGCCATCATTGTGTGGAGTTCAGTTCATCTCACTAGTTTTGTATTTGTCATGAGGGGTTGTTCCTAATGTTTCTATTTTAGCGAGGTCAAAAAGAGATCCCATTAGTGGCCTACTGATTTTACTCGATTCCTTTTCTTTTTTTTTACACGATTTTTCGTTATCTGCAAAGACTAAACAGAGTATTGCGACTCTGTGTTTGTTTGTAAATAGAGAATGAACCAAAGAGAACTAATTCTAAAACAGTAAATACTTGGATAACAATCAATCAAATGGAGAGAGAAGCAGGCACGACGGATTACAACGGGGGCAAAGGCCTGCGTTAACTACCTTTCACTATCTGCAAAGAGAGAGTACTCCTAATAGAATTGAGGGGGGGGGGGGCACCATTCAAAGCAGATCAGTGTGCATAAACACGAAAATGTTTTCACTTACCACGTACTTGACATTCGACAGCTTATGATATTTGCTATTAAAAAACCATTGAAATTCACTGAAAAAACCATAGGTTATAGACCATATATAGTTAGGAATTAGCATTTACAAAACCTTGAAAATTCACTGAAAAAACCATAGGTTATAGACCATATATAGTTAGGAATTAGCATTTAAAAAACCTTATTTTACTCACACAAAACCATTGAAATTCCATATATAGTTAGTTGCACTAACTATATATCGCGCACCCGCAATCCACTGCTGATCATGTCACATATTACATCATTCATGACATGGTCAGTGACATCACTGATGACATCACTGATGACATCTCAAATGACATCACTGATGACATCACTGATGACATCTCAAATGACATCACTGATGACATCACTGATGACATCTCAAATGACATCACTGATGACATCACTGATGACATCTCAAATGACATCACTGATGACATCACTGATGACATCTCATTTGACATTACTGATCACATCACTGATGACATCATTCATGTGATAATACGATGAACCTCTTCAGACTCTAATATAACCTTAGATACACTCAGTGTAAACAGACACTCACAGACTGTCACTCATCCATGGAGTTACTCACACACCTAGTCAGTCATGCAAAGAATCAATCACACCTCCATTTCCTCAACTATACAGTTATACACACCTTACTTATTCAAACATATACTAGCACATATTTACTCTATTATACAATCCCTGATACAAGTTCACAGTGATCCATACAGCCACTCACACATTCACTGGCTCTTATGCACAGTTATTTATATATGTCAACTCTCACATGTACTGTGTTTTACATATGTACTTACTTTGACATGCAGCACTGAGATATCCATTCACTCACCAATACACATCTATGCACAGAGTCATACACCTCCCAGCCACCCACACACACACTCAGTCTCCCATACAAATACTTGGGCAACCAATCAATAACCCATATAGTTACTCATATAGCTACTGATCAACACATGCAGCAGTTTACAGAACAACAGACATAATGATGCACAAATTAAGACAGTTTAGTCACTAACCCATGCACTCAGTGAGACACATTTAATCACTCACTCATACAGTCAGGCATGCACCTACTAAATCCTTCATCCAGACACTTATACATCCACTCATTCTTCAATATGTAAGACATATTTTAACTTTACAGAAACATAGTCACTGGATGTTGTCATCAGTGATGTCATCAGTGATGTCATTTGAGATGTCATCAGTGATGTCATCAGTGATGTCACTGACCATGTCATGAATGATGTAATATGTGACATGATCAGCAGTGGATTGCGGGTGCGCGATATATAGTTAGTGCAACTAACTATATATGGAATTTCAATGGTTTTGTGTGAGTAAAATAAGGTTTTTTAAATGCTAATTCCTAACTATATATGGTCTATAACCTATGTTTTTTTCAGTGAATATATATATGTATATATATATATATATATATATATATATATATATATATATATATATATATATATATATATAGAGAGAGAGAGAGGTATTTCATCTAATGTAGACATTTTAAAGCACAGTCAGGTCAGGGTTCCTTGGAATGGGGATGCTTCGTGTCTGTATCTTGGAATATTGTGGGTGCCAATTCCTCATGAGACCAGAAATATCTGAAATGCTGATTCTGAAGGAACAGTACCTCAGGACATTGTCAGAAACTCTTGTTTGTATTTGTCATTAAGAAAACAATAGAAAGAAACTTCCTCAGTTTAAAAGAGGTCAAAAGAGGCTATTATTTATTTTGGGATGTAAAATGAGCTCCGTAGTATTCACCTCGTTGAGAGGTGTGACAGAATATTTTGTAAACTGAAAGTCGGATTCGAATGACAGCTGTGATTTAAATGTTCAATTCAATTGTTTACTTTATTCGGTTTCAATTAGTAGAAAACCATAAAAGTACATACATCATATTAATACATTTATCAGTAAAAAAAACATGAATTATTTCTTAAAATACATTGAGTTAAAATACACAGCATGAGTTTAAAATACATCAAACTTCAGTTATAAGTTAGTTCTGTGACGAATACAAAATTTTAAAAACCTGGCTATGTTTAGTGCTAGAAAATCAGACTCAAGAAGTTGGAAGACCAGTTGAGCGGGACAACATTCGCGTAGCCCCAGGCTTTTTAAAATTGGAGCAAGCCATCTCTTTCTAGGTTATGTATAGAATTTGCAAAAAAGGGTCAAATGTAAAAGAGATTGGAGAGAGATGCCAACACAAGGGCATTGACAAAGCAGCTGTGACCAATCATTAACAGTAGGAAATGTAACAAATCAATGAAAGGTGTTAAGCCTAAACCGGGTCAGCCTAAACCGTAACTGCTTAAATTCCAGGTTAAATATGGCTGGATCAGCAAAGAGGTTTGGATCAACAAGGAATGCTGGACCGAGGTTTTATTGGCTTCAACTACCAAACGGAGATCCGCTAAATGGGTTAAGCATTGATTTTGTAACATTTTCCTAGAGATCTGTTCCAATTCTGGAGGATTGTGATAGAATTTCTCTAGGCCCAGATCATAAAAGAACTTTTCAACGTATCGGAGCCAACCAATCTTGTTAACGTTTTCAAGCAGAAGACAGTCCTTTAAAATACTTTGGGTAAAAACTAACTTATTTAAGGTCCAAATGTGGTGCCATAAGAGAATAGGCTGGATCTTTATGATGTCAGTGATGTAGGGCAAGCCTAACTCTAAATGGCAGCTAAGTGTTGATGTACCCTAGGGAACAGAAAGAAGGAACCTCAAAAAGCTGTTTTCCACTTTTTTAATGGCTTCTCTCTGAATGTAGCCCCACACCCAATCCCCGTAGATGGTGGTACAGATACATTTAGCCTGATAGATGTGAATCATCCACTCGGGCGGTCTTCTTCCCAGTCTCTGGGTAAAGTTTACTAGGGCCATGGTTGATTTTAAGAACTGCAATTTTCTGGCCTCTGTAGCTTTCCTCCAGGTGCCTTTTTCATCAATTAAAACTCCAAGATAGGGATAGTTAGGGGTGTGCTCTACCTTGAATTATTTCTATAGATTTCTCTCCCTTTTCTTTGATTTGGGCCACAATACATAATAAAGGTATTTTTAATGTTGATTTAAAAAAATCTAGATTTGACATACATTTATTATATTGGGTCAGTGAGCGCTGAAGTTCGAGGGGATTGCGGGCAATGATCACCGCGTCATCCGCATAATGGAGAGCGGGGATCGGATGATTTTGAATTAAGGGTAGGTCCTGGGAACCTTCCAGCATGGCTTCTTCAAGGCCATTTGTGTAGAGGGTAAAAAGGAAGGGGGCCAGGAGACAGCCCTGTCTGACTCCCCGCTGAACCCTGAAAGGTGCTGTCAGCTCACCCCCAAGCCAAATCTCACTCTGGCTGTGGCATTGGAGTAGAGTTCACGAAGAAAGTTAACTAGCAGTGGGTCGACTCCCATTTCTGTTAAGATATCCCAAAGCTTAGAATGACCCACGCAGTCAAACGCTGCTGTAAGATCTACGTAGGCCAGGTGGAGACTACCACCTTTCGCGTCCACGCATTTTTGCCCTTACGTAAAGTCAAATTTAGGACCTGCTTGATGGTGCCCCGGCCTTCCCTAAATCCATACTGAAGGTCAGATATAGTCTTGATATCTTCAATCCAAGTCTGTAGGCGTTCTAAAATGATGCGCCCCACGACTTTTCCGAAGGAATCCAGTAATGAAATAGGACGGTAACAAGTTGGACTAAGTTGATTGCCCTTTTTAAAAACTGGAACCAAAATGAATTATGACCATGAGTCCAACAATCCAACTTTACAAGTTGCGTCTAGTACCCTAAGTAAAATTGGGGCCCAGAGATCTGTTTTAAATTTATAGAGATCAGCCGGCACCCCATCGGGGCCCAGAGCCTTACCTCCTTTACTTGCACTTAGGGCTTGCTTGACTTCAACTAGAGTCAAATCTAGAGCAAGTGGAAAGGAAGAGGGCCTCATGCCATGGCTGTTCGTCCCTGAGTGGCACTGATCTAGAGGCAAGTTAGCTGTTGCTCCAAATATTTGGAAAAAATGGGCAATCCAGGACGGTTCGTCAATTGTAACTTCTGTTTTACTAGAATCTCTAGGGCCAGACAGAAATGGAGTGTTTATCACCTCCCAGAAAGCAGCACTGTCATTCGTTCAACAACTTTTATGTAATTCTGCCCGCAGTTCCTCTTTCAGTTCTGATTTTCTTAATCGTATGGCTTTGTGGTAGGTTTTCATGAGTTGAGTGATCTCTTTCCTGTCTCTAAGGGGTTTGTTAAGGGTTTTTTTAAGATTTGAGTACGCTTTGGTACAGGTGGAGTTAAACCAGCCGACCTTGTTATTTCTTGCCTCTTTGAGTTTGATGTTTAAAGCTTCTTTGACAGAATTGGCCACTACCAGAAAGTTGTCAATGATCTCCTGCGGGGACGATAAGTCGGCCAAAAAGGCGCTGATTGCAATCATGGAGTTCTTGACAACTTTTTCAGTGATCTTTGCCGGATCAACCAGGGCCCACTTAAGGGTGTAACCGTTTAATCTGTTCATAGACAAATTTTCCTCCCCATAGAGATTCATCTGCTTGTTCTTTCCTCGTATCAATGGAAGGGAGAGGGTAATGGAGATGGGGAAGTGGTCACTAGATACACAGTCATGGGTTGTAAAATTAGAGATGAAAGAAGAGGCCGTGCTTGCTAAAAAGATGAAATCAATACAGCTAGAGGCACCTCTACCATTAAAGGTTGCAGTTCGAGGAACTGTGGGTGATACTAATTTGTTTGCCAAGACTAATTGGAGGCTCAAATCGTCTCATTCAAACAGGCCCTGCTTTGGGAATGGACAAAGTGAGACATGCTGCTGTCATTCTCGTCTAGAAGGCCACATGTTATGTTATCATTGTGTGCACAAAGGGATAGATTAAAATCACCTCCCCAAGTGGTGATACGGTTTTTCCCTTGGTGATTGCTATTAAAATCTAGGAGAAAAGTGTGGATTTCCTTCAAAGTGACAATCAACTGAAGCTGATATAAATTATTGTAAAAGTTAACTATCACCGGAGATCCAATTTGTTGATATCTATTAAGATTATCTGATAATTAGCCTCGATTTTAAGGGCAATAGTTTCCCGCACTTAAATTAAGTTGGAAATATAGACCACTAAACCTCCTTTTGCGTGTCCTGATGGAGATGGTATTGCAGGGGAAAAATAGGTTTTATAACCGTTTAGGTGGATAGGTAGAGCAGCCCATGTCTCTTGTAGACAAATAATGCCATAGGTCCACGCGAAGGTGAGCCACTCGCCTTGATGAACCTTAGAGTGCAGGACAGCAATGTTCCAAAAGATAATTTTGAGTGGAACCCCTCTCGTGGAATGTACATCTGAAGAAAGAGCTGTTACAGGGACTCTAGATTCATTCACAATTGATCTATCAGTTTGGGTACCCATAATTAGATCTGGTCCATTGACTGTGGACAGATTCTGAGAGGAGGATTCATTGCCAAGTTTAATTAGCGGGGATATCTGCTCTCGTTCAGATGGAACCAGAGTGGATTCGAAAGTAAGAGGCACAGAGTTTACCGCCCTATCTACTACCACAGACGATATAGGAAAAGAGTTAAAAACTGAACCCCACTGTTTCTCTCGTTCAAATGAGGAGTGGTCCCGGGAACGTGTGTTGATTGTCAGTCTACTTCCTCTAGAGGGGATAGCAGCTCAAACCTATTAGAGGTTATAACAGAGCCGTTCCCTTCTCCTCTGGGTCTTGCAATGGGTTTATAAAAGAAACCCAGAGGAAGGGTTGTGATACTAAGGTGTAAAGCGGAAGGTATCTCTTTGTGATTTAAAAGAGAACGAACCATTCTGGGCGTCCTAAAGTTTACGACAATGCAATCGCCCTGAATGGATTTTAGTGAGCTGCCAACCCACCCCACTCTGCGAACCATAAGTATTTCATTTATGTGGTCAGGTTTAAAATGCTTGTTTTCGTCAGCCAATCCATCACTTTATTACGAAGGGAAGGCCAGGATTCGATCTCTTCCTGTTTTAATGCTGGAACCCCTGTTAGAATTAGGACAAATGGACAAGATGTGGGTGGTAAATCTAAGTTGTCTATATTGGGTTTGGTTATGGAGTTAGTTTGATTTTCCCTATTGAATTGCGCTTGTCTACTTTTATGCTCCACCCTGGCGATAGCCGTTAGCTTAGGATCCACTGCTACATGTCTTGTTATGGTTTCTGATTGAGGTTCCCTTAAGGAGCCGGGTATAATCTCCTGGGTAGATTGCCTGGGGCCATCTTTTTGCGTGAAGGTGGAATCCCTGCCACTGTGGGTAGGTTTGGGTTTTCTAGTGAAACTCTGATTGTCTCTACAGCCTCTTTCAGTTGCTCAATCTTCCTCTCTACGCTGCAAAATCTTTCATCAATGAGTGCACTCATCTGGGTCATCATGGCCCTGGTGTGTGCTGCTAACAGTCCTCTAATAAGGTCTTCAAAAGGAACGTTGGGACCTTGTGAGACGTCTTTAGGATTAAAAGTGGGTGCTTCTGGGTGCAATTCGTGGTGACTGTGAGTTACCTCTGTTTGGGTTACTACTGATAGTGTTCCTATTGAGCTTAAACCATGGTGATCCTTTTTCCTTCCATCATTACCTCCCTTAAAGTATTTAAGCATAGGACTAGTACAGTGCAGTCCTTGCCGAGCTGTCAAATAACAAAAGCCATTTATCACTCCAGGCACAATACTTTGCTGTTTAAATGGCGAAAGACTTTGTCATTTTCTATCTCGGCATGGATAGCACTGTCTAATACTATGCTTAAAAACTTTGATAGAAAAACAGACATTTGAGGTGAGCAGATCTAGAGTGTGGCTGGTGTAGAGAGTGCTCTAACAGGAGCTGCTTTCTACCTAAACTGAGACCTACCCAGAGTTCTCTCCTTCTTTTTTGCATAATTTATGCGTCACTCTATGCCTGAAAGGGTTTTGTTTTGACTTAATACTGGGTGCTCCCTTGTGTCTGGACAAAGCTATACCTCTCTGAAGAGCTCTAATTAGAGCGAAACACTGTGTCAGGGGTTGCTTTTAATCATTTCAGGTTGGCTTGAGTTGGTATTTTACCAATTCAAAGCTGTAATATTGTGCCTGGAGTGATAAATGGCTTTTGTTATTTGACAGCTCGGCAAGGACTGCACTGTACTAGTCCTATGCTTAAATACTTTGCTGTTTAAATGGCGAAAGACTTTGTCATTTTCTATCTCGGCATGGATAGCACTGTCTAATCCTATGCTTAAAAACTTTGATAGAAAAACAGACATTTGAGGTGACAGATCTAGAGTGTCGCTGGTGTTGAGAGTGCTCTAACTGGAGCTGCTTTCCACCTAAACTGAGACCTACCCAGAGTTCTCTTCTTCTTTTTTGCATAATTTATGCGTCACTCTATGCCTGAAAGGGTTTTGTTTTGACTTAATACTGGGTGCTCCCTTGTGTCTGGACAAAGCTATACCTCTCTGAAGAGCTCTAATTAGAGCGAAACACTGTGTCAGGGGTTGCTTTTAATCATTTCAGGTTGGCTTGAGTTGGTATTTTACCAATTCAAAGCTGTAATATTGTGCCTGGAGTGATAAATGGCTTTTGTTATTTGACAGCTCGGCAAGGACTGCACTGTACCAGTCCTATGCTTAAATACTTTGCTGTTTAAATGGCGAAAGACTTTGTCATTTTCTATCTCTGCATGGATAGCACTGTCTAATCCTATGCTTAAAAACTTTGATAGAAAAACAGACATTTGAGGTGAGCAGATCTAGAGTGTCGCTGGTGTTGAGAGTGCTCTAACAGGAGCTGCTTTCCACCTAAACTGAGACCTACCCAGAGTTCTCTCCTTCTTTTTTGCATATATATATATATATATATATATATATATATATATATATATATATATATATATATATATATATATAGAGAGAGGTATTTCATCTAATGTAGACATTTTAAAGCACAGTCAGGTCAGGGTTCCTTGGAATGGGGATGCTTCGTGTCTGTATCTTGGAATATTGTGGGTGCCAATTCCTCATGAGATCAGAAATATCTGAAATGCTGATTCTGAAGGAACAGTACCTCAGGACATTGTCAGAAACTCTTGTTTGTATTTGTCATTAAGAAAACAATAGAAAGAAACTTCCTCAGTTTAAAAGAGGTCAAAAGAGGCTATTATTTATTTTGGGATGTAAAATGAGCTCCGTAGTATTCACCTCGTTGAGAGGTGTGACAGAATATTTTGTAAACTGAAAGTCGGATTCGAATGACAGCTGTGATTTAAATGTTCAATTCAATTGTTTACTTTATTCGGTTTCAATTAGTAGAAAACCATAAAAGTACATACATCATATTAATACATTTATCAGTAAAAAAAACATGAATTATTTCTTAAAATACATTGAGTTAAAATACACAGCATGAGTTTAAAATACATCAAACTTCAGTTATAAGTTAGTTCTGTGACGAATACAAAATTTTAAAAACCTGGCTATGTTTAGTGCTAGAAAATCAGACTCAAGAAGTTGGAAGACCAGTTGAGCGGGACGACATTCGCGTAGCCCCAGGCTTTTTAAAATTGGAGCAAGCCATCTCTTTCTAGGTTATGTATAGAATTTGCAAAAAAGGGTCAAATGTAAAAGAGATTGGAGAGAGATGCCAACACAAGGGCATTGACAAAGCAGCTGTGACCAATCATTAACAGTAGGAAATGTAACAAATCAATGAAAGGTGTTAAGCCTAAACCGGGTCAGCCTAAACCGTAACTGCTTAAATTCCAGGTTAAATATGGCTGGATCAGCAAAGAGGTTTGGATCAACAAGGAATGCTGGACCGAGGTTTTATTGGCTTCAACTACCAAACGGAGATCCGCTAAATGGGTTAAGCATTGATTTTGTAACATTTTCCTAGAGATCTGTTCCAATTCTGGAGGATTGTGATAGAATTTCTCTAGGCCCAGATCATAAAAGAACTTTTCAACGTATCGGAGCCAACCAATCTTGTTAACGTTTTCAAGCAGAAGACAGTCCTTTAAAATACTTTTGGTAAAAACTAACTTATTTAAGGTCCAAATGTGGTGCCATAAGAGAATAGGCTGGATCTTTATGATGTCAGTGATGTAGGGCAAGCCTAACTCTAAATGGCAGCTAAGTGTTGATGTACCCTGGGGAACAGAAAGAAGGAACCTCAAAAAGCTGTTTTCCACTTTTTTAATGGCTTCTCTCTGAATGTAGCCCCACACCCAATCCCCGTAGATGGTGGTACAGATACATTTAGCCTGATAGATGTGAATCATCCACTCGGGCGGTCTTCTTCCCAGTCTCTGGGTAAAGTTTACTAGGGCCATGGTTGATTTTAAGAACTGCAATTTTCTGGCCTCTGTAGCTTTCCTCCAGGTGCCTTTTTCATCAATTAAAACTCCAAGATAGGGATAGTTAGGGGTGTGCTCTACCTTGATTTATTTCTATAGATTTCTCTCCCTTTTCTTTGATTTGGGCCACAATACATAATAAAGGTATTTTTAATGTTGATTTAAAAAAATCTAGATTTGACATACATTTATTATATTGGGTCAGTGAGCGCTGAAGTTCGAGGGGATTGCGGGCAATGATCACCGCGTCATCCGCATAATGGAGAGCGGGGATCGGATGATTTTGAATTAAGGGTAGGTCCTGGGAACCTTCCAGCATGGCTTCTTCAAGGCCATTTGTGTAGAGGGTAAAAAGGAAGGGGGCCAGGAGACAGCCCTGTCTGACTCCCCGCTGAACCCTGAAAGGTGCTGTCAGCTCACCCCCAAGCCAAATCTCACTCTGGCTGTGGCATTGGAGTAGAGTTCACAAAGAAAGTTAACTAGCAGTGGATCGACTCCCATTTCTGTTAAGATATCCCAAAGCTTAGAATGACCCACGCAGTCAAACGCTGCTGTAAGATCTACGTAGGCCAGGTGGAGACTACCACCTTTCGCGTCCACGCATTTTTGCCCTTACGTAAAGTCAAATTTAGGACCTGCTTGATGGTGCCCCGGCCTTCCCTAAATTCATACTGAAGGTCAGATATAGTCTTGATATCTTCAATCCAAGTCTGTAGGCGTTCTAAAATGATGCGCCCCACGACTTTTCCGAAGGAATCCAGTAATGAAATAGGACGGTAACAAGTTGGACTAAGTTGATTGCCCTTTTTAAAAACTGGAACCAAAATGAATTATGACCATGAGTCCAACAATCCAACTTTACAAGTTGCGTCTAGTACCCTAAGTAAAATTGGGGCCCAGAGATCTGTTTTAAATTTATAGAGATCAGCCGGCACCCCATCGGGGCCCAGAGCCTTACCTCCTTTACTTGCACTTAGGGCTTGCTTGACTTCAACTAGAGTCAAATCTAGAGCAAGTGGAAAGGAAGAGGGCCTCATGCCATTGCTGTTCGTCCCTGAGTGGCACTGATCTAGAGGCAAGTTAGCTGTTGCTCCAAATATTTGGAAAAAATGGGCAATCCAGGACGGTTCGTCAATTGTAACTTCTGTTTTACTAGAATCTCTAGGGCCAGACAGAAATGGAGTGTTTATCACCTCCCAGAAAGCAGCACTGTCATTCGTTCAACAACTTTTATGTAATTCTGCCCGCAGTTCCTCTTTCAGTTCTGATTTTCTTAATCGTATGGCTTTGTGGTAGGTTTTCCTGAGTTGAGTGATCTCTTTCCTGTCTCTAAGGGGTTTGTTAAGGGTTTTTTTAAGATTTGAGTACGCTTTGGTACAGGTGGAGTTAAACCAGCCGACCTTGTTATTTCTTGCCTCTTTGAGTTTGATGTTTAAAGCTTCTTTGACAGAATTGGCCACTACCAGAAAGTTGTCAATGATCTCCTGCGGGGACGATAAGTCGGCCAAAAAGGCGCTGATTGCAATCATGGAGTTCTTGACAACTTTTTCAGTGATCTTTGCCGGATCAACCAGGGCCCACTTAAGGGTGTAACCGTTTAATCTGTTCATAGACAAATTTTCCTCCCCATAGAGATTCATCTGCTTGTTCTTTCCTCGTATCAATGGAAGGGAGAGGGTAATGGAGATGGGGAAGTGGTCACTAGATACACAGTCATGGGTTGTAAAATTAGAGATGAAAGAAGAGGCCGTGCTTGCTAAAAAGATGAAATCAATACAGCTAGAGGCACCTCTACCATTAAAGGTTGCAGTTCGAGGAACTGTGGGTGATACTAATTTGTTTGCCAAGACTAATTGGAGGCTCAAATCGTCTCATTCAAACAGGCCCTGCTTTGGGAATGGACAAAGTGAGACATGCTGCTGTCATTCTCGTCTAGAAGGCCACATGTTATGTTATCATTGTGTGCACAAAGGGATAGATTAAAATCACCTCCCCAAGTGGTGATACGGTTTTTCCCTTGGTGATTGCTATTAAAATCTAGGAGAAAAGTGTGGATTTCCTTCAAAGTGACAATCAACTGAAGCTGGGATAAATTATTGTAAAAGTTAACTATCACCGGAGATCCAATTTGTTGATATCTATTAAGATTATCTGATAATTAGCCTCGATTTTAAGGGCAATAGTTTCCCGCACTTAAATTAAGTTGGAAATATAGACCACTAAACCTCCTTTTGCGTGTCCTGATGGAGATGGTATTGCAGGGGAAAAATAGGTTTTATAACCGTTTAGGTGGATAGGTAGAGCAGCCCATGTCTCTTGTAGACAAATAATGCCATAGGTCCACGCGAAGGTGAGCCACTCGCCTTGATGAACCTTAGAGTGCAGGACAGCAATGTTCCAAAAGATAATTTTGAGTGGAACCCCTCTCGTGGAATGTACATCTGAAGAAAGAGCTGTTACAGGGACTCTAGATTCATTCACAATTGATCTATCAGTTTGGGTACCCATAATTAGATCTGGTCCATTGACTGTGGACAGATTCTGAGAGGAGGATTCATTGCCAAGTTTAATTAGCGGGGACATCTGCTCTCGTTCAGATGGAACCAGAGTGGATTCGAAAGTAAGAGGCACAGAGTTTACCGCCCTATCTACTACCACAGACGATATAGGAAAAGAGTTAAAAACTGAACCCCACTGTTTCTCTCGTTCAAATGAGGAGTGGTCCCGGGAACGTGTGTTGATTGTCAGTCTACTTCCTCTAGAGGGGATAGCAGCTCAAACCTATTAGAGGTTATAACAGAGCCGTTCCCTTCTCCTCTGGGTCTTGCGATGGGTTTATAAAAGAAACCCAGAGGAAGGGTTGTGATACTAAGGTGTAAAGCGGAAGGTATCTCTTTGTGATTTAAAAGAGAACGAACCATTCTGGGCGTCCTAAAGTTTACGACAATGCAATCGCCCTGAATGGATTTTAGTGAGCTGCCAACCCACCCCACTCTGCGAACCATAAGTATTTCATTTATGTGGTCAGGTTTAAAATGCTTGTTTTCGTCAGCCAATCCATCACTTTATTACGAAGGGAAGGCCAGGATTCGATCTCTTCCTGTTTTAATGCTGGAACCCCTGTTAGAATTAGGACAAATGGACAAGATGTGGGTGGTAAATCTAAGTTGTCTATATTGGGTTTGGTTATGGAGTTAGTTTGATTTTCCCTATTGAATTGCGCTTGTCTACTTTTATGCTCCACCCTGGCGATAGCCGTTAGCTTAGGATCCACTGCTACATGTCTTGTTATGGTTTCTGATTGAGGTTCCCTTAAGGAGCCGGGTATAATCTCCTGGGTAGATTGCCTGGGGCCATCTTTTTGCGTGAAGGTGGAATCCCTGCCACTGTGGGTAGGTTTGGGTTTTCTAGTGAAACTCTGATTGTCTCTACAGCCTCTTTCAGTTGCTCAATCTTCCTCTCTACGCTGCAAAATCTTTCATCAATGAGTGCACTCATCTGGGTCATCATGGCCCTGGTGTGTGCTGCTAACAGTCCTCTAATAAGGTCTTCAAAAGGAACGTTGGGACCTTGTGAGACGTCTTTAGGATTAAAAGTGGGTGCTTCTGGGTGCAATTCGTGGTGACTGTGAGTTACCTCTGTTTGGGTTACTACTGATAGTGTTCCTATAGAGCTTAAACCATGGTGATCCTTTTTCCTTCCATCCTTACCTCCCTTAAAGTATTTAAGCATAGGACTAGTACAGTGCAGTCCTTGCCGAGCTGTCAAATAACAAAAGCCATTTATCACTCCAGGCACAATACTTTGCTGTTTAAATGGCGAAAGACTTTGTCATTTTCTATCTCGGCATGGATAGCACTGTCTAATACTATGCTTAAAAACTTTGATAGAAAAACAGACATTTGAGGTGAGCAGATCTAGAGTGTGGCTGGTGTAGAGAGTGCTCTAACAGGAGCTGCTTTCTACCTAAACTGAGACCTACCCAGAGTTCTCTCCTTCTTTTTTGCATAATTTATGCGTCACTCTATGCCTGAAAGGGTTTTGTTTTGACTTAATACTGGGTGCTCCCTTGTGTCTGGACAAAGCTATACCTCTCTGAAGAGCTCTAATTAGAGCGAAACACTGTGTCAGGGGTTGCTTTTAATCATTTCAGGTTGGCTTGAGTTGGTATTTTACCAATTCAAAGCTGTAATATTGTGCCTGGAGTGATAAATGGCTTTTGTTATTTGACAGCTCGGCAAGGACTGCACTGTACTAGTCCTATGCTTAAATACTTTGCTGTTTAAATGGCGAAAGACTTTGTCATTTTCTATCTCGGCATGGATAGCACTGTCTAATCCTATGCTTAAAAACTTTGATAGAAAAACAGACATTTGAGGTGACAGATCTAGAGTGTCGCTGGTGTTGAGAGTGCTCTAACTGGAGCTGCTTTCCACCTAAACTGAGACCTACCCAGAGTTCTCTTCTTCTTTTTTGCATAATTTATGCGTCACTCTATGCCTGAAAGGGTTTTGTTTTGACTTAATACTGGGTGCTCCCTTGTGTCTGGACAAAGCTATACCTCTCTGAAGAGCTCTAATTAGAGCGAAACACTGTGTCAGGGGTTGCTTTTAATCATTTCAGGTTGGCTTGAGTTGGTATTTTACCAATTCAAAGCTGTAATATTGTGCCTGGAGTGATAAATGGCTTTTGTTATTTGACAGCTCGGCAAGGACTGCACTGTACCAGTCCTATGCTTAAATACTTTGCTGTTTAAATGGCGAAAGACTTTGTCATTTTCTATCTCTGCATGGATAGCACTGTCTAATCCTATGCTTAAAAACTTTGATAGAAAAACAGACATTTGAGGTGAGCAGATCTAGAGTGTCGCTGGTGTTGAGAGTGCTCTAACAGGAGCTGCTTTCCACCTAAACTGAGACCTACCCAGAGTTCTCTCCTTCTTTTTTGCATATATATATATATATATATATATATATATATATATAGAGAGAGAGAGAGAGAGAGAGGTATTTCATCTAATGTAGACATTTTAAAGCACAGTCAGGTCAGGGTTCCTTGGAATGGGGATGCTTCGTGTCTGTATCTTGGAATATTGTGGGTGCCAATTCCTCATGAGATCAGAAATATCTGAAATGCTGATTCTGAAGGAACAGTACCTCAGGACATTGTCAGAAACTCTTGTTTGTATTTGTCATTAAGAAAACAATAGAAAGAAACTTCCTCAGTTTAAAAGAGGTCAAAAGAGGCTATTATTTATTTTGGGATGTAAAATGAGCTCCGTAGTATTCACCTCGTTGAGAGGTGTGACAGAATATTTTGTAAACTGAAAGTCGGATTCGAATGACAGCTGTGATTTAAATGTTCAATTCAATTGTTTACTTTATTCGGTTTCAATTAGTAGAAAACCATAAAAGTACATACATCATATTAATACATTTATCAGTAAAAAAAACATGAATTATTTCTTAAAATACATTGAGTTAAAATACACAGCATGAGTTTAAAATACATCAAACTTCAGTTATAAGTTAGTTCTGTGACGAATACAAAATTTTAAAAACCTGGCTATGTTTAGTGCTAGAAAATCAGACTCAAGAAGTTGGAAGACCAGTTGAGCGGGACGACATTCGCGTAGCCCCAGGCTTTTTAAAATTGGAGCAAGCCATCTCTTTCTAGGTTATGTATAGAATTTGCAAAAAAGGGTCAAATGTAAAAGAGATTGGAGAGAGATGCCAACACAAGGGCATTGACAAAGCAGCTGTGACCAATCATTAACAGTAGGAAATGTAACAAATCAATGAAAGGTGTTAAGCCTAAACCGGGTCAGCCTAAACCGTAACTGCTTAAATTCCAGGTTAAATATGGCTGGATCAGCAAAGAGGTTTGGATCAACAAGGAATGCTGGACCGAGGTTTTATTGGCTTCAACTACCAAACGGAGATCCGCTAAATGGGTTAAGCATTGATTTTGTAACATTTTCCTAGAGATCTGTTCCAATTCTGGAGGATTGTGATAGAATTTCTCTAGGCCCAGATCATAAAAGAACTTTTCAACGTATCGGAGCCAACCAATCTTGTTAACGTTTTCAAGCAGAAGACAGTCCTTTAAAATACTTTGGGTAAAAACTAACTTATTTAAGGTCCAAATGTGGTGCCATAAGAGAATAGGCTGGATCTTTATGATGTCAGTGATGTAGGGCAAGCCTAACTCTAAATGGCAGCTAAGTGTTGATGTACCCTGGGGAACAGCAAGAAGGAACCTCAAAAAGCTGTTTTCCACTTTTTTAATGGCTTCTCTCTGAATGTAGCCCCACACCCAATCCCCGTAGATGGTGGTACAGATACATTTAGCCTGATAGATGTGAATCATCCACTCGGGCGGTCTTCTTCCCAGTCTCTGGGTAAAGTTTACTAGGGCCATGGTTGATTTTAAGAACTGCAATTTTCTGGCCTCTGTAGCTTTCCTCCAGGTGCCTTTTTCATCAATTAAAACTCCAAGATAGGGATAGTTAGGGGTGTGCTCTACCTTGAATTATTTCTATAGATTTCTCTCCCTTTTCTTTGATTTGGGCCACAATACATAATAAAGGTATTTTTAATGTTGATTTAAAAAAATCTAGATTTGACATACATTTATTATATTGGGTCAGTGAGCGCTGAAGTTCGAGGGGATTGCGGGCAATGATCACCGCGTCATCCGCATAATGGAGAGCGGGGATCGGATGATTTTGAATTAAGGGTAGGTCCTGGGAACCTTCCAGCATGGCTTCTTCAAGGCCATTTGTGTAGAGGGTAAAAAGGAAGGGGGCCAGGAGACAGCCCTGTCTGACTCCCCGCTGAACCCTGAAAGGTGCTGTCAGCTCACCCCCAAGCCAAATCTCACTCTGGCTGTGGCATTGGAGTAGAGTTCACGAAGAAAGTTAACTAGCAGTGGATCGACTCCCATTTCTGTTAAGATATCCCAAAGCTTAGAATGACCCACGCAGTCAAACGCTGCTGTAAGATCTACGTAGGCCAGGTGGAGACTACCACCTTTCGCGTCCACGCATTTTTGCCCTTACGTAAAGTCAAATTTAGGACCTGCTTGATGGTGCCCCGGCCTTCCCTAAATCCATACTGAAGGTCAGATATAGTCTTGATATCTTCAATCCAAGTCTGTAGGCGTTCTAAAATGATGCGCCCCACGACTTTTCCGAAGGAATCCAGTAATGAAATAGGACGGTAACAAGTTGGACTAAGTTGATTGCCCTTTTTAAAAACTGGAACCAAAATGAATTATGACCATGAGTCCAACAATCCAACTTTACAAGTTGCGTCTAGTACCCTAAGTAAAATTGGGGCCCAGAGATCTGTTTTAAATTTATAGAGATCAGCCGGCACCCCATCGGGGCCCAGAGCCTTACCTCCTTTACTTGCACTTAGCGCTTGCTTGACTTCAACTAGAGTCAAATCTAGAGCAAGTGGAAAGGAAGAGGGCCTCATGCCATTGCTGTTCGTCCCTGAGTGGCACTGATCTAGAGGCAAGTTAGCTGTTGCTCCAAATATTTGGAAAAAATGGGCAATCCAGGACGGTTCGTCAATTGTAACTTCTGTTTTACTAGAATCTCTAGGGCCAGACAGAAATGGAGTGTTTATCACCTCCCAGAAAGCAGCACTGTCATTCGTTCAACAACTTTTATGTAATTCTGCCCGCAGTTCCTCTTTCAGTTCTGATTTTCTTAATCGTATGGCTTTGTGGTAGGTTTTCCTGAGTTGAGTGATCTCTTTCCTGTCTCTAAGGGGTTTGTTAAGGGTTTTTTTAAGATTTGAGTACGCTTTGGTACAGGTGGAGTTAAACCAGCCGACCTTGTTATTTCTTGCCTTTTTGAGTTTGATGTTTAAAGCTTCTTTGACAGAATTGTCACTACCAGAAAGTTGTCAATGATCTCCTGCGGGGACGATAAGTCGGCCAAAAAGGCGCTGATTGCAATCATGGAGTTCTTGACAACTTTTTCAGTGATCTTTGCCGGATCAACCAGGGCCCACTTAAGGGTGTAACCGTTTAATCTGTTCATAGACAAATTTTCCTCCCCATAGAGATTCATCTGCTTGTTCTTTCCTCGTATCAATGGAAGGGAGAGGGTAATGGAGATGGGGAAGTGGTCACTAGATACACAGTCATGGGTTGTAAAATTAGAGATGAAAGAAGAGGCCATGCTTGCTAAAAAGATGAAATCAATACAGCTAGAGGCACCTCTACCATTAAAGGTTGCAGTTCGAGGAACTGTGGGTGATACTAATTTGTTTGCCAAGACTAATTGGAGGCTCAAATCGTCTCATTCAAACAGGCCCTGCTTTGGGAATGGACAAAGTGAGACATGCTGCTGTCATTCTCGTCTAGAAGGCCACATGTTATGTTATCATTGTGTGCACAAAGGGATAGATTAAAATCACCTCCCCAAGTGGTGATACGGTTTTTCCCTTGGTGATTGCTATTAAAATCTAGGAGAAAAGTGTGGATTTCCTTCAAAGTGACAATCAACTGAAGCTGGGATAAATTATTGTAAAAGTTAACTATCACCGGAGATCCAATTTGTTGATATCTATTAAGATTATCTGATAATTAGCCTCGATTTTAAGGGCAATAGTTTCCTGCACTTAAATTAAGTTGGAAATATAGACCACTAAACCTCCTTTTGCGTGTCCTGATGGAGATGGTATTGCAGGGGAAAAATAGGTTTTATAACCGTTTAGGTGGATAGGTAGAGCAGCCCATGTCTCTTGTAGACAAATAATGCCATAGGTCCACGCGAAGGTGAGCCACTCGCCTTGATGAACCTTAGAGTGCAGGACAGCAATGTTCCAAAAGATAATTTTGAGTGGAACCCCTCTCGTGGAATGTACATCTGAAGAAAGAGCTGTTACAGGGACTTTAGATTCATTCACAATTGATCTATCAGTTTGGGTACCCATAATTAGATCTGGTCCATTGACTGTGGACAGATTCTGAGAGGAGGATTCATTGCCAAGTTTAATTAGCGGGGATATCTGCTCTCGTTCAGATGGAACCAGAGTGGATTCGAAAGTAAGAGGCACAGAGTTTACCGCCCTATCTACTACCACAGACGATATAGGAAAAGAGTTAAAAACTGAACCCCACTGTTTCTCTCGTTCAAATGAGGAGTGGTCCCGGGAACGTGTGTTGATTGTCAGTCTACTTCCTCTAGAGGGGATAGCAGCTCAAACCTATTAGAGGTTATAACAGAGCCGTTCCCTTCTCCTCTGGGTCTTGCGATGGGTTTATAAAAGAAACCCAGAGGAAGGGTTGTGATACTAAGGTGTAAAGCGGAAGGTATCTCTTTGTGATTTAAAAGAGAACGAACCATTCTGGGCGTCCTAAAGTTTACGACAATGCAATCGCCCTGAATGGATTTTAGTGAGCTGCCAACCCACCCCACTCTGCGAACCATAAGTATTTCATTTATGTGGTCAGGTTTAAAATGCTTGTTTTCGTCAGCCAATCCATCACTTTATTACGAAGGGAAGGCCAGGATTCGATCTCTTCCTGTTTTAATGCTGGAACCCCTGTTAGAATTAGGACAAATGGACAAGATGTGGGTGGTAAATCTAAGTTGTCTATATTGGGTTTGGTTATGGAGTTAGTTTGATTTTCCCTATTGAATTGCGCTTGTCTACTTTTATGCTCCACCCTGGCGATAGCCGTTAGCTTAGGATCCACTGCTACATGTCTTGTTATGGTTTCTGATTGAGGTTCCCTTAAGGAGCCGGGTATAATCTCCTGGGTAGATTGCCTGGGGCCATCTTTTTGCGTGAAGGTGGAATCCCTGCCACTGTGGGTAGGTTTGGGTTTTCTAGTGAAACTCTGATTGTCTCTACAGCCTCTTTCAGTTGCTCAATCTTCCTCTCTACGCTGCAAAATCTTTCATCAATGAGTGCACTCATCTGGGTCATCATGGCCCTGGTGTGTGCTGCTAACAGTCCTCTAATAAGGTCTTCAAAAGGAACGTTGGGACCTTGTGAGACGTCTTTAGGATTAAAAGTGGGTGCTTCTGGGTGCAATTCGTGGTGACTGTGAGTTACCTCTGTTTGGGTTACTACTGATAGTGTTCCTATAGAGCTTAAACCATGGTGATCCTTTTTCCTTCCATCCTTACCTCCCTTAGCTCCCTTCTGTTTTGAACTTGTTGCATGCCCTTTAATCAATTGTGTTTGTTTCCGAGTTTGAGGCACTAACCCTACTGGAGAAAGATGTTCGATCTCACTATCATAAGTCATGGGAGGTTGGGCTTGAATGGCGAGAGGGGAGGTAGTGTTTTTTTGTAGGATGTTGATCCTTGCAGTTAATGATCTAATAGTTTCTTCCTCCCTGGACAATGGGAGCAGCATTTAAATGTTCAAATATGCCCTTGGCCTTCTAATACAGCATACATGACATCCTCTACATTTGTGACAGAGTTTCTTGTCAAAGAAAGACCATAGTAATTAGGTCCTCCTGTAACATATTGTCCTTACCATTCTTATCCAGGTAATTGAGTAATAATGATAACCAATCCCTTAAATTCACAATATTTGTAAATAGTGCAAACTTTGGTCTATGTACCGTCATAATTGCTAGGGAGTACACACCAGGCTCATATTTCATGTTGCTGATGCCAAATTAATTAATACAAAAATGAAATTAATAAAATATACAGGGGAGTGCAAGACATTTCACTGACTACTGTAGAGAAAATTAACAAAAATAGGTACCATAAAATGTCAGCATTCAGCAAAAGCAAAGATAAAGGTCTGCTGACGCTCAGACCTCCATTCCTAAATTAGAAGCCTTCACAGAGTAAAATCTGCCTCAAACGTATCAAGGGGGAGCAGTTTTTGTGACTCATTTCCAAAAGCTGGTTTTGCACTTTCACTAATGACTAATAACTACACAAAACTCATACCAGCTCACTAGAGAGTCAAAGTGCAAAAGACACCGACAGTTTTGGGACTTGATCTTAGTAAATATGTCCCTGTCTTCTTTTGCTTCATGTTATGAGCAAAAATTATTATTAAACCTTATACAAAGGTACATCAAGGGCACACCAGTCAAGGGCATTTATTGTAAATGTTGCTCTGTCTAAACAAATGTAAAGGCTGGGAAGAGATTATCAGACGCTAAGTGGACACAAAGCTGCTTACCAAGTTAATCCAATGCACAGGAAATGTTGCTCCTTGATTTGAAAGAGCAACACAAACGCTCCTGCTTTCTTTATGTATATTTGGAAAAAGAACAGCTGTTGACAGCCTGTGCCAGACACATTTTTGCTTGTGGCACTTCCAGGAAATTTCCATACGAAAGATTGTTGGCCTGAACCGGTTGCTCAAAAGCTTATTTAATTGGTTGCCTAATGAGAAGCCACGCATGCACTATGTCATTCTTTATTATCTAAAAAAACCACATTCACCGGCACAACATTCACTCTTTTCTCCCCAGGCGCCATTGTTCAGTATTCTCTTACTCTGATCTCACCACTCCAACAACATTCGCCAAAACAATGCTCTTCTCTTACTTGCCCGGCTGGGGGTAAGTTAGGTCAACGAAGTACTAATGTAATAAGAGATTGGCATCTTTTCAATGTGAGTTAATGTTACTTGGAGATTTTGATTGACGCAAAGCAGCAAAGCTTCTAAGCTCCTGAACCACAATCAACTGGTATTCAGACAGAGAGGAAGTTCAGGCTACATGTGCTCAGCTGAATAGCTACCATTACCGTGGCTCACACAGATCAAATGGAAATCAGTCCCTCTAATTCTGTTCCAGTCAGGGAAGGATAAGCAGACTGTTTGAGGCAGCTCAAATGCAACACAATGGATCATGCGGAGAAAAACATTTAGGGGCAGATTTACATTACCTGGCGCAGCCCTGCAAATCAGCTGGCATGTGCCAAGAAACGTGCGACACGCAATGCCATTGTTGCGCTACCACGGATGCGCCACATTTACAATGTGGCGCACCACGGCGCAAGGATAGACAGATGCGTGTCGCATCTGCCGGCGTAAGGTTGGCGCAGTGCTGGAGTTGAGTCGCGTGAGCAGGGCCGGACTGGGAACCAAAACTGGCCCTGGCAAAGTGCTTGGCCGGCCCCCCTCCCCCCGTGGCGTTGTGGGTGCCGCCGAGCTCTTTGCCGGGGCTGATTTTCAGCTGATTTTGTTACAGGGCCGATTTTACAGCTAAGCTGCAAATAACGGCCCTGTAACAAAAACGGCCCCCAGGGGGCCCAAACCGCCCCCCAGCCGTGCGGCGCACCGGGGGATTGCCCGGTGCCCGCTATGGCCAGTCCGGCCCTATGCGTGAGCGACGCAACTCCAGCACTGTGCCAACCCGGCCTATCTTCCACATGGTGCCTCACACCTTACGCCTGCTAAGCAAACAATAGCCTACGTGTTTCGGCCGGAGCCTTCAACTGTTCACAAAATATGATTTCCCCATTCAATTTTTCATGGAAAAATTCAACATTGATATCTCAAAAACAACCAAAGAGAAATACACCAAATTTGACAGAAAGCTTGATCTTTGTCCAGAAATGTGCCATTTGTGATTTGATGTAAATCTGTTCAGTAGATTTTGGGACATAAAGGTTTAGAGTTTTTAGATATATCATACTGCAGAGAATCCGCAAACCTGACAGATCTCAATGAGAACATCAGCAAAGATAGGGCTGCAGCCATTTTAGAACTCAGGGAACTTATGGGAAAGGAGATGCTACTCATTTAAATATTGCTGTGGGTGTCCCGGTACCCAGCCGGGACAGCCATAGGAATTGGTGATTAAGGGTTCGAAAGGGTAACCAAACATAATGTGTGTATTTGTAAAGCACACATTCACCCAGAAGGGTATCTTGGCACTCAATATTAGATGTTTAATATTACTCAACGTAATGGTACTCATTTTAACGACCTCAAATGGATGAAAGGCTGAGTGGACCTGCCAGGATTGGAACCTGTGACCATGAGGTCGAACACATGCCCCTGAAGTGGACGCATTAATCCCCTTATACCACAAAACCCTGAAGGCTTGTCAGCCTCCACCCTTTACCAAACAGTGGGAGCCTGGGCTATCTGCTTGCTCCCACCCAGTGGGAGCAGCTTTCTTCTGTTCCCATTGAGCAGAAGCAATCTTGTGTTCCCTGTTTGCAAAAGGGCAGGCAGGGAATTAAAGTTCTCCTTGCCCATGCTTTTTCAGGCTTAGAACTGCAGTGTCCCAGGGTTACGGCTGCCAAGACACTGCTGCCATGGGTCCGTGAGATGGGGTCTCTGGGGCCCATATGAGTCTTAGGAAGGTGGGCCCCACGCCCCTACCCCAAAAACAAAAAATAGCCCTGGATGACGGGGTCACCAGATCCCTTAATTGGTAGGGAGATGGGCCCATGTTCCACTCCCAACATAAAATAAAATTGGCCCAGCGGATGGAGTCAATGGGGGCATTAAGAAGTCACAGATTGGGCCCCACGTCCCCCTGCCCAAAATAGAAAAAAAATCCTTTAAAAAGTATTTAATGTAAACATTTTATGATAATTACTTTCACTAAACATTGCTATGCGTGAATTTACACAATGTGCATTTGATTATGGTTATTGGTGACTCAGTCCACTCTCTTGAACAATTCCTGAACTGTACTGTATAAAGGCAACTATGACATTTCTATAGGATATGGAGTTGATGGATGTGGGATACGGGCAGAATCTGCACCCATATCCCAGAGATGGACGGGGGAAATTACATCTTAAATTTCAGCAATCAGAATGGACATTATGTATAGAAAGGTGATATCACACTAAGACCGATTATGAGTTCAGCGGTGTGGGGGCGGGCTGTCACTCCACTACCCCGCTCCCACACTGTTAATTTGACCTGCAGATGACTCTCCAGATTATGAGTATTATTATGTTCTGGCGGGCGGACATTTTCAGCGATCTTGCAGTAATGTCCCTGTCACGTCACCTCAGCCGTGAAGACAAGGCAATACATGCAAACAATGCAGAAGGCAGGGCCAGAGCCAGGCTTGGGCAGGGTAAAAAGACCACAGGGCCACACCTCCACCCTTCACACACTAGCCCTCCCTGAAGGGACATGCCATGTGCACCTCCTGAACACACAGCACAGAAGCACAGGGCCAGAGCAACACACACACCTCAACAACACCACACCCATGGCAAGAAAACTGAGTACAAGCACTAAATGAACACACACACATACAGGGAACAAATATCCTACTGGATACACAGCCTGCTAAGTCACACAGACATACCCCACACTGACACACAGACACATACACAGACCACCTGCCACCAGGAATGGAGCACAACAAATAGGAAAGCCAAAGAGAAGTGCACAAAATGGAAGGCCAAGGAGACAACCACCAAGCATGTGTACATCACATGCAAGACAAGGATTATAGAACACACTGGAGCACAACATGTGCCCCCCAGCATAAACCCCCGTGCACATGGGCAAGAAGAAGTCCTGTAGGGCCCCCTTTTTTCCTCTCTGCCAGCAGTTTCATGGAGTAAAAATCTCCATGAGACTGCTGGTGGTGGGGAAAATCGTAATATGCTTTGCCTTGCCATAGGAAACCACCAAGAATATTTCGGCCCTCAGACCGCAGTGCCACTGACAGGGATCAGCATCAGTGCCATGGTTGTCTGATAACCCAAGTAGTAATCCTGTGGTCCGCTGGTACAGTGGTGGCTGGACTCGCTACTGCTGCGCTAAAGTGACTTTGGCGATCCTCGGAACCCCAAACTCATAATTAGACACTTAGGGGTCTATTAGGATGGCCTGCGGAGGCACCACTGTGGCGCTGGCGGCACGGGAAGATGCAATTTTCCACCCACTAGTAGTGGTCCTACACCCGCCATATTAGTATGGCCAAACAGCCCATTTCCCGTCCGCCGCGGTGTGACGTGAACCGTCATCAAAGTGCACCCACAACCACGGTGGTGTGAGCCAATGGAGACTCACCACCATGCCGAATGGCGACCTCTCCGCTCCACAAATCAGGAGGCCCCAAACAACCAGTCGCACTGCAGCGAAGACACTGCCCAATCAGAGACAGTGGAAGTCACGGTCCCTTCCACCCGGTCATGACCACAATGGACCCAGCCCTACACGTCTTTCCGGTGCTGTACCTGATGCATCGCCAGCAACTCATGGACCATCGTGGATGCCGCCGCAGGTACGCAATAACACAACCCTACACACAACCACAACACACAACTCATGGGCTGATACAGGGTCCCTATCCACATAAGACATCCTGGTGGGGACAGGAACACATCCACAAGTGTACCCCCACATGACCTACCTGCCACCAAGTCACCCCTCCCCATCCAGGTCACACATTTTCAGCAAACTTGAAGTAATGTCCCAGTCACGTCACCGCAGCCGTGAAGACAAGGCAATACATGCGCACAATGCAGAAGGCAGGGCCAGAGCCAGGCATGGGTAGGGAAAAAAGACCACAGGGCCACACCTCTACCCTCCACACACTAGCCCTCCCTGAAGGGACATGCCATGTGCCCCTCCTGTACACCCCCATGCACAGCAACAAGCCAGTTGAATCCACACCCTGCACCACACACCAAACAACTAGGGAGACAACCACAGCAGGAGTGGCTGCAGAGGAACACACAGCGCAGAAGCACAGGGCCAGGGCAACACACACGCCACAACAACACCACACTAATGGCAAGAAAACTGAGTACAAGCACTAAATGAACACACACAGATACAAGGAACAAATATCCTACTGGATACACAGCCTGCCAAGTCACACAGACATAGCCCACACAGACACATACACAGACCACCTGCCACCAGGAATGGAGCACACAAATAGGAAAGCCAAAGAGAAGTGCACAAAATGGAAGGCCGAGGAGACAACCACCAAGCATGTGTACATCACATGCAAGACAAGGATTATAGAACAACACCCTCAGCCCATCAAATCACACAAGGGTGGCCCAGTGAGTGAAGTCAAACCACAGTCAGCTCAGTGCAACAAACCAGGAGACAGCAAGGCAACCCATGTATAGGCACATGGATAAAAGGAAGGCCCTGAATTCAAACTGTGAACAGCCACACATATGTATACAACTACTTCACAGGAGTACGCCAGCAGCACAACACACAGGGTCCATTGACACACTCCATGACTGTCAAGCACAAGTAATAGTCCACACACATACTCCCCTCACACCTGCAGCACACAACACCAGTGTCAAACACACAGAAGGGTGTCAATAATGTCCAGTCAATACACAGACAAACAATCACACTCCCTGGGGGTAGCCACAAACATCACACACACACAGGGATGCCAGAACAAATGTCTGCACAAAAACAACAGACAAACACATAACTCAATATAAACACACACAGAGCCACAACAAGAACAGACATGCCCTGTGCAGCAAAAATGTGGAAAGGCAATGGGAGCAGAGACACAACAGGGGTGCACAACCTAATCAGTCACGAACATTGCACAGGCAACATACCACAACACAGACAAGAAGTGCACCATCACAGAACAGAAAAACACAGCCACATTATACAAACAACAGATGCACAGGCAACGAAATTACAAAGCAAACACAGCGGGTCATCAGTGGATGCACACCAGCTAATGACAAGGCAACATACACCCACAGTACTGCATGCACAACAAGCAGTGTGTACACACCAAGCAACCAGTCCCACACATATATGAGTGATACAAGATGAACCCACACAACACTAATCAGCACAGCACAAAGACAACATCACACCCAGGAAGTGAAGCAGTATCACAGCAAACACACATACACCCAACACCACACCAACAGATGCACACATATGGGACAGAAAGGTGGAAACAACTTGACCAGAGGACTGGGCAGCACAAACAGTTGAAGTAGGAGCAACCATGACTGCTAAACAGCACAAGAACATCACATAAATCTAATTAGGGAAATGTCCTGAGTGGCACGTTGCTCCTGAGCAAAGGACTGCACCACAAAGCACAGTGTCACAAATGAAGTGATGGTGAGGCACACACACATGTAAACCAACGGGACAGCTGACATCAAAGTGAAGTCTTTAGAAGGTCAGTAGTGGATATGGCAGGAGTGTATCATACACAAATAGAGGGAGTGCAGACTCACAATGGGTAGGCATCTGAAGCACAGTTAGGGGATGGTATGACACCACACACAATAAGCCATACTGGAGGCAATAAAGCACCATATGAGAGCAATGCATGAGGAAACACAACCACAATGGCAGTGTGGCTCAGCAGGTCTGCACAGTCCCCACAAACAGTATCAAGACTCATGGATGATCAACAAAACACAACACTGACTTGCCAGTCACACACTCTGCATACTCACAAGTGACAAAAACAACAAGTAGGCGTCAGCCAGAACTGCATGGAAACACCAACACACTGCACAGTGCACAACATACAACTCACAAATGTGAACACAACCCCATCCACAAGGCTGAACAATCCAAACAACAGGCACTCAACTCCTGGGTGAAACATGTGTAGTTGACAATGCAGGGGCACACACACATCAAGACTCCCGACAAAGTCAGCTCTTCACACTGCACACTTCTTGACCACCCAAAAGCACACATTGAAAGTAACCCATGTGACTAGGATGACTGGCCATCACAAGATGACCACACACATACGCTGCTGGGCACACATAAAGGAAGAACACACATTCATGATGACCCTGGCCGGCCTGCCTGCAATACTGTGGATAGAATCCCACTCTGTGCTGGCAGTGCCCCCCTAACCTGACATATGTACAATATAGTTTAGATTGCGGGGGGCGCTGCACTCTGGCGCATTAAGAGTGCTCAGCGGTTGTCCTTGCTCGTAGTAAGGCTTTCGTCGTTGCATATGTACAATATAGTCAACATGAACAAATTATGAAAATGATCACTGCATTCCATATAAAATTGACATCATTGCCCCCACAAGTATCAGGGTCAGGAAGAACTGTCCCTGTCACCCCTGTTAAAAAAAGATTAGGTGAGCCAAGACATTGGCAATGTTGAAGTGGCACACAGAGCATGTGGCACAGTAAACCATATATACACAGAAAAATTATTTATTCAGTAAGGACACTGACAAAACAGACAACAGGAGCCACTGTCTTTATTCACATATTGCACAGATAGGCACCAAGAGCAGAGAAGAGCAAGGCACACAATGCAGAGTATGTCCATGAGAAGCTGCACAGGCAATGGGAAAACAGCAAGGCCAGTGGTCAGTCCAAGGTGTAGAGTATGTACATGAGAAGCTGCACAGGGAATAGGTGAACACATCAAAGAACAAGGCCAGTGGCCAAAAACAAAGTGCAGAGCATGTCCATGAGACTCTGCACAGGCAAGTGCACAATAGCAAGGCCGGTGGCCAGTCCAAAATGCCGAGTATGTACATGAGAAGCTGTACTGGGAATAGGTGAACACAGCAAAAGACAGCAAGGCCACTGGCCAAAACAAAGTGCAGAGCATGTCCATGAGAAGCTGCACAGGCAAGGGCAAACCAGTAAGGCCAGTGGGCAGAACAAAGTGCAGAGTGAGTCAATGATAAGCTGCACAGGCAAGGGGCACACAGCAGTGAACAACAAGGCTAGTGGACAGGGCAAAGTGCAGAGTGAGTCCATGAGAAGCTGCACAGGCAAGGGACACACAGCAGTGAACGACAAGGCCAGTGGGCAGGACAAAGGGCAGAGTGAGACAATGAGAAGCTTCACAGGCAAGGGCACACAGCAGCGAACGACAAGGCCAGTGGGCAGGACAAAGTGCAGAGTGAGTTCATGAGAAGCAGCACAGGCAAGGTGCACACATCAGTGAACGACAAGGCCAGTGGGCAGGACAAAGTACAGAGTGAGGCAAGGAGAAGCTGCACACGGAATGTGTGCGACAGTACCCTTCGTGGTCAGCAACACAGTCAGGGGGGTAACAATGGGCAGTATAGGCTCCCCTGTGTGAGAGACATGACCGGGGAGAGAGTGACCCAACTGAAGTAGAGCTTTCAGTGGCTTGGGAAGCTGGAGGACTGCTTGGACCAGGTGGTGTAGTAGCACATGGAGATGGAGTCATGCTGACGTGAGCCACAGTGTGGCTGGGAGAGTGCGGAGGGGTGCCTGTGAGAAGTTAACCTGGCATATGATGTCCACTAGTTCTAGTGGGCACCTTGCACCATTCTAATCGACCCTTATTGATGGTGGTTGTAAAGTAAACCTTATAGAAAGCTATCCTAGTGGTAGCATGAACCAGCAGTCATCAAGCTAAGACTTCAGTAGGCGAGTTAAGCAAGTTGTTTTACCAATTATAATCCCTTGAGTACCAAATGAAGGGACACCACACAAGGTATATATCAAATAGATATGTATTTAATCTAAACACAACCCCTCTGCACTCGTTATGAGGTCAGAGGTAAAATACAATACAAGTCACTGAGTTAATATACGATAAGTAGCACAGTATATGTTATGCCCTAGGGGCCTCACAAACCATATACTAAAATAGTGGTATAAGAACCACGAGAGAATTAGAAAGCAGGCCTGGGGCCTGGGGAATCGCTGGGGCTACTCTAAACAACCAAAGATTAGGAAGTAGGAGGCCCACGGGAGACGCGTGCAGTGTCTAAATACAGCCGCGGGTTACCATTGACTTTCTATGGGAAACGTAAAAGTTACAAATATACAATTTAAGGACACTTCGGGATGGACTAAAATGGAACCCTTTTAAACTAGGACACTTCGAGAGTCAATTCGCACGGGAGCACCGGAGTACTTGTGTTACCTCACCCAGGGAAGCCGGGTGCATAGGTGTCTTTTTGTGTCGGGTTTCGTTGTCGTTTTCAATAGAGAGCTGCAAAGAAGTGCTGCAGGCGACCAGAGGAAAAGTGTCTGGGTGGATTCAAGGGTGGATCAAAGATCTGAAGAACATGAAAGCAGAAGGGACAGAGTCTGGGTCACTTGCCAGTGACCAGGAAGGAACCAGGTGATGTTGGGTGATTTCAGGTGAAGAAGTGACATTTGTCTCTTCAGCCACGAGGACCGGGAGGCGTAGACAATGACCAAGAGCTGGATTCGAACTATCCCACAAAGGATCTAGTTGACTGCAGTGTTGGTGTCTGGACTGGACCTAACAATCCTTGGCAAACGCAACACATGCAGGATGCCAAGAATGGCTTTGGTGCAGACCAGCAAGATCTGCGGCACTTCTCCTTTGTAGGAAAACTGAAGCAAGCCTGGAGCAATGAAGAAAACAAGTTCGTTTTAAAATGGAGTCTTCAGGGGGCTCACAAGCCAATGGGCAAGGAACCGGGAAGACACATCAAGCTCAAATGCAAAAGCGGGGCCCACGGGACACTCATGGAGTGTGGGGTCCTGGGCTTTGGTGCAAATGGTGCTCGGGCTGGGGCTTCTCGTGCCCCAAGGCACAACTTACTGAGGTTTCAGAAAAGGAGTGCAGGTAGCAAAATGCAGGATGTCCAGGAGTTCCGGTCCCACATCTCTCGTGTCCGCCACGTGTCTCAGCTTTGCTGTGGATGTGGGTCGGGGTCAGAGATGTCTGGAATTCCATGTCCCGTGTCACAGATTCTTCGGGATCTGACGGGAGCCTTGAAAATGCAGACCGGCAAAGTTGCTGTTCCTGTTTGCACAGGGTGGTCGCTCCTTGACCACAAGGGAGATATCTTCCATCTTCCAGTCAGAATGGAGTGTCGAAGGTCCAGGATGTCTTTCAAAGAATCGTCCAGGGCAATCTAAAGTCCTAGGGACACAACTTCTATACTTATACTAAGGTTGTGGGTTGGAGTACATGGAAAGGTCCCTCCTGTGGGTGGACCTGGGCAGGGGGTGGTTATACCCCCTTCCCTTTGTCCTGTTTCATGCCAGAGCTGGGGCAGAGCGCCCCAGCAACCGGTTTGAACTGGGAATACATGGAGCACCTTGTGTGCTCCAGGCAGTGTCTGGAAAGCATTCACTGAATGTAGCCCTCCATGCCCCAATACGCAAAAAGCATGTCTGGGGAGGTGCTGGCACCTCCCTGGAGAGGAAACCTATTGTCCAGGCCTCCCCTGCCAGAGTTTTGTCCAACAACAGGAGGTCAGACTCGTGTCTGTGGCAGCAGCATCCATTTTGTGATGCTGAGGCTCTGTTTAACTTTAACTGGGTAAACCAGTAACTACATGTCTTCTCCCTCTAGAAGGGTGGAATGCTACCCCTGCCGCCAGGACTTGCGGGGGGGGGTAGTATTCCAAAGTGTTTGACACCTTACACGACATGTTTTGATAAAGCCAAACCAAAGTTAGATTTAACCGCGAGGATTATAATGCACTTAAGAGTATATGGTATGGCTATATCATAGAACAGCTATAAGGGGATGGTTCCTAAAGCTGCAGAGGGGCTCAGCTCGTTCTAGGGCACCCTCTCACATAAAACCAAGCACTTTGCCTACAGGATTGTTAAGGCCTGCCATAGGAGTGACTTATAGGTGTACATGTGCCTATATGTATATAAAGATATAGGTATACTATATCTAAGTAAGGGGTGATTACACCACCTTACCCAGGCTGTGTGAACAGACCTGTGGTGTCAGTTTGGAAAGCAAACCAGGGGTGGCATACTACATGCTGCAGCCCCTGGTAGGCCTAAGGTGCACCTATGCCCTGGGTACCTAGTGTACACTATACAGGGTCTCACAAGGGTGACCCAGTAACCAATCTGGTATGTACCTAAAGTACATGGTATCAATTTAGAGAGAGAACAGCTTGGCTGTGGGTCTCATTGGCAGGCCCACAGCCACACTAAAGTCGAAAAACCAGAGAATCACAGCAAAAAGTGGGGGTAACCATAGAAAGCAGACCCTACTCTACTACAGTGCCTTTCCACTTCTTGGGGATTCTAAATGGCTTCCCTGACTTGGGATCAATTAGAAGTGGTGTGGACACAAAAGCACACTCACCACCAGAGCTGCATCAGGTGGAGACGCTGACACTCCCTCTGGGGACGTGCTGGATCCAGCGGTACGCTTCGCCTGGCCTCACCTTTGCCTCTCCATCCCCTGTTTACCAGGTGTTACCCCTACAGTGCCCTCCTTCCCCTGCCTCACTGGGCTTGGAATGGGAGTCGAGGTGGTGGGTGAATCTGCCTTGGAGCCCTTTTTATGTGTACACTTGGCATGCACCACCTTCTCAGTGGGCACAGAAACTGTCTGCTTCTCCTTGCGAGACGCTTTAGGGACAGGAGAGTCCATGGCTGGGGATCCTTCTGAGACATGTGAGCCTGATGTCTGCCTCTTTGCTTTTTGGCCCCTGGTGTCACCTGACGGGCTTTTGTCTTTGCGCTCTGGAGTGGTTTTAGTCTTCTGTGGGGATGGTGTCCACGCCCTGGACCGCTTGGGCTACTTCTGTGTGCTTCGTGTGCTGTATCGTGACTTTGAGGTCTGTGGAGCGTGGTCACTACCATCAGACGTGGCCACTGCCAGGGGGGTGGAAAAAGGGACCGGAGCTGGACTCTGAGTTTGTGCCAGTTGAAGGGCTGTGGTCACTGTGGAGGATAAAAACTAGACAGTCCGGTGCAGCCCGCCCTCGTCTGAATGTATGCCCTCCATTAAAGCAACCACCTGTGACAATTTTTCGTCGTGGTCCATAAATGCATTGAGGAGAGCTGTCTGGCCTACACCCAGCTGGCGCAAAAGGTCCACAGACTCAGCACTGATGGTAGCAGGGGTACAGGGGCAGGGGCAGCAGTACCTGGGGTGAAGGACACTCTTCCTCTCTTGGGGTGACACGGGCAGCACCAGAGGAAGTGGCTGGGAGGGTGAGCACTGTTCGCTGTGTGGTGGAAGATGATGCAGAGTCTCCGTTCCCTGTGCCTGCCAACATGGGTGCATCACCGCTAGCATCAGATGACGTTGAACTTTGCGTCTCTGGCTGTGATTCCTCCAGCAGACTCCTGTTCCCCTCTGAGGCGCTGGTCACATATGTGTCACTGGGCTCCTGTGCAGCTGTTGTGCTTGTTTCCCCACAACTGGTGTCCGTCCTCTGTCCCTCCATGACCATGGAGATGCTGCATGAGAGAGAGAGATGTAGGGTCTGTTCAGTGGCAGCACCATTACAAACATATGCATGCTGGACAGCCAGAAGAGCCATGAAGAGCCAGACACACTTCCGCCTCACGCGGTTAGCGCACTAGCTTCCCCAAGTGCGAGAGCCATAAAGCCCTCCCACCACACTGAGCGCGCAGCGGTCGCGCGCAGGGGGACGCCTAAGGGATCGCCTAAGAGGAGCCAAAGAGTAGCCCGTCTGCGCCCGTCGGCGCCAGGATGGGGCTAGGGGCTATGGGCTATGGGCTCTGCTCCCCGGGGATCCTCTACTACCATACGGGTGTCCAGATTAAGGTACTCTAGTAAATTTTTAAAACAGCTATGTATTGCCCCTCTAAAAGGCTGCGACAGAGACCTTTTGGCCTTGTCCTGAGGGTTCGTTTTCCTGTATAAATTGTCAGTTTCAGTCATCCCATATCGTACCAACTATTAGGGAAAAGCAAGAGAAACCTCTGTCAGAATGTGGCTTGAAAAGCTTTTTATTGAATGTGCGTTCTTTGCCTAAGCACCAGTTGGAAGTTTGGGACCTTGTATTTTCATTACAGCCGGATATATGTTTTTTAACTGAGTCCTGGATGAAACCCCACACTGTCCCCGCTATAATGCTAGGGGTTCCTTCAGGCTATACGTTTTTAAACTTTGACCGCCCTAATAAAATCGGGGGTGGATTAGCCATTTTATACAAGGAGGATCTGAAGGTCACTATACTGGAGCAAATCCGTTGTTCTTCAATGGAAATTATGATATTTAAAATAGGCTCTGTTGCTAAAACTTTTTGGAAAGGAGCCCTGGTATATCGCCCTCCAGGACCTATGTCACGCTTTACCCTATCCCTTATGGAAGTATTAGCGCCGTATTTTAAAGCAAAATAAAATTTCATTCTTTTGGGTGATTTTAATATTCATGTTGATATCCCTTCGCACCCAGAAACCATAACATTATTAGCCGACCTTTCTACCCTAGGCCTAGAAATGCAGAACAAGGGCCCCACACATATAGGAGGTCACACATTGGACATACTTTTTTCTAACTGTCCTAATATCCGATGCCATCCTGCTACTCAAATAAGTTGGTCTGACCACTATTTAGTGGAATTCTCCTTATTGGGTATACATAAATCCTCCCATAAGCCAGCTCTATCGCCTATTTGGCAACGACAGTGGCACAAAATAACAGTAGAAGAGCTGCAGATGGTATGGAAGAGACCTACCTACACCGAGACAGACAGTGCGGACTCAGCTCTCTCCAAATTTTATGACTCCCTCATAAAGGCAGTCAACATATTAGCACCGGTAAAGCTGCATAAACAACATCCCACCTCTAAGCAAGAAATATGGTACACCGAAGCACTTAGAGTAGAGAAACAGGGATGTAGAAAGATTGAGAAGAAATGGAGAAAAACCCGTACTGAGGAGAACAAGAAGGCACATCAAGAGGCCCAATCGAACTACTATATAAATATAAGGCTGGCACGAAAGAATAGTCTTATTCAGCAACTTGATGAGGGAGGCAATTCCTCTAAGGAACTCTATAAATTACTACGGACCTTTTTAAAACCGACGGCCTGTGAAAGTTTGGGCGAGTTTACCCAGCCTCTCTGTGATAACATCTCTCTGTTTTTTGAGAATAAAATAAATTTGATCTATGATAAAATCACGAAAGCCTCCAGTCATATGAACAGTACTCCTGCTTCATTCAAATCATCCATACCTGGGGACCATTCATTTACTACCTTTCCGTCAATTAATGATGCTGATTTCTCCAATCTTATCAGCCATATAAAATCTGGGTCTCCAGATGATTTTTTGCCCGCAAAAATGATTGCTCCCTTGAGTACCTTGATTGGACGCGAGATCAAATTTGTACTAAAACTTTCTCTCAAGGAAGGGCGGGTACCTATGGAGTGGAAGAAAGCGGTGGTGAACCCTATTCGTAAGAACACGGCACACCCATGGACAGATCTTTCCAACCTCCGACCCATCTCCCTTCTGCCATTATTCAGCAAGATTGCGGAGAAACATGTGAACACCTGTCTGTCAGATTACATCGAGGCAGCGGGGGGTCTGGACTTATCTCAGTCGGGGTTTAGACCCAATCACAGCACCGAATCTGCCCTCCTCTCAGTGACCGATACGATTCGGATGGCACTAGACGGAGGGGGCTCGATGATTCTGGTGCTGTTAGATTTGTCCGCTGCCTTCGACACGGTGTCACATGAGATTCTTCTCGGCCGTTTGCGGGAGGTGGGTATAGGGGGTGTGGCACTGTCCTGGGTGGAGAGTTTTCCCACAGGCCGCTCACAAGGTGTCAGATTGGGCTCCCTTCAATCCATCTCTAGGGAGCTCACCAAGGGGGTGCCACAAGGCTCATGTCTAAGCCCTACACTATTTAATGTGTATGTGGCCCCCTTGGCTGACATTGTGAGAGAATATGGGTTCACCCCGGTGTCCTATGCTGATGACACAAGGCTTCTGTTCCCTTTCCAGTCCCTCACCCCAGTAATAATAAAATCTTTTGCAGACGGTATGAGGGCTGTTTCTAACTGGATGGCCGCAAATTGCCTCCAGTGTAATGTTGGCAAAACAGAGGTGATGTTGTTTGGAGAGGCTCCACTTTTGTGGTCCCCTGAATGGTGGCCTTTAGATCTTGGGCCAGTGCCGAGTCCAAAACAATCCGTAAAAAATCTTGCCGTGCGTCTGGATCAGGCACTGTTGTTTAAAGAACATGCTAATCAAGTCACTGGTTTGTCTTTCCATACCATCGGACTTCTGCGACGCGTTTTCCCATTCTTGCCTGACCACCATCGGAAGGCTTTGGTCCAAACCCTGGTGGTAGACTGGACTATTGCAACCGTTTGTTCTTCTCGGCTAATGAGGAACAATTAAATCGTTTGCAAGTGGTCCAGAATACTGCAGCAAGACTGGTGCTTAACGCCCTGCCCAGGACTCCCTCCCGCCCGCTTTTGGACAGCCTTCACTGGCTGCCTGTTCGGCAGCCGGTTAAATACAAAATCTGCTGTACCATACATAAATGTCTCTTCGGGTCAGGTCCAAAGTAATTAATGGATAAGTTCACCCCCTATAGTCCTGGACGTTCCCTACGATCAAGCAATCAGCAGTTGCTTCAGGTTCCCAGGATTAGGAGGGCAAGACAGGGAGGACGCGCCCTCTCCTACAAAGGTCCCATTCTTTGGAATTCACTTCCACTCGCTTTAAAGATTAATTCCAACTTTCAATCCTTTAAGAAGTTCCTTAAAACCTATCTATATACGACCTCCTAACCTGCTGGTAGCCAAATTTCTTCAGTCATTAGTCTAACATCCCTTCAAACGCGCAAGCGCGGAGATACCCCATTGGGGGTAGAATCCTGCGCTATATAAGAAAATTAAAAAATTAAAAAATAAATAAATAAGCAAAGCATCACAGAAGATGACTAAATCTACATGTGGCAAACCACCCTGTGCAATGACATTGTGCTAACTCACTTTATTGACTCAAACAGTACGTGTAAACAAGATAAATCAGGCATAAGTGAGCCATGTGATGACCACACAGCACAACACCCTGCTGGTGGCTCTGTTCAACCAGACACAAATAGCTCTGAGCACACCTAGGGCCATTATGGTGGCACACAACATGTTGCCACTGACAGATCTGGATGGAGCAGGAGGGGACAACACAGACACAGACTACAACATGACATTCCCCAATGGACATGAGCCCATGCCACCCACCATGTTGTACTTTGGGGCACAACAACTGTTGCACATTGGGGTCAGATGTCTAAGCCTCCAAAATCTGAGGTCATGCAATGCATGCATTGATGAAAGCACACTCAGATTGGGCACACTTCCCTTCCCTTCCATGGGATTTCCCAGACTACCCCAATGCAGACAATACCTAAATACTACAACTCAGAATGCTATGGAAATGCACAGTGCTCAAATTACGGTACCAGCCAACGCGTTTCGTTCCGTCAAGCGGAACTTCTTCAGGGCTGTGAGACAGAAAATGAAACATACAAAAAACCCTTGTGAATACTTCAAAGTAACCCACACGTGAAATAATATACAGACAACATTAAACATTGCATGTACCAAGAAAAGACCAAGTTAAAAACCTCATTTGCGCATAAAATTGCAGCATTCTTAACATACACTGTATCAAGAATTTCTTAGATTTTTTATGCTGCAAGATCAATGGGGTGAGAATTTCATTATATAATCACAAATATTTCACAGGAAAAATAAAACTGAAGGTGAAAAACCCCTTCACTGAGTCATATATTAAAAAGTAAATCCACACGGATTTCTACATTTCATTTTCAAATATTAGAAACAGCGTCATTATTATTTTGATCGTTCACAGATTGTCATATAACTATAGTCGTTACTTTGCACCATTCAATTGCATTATCAGACAAGTTCTATTAGTTACCAAACTAAAAGTATTGTTTCAAAAATATTTTCTCAAACAGGTTTTTTAGGCCATAAGGTCCCGTAATACCCTTCTCAGATTTCTCCCCATCCTGACAGCGAGGCAGTTTCCTGGGTACAGTCTTTCTTCAGGAATACCCCTTTATCCCAACCACCATTGAAGCCAGCCCTGGCCATACGAAAAAAGCAGCAGCAAATCCCTTCGTGTTCAGATCTTATAGCTACACAATAAAACACATGGAAAAGTCATGTAACAGGAATGTTGAACTTTTTTGGCATTTACGGATACAGCGTCTCTTATTTTGAAACATCCTTGCCTATAGACTTTATCAACCACACACGGTGGAGATCTAAAATTTGTTGGCGGTGCACTTCAAAGTTTGGTTTAATACTGATTTCTCCCAAGGACTTGGGATATACTCTCAGGGCAGGGAGTATTTGAATATTGCACGCTATTTGAAAGATTGAGTTTACATAAATATTGGTGATATTCGAGTTGGTGCTTTCAAGGTGCTAAAATGGTCCACTGCCCACATTGTTTTGTATAAAATTTCATTTCTTGGACCCATTTGTTGCACAACCCAAACCAAGTAATTTGTACTGTGGATAAGTTTTTCTGTGATTTGGAGTATTTGACTGTAATATACTGTGTACGCATCATTCAGCAGAATCAGATTTGAATTTCATAATATCATGTCAAAATTCAAAGACACTAGGGAGGAAATGGCATCTAGTTTATTTGGTGGTAACCAATCTGTGGGTGCCACAACATCTAAAGAACCCAGTATGGAAGGCCTCCGAGCGAAATTCTTGAAACTAGAAAGGCTAAAAAAGCTAGAGATGTCCAGATGGTGGGACGGAATAACATTACAGAAATATCTGGACAACCACAAGATTCCTAGGGGCTTACGAATTTTAATCTTCCCAACCTTCGAGGACCTGGATGACGATGCCCTTAGGGATTGGGAGGAGAACCTTAAGCAGGCCTCACACACCATGATGAAAATACTAATCCGTCACTCTGAGAAAAAAGTTGCAATGTTGAAACAGGAAATTCTGGATCTAGAACGAGAAATAGATACATCTAGCCTGAAAGACAGCATAAAAAAGAATTATGAGGTTTTTGATGATGTCATATGTCGCTACCAGGTTTATTTACGTGACAAAAAACTCCGCAAAATAAAGCGCGACGACAACGATTACAGGACAGGGCGTATTTATACGTTTGCCCACAAATTTGATAATCTGAAACAGGGAGGTGATGGCAAACGTGCTAGAGAGGAATCGAGGAGCGGTAGCAGCAGCTCGATTTCATCCATGGATAGTTTATCCTCCAAGGATGGTGGGGCATGTCAGGCCGTCTCTCCAAGACATAATTTTTTATTAGAGATGGAACGCATCCGCCAAGGGAAAAAGATACAAAATACCAACCCAGACCCAAAACCAGGAGGGGGGGAAGGGGTGGAAAAACAACACAACAAAGGGGGGGAACGCTACACCCAATGGACACCAGATCCAAAACAACCTAGATATTTTGACCACTCCATTTGTAAATGACCCCAATACAGATCTTACAAATTCCACTGAAAACGCCCTGTCCATCGTAAACTTGTCAGACCGCAAACTTACAGATGTGGAGACAAACATCTTGAAGAAAGGTCTAAGTTTTTGTCCGTCGCAGGTGGGGGATCCCACCTTATTGATGGTGGATTTGTTTAAATTCACACGACTATTGAAATTAAAGGATCACTTTAAAAATACTACCAGAACTCCTGTCTGTGATTTGAGTACTATACCTTCTTGTACCACTACTATCTCTGATCTCCAGAATGCACAACTCTTGTTATCCATTGAGACTGGTGACAATCCATCATTGCAAGAAATCCGTGCCGATTTAAATATTGAAGAGGACATAACCATTGATAGTGGGTTGAAGGTTCGTTCTAAATATATCCCTACGAACACCCACAAAAACATTGACTTGTTCAATGAAAGAGTCTCGCAGGACTTCCACAAAATGGTTGACTCACCCAACAAATCTTCAACCAAACAATATAATCTAACGAAGAAAGAGAGATTGGCACTAGATGGATTAGCGCAGGACAATAGCATCACAATTAAGGAAGCTGACAAGGGAGGGAACGTTGTTGTGATGAACACTGTTGATTATGAGGGTGAAATCGCTAGGCAACTGAGTGATGTCACTTGCTATAAAAGAATACCGAGCAATCCCATTCCCTCCCTTGTCACTCACATCAATAATCGGATACAGGATTGGGGTGAGGTTGGTCTCTTATCTGAAGAAGAGTGCCGTTACCTTAAGGTATTACATCCAATGGCTCCGTGTATTTATGTATTAGCTAAAATACATAAGGGAGGTCTCTTCCCCCTGGACGTCCCATTATATCTGGGATTAATTCCCCCACAGAACGCCTCTCGCAATATGTGGATGGGTTTTTACAACCCTTAGTGGCTAACCTACCGTCCTACATACAAGATTCGGGGGACATACTGAAAAAATTTGATGGTCTAGAATGGTCTACTGACCTAATGTTTGTCACACTAGACGTAACGGGATTGTATACTTGCATACCGCAACATTTTGGTATTAGAGCACTTTCGTCCTTTTTAGCTCTAAGGACAGCAGACCATATGGATCATAACGAAATGCTCGTTGAGATGACAGAATTGATACTGTCACGAAATTTCTTTCTACACAAGGACATTTGGTACCATCAAATAAGGGGCACCGCGATGGGGAGCAAATTTGCTCCTTCATACGCGGGGCTGTTTATGGGGTGGTGGGAACGAGAACACGCTTGGGGTAAATATGCCTCCCCCTGGATGGATATGATTATCTTCTGGGGGAGGTATATCGACGACATTATAATGCTATGGAAAGGGAGTGAATCACAACTATTGGATTACTTCAATTATTTGAATGATAATCCTTATAATATACAGTTGACAGTTAAATCAGATCACAACCAAATAGAATTTCTGGACATACTTTTTTATGTAGAAAATAACACAATACAAAGTAATCTATATCGGAAAAGCACGTCGTGCAACAGCATACTGCATGCGTCAAGTGCGCACCCTAGTTCTACCATATGTAACATTCCCTATGGAGAGATGGTGCGCATTAGGCGTAATTGCAGTAGAGAAAACAACTTTCAGAATGCTATACAAGATAGCAAAAGTAGATTTGCCAATAGAGGGTACAGTAAAAAGACCTTAGACAAAGCAGAAAAGAGAATTCTGTCTGTAACTCGTAGCAACACTCTAATTAAGAAAGCAAAGAAAAATGACAAAGTGAACAAATGCAGTATAGCTTTCATCACCCAATATACCCAAAACAGTACGGAGGTGTTCAAAGTCTTGAGAAAACACTGGAAACTACTGAGTGAGGTCCCCAACCTGAAAGAAGATATTAGCGATACGCCAAGAGTCACCTTTAGGAGAGGTAGGACTTTGCGGAATATTTTGTGTCCTAGTTATCCCACTAGGAATAAAACAGGCACATGGATGCAGACCAAAAGGAAGTTTAAATACAACACTGGCAAAGAATATGAAATAAGGCACTATATAAATTGCAACACGAGCCATGTGATTTATGTTATCGGGTGCGCATGCGAAAAAATATATGTTGGCAGTACGGTGCGACCATTAAAACTAAGGATACAAGAACACACCCGAGCCGTAAAAAATTACGATTTAAAGTATCCTATGTCCTATCATATGCAAGAACACCATAAAGACAATAAGACAATATGGTTTCAGGGCATTGACCACATACCACCACATCCGAGGGGAGGTAATCACGAACTTACCCTGAGAAAAAGAGAAGCAGCTTGGATATGTCGCTTGAGATGTGTGGAAATGGGACATAATACGGAAAGGGAGATGCACCATTATCTAGAATAAACTGGGATGCCAGTGTGAATTAGCCAATGTGACATTGGCAAATTTGCAAATAACAGAATTTAGTCTATTCATGTCTGATCAAATCAGTTTCTGGGATTCTCCTTGTGCCTAGTTTGCAAATGTCTGCATTGGAGTTTATTCAAATGTACATATTGTTCCACAATAACAAAAAGATAAATGTAAACCATTGAAATATGATTTGTGAACTGTGATGCAATGTCAAGATCGAATGCACATACTTGTGTCTTATTATTAGCGACAAATTTTATATTTTGGTATAAACACATGGGGGCGGTTTATCCACGGCCACCATATCGTCAGCCTGGGTTTTATATGGATTAGCAGCGATAATCTCTCGTCACTAAATGGCACACTTGGTCATTAGTTGCGTAGACTACAATTACTCCTTTTCTAAAAAGGCTACGGAGTGAGTTTATTGTAACCAGTGTACTAGGAATACAATATAATATTTATCTGAAACTGTCTTTATACTATAATCAGTGTCCTTTGATTTATCAAAATTAGTAATGATTTTCTTTTCGTGTTACAATTTATACACTTGACCGGTTAAAATGTCAGATATCCGTGTGAGCGTTTACACAATGGTTTAAGACCATTCCGACAAACTATTCAGGCCGACACACGAAACAGAACTAGTAGAAGTCCGTTTTTTGACTAGCTCAAAATGGCGCCCACTTTAGCGCAAACGTTAGTGGTAAATGATGGCGATATTCAGCGTCTCCCACACGTGGCCTGGGATTGGATCTCTTTAAACCTATTAGAAAGAAGGAGCCTTGGAAAACTTTACCGAAAAGGAATTGGCGCGTGGACTAGGGAGACGCCAGCTGGGGGTCCTATATTTTGACCCTGATAGGTAAGATTTACACTCAACTATTGTATCTGGGACATGCCAATAAAATAACTTTTGGCATGACAACAATTCCTCAAATACAGCGGGTCGCTATTGTATGAGCACATACTTTGGTTGGTTGATTTTCACGGTACATGGGACCGCTCTGTGGGTCCTCAACATAATTGTGCCGTGTTCGGTGTTATGGAGAAAGTGGCTTATATGCACGTCCCACTGATATAGTGTGGTCCGCAGGGTCGGAATGGGTGGTCGTTTCTGGTTAAATTATTGGAGCTCGAACCAACGGTGAATTTTGGAAAATAAATGTTACTTTAGACTTTTTTCTTGCGAGTAATCTGTCAATAATGCATATGAATACCCATACCTATATCTTGTTTTTTTTAGGTGACTGCCTTTAAATAATTGGAAATCGAAAGTCGACTGAGGATTTAGAAGTCTGACTAATGTAACGGTGCAGGACGTGCACGTTACGGTTTACAAGGTATGTGACCCATAATGCCAATATCCAAAGCGATTCTTATTCGCATTTGGAGAGAAATGTAGGCAATGTGGAGATTAATTACAGATTGCAATAGAATTAGTTATATTGTGCAATATCTATATATTTTTTAGGTTAGTGCCATACGAAAAATAGAAAATATTAAGTACATCGGAAATCACGATGAAGAAATAGAAAAATACATCTGTTGAAATCATAAGGTATGGAATGGAACTCAATTTTATTACATACCTGAAACTGCGATTTGGGTGTAAAAATGTCTTCTTATTAAATATGTGCTAATGAAGGAGAGGGTGAGACCTAATGATCTCTTTTTCATGGTTTACTATTTATACTATTTTACATGATTTTAGGTATACGTTACATCGTTATTAGTTATTTTGAAATAACTGGCAAGAGATAGCCTATTTGTGAAGAACAACAATATAAACGGAGGAAACGGATAAAACGAATATCCTTGTTTCTGGACCCATTTCGTTAGCCATTTACCGGCGTTGGGGGAAGATACTTACATCCCATCTCAACATCTATTGCGGTAGGAAGATTACATGCCCTTGTTACATGACTTTTCCATGTGTTTTATTGTGTAGCTATAAGATCTGAACACGAAGGGATTTGCTGCTGCTTTTTTCGTATGGCCAGGGCTGGCTTCAATGGTGGTTGGGATAAAGGGGTATTCCTCAAGAAAGACTGTACCCAGGAAACTGCCTCGCTGTCAGGATGGGGAGAAATCTGAGAAGGGTATTACGGGACCTTATGGCCTAAAAAACCTGTTTGAGAAAATATTTTTGAAACAATACTTTTAGTTTGGTAACTAATAGAACTTGTCTGATAATGCAATTGAATGGTGCAAAGTAACGACTATAGTTATATGACGATCTGTGAACGATCAAAATAATAATGACGCTGTTTCTAATATTTGAAAATGAAATGTAGAAATCCGTGTGGATTTACTTTTTAATATATGACTCAGTGAAGGGGTTTTTCACCTTCAGTTTTATTTTTCCTGTGAAATATTTGTGATTATATAATGAAATTCTCACCCCATTGATCTTGCAGCATAAAAAATCTAAGAAATTCTTGATACAGTGTATGTTAAGAATGCTGCAATTTTATGCGCAAATGAGGTTTTTAACTTGGTCTTTTCTTGGTACATGCAATGTTTAATGTTGTCTGTATATTATTTCACGTGTGGGTTACTTTGAAGTATTCACAAGGGTTTTTTGTATGTTTCATTTTCTGTCTCACAGCCCTGAAGAAGTTCCGCTTGACGGAACGAAACGCGTTGGCTGGTACCTTAATGGATTATTAAAGGCATTTTGAACTTTTTTGGCATTTACGGATACAGCGTCTCTTATTTTGAAACATCCTTGCCTATAGACTTTATCAACCACACACGGTGGAGATCTAAAATTTGTTGGCGGTGCACTTCAAAGTTTGGTTTAATACTGATTTCTCCCAAGGACTTGGGATATACTCTCAGGGCAGGGAGTATTTGAATATTGCACGCTATTTGAAAGATTGAGTTTACATAAATATTGGTGATATTCGAGTTGGTGCTTTCAAGGTGCTAAAGTGGTCCACTGCCCACATTGTTTTGTATAAAAGTGCTCAAATTACCTTAGTAAGTACAGGTATGGCAAATACATGACAGCTGCACCCAGCATAGCGGCCACTTGCAAACCACTGCATCACGCTACCAACATCACATAGGCCAGCGTTGGCAAAGGCTCTGTAAACATGCTGCCAGTCACAGCCATAGTCACCCTTCCCAGATACTCACCCCTAGCTTGCGGCTGATGCTCCTTCGAACGTGCATCCAGCTCAGGCTGTGTCGCGGCCAAGATGTGGCCCATTAGTGGTGTCATGATGCGCCATGCCCACCGCCCATTGTGAGGGATCAGCCCCAAGGTCATCTCCGCCACGTTCTTTGCCAGCCGGCTGATATCATCCCACCTCTTGTGGCAGTGAGTGCGCCGTTGGTTTGAGACACCCAGAGCCCGCACCTTGGACGCAATGGCCCTCCACATGGCCTAACACTGGTGTACCTTGAGCTGCAGGCATGGGAGACAAGAGGGGGAACACATCAGTGACACAGTGTTATGTACCTACATCTCTCAGTACAGTAGCATGATACTAACTAAATTCAAATCCACATATATGTCTAACTTAGACACGACTGCATCTCACATTGAACATCTGCATGGGAAAAGCTGATGTAAATGCATGCAGGTGTGAGGAGAAACACAGTCCCTACACATCTACCACACATGCAGGGTGCCAGCACTGAAAGTCATGTGTAGCCAGCCCACATCTCTTGTCCATTTTTAAGTTGAGCAAGACATACATCACATATCACCATGGGTTTGGGGGTAGACTCACTGTGTCCAACACTGCACAGCCCTCAATGTCCTTGCTCTGTGATTAGCTCACTGTGTCATGGATGTCACATTGAGGCACATGATCTCACAAATACAAAATCCTTCCCACATGGCCGGTAGTGTGCAATCTATAGGGCTGAGATTGCTCATAGCTGGAGTGCAATGAGAAAAGACACATGTAATACTCTGCTGTAAGTTAAGTGATGTGCCCTTGTCATTTTGGGTGGTGACTCTGCAGGCCAGGTGGGCTCACACTGAGATGGACAACAGGGGCACAAACAGCCCCTCAGCCAAGAAATCACTGTTCTGACTCCTGCATTAACAACTTGCTGCGTCACTGCATGGCTGACAAGACAACACAGGTCATTCAAATATTGATGTGCAGGCAGGGAAACGTGTGGAATAGGGTACATCCACCTTCCCCCTGGAGACAGCATGTTAGGCAGTGTATGACACAACCCCACACTCTCAGGCACATACTGCATCAGTCCAACTACATGTCTGCCCCCCCAGCCCTCTCCCTACTGTTTAAGACCTACCAAGACATTTGGAGCACCATATAGCCTTGGGTACTGTGTGAGCACCTCTTCCATCAGGACCTCCAGCTCCTTGCTTGTGAAGTGACTGGCATGGATCTTTTCAGTCATTGCCATCACTGTGGACATGAGATAGCAGGGGCGGATGTGGATGGTGAGGGGCCTCAGGCAGCAGGCCCTGGAGGCAGCAGCAGATGAGGGGTCTCAGGCAGCAGTCCCTGGAGGCAGCATCAAATGAGGGGTCTCAGGCAGCAGGGTCTGTGAGCAGTGGAAAGGTGAGGATACCTACCACACATATATAGCCCCCTGGGGTCGTTTTAGTGGTGCTAAGCTGCTGCAATTGGTGTTCCAGGTCCAATGACCGGCTCCGCGGTGGTGGAGCACGCCGACCGCAATTTTCAAAATTTCATCATGCTACCGCGATTAAGGTTCCCCTTAGCTGTAAGGGCCTGGTCCATGGCGGTGACACACCGCAGGAGCCAGGAGGTAGCTACCGGCATTTGGGTGCCATACATTCACATGAGTCACCACGATTTGGGTGGCGGAGCATGCCAACTGCTATTTGGCAATACATAGATAGCTATCACTACCGCACTTGCGTTTTGGGGATTGTTGGTGAAAAACCGCTGGGGCTTGGCGGTAGCTACCGGCATTTGGGTGCCATACATTCACATGAGTCACCACGATTTGGGTGACGAAGCACGCCAACCGACATTTGGGAATGTCTCTTTAACTATTACTACTGCACTTGTGTTTGGGGGATTGTTGGTGAGACACCACTGGGGCCAGGCGGTAGCTACTGGCATTTGGGTGCCCTACAATCACATGAGCCACCGCAATTTGGGTGGCGGAGCATGGCAACCACCATTTGGGCATGCCTCTATAGCTATCTCTACCGCACTTGTGTTTTGGGGATTGTTGCTGAGACACCGCTGGGACCAGGCGGTAGCTACCGGCATTTGGGTGCCATACATTCACATGAGTCACTGCGATTTGGATGGCGGAGCATGCTAACCGCCATTTGGGCATGTCTCTATAGCTATCACTACCCTACTTGTGTTTTGGGGATTGTTGGTGAGACACCAGTGGGGCCAGGCGGTTGCTATCGTGATTTGGGTGCCATACATTCACACGAGTCACCGCGATTTGGGTTGCGGAGCATGCCAACCGCCATTTGGCAATACATAGATAGCTAATACTACCGCACTTGTGTATTGGGGATTGTTGGTGAGACACAACTAGGGCCAGGCGGTGGCTACTGGCATTTGGGTGCCATACAGTGACATGGGAGTGCAGGATTGTGGTGGCGGATTACTTTTACAGCACCAATGGACACATCATGCTGTGTCATTGGCCATCTGGCAATCATCAACAGGGCACAGTGGCCACATGGCTAATGACACATCATTGTGCACACAATGCCAACATTCCATTTACCCCACTGGTGACTACACATGCCATGTTTGTGTATGTGATTTTGTAGACTGGCATGTACTCCCTCATATGTCACAGGACAGTTTTGTTATGGACTCTACAATGTGTACACATGTCAATATGTTAAAGTGCAGTGACAATCACAGCAATGTTTGTCTCAATGAATGATGTTCTGTTTTGCCTGTCCTCTTATGTTTGATCAAGCACACACTCGTCATTAATGCTCAGCCTGTGGTCATTGTGTTGTTGATGTGTGTCAGGTTCAAATGACACCTGAAGGTGTGTCAGGTACAGCAGCTAGGTATGAGACAGTGGGGTTGCTTTGTTACACATATGCTGGAGGCTATACACCCAGGCATGCCCATGGTAAATGTGGCCATATCCCTATGTGCATTCACATAGACCGAGGTGGTGTTTGAGGTACTTGCTGTGTGTAAGTTGACAAGTGTGCGATTAGGCTGGTCTATTACTCACTTTTGATGACAGTCATTGTTGGCGTTGTGTCAGCCAAAATGTGAGATGCTGTGCCCATCTCAGGATGTATTTCATTGACATGTGTCCACTTTCATCATAACTAGGAGTAGACCAAATCTGCATTGTCACTTCACAGTGCTGACAGACATGGAGGATGAGGTGACCATCCGGAAATTCCATCTGGATCGAGCCACCCTATGAATCCTTTGTGCTATGTTGGAGCCTCACCAGCAGCCTCGCAGAACATATCCAACAGCTTTCCCTCCAACGTCTAAGGTGATGGCAGACCTGTATTTTTTTGCGACTGGATAATTCCAGCACACAGTGTCCAGCGCAGGTGGGATGTCACTATGATGATCTACAAGGACAGATATATCCTTTTCCCCAGGGGGACTGGATTGACAGCTGTGAAGGGAAAGTGCCATTGATTGCACCCATGTTGGGATTGTACCACCACAGGCACGTGAGCACATCTACAGGAATCGTAAACATTACCACTCCATAAATGTGCAAGTGGTGTGCCAGGCAGATATGATCATCTCACAAGTGTGAGCCAAATTTCCAGGCTGATTGCTAATCTGCTTCCCGAGTGTGCATGGTGGGTGAGTATGCCTAGTCATATATGCTGTGTGTGTGACCTGCTGTCCTCTGCCACAGCAACATTGCAATGTTTATCAGTGTTTGTCACACCTAGGTGACTCTGCATATCCCAACCGTCCTTTGTTGCTGAGCCCACTGCAGAATCCCAGGACACCAGCTGACATTGGCTACAATGATGCCCATGGGAGGACACGTCGTGTGGTGGAGTGTACTTTTGGTCTGCTGAAGTCACGTTTCCGCTGCCTGGACAAAACCGGAGGTGCACTGATGCACTCACCCAGGAAGGTGTATCACATTGTAGTGGCATGCTGCATGCTCCACAACCTAGCCATTCGGAAAGAGATTCCCCTGATCCAGTATGATGATGAGCAGCCAAAGCCCCCGCCTGCAAACCAACTGGTGTCCAGTGATGAGGACAGTGGAGAGGAGGAAGGTGTTGACCTGTGTCAACAGCTCATCACCCACTGCTTCACTTGAAGGTGGGTGACAATGTACAACGTACCCATTGTCTGATGATGTTGCTGTTGTTGTGAAGGTGTATGTGAGATTTGTGACAACAGCTGGTTGTAGACTCAGTGGTGGCTGATAATGTTTCTGGGACAGTTTATTTAGGAACTTCTACAGGATGTGTATATCAGCACTTTTTGCCCATTTTGATGTGTGCATGTAGGATTCTCTTGATGTGAAGTGTTGTGTGATGTCTGTGATGCCACAGCCAGACTAGTGAATATTGTTCTGTTAGATTTTCCTAGGTACTTTCAACCTCTCCTTGCCTACATACACTCCGGACTCCTGTTACATTGTAATCATGTTGAAGACTGTACATCCTGCAATAAAGACAGAGCAGGTACAACAACATGTGTGTAAGGAGATGTTTATTTACAATGGTGACATGTGAGGGGTGGACATTTACATTGAGGTGATTAGTGAAGCAGTGAGTTGACAGTAATAATACATGAGATAATCGAGCAGTCACCACATAGATGTGATTATTAAGGGTGGGTGCACAATCCGTTCTGCACGCGGATTTTGCGGATTTTCGGCAATTTTGCGATCCGCAAATATCGCGATATTGCTGAAAATTTGTGAATCTGCTCGCGGGCGGATTTTGGGCAGTTAGAGGTATCGCATAAACCGGTGGCGTCATCTTGGATAAATATGAAGGGCAGGGTTCATTCTGGCACAATGCTCCTGTCACAAAAATTAAACCTCAACAGGAAGCACTTACAGCAGGTGCCCGAGTTGAAGCTCAAGTTCAGTAACGCATGCATCAAACCAAAAACAATCGTGAGCTTTGTCGAGGCTGGGCAGGTGTGCTTTCTCCCCATATCTGCCGTCGAAAATTAGCTGTGATGCTGGATAGAGGCCTCTGCATCCTTCACTTTCACAAGCGCAATCCCCATGCAGTTCCTGTATCCAGGAGCTTCTTTCTCCTCATCTGCTGCTCTGATCGGTCTCTGACCTTTTTTACACACAAGAGGCATTTGAACTTGCATAGAAGCCCCGCTCTTTGGCCCCACCCACACACTAGTGGTGTGCACCGTTTTCCCTCCTGACCCACTATGATGGACAGCTCACTCAAGGCACCCCGGCGCTGGGCAGGTGTGCTTTTTCCCCATATCTACCGTCGCAAATTAGCTGTGATGCTGGATAGAGGCCTCTGCTTCTTTCACTTTCACGAGCGCAATCCCCGTGCAGTTCCTGTGTCCAGGAGCTTAATTCTCTTCATCTGCTGCTCTGATCAGTCTCTGATCTTTTTTACACACAAAATGCATGTGAACTCGCAGAGAAGCCCCGCTCTTTGACCCCGCCCACACACTAGTGGTGTGCACCGTTTTCTCGCCCTGACCCACTATGATGGACAGCTCACTCAAGGGAACCCGGCGCTGAGCAGGTGTGCTTTCTCCCCATATCTACCGCCGAAAATTAGCAGTGATGCTGGATAGAGGCCTCCGCATCCTTCACTTTCACAAGTGCAATACCAGTGCAGTTCCTGTGTCCAGGAGCTTCTTTCTTCTCATCTGCTGCTTTGACTGGTCTCTGACCTTTTTTACACACAAGAGGCATGCGAACTCGCATAGAAGGCCCGCCCGTTTGGCCCAGTCCATGCACTCGCGGTGTCACCGTCTTCCCACCATTTACCCACTATGATGGACAGCTCACTCAAGGGACCCCTGCACCCTTCGGCGCGATGGCATAGTAACACACACATGGTCACTGGAGACAACTCTTCTGGCACTTTACGCAGCTGTAGTGTAGGAAAAGCACTATACATTTACCCAACGAGGTAGCACTTACTGATTAGCCAGTAGAAGGTACTCTACTCTACTCTACTCTAAAAATCCGCGAGATCTTGGATTTTTCCGCGAACTCTCTGATTTTTTTGCGATTTCACGCGAATTTGCGGAACGCAGATCCACAAAATTCGCCCATACTTAGTGGTTATCAAGTCCAACAGACAGATACCATTCCCAAGGCAGTATGGGGAAGGACAGTCCAAAAAGTCAATGCAGAGGTGAAGAGGGTTGCCATCATGGCTGGCTCCGTGACTGGCGTTTGGCAGGTGCTTTGCCAACAGATACTCCAAGGTTTTCTTAGGGTGGCCCCTTCGCCGCTTAGCAGGGAGGGGCTCCTGCTGTAGGGCCGGTGGGGTCTGAGTACTCCCCACTCTATGTTGCCACAGGGAGGATGTGTCACTGTCATCCTGTGGCCCACCAGAGGGATGTGGAGATGTTGGTTGTGGCGAAGGCCTGTCCCTCAGTACCGCCACTAGCTGGCCCAAGAGGTCCATAATTTGGCCGATGCGGGTGTCCATGGACCTTATCAGCAGGAGGAGCTCACTGGAATCTTGTTCTGACTGGCACGCTTGTCCCTGGGCCCATTCATGTGGCCCAAGGACTCTGTTCATGTGGTCCAGGGATTCTGTCCCAGGCTTTGGTCGTCTGTGGGTGACCCTGCCCCCTCCCACCTGCCCTGCTGCAACAGACCTGTTGCCTCGCCACTGTAGGCACCAGCATCCTCCCCCTACCCTCCTCAGTTGGTGGGGTGGTCAACCTGTGGGACAGAGAGAGTGTTGCAGGCAGCTCTCCTCTCGTGGTGGTGGTGGGACTGGAGGACGCACCGGCCGTAACAGAAGGGGTCTGCAGAGACGTTGTTAGTGCCACAGATGTGGTGGTGGGGACGTTGGGGTCCTGGGACCTATAGCACCCTGGCGCACCGGATGGGCCGGCTCCGTGCTCCTCATCCACAGAATCCCGGGAGTCAACATCCGAGAGTCGATGTTCGGGGGGGGGGGAGACTGGCTCTGCAAGTTGCTGCTGCTGTCCTCTGTAGGCAGTTCTTGGTCACCTGTGGGTCAGATGGGAAATGGTCATTGTAGTGCACCCCACACGCTTTGTGTTAGCTGTGTATCATTCACAGTTTGTACACAATTGACTAATCATCACATTGTTTTCTATGTGCACTACTGTGCCTCCTGACATGATGCTGTGGTACATGCATTACTTATCCATGGTGTGAGGTGTCCATACATACCATGCACCACGTGCTTAATTTGTGATTAGAGGGACATGTTGACATCTAAGAACTAGCACTACAAAGATTTTCTGTGAGGACTCTTTGTTGATTTGTCTGCCCTGGCAGACGTCACATCTGGGCATGGCCTGGCCATTGTCATCTCCTGCATACCTTTGTCTTATCATGTGCATATCTGGATTAGTACCACCAAACATGCCTATTTGTTTTCATATGGTCCTTGTTGCTCTGGCCTCATGGCACTACACATGTCATTCAGTGCTGTGCATGATTGTGCACAGACGTTCTTCTACATGTGAACTGGTGTGTCACACTTTAGTTGCTGTGACAGTTTCCTTTGCTTAGCTGTGTGCACACTGTGCGTTGCAATAGGATTGGTGTGTATATTTGTGCAATGAGAGGGTTGGTGCTGTCATATGGCCCCATGGTTTTTATGACGAATGGCTAGGTGCACGTACTGGCTACTTACCAGTTATGTTTTCCCATTTGGCTTTGTTTTGTGACACATCTGTGTGTGTGTGGTGGAGGCTAACATCCTGCTCAGTGGTGGCACAAGACAGCATAATATGTCTACCTACCTGTTTGTTTGTAGTGATCCATTAGCTGCCACATGCATCTGGGTGGGAGGGAGAGCTCCATCTTGCTGTACTGGGGGATAAGTGGTATGGTGTGAGTAGTAGTGCTGGCCTTCCACCCCCAAATACCCTCACTGTGAAGATGGCAACCTACCTGTAAGTTTGTTTGGTGTACTGCAAAGGCTTCCAACTGCTTCTGAGTGGGGGTGGTGCTCCATCCTACTCAGGTGTGGGACAGGGGGCCTGGGCATGGTGGGAGTAGTGGTGCAGGCCTCCATCCCCCATACAGCCCTCCTAGGGAAGATATCTACCTACCTGCGAGTCTGTTTGTGGTGATACAATGACTTCCAACTGCTCCTGGGTGGGGGAGTGTTCCATCCTGCTCAGGTGTGGGAGAGGGGGCATGGTGGGAGTAGTAATGCAGGCCTCCCGCCCCCGAATAGGCCTCCCACCCCCAACAGCCCTCCCAGGGAAGGTGGCTACCTACATGTTAGGTGAGGGTGAACCATACAATGCCGCAAATTGCTTCTGGGTTGTTGTGGAGTGCTCTGTCCTGCTCAGGTGTGGGACAGGGGGCATGGTGGGCGTAGTAGTGTAGGTCTCCCACCCCCTAACACCCAAACTGTGAAGATGGCTACCTACCTGTAAGTTTGTTTGTGGTGATACAATGGCTTCTAACTGCTCCTTGGTGGGGGAGTGCTCCATCCTTCTCAGGTGTGGGACAGGGGGCATGGTGGGAGTAGTAGTGCAGGCCTCCCACCCCCAAACACTCTCACTGTGAAGTTGACTACCTACCTGTAAGTTTGTTTGGTGTACTGCAATGGCTTCCAACTGTTTCTGGGTGGGGGTGGGGCTCCATCCTGCTCCAGTGTGGAACAGGGCCATGGTGGGAGTAGTAGTGCAGTCCTCCCACCCACAAACAGCCCGCCCAGGGAAGGTGGCTACCTACATGTTAGGTGAGGGTGAAAATTACAATGGCTGCAAACTGCTTCTGGGTTGTTTTGGAATGCTCCATCCTTCTCATGTGTGGGACAGGAGGCATGGTGGGAGTGGTAGTGCAGGCCTCCCACCCTCAAACAGTACAACCTTGGTAACTGGCTACCTACCTGAAATGTTTGGTTGGTGTACTGCAATGGCTTCCAGCTGCTTCTGGGTGGGTGTGGTGCTCCATCCTGCTTAGGGGTGGGACAGGGGCCATGGTGGGAATAGTAGTGCAGGTCTCCCACCCACAAACAGTACAACCTTGGTAACTGGCTACCTACGTGTAAGTTTGTTTGGTGTACTGCAATGGCTTCTAAATGCTTCTGGATGGGGGAGTGCTCCATCCTGCTCAGGTGTGAGACAGGGGGCATGGTGGGAGTAGTAGTGCAGACCTCCCACCCACATACAGCCCTCCCAGGGAAGAAGGCCACCAGCTGTGAGTTTGATGAGGGTAATTTAATGGCTGACACATGCTTCTGAGTGGGGTGGGGGAAGGGCTCCACCTTGCTGAGCTGTGGGACAAGGGGGCCTGGTGAGTGTTGTAGTGCTGGCTGCCTGTACACATGCCCCCATGGTAATGTTGCTAGCTACGTTTGGGGTGAAGGGGAGGGAGAGAATGTTGTGAGATATGTTTTGGGGAGTTTGTGGTACAGATTAATGGAATTTGTCCTAGGAGGTGTAGCTTTGTAGTTAAGCAAGACAGTACATAGCAGTGTGATTGTAGTCTTTGTTTGTACTTACCAGCCTCCACTCCCCCGGCTACTCCTGTGAGACTCTGGATGCAGGATGGCAAGCACCTTCTCCTCCCATGCAGTGAATGTTTTGGTGGAAAGGGAGGGCCACCACCAGTCCTTTCAGCCAGCTCACTGTTCTTGCTCCTTTTCTGTTTGACAACCCTCTTCAGGTCATGCCACCGCTTCATGATTTAATTTTTTTGAGCACAGGGTGGTCCCTACTGCATTGACCTTCTTGACTATCCTTGCCCACATTTATGCTCTTGTGGGTAATGGTGTCTGTTGGACCAGGCTACCAAACAGTTGTGGTTCCACTCTGACTATCTCATCTACCATAACCTTCAACTCACTCTCTGTGAATTTGGGCATTTTCTGTGTTGCCATGGTGTGTGGTGTGCAAAGTGGTAATGGGTGCAGCGGTTTGAGTGGTGGGTGTGGTACTGATGTGTATGGTGTGTGATGTGCAGGGAGGTTAGAGGAGCAGGTGTGGAATTGGTGGCGGTGCTGTGTGTGGTGTGAGTAGTGTTGGTGTGTTTTTTGCCTCTCCTTTGTGCTCTGCTGTTGGGCCTTCAGTTGTGGAGTATTGCAAAGGATTGTGGTCAAGGAAGGGGCTGGTTTTATACTCAGCTGTGTGGGTGTTTCCAAATCGAGGATTGCTGCCAGGTGGGTTGTCCTGGGATTGGTATTTTTATATTTGCCATGTGGTTGTGTCATTGGGGTGTGTTCTGTGTTTTTGGGTGGCATGGCTAGTTTGCTGTGTACACTTTGTGGCCTTACTGTGGGTTTTTTCTTTCAGCCGCCATATTTGGAGTGGTGTGGCTCACTGGAGTGGTGTGGCTCACTGGTTAGAGGCGGCAGACCCGGAAGCAGAGAAAGGCCCGGGACCAGGGTTCAATTCCCGACGCGGCAGGGTTGTGGACCAGGGTGAGCAGACTCGATAATTCTCGCCTCGGTGCCTACTCTAACCAGGGATCACACTCGGCAACTCTGGGCATTAGCTTGCCTCATCTCTACAACGGCCCCCCACATTCGCCGGGGATGCCTGGTTTCACCTTGGAGATACCCAGTAGGGACCATCTCACAGGGATAGCCAGGACGGGTTCCCCAGCGGTCTACAGCGCCACGACGCCTCAGGGCAGCAGTGCGCTTTACAAGACACATACATACGTACACACACACACCCACATATTTGTCATGGAGCGTCCGCAGCGGTGGCTATGCTGCAGCTCTTCCGCCGGCTCTCCCATTCATCACTGTTTGCGACCACGGCGGTCAGAAACAGCGGAATGTACCGCAGGACCATCGGGATATCCTAATTTCCTGTGCAGTGTCTGCTATCCTGGTGGAGGCTTGGTTTTTTTCTGCCGCGAATCCAACTGCCGTGGACATGTTTTGGCCATCTCTGCCCGCTACAGGCATTTTTTCTTTGCCCCATTCCGCCGCGGTCTGTGTTTTTTGGTGGTTGATCCTAATTTAGCCGCTGGTATTTCCCCAGTACCAGCGGGCGGTTGTTTTTCCACTTCCGTGGCGGTCGGAGAGATTTTCCGACCGCCATCCTAATAGACCCCTAAATGTTTGGGTAGGATGGATTGAGAAGACAAGGTGCTGAACTATCTAAACAACATAAACAAGTGCCAGGGATGCAGCACAAATTTGTTTATACACACACCTAAAAGAGAAACGCAGTAAAAGAGAGTTTCTAGAGCTTCAGGATCAGCTCAGACTGTCATTGCAACAATATGAGGGATTACTACCTTCCAAGGTTTTCAAGGCAAGCCTTTGAAATGAGAAGATATAAACAAATCAAGCAAGAGTCCTGGTAAAATTTTACAAGTGTCTGATTGCACTGAAGATAAACACCACTTGAGTGAGGATCCTCACTTTTTACCCTTCCATTATTAGTGTCTGATTACAGCAGATAAAGTTCCCATTGCAAAATGAACTGTCATCTGTGTGAAGTTTTGAGAATGGATTTTTCTCTGCATTGCATATATGTGGCATATCTATTGGCATTCTTTAGTACCTCCTCGAATTGGATCACATCCAGTGCCATCTTTACTTACATTTCCCTGATCATCCTGAAGTTCTATTTTGCTTGTCCCAGATGATCCAACAAGATCTTTTCTAGCAGCAAAATTGCATAAGTGAAATTAATTTTTCCCACAAAGCTGGTATTAAAGCATTAGTTACATTGTTTTTAAATCAAGGAGACGAATGAACCGTTGGTAAGTTCCAACAGACCCCCCAAATTATAACAGCATAGATTTGGAAATTTAGCGGCACAAAAATGGAAATTTAGCAGCACAGAAATGGGAATTTGGCTGCATTATTGCAACAATTTATTTGACTCATAATCATTCTTTTTCACCTTTAAATCAATGAAAACTATTGTAGCAGAGTATTCCACTTTGTAATAGGCATCATTAACGTGCCTGCAACTCCATGGAAGCACAGCTCTAATCCTAACGTCGTGAGAGGGGGCCCTATTTCTCCCTCGAATGTTTTAGCGCCCATGTACGTACCCCTGCTGGGCACCGCTGCCTCTTGGAACCATGAAGCATGACTCCTCTTCATCAGGTGTCCTAGGGCGCAGGATGGTAGTTGTAGTGCTATAAAAATTAAATGCATGTCAGGGAGGGGCTATGAAGATATGAGGGGTACTGTTGGAGGGTAGTTGTAGAGGAATTTGTGCAGAAGGAGGTCAGTGAGGGGGTGCCAAATAAATTGTGACACCAGGCGCCCACCAGCGCTAAAGCCAGCCCTGGATGTGGTCACTGTTGTGTAAAATACTGCACCCTGAAAACACCCAGTTCAGAGATCCTTGTTCAGACCAGATTCAGTACTGGCAGTGCTGACACAGACTTTCATATATATTTTTAAGGTGGGTAAATGAGGCGCCATAAGGCTGGGTAATAACACCTAATAGTTACAGTGCTAAGAACTTGCAAAAATATGCAAGTAGACTCTAGCTAAAAATAAGTATTACTTTAAACTAACCTGTCTTTAATCGCTCAAGCAGATTCCTGCAGTGGGCGCATTAACCCCCCAAGCTACCTCACTGGCACCCCTGTTCAAGTAGCAATAGTTGTGTACTCCAGGAGCTGTAGGGAGATACTTCCCTGTCCCCCTCTTGAAAGAGAAGCCTGGATTTTCCGGTACCTGTTGGAGAGATATGTCAGCCATCAACAGCTAAGGCTCGCCTCCCTTCCTCTGCCGCTGGACACTGGGCTAGTAATGAGCTCATACTGACTGCCCACTGCTCATGACCATCCGCTGCTTGCCTGACCCGGGCCACATAAAAGTTAGCAATGGACTTGAGCCCATTAGGAAGTAGCTATTTTACGGCTGAACAGCAGCACATAGTGACATGTGCGCGTGAAACCAATAAGAAGCCATAATTTTTTCCTATTTTTCTGGGAGACCTTTTTATTGTGTTTGAAAGCTTTATTGAAATAAAGGATATATAACAACAAGGTGACATCAGTAGAGAAACAGGAACAAATTGTAGAGGAAAAATATATGGAAACAACCAAAGACTACTGATGACAACACTAGGAGTCTAAGCATTTTCTAAATTTTTTAGGGGGAAGGGGAGGTAGGGGGAGGGAGAAAGGGGGAAATAGAAACCATGTTGTTACAAGTCATGCTTATATAAAAGTATCGGCAGATAAAACAATTGCACAATAACAAGAAAAAGGTACACTATATGTAAAAAATCTTATAATACAACTACAACTGTGAACTGTAGGTAATAATACTGTAGGCGAGAGTAATAATCCTTCAAGGAGGTTTAAAATTTTCGGAGGAAAGGGAAGTGTAGCTCCTTTTGATTGATCTAAGTATATGGTAAGGGGTAACCAATAGAGTTCAACATTGTGAGGGGGTTTACAGGAGGAGGCAAAGGCAACATCAAGTCTATGGAAATTGCATAGTAAGTTCCACCAACAACGTATGGAAACTTTGGTAAGAGACTTCCAATTCGAGGCAATATGTTGAAACGCAAGTGCCAGCATGAGATCAAAAAGACCAAGTGAGTGTGACGGGAGATTTAAGGATTCCGAGAAACTTCCCAAAAACACAAGGGTATTGGAGTAAGGAACAGAGAGTGTAAAAATGCGTGAAATGTAAGACCAGACCTGCTGCCAGAATACTGCTACAGAAGGACAGAAAAAGAAAAGGTGAAGAAGATCAGCATCAGGTGCATTACATGTCCATCAATTAGAATTAGAGGAAGAAAGAAAGCGAGAGAGAGAAAGGGGAGAAAGATAGAGTCTATGATAAAGGAAAAATATGGATTGAGTAAGGGAAGCAGAACGAGAAGTCTTCAGCGTTTTAGACCATAATTTATCCCAGATAGGAACAGGCCATGAGCAAACGAAATCTGTTTCCCAAGAGAGCTCCAGTTTAGTTTTGGGACGTACAGGGCTGGGGGCAGAGAAGAAACGGTAAATAAGAGAAGCTTTAGGAAGAGTGGCAAGTATGGCGAGAAGAGGGGAAGGAGAGAGAGGCGAATCGGAAGAGGAGAGAGAATAATAACGGTCTAGGATAATTTCCATAAGAATATAATATTTCTGGAAGAACGATTGAGGGCAACGAAACTGTGTTTGAAATTGGGGGAAGGAGCAAGGCGACAAGCCGTCAAAGAGTTGATGAACCCAAATAATACCTTTCGACCTCCAAGAAGACCAGGCAATAGGTCTATTTTTTAGCAGAATAAGCGAATTATACCAGATGGGTGAGAGCAAGAAAGAATCACGAGATAAAGACAATGGGGAAAGTAAGGGTGTCAAAAGAGAAGAAGTATGTTTAAATAGAGGGGGAAAAGTTTAAGGAGATTTTGTAGTAAAATGAAGTACATCTTGAAATGAAAAGGGCAGTAATAAAGAATGTTCAATATGGAGCCAGAGGGGGGGGAAAGGGAGACAGCTCAGATGATAACCATCTAGAGGCCTGACGCAAAGAAAAGGATTTGTGATGAAGACGAAAATCAGGAAAATTAACACCTCCATTTGATTTGACCTTGCGGAGAGCTGACAAAGATATCCTAGCTTTTTTCTGTTTCCAAAGAAATTTGGACAAAACAGAATCAATACGATTGAAATAAAGAGCCGGAATATGAATGGGAAGCATTGAGAGCATATAAATAAGAATAGGAGCAATCATCATTTTAATAGAATCAAGACGACCCCACCAAGAAAGAAATAAGGGATTCCAGGAAGAAAACAATTGTTCTATTCTAGAAATAACTGCGGACATGTTTAATTTATTAGAGGATGAAATAGAATTAGAGAATAGAACACCAAGATATTTTATTTTAGTACTATTCCAGGCAAAACCCGTAGAAGAGAAGAAATGCGGGAGACAAAATTTAGTTAATGGGAGAATTTCTGTTTTATCAGAATTAATTTTATATCCTGAGACAAGAGAAAACTTTTCAAATTCAGCTAATAAAGAAGGGACAGAGGATTCCGGATCTGAAATGAATAAAAGAATGTCATCAGCATAAGCAGAGAGCTTTAACTGGTTATCCCCATATGGGAAACCAGAAATGGAAGAATTGGTACGAATAGAGGAAAGAAAAGGTTCAAGAGCTAACACAAAAAGAAGAGGGGGAAGAGGACAACCCTGACAAACCCCACGTTGAAGTGTAAAAGAAGAGGTAAGTTGACCATTAACGAGGACTGAGGCTTTGGGCATGGAGTATATCAAAGAAATAAAAGAAATACATCTGGGGCCAAAACCATGCCATTTTAGGGAGGCAAGTAAAAATGACCAGTCAACCCTATCAAAAGCTTTTTCAGCATCTACTGAAATAGCTGCCAGAGGAATAGAGAGAGAAGAGGCTTTACTTAAAACATTGAGGAAAAGTCTAGAGTTATCAGAAGTAAGACAACCCTTAACAAAACCGCACTGTTCTTTCCCAATGAGTTGTGGCATGAAGGGATCAAGACGCAGTGCAAGCAATTTAGCAAAATGTTTATAGTCCACATTAACTAATGAGATTGGTCGATAATTTTTACAAAATTTGGGATCACGGCCCTCCTTGGGAATAAGACAAATAGTAGCATCTTGAAAGGAACCCTGTGTAAGACCAGAAGAACAAAACGATTGGAAAAGAAAAAGGAGTTTGGGTAGTAAAAGGTCAGAAAAATGTAAATAAAACTCAACCGGAAAGCCATCAGGGCCTGGTGTTTTGCCCTTAGTAAGAGAGGACAACGCAGTGGAAATTTCGTGCAGGGAAAAATCTACTTCAATAGCTGAGAATTGAAGTTGAGAAGTATCAGGTTTGGGTAATTCATCAAAATAAGACTGAAGAAGAGCCGGTGTAGGAGGAGCTTCCGGAGTATATAAAGATTCATAAAAGGACTGAAATTGGTCTAGAATTTCCTTATCCATGTGAAGGAGAGCGTTGGTAGGGGAATAAATTGATTCAAAAAAAGTACGCTCTTTGCGAGATTTAAGGATTTAAGATAGTTAGCAAGGAGTTTGCCTGATTTATTACGGCCGCCGTAATAACGTGCACTACTGCGAAGAAAAAAGGAAGAAGCCGAGTCAGTAGTGAGTTTATTGAATGCAATCTTGGCCTGAAGAAGCTCAGAGGATATGCGATTAGGGGAAGAGGTATAAAACTGATGTTCCAAGGTTTTGATATGGGCTAAAGCAACTTTCCGCTTGTGAAGAAACATTTTCTTTTTCTTAGATACAAAGTCAATAATGAAACCGCGGGCTGTAGCTTTGAAGGAGTCCCAAAGGATGTGAGGGGAGATGTGAGGATCAGAATTAAGTTGGAAAGATTCATTAGTAAAAGAACGGAAGGAAGAGGAAAAATTAGGATCAGTAAGTAGGGAGGAGTTAAAACGCCAACGAGAGGATTTAGGAAGAGGGGGAAGCAAGTCAAAGTCTGTAACAATAGGAGCGTGGTCCGAAATTACGATAGGTTCGATAGAGGAAGACAAAAGGTTTTGAGATAAGGAAGAGGAGAGAAAAATATAATCTAGGCGAGAAAAAGAGGCATGGGGGGGAGAGAAAAAGGAAAAGTCTAAGGTATCTGGATGAGTGAGCCTCCAAGAGTCAGAAAGATGTGCTTGTGAAATGATGTCCAAAAACTGTTTATGAGGTTTGTGAGGGACAAAACGGACAGAGGATTTGCGATCCAAAAAGGGATCAACTATCTGGTTGCAATCGCCTCCTAAAAGAAAAAAATTATCTTGATGTTGAATACATTTGCTAGTGATTATTGGCCAAAAAGAAGGATCAAAGTTAGTGGGACCATAAACATTAAACACAGTAATAGGTATTGCATTGATAAGCAGCTTAGTTAAAACCCAATGACCCTCAGTATCCTTGTCTTCTAATAGGACCTTACATTTGAGTCTTTTATGAATTAAAACAGCAACCCCATTTTTTGAGTGATTTGACGGAGAAAATAAAACAGTACCAACCCAATTCCTTTTTAATTTTAAAGATTCGGGGTCAGAGAGGTGGGTTTCCTGGAGAAGGACAATATCAGGATTATAAGAGGATAAATGAGAGAGTACTCTCTGCCACTTAATAGGATTATTAAAACCTTTCACATTCCATGAAACAACTCTAAATGTTTAAACAGGATAAACATGACAAATTCAAAAAGTGTAAAAGAATAATCAATTATTAACCAACAAGAGCATGAAAGAGAGAGAAAGGAAAGAAAGGAAGAAAGAGGATAGAGAAGGGTGAGGAAAAAATGAGATAGGAAAGAGAAAAGAGAGGTAGAGAAGCAAAAGGGAAGAGATAGACAGAAGAGACAGTACAAATCCAAAAGGATGACTGCAAAAAACATACCTTAAGGGGAAATACGAGAGGGAGAAGAGGGGATGGCGACACTCAACAAGATGAACCAGCCAAGGAGCAGGGACACAACCGCACCGGGACATCATAGAAACACAAAGGGAAGGGTACAGGGTGGTTGGAATAATAAAAAACACATCTGTGAAAGGGGAGAAAAATAGTTAGAAGCAATATCAGGACAACAAAATACATTCTGAAGATTCCAACTATCAGTGCTACAAAAGATGACAACAAGAACAAATTAAACAAACAGCAAACAAATTAAATACAACAATCTCAAGGAGGGTGGAAGAGAAAGGCAGCAATGCAGCGAAGAAAGAGAACGTGGAGCAAAGTATAGAGTAACATAAAACATTTCAAACTATTCAGCCACTTGAGGAGGAAGAAGTGTCCATTCCGCCACCATTTTGTAGAAGAATGAAATTCCTAAGTTCACCAGGGTCCTGAAAAGTCCAAGTTTTATTCTGATGGGTGACCTTAAAAATGCAGGGGTGGAACAGGCCATATCGTGCCCCAAGGGAGCGCAGAGATGGGCGAAGAGAGAGGAATTCCTTCCGTCGTGGTGCGGTAGCATTGGAGACATCTTGAGCAAGGAATACCCGTTGACCCAACCAGGAGACTTGACGTTTGGTTCTGGCAGCCGAGAGGACAGAAAGTAGAGCCGTGAATTTCAGAAAAAGGATAATGACCCCACGGGGATTTGTAGAAGCAGCTGAGCAAGGACCAAGTCTATGAGCCATTTGAATACTGAGAGCAGTGGATGGTAGCATGTCTAGGAGTTTCGGGAGGAAGGAGGTAAAGAAAGTCACCGGGTCATCTCCCTCCAAGGATTCTGGTAGGCCATAAATACGAAGGTTGTTCCTCCTGTTCCGGTTTTCCAAATCCTCTGTATGCTGTTGAAAGGAAAGGACAGTCTTCTCTAGAGAGGAGATACGCTGTGAATTAGATTGAATATCAGGAACTTGCTGTTCAACTAAAGTGATTCGGGCGTCCATGACTGACCATTTTTCTTTCAATAGTTGCATGTCCTTACTTGTTTCTTCAATAAATGGACGCAAGGCGCGTATCTCCTCTAGAATTAGATCCGTGGAAGAGGATGTTAATGGTTTGTCAGGGGAGGGAGGATCCTGCTTAAGGCGCTTGGAAGAGGATGCAGGAGGTGAAGACTTATTTAAGACAGCCTGTGTGACTGAAGAACGGTGAGGAGCCGAGCCAGCCATTATTGGAGTTGAAGCAGGAATACACAATTGTGCCGAGGATGACCCTATGCACAAAGTACGAATAAGTTCCTGAAGGGCGCGGGAAGTAGACACTTAGAGGTGCTTACACATGAACAAAGAGCAGCAGACTTGAGTTATGAGTGAGCGAGAGTCCAAACAAACAATATTCCTGTATTGAGTAGCAAGGATCCAAGTATTAGTCAGCAGAGGTAGAGCTACTATAGCAGCAACAGTCACAGTGGAGTGTAGTTCCTATTATCCCAATAGGCTCTGCGCATTGGAATAATACCTCCAATAGTAAAGGCCTAGACCAGACGTTAACTAGGTCTACTACTGTCGATATTAGACTTAAAGTTTTGGGTTTGCCAGCTAGCTCAGAGTTCACTAGAAACTTTCTCGAATGTTCAGGAAGGAATTAACTTCCCTGATTAGACAAGAAGGGATTTAGTTTCTGACAACCATAGAACATGACAACTTTGCTCTCCCCTAATCAAGAGTGTATCTCGAGAGTCGTGTGAACAAAAGGCAATTTATTTTACTCAGTCAGTACGTGCATTCTTAGTCTCATCAGAATGTAGAGAAAAGGAAGAGACGGGCGTGTTCAATAAAAAGGTGTTATTTATTGATCAGTCTCTTTTCTCGTACAAGAGAAATGGATCGATATTATTGCGATACTTATGGCTAAGTAAAGTGCATACATTAAAAGCAATAGTATGAAATAATACTCTAAAAACATTGATATGGTTTCTAAGCCATACGATGGTTTAAAATGAATAAAATATATTACATACACATATACATTTGACTAAACGTACTCAACTGGTGTTTCTAAATACGCCTACCCCGTGTACCTGACCTAAGTCTAATGCGTGGGTGGGAATAGAAAGTTACAGTTTAAGTTAAGTTTGTTTTGCCAAGTGACTGACTAAGGAATTCTCTGCGAGGGGTTATTCAGTTCTGTACCTGGAATCTAGGTTGAATGAGGGATGGTATCTCTCTCTCTGGTCTCGATATTCCAGGCTGCCTGCGAGGGCTACCCGGAAGCGCCGTGCTGGATTTCTCGGCAGGAGAAAGCAGCGCGTCTCGTTCTCAGCGCGTCAGGAAGGCGGGGCTGCGCCAGCGGGGTCTGCTCTGCTCTTCGCTTCGGCAAGTATGGCTGCTCCGTCTCGTCACCACCGCGTGTGTTTGCATAGGGCAATATCGGTAATATTTATACCTTTAAGGTGCCGAGATTGACGTAAGGATGGACATAGATACGTCAATAAGGATGTCATACGACTTGCTCGTTAGCACATTCTTTTGCTGAAGTTCTCGGTGAAATCAAAACAATGGCCGCAGGGTTTTGCCCAGGTTGTCATAGGTTTGATTTGTTATGAGAACTCCGTATGCCTTATCAGGGGCTGGAGGAATATCGCTTGTATAATTAGATCGCAAGCGTTATGACCTAATCAGATAACACGTTCCTGTGCCGTAGTGTGACTGCGTCAGATAACGGTATCTGCATCATGGGGGTTTTCTGCCTCATGAGCTGACTGCTAGTTAACTTGTTGGTTTGTTTAACCAGAATAGGGTCAGGAATAGGGGGATCGATTCAGAACCTATAGGAATACATCACACCCACTCCACGCTAACTATGGACATATTTACTAATCTATGCATAGTAAAACATACTATAGAGTATAGTGTATACCTTACCACCCCAAAATACATAAATGCATTTAGAATTTTTTCAAATAAACGGAAGAAATGCAATCATATGTATTGTATGCACTCAAGCTGTAGAAAAAATGTCAAAATAATCACGCATTTGTATCTATTTGGTAAATCAGAATTTACACATGAAATGGCTCTTAATACAGAAAAAAGGTTCGAGACCATTTCATCACAGAATAAAATAATTATGAAAAATATTTATGAACATACCAGTGGGCAGCTAATGTCTATAAGCTATCTAAAATTTAGAAACTTTAGTTCTCTAAGAATAGTTCTTACTTTAAGCAGAAGATAGTGTCCCGAAAAATATGCAAAATACTTTGGGGCTGCTGAAAAATGGCTGTCCGTGAACTGGAGGTAAAATTGTTCATGTGACTTTATTTTGTAAAGTTGAAGGCCGAATTCAGGGAACGCCGTGTGCGAGCTTGCTCAAAAGTCTCTATTTCTGCTCTGGTGAGAACATCATATCATTTAGGCTTTCGAAAAAGCTGTCAACAGCTTCCTGGGAAAGTTCCACTAACTCGGAAAAAGGTGTAACCATGCATTCGTGCGCATGATTGTCTCCATTGACATTCTGCTTCGCATTGCTGACAGAAGGTCGTACCTGTTCGATGCTGCTTTCATCTTGAACTTCACTACCCCTCAATCGTAGTGGTGAAGCTTCCACGAATGCCGTCATCAGGATTGGTAGCCTTTGAGGGCAGCACAAAGCGTAAACCTTGATCGGGCTCAACAATGTTTCTGCATCCATTGGCGCATCCGATTGTAGCGTCAGACAGGTGTCTAACACGCATTCTTCTCCGCATAGCAGGCACCTTAATACAGGTAAAACACATCTTTGCCACATTGGTCGAAATGATAGAAACCAAGTCATGTTCAGGTCTCTAAGCCGGGAGAGTCCCAGGATTTTTGATATCCGGTCCCGGTATCCAATGGCTAGGATTGTTTCTTCCCTTGTCGCAGGAGTTTTGTCTGTGACATGGGTTGCCATAACGAAAAATAAGGACTAAGAATAGGATTCCTGCAATTAGTCCCAAGATCAGGGGAAGTCTGCCAAAAATCGAATGGACGAAATCTGGAAAAATACCCAGTATGGCTTTGAATGGTGTTAATGCCATCGAAAATACTGTCTTAAATACCTTTGAGACCCCATTGGTATCAGAAATATTTAAGATTTCATTCAGGATTTCTGCGAAATGTATGGGGGAATTAGTTGATAACAATGAATGAATCTCTGCAGTCGTCCTTGCGACTTGTAGATCATACGTTTCTTTTGATGACGTGAGCCTTGTCGGCGTCTGAAGAAGCACTGTTTTCATTCTGCTTAAAGTGTCTATTCGAATAGAAGTAATTTTCAAGTTGGGCCATGCCCTTGCCTCCCTGTCTGGAAAGGAGCTGGGGAACAATGAGCGTCCACAGCACTTGACCTTCGCAGTCGTAGTTACGAGATAAGGAGTCCCGGGCATAAGACTACAACATCTGCGATCTACAATTAGAATGTAACTCCCATTATAGAGTCTTTGAAAGAATGGTTCTATCTCTGTTGCAGGTGCGCCTTGCTGGTGACATGAAAGGTTGTATGAATTCCCTTCACAGGCTCCATGCAAACTAATTCCGTTACACAGAAGCGTGCCGCTTAGTGACATTGCACAATTATTGCCACTAAGAAACACTTTCTGTCCTTTATTACTGACACATGCATGTGAATAGGGCAGGTCCCATGTTGTTTTAATGTACCCCTTTCCCAATTTCTCGTACATGCCAGCCTGTATATATTTTTGGCAGTATTGAAACCTGAAGGTTGAGATTGGAATATTTATTATCCCATGTATTATCCATTCACTGACAGGTCGTTCTGACATTGTCACTGGTAATCTTTCGAGTTTTTCAATGCTCAAGATTGTATAATCAGCACCCTTTTGCGCCATACTGACTTGTCTATCAGTAAGGTTAAAGATTTGGAATAGTGACGTTGTGTTGATTAAACGCCAAGGCACATAGCCTGAACGCAGATTTTGTAACGTCCAGCCAAGCTGTACAATAGAACGCAATTGAGACTGACCGTGTTGTAGCAACAGTAAGTCTTGCGATAATATGTCGATTGCTGAAGACACAATGCTGTCCAAAGAAAAAATTCTGGAGGACAGAGTCATTAACCCATTGTCCACTACAGAAAGTGATTTTTCCAAATTAATACGGTCAATTTCCCGTATTCTCTCTGCTGTTTCAATTTGAGTAACCTTCCAGGCCTCATTGTATGCTGCATATACAGAGGCTGCTATGAAACGTTTTTGACGCTGTTTGCGCGGTCCCATAATGAAATCACGCAAGTCAGCACCATCAGTAAGTAAAGTTAGGTGTTGCTTAATTTCTGCCAGTGTGGAAGTTTGTAGCCATTGAAGGCATAATTTGCCCACACTGTAGGTGGTTATTATCCCTGGGTGATGTCTTTGGGGATATCTAGGGTCTGGCCTGGTCATTTTGAACCCCTGTGTTTTGTTCAGGAATCTGTCTTGACAGTTATTAGTATCTGTGGGCCAGATAAACCACTGTTTCCAATCAGGATGTGTTCTGTTTTGGTTTAATACATAATTTACGTCTATCTCCTCATCTGTAGAGGTATTGCTTTATATTGTCGGTTTTGGAATAGACGGTTTATTTAAGTCTTTGATTTTGGCTAGGCCAAGACAGGTAGTTTGTTGAACAGTGTCATTTAAAAATATCATTTGTTCTGGGATCATGCAGGCTCTAAACAATGATTCTATACCCTGCACTTGCCATTCTTTTGTGCCCCAAACACTTTTCAATTCAACATTTTTGTCCCAATAATCAAAACCAAAAGTATTCATTTTTTCAAAGAATGAGTCTGAATATATCAATTTCGTGTTTGTTATCATGGTCTTAGTTCCTGTCTTGTTTGACAATTTGAAATAAAATGTTTCAGCATTACTTGTGTTAAAACCTGAAAATTATGAATATTTGTCATAGAAGGTTCTTGAGCTTCCTTTTGGAGGGGTTGCACAATGTTCCCATTGATTATAATTTAAAACATTTCTAGGTTGTGCAGATCTATGTAGAAAATGGTTACCATAGTGGTTATAACAGTACATACTATCATAATTTGTAGAACCCTGCAAATAATCATGTTTGGTAAATTTAGCAGACATTACTAAGTTAGACATCATATTATTAATGCTTTCGAAGTCCCAATCATCAGCAAATGAGCTTGGTTTTGTAAAGTCACTCAATGAGATCTTAATTTGGTGTGGATATTTCAGGATTTCGACCGGACCATAAATTTCATAGTCAGTGTTGTCCCAGGCTACCCCACCCGGTATCGGATTGGCTGTGAAGTTGACTGAAGAAAGTTCTCTTTTCTCGACGTGTGAAGATGTGTGTGGTTTGAGGATCAAGTTGATTTTCTGACTTGCTGTGTCCATTTTAGCATATTTTCCCTCAATGAAGCGTCCCAAAGTTAGTACCATGATGAGCCAAAGTATGAGGATAAATGCACCAAAACCCACCCAAAATTCGATCCATGGAGAAATCAGATATGTTTCTTTTAGTTGCTTCAAAAGTTCTTTTGCTTTATTTTTAAAGGTTTTTGATGATGGCTGTGTCTTTGATTCATTGAAGCCTTCAGAGGAATCATCGAAGTTTATGAAGTAGCCGGATGCAGTTCTGTCAATTGTTCCAATTGCTTCAGGATATCTATTTCTTGCATTGTCGCTTGGTACTTCATTATAGATTGGTGTGTCTCTGCTAAATGTTTTTATTTGGGTTTTCAGAGGTCTGAGTTCTATTGCATTGTTGCATAGTCCTTGTTGTTCTTCTGTAGGCGTTTCGAATGTGATGAGCCTCTTCGTTAGGACCTCTGTACTGGTAGCAAACCTTGGTGTTCTGCTACTCATGGGGAGTCCACTTGGCCTACTGTTTGTTATCGGCCACATGATTGTGGTTTTACCAGGTCGATGGATACAACTCGGTTCTCCTTTTTACCAGCAAGTGGCGGTAGTACAACTGATCTTGTCCCGTTGACAGACAAGACAGGAACTGCTTTTCTGTAAGAAGGCCCAAATTCCTTCTTTACCGCGATCTTTTCCCTGACTAGATCCCCGACTTTTGGAATCCAGACAGGTCTTGCTGGGACAGGTGGTGGTTCTTCAGTGGATGTTGGCTGTTGTTTCAACTTTATGTTGCTCAGGTCTTTTCTTGTTTTGTTTAAGTCCTGCAAAATAGCCAAACGGTCTTTGATATCAAAGCTTTTTTCTTTCACCACTGAAGTCTGACTATCAATGTCAGAGATCAACATCCTAGTTCCAAATAATAATTCGTACGCACTGAATCCCTTCAGAGAATTTCTTGGCAAGTTATTTAGACTACGTTGGACACTTATTAGATGTTTGACCCACCCAGCTCCTGAACCTAATACCTTTGCCGTTATAGATTGCTTTATGTCACGGTTTTTTCTTTCAACAATTCCGTTCCCCTCAGGGTGAAATGGACAAGAGTACCGCAATGCCACGCCCATGCTGACCATGGCCTCCTTATAAGCTTTAGAGCTAAAAGCAGGACCGTGGTCCGAATGCAGCATGCCAATTGCGTATGTGCCGATAAAGACTCGCAAATCTTTTATAACAGTTCTGGCGTCAGCCGTTCGCTGGGGCCACATCCATATGAATCTCGTGCATGAATCCACTGCGACTAAGATATATTTATAGTTACCGTCCCTTTGTAAGGGACCGCAGTGATCTAGATAAACACAGGCTAATGGTTTATCCGAGATTAGAAGGGGCGTCTGAGCTGGACGTCTCACCGTTGATACTTTAATTTTTTGACAAATTTCACATTCAAGAACATAGTTCCTTGTTTGTCTTCTCATTTGTGGCCACCAGTATCTCTGTTTTAATAATGATACTGTGGCTGAGACGCCAGCATGGATAGAAGCAAGCCCTTCGTGTGCCGCTATTATTAGTCCTAACCTATGTTCCATGTTTGGAATTGCCCTATCCCCCACTCCAGGGATTCGAGCAAAAGGAACATTGTTTGCATCAGTTATGTATGAGTATTTTAATGGAAAGCCTTTCGGGAGTGTTTCTATCGAATCTTTTTCTGAAGCGCTGACAGCTTGTAATATTTCGCTGTCTATTTTTGTTTTTGACCGGGTGATGGCTGCTACGGAAGCCGTTTGCACAGCTGCCTTCGCGGCCTCATCAGCCAATGAATTCCCTGCAACGTGAACGCCATCACGTTGATGACTCAGTGTGTGTATCACGTGAGTCTTTGGTAGTTCTTTTTGTAAAAGAACTACTTGTTCCCAGAGCATTTTATGCTTGATTGTGCCTCCTTTTGCATCCTTAAAACCATTTTGAAGCCAGATCTGCAAGTATTCATTGTAAGACTGGACGCAATAATACGAATCGCACACTATGAGCGTGGGGAATTCTCGATCGGTATTTTTGAGCGCCATCTTGAATGCTAGTAGTTCAGCTCGTTGAGCTGTCCAATCTCCTAGAGATTGCGTTTTAGTGAGGGTTGGATTAAATTTTCCTTCGTGCCAGCGACCTTTAACAATCGCGCACGCAGCACTATAAGCTTGTTTACCCCCGACTGCGGGTTGTGCTGATCCGTCTGTATATATTATACAGCCGTAACGATCTAGAGGCAGAATTTCGGTCGGCGGAGGACATTCAAATTCATATTGGAGAAATTCTTGTGTTTTTAAGTTAGGATCAAATTCGTATGCCACGTCCGTTGCAGCAAGAGAATTGGCCCATTGTATCAATCTAGGATGGAGCGCTTTAGCATTTGGAATGCTTGCCTTTGTTACCGCCTCTAGGGCTGGTATCGGTGTCACGATTATTATTCGTTTACCTTGTGCCAGGGCTCGTTCTTTTGCTATAGCTGTCTGTGTTGCAGTTAGAATTTTTTCCGTAGGGCTAAATTTCATTTCAGCCTTAGTGTACAAGTGTGATTTGAATGCAATTGGTACCTTTTCTCCCTCATTGGAGGTCAGGTATGTGAATCCGCATCTCCCTGGGATGACTCGAATCACAAGATTGCGTGTGTTATCACGTGTTTCTAATTTTGTTTTAATTAGCATGTCTGTTTGTAAGGATCTCAAAATCTCTGTGTGTTTTTGAGTCCAATTGTTTTTTTTTAAATCTGGTTTTATCAGATCATAAAGGGGTTTGACCCTTTCTGCGTAATTTGCAATGTATGTTCTTCCGAAATTTAGGAAGCCTAGAATTGACTGTAGGTTTTTTAGTGTTCTAGGTGCTTGGATTATGGCACATTTCTCTAGGAAATTGTCAGCCAGGCTTTTGCCTTCACTTGATAATTCATATCCTAAGAACAGGACTGTCAGATGGGCAATTCTGGACTTTTTAAAGTTGAATTTGTAACCCTCTGCTGCGAACCCAAGTATTATGGTGTTCACTCTCTTCAAGTGAGTCTCCAAGTCATCATCTGTTAGGTAAATGTCGTCGACATAAGATAATGCTTCATCATCATATATTTGTAGTAATTCTGTTACTCTCGCTGAGAATACCCCCGGGCTGTTCTTGTACCCCTGGGCTAACCGACAGAATTGTTTTTGAGTGCCATTTATTGAGAATGCAGACAAATATCTGCTCTCTGGTGCTATGTTTTGACAAAAGAATCCATTAGAAATGTCTAAGGTTGTTTTGTATTTTTTGCGCACTATGTTATTCATTAGTGCAGCACTATGCGAATTTTGCACTGCAAAGGTTTTGCAACATGTGTTAAGGTGTCGGTAATCCAAAACTAGACGATATGAATTGTCTGGTTTGGAGACCGGAAACAAAGGGTTGTTCATTTGTGAGGTGCAAGTTTCAATCACCCCCTGGTATTCTAGCTGATCTAGTATTTCTTTTACCTGTTTTTTTGCTTCTTGCTTAATTGGGTACTGCCTTTGTGCAGTGGGTTGTGATTTTAACTGGATTTTGTGAGGAGGAGAGTCCTCATCCCATCCTACATGATTTTTATATAAAGCAGGAGCTAGGGCTACTGCCCACTTTCTAGCAAGTGTGTATTTTTTATGAATTGGGATATGATTTGAGAAGGCAGGCATAATTATTTCTTCGCCATGAGGGCAATCCCTGACAAACTCTGGTGGCCAGTCTTTTTCAGCTAGAAGGATATCATAGCCCTTGGAGAGATTATCCCAAAATAGTCCCCTTATTTTTCTAGTCTTATCCCCCTCTATACGTAAAGTTATTTTGTATATTTTGTGAGGTTTGCTAACTCTGGTGTCTGCAGTTTCCACTTGAAGATATTCATTCGTGTCCACTGTCTCCAGATGATTCATAAGGACTTTGCGAGCTATGCTCACTTCTGCTGCGCTGTCTAGCATTGTCTGAGCCCATTCCCCGTTTTTCAGTTGTGTCCTCAGAATTCTCGGCATTGTTAACTATTTTAATGCTGGCTACCTTCTTCTTTGGAAATTGTAATTTCTTTTTTAGCTGAGCAGGTTCCTTGTCTTTGGACTTGGCGTGCTCTTCTCTTTGTTCTGATCGTCCTCTTCTTTCCGATTTCTGCGAGGAAGTCTGAAAAGATTGAGAGGGACGTGTATCAATGTCTTGATATCTATCAGGCTTTTTTATATTATCCCTGTTTCTAAGGTTATATCTTTTCCCAGAGGGGTCACTCTGGGGTGACCTGTGTCTTTGGTTCGGAGATTTCTCTCTTCGCCTAGGAGACCTTCCTCTGGACTGGAATTTCTTTTCTTTGGGATTGGATTGTTTGTTTCCATCCCAGCTCTTTTTCTGTGATGTTGAATTATTATTAAAAAATATTTTTTCAGGACTTTCAATCAGTTGTGGTTTTACTGGTATTCCACCTAAACTATCTCTACCTAGTTCCTCATAGGATTTTTCTATGATTCTGGCAATTTCAGCTGGTTGGTCTGCTATATCTGTCTCCTTTAACCTCTGGCGGATCGCCACGTTTGCTGCTTCTCCCTTTATGTTGGCTAATAATATAGCCGAGACCTGCTTGAAGTCTTTTAGTAATTTCATACCAAGAGTTAAAGCGGGTTCTGGACCGTATTCGTCCTGAATTTGTTTTAGCACATCTGGTATTACCGAAATGGATGGAACACCGTGCGTTTTTGTGTAGATTAAAGCAAAGACTGTACCCCAAGTGTCACAGTCCTCAATGTGTGGTGCGATTCCCATTGGAAGACAGATAGTCAGAATCCTGTGCTTTTCTAGCGGGGTGGTGTCTGGAAACACCGCCTCTATTTGGGTGATTTTCTGTGCCAACCAGAATGGTATTTGTTCCCGTTTAGCCGGTACTTTACCTAGGCAGGACTGGATGTTCTGTGGTGTAATTTTATTTGTGTTCCCCTGGTGAGGGGTCAGCTGTGGAATTTTAATTGCTGGTTGAATTGTTGAAGTCCGCATCACATACTGGACTAATTGTCTATGTATTTTTATTAATTGTTTTAGCTGTGTTAACAGGTTAGCTGCAGACATCCCGTCGATGTCTGGATGTGGTGTGTATCTGGCTAGGACCGGCCACGTTGCTCCTGGTCTACCTAAAGGACCGAGCCTGGTGATGTGATTATTATTATGTTTTAGGGCGCCATTAAATAAGAGCAGGTGCTCTTGAAATTTAAGTGGTACTTCCACCTCCTCGAAGGGAGTGTACTCATTAGGAGGTTCCTCTGTTTTGTAATAGTGGAAGTACTTTGTTACAGCATTTGCTGCTGGAAAATGTATCCATGAATAGTATACCTCTGTCTGCCGATATTCGTGTGCCTCAATTACGAATATGACTGTACCACCTCTAGGTGTCAGTCCATTTTCTATAAGTTTTAAAGTTATAGATTTCCTCTTAATGACCGGGATGAGTATTATATCCTGGTCTGCGTCTAGCAGTGCAGCATCAGCTGCTGCGAGGTCAGTTGCTAATCTAACTGCCTCTCTTTCTTCATCGCTGTCTACCATTTTACCGACAGGATGGTTATTTCTTTTGTTTGCAGATCAGGTTTCTTATGGAAACAAAGATTAGATGCACAATATTTTGGAACTGTTTATCCTTCAACGTTGACTAAACCAAGTACCATACATAGGAGTTTCCTCCTGCGAGGTTTGGCGGATATAACCTTTTACCCACTCCAGACGTCTTTGGAGTATTACGGGAGAAAGGGGTCTGAGTGAGAAAGCACGACTGAGTTACTCTAAATGTCTTACGTTATTTTTATCGCCCTTCCAAACGCGCTGGGCGCCATGTAGTGTAGTTCCTATTATCCCAATAGGCTCTGCGCATTGGAATAATACCTCCAATAGTAAAGCCTAGACCAGACGTTAACTAGGTCTACTACTGTCGATATTAAACTTAAAGTTTTGGGTTTGCCAGCTAGCTCAGAGTTCACTAGAAACTTTCTCGAATGTTCAGGAAGGAATTAACTTCCCTGATTAGACAAGAAGGGATTTAGTTTCTGACAACCATAGAACATGACAACTTTGCTCTCCCCTAATCAAGAGTGTATCTCGAGAGTCGTGTGAACAAAAGGCAATTTATTTTACTCAGTCAGTACGTGCATTCTTAGTCTCATCAGAATGTAGAGAAAAGGAAGAGACGGGCGTGTTCAATAAAAAGGTGTTATTTATTGATCAGTCTCTTTTCTCGTACAAGAGAAATGGATCGATATTATTGCGATACTTATGGCTAAGTAAAGTGCATACATTAAAAGCAATAGTATGAAATAATACTGTAAAAACATTGATATGGTTTCTAAGCCATACGATGGTTTAAAATGAATAAAATATATTACATACACATATACATTTGACTAAACGTACTCAACTGGTGTTTCTAAATACGCCTACCCCGTGTACCTGACCTAAGTCTAATGCGTGGGCGGGAATAGAAAGTTACAGTTTAAGTTAAGTTTGTTTTGCCAAGTGACTGACTAAGGAATTCTCTGCGAGGGGTTATTCAGTTCTGTACCTGGAATCTAGGTTGAATGAGGGATGGTATCTCTCTCTCTGGTCTCGATATTCCAGGCTGCCTGCGAGGGCTACCCGGAAGCGCCGGTGCTGGATTTCTCGGCAGGAGAAAGCAGCGCGTCTCGTTCTCAGCGCGTCAGGAAGGCGGGGCTGCGCCAGCGGGGTCTGCTCTGCTCTTCGCTTTGGCAAGTATGGCTGCTCCGTCTCGTCACCACCGCGTGTGTTTGCATAGGGCAATATCGGTAATATTTATACCTTTAAGGTGCCGAGATTGACGTAAGGATGGACATAGATACGTCAATAAGGATGTCATACGACTTGCTAGTTAGCACATTCTTTTGCTGAAGTTCTCGGTGAAATCAAAACAATGGCCGCAGGGTTTTGCCCAGGTTGTCATAGGTTTGATTTGTTATGAGAACTCCGTATGCCTTATCAGGGGCTGGAGGAATATCGCTTGTCTAATTAGATCGCAAGCGTTATGACCTAATCAGATAACACGTTCCTGTGCCGTAGTGTGACTGCGTCAGATAACGGTATCTGCATCATGGGGGTTTTCTGCCTCATGAGCTGACTGCTAGTTAACTTGTTGGTTTGTTTAACCAGAATAGGGTCAGGAATAGGGGGATCGATTCAGAACCTATAGGAATACATCACAACAGGAAATTGCTATAGAAGAGGAGGGAGTATTAATGAATGAATGAAGAGCTCTCCGTTATCAGCAGCAGAAGAGGTAAGTATCAGTTGGAGGCAGAAGAAAGCGTGAAACTCAGAGCAGCGACACTGTGCAATGGGCAGTCAAATGTGGTAATAAATGAAACAAACATTGGCATCAGTTGAGGATGTAGTTGAAAGTTAATAAAGGCAGCGCAAAGAAAATATGGCGTATATATCAAAGTATTACTGCAGTGCTGGTACATAGGTGGCAGGACAGCAGAAAAATCACTTCAATAATAACGATAAAGTAGCCAGGCATAGAAGAAACAGCTGCGTTGATATGTGGTAGATGCAGGGAGCCTCTGCAGCCCAACATTCAAATAATATACAGAAAACGAGCAGAAAAAAGGCACTCCTTCATGTTATGGCACGGTAACAAAATCAATTCACTTGAAAAAGGTCAGCAGCGTGTGAAGGAATGAAGAAGTAATAACCTCCCAAGGCAGAAAGCATCATACTGAATATGGTCAAGAGGCGGTGGCTCATTCCAGGAAACAGCATTGATAAACTGCTAATGTAGTGATAAATAACTTATGACTGCAGTTATTTCAAGTATTAATGCTGTAAAGATTAATGCAGGTCATGACAGGAAGTTTCACTGAGTGACATTGAAACCTGCTTCAGTAAGACGTCATAATTGTGTGTAAAATAATTATGAATACACAAGCCCGAAAGTCATGGGCACGGTGTATACAGTTCTCACCAACACTGAATAGCGCTGGAAACGGTCCCAGGCATCGACCCTCACAGCGTGGAGCCACCGGTGGCGTTGTCAAAGAAAGAGCGCGAAATGGCGGCGGCCCGTTTCGTGAAGGGAAACGGGTCTCGGCCGCAGGTCAGCGCTCTGAAGTCACCGGAGTCGGAAAATTCCTCCAAATTATGCCGCTCGCATTCCGACAACTTTTCCTGTTGCCCTGCAGCGACGGGGAAGGCAGGAAGCTGGGAGAAATACCGAAGGCTGTCCCGGTGTAGCGGAGACCCTGCACTAGGCGGCCATCTCGAACGGCGCCGTAGCCACGCCCCCTGGGAGACCTTTTTTAACAGCCAAGAAGGCAAATATCGCAGCCATCATGCTAATCAGCCGATTTGACATTTTGTTTGTGAATCACGAAATCGGGAAATGCTGGATGATCCGTATAAAACAGTGTGTGCATATACATGCATAGCACAGTGCTGTATCTTCTCTAACTGTGTCACATTTAGTATTAATTGCCACAGAAACAGTTTAACAGAGCAAGAATATGGAATTAATGGAAATACTAAAAAAAGTATTTGGGGGATAAACACAAGGAAGTGGCGAAGAGAGGCGTTAGCCTTTTTGGCCCAAAACCTCTCTCTACCACTTCGGAAAATCAAGGCTGTACCATATTCACAAGGACATGGTGCTGCATTCCTTGTCCCCACCGTGATGGCACTAAGTTTCACAACTTAGCGCCAAAGCAGGCACCCTTGCACCAGAGTGCAAGGGTGTCTGCAAGCAGGGAGGTTTGTTTGTGTACAGGAAGGTGTGCCCTCCCGCACATAAACAATCCTAAAATGCCAAATTGTAACTTACATGTGTGCTGCTTCAAGCAGCACACATGTAAGTTATAAAACGACATTTAAAAAAAAAGGATTGTTTATGTACAGGAAGGAACACCTTCTTGCACATAAACAAACCATGGCATTTAGCATTTTCCATGTGTGCTGCACAAAGCAGCACACATGGAAAAATCAAAAACAAGGAGAAATAAAGCATTTCTCCTCGTATCTCCAACTTAAGGCCAGGGTTTTCTTGGTCTTGAGTTTGGTGTTAGCTCCTATTTATGCTACCCTTGTAAATAGGGGGCAGCGTAAATAACAATGGGTGTTGCAGTGGAACGCCCACCACAACACCCACTGTATGCCTCTTTCACATTAAATACAGCATGAAAGGGAGCCTATTCACAAGGCAGCGTTAAGCCACGGTAAGTGGCTTAACTCTGCCTTGGGAAAAAGGTGAGGACCCTATCGCCAACACATCACTGAAAGTGACATTGTGTTGGCGATAGGAGCTTGTGAATATGCCCCATTGTATGTAAATGAATGTAAGATAATTAGTATGGAAGGTCAAACAGTGCAAGCTCAAACTGAAACTTCCATGCTGAGGTTTCAGTTTGCATATGTCCTATGGAGGTGGAACTATATGCTGAAAGGCTGATGTAGTAGTTGACAGTAAGTAAAAAGACAATTAATATTTAATAGTACAAATAGCACTACATATAAGATATGCCCCGCATGAAGGATTACTTTGAAGAAATAATAGAAGCAATGTGCTGTTATTAAAATAGGTAAGTCATGTGGTTGATGGACAACTTGGTGACTTCTATCAGCTTGTTAAAAAGAGGCTGTGCTGTTGTTATTGGGTGTATTTATTAAAGAGTACATGCCACATTTCTTCCACCAACTTTAAGGCAGCTGAAAGGTATATTGGTTCGAAATAAAGGTATGACTGTTTGACAATGTATCCTCATAATAATTTGCTACGGTAGTTGGACGTTTTTATCCTGTATTTAGTTTCAGATTATTAATAATTCTTTTATGAAACGTTGTAACATAAAATCTAGCATCTGACGAAGGTTGCAGAATATGTATGATTGCAATCAAATGGATATTGGATATTAGAGGGGGTTCGGTCCATTACAGGTTTCAGTCTGGCTGAAGGTAACCTGGGCAAGCAGTCCTTCATTTCCGAACTGGGTCAAAATCAGATCTGTCCCCTGGGCTTTTCCCTATAGTGAAGACAAATCAGTTTCTGTGTTGCCAGACTGTTGAAGCCTGGTCGGCAATTAGCGCCTTCACTACTGTATCCCTCTCCTTAAGTCACAGAGAAGGTAGAGTACAAGGAAGGGACAGACAGGGTCATGGGAGACCCCAAGTGGAAAGAAACACAACAAACTAAACTTGCAAATGGACTAGGGCTGTAAGAATAAACATTAAGAAGGGCACTGCATTCCAATGTCAGATAGTATCTGGACTACTGAACAGCAGCCGCGGCCCGTGGAGGGAGTTACGGTGGGGCAGGGAGGCGGGGAGGGGGAGGGGCACGCATGCACAGCATCACATTTTACGATGCAGTGCGCGCTACGAAATTCGTTTTATTAATTCATTTGTGTACTTACCTGCAATTATCCATATGCCGGTTTTTAGCACCCTCCACCCTGCCCCTCCCCCTGCCCGCCTCCCTGCCCCATCGTAACTCCCTCCACGGGCCGCGGCTGCTGAACAGAGTGCCTTGAGACAGGAAATACAGTCCAAATACAGTGAAGCCAACACCAAGCTATTTCATGGTTGCACAGCGGCACAGTGACGTGTGCGCGTGCAACCAATAAGAAGCCATATTTTCTTCCCTGTTTTTTGGGAGACGTTTAATACGGCCAAAATAGCAAATATCATGGCAATCTCGCTAATCACCCGATTTTGCGATTTTTGGGGGAATCGCAAAATCGCAAAATGTTGGAGGGTCTGCATATAATGAAATTTGTACTTATCCTTCAAATTGTTTATTTGATTTCTGTTGAGAATCTGTTTTACTTTTGCACAGCCCATTGTTTTTCAGCTTTTTGAGGCAATATTATCCTTGCCTGGATTATTTATTTATTCCCAAAAGTGGGTGAGATGCCACCATCACCAGCAGGCCACTAGGGTGCAGAGTAAGGTGCAAGGATACGGTCAGATACGAGTCAGAATATCCAGTACAAAATATCGAGTTGCACAAATATCGAGTTGCAAATATCTTGGGTCAGAAATATCGTCAGCAAGAATATCGAGGTGAAGAATATCGAATTAAGGTAAATAATATTGATTTTAAAAATATCGAACTGTTTAATATTGTTTGCAAAAATATAGTTGTTAAAAATATAGTTTTTTATTACTCTAATGTATTTTAGCATATATTTTATATATATGTGATGTATGTTTTTCTGTATGAGAATTGTTTGTATTTTTAATATATATGCTAACTTCTTAGTAGTTATAAAAACAAATTATTTTAATTTCGTGCTTTTAGTTCCTTAGCGGGTCGTGGGTTTATAGGGTAAAAGGGTGGGAAGTAATTTAATTATATTAAATTAATTGATACATTTTTATTTATTAATATTTGTTTAATTGATATTTTATAGTGTTAAATGTGTACAATAATTTATTATTAATTAATTAATAATTGGTTGTTATTTAATTTTAATTAATTCATTGGTAATTCATGATGGTAATTGTGTAAATAATTTTGGGTGTGCATTGTGGTGTTTATAGGTGTAAAGGGTGGGAAGTAATTTATTTTTAACTTACGAATTAATAACTGGCTGTTTATTAATTTTAATTAATTAATTCTTAATTATTTTTGGCAAATGTGTAATTAATATTTAGGTGTGTGCTATGGTGTTTATAGGTGTAAAGGGTGTGAGGTAATGTATTTTTAATTGATGAATTAGTCATTGGTTATTAAATTATTGTATTTAATAAATTTGTAGTACATTTTGGTAATTCTGTAATTAATTGTAGGTGTGTTTTGTGGTGTTTATAAGTGTAAAGGGTGGGAAGTAATTTGTGTTTAAATAATTACTATATAGTTGTGAACTAATGTTAATTAATAGGTAATTATTTTGGGTAATTTAAAAAGGAATGGTATTTCTTTTAAAGGGGAACAGGGTGGTATTAAATACATTTTAATTATTTAATTATTAGTTGTTAATAGTAATTGTTTTTATTTTTAAAATACGTTTTAATTGTGTTTTATTATTTTATAATTTAATTTAGGTTTTTTTGTGGAAATTATAGTGTTACAGTGTGTGTAGTAAATTAAAGTTTATATTTTTTTCATTACTAATATTTTTTTAATTGATTTATAATTATGATAAATATGAAAATACATTTAAATAAAAAATGTGAAGTGTTTTGTTATTGGTGTGGCGTTATATATTAGGAAATAAAATAGATAGATTCATTTAGAAATTAATTGTTTGTAAATATTTGCTCGTTTAAAATAAATATTTATTTGCAAATGTATTTAATATTTTATTATATATAGTATTTGTACGTTTTCGTTATATGTAATTAATAGACTATCAATCTATGGGTATCCGTAGACAGCAGCCTCAGGATTTCAAGATAGTGGCCCGGACCAACAGCTCTGTATAATGGTATTATCCATTTTTTTCTCAGTAATCCGTAATGGGGACAGGAAAAAAGTATATGAACAATAGATTCTGTCGAGGATTTACATGAAGGACATAAATCAACTACAGGAGGATACATGCACCATCTCGAACAGAAAGAGTTAGTTGGTAGGATATTGTATCTAAACTGCAAAAAACGCTTCCGGGCCAAGGGAGGAGTAATTTCATCTATTGCCGTTTCAAAACATGGATATGTTTATAAGTTAAAAAAGCTTTAGTTAGGCCTGAGGCATATTCTGTTTGTTCCAATTGTACTATATGTTCCCAGTACAATTTTTTCAGCTTGTCTTTCGAGATACAGCTCATGGTTCCTGGGCTAGACCAAAAGCTGTCCATCCCCAGTTTCCCTAGTAGATCACGCAAGTAGGAGAACCACCTTATAGATGCAGCCTGAGGAAATCTTAGGCGATCCCTTAGGGCATCCCGATAAGGATCCAGCTCGCCTGATGTCCATAGTCTAAACCAGAATGATATTATTTTGTAATTTACTTAATGCTTTAGTTGTTTATGAGCAATATCAAAGTAAAAAGGGATCAAAGGGGAACTGGCAGGGAGATCTACTAGCGATCTTAAGAATCAATTTTCAGCTGTGGACAAAGTGGCCAAAGAACTAACACCCCAGAGTTCCGCCCCATAAAGTACTCTGCATAAAACCTTAGTATTAAAAATGTGAAGAGCGGGGGCTATTTGCCTGGATACTGTCCTCCTGTGTATCTTGCTTATGTGGACACATTGCTGAATTAGTTGGAGTTTTGCTTTTTCTACCTGTGGGGTCCAGCTAATTGAAGGGGTAAGTCGAATCCCCAAGTAGTCAAAAGCTTTGACCTTCTCCAGTTTAGTGCTAGCCGCCCACATTGGTCTGGTCTTTGCTACATTTTTACCTTTGTTGACCATCATAAATTTGGTCTTCGACTCATTTAGGCTGAGGCCTCTTTCTTTGCAAAACGTTAAAAAATAATTTAAAAGTTGCTGCAATCCTTCGGGTGATTTTGAAATTAAAAGAGTGTCGTCGGCAAATAACAATGCCGGGACTCTACCTACCCCTATTTTTGGGGCGTCACAGCCATCTTTATCTAAAAACTCGACCACTCCATTAATAAATAAAGTAAAAAGTGTTGGGGCAAGCACACACCCTTGTCTCACTCCTCGCTTAACTGGAAAAGTTTCAGTGACTTGATTATTTACACCCCATCTAAACTGTGCAGAATTATCCAAGTGCAACCGAATTAAAAGGTTTAAGATATTTTTGGGGACGCCCATCCCTAGTAACACCTCCCATAGTTTTTTTCGTGGAACAAGATCGAAAGCTGTGCCCAAATCCACAAAAGCCATATAAAGCCTTCCACCTTTTACATCCACTTCCTTCCAATAAATACAAATCAATCGAAACACCTGGTCATGCGTACTGATTTTAGAACGAAAACCTGCCTGAAAATCACTTAAAATCTGACCTTCTCTCATCCAAGTTTGAACCCTGCCTAAGACCTGCTTGCAGAAGATTTTTTGAAGGGAGTCAATAAGGCTGATAGGCCTATAATTCAATGGGACATATCTATCTCCTTTTTTAAAAATTGGCACAATTTCAGCTATCTGCCAGGAAGATGGAATAGGGGCACCAGCCAATATCAGGTTAGATATCAAATTTATATATAAACCCCATAACATTTTATCTTCTTTAAATAGATCATTAGGGATTCTATCTGGACCAGGGGCATGTGCCAACACACAAGAGGATATTGCTGTTAGTGTTTCCTCTAGTGAGATGACCAAATTTCCTTCTTCATGCCCCCTGGAGAGGTCCATGTCCAGCGATGTATTGCTAGCTATATAAGGATCATCTCTATAGAGAGGGCCAAAATGCGCAACCCACTCCTCCGGTTGTATAATATACTCCAATGTGGGGCCTTCTCCTTTTAACCAATATGCAACATGTCTCCAAAATCCTTTGGGGTCGCTTTCCGACAGGGCCACATGTAAAGATTCCCAGAGCAAGTCTTCCCACTCCTTTATTGCTTTATCAATAGTTTTTTGTAACCAGCTCTACTAGTAGAAATGTCTGTATGGACCCATATTTTAATTGCCCCAATGAGTGTCCCCTTTGCCTTCCTACAGTCCTGGTTAAACCAGGAATTCTTGTTATTATGCTTTGGGGCGATACGATGACCCTCATTACTCCTGGTTTTTAATGGCTGTCTCAGCATACTCCTTATCTCGCTGAAAAAGAGGTCATGGGTGGGCCCTAGAGTTATAATAGCATCCTTAGGGCAAAGACAACTCAGATCATCAATCAGCTGCCTTGCTTTAGTTTTTACTATTTCTAGGGCTTCTGGATGTTTCTCTACCCAGGTCCATTTTAAAGCTTTTTCATTATTTGCCACAGATAGTATACCCACATCGGGGTGTACCCTGGGGGTTGACTGGAAAGTGGCCTCAGTTAATAGGGTTAGAGCAAGAGCATGAAGGTCACTTTCTATCCTTTTCACCACCTTCATATCTAATAATCGGGGCCATATGTTTGGGGTAATTAGGCAATAGTCAATTCTACTGGTTTTGCCTGGTCTGTTAAAAGTATGTTCCCCTTTTGAGTCAGATTTTGTCCTGCCGTTTGTGGCTCTGAGCTGGTGTTGTAGAGTTAATGCAAGCACCTGTGCCCCTCTCTTTGACCACCTTACTGTGGGCAAATCTAAAGGGGGAATAGACCATAGGCAATCCCAATCCTCAGTGAGGTCTCGGGGAGTGGAAATAAAAGGTTTGAAAGTGCAGTTGAATTCACCTGCAAATATAGTAGGGGTGCTATCTGAGTATTTGGTTAGGGTATCGTCTAACTTGAACATGTAGCTGTTTCCTCTGTAGCACAATCTACTCTGTTATAAACATTACATTTTCTAGCCTTCCAGCCACAGTATAGAGTCAATTCCAGTGCCAATAGTAAATATTAGACTCATGCTATCCAACACTTTCCCTACTGTTGCACTCATTGGAGTGGGAATAGTCATTTTTACCTCTCCGCTATCCAATATTTTCCCTACTGTTGAGTTAACTGGAGTGGGAGTAGTACTTGTTTCCCCTCTGCTATCCAACACTTTCCCTACTGTTGCTCTCACTGGAGTGAGAATAGTCATTTTTACCACTCCGCTATCCAACACCTCCCCTACTGTTGCACTCTTTGGAGTGGTAGTAGTAATTTTTACCTCTTTGCTATCCAACACTTATCCTACTGTTTTAGTAACTGGAGTGGAAATAGTAATTTTTACCCCTCTGCTATACAACATTTTCTCTACTGTTGCACTCACAGGAGTGGAAATAGTACATTTTTCACCTCCGCTATCCAACACTTTTCCTACTGATGCTCTCACTGGAGGGGGAATAGTAATGTTTACCCCTCCGCTATCCAACACTTTCCCAACTGTCGCACTCACTGGAGTAGGAATAGTATTTTTTACCTCTCCACCATCCAACTCTTTCTCTACTGTTGCACTCACTGGAGTTGGATTAGTACATTTCATTATTTTGCCATCAAACACATGTCCTACTTAATGAAAGTGAACGATTTTTATCTTTCAAAAAAGTTTGGATTCGCGACCCTAAAGCGACCCGCTAGTGTGAACATGAAGGGGGCGCGGCTCTCAGTGCGGCCCCCTGGTGTGAATACGAAGGGTGCGTGGCTCTCAGCGTGGCCCACTAGTGTGAACGCCCTCAGGTCTTTAAAAGACCGAGGGGCATATTCTCAAGGAGACATTGCCAAGTTAACAGCACTTTATCGCAGCCAAAATGGTGATAAATTCAATGTACCATTCACAAGCTGGTGCAAGCAGCATATATCACCAGTTTACCAGCGATAGCAGCCTCAAAAAGCATTGTCATGGATTACCTCGACAAATATCGCTAATGGGATGCAGAGAAGGCATTCCAGTGCAAAAAGCAATGAACACACCACTTCGCAACTTTTTCAACCACCAGCAAGATCGGTGAAGAGAATGCAAAACAGGCGATAAGGTGCGTTAGCACCAGGAAGTTTACGCCTGCTGTGACCTGGTGTAAAGTCGGACTACAACCCACAACATGAAAGGGAGCCCAGCCTACAGCCACACATGAACAACAACAGATGCAATTGAGCCAACGATCATGCAGCTCGGTCACCCAACAGTGCCTCGACACCCCCCGCCACCAGCCCCTTGCCTTCCATCCCCCCTGACCCCCGACAAACAAATGTGACAGCAACCTTCTGAAATCTGGAACATAAAAAATCGGCTGAAGTCGCACAATTAAAATAAAAAAGATGCATGTGAGGTTGGACAAATGAGAATCACAGTCATTTATGGATTTACATATAAAACATTTTATTTAAACAAAACAACAAAATTAAAGTCGGTACAGCTATTGTGTGTCATCCCACGGCAATCTGTGAATCACAGCCTGCAAGACAAAAAGCAAAATAAGATAGTGCATCATGCGCCCATCAAAGAGAGAGAGAGAGAGAAAGAGAGAAAGAACGAGAGAGATGAAGAGAGAGAGAAAGAAAGAGAGAAAGAGTGAGAGAGAGAGGAAGGGAGAGAGAAAGAGAGAAAGAGGGAGAGAGAGAGAGAGAGAAAGAGAGAAACAGTGTGAGAGAGAGGAAGAGAGAGAGAAAGAGTGTGAGAGAGAGAAAGGAAGAGATGGAGAGGAAGAGTGAGCGCCAACACTGTGGACAAAACCCTCACAGCTCACCTTTCTGCCTCTGTTGTGTCTCCAACCACGTGCCGGGTCAAAGTGCAGCCCTTAAGCTCACTTATCGGAAACATAGTATATAGTCAGTAATGGCCGAGTACATTCAACTGCACATGCCTAAATCACTGTCCCGCCCCTGCGCACCCAGGCTGCTGCATCCCATCCACTCCCGCCACCCAGGGGTGTCTGCCCACCCTAGCGCACCCAGGCTGTTGCACCCCATCCACTCCCACCACCCAGAGGGGTCTGCCCGCTCCTGCACACCCAAGCTGCTGTACACCATCCACTCCCATTGCTCAGAGGTGACTGCCTGTTGCTGCGCAAACAAGCCTCTCTGCTCACCTTCCGCCACCGGCATGTGTCCAAGAGAGTCCACTATGTGCCGAAGCAACCTCCTCAGCCGTCGCACGATTTCGCGGCACAGGCCCCTGGGGCATCCTGCTGTACTGCGCCGAGGAGTCATGTCTGTACCGCCAGCTGCCTTTGGCATACACATGGTCCAGCTTAGCTCACAATTCAAAACAGGTCTTGATTGCCAGGATGGTGTAGCCAGGCCACGCATCATCACAGGCTGCACACCCGCTCAGCTCTGGTGGCACTCAAGTCATTGCCACATGGCGGGAGGCCCCTGTCGGGGGGGTCGACAATCTGTGAATCAAAGCCTGCAAGACAAAAAAACAAAATTAGATTGTGCGTTATACACCCATCATATGAGAAAGAGGGAAAGAGAGAAAGAGTGAGAGCGAGGAAGAGAGAGAGAAAGAAAGAAAGAGTGAGAGAGTAAGACAGGGAAAAAGAGAGAAAGAGTGAGAGGAAGAGAGAGAGAAAGAGTGAGAGAGAGAGGAAGAGAGAGGGGAAGAGAGGGGAAGAGAGAGAGAAAGAGAGAAAGAGGGAGAGAGAGATGAAGAGAGAGAGAGAAAGAGAGAAAGAGTGTGAAAGAGAGAGAGAGAGGACGGAAGAGATGGAGAGGGAGAGTGAGGGCTGACACTGCAGACAAAACCCTCATAGCTCACCTATCCACCACCGGTGTGTATCCAACCACGTACCGGGACATACTGCAGCCGTCAAGCTCACTCATCTGAAACATTATTGGTAGAGTACATACAAATGCACACGCCCTCATTGCTTTCCCACCCCTGCACACCCAGGCTGCTGCACCCCATCCACTCCCACAGCCTAGAGGTGTCTGCCGGCCCCTGAGCACCCAAGCTGCTGCACACCATCCACTCCCACCGGACAGAGGTGACTGTGCGCCGCTGAGTAAACAAATCTCTCTGCTCACCTTCAGCCACCGGCATGTGTCCAAGAGGCCCACCACGTGCCGAAGCAACCTCCTCAGCTGTCACTGGATTCCGCAGGACAGGCCCCCGGCGCATCCTGATGCACTGCACTGAGGAGTCATGTCTGTATAGCCAGCTGCCTTTGGCGTACACGCAGTCCAGCCGAGTTCGCAATTCAAATCGGGTCTTGATTGCCAGAATGGCGTATCGAGGCCTACACATCATCGCCGGCTGGAGACCTGCTCAACTCTGGTTGCACTAACTCAGTGCAGCTCAAGTCATTGCCACGTGATGGAAGGCCCTTGTCGGCCAAAATTCCTTGGCTGCCACCAACTCTGTGCACCTCAAGTCATCGCCACGTTGCGGGAGGCCCGTGTCAACCAAAGTGCTTTGGCTGCCACCAACTCTGTGTACCATGTAGTCATGGGCCCTTTATGATTGAATATTGTGGTGCGGATGCCATCATGTTAGCTCCTGCAGTGGGGAATGTGATGTGGTAGGTCCCAAGGCCCTCATGCATAAACAATAACCACACAGACACATCCAGCTAGAGAGTGGAAATGGCGTCGAGCACGTGCACCCAGCACTTTTTAATGGCAGGGTCACATGTCCTGTGATGCCTGTGCTGGATGCGTGTGGTGTGGGTGTAAACCAGCCCTGAGGGAGTAGCTATGGCATGCTGACAACTAGACCTGTGATCAGCAGTTCACTACAGGGAAGACCTGGGACGACTTTACCTATATGGCGGTTTGAATCCGCACATTGACTGAGATAAGTACACGATGGGTGCGCAACTCCACTTTTTTCTCCCCCCCAAAAAATATATATATATTAATATTTAAGAAAACAGAAGACATTATATTATTTTATTAACAAACAAAAAAAAATAGAAAAACTATTTTTAGGATATTAAAGTTCCAAAATATCACACAAAAAAATTCAAAATTACTGAAAAAACCATAGGTTTAATGAACATTATAATTCAAAATTAGCATTTAAAAAACATTTAAAATTCACAAAAAAAACCATAAGTTTCAGGGACGTTATAGTTAGATATTAGCATTTATAAAACCATTGAAATTCACTGAAAAAAACATAGGTTTCAGGTACCTTATAGTTATAAATTAGCATTTAAAAAACCTTAGAAATTTACTGAAAAAAACATAGGTTTCAGGCACGTTATAGTTAGTTGGACATTTCACTCGTATAAAACCAGCTGAACTAATTATAACGGGGGAATTTCTATGGTTTTGTACGAGTGAAATATCCAACTAATTATAACGCCCCTGAAACCTAAGTTTTTTTCAGTGAAGATATATGTATATTACCTACTGGCGGTCGCCAGTAGGTATATATAGTTAGGATTTTTTCCCTATGGGATTTTTGAAAATTCTATGTCTAATAACTTTGGCGTTTGTGGACGGAATTGGCTGAAATTTTCAGGAAAATGGCACATTTTGTTTCTGAGCAGCCCCTGAAAATTTTGGGGGGGTTCGTCAAGGGGGGCCGAGAAAAAAGGGGGGTCCCAAAACGCGTTTTTCCCATGTTAATTTCCATAGGGCGGTTGGCCTCACTTTTAGCCCGAACGGCTGAATGGATTTGCACGAAACTTGGCAAAATTGTAGGGACTGGTAGCCCGATGTGCCTTTTGTAGGTCTCAATATATGTGCTCCAGTGGATTTTGAGAAATTAACGTTTAAAAAAAGATATATATCTGTAACAGCGGACTGGGCAGCGCCCCAGGACGCGTACTTTTCGCGCAACGGAGCTTTGTGAAGCGAAGCTGATTGGTTCTCCGGCGTCTGTCAACATTCCAAACAGTCCGTAGCGGCCGCCATCTTGTCTCTCGGTAGGATCGAGAGACAAGAGGAGGCCAAAGCGAAGGGGCAAATGACCATAAGGGGGCATAGTACATTGTCGCTGACCCCCTAGGTTTGATGTGGAGGTTTTAAAAGGGCCCCGCGGGGCAAAAAAAAATAAAAATAATAATAATCGAACAGCTGAATGGATTTGCACGAAACTTGGCAAAATTGTAGGGACTGGTAGCCCGATGTGCCTTTGCTAGATCTCAATATATGTGCTCCAGTGGATTTTGAGAAATTAACGTTCAAAAAAAGATATATATCTGTAACAGCGCACAGCTTCGCGTACTTTTCGCGTTACGGAGCTTTGCGAAGCGAAGCTGATTGGCTCTCCGGTGTCTGTAAACATTCCTAACAGTCCGTAGCGGCCGCCATCTTGTCTCTCGGTAGGATCGAACAGCTGAATGGATTTGCACGAAACTTGGCAAAATTGTAGGGACTGGTAGCCCGATGTGCCTTTGCTAGGTCTCAATATATGTGCTTCAGTGCATTTTGAGAAATTAACGTTCAAAAACAAGATATATATCTGTAACAGCGCTCCGCTTCGCGGAGATAAAATTATATGTGTATTACCTAGCTGTTGCTAACACCAGTTAGCGACGGCTAGTAGAAGATAGCGACCATCTTGGGCCCCACTTTGCATGTGAGTGATATTTATCACTAATGACATGCAAAGTGGGCATGCCAAGATGTTAGCGACTGGAAACAGTCGCTAACATCGCTATCTCCTATTATCAACTTTTGGAAATATTCGAGATAAGCGCGAATATCTCCAAAAGCTACCACCTGCCCTGAGCAGTTCTTAGCCATGTTATCCAATGGGAGGTGGATAACATGGCTAAGAGCGTTAGCTCGGTAATGCATGAATATCGGTGAGTTTTCAGCGATATTAATGCATTGCGGTAGTTTTTTATCGTATTTCCGATAAACCTTGATAATAGCAAGGTTTATCTGCGATAATTTCTGACGGTAAAAAAATCGTTGCTAAGCATCGTTATGGATAAATATCGCTTAACTTTGGTAATATGCCCCAACGTCTGTTAACGTTCGATTCGAAGGAAATCAGGAAGTGTTGAAAAACATTGTCTGCGCAATCTTGTCTTTTTTCAAATGCCACACTTTTGTCGTGCACGGCAGCCATTTTAGATGCCTTGACCAGACCCACTCTGTGCACGCTGTCGATCTTTAGCATGGCTCCCCACCCTCGCAAGCATCTCCCCCAGGCAGTGGTCACCCCCGCTCTCTGTCTTATGCATGGGTAATAAACCTCCCCCCATCTGCGCTGCTCTTCCCTGAGAATCACACCCTGTGCCCGCTCGACACCTCCCTTTCGCCCTATTCACTACCGCACCCTCTGACACTCCTTTTCCTCTGTGTCCGATTGTCCAGGCTGGTCCTAGGGTATCAGCTAGCCCTGCAGATGTAGTTTATGGCCACAGCTGGAAAGAATCACCCCTCTTCAAAGGAGTTATAGTAGATCAAGGCCTACACTCGATGAGATCCGTCACAGCAGAAGCGTTGCTATTATCTGAAAACCATCCTGTATTGTGATTGGGGAGGGGACCGAGCCTGAAGCGGAAGATTCCAGGGATGACTCTTTGTACATCAAAGTTTTTACAATTATGTGTCACATTAAAAATATATAGCACTCCGACAAAGTAGTAAGATTATAAAACTTTAATAATTTATAAATATATACAAGAAAACAAAAATAGTAATAACATATAAACATTTTTAGGGAAAAACAACGAAGTAGCGGTCGGCTGTGCGAATAGTCCCAACGCAGCACAACGTCCAGATTTCCGGCGTGGGGCGTCGCGGGGGGGGTGGGTCATCAGTAGCAAACTGTTGTGCGAATAGTTCCAAGGCAGCAGAACGTTGAAATCTAGATGACACGAAAGTGATGTCTAGTAAGTTGCCACCCAGCAAATAACGGCATGGGGCGTCGCGGGGGGTGGGTCATCAGTAGCAAACTGTTGCGCGAATAGTTCCAAGGCAGCAGAACAATGGCACCAAGGTGATGTCCAGTAAGTTGCCGCACTGGTTTTGGTATCGTACAATGCTGCTCCGAATAACGGCGTGGGGCGCCCCGGGGGAGGCGGTGTGAACGGGCCTCTCCAGGTGGAGTGTCATCTGTTGTAGTGGAGCGCCCCTTTACCGTTTTAGTTGCCATTCCGTCCGTTTTTGGTCCACTGTGTCAAAAGCCGCAATTCAGCTGAGTTGCGCCCACTCTTGCGGTGCAGCGATAGGCGGCTGTCACAGGACTCTCAAAATGGCGGCAGGCTGTTTCCTTTTTGGGCCTGGTCCACTGAAATGGCCCTGGGACACCTTGGAAATCGGACGCTTGTCTGCTAGGTCTTGGACCCCATTCTCGAAAGCGTCCCCTCCGCCTTGAGAATTCATCAAAAGTTTTGGGGGCTCCGACTCCTGCAGGCTTCTGGTGGGGAGCGGCTGCCATGATTGCTCGCGGAATGACCACGACTGAGCTACGAGATGGTGGTGCTCTCATGCTGACGCCAGCTTCAGTCTGAAACATCCAGAAACAAGGTGGGGCTTTCATCGTTAGGGAAAAAAAAAAAGTTTTCATCCAATGAAAAGTGTTGTTTTTAGGTCACATGATCAAGCCTTCCATCATTAGGAAACCAAAAGTAAAATGAACCAATGAAAAGTTTTATAAACAAGTCACATGACCTGTTATGCGGCATAGGGTGTAAAATGCGGAGAAAATACGTTGGCACGTGAGGCGGCGTCATTAGCGGACCGATGTGCGAATAGGCCGAAGGCAATACAACGCGCCAAGATCCGGATGGCACCGAGGTGGTGTCCAGCAAGTTGCAGCAGTGGTGTGGCCATCCTACAATGCTGAAAGTCGGCGTGGGGCGCCCCGTTGGCCTGTGAGTTTGCGTCAGTAGCGGACCGATGTGCGAATAGGCCGAAGGCAGCACAACGCGCCAAGATCCGGATGGCACCGAGGTGGTGTCTAGTAAGTTGCCGCACTTGTGTGGGCATCCAACAATGCTGAAAGTCGGCGTGGGGCGCCCCGTTGGCCTGTGAGTTTGCGTCAGTAGCGGACCGATGTGCGAATAGGCCGAAGGCAGCACAACGCGCCAAGATCCGGATGGCACCGAGGTGGTGTCTAGTAAGTTGCCGCACTGGTGTGGCCATCCTACAATGCTGAAAGTCGGCGTGGGGCGCCCCGTTGGCCTGTGAGATGGCGTCAGTAGCGGACCGATGTGTGAATGGGGCCGAAGGCAGCGCAACAATATTTTCGGAATAGAAGACACCACTAGGCGCTGAGATGCCAAGATCCGGATGGCACCGAGGTGATGTCTAAGTTGCGGACCGATGTGCGAATGGGGCCAAAGGCAGCGCAACAATATTTTCTGAAGAGAATACACCACAAGGCGCTGAGATGCCAAGATCCGGATGGCACCGAGGTGATGTCTAAGTTGCGGACCGATGTGCGAATGGGGCCAAAGGTAGCGTAACAAGATTTTCTGTATGGAAGATACCACTAGGCGTTGAGATGCCAAGATTCGGATGGCACCGAGGTGATGTCTAGCAAGTTGTGCCACTGGTGTGGCCATCGTATAGTGGTAAAAGTCGGCGTGGGGCGCCCTATTGGCCTGTGAGATGGTGTCAGTAGCGGACTGATGTGCGAATGGGGCCAAAGGCAGCGCAACAATATTTTCTGACTGACACCACAAGGCGCTGAGATGCCAAGATCCGGATGGCACCGAGGTGATGTCTAAGTTGCGGACTGATGTGCGAATGGGGCCAAAGGCAGCGTAACAATATTTTCTGAATGGAAGATACCACTAGGCGTTGAGATGCCAAGATTCGGATGGCACCGAGGTGATGTCTAGCAAGTTGGTGTGGTCATCCTACAATGCTGAAACTCGGCGTGGGTCACCCCATTAGCCTGTGAGATGGCGTCAGTAGCGGACCGATGTGCGAATAGGCCGAAGGCAGCACAACGCGCCAAGATCCGGATGTCACCGTGGTGGTTTCATAGTTGAGAGGCACTTCATCTGCAGTGGGGCGCCGAGATCCGGATGGCACCGAGGTGATGTCTAGCAAGTTGCTGTACTGGTGTGGTCATCCTACAATGCTGAAATGTAGTGGGGCGCCCATTTACCGTTTCAGTTGCCATTCAGCTGAGTTTCGGCTGCTCTTGATGCTACAGCGACAGGCGGCTGCAAGAGGACTCTCAAAATGGCGGCCTGTTCTTTGGATTTGGGCCTGGTCCACTAAAATGGCCCTGGGACACCTTAGAACTCGGACGCTCGATTTTTTTTTCCTTTCCTGTACATGCAAAAAAAGGTAAATGCCCGGTACGTTACACGCTTCATCTGCCACGATGAACTCTCCAGAGGAACCGAAACAAAAAATATAGTTGTGGTAACTATACCATGCATCGTCATATGGAGAGGTGGCACCAATTAATTATAGTGCTGCATAAAAGAGAGATGTGGAGGAGAACCCCTGACCTGCTAGTACATTCATCAAAGAAGTGGCACTGAGAGCTTCAGAGGCAAGGGAAACGGTCCCAAATATTTAGAAGAACTTTGGAAAGATTAAAATGACATGTTTAGATTGTGGTAAATTAATTTCATGTGGACAGATGAGTGTTACTCTAATAAATACAGCATATGAACATCATCATAGTCGATGGTTGGTAGAGACATTTTGACTATATCCTGGACCTGCCCGTCCTCGCCCAAAATAGCGCCGGAATAAATGGGACTCGTAACTCCTTGTTGTGTACTGGTTGCAGAACCTTGAAATCACGAGATACGTATGCAGTTTTGAAGCACATGGCGGGCGGGGACGAGAATTGATTGAATATTTCGACATCCCTATTGATATTAAGTTCTGATGTGTTATTGATTACTGTACTGTTGAAAATTCGAATTAACGTCACCCATGGTACTTGCCCGCAAATGTATATCTAGATAATTTTATTGTAACTGGCCCTGTCGTATTTTAATTATAAAATGTACGTCCACCGATTCCGTAACTGTTAGACACCTTAGTTCTTGCAACCTAATGGCCCGCCCGTTACGTTCCTCTACAGTGTAAATGTCTATTCATCATATACGATTACAGTTTGCTCCGTGGCAGGCCCACGTGGTTATAGGCTCGTATTTGTATAATGAAATTTTCACAATAAAGGTTTTTAAAAGAAAACATGGTAGTAGTATATACATTGGTAAAGTTTTTAATAATAGTCACTGTTTTAGAATCATTAAAAGGCAAGTGAAATAAAGCAGACCAATTACATGAAGGGTAAAAGGTATAATACGAAGGAACGCAGTAAAGATAAATGGTCAAGGGCTGTTGTGTTTTCTATTCCTGCAACATAAAGTGATCGATAAGAATCTCATATTCAGGCGTATCGGCGACTAAGACAGCAGGTCGACCCTCTTTTGCTCAACGGCTCCGTCATGGGACGAAGAAACGCTCTTTTTCTCGAAAAAAGAATATATTTTACTTGCAGAACAGTTGTAAAATTTCCGGGAAAGTACATTAGCCTGGAACATTATAACATATATTTAAGAAAAAATAATGTTCAGAAGTAATTAAAAGCGTAATTTTTAGGTGATATGACCAAGGCTTTCATCATTAGAATAAGAAAAGTAAAATGAACCAATGAAAAGTTTTATTAACAAGTCACATGACTTGTTATGCTTATGTTACGCGCTGCGCGCCCCGGATGACTTCCGGATGCGCTAACGCGGCGCGTCATATGACGCATTACGCGACAACGCAGGTCCAGAATATAGTCAAAATGTCTCCACCAACCAGCGGTCGAAACACAACCCCTTTCAGCAGGCTAAATAGTTCTGTTAAATGACAACAGAAGGGACAGGCAACAAGAACCATCAGTCAAAGAGGGGAGGGCTAGTTCTTCTCTACCGGGTTACATTGGGGTGCTACCGGAACTGATCGAATTGGTAGTCTACAGTGTTTCTGGATGTTTCAGACTGAAGCTGGGGTTAGCATGAGAGCACCACCATTTCGTAGCTCCGTTGTGGCCATTCCGCAACCAATCATGGCAGCCGCTCTTTATCGTTATTTTGGGCGGGGTGGGTGGCGGAGCCGAGCTGTTTTGCAGCCATCATTGTGTGAAGTTCAGTTCATCTCACTAGTTTTGTATTTGTCATGAGGGGTTGTTCCTAATGTTTCTATTTTAGCGAGGTCAAAAAGAGATCCCATTAGTGGCCTACTGATTTTACTCGATTCCTTTTCTTTTTTTTTACACGATTTTTCGTTATCTGCAAAGACTAAACAGAGTATTGCGACTCTGTGTTTGTTTGTAAATAGAGAATGAACCAAAGAGAACTAATTCTAAAACAGTAAATACTTGGATAACAATCAATCAAATGGAGAGAGAAGCAGGCACGACGGATTACAACCGGGGCAAAGGCCTGCGTTAACTACCTTTCACTATCTGCAAAGAGAGAGTACTCCTAATAGAAATGAGGGGGGGGGGCACCATTCAAAGCAGATCAGTGTGCATAAACACGAAAATGTTTTTACTTACCACGTACTTGACATTCGACAGCTTATGATATTTGCTATTAAAAAAACATTGAAATTCACTGAAAAAACCATAGGTTATAGACCATATATAGTTAGGAATTAGCATTTACAAAACCTTGAAAATTCACTGAAAAAACCATAGGTTATAGACCATATATAGTTAGGAATTAGCATTTACAAAACCTTGAAAATTCACAGCAAAAACCATAGGTTAGAGACCATATATAGTTAGCTGGACATTTTATTGACATAAAACCAATGAAATTCCATATATAGTTAGTTGCACTAACTATATATCGCGCACCCGCAATCCACTGCTGATGATGTCACATATTACATCATTCATGACATGGTCAGTGACATCACTGATGACATCACTGATGACATCTCAAATGACATCACTGATGACATCACTGATGACATCTCATTTGACATCAATGACCACATTACTGATGATATCATTCATGTGACAATACAATGCATCTCCTCACATTTTAATATAACCAGTGTTAAAAAGAGAGTATAATTTTTGAAACCATTGACACACCAATACTAGTTACTACATACGCACTCACTGATTGCTACGTCTACACACACCTTCACTCATTCACCCATACAATCATTCATACATACAATCACTCATCTTTACACTATCATATGCACTCATACACCTATACAGACACTCACAGTCTGCCACTCATCCATGGAGTTACTCACACACCTAGTCAGTCCTGGAAAGAATCAATGACACTTCCATTTTCTTGTCTATACAGTTAAACTTAGAGCACCTTACATTTTCAAACATATACTAACACATACTTACCTTCTTATACAATCATTGATACAAGTACAGATTGATCTGCACAGAGTCACACACCTCCCAGCTAGCCACACACACACTCAGTCTCCCATACAAATACTTGGGCAATCAATCAATAACCCATATAGTTACTCATATAGCTACTGATCAACACATACAGCAGTTTACAGAACAATAGACATAATGATGCACAAATTAAGACAGTTTAGTCACTAACCCATGCACTCAGTGAGACACATTTAATCACTCACTCATACAGTCAGTCATGCACCTACTAACTCCTTCGTCCAGACACTTACACATCCACTCATTCTTCAATATGTAAGACATATTTAAACTTTATAGAAACAAAAAATCACTGGATGTTGTTATCAGTGATGTCATCAGTGATGTCATTTGAGATGTCATCAGTGATGTCATCAGTGATGTCACTGACCATGTCATGAATGATGTAATATGTGACATCATCAGCAGTGGATTGCGGGTGCGCGATATATAGTTAGTGCAACTAACTATATATGGAATTTCATTGGTTTTATGTCAATAAAATGTCCAGCTAACTATATATGGTCTCTAACCTATGGTTTTTGCAGTGAATTTTCAAGGTTTTGTAAATGCTAATTCCTAACTATATATGGTCTATAACCTATGGTTTTTTCAGTGAATATATATATATATATAAATATATATATATGCAAAATCCCCTTTTCCTCCACGACGACCAGGACGCTTCGTCGGCGGTGCGTCTCGGGCTGGAGGCTCCCGATTCTTATGCAAGTTCACGTACTGTGCTAGTACCACGCACTCCACACAGGAAATTATAATTAGTACTCCGTCCGTATGGTCATATTAGATTTTATTCATAACCAAGCCAAAAAAGAAAACCCTTGGCTTGGTTATGAATAAAATCTAATATGACCATACGGACGGAGTACTAATTATAATTTCCTGTGTGGAGTGCGTGGTACTAGCACAGTACGTGAACTTGCATATATATATATATATCAAAGCTCCGCAAGTTGCCCTTGCTTGAACAGCACACTGCACAGATTGTAGGTTCATGCCTTTATTCGAGGTATGGAAAGCGTCCTGGCTGCCTTCCAATGTCGTGTGACAGCTGCTCCATCCCTTTATACCGACGCGTTTCGAAGGCAGTTCCTTCTTCTTCAGAGGTAAGGCAATGGCAGTTTCGGTCTCTGTTCCACATTAAATAATGTTATATTCCCCGCCCCCTGATGGGCTCCTCCTATGAGCATAGGGCATTCTGGGAACAGAAGTTTCCGAAATGTTCCGGCTTGTAATAGCGGCAAATTTTCCTGTCCAATACGAAAGGCTCGCAGATGAGCCTCGGCAAGCAGGGCCCCTCCTAAATCCTTTCTCCGTGCTCCACCATAAGCGGCTACGTTGGATACCTGCCAGGTGGCCCCCTGTCTTCTCGGGGTGGTGCGCGTTCGACGGTAAGGCTCCCGTTATAATATCAAAGCTCCGCAAGTTGCCCTTGCTTGAACAGCACACTGCACAGATTGTAAGTTCATGCCTTTATTCGAGGTATGGAAAGCGTCCTGGCTGCCTTCCAATGTCGTGTGACAGCTGCTCCATCCCTTTATACCGGCGCGTTTCGAAGGCAGTTCCTTCTTCTTCAGAGGTAAGGCAATGGCAGTTTCGGTCTCTGTTCCACATTAAATAATGTTATATTCCCTGCCCCCTGATGGGCTCCTCCTATGAGCATAGGGCATTCTGGGAACAGAAGTTTCCGTAATTTTCCGGCTTGTAATAGCGGCAAATGTTCCTGTCCAATACGAAAGGCTCGCAGATGAGCCTCGGCAAGCAGGGCCCCTCCTAAATCCTTTCTCCGTGCCCCACCATAAGCGGCTACGTTGGATACCTGCCAGGTGGCCCCCTGTCTTCTCGGGGTGGTGCGCGTTCGACGGTAAGGCTCCCGTCATAATATCAAAGCTCCGCAAGTTGCCCTTGCTTGAACAGCACACTGCACAGATTGTAGGTTCATGCCTTTATTCGAGGTATGGAAAGCGTCCTGGCTGCCTTCCAATGTCGTGTGACAGCTGCTCCATCCCTTTATACCGACGCGTTTCGAAGGCAGTTCCTTCTTCTTCAGAGGTAAGGCAATGGCAGTTTCGGTCTCTGTTCCACATTAAATAATGTTATATTCCCCGCCCCCTGATGGGCTCCTCCTATGAGCATAGGGCATTCTGGGAACAGAAGTTTCCGAAATTTTCCGGCTTGTAATAGCGGCACATTTTCCTGTCCAATACGAAAGGCTCGCAGATGAGCCTCGGCAAGCAGGGCCCCTCCTAAATCCTTTCTCCGTGCTCCACCATAAGCGGCTACGTTGGATACCTGCCAGGTGGCCCCCTGTCTTCTCGGGGTGGTGCGCGTTCGACGGTAAGGCTCCCGTCATAATATCAAAGCTCCGCAAGTTGCCCTTGCTTGAACAGCACACTGCACAGATTGTAGGTTCATGCCTTTATTCGAGGTATGGAAAGCGTCTTGGCTGCCTTCCAATGTCGTGTGACAGATGCTCCATCCCTTTATACCGACGCGTTTCGAAGGCAGTTCCTTCTTCTTCAGAGGTAAGGCAATGGCAGTTTCAGTCTCTGTTCCACATTAAATAATGTTATATTCCCCTCCCCCTGATGGGCTCCTCCTATGAGCATAGGGCATTCTGGGAACAGAAGTTTCCGAAACTTTCCGGCTTGTAATAGCGGCAAATTTTCCTGTCCAATACGAAAGGCTCGCAGATGAGCCTCGGCAAGCAGGGCCCCTCCTAAATCCTTTCTCCGTGCTCCACCATAAGCGGCTACGTTGGATATCTGCCAGGTGGCCCCCTGTCTTCTCGGGGTGGTGCGCGTTCGACGGTAAGGCTCCCGTCATAATATCAAAGCTCCGCAAGTTGCCCTTGCTTGAACAGCACACTGCACAGATTGTAGGTTCATGCCTTTATTCGAGGTATGGAAAGCGTCCTGGCTGCCTTCCAATGTCGTGTGACAGCTGCTCCATCCCTTTATACCGACGCGTTTCGAAGGCAGTTCCTTCTTCTTCAGAGGTAAGGCAATGGCAGTTTCGGTCTCTGTTCCACATTAAATAATGTTATATTCCCCGCCCCCTGATGGGCTCCTCCTATGAGCATCGGGCATTCTGGGAACAGAAGTTTCCGAAATTTTCCGGCTTGTAATAGCGGCAAATTTTCCTGTCCAATACGAAAGGCTCGCAGATGAGCCTCGGCAAGCAGGGCCCCTCCTAAATCCTTTCTCCGTGCTCCACCATAAGCGGCTACGTTGGATACCTGCCAGGTGGCCCCCTGTCTTCTCGGGGTGGTGCGCATTCGACGGTAAGGCTCCCGTCATAATATCAAAGCTCCGCAAGTTGCCCTTGCTTGAACAGCACACTGCACAGATTGTAGGTTCATGCCTTTATTCGAGGTATGGAAAGCGTCCTGGCTGCCTTCCAATGTCGTGTGACAGCTGCTCCATCCCTTTATACCGACGCGTTTCGAAGGCAGTTCCTTCTTCTTCAGAGGTAAGGCAATGGCAGTTTCGGTCTCTGTTCCACATTATATAATATATATCTATATCTATCAGTGAAGATATATATATATCTATATAATGATAGCCAGTAAGTAGTTATAGTTAGGACCAAAGTTTCCAAGGAGGGGGAACAAAACGTTTTCCCCATGCAATGTCAGCCCAAACCGCTGATTGGATTACGCCAAATTTGGCAAAAAGCTAGCTCTTGGTCCAAAAAGATCTGTGTATCTAGTGACGTTGATCCTCCGCTGATCTGCGAGTACCCACATATCCAAAGTCATACTTTAAGTTAAAAAAACATAGAAATTCACTGAAAAAAGCAAAGGTTGCAGGGATGTTATAGTTAGGTTTACTTTTGGCCCTCACAAACTCATAGAAATTCAGAAGTTATAGTTATTTTTATTAGTTATACTAATCTGACGAAAGTATAACTCGTACCATAAAGTAACTTTAGGCAACTAGTCATAGTTTCTTAACATCTGTATACTACAACTGCTGAATTTCTATGATTTTGTATGGGCAAAAGGTAAACCTAGCTATATCATATATAGAAAGTGAATGTGAAATATAACACAATTAAATTATTACAGGGTCAAAATGATATTCAAGATTCAAAGAATTTGGTTATTGTACAAAAGAAATAACCATAAAAGTACAATTAATAAATCGCAATCAAAATCCATATTTAAAAATAGCGAAAATTAATGTAGCTAAAAACATATACATAAGAGGTTTATATTACAATTGATTATCGAAATTTTAAAATGGTTTTTTAAAAGGCAGTAACGGAGGCAACAGTAAATACATTATCTAAGTTCTGAATCACCAGGAATGCTGGGTGGTATCATCTTAGTTCCATTCTCTTTAACACTGGAACAATCCATCTTTTTCTGGGTATCGTGTAAAATGTGCAAAAGAACAAAATATGTGTGGACGACTGGGCCGATACATCGTCGCATGGGCAGTTACAAAGAGATCTTGACCAATCGTTCACCTCAGGAAAGCTTAAAGATCTATACAAGATGTTAAGTCTGAGGCGCGTTAACAAGAACCTGTCAAAATCCTTAGTGGTTAGCAAGATGTAAGGCTGAATATTGACAGTAACCAAGGTCAGATGATGTGCCACCACTGTAGATTTGGTAATTTCACTAGTGATTCTAAGTTCACTCAAATGTGTCATACATAGGTTTTTAAGAACCTTTCTAGGAATCTGACACAATGATAAGGGATCACTAAAATATTCCTTATGGCCTATTTGAAATAAAAACATCTTGACATAGTGCAGCCATCTTATCTTATTAGCCCCATCGATACTCATTGCGTCATTTAAAAAAAGACAATTGAATGCAGACTCTTCAGTGGTCCAAACCCTATGCCACAAGAGGACAGGTTGTATTTTGATCACATGCTCAAGGTAGGGCAGACCAAGTTCTGTGTGGCAGATTAGTGAGAAGTTTTGTCCGGTACTGCCAAAAGGTAGCTGAGGGAAATATGTTCTGCCACCTGGAGCAAGGTAACATTAGCGTACCCCCAAATGCCTGCACCATAAGTAGCGATCGCTACACATGTGGCCTAATGAATACACAACAATTTCCCTGGCAAGCGCCTACCCATTTTCCTGCTGAAATTCGTTAATGCCATCAATGACTTACAGAATAAGAGCCTTGTAGTTTTAATTGCATTGCACCAGGAACCAGTCTGATCAAACAGAATACCTAAATAGGGAAATGTGGTTGTATTATCTAGTGCCTTTGAGTTGATAAAAATGTTATTTTTATTTTTATTTGCTCAGGCCTGCATCTCATCGAAAAAGTTTTAGAACAGTTAATTGTAAGGCCCAGGCTTATCATAAATTGCGAAAAGGACGATACGACCCTTTGCAAACCAATGGGCGTGTGGGCCATCAGAACCGCATCATCTGCGTAAAGGAGTGCAGGGATGGGGCGTGCCGCTGCCAAAGGAAGATGACTGCACTCCTTAAGCAGAGTGCTTTCTAAATCATTGATGTATAGAGTAAACAGGAATGGGGCAAGGACGCATCCCTGCCGCACACCTCTCGAAATTTGAAACACCCTGGTACAATCCCCATCCTTTCCAAATTGAACCTTTGCCCTTGCCCCTGAGCAAAATTGCCTAAGAAAGGAAACTATATGGTCGTCCACCCCCAGCCTTTCCACAATTACCCACAGCTTGACATGAATGACGCAATCAAATGCTGATGTTAAATCAACAAAAGTTGAAAACAGCTTACCTCCTTTGGCTCTCGTATATTTGTCGAAAAGAATGTGAAGATTTAGACCCTGATCAATGGTGCCAAGGCCCTTTCGAAAGCCATATTGGAGATTGCTGATAATTGATTGCTCATCTGCCCATGTTTGTAGTCTATCTAAGACCACGCGCCCGATTATCTTAACTGTAGAATCTAATAGTGATATTGGGCGGTAGCAGGCTGGACTTGCTCTATCGGCCTTTTTGAATATGGGAACAATAGTAGATTCATACCATGTCATTAGCAACCCCATAGAGCAGCATGCATAAAAAGTTGCGTAAGCAAGGGTCCCCATAGCACCATGTTGTTTTTAAACAAATCAACCGGGACACCATCCGGGCCCGGTGCCTTACCGCCCATACTAGCTATTTTAGCCGAGTTAACTTCTTTCAAAGTGAAGTCCATGTCGAGTTTGTGAAAAGTGGGTAGAAACTCCAAATCAGCTTCTAACCCCGCTAGTACCTGGTCAGCTGATAGTTGATCACTTTAGAGCTTTGCGTAGTGTGATACCCAATCTTCTTCCGAGATGGCAATCTCTATAGTTGCTTTAGAGTTATCGTTAAAGAAAGGTGCGTTAACCGTCTTCCAGAAAGCGGCAGTATCGCGATTCGTAGATGCCTCATGCAGGGCATTCCATGCTTCCTCCTTCATTTCCTCCTTCCTTCTAGTAAGTGCCCTCTTAAAGCTCCTTCTGGCTTCCCCTATTAAATCATGATCCTTAACTCTGGCTTTTAAGACATGTTTAAGTCTAGAGTAGGCCTTAGTACATGCAGAGTCAACCCACTCTTCGCTTTTAGCACTCCACCTTTTGGCATCTACCCAACGAATTTATTTTATTTGGGCTGAAATAGCTATAAAATTCTCTGTGATTACAGAATGAGGGGAATTTTCATCTAAACAGGCACAAAAAATATCATTACGCTTCGTCAGTAAATTAGAGAGGAAATCCTCTGGGATCCTTTTCGTACACTTCAAAGTGTATCCATTTTGTCTGCTCAGAGTAATATTATTTAAGAGCTGCCTTGATCTATTTTCCCTATTAAAGTCTTGAATAAACACCAAAATACCAATGCTTAACAGGAAGTGATCGCTTAAAGCGATATCGTGTGTAATAAAATTCCTAACACATGCAGAGTGTCTACAAGATATCAGGATGTAATCAATAGGTGAAAAGACACCTCTGCCATTAAAGGTTGGACTGAAAGGGACCTCTGGTAGGCACAGACTATTAACAAACCCCAGAACACAGGAGAACATGATGTCATTCAGGAGATCCCCATACAATGTATGTGAAAATTGCGGAAGGCTAGTGTCTTTGCCAAGTGTGATCCCGCACGTCCCCTTGTCTCCCTTGTAGCATAGGAAACAGTTAAAATCCCCTCCCTAGATGACAAAGACATCTTTAGTAATCCGGCCAAGTAGGTCTTTTATGTTTCTGCATAGATTTCCCAACATTTCCTCCAGAGTTTCGGGGGGTAGGGCCTTATTATAGATGTTCAAAATAATCACACATGATGCCTTATCCACATGCATACTAAAAATGTGATAATAGCTATTATTAATGACCATCTCAACTTTCCTAAATTTTAGATGATTGGAAAGGTAGGTGCAAAGGCCCCCTTTTGCTCTGCCATGTGTAGAGCTAGTGGCTGGGGTATGCAATGTTTTAAAGTCACACAAGTGAATAGGTTCCTCAACCCAGGTTTCTTGTAAACTAAGTATCTCAAATTTGTTTACATAATCCACCCATGCTTTATTAGTCACTTTTGTTTTTAGTCCAGCCACATTCCAAAACATGATCTGACATTTAGTATCCTTTGTATTGCTGCCTACATAACCACCATAACCCACACCGTGAGTGGAGATAATTTTGTCTTGGGAGGTGGAATAATGCACAGAATCATCCCACTTCTCTTCACAGTTGGCGGTTGTGTTAGTTGATATCTCTTGTGATAGATGTGCTGTGCTAATACAGCTTAAGTTGTCTAGTAATGGGCCCTTTTGTCGTGCATCAACAAATGGGCTGATAGTAACAGCATTAGTGAGATCCCCCAATCTCAGTCTGTCTACTTCTTCAAGCTCATTGAGTCTATTGAAGCGATTATGGGTGGGAATAATAAAATGATTCATGTAGGACAGAGTAGAATCTACCCAGTTTGACCTAGGGGGATTCCCGTTTGGGGGATGATAAAAGTACCCTAGGGGAACAGCACTAATTTGTGAATTACTCTTTTTTTTTTTTTAGATTTCTTTTAATGTTACCTAAGAGTGCATCTACTTTCTCGTGCCATATGGAACTGGGGATTCCCTACATTTTGGATCTAGCTAGAATACAACCCCTTCTTCTATGCATATGGTCGTCAGATAAAAATACATTTGCACAGCAAATTATTTTAGACTGTATGTGTTTAGACCTCTCATGCAAAATAGGTTGGTTATTGTACATAAAATCCTTTTTAAATGACTTAGGATTAGTAAAACACTATATGGTTCCAACCTCTATTCTGTCATTGACTAGGAAGGCACTACAAGTGTTGTCCCTTACCCACCTTGAAGAACTACGGACTGCTAATGAAGCCTCTAAACTATCTGTCCAACACTGCATGTCCGTTCAAACGACTTTTAATATACAGCCATATTTAACTTATGATTTCACCTCCTTTGAGAGATTTCTTTTAATCAGGTTTAGAATAAATAGGTTACACCGTTTAGTTGCATTTCCAACAAGAAATAACTGGGACACTGCTTTACCACGATGCCCGTGTGACGAGATCTCAATCCAGACAACCATCCATACTTTCTTTTTTTGCAAATACTACAGGGAGTATAGAAAGATTTGGCTAATCCCGCTATTAAAACTCATGGCCATCAGAAGATGCTGCCCGGCCTTGTTAGCCATACAATATCTGGATGAAGAGTGGACATCAAGGTACATTGTTAAGTTCTTGAAATGCATCTTTCGCCATCGATTAAAAATATAAAAATTATCCAATGATACAGTAAACTGAACATTTTAAACATGCGTTTTAATAAGATGAATTGTCCACCTAGAAGCTAGTGTGTAATGTAATATAATGTTTTTTACTCAATACTTAATCTGTTTGTCTTTTTTATCAAACATGTCTTTTTATGAATTATTTTAGGAAGCAGTATCTTGTATTAATGTAGAATGTGAAATGTAACCTATTTTATGAAAAATGCTTTTATGGTTTTTAACATGACAAAAACCAAATATATGATATATGAATTACCTGTAAAGTTATCCCCAACTCTATTCAGAACTAATTTCACAAGGTTTGACGTTTTAAATGTAAACACAACACAGTCCCCTTTAAGATTTTTCGGTCCTCTCCCCAACCAGCTCACCCTCCTTACCATCTTGAATTCATCAAATAGTTTACCAGTTAATCCTGTTCTACACCCCAGCCACTGTAAAGACTTATTCCTTAAATGCACCCATGTTTCTCCCACCACGTCAGTCAATGCAGGAACATTAACTAAGACCACTATATACGGTGTGGCTGCTGGAGGTAAATCTAAGCGTGTAACATGTTATAGCCCTGGAGACTGAATCGCAGTACTAGGATTTACTATCAAAGAAGTTGTGGCTGTTTCCAACAGGGCTGATGAGCTAGTGGCTGGGTAGACCGGTAGATTGGTGGTTAACGTGCTTTGGGTTGCTGGAGAGGGTGCAACTAAAGGGACATTAATACTAGTAATAGCAGAACCTGTGTGTCTTGTATGTGAGCTAGGAACTAGGTGGTCGTTTTTGACAGTGTGGCCAACCAAGCTCATTCTGCCAGATGCTGAGAGCTGAACAATATCTCAGCATTTGACTAGGGACGCCTCAATAGCACCTATTCTAGTTGTCAAGCTACCTAGGCTATCTCTTATCAAACTGTCTAGGGCGTCCAGTTTTATTTTTAATTTTCCTTCCTCCTTCTGCGTGCACATGTTTGAGCTAATTATTGCTTTTTCCGAGTTTTCAATTTGTTAGCTGGTATGGACTTAGTCCTGTTCTGGGCCCTGTTTTGGGTTGTAGGGGAAAGCCTCTCTACTACAATGGGGTCTATAACTTCCCCTCCGGTGGAACTCGGGCCGATATCATGGCAATTACTCTGGCTCCTCGCATGCTTGTTCGGTGGCTGGTGCAATACATCAAGTTCTAGCTCACTACCTGACAGATAGTCAGGAATATTCACCATACATCCATTCGTGCCTGACTTACATCTCTGATCCTTAACTATTTCAGAACTGACTTTCGGTAATGTACTCTCATCTACTCCAGGCTTCAAGGCCTCTTCAACTGTGTTGATCTGCCTTTCTATGTTGCCGACAGCACCAGTGAGGTAGTTTAGTAAAGACTGACGGGAATGCTATCCTGAATTAACTGACTTTTTGTTCTGGGCGGTCATTGTTTTTCGCTTCCCCATGTTAAGTATGTCGCACACAAATTACAAAGAACAAGATAGACAGCGGCCTAAAGCTTTTTTAAAAAAAAATGTAAATATGTAAAATAGAAAAAGTAAAAATGATTTGCCAATGGGCATGGCAGACTATAAGCCCTTCAAGCACACTCCCTTAGTAAGGAAATATCAAAAGAACAGAAGTCCAATGTACAAACAAGATTGTGTCGGGTAGCTACAATGATCTTTTCATTAAGGATGGCTGCACCTTTTAGCAGATAAATATCAAAGTCAAAGTCACAGTACCTTAGGACATGGATTTCAGAGTTGTGGCCCAGCCCGGCCTCTGTCGATCTCTGACGGGTGGGGATGGGCCTGCCCTTGGCCCGGGCTTCGCCCCCACGTGTCCCGCACTGCGGGAGCCCTGGCCCTGTTTTATGCGCATCCTGGCGCGCCTGTGTGCTCGGCATGCAGCGTCGCTAGGGATCTTGGGAGTTGTAGTTCTCCCGTCCGGCGTCCGCCCAGTCTCCTCGGCGTTTCCCGCTTAGCTGGGGGCAAAGATCCTCGATAGGTGCTGGTGAAGCGACAAAGGTTTTCCAAACTCGTTATGTACTAAATACCCCAAATTTTCTAGTTTAGCGCGCATCCCATGCTCACTCTGTGTTTACCCTGCCAATAACACAAAAAAACAGAATCAAACAGTAAAAAAAAAGCCACCCAATCGGTGCCCCTGTGGACAAAATTATATTACTAATGTTATGTTTATATATATATATATATTACCTACTGGCGGTCGCCAGTAGGTATATATAGTTAGGATTTTTTCTCTATGGGTTTTTTGAAAATTCTATGTCTAATAACTTTGGCGTTTGTGGACGGAATTGGCTGAAATTTTCAGGAAAATGGCACATTTTGTTTCTGAGCAGCCCCTGAAAATTGGGGGGGGGTTCGTCCAGGGGGGGTCGAGAAAAAAGGGGGGTCCCAAAACGTGTTTTTAACATTGAGTTTTCCATAGGGCGGTTGGCCTCACTTTTAGCCCGAACGGCTGAATGGATTTGCACGAAACTTGGCAAAATTGTAGGGACTGGTAGCCCGATGTGCCTTTTGTAGGTCTCAATATATGTGCTACAGTGGATTTTGAGACATTAACGTTTAAAAAAAGATATATATCTGTAACAGCGGACCGGGCAGCGCTCCAGGACGCGTACTTTTCGCGCAACGGAGCTTTGTGAAGCGAAGCTGATTGGTTCTCCGGCGTCTGTCAACATTCCAAACAGTCCGTAGCGGCCGCCATCTTGTCTCTTGGTAGGATCGAGAGACAAGAGGAGGCCAAAGCGAAGGGGCAAATGACCATAAGGGGGAATAGTAGATCCTCGCTGACCCCCTAGGTTTGATGTGGAGGTTTTAAAAGGGCCCCGCGGGGCAAAAAAAAAAAATAATAATAATAATCGAACGGCTGAATGGATTTGCACGAAACTTGGCAAAATTGTAGGGACTGGTAGCCCGATGTGCCTTTGCTAGGTCTCAATATATGTGCTTCAGTGGATTTTGAGAAATTAACGTTCAAAAAAAGATATATATCTGTAACAGCGCACCGCTTCGCGTACTTTTCGCGTTACGGAGCTTTGCGAAGCGAAGCTGATTGGCTCTCCGGTGTCTGTAAACATTCCAAACAGTACGTAGCGGCCGCCATCTTGTCTCTCGGTAGGATCGAGAGACAAGAGGAGGCCAAAGCGAAGGGGCAAATGACCATAAGGGGGCATAGTAGATCCTCGCTGACCCCCTAGGTTTGATGTGGAGGTTTTAAAAGGGCCCCGCGGGGCAAAAAAAAAAAATAATAATAATAATCGAACGGCTGAATGGATTTGCACGAAACTTGGTAAAATATTAGGGACTGGTAGCCCGATGTGCCTTTGCTAGGTCTCAATATATGTGCTTCAGTGCATTTTGAGAAATTAACGTTCAAAAACAAGATATATATCTGTAACAGCGCTCCGCTTCGCGGAGATAAAATTATATCTGTATTACCTAGCTGTTGCTAACACCAGTTAGCGACGGCTAGTAGGAGATAGCGACCATCTTGGGCCCCACTTTGCATGTGAGTGATATTTATCACTAATGACATGCAAAGTGGGCATGCCAAGATGTTAGCGACTGGAAACAGTCGCTAACATCGCTATCTCCTATTATCACCTTTTGGAAATATTCGAGATAAGCGCGAATATCTCCAAAAAGTAACAGCTGCCCTGAGCAGTTCTTAGCCATGTTATCCAATGGGAGGTGGATAACATGGCTAAGAGCATTAGCTCGGTAATGCATGAATATCGCTGAGTTTTCAGCGATATTAATGCATTGCGGTCGTTTTTTATCGTATTTGCGATAAACCTTGATAATAGCAAGGTTTATCTGCGATAATTTCTGACGGTAAAAAAATCTTTGCAATGCATCGTTAGGGATAAATATCGCTTAACTTTGGTAATATGCCCCAACGTCTGTTAACGTTCGATTCGAAGGAAATCAGGAAGTGTTGAAAAACATTGTCTGCGCCATCTTGTCTTTTTTCAAATGCCACACTTTTGTCGTGCACGGCAGCCATTTTAGATGCCTTGACCAGACCCACTCTGTGCACGCTGTCGATCCTTAGCATGGCTCCCCACCCTCGCAAGCATCTCACCTAGGCAGTGGTCACCCCCGCTCTCTGTCTTATGCATGGGTAATAAACCTCCCCCCATCTGCGCTGCTCTTCCCTGAGAATCACACCCTGTGCCCGCCCGACACCTCCCTTTCGCTCTATTCACTACCGCACCCTCTGACACTTCTTTTCCTCTGTGTCCGATTGTCCAGGCCGGTCCTAGGCTATCAGCTAGCCCTGCAGATGTAGTTTATGGCCACAGCTGTAAAGAATCACCCCTCTTCAAAGGAGTTATAGTAGATCAAGGCCCACACTCGATGAGATCCGTCACAGCAGAAGCGTTGCTATTATCTGAAAACCATCCTGTATTGTGATTGGGGAGGGGACCGAGCGTGAAGCGGAAGATTCCAGGGATGACTCTTTGTACATCAAAGTTTTTACAATTATGTGTCACATTAAAAATATATAGCACTCCGACAAAGTAGTAAGATTATAAAACTTTAATAATTTATAAATATATACAAGAAAACAAAAATAGTAATAACATATAAACATTTTTAGGGAAAAACAACGAAGTAGCGGTCGGCTGTGCGAATAGTCCCAACGCAGCACAACGTCCAGATTTCCGGCGTGGGGCGTCGCGGGGGGTGGGTCATCAGTAGCAAACTGTTGTGCGAATAGTTCCAAGGCAGCAGAACGCGCCGAAATCTAGATGACACGAAAGTGATGTCTAGTAAGTTGCCACCCAGCAAATAACGGCGTGGGGCGTCGCGGGGGGTGGGTCATCAGTAGCAAACTGTTGTGCGAATAGTTCCAAGGCAGCAGAACGATGGCACCAAGGTGATGTCCAGTAAGTTGCCGCACTGGTTTTGGTATCCTACAATGCTGCTCCGAATAACGGCGTCGGGCGCCCCGGGGGAGGCGGCGTGAACGGGCCTCTCCAGGTGGAGTGTCATCTGTTGTAGTGGGGCGCCCCTTTACCGTTTCAGTTGCCATTCCGTCCGTTTTTGGTCCACTGTGTCAAAAGCCGCAATTCAGCTGAGTTGCGCCCACTCTTGCGGTGCAGCGATAGGCGGCTGTCACAGGACTCTCAAAATGGCGGCAGGCTCTTTCCTTTTTGGGCCTGGTCCACTGAAATGGCCCTGGGACACCTTGGAAATCGGACGCTTGTCTGCTAGGTCTTGGACCCCATTCTCGAAAGCGTCCCCTCCGCCTTGAGAATTCATCAAAAGTTTTGGGGGCCCCGACTCCTGCAGGCTTCTGGTGGGGAGCGGCTGCCATGATTGCTCGCGGAATGACCACGACGGAGCTACGAGATGGTGGTGCTCTCATGCTGACGCCAGTTTAGTCTGAAACATCCAGAAACAAGGTGGGGCTTTCATCGTTTGGGGAAAAAAAAAAAGTTTTCATCCAATGAAAAGTGTTGTTTTTAGGTCATATGATCAAGCCTTCCATCATTAGGAAACCAAAAGTAAAATGAACCAATGAAAAGTTTTATAAACAAGTCACATGACCTGTTATGCGGCATAGGGTATAAAATGCGTAGAAAATACGTTGGCACGTGAGGCGGCGTCAGTAGCGGACCGATGTGCGAATAGGCCGAAGGCAATACAACGCGCCAAGATCCGGATGGCACCGAGGTGGTGTCCAGCAAGTTGCAGCACTGGTGTGGCCATCCTACAATGCTGAAAGTCGGCGTGGGGCGCCCCGTTGGCCTGTGAGTTTGCGTCAGTAGCGGACCGATGTGCGAATAGGCCGAAGGCAGCACAACGCGCCAAGATCCGGATGGCACCGAGGTGGTGTCTAGTAAGTTGCCGCACTGGTGTGGCCATCCAACAATGCTGAAAGTCGGCGTGGGGCGCCCCGTTGGCCTGTGAGATGGCGTCAGTAGCGGACCGATGTGCGAATAGGCCGAAGGCAGCACAACGCGCCAAGATCCGGATGGCACCGAGGTGGTGTCTAGTAAGTTGTCGCACTTCTGTGGCCATCCTACAATGTTGAAAGTCGGCGTGGGGCGCCCCGTTGGCCTGTGAGATGGCGTCAGTAGCGGACCGATGTGCGAATGGGGCCAAAGGCAGCGCAACAATATTTTCTGACTGACACCACAAGGCGCTGAGATGCCAAGATCCGGATGGCACCGAGGTGATGTCTAAGTTGCGGACTGATGTGCGAATGGGGCCAAAGGCAGCGTAACAATATTTTTTGTATGGAAGATACCACTAGGCGTTGAGATGCCAAGATTCGGATGGCACCGAGGTGATGTCTAGCAAGTTGCTGTACTGGTGTGGTCATCCTACAATGCTGAAACTCGGCGTGGGTCGCCCCATTAGCCTGTGAGATGGCGTCAGTAGCGGACCGATGTGCGAATAGGCCGAAGGCAGCACAACGCGCCAAGATCCGGATGTCACCGTGGTGGTTTCATAGTTGAGAGGCACTTCATCTGCAGTGGGGCGCCGAGATCCGGATGGCACCGAGGTGATGTCTAGCAAGTTGCTGTACTGGTGTGGTCATTCTACAATGCTGAAAGTCGGCGTGGGGCGCCCCATTAGCCTGTGAGATGGCGTCAGTAGCGGACTGATGTGCGAATGGGGCCAAAGGCAGCGCAACAATATTTTCTGAAGAGAAGACACCAAAAGGTGCTGACATTCCAAGATCCGGATGGCACCGAGGTGGTGTCTAGCAAGCTATGCAGTTGAGTTGTGTGCGCACTTGCGGCGAATAGGTCGAAGGCAGCATAACAATGTTTTTTGAATAGAAGACACCACAAGGCGTTGAGATTCTGTTACCACCGAGGTGATGTCTAGCAAGTTGCCGCACTGGTGTGGCCATCCTACAATACTGCTCCGAATAACGGCGTGGGGTGCCCGAAGGGGGGGGAGCCGGCGTGAATGGGCCTTCCTAGGTGGAGGCTCGTCTGCTGTAGTGGGGCGCCCCTTTACCGTTTCAGTTGCCATTCAGCTGAGTTTCGGCTGCTCTTGATGCTACAGCGACAGGCGGCTGCAAGAGGACTCTCAAAATGGCGGCCTGTTCTTTGGATTTGGGCCTGGTCCACTAAAATGGCCCTGGGACACCTTAGAACTCGGACGCTCGATTTTTTTTTCCTTTCCTGTACATGCAAAAAAAGGTAAATGCCCGGTACGTTACACGCTTCATCTGCCACAATGAACTCTCCAGAGGAACCGAAAAAAATATAGTTGTGGTAACTATACCATGCATCGTCATATGGAGAGGTGGCACCAATTAATTATAGTGCTGCATAAAAGAGAGATTTGGAGGAGAACCCCTGACCTGCTAGTACATTCATCAAAGAAGTGGCACTGAGAGCTCCAGAGGCAAGGGAAACGGTCCCAAATATTTAGAAGAACTTTGGAAAGATTAAAATGACATGTTTAGATTGTGGCAAATTAATTTCATGTGGACAGATGAGTGTTACTCTAATAAATACAGCATATGAACATCATCATAGTCGATGGTTGGTAGAGACATTTTGACTATATCCTGGACCTGCCCGTCCTCGCCCAAAATGGCGCCGGAATAAATGGGACTCGTAACTCCTTGTTGTGTACTGGTTGCAGAACCTTGAAATCACGAGATACGTATGCAGTTTTGAAGCACATGGCGGGCGGGGACGAGAATTGATTGACTATTTCGACATCCCTATTGATATTAAGTTCTGATGTGTTATTGATTACTGTACTGTTGAAAGTTCGAATTAACGTCACCCATGGTACTTGCCCGCAAATGTATATCTAGATAATTTTATTGTAACTGGCCCTGTCGTATTTTAATTATAAAATGTACGTCCACCGATTCCGTAACTGTTAGACACCTTAGTTCTTGCAACCTAATGGCCCGCCCGTTACGTTCCTCTACAGTGTAAATGTCTATTCATCATATACGATTACAGTTTGCTCTGTGGCAGGCCCACGTGGTTATAGGCTCGTATTTGTATAATGACATTTTCACAATAAAGGTTTTTAAAAGAAAACATGGTAGTAGTATATACATTGGTAACGTTTTTTATAATAGTGACTGTTTTAGAATCATTAAAAGGCAAGTGAAATAAAGCAGACCAATTACATGAAGGGTAAAAGGTATAATACGAAGGAACGCAGTAAAGATAAATGGTCAAGGGCTGTTGTGTTTTCTATTCCTGCAACATAAAGTGATCGATAAGAATCTCATATTCAGGCGTATCGGCGACTAAGACAGCAGGTCGACCCTCTTTTGCTCAACGGCTCCGTCATGGGACGAAGAAACGCTCTTTTTCTCGAAAAAAGAATATATTTTACTTGCAGGACAGTTGTAAAATTTCCGGGAAAGTACATTAGCCTGGAACATTATAACATATATTTAAGAAAAAATAATGTTCGGAAGTAATGAAAAGCGTAATTTTTAGGTCATATGACCAAGCCTTTCATCATTACAATAAGAAAAGTAAAATGAACCAATGAAAAGTTTTATTAACAAGTCACATGACTTGTTATGCTTACGTTACGCGCTGCGCGCCCCGGATGACTTCCGGATGCGCTAACGCGGCGCGTCATATGACGCATTACGCGACAACGCAGGTACAGAATATAGTCAAAATGTCTCCACCAACCAGCGGTCGGAACACAACCCCTTTCAGCAGGCTAAATAGTTCTGTTAAATGGCAACAGAAGGGACAGGCAACAAGAACCATCAGTCAAAGAGGGGAGGGCTAGTTCTTCTCTACCGGGTTACATTGGGGCGCTACCGGAACTGATCGAATTGGTAGTCTACAGTGTTTCTGGATGTTTCAGACTGAAGCTGGGGTTAGCATGAGAGCAGCACCATTTCGTAGCTCCGTCGTGGTCATTCCGCAACCAATCATGGCAGCCGTTCTTTATCGTTATTTTGGGCGGGGTGGGTGGCGGAGCCGAGCTGTTTTGCAGCCATCATTGTGTGGAGTTCAGTTCATCTCACTAGTTTTGTATTTGTCATGAGGGGTTGTTCCTAATGTTTCTATTTTAGCGAGGTCAAAAAGAGATCCCATTAGTGGCCTACTGATTTTGCTCGATTCCTTTTCTTTTTTTTTACACGATTTTTCGTTATCTGCAAAGACTAAACAGAGTATTGCGACTCTGTGTTTGTTTGTAAATAGAGAATGAACCAAAGAGAACTAATTCTAAAACAGTAAATACTTGGATAACAATCAATCAAATGGAGAGAGAAGCAGGCACGACGGATTACAACGGGGGCAAACGCCTGTGTTAACTACCTTTCACTATCTGCAAAGAGAGAGTACTCCTAATAGAAATGAGGGGGGGGGGGCACCATTCAAAGCAGATCAGTGTGCATAAACACGAAAATGTTTTCACTTACCACGTACTTGACATTCGACAGCTTATGATATTTGCTATTAAAAAACCATTGAAATTCACTGAAAAAACCATAGGTTATAGACCATATATAGTTAGGAATTAGCATTTACAAAACCTTGAAAATTCACTGAAAAAACCATAGGTTATAGACCATATATAGTTAGGAATTAGCATTTAAAAAACCTTATTTTACTCACACAAAACCATTGAAATTCCATATATAGTTAGTTGCACTAACTATATATCGCGCACCTGCAATCCACTGCTGATCATGTCACATATTACATCATTCATGACATGGTCAGTGACATCACTGATGACATCACTGATGACATCTCAAATGACATCACTGATGACATCACTGATGACATCTCATTTGACATCATTCTTGTGCTAATACGATAAACCTCTTCAGACTCTAATATAACCTTAGATACACTCAGTGTATACAGACACTCACACACTGCCACTCATCCATGGAGTTACTCACACACCCAGTCAGTCATGCAAAGAAACAATCTCACCTCCATTTCTTCAACTATACAGTTAAACACACCTTACTTATTGAAACATATACTAACACATATTTACTCTCTTATACAATCCCTGATACAAGTTCACAATGATCGATACAACCACTCACTCATTCAGTGGCTCTCATGCACAGTTATTTATATATGCCAACTCTCACATGTACTGTGTTTTACATATGTACTTACTATGACATGTAGCATTGAGATATCCATTCACTCATCAATACACTCATGCACACAGTCAACTGCCCATGTAGCTGTTTCCACATGCACTCTTGAACTCATACACCTAGTGAATAAACTGCTCACACATCTATGCATAGAGTCACACACCTTCCAGCCACCCCCACACAAACTCAATCTCCCATAGAAATACTTGGGCAACCAATTAATAACACATATAGCCTCTCGTATAGCTAATGATCAACACATGCAGCAGTTTACAGAACAACAGACATAATGATGCACAAATTAAGACAGTTTAGTCACTAACCCATGCATTCAGTGAGACACATTGAATCACTCACTCATACAGTCAGTCACGCACCTACTAAATCCTTCATCCAGACACTTATACATCCACTCATTCTTCAATATGTAAGACATATTTTAACTTTACAGAAACATACAGTCACTGGATGTTGTCATCAGTGATGTCATCAGTGATGTCATTTGAGATGTCATCAGTGATGTCATCAGTGATGTCACTGACCATGTCATGAATGATGTAATATGTGACATGATCAGCAGTGGATTGCGGGTGCGCGATATATAGTTAGTGCAACTAACTATATATGGAATTTCAATGGTTTTGTGTGAGTAAAATAAGGTTTTTTAAATGCTAATTCCTAACTATATATGGTCTATAACCTATGGTTTTTTCAGTGAATTTTCAAGGTTTTGTAAATGCTAATTCCTAACTATATATGGTCTATAACCTATGGTTTTTTCAGTGAATATATATATATATATATATTCACTGAAAAAACCATGATGCGCCGCGTTAGCGCACCCGGAAGTGCTCCGGTACGTGAACTGAGACGCGAAGCGCAGCTCCCCGGAAGCGATCCGCGGCGCGTCGCGAAAGCGCGACGTATCGCGTTGCCGCGTAATGCATCTTATGACGCGCCGCGTTAGCGCACCCGGAAGTGCTCCGGAGCGCGAACCGAGGCGCGAAGCGCAGCGACCCGGAAGCGATCCGGGGCGCGTTCCGCAGCGCGTAACATAAGCGTGAGAGGTCATGTGACTTGTTAATAAAACTTTTCATTGGTTCATTTAACTTTTGGTTTCATAATCATGTAAGGCTAGGTCAGGTGACCTAAAAATAACACTTTTCATTGGTTTAATCACCACCTCCACCTCCTCATGGGAAGAGAGGACCACCTCCCCAGGTCATCACCAACACAGAGGAGGAAGAGGAAGAACTAGAGGAAGAGGAGAGAGAAGGACCACAGTTCTTGGAAGAGGTGCCCCGGGTTTCCCATAGGAAAGCCAGTTTCATTTGGCAGTTTTTTTCAATCCCTCCAGGGCAGAAGAAAGTAAATGCGAGGTATGTCACCTGCCTCATTTGCAAAGAGAAATTATCAAGAGGGACTGATAAAAAGTATAGCTATGGGAACTATACCATGCATCGGCACATGAACAGGTGGCATCCATTGAATTACAGCCGGGCGGAGATACGTGACATGGAAGAAAACCCAACAGCAACTCCTGTGGCCAGGTCAACATCGTTAATATCATTGACAGCAGCAGAGGCACGGGAAACCGTGCTAAACATCCAGGAGAATTTTGGGCATATGAAATATACTTGTCTGCACTGCGGTGCATTGATATCATGTGGTAACATGAGCATTAATTCAATCAACCTAGCTTATAACAATCACAATTGTCCTAACCGCCCCAGACAGTAATTTTTTTTTTGCTCCTGTTGAGCCCTTTTCAATGCCTGTTTTTTGTTGTTTCCCCCCAAAAAAACCAAAAAATAAATAAAAATGTTCAAAAAATACAAAAAAAACAAAAAATAAAAAATAAAAAAATATATAAAACAACAAAAACATTTAAAAAAAAGTTATTTTCAGAACTACCTCCCCTTTCAAAAAAAATTGCTAGAATGTTTAGCACTCTGGCAAGCTCTATTTCTTTTAGTTCGCTTCCCAGTTCGCTTCCCGGTTCGCGAACCGGGAGCTAACCAAAAAAAAAAAAAAAGAAGAGTAAGTATAAGGAAAGTAAACAGAGAGTGATGTTAAAAGAAAGACAGCTATAGGGAGTAAACCAGAGATACTGTTTAATAGATCTATTTACCGAAGAAAAGACGGAAGAGGGTATAATTGTGAAAAACAAAATAGATAAGGAAGTGAAAGAAAAAAAAGAGAGTAGAACAATAACAAAGAAGAGTTTCTTGGAAAATGTGAGTGAATGTTCAAAATAAGATTAAAACATGGGGAATAACAGAGAGAAAAAATAGAAAACAGAAAAGAAGAAGTAACAGAAAAAGATTAATTGAAACAGCAAAGAAATGTAAATAACATAGAGCCATATCATCAACATAGGCAATAAAAGTTTTGCAGCTTTTATCGGCAGAAATATGTCACCAAAGCCGCTTTTGCAGCAGAAAACTGCCGCTAAAACCACTTTTGCACCAGTTTCCTGCCAATAAAAACAGCAATAATTTTATTGGCTGTGTTCATATTATGCCCCCTAGTGTGCTTCAACTACACAGAGAAAGCATTATGAACAAGTAGTGAAAGAGTGATCAGTCAAAGACACTAAGAGTAATAGAGACGGAGTGAGTGAACAAGAGTGAGGAACTATGAGAAGAGAGGGACTGAGAAAAAGAGTGGAAGGAGTTGAGTAAGTAGGTAATAGAGAAAAGAATGAGGAAAGTAGCAAAGGCAGGAAACTGAGGGTTAAAGAAATGAAGCTGTGGAACTAATAGTAGGTGAATGTGATAGAAATGTAACGAAAAGAATACAAAACATTTACCTTATAATTGTCGTTAAATTACTCACTTTTTGTTTTTATACTTTCAATCTGTGAAAGAGAGAACAAACATTTGAAAAATATTAAAACATGTATTTAAAAATTACAAAAGACAAGGGAAAAGATTGAAGGACAAACAGTTTTTCAACAACTTTGACACTGACAGAAGCTTCTGCTTCTCCAGGACCCCTACACAGTCCTAAAGATATACATTTTAAACTAACAGTATCTTGATGCAGATGAAGTGAGGCCTATCTTAAAACATGGTGCATCTTTTGCACTGCTGTTGTCTCAGAAAAGTGTCGCAAGACACTAACATTTTAAATGATTGCTTCAGGATGCCAATAAGATGTGTCCTATCCAGAGGTTTGTTTGAGGTGAGACCTACTCAGGGTTCCAAATGAAATTTCGAGTTGTTTGAAGAGAACAGAGGACATAATACATGTGAAGGCCTACCAATGAAGTAAGTCATGTCCACTTCACTCTTGAACAAAGGCCAGACCTCTTCTGTGTCCGTGGACAGACCTAAACTTCATCTGCACAATGTCATTCGTAAACTTAGGAAACACAGGTGATGTAATTGAAAAATGTGGAGTTTCTTTTCCTCATTTCACAATCACATCACCTGTGTTTCCTTTGCTTAGGTATCTCATAGTGCAGATGGACTCTAGCATATCAAAGAGTACACATAAGCTGAGCAGTGTATACAACAATTTTGACATTTACATAAGATTCAGCTTCTTATCTTGTTGGAGATGAAATGAGGCCTGTCTTGCAACATGGTGCATCTTTTCCATCACTGCTGCATCAGTTTCATGTGGCACAGGACTTTACAGCATGACACATCTGCCTAGATGCATCAAATTTTAAATATGTCGCCACATAGCAAATCTTTTGCACCGCCGCTGCGTCACAAAAGTGACGCACAGTGACGCAAAAGAGTCACACACCTATCATAAATCTGTCCCTAACATGTTAAATGATTGATTCAGGATGACATTAAGGTGTGGCCTATCCAGAGGTTTGTTTAAGGTAAGGCCTACTCAGGGTTGCAGATTAAATTTCGAGTTGTTTGAAGAGAACAGAGGACATAATACATGTGAAGGCCTACCAATGAAGTAAGTCATGTCCACTTCACTCTTGAACAAAGGCCAGACCTCTTCTGTGTCCGTGGACAGACCTAAACCTCATCTGCACAATGTCATTCATAAACTTAGGAAACACAGGTGATGTAATTGAAAAATGTGGAGTTTCTTTTCCTCATTTCACAATCACATCACCTGTGTTTCCTTTGCTTAGGTATCTCATAGTGCAGATGGACTCTAGCATATCAAAGAGTACACATAAGTTGAGCAGTGAATACAACAATTTTGACATTTAGAGAAGATTCAGCTTCTTATCTTGGTGGAGATGAAATGAGGCCTGTCTTGCAACATGGTGCATCTTTTGCATCACTGCTGCATCGGTTTCATGTGGCACGGGACTTTACAGCATGACACATCTGCCTAGATGCATCAAGTTGTAAATATGTCACCACATAGCAAATCTTTTGCACCGCCACTGCGTCACAAAAGGGACGCACAGTGATGCAAAAGAGGCATACACCTATCATAAATCTGTCCCTAATATTTTAAATGATTGATTCAGGATGACGATAAGGTGTGCCCTATCCAGAGGTTTGTTTGAGGTGAGGCCTACTCAGGGTTGCAGATGAAATGTACGCTTTTTGAAGAGTACAGAGGAGATAATACATGTGAAGCCATACCAATGAAGTAAGTCATGTCCACTTCACTCTTGAACAAAGGCCAGACCTTTTCTGTGTCCGTGGACAGACCTAAACTTCATCTGCACAATGTCATTCGTAAACTTAGGAAACACAGGTGATGTAATTGAAAAATGTGGAGTTTCTTTTCCTCATTTCACAATCACATCACCTGTGTTGCCTTTGGTTAGGTATCTCATAGTGCAGATGTAGTCCAGCATATTAAACAGTACCTAGAAGTGAAGCACTGCATGCAACAACTTTGACACTTATAAAAGCTTTTGCTTCTGCATGCCCCCTACACAATGCTAATTATATACATTTTAAACTGATGGTATCTTGCTGGAGATGAACTGAAACCTATCTTGCAACATGGTGCATCTTTTACACAAAAGTGACACACAATGGAGCAAAAGAGGCGCACGGCCACCATAAATCTGACCCTAACATTTTAAACGATTGTTTCAAGATGCCAATAAGGTGTAACCTATCCACAGATTTGTTTCAGGTAAGTCCTACTCAGGGTTGCAGATGGAATTTAGGTTTGTTGAAGAATACAGAGAAGATAATACATGTGGAGGCCTACCAACGAAGTGAGTAATGTCCACTGCACTCTTGAACAAATGTCAGACCTCCTCTGTCTCCAGGAACAGGCCTAAACCTCATCTACACAATGTGGTGTGTAATGTTAGGAAACACAGGTAATATAATTGAAAAACATGCACATTTTTTTGCTCATTCCACAATCATATGACCTGTGTTTCCTTTGCTTAGGTATCTCATTGTGGAAATGTAGTCTATCATATGAAAGACTACGTAGAATATGAGCACTGTATGCAAGAACTTTGACACTTACAGAAGCCTCTCCTTCTCCATGCCTCCTACACAGTTCTAAATGTACATCATAAATGGAAACAGTACAGAATTAATTAAACATGTTAAATGGTTTATTTTTGCTGTTCTCAAAATTTATCAAATTTCACTAAAAACAGTGACTTGAAGGTATTCATCATATAACAGCGGGGAAAAAAAAACACAATCAAAATGATTGTGTTTAAAAAACCCATACAACATAACAAATCAGAATTCAGAACTCCTTAAAGTTAACTTACTTTCCATGACGGCGAAGGATGTCCTATGAACAGCTTACACTCTGTTGTGCTGTTATTACTTTCAGCCTGCCACTTTCTGAAAGAAAACCTCCATCGTTTTGAAAAACATGTTACATACAATAAATGACTTCTTGCTCTCTACCACAAGTTTCCACAAGGCCAAATCTTGTCAGAGCCATTTATAACTCTTGGATTTCTTGTAAGCCAATCCCGTCATTTGGCATTTCCGCAACTTTCAGAATTAAAATGTTGAAGATCATTTTCACAATCCTGGACTAGTAATATCTTCCCCTTCTTCCTCAGTCATGTTCTACATTTCCTATGACACTGATACTGCTTACTATGAAACAGACTTACACTACCTCTATGACTACTACAATTATTTAATTCTCTACGTCACTTTTAATCACAAAGCAATGTAAAACAGTAGACAGCATTGCAGACTTACATTCCCTCTACTCTATGTTTTGATTGGCTGCTTCAATTAGCTTATAAAAAGAAATAGTTTTTCTGAACTCATTCAAAGTGCACTTATTTCTCCATGACGTCCAGTCTTATGGTTAGAAGTTATGTCTCTGAACTACACTTATCCTCAAGGCCAAATCGTGTAGGAGCCATTAGAACTTCTTGAAATTCCTCAGAGCACATCCCGAGATTCTTTCCCTAAAATTTTGGTTTTAAAAACACCAGGTAAGAGTTTTTAAGGTCATACGGCAATTTTTTTGTGAAAATTAAAACAGAATCATTGCAGAATGACCAGCCACTTCTAGACTTTAAATAAGCTGTGTAATGTCCTGATGTTATTGAAGGACCGTCATGATATATAATTGCTGCAGTTACAAAAGTCCTTCCTGATATTGACAACTGCGAAGCCACAAAATTTTTAATTAAAGTTGTCAATTTTGTTCCATCAGGCCTACATCGTTGGAACATTAAAATGACATACTGGCCATATGTTCGTATAAATAATGTGGACATCATTTCAGATTTACATTGGCTACACTCCATGTTGTGATCAGCTGCTTTTACTAGCTTATTAAAGGAGACTGATTTACTGTCTGGCAAAGTTAAATATATAAATCTTTCTGAGTCTACACTAGTAGTACTTGATACCCTACAGTTCTCGCAGTCATGCTGCCATTGATAAGAAAGCCCAAACAGCTGATCTACATCTACACCTTCAGTATGCAATACATCAAGCATATACATTAAAAACTCCTGACAATCTTGCTGAATATTTTGAGAGAATTGTGTTTGGCCTGAACATCTGTCTAACAGATTTCGAATTTCAGACACACTTTCTATGTTTGTTCTATCAGTGCTACATTTTTCTAAGACAGAATTTAACAAACTGCAAAATCTTTTATCAGAATTGACCACAATCTCTTCTTTTACATTTTCTAGAGAAAACAAAACATTAACCACTACATTAGCATAGCAGTTGACACCAGAACTGTTTTCAAATTGAAAACCAACAACATCTTCAACAGAATCCTTTTTGTTTCTGCTTATAATTTCAGGTTCATCGACTTTTCGTCTTTTTGCTACAACCTCCCCAGTATTGGTCACATTTCTTCGTTTCCGGCCTACCACACGTTTCTCAAACAAAGGATATTGAGGCAAATGTGGCGCATACTCTCTTCTTAACCTATTGTATTCCTTAACACAATCTAGATCCGCAAAAATGCTTGTGACATCACACTCAATCAAGGACAATCCCGATAAAGTTCTAACTCGTGACAATGCCACATATGCCATACCCTCCTTGAACACAGAACTGCCAATATTCACCAATGCACTGTCTACACTTAAACCTTGCGATTTATGGATTGTCACCGCATATGCCAAGCAAACAGGAAACTGCTTACGGCGAACATATAAGTCTTTTACAAGCAAAAATCTAGCAGAACAACGACCAATTAGCTGTACTTCCTCAATGCCATCAAATTTAATTTTTAAAAATTCAATTCCATCTCTATTTCTGTATTTTACAAAATCAACAACATTACCCATTGATCCATTTACCAGACCTCTTTCAACATGTAAATTCCTTCTTAAAATTATACGGCAGTTCAAGCACACATTCAGAGTCTTTTCAAAACCTGCAGTTTTAGATATACTCTTCTCTAATGAATCCAATTTTGTTTTCAGATTCCCAGACAAAATAATTGTTGATCCCATATGCTCTACTCTGTCAATAGCTTCCAGTTTCACAATCTCTTGCTTTTCTAAATGCAACATTTTGTTGTTGAATTTGGCACATTCTGCAAGAGTTGGCATTAAACATATTCCAGATTTCTTCTCAGTAATTTTCTGAAAAATATTCTCAGGCACAACATCTTGTTCTGCATATAAATTTGACAGTAATCGTGCATGTAAAGCTTCTTTCCCATGCTCGGTCACTTTTCCAATTCTAACATCTTGTAGAATAGTCTTGTAAACTTCATCCTTCGCCTGACGCATATTTTCATGCAGTTCAGCATAATTGAAGTTTAACCATATATTGACGTTGCCAATGCTGCCTAGGCACTTCCTGGTATCTTCATGCGTGAGCATTTTGAACACAGGTTGCCCTTTCACTGGTGTCAGCTGCAGAAGATCTCCGAAAACAATGATGTGTTTGCCACCAAATAACACATCATACTCTGTTTTGAGAACTTCTTGCATTCTCAAATGCACAAAGTCAAGCATGACATTGGAAACCATGCTTACTTCGTCAATGATAAGAAGTTTCATTTTCCTCAAGATTCTTGAAACTTCAAAACAAGCATCTCCAGATAGCTTGTGATATTGTAATTTGTTGTCATGCTCCACTGGCAGCATCAGTAAATGATGTAAAGTAATCCCTTTAATGTTATGTGCTGCCAGTCCAGTTGGAGCGGTGACAACACAAGACAGCGATGACTCTGTCCTTTCCTGCAAATAACATGAAATTGCTTTAATAAGGAAACTTTTTCCAGTTCCCGCTTCTCCACTCACGTACAGTCGGACAGGCTTCAACGACGTACATGAGCACTCTTTCTTGTCATGACTTAATCCATGATCAATTTGCATGGTAACTTCATCATATATTTTCCTCTGCTCAACGTTGAGTTGTCTTTCCAACTCTTCTAAGTTAACCGCATCCTCCTGAGCATGTGCCATGGCTCTTTCCACTTCATTCATAGCAGTGGCAGCTTCATTTTCGATAACAGGTCCTCCTAGTGGATCCTGACTCAATGAAGCAGAACTCTGACTGTCCTGAGAACTGTCTCTGGCAATCTCGGCTGCAATCAATGCTTCCTGCTCAATTTCCGCATTCAACATTTCTACATATTTGGGAAAAGCAGGACATTCTATGGTCTCCTTGGCGGCATTGAAAGAGTCTTCGTAACAGAGAAAATCTCCAAGCAGTTCCTCTTCTGCACGCCAAGGCTTGAAAAGTTGCAAAAGTGCTAAATAGAAAAACTCCTTTTTTTCAGGAGATTCGCCACTCAATTTTCGATGGTTTACCAAGTGGCATTTTCTTTGCTTGACCAGACATCCCTCACTTCCTATTACAGCATACACTCCTTTCTCAGTATCTTCTTTGATGTTCCTCTTGAATATGTAATTTTGAAGAACCTCATACAGACAAACATTCTCGAGGTGAATGCTTCGATTTGGATAATATGTATCCAACATGTTGGTCTTCAAAATGTCGGTACTGTTTGGCTCCTTTTCCGCCAAATACTCAATTTCCCGCACAGGTTTGAGAACTCGATTACGCGTTGCAGCAAGACCAAGACTCGCCCAAACGATACTCCTGGACTTGGCATAGAGACTTGCTGAAGACAACCGGTCAGAACATTCGTACGCTACGATTTCTCGATGCGACAACATCTTCAGACTGAAACTGTACAACTTCTTGCTGAGGCTCTTTTCATGGGAAATGTCCTCCCACATATCCTTCAATTCTGTCTTCTCTTTTTTGGTGATGTAAGATGTCACATACCGAGCCACAGCCATACAGTTATCAGCCACAAACTGTATATCCATGTTAGCATTCCACATGGACAAAATCACCGGGTTGTAGTCGTTGATGTACTTGGACTCTTCGTTCCTCTTCAAATTGTATGTGTTTTTAGGTGATTTCTTCATCACATTATGTCGCAGCGAAGACATCAAACTGTTTACTCTTCCTTTAGAAATCACCGGTCGTGGAAAGCCGAAACGACATTTGGTGTAGAACTTGTCCTTGTTTCGGAATTTACGACGACAGTACTTTCCACATCGATGGCTTTGGAAACGCAGAACTTTTTCTCTTAGGCTTTTCTTCTCCTTTGCGTTTGGAACAGCACACGTAGAATACTGTTGTATAAAACTCATCACTGAGTCTTCTGGATCCGTTCCAAATTTAGGTGCATCTTTGATCCACAGCAACATATGTATATGAGGAGCACCTCTTGCTTGGTACTCCTTTCTCCAGAAGAAATCCAACACCTCTCCAAGAGGTGGATTCTTCTTATTCATGATGAAAGACATCATAGCTTCAAATCTATGATTGAAGTACCTACATACATTGACTGGATCCAAAGAGCACAGTTCTCCGGGTGTCTTGAATTCGATGTTTTCTACGTTAGCATTTGCCTCTCGTAGAAATTCAAGTAAGTCTTCCCAGCCATACTCGGCACAGCTCAGAGTGAGGAACCATGTGGGAGTTCCTAAGTTCCTCAGCATACATTTTAAATCACCATGACGACGGTACCAGTACTCATTAGTACCACGCTGACACGCCATGAGATTAATCAGGTGAGAATCCAAAATACTGTCTTGGACATTGACTTTATCCATAAAGTCACCTGCCGAGATGTTTTGCATGTGTATACCACTTTTCAAGATGTGGTTCACTGCATATGACAGTCCAGACAGATCGCTTTCAAACAGGAGATGAAACAAATAAGGAATGCATTGTCGAAACCTAGCATCTCCTGCATACAATCGCAAAGTCCGGTATTCAGAAGCAGGAATTTGATGAGGTCGCTCATCATATCTTCCTCCCTGACCTGTTGGAAAAAGCTGTGGGAAACACCGAGCTTCCAAACTTTCCTCCCAAACACTAATGGGACTCCCTTTGGCTTGTTTCATTTGAAACAACTCAATAGCATTCCCCATGACTTCCTTGGAATGCAAAGGATGAACACTATAATGTTCATATATTTCTTCACTAGTAGAGGGTTCTACTTTCTCAATTTGACCAGCACACAAATCGCTATCCTCTTCCTCACTTACTTCCTCTTCTGCAACATATACATTCTTATAGTATTTATTATTTTTTTTCAAATACAATGTTGCCTTTTTAACTTTCCTAACATCCACTAAATCTTGCCATATTTTCTTATTCTTTGTCGGAACCCCATTAACTAAGATAACCAGAGGTTCCTCTTCCACTTTTTCTACTCCAATTGTGTTAATGTTTTTCTTCAAATCTAGAGGCAAATAAACAACTCTTCCCTTTAATCCTCTCTGTAAATCTGATGGAGGCAATTTCCCTGTCTTTGGCTCCATTCTTACAATAGCCTGAAAGGGATGGATACTTTGAATCAAAATAGATTCATAAGTATTTAAATCCTTCAATTCAGAAGGCATCTCAACCAATTCCAGATTATTATGAACTGCTCTAGCAGGCATCTGGTTTTGATTTAATTTGCAACAACAATAAGTACACACACGTTGATCCAATCCCAAATCAAAACAATTTTCTGCCATCAAGTATGTTGTGAAATCCTTCCATTCACTATTATTTTCCCTTTCACTTTTTGCATATAAATCCACTAACTTAGTCTGATTCTTATAATAAGTGCGTCGACAACACACACAAGTGAAATTTGGCCTCTCACTTGATTTGACCTGAAACGTCGCAATTTCCCTCTGGAAATTATCTGTACTGGAAACCTGTACACTATCTTCCACATTATCCGCTTCTTCTTGGTCAATTTCAACATTCTCCTCTTTACTTCCAAAGTAACAAAACTCAATTTCTTCACATATATTCTTCACATCTATTTCAGAACCATGCAAAAGAGCAGCGCATAATTGTTTAAGCATAATTGCTGGACTCTTAGCATAATACAACATTCTAACTAATTTCCTCACTTTATTATGATGCACTGCTAGCATCCTGAAATGATGAAAAACACTCTGGCATACTCTCCTGGAAAGACAAGCCAGTGAATGACCATGCAAACCTGTCACTTCTCTCACTCTGCAAGGATCTAATTCTTGCAACAACCTCATTTTCTGCTTCAAACTTTTCTTATTAAATGACCGTACAAAATCACAAAGCAAATTGATGGAATCCTGTCGCACACTGCAAATACTACTACACTTCCAGGTGTACACAGGACCCTTAGCACGTCTTCCTAAAACCTCATTACCTAACACCTCTTCTGCCTCTGTTGTCACAAGTTTTTCTTTTTCAACTGGACAACCATCTTTCACTTCATAAGCACGACCACTGGTGTCAACTGCATGCACCAAATCATTATCCTGGAAATAACTCTCCTCATTAAAAAATGCCTCACAGCTTGAACTATGCATCCATTCTCCAGAAAAAACTTCACAAAAATTACTACGATTAACTATTCTCTTCCATCTACTATTTCTTTTGAAATCATAAATTGCCTTGTTTAGCTTCCTAATTCTATTGATTATCAAAATAAATAACTTACGTTTAATTTCAAATGCCTGATCAATAACTTTCTCAACTTTTTTTTTCTCTTATAAAAAACCACTTTCTGTTGACCTTTCTTAATATTTTTTAACAAATTGCCAATTATCCTGTTGCGGAACATTCGTTTACGAATGTCCCTAAACTGTTGTTTCCTTCTAATATCATGCACAGAGTTATCTCTTGCTCTAGCAGTAACATTTTTCATTGGCCTTTCCTTTCCGTTTGAATTGCTTCTGTTTTTCTGGACTGAAACATTTTCTGTAGTAATATTTTTTTTACTACAAATATTTCTTATGAATGTTTTTGTACTCTTACCCGGTGCTTTCTTGGTGACTTGACAAATCTTTTTATTAGAGGACTGCTGCTTTTTTTCATTCACCTGCTGTCTTTGACGTTTTGCAGCCTTTCTCAGTCTTTCTTTGGTTGGCATGGTGAAATCTTGAAATGATCTGCAGTTGAATCTGTGGTAAAATATATTAAAAAATGTTATCAACCACTATTACCCAACAGTAAATCAATAACAGTAATCAAAAACTTAAAACACTACTTGACATTTTTACATAGAAGATTTTTTAGTGCTTGGCAAATTTAGAATACAGAAATAGCAGAAAAGAAATGGAATTTATATTCATGTTACCTGTGCTATTTTATATGTGAATCTGATCTAATTTTATGAGCATATTTTAATATTTTATTGAAGACACTACACATAACCTGTTTTTGAAGGTGTCTTTATTTTTAAATTAAACGGTTTACATTTTTACTTTTTATTTATTATAAATTTTAAAAATAAATGTTTATACTTCCATAGGCTCAAGCACGTCAGCTTCCCATCCTATGTCATATAATTCGGACAAATCTGCATCCTCATCACGTTCTTCTTCATCCTCAGGATTTAAATCATCCAAGGGATCAACATCCACTGATGTTTCAATTACGAGTTCAATGATGAGGTCAAAATCAACTGATTGCTGATTGTCGCTCATGTTGATGTTGTCTTTATCTTTAAAGAAAGATAACAACAATGAGATGTTGCAGAGTAAGAGACAAATCTCAGAGATTATAATAGTAAAATTATTTAACAAGAGTAACATTTTGCAGCTATTATATAGCCATATCCAGCGATGCTGAGCAGGTGAAGCCTATGTCTAATTTTTCAGTGAACAGGACTCATCTCTTCTTAACCTTGGATAAGCCTCACCGACTCTGTGTCCCCTGCATATACTTAAATATAAAGGGGCAGATTTATGTTAAATGGCACATCCCCAGGCATGCACCAGTTAACGTGCACCGCTGCTCTGCCACCCATGGTGTGCCGCATTTACAATCAGATAGGAGAAAGCTACATCAAAACCCTGCGCCTGCTTGAAGCAGGCATAGGTCTTGACGCAACATTGTGGAGATGGGGCACCCCTGAGCCTTGCTGGAGCTGCATCACACTTGCGATACAACTCCAGCAATGCGCCACCTTTACGGCACAGATGCGTCACGCATCTGTGCCATTTTTGCCCCATGCTGCGCCGCATTGTAAATGCAGCACACCATGGGTGGCGGAACAGCAGCGCAGGATGACTGGCACATCCCTGGTGATGCACCAGTCATCATAAATCTATCCCTAAGCTTCTTATCTTGTTAGAGATGAACCGCCATATGTATCATCAAACTATTTTGCATTTCCTAAATAGCGAATTTTAAGGGATAAATAGCGATTCTTTACCATTCCTAATTTGCGATGAGCAAATTGCTAATTGCAAATTACCCATTCATTTCCATGGGCCAGGAGGCCCATAGGAATGAAGGTGCAATTTGCGATTAGCAATTAGCTCATCGCAAATTAGGAATTTTTCCAAAGGTGCAGGGGTGTCTCAAGAACACCCTGCTGCACCCCTGAAAAAGAAATTTGGGGGCATATGGCACACATACATGCCCTAAGGGCATGTATGGGCGTCATATGGCACCTTTTGTTTTTTGGAAAAAAAGCTTTTTGAAAAGAATTCGCAAATTACCACCAACTAGAAGTTGGTGGTAGTTTGCAAATCCTTAATGGCATTTTTTGCATATTTTTTGTTTGATACATTGCATTTAAGGAATCGCAAAATTTGCAAATCCTTCAGTGCAATCGCAAAATAAGGAATAGCAAATTTTGCTATTCCTTATTTTGCATCAAACTTGTTTGATACATACCATTTGTCTAATTAGCATTCGCAAAGGCCGAAATTCGCAGAATTTTGACCTTTGCGAATGCTAATTAGCTTGATACATATGGCCCCAAGTGAGGCCTGTCTTGCAACATGGTGCATCTTTTGCATCACTGCTGCATCGGTTTCATGTGGCACGGTGTTTTTTACACCATGACACATCTGCCTAAATGCATCAATTTGTAATTTTGTCACCTCATAGCAAATCTTTTGCACCGCCGCTGCATCACAAAAGTGACGCACAGTGGCGCAAAAGAGGCATACACCTATCATAAATCTGTCCCTAGCATTTTAAATGATTAATTCAGGATGACGATAAGGTGTGCCCTATCCAGAGGTTTGTTTAAGGTGAGGCCTACTCAGGATTGCAGATGAAAGTTACGCTTGATGAAGAATACAGAGGAGATAATACATGTAAAGCTCTACCAATGAAGTAAGTGATGTCCACTTCATTGCGCCAGTCATCATAAATGTATCCCTAAGCTTCTTATCTTGTTACAGATGAACCGCCATATGTATCATCAAACTATTTTGCATTTCCTAAATAGCGAATTTTAAGGAATAAATAGCGATTCTTTACCATTCCTAATTTGCAATGAGCAAATTGCTAATTGCAAATTACCCATTCATTTCCATGGGCCAGGAGGCCCATAGGAATGAAGGTGCAATTTGCGATTAGCAATTAGCTCATCGCAAATTAGGAATTTTTCCAAAGGTGCAGGGGTGTCTCAAGAACACCCTGCTGCACCCCTGAAAAAGAAATTTGGGGGCATATGGCGCACATAAATTTTAACAACATTCCTTTACCTCAAAAACGATTTTCAAGTCATAATTTGAAAACACTGCCCACGGGGAAATTACTTAAAATGTCCTTAAGACAAATGAAAGTGTTTTTTTAAAGCCTTTGCAAGTTTTTGGGTCACTTTTAACATGGCTATGTAACTCAAACAGTCAAAATCTAAATTTACCATGCACAGGTGGGACCATATTTACAAGGAATGTGCCCCACGGGGAAAGGTCTTTTAATGTAATATGGAAAAAATGACATCAGAGACACTGAAATGCCTTATAAAGAAGCGTACACCATTATATCCTTGTCATAAATTTACAAACCATTCCTTTTCCCCAAAAACGATTTTCAAATCATAATTTGAAAACACTGCACATGGGGAAATTACTTAAAATGTCCTTAAGACACATGAAAGCGTTTTTTGATTGCCTTTCCAGCATGGTTGGGTCACTTTTAACATGGCTATGTAACACAAACATTCAAAATCTAAATTTGCCATGCACAGGTGGGAGCATATTTACAAGGAATGTGCCCCATGGGGAAAGGTCTTTTAATGTAATATGGGAAAAATTACATCAGAGACACTGAAATGCCTTATAAAGAAGCATACACCATTATGTCCTTGTCATAAATTTAAAAACCATTCCTTTTCCCCAAAAACGATTTTCAAATCATAATTTCAAAACACTGCACATGGAGAAATGACTTAAAATGTCCTTAAGACACATAAAAGCGTTTTTTGATTGCCTTTGCAGCATGTTTGTGTCACTTTTAACATGGCTATGTAACGCAAACATTCAAAATCTAAATTTGCCATGCACAGGTGGGAGCATATTTACAAGCAATGTGCTCCACAGAGAAAGGTCTTACATTAAAATGGGAAAAATAACATCAGAGACACTCAATTGCCTTATAAAGAAGCATACACCATTATGTCCTTGTCATAAATATTATAACCATTCATTTTCCTCAAAAACGATTTTCAAGTCATAATTTGAAAAGACTCCACAGCTCCTATGCACAAAAACACCCTGTCAGTACTAATACTTCACATTTTCTCCAATTACATTTTCTCAAAGAAACAAAATCTATTTGTAAAACACTTGAGACAAAGCAACATTTGAAAAACACAACTTTCTTCATAATTTTCTCCTTAAAGCACACTATTCTTTATCTAAATTAAAGAAATCTTTTCTCACCTTAGCAAATACTTTGAGTTTCAAAACAGTCTCAGAAACACACCAATTTGTCTTCAGCAGAGCAAAAGGTATGCACTCCAGGGTCTGCAGCTATCAAAAGCACAGAAATGCTGTAATTCTTCACACATATCTCTCATGTCACCCAATCAAAACTCTTCCCTCACTTTTTTCAAATCAACACCCTTCCCCCCTCTGCCCTTTCTGCCTTTTTTCCATAGCAACCACCTCCTGAAAGACCTCTCATGTTTGCAAGTTCACACAACAATGTTTCAATTGAACTCTGAACTCTCAGTGCACCTCATATCCAGTGCATTCTTTCATTTAATGATTTTTTCTTGACCACTCAAAATACATCTTTCAAACAACTCATCCATGCACCCTAACTTTCTGTTTTCAGCAATCAAAATCCACCAATCACTGTTACTGCTTCAATAACACAGAAACTCCACAGTTTTTTTCATTTTAAACTCTTATTTTTTCAACTGCCATTTCATTGCCACACTTCATCTGACTGCAGGAGAACCTTCTCTCACCATGTTTTCTGTCTGGATTGTTGGACATAGTTACATCTATTGGGCTCAGAGGTATGCTGAGAACAGGAATTTACCTAACCTCAATTTACAAGATGTGGAAATTAAGTGGTTTGGCCACAGAGGATTAAAATGTCACCAATTGATACCATTGGTGAAAACCTTTATGCATTTGCCAAAACCTGACCTGTTAATTGTGCACTGTGGAGGTAATGATTTGGGCACTTTGACTGGGGTAGGTCTGGAAATGCTTTTAAAGGACACCTTTGAGCAATTGATGGCACTTTTTCCTCAGACTGCCTTGGTATATTCAAATATATGCCAAAGACAGAAATGGAGGTGGTCGAACCAATTTTGTCCACAAATTGAGAAGTCGAGGAAGCATGTAAACAAATCTGTTTCAGCTTACATGAGAGACCATGGAATGGGCTCCCTGTACAACAATAACTTGCGTTACTACATGCAAGATATCTACAGAGGAGATGGAGTTCACTTCTCAGATGAGGGCAACAGAATTTTCATTCTGAATTTAAGACTGTGCATTGGTACCTACTTATAAGTACCTAAATGTACCATAAACCCAAAAGCTCTTCTCAGAGCTACCCTACATCTGATCACTCACAATTATTATTTTACTCTAACTTTTTTCACTAATTTTCAACAAAGTACGCTCCCTGGGACGCTACCCGGTACGCTACCCGGTACGCGAACCGGGAGATAACCTCACTAAATTTTTAAAAAAATGTTTTTTTTCGCACATATGGGCCTCCTCAGCCACCCTCAGAAAACCTAGGGGGTCAAGATAAGTCTACCGTGCCCCCTTCTACCCATTCTGAACATTATTTGCCCTCCATCTTGTATCTTAATTCGACCGAAACACAAAATGGTGGACTCCCGTAACGCTTAAGGTTCGCGAACCGGGGCGCTCGCCAGTTCGCGTACCGGGTCGCTCCCTGGGAAGCGCACCATCAAAAAAGGTGGGAAAGTAGTTTACAGAAAAGCGACTGGAGACAATTTCACCAAATATAGATTAGCTCATACTACATACCAATGCCTACCATTTTCACAAATTTGATTGAAATTCCATTTAACCATTTAGCCTGTAGACCTCTCTAAATACCCTGAGGTAAATTACTTCACAAAACACATCTGAAGTGTTGGAATTGACAACCAATTAAAATGTTTCTTTCATTTTCTACTTTTTTTACCTGACATTTGATTGGCTATGTACCTGAATATATATAAAGGAAGAGAGAGAAACACAGCCATTTTGACTACTACTTCCTGAACTACATTGCAAGATCATTTTCACTCACAACTTAAACTTGTTTTTAGAAGGTGAGATATTATTTTATAAATTTGAAAACATTTTCAGATAGTTATATACTATCCCTCTGTAAGAGTTAGACATTGAGAAAGGCTTCTTTATTATAATTATGGATTGATTTAGATCTCTGTGGTATAATTATGAATTTACTTAGGCTTCTTCACAGGCACTTTTTAATAGTACTACTTCACGCCTGAAACCATACAGTGCCCATAGATTACTTCTCTGTTATAAACTCACAAGTACCTGTCTGAACTTAAACCCAACAGTGCCCTATCTCTACTGATATATTTATTTTTTATGCAAATTACAGCAATAAAATGGAAGGTGAGCAGAATGTTTCCTTCGAAATTGTTCTGGAGAACAACACAGAAAAAGATATTGAGGACAATGATGACTCAGATTTCATGGATGAATCACGGGACCATGAATTAGTTCAATGTGTAGAATCTGTGGATCATTTACTTCATTATGATGACGGTCAAATGTGGGAACTTATGTTCACTCAACAAGAGGACATATCGGACAGTCAAATGCTAGACGTTCTATTAAATTTTGAAAAACAATCCGAAAAATAAAATTGTATGTAATATTAAAAAATTGTTTGAGTCTTTAATCATTTTTATATGTAATTCATAAACTAGTTAAATGTTAGAAATGTTATTAAATTTTGAAACACAATCACAATAATAAATAATTGCTTAAAAAATAAAAAAATTAAAAAATAATCAACAAAACCAACAATCAATTAACATACAGTATTTGAAAAGTCTATCATTCTTTTTTCCTTATAGTACGCTGCCCAGAACGCTTCCCGGTTCGCGAACCGGGCGCTACCCACGCAAAAAAAAAAAAAAAAAAAATATTTTTTTTTGCCCCGCGGGGCCCTTTTAAAGCCTCCACATTAAACCTAGGGGGTCAGGGAGGATCTACTATGCCCCCTTATGGTCATTTCCCCCTTTGTTTTGGCCTCCTCTTGTCTCTCAATCCTACCGAGAGACAAGATGGCGGCCGCTCCGGACTGTTCAGAATGTTGACAGACACCGGAGAGCCAATCAGCTTCGCTACGCGAAGTTCCGTTACGCGTAAAGTCCGCGAACCGGAGCGCTGCCCGGTCCGCTGTTACAGATATATATCTTTTTTTGAACTTTAATTTCTCAAAATCCACTGAAGCACATATATTGAGACCTAGCAAAGGCACATCGGGCTACCAATCCCTACAATTTTGCCAAGTTTCGTGGAAATCCATTCAGCCGTTCGGGCTAGAAGTGAGGCCAACCGCCCTATGGAAAACTCAATGTTAAAAACATGTTTTGGGACCCCCCTTTTTTCTCTACCCCCCTTTGACGAACCCCCCCCAAATTTCCAGGGGCTGCTCAGAAACAAAATGTTCCATTTTCCAGAAAATTTCAGCCAATTCCGTCCACAAACGCCAAATTTATTAGACATAGAATTTTCAAAAATCCCATAGGGAAAAAATCCTAACTATATATACCTACTGGCGACCGCCAGTAGGTATATATTACCTACTGGCGGTCGCCAGTAGGTATATATAGTTAGGATTTTTTCTCTATGGGATTTTTGAAAATTCTATGTATAATAACTTTGGCGTTTGTTGACGGAATTGGCTGATATTTTCAGGAAAATGGAACATTTTGTTTCTGAGCAGCCACTGAAAATTTGGGGGGGGTTTGTCAAGGGGGGGCTGAGAAAAAAGGGGGGTCCCAAAACGTGTTTTTCCCATGTTAATTTCCATAGGGCGGTTGGCCTCACTTTTAGCCCGAACGGCTGAATGGATTTGCACGAAACTTGGCAAAATTGTAGGGACTGTTAGCCCGATGTGCCTTTGCTAGGTCTCAAGATATGTGCTCCAGTGGATTTTGAGGAATTAACGTTCAAAAAAAGATATATATCTGTAAGCGCGCTCCGGGCAGCGCCCCGGTTCGCGTACCTGACGCGTAACGGAACTTCGCGAAGCGAAGCTGATTGGCTCTCCGGTGTCTGTCAACATTCTAAACAGTCCGGAGCGGCCGCCATCTTGTCTCTCGGTAGGATCGAGAGACAAGATGTGGTGAAAAACGAAGGGGGGAATGAAGGAAAGGGGGCAAGGTAGACCCCTCCTGACCCCCTAGGATTGATGAGGGGGATATTAAAGTGCCCCGCGGGGCAAAAAATACAAAAATAAAAATTTTCACAGTAGAGGCGCGTCCCGGTACGCGAACCGGGCAGCTCACCGGGCAGCTAACCGGGCAGCTAACCGGCAGCGTAGCTGTCAACATTGTAAACAGTCCGGAGCGGCCGCCATCTTGTTTCTCGGTAAGTTCGAGAGACAAGATGTGGTTAAAAACGAAGGGGGAAATGAAGGAAAGGGGGCAAGGTAAACCCCTCCTGACCCCCTAGGATTGATGAGGGGGATATTAAAGTCCCCCGCGGGGCAAAAAAAATAAAAAAAATTGCGATTTTTCGCGGTAGAGGCGCTTCCCGGTACGCGAACCGGGCAGCTAACCGGCAGCGTAACGGGAGTCCGCCATCTTGTGTTTTTGGAGCGTCCGGTTCGCGTACCGGGTAGCGTCCCGGTAAGCGTAACAAGAGAAACAGTAAAAAAAAAAAATGGAATAGATTATCAAGAAAACTTTGAAAAATTGTAGGGACTGTTTGTTTGATGTGCCTTTGCAAGGCCTCAAGATATGTGCACGTGTGGATTTTGACTAATTAAGGTTAAAAAAGATATATATATCTGTAAGCGTGCTCCGGCGCGCTTACGTTACGGGTTTTGTTTGCGCTGCAGAGCCGATACGTCACGGTTATGCGACGTGTCATGAGGCGTCTCACGTGGCTACGTGATACGTCACGTAATAAAGAATATATTTTACAGATATAGATATTAGCTTTTAAAAAACCAATGAAATTCACTGAAAAAACCATAGGTTATAGACCATATATAGTTAGGAATTAGCATTTACAAAACCTTGAAAATTCACTGAAAAAACCATAGGTTATAGACCATATATAGTTAGGAATTAGCATTTAAAAACCTTTTTTTACTCACACAAAACCATTGAAATTCCATATATAGTTAGTTGTACTAACTATATATCGCGCACCCGCAATCCACTGCTGATCATGTCACATATTACATCATTCATGACATGGTCAGTGACATCACTGATGACATCACTGATGACATCTCAAATGACATCACTGATGACATCACTGATGACATCTCAAATGACATCACTGATGACATCTCAAATGACATCACTGATGACATCACTGATGACATCTCAAATGACATCACTGATGACATCACTGATGACTACATCCAGTGACTGTATGTTTCTGTAAAGTTAAAATATGTCTTAAATATTGAAGAATGAGTGGAGGTATAAGTGTCTGGATGAAGGATTTATTAGGTGCATGATTGACTGTATGAGTGAGTGAATAAATGTGTGTCATTGAGTGCATGGGTTAGTGACTAAACTGTCTTAATTTGTGCATCATTATGTCTGTTGTTCTGTTAACTGCTGCATGTGTTGATCAGTAGCTATATGAGTAAGTATATGGGTTATTGGTTTTCCAAGTATTTGTATGGGAGACTGAGTGTGTGTGTGTGGGTGGCTGGGATGTGTATGACTCTGTGCATAGATGTGTGAGCAGTTGATTCACTAGATGTATGGGTTCAAAAGTGCATGTGGAAACACCTGTATGGGCGGTTGACTGAGTGCATGAGTGTATTGGTGAGTGAATGGATATCTCAGTGCTACATGTCAAAGTAAGTACATATGTAAAACACAGTACATGTGACATTTGACATATATAAATAACTGTGCATAAGAGCCAGTGAATGTGTGAGTGGCTGTGTGGATCATTGTGTACTTGTATCAGGCATTGTAAAAGAGAGTAAATATGTGTTAGTATATGTTTGAATAAGTAAGGTGTGTATAACTGTATAGTTGAGGAAATGGAGGTGTGATTGATTCTTTGCATGACTGACTAAGTGTGTGAATAACTCCATGGATGAGTGACAGTCTGTGAGTGTCTGTTTACACTGAGTGTATCTAAGGTTATATTAGAGTCTGAAGAGGTTCATCGTATTATCACATGAATGATGTCATCAGTGATGTGATCAGTAATGTCAAATGAGATGTCATCAGTGATGTCATCAGTGATGTCATTTGAGATGTCATCAGTGATGTCATCAGTGATATCATTTAGAGTGTCGCTGGTGTTTAGGGTGCTCTATACAGGAGCTGCCTTCCACCTAAACTTGGGAACTACTCAGAGTTCTCTCCTTCTTTTTTGCATAATGTATGCGTCACTCTATGCCTGCAAGGGAATTGTTTTGACTTATACTGGGTGCTCCTTTGTGTCTGGACAAAGCTAACCCTCTCTGAAGAGCTGTAATGACAGCGAAACACGTGTCAGGGGTTGCTTTTATTCATTTCAGGTTGGCTTGGATGGTATTTTAGCAATCCAAAGCTGTAATATTGTGCCTGGAGTGGTATATAGCTTTTGTCATTTTACAGCTCAGCATGGATAGCACTGTGCTAATGCTATGCTTAAAGACTTTGCTGTACAAATGGCAAAAGACTTTGTCCATTTCTATCTCGGCGAGGATAGCACTGTGCTAATCCTATGCTTAAAACTTTTATAGAAAAGCAGACATTTGAGGTGAGCAAATTTAGAGTGTCGTTGGTGTTGAGGGTGCTCTATACAGGAGCTGCCTTCCACCTAAACTTGGGAACTACCCAGAGTTCTCTCCTTCTTTTTTGCATAATTTATGCGTCACTCTATGCCTGCAAGGGAATTATATATATATACATATATATATATATATATATATATATATATATATATATATATATATATATATATATATATATTACCTACTGGCGGTCGCCAGTAGGTAGTTATAGTTAGGACCTAGTTTCCATAGGAAATCGTCAACATTCTATTTGGATTAACTTTGGCCCTGGTGGATGAATCTTTGCGAATTTCTCAAAGAAGATGGCTCGGTCCACTGCGCTCCTTCCCTGAAAATTTGGGGGGGATTGGTGAAGTGGGGGCTGAGATAAAAGGGGGGTCCCAAAACGTGTTTTCTCCATGTTATTTTCCATAGGACGTTTAGACACGGCTACAGGCCGATCGGCTGAATGGATTTATAAGAAATTTGGCAAAACTGTAGAGTCCGGCTCGCAGATTACGCTTTTTGTGGAATGGTGTAAATCCGTTCAGTAGTTGCTGAGAAAATTAAAGTTAAAGTCAATTATATATCTATAAGCGCGGACGGGTGCACGCACTCAAGCGGCTGCGCGCGAGCGGAATTTTTTTTTTGCTGCGTGACGTCTGTTAACGTTCAATTCGAAGGAAATCAGGAAGTGTTGACTGCCATTTTGTCACTGCGAGTAAATATATTGTCATTTCAAAGCGTTGGAACATGGAAAGGGGAGAAGGTAGAGGTTGTTTTGCTGCGTAGGTTTTCTCAGGGTGTGCAGTAAGGTCCTTAAAGGCGAAAAGATATAAAAAAAAAAAATTTTAAATTGCGGGGTGCGCGCACACCTATTTACAAGAGTGTGAAAATGGCGATAAATCAGAAGTTTGAGTGCTTTGATATAAGGTGGCTCTGAAAAGAGCCCTTGTGTTTATTGAGTTGTTTCTGCATTTATAAGTAAGTACCGATGCAGAGTCTGATGTTGCAGAGGAAGATTCTGTTTCCCTCATCCGTGAAATGAACACCATCCGTCCTATAGATGTCTTGCATGTGGTAACGCAAGTTGTTGTGGTAAATAGAACCCATGCTATAATCTCTGAGGAAAGCAGAAACAGATTTATTAACATGTCTCCTTGCTTTCTCAATTTGTGCACAATGTTGATTGGACCAATTCCATTTCTGTCTTTGGCATATATTGGAATATACCAAGGCAGTTCGAGGAAAAAGTGTCATCAATTGTCTAAAGGTGTCTTTTAGAAGCATTTCCAGACCTACCCCAGTCAATGTGCCTAGATCGTTCTCACCACAGTGCACAATTATAAGGTCTGGTTCTGGGAGATGCATAAAAGTTTTCACCAATGGTATTAATTGGTGACATCTTAATCCTCTTTGCCCAATCCACGTTATCTGCACATTTGGTAAATCAAGGTTGGAAATTCGTCTGCTTGCTGCATATTTTCCACTCCAGTGAATATAGCTGTGTCCTAAAAGCCAAACCTTCATTTTCAAGGCAGATGCAGTCGTGCTCCGATGGGTTGTGGAAGTGGAATGGCAGTTAGAAGCTGAAATTCAGGATAAAAAAAATGGATGAGGCTTGGTGTGGTTGAAAAACAAAAGATGGTTGGTTGATTCTAATACGTGAAGATTGAAGACTACGTTGCATGTTAATGTTATGTAAAAGAAAAAGTAGTATTGGGTGTGAAAAAAATGACATGTAACAGAGCTGTGGATAGGCAGGTGTTTCTGGAGGGAAAACAGTGTTGTTAGTTTGCTGTAGAACGTTGAGATATGAACTTTTGACCTGTGCCTTCAGCCAGGTGCAGAATGAGGTGTTACCATGGAAACAGCCAGAGATGGCAGTGGGTGATGGGTGACTTTTATGTGACATTGAAAATATTGTGAGGGACAACCAACTGAAATGTGAATTTGAATACAACATTTTGCGGGAGGAAATATGATTGGCTGAAGAGACATATATGAGTCTGTATTGACTGGATATCTGTGCCATTGAATTTTGGTCAAACGAATATCTATTTTGTGACTGTCACTGTTGTACATCGTACAAAGCATTGGTAAAGGTAAGTCTGTAACTGTTTGTTTTGTCATGTACTGTAAAAGAAAGGGTTCACGGGCTGTTATAGGCCTGTGGGTTCTAGTATGAGTAAATCAGGTCGACAAAAGAAAATATTAAGTTAGTACAGCTGAAGTTACGTGGAACTCATGAATACTGTTTCAATATACAATCATTTTAGTTGAGATTATGGATTAAAAGAGAGAACGTGTATATTTGAAATGTTTATTCAGAAATGCACTGTTTTCAAGGCAAGTTTCTTATCTAATACGAGTGCAGACATTGTAAAAAACAAAGTAATCGGTATAGCCACTAGTACATAAAATACAAACGGTATAGTTGATGAAAAATGAATATGGTTTAGCAAAATTAATTATACACTCCTATGAGGAAGTATATTGGGGCAGATTTATGAAGGCCTTGCGCCGCCGGTGCGTTACTTTTAACATAAATAAGGCTCATTATATGTTAATAAATGGATGAAGGTCTCTGGCTTTTCAGTTTAGGAACGATACATGAAAATGCTAGTGGTTAGACCAGTGTTTCCCAAACTGTGGTCCGCGGACCCCCAGGGGTCCTTGACCCATTCTCAGGGGGTCCGCAGGCAGCAGTTTTAAAAGCACTTCAAAGTTCCTTGCAGAATTATCAGTTTTGGAGCAACAATAAAAGTGTCAAGATAACACCAGTGATTAATGTACCTGCTGGAGAGAGGAGAGTTTTGTCCAGTGGCAACTTCAACTTATCTAATGTAGCACAGAGGGTTACTGCAAGGAATATGTACCATGTATTTAATTTAAAAAAATGTTATATGCATAGGTCAGTGGGTTACTTACTGCTTTTGTAAGTAACTTATTTTTCTTCCCAGATTGTCGTATCCTTGTGCATAATAAGGTCTTCATTTACTATTCTTTGAAAGCTAATAAAATTCAATCTGTAATGATAACTGTGTTGTAGACTGCACCATTGTTTCCCAAAAACCTTTGGGGGAGAGCATTCCAAAGCACCATCTGTAGTGGTCAGGCTCACTCATTGCACTTGGTATGCACCGTATGGGGACTGGTCTGAAAACATTTTCTAGGGCTGCTTTTGGTTTCCAGACTGGCCCTTGCAGGAGCAGGAGCCTCGAACAGCAAAATAAAACCAGCCATGTAAAGGTTTGTCACTGGGATGCAGCACCAATCTTCCCATTAAATTATTTAGTTTTTTGTAAATTCACAGAAGTGGAGGAGCGTGTCGTTATCCTCCTTGGCTTAATGACACGGTCCACCACTTCGGAAACAAGGGTTTTGGCCATATTTACAAGAATATGGTGCAGCCCTGTGTTTCCCCCTGCGCTTGCGCTACACTTAGCACGGTAGCGGCAATGCAGGCACCCTTGCACCATAGTGCAAGTGTGACTGCGTGCAGGGGAAGATTGTTTATGTACAGGAAGATCCTCCTTCCTGAACATAAAAAATCCAAGGCGTTTTGCTTTTTCCATGTGTACTGCATAAGGCAGCACACATGAAAAAAGCAAAATAGAGGAGAAATAAAGCATTTATCCTCGTTTCGTCAAGTTAAGTCCAGGTGTTTCCTGGTTTTAATTATGGCGCAGTCTCCTATTTACGCTGCCCTTGTAAATAGGAGGCAGCGTTAAAAAATCAATGGCTGTTGCAGTGGAACGCCCATCACAACACCCACTGCCCACCTCTTTCACGTTAAGTATTGCATGAAAGTGGTTCTTATTTGCAAAGCAGCGTTAAGCCATAGTAAGTGGCTCAACGGTGCCTTGTACATAGGGCGAAACCCATATCGCCACGGGAATATCGCAAAAAGTGACGTTCCCATGGAGATAGGGGTTTGTAAATCTGCCCCAAAAATTGTTAGTAATTCGAGTTTTTCTTTTGTGTACACCTGAAACAATTTCCCTGAGATATGTGGCATACAAGGTAAAACAGAACACCGGGACCTTTATCGATTGCCTTATGTTGCACAAAAGAAAAAAATACACGTAACAGACTTGGATCATTTACATTTTCACTATTTCTGGGCACTTTGATTTTTGACCTTTCAGTAACCGACTTGCTTTATTTCGCCTGTATTTTACGTAGATCGGAAACAATGGCTATGTATTCGAACTTACCAATTCAAGAGCTACTATTATATTTGGTTTTCACAAAATCTTTATTAAAAAATGATGACGTACAAATGCAGGCATACAACCACGTAAGTGATGACGCACAAATGCAGGCCTAAAACTACGTGGGCCAGCCACGGAGCAGACTGGGGCTGTACAAGAGGGCATATTTATCTGAGGAAAACATAACTGTGTCGGTGGTCATTTTATTTCATCAAGGTACGATAAGTGCAATAGAATCATATCGAAAATTCATTGTGGGCAAGTACCATCAGTGTTGAAAAATCGACCTTTCAATAATACTGTAATTAATGATGCGTCAGAACTTAATATCAATTAATTGTCCGAATGTTCAAGCAATACTCATCCCCTCCCGCCATGTGCTTCAAGAACTGCATCCATATTTCATGATCTGAAGTCTGAGCATCCGGAACACAACGGGGAATTGCGAGTTTCGTTTTGGGTGGGGTCAGGCGGGCCCAAGTATAGTCAAAATGTCTCCACCAACTCGGGGTTGGACCAGAATCTCTTTCGGCAGTCCAGAAGTTCCGTTAAGGGGCAACAGAAGGGACCGGTGACATGAACCATCAATCAAAGAAAAGGGAGGGGCAACAATCTTTCCTACCGAGTCATACTGATATTCCACCGGAACCGATCGAATCAGTAGTCTGCAGGATTTTTGGTCATTCAAACTGAGGCTGGCGTCAGCATGAGAGCGCCAACGTCTCGTGGCTATGCTTTGGTTGTTCTGCGGGCAATCATGGCAGTCCTTTTCCATTGGGGCGGTCGGAGGCCCGCGGAGGCCGAGGGCCCTCCGCAGCTCTCGTAGAATCTTCAAAGTTGAGGAGAACGCCTCTGGACAGGTGTCTTCCATTCAGAAAATATTGTTGGCAGCATTTTGAAAGGAAAGACAGGGGCCCATTTTCTGGTTAACAGGCGACCAGGCCAACTTTTCACGCCAGGCCCATTCCTGCAAAGTCGACCGCCATTTTTAGGAGATCTGCAACCACCGGCAGTCACTGGGTTGCAGGAGCAGATGGACTCAAGCCTGTCGGGCGAAGCATCGTTGCACCGCCACAGTGGACGAGACCCTGCTGGGTGAGTGGAGCGTCGCTGTACCGCAACAGTGGGCGAGTCCTTTGCTGGGCTCGTGGAGCGTCCCTATACCGCCAAAGTATGCAAACCCTTTGCTGGGCTCGTGGAGCGTCCCTATATCGCCACAGTGGACGAACCCTTTGCCGGGTGCGTGGATCGTTGGGGGTGCAGCTGAGGGGCCTCCACCTGGGGAGGTGGGAGAGGCTCGTCCGCGCCGCCTCTCCCTCCCAGTGCACCCCACGGCGTCTTGGTGACATTTGTTATGGCCGGACCTGGCGATGAAGAGAGGGGGGGTCGGAGGCATATGCAAGACATCCCCCCCTTGTGGCCTGCAAGGCACCGAAAAAAGAAGAGAATGGGAAGACAACTACAACTCGGGTAGGGCCCATGCCTTCTCTGGCCGATGGCGGCCGGCCGCTCTTTGCCACGGCCCCAGGAACGGATCCCTTGGTTCATCCTGGGGACAGGCCTTGCGCGTGGTGTCGCCTCCGGACTATTCGCGTAGTGGTTCTCCACCCCAGGCCGTTGCCGACGGCTTTTGTAGACTTTCTGACGCTCAAAAACCCTACTAGAAAGCAGCCCAAAAGTAGCCCAACATTGCTACTTTGGGGAAGGAGGGACAGGGACGGCGTCAAGTAGACGGCGAAATGCATTGTGGGTTTGTTGCTGCGACCGTTTGTCATGTAAATAGTTGTTTTAATATATTTTTGTTCAAGAATAAAAACGTTTTAACCTGTTATTTTGCTGTCGTGTGGTATATTTCTAATATTTGTCGCTCTGATGTCGTTTCCCCTCCCAAATGTAACATGTGATTGTAATCTACAGCCGGACATTCCGACAGGACATGAGAGCAAAAGGGGGGGGTCAGATCTAAAGTTGGGCAGGCGATAAGATCACGTTTTGCTATGTGGGGCTATCTATGTCCGTGATGGGGCCTAAAAGGGGGCAAGATGGCGGGACCACTGTGCCGTGACTTTCGCTTTAACTCCAACAGTGGTGAGGGTGAACACAAATGAACGCCGCTTATGTAAATATACATTTTCATTTTCTACACCACATGAAACCTGCGTCAGGTTTCATATAGGCGTTTTGTTGCAGGGTGGGCATTCATTTGCATGAAAGCCCTGTAAAACTAACACAGTGAAATTTAGAAGATTTCACTGAGTCAGCTTTATAGCATTGCTGAATCAAATCCTTACGCCTGTTTGAAACAGGCATAAGGAGTGATGCACCATGCAATGTGTGGCTTGCTCCTGTGCATTGCAGTAGACATGTCGCACTTACGACGTGATTCCTGCAATGTGCTGCTTTTGCGGCACAGATGCGTGACGCATCTGTGTTGTTTTTGCTCAATGGTGCTCCACATTGTAAATGCGGCACACCATGGGTGGCAGAGCAGCGGTGCACATTAACTGGTGCATCTCTGGGGATGCGCCAGTTAACATAAATCTGCCCCTTTACATTTAAGTATGAGCAGGGGACACAGAGTTGGTGAGGCTTATCCAAGGTTAAAAAGAGATGAGTCCTGTTTACTATTATAGTCTCTGAGATTTGTCTCTTACTCTGCAACATCTCATTGTTGTTCTCTTTCTTTAAAGATAACGACAACATTAACCATGAGTGATAATGAGCAATCCGTTGATCTCAAACTTATCGTTGAACTTGTCATTGAAACGTCAGTGGAAGTGGATCCCTTAGATGATTTAAATCCTGAGGATGATGAAGAACATGATGAGGATGCCGATTTGTCAGAATTTTATGACATAGGGTGGGAAGCTGACGTGCTTCAGCATATGGAACTATAAACATTTATTTTTAAAATTTATTGGAAATAAAAAGTGAAAATGTAAACCGTTTCATTTAAAATTAAACATAACTTGAAAAACAGGTTATGTGTAGTGTCTTTAATAAAATAGTCAAATATGCTCATAAAAATATTTCTAAACCAATGAAAAGCTTTATTAACAAGTCACATGACCTGTTATGCTTACGTTACACGCTCCGCGCCCCGGATTGCTTCCGGGAAGCTGCGCTTCGCGCCTCGCGCACCGGAGGACTTCCGGGTGCGCTAACGCGGCGTGTCATATGACGCATTATGCAACAACGCGATACGTCGTTGGGGCTCCACCGGAACTGATTGAATTGGTAGTCTACAGTGTTTCTGGATGTTTCAGACTGAAGCTGGCGTTAGCATGAGAGCACCCCGTGGCTACGTCGTGGCCATTCTGCGAGCAATCATGGCAGAAGCTTCCCACCGGAACTCTGCGGGAGTCGGGGGCCCCGGTGACTCTTGTAGAATCTTCAAGGCTGATGGGACGCTTTTGGGAATGGGGCCCATGCCATAGCAGGGAAGCGTTCGAGTTCCAGGGTTGTCCAGAGCCATCCTTGCAGGCCAGGCCCAAGTCTGTGGAGCCGACCGCCATTTCCTGAGTCCGTGGCAGCCGCCTGTCGCTGTCCGGCAAGAGTGGGTGCAATTCAGCCGGATGGCGGGTGAGACGCTGTAATAGCAAGAGCAGGCGTAATTGAGCTGGCCGAGCGAGGCAATGTGCCGCAGGAGCGGGCGCAACTCAGCTTGTCGAGTGAAGCGCTGGGGTGCAGCTGAGAAACCTCCACCTGGGGAGGTGGGGGAGGCTCGTTTGCGCCGCCTCTCCCTTCCAGTGCACCCCACGCCGTCTCCTGGTGCAGGTATATGTGATGGTTGGACCAGGGCACCGCAGGACGTGTCTTCAGGTCAAGCGGATTGTGGGACAAGGTCCAGAATGGAAAAGTCACCAAAAGGCTAAAAGTTCCACCGGACCCCGGGAGCCGGCCGCCTATGTCGAGTGAAGTGCTGGGGTGCAGCTGAGAAACCTCCACCTGGGGAGGTGGGGGAGGTTCGTTCGCGCCGCCTCTCCCTTCCAGTGCACCCCACGCCGTCTCCTGGCGCAGGTATATGTGATGGTTGGACCAGGGCACCGCAGGACGTGTCTTTAGGGGTGTAGCTGAGAAACCTCCACCTGGGGAGGTGGGGGAGGCTCGTTCGCGCCGCCTCTCCCTTCCAGTGCAACCCACGCCGTCTCCTGGCGCAGGTATATGTGATGGTTGGACCAGGGCACCACAGGACGTGTCTTTAGGTCAAACCCTCAACTATGGCACCCAACATCCAGGACTTATGACATTTGTGGAAGGCTGTGACATCGAAGCATCTCAGGGACCAAGCATATGCAGAGTCCTTTCTACAGCCTCTGCGTTCCTTCTTACCTAGTTATGGTTTTTTCACTGCCACTCCAGGCTTTTAGTCTGTGGATGGCAAACTATGAACCTACACTCACCTATGAAAATCTTACTATTGATGCTTGACTGAGGACAAGGAGATCAGTGAAGCGCTGGGGTGTAGCTGAGAAAACTCCACCTGGGGAGGTGGGGGAGGCTCGTTCGCGCCGCCTCTCCCTTCCAGTGCACCCCACGCCGTCTCCTGGCGGAGATGTTGCAGCAGGCTGCCATGTAAATAGTTATTTAATTAAACGTTTTACCATGTTACTTTGTTGGTGTGTTGTATATATTTATAATATTTGCATAGGGTTTCTCGTTATTTTGGGCGGGGTGGGCGGCGGAGCAAATTCACTGAAAAAACCATAGGTTATAGACCATATAGTTAAATATCTCAAGTCCTTCTGTGCACTCGATGGAGATACAGGTCGTCGATCAGAAAATGTGCTGGCCACCTCTAATGGTAATAGCGTGGCCAGGGCTTTTGTCGATGCCTCTGCAAATTGCACAGGGTGCACTTGTTTGACATGCCGCACCATGGTATGTATGGAAAAGGAATATTTTTTTGTTGGATTTCCTCTTGAGAGAAACGAGTCACATATCGTGCAGGTTACTTTTGGTGCATTTACTTTCTTTTGATCTTCAGGATAAGTGAAAAATTGCCAGATGAAAGATTCTTTTTTTCTTCTTAAAGGTAGTCGATCATTTTGGAAGTGTTGTTTTCATGTTGCAGCAGGCTGGCATGTAAATAATTAATTAATAAAACGTTTTACTCTGTTACTTTGCTGGTGTGTTGTATTTATTTATAATATTTGCATAGGGTTTGTCGTTATTTTGGGCGGGGTGGGCGGCGGCGCCGAGCTATGTTGCAGCCATCATGGCGTCGAGCTCGGTTTCTCTCACTAGTTTCATATTTCTCATGAGGGGTTGTTCCAAATGTTTCTATTTTAGCGAGGTCAAAAAGAGATCCTATCAGTGGCCTACTGATTTTGCTCTATTCTTTTTGTTTTCTCTAACGATTTTTAGGTTAAAGTTTGCAAGTACGATACAGCGGCTAGTCCGCATTTTATATATATGTCTTTTTTATTAGGGGTGTCCTCCGGTGGAGTCGGACGATCTACCTCTAATAAACGGTAAGTGTTCCTCTGAAGGAATGCGTCTTGAAAGTGGCTGACTGTCATGTATGATATTTCACTCAGTGACTTTCAGGCCCAGGTTGTATGTTTTTTCAACGAACTCCGTTGTAACGCATGCCTTTACCACGCATGCGTTACAACGGAATGCTATTTACACGCCTATCTTTTTCCACGTATTTTAGTGTGGTGACGTCATTAGTAAAAAAAAAAATGGCCTTTTCCTTCCTCTCAGATGTCGATTGCCTGCACATCACGTCTAATGGTGAGTGTTTTTTTGGGGGGGGGAAGCCCCCCTCAAACCCCCCTTTTTTATATGTACCCTTTACAATACATGCCTTTACTACGTACCTCGTAGTAAAAGTATGCGTGGTAAAGGCTGTCGTTGTAACCACGCATGCGTTGTAATGCATGCGTGGTTAAAGTTTTTGTTGAAACGGCCTCGTTGTAGTGGTCATTTCCCTTCAGGGCCATGGTGTTTCAAATCTGTGCATGTGCTTGAAGCAGGCGTAGGTATTGACGCAGCATAGAAACTACTAAGAACCAATTGGAAGTGTTGTTTTCAAGTCACATGACTTCACATGCGCGTCT